>NC_037355.1:34239735-35489735 GCF_002263795.3 Bos taurus
TTAACCATGCTGGGGATAGAGACTGAGCCAGACAGATGTGGTTCCTGCTATAACAAAACGGCTTTATGACCCCCAGGTGTGCCTGTGTGTTAATTTTTTTTTTATTATTCTACTGCAGATTTTAAGCAGTGATGATAGCAAACACATATACATGGGTGATAAGTCATTTCAATCATGTCTGACTCTTTGCAACCCTATGAACCGTAGCCTGCCAGGCCCCTCTGTCCATGGGATTCTCCAGGCAAGAATACTGGGGTGGGTTGCCATGCCCTCCTCCAGGGGATCTTCCTGACCCAAGGATTGAACCCACATCTCTTGCATCGGCAGGTGGATTCTTTACCACTAGCGCCACCTGGGAAGCCCCAAACACTTACATAGAGCTTGCCATGTCTAGGCATCATCTACCTGGCTTAGGTATTTCACTGATTTAATGGCCCTCATAAACTTAAGAGCTGGTACTATTATTATCTCAGTCTATATATGAAAAAAATGAGTGAAATAACTGGCTCAAGGTCAAAGTGCCAACAAGGGACAGAGTTAACAGCCAAAGCTCAGCCCTCTGACTCCAGGTGCCGTGCTGAAACCTGGACCCACACTGCTCGCCTCTGGGTGGAACAATACCTTATGTTTATATGGCATGTTCTACTCTATGGAGTACTTTACACCCATTGCTGCCATCACCTTGGTTAGTAAATACTCTTATTCCCATTACTGAGATGACAACACTGATCCTCAGAAAGGCGATGGGATTCTGTGCATCAGCAGCCAAGCTGGTGCCCAACTCAAGTCATCTGAGCCCAAATCTTAAAGGGCATCTTCCCTTATGACCTGACTCCTTCCTTCCCTCTTAGCACATGTTTGCCTGTCATTGTAAATGGCTCCAGGCCTGAGAGGGGAGTGGACAGAATCAGTACTTGGTATCTTTCATTTGATGACTAACTGGCCAAATGTCCAATTGACCTTTTTTGGATATGTGAGTGGAGATCCTCTAGGGCTGGTTAAATATAAGATCAGATCTTGTTAATGCTGGGAAGAACCTTGAAGATTGTTGATCCAGGAATTTCTGACAGTTTGAGGGGAGGCATCAGAATCTCTTCCGAGAATATGATGTGTGTTATGGACACTGTCTTCCAAACCCAGGTCACTCTGATCCCCAGCCTTGTTCTTATCTGACCACCAAGCCATTTTTATGATAATTTCTCATTGTTTCCAGAAGGGGCTCTCAAAAAGAGGCTCATTGCTTGCTTTCTGCAGATCTAAATACCTTTCTCCTAGTTGTTGAATTGAGGGACATTTTTTATTTTCATATATATTTTTTTCTGCAACGGAGAAGAAAGGGAAGTGTTATTTTCAACTCTGAGCATAACATGCCTTTGATTAATGTATATTGTAGTCATCACAGAATCCATGGCTGACTATTAGTGATGGAACCAAATGAGTTGAATAGATTATCAAAGACCAGCAGCCCCAGTCCCACTCTGAGATACACGCTTGTCTTTAGAACATTAATCTCGTTACAGGTTAGAGTATGATTCCAATTTCCCTGATGGTAGGTGGGAGGGGAGGAAGACTCATCAAATCCGCCAGGGGCGAGGACCGCTCATATCTCAACGGGACTAAAGAAAGCAGTGTGGTTTTCTTAAAATGATTATTCTGAAGGGATGGGGAAGGCAGAAAAGGCGTGCGAGGTATTTTGAGAGGGAGAAGCAGGTTCCCAGGGTGAGCAGGCAAGGGAACTGGAAAGCGGTTTCCAGGCTAAGCAGAGGGGCTGTCTGTCTGCAGGGGTGAGGTTCTCTGTGGGAGCTGCTGACAGGAGATGTCAGGCTGATAGGAAGTGGGTGAAGGATGTGGGGGAATGTAGCAAAGTACCCAGAGCCTGACCTTTGAGGCTCATTGAGCCCCCAAAGGCGCTGACCTGCAGGGGGGAATGGAGCTCTGAACTTGAATTAGTGGTGACTCAATCCCACCCCAAGAGAACCCTCAGGCCCTGCCTTGTAGCTGGCCCAGGCCTCTGGCGATCTCAGACCTGGGGGAAATTCTTACCCTAATCCCCTTGAGAGTGAGCCTGAGGACTTTGGACTCTTGGTCCCATTGAACGAATTTTCACCCAAGCCACACCGGCAGAAGAACCCCCTGGACTCCTCTGTGCAGCCCACTGCTCCCTTTCCACACAGTACCCCACCTAGTTCTTCAGACAGTCAGACTCTCTTTACTGCCCCAGCAACCTCCCCACCGTGTGCTCAGATACCCCCACGTATACACAGCCACTGCCGAGTGTAAATTTTAAAGGAGGACATCGAACAGTCCTTTATCTAATTCATCAGCTCCTCCTTCATCTATCTTCACCTCCTCCCCTAAACAGCCCATCTTTCAGTGAAGCCTGCCTCCTCTCTGTTCCTCCAGGTCGACACAAAGCTTTCATGTCCACACCCTTTGGCGTGTGTTGGTCCCTACCTGCGACTGTTTCTCCTTATCTGAAAACCTCCCCCTTAAAGTTCAACCTCCAGCTCAGCAGTCATTCGGCGGGGGAATGGCCTCAATCAAGCCTTCTTATGACAATTCACCCCCTTTTCCAGCAGGACCCCACCCTCTCCCTCTCTGCCGGCTACGTACACATCTTGAAGCCCCCATTACGTAGGGTGAGAGCGACGTTCTGCCCACCTGCCTGCCCTTCTTGTGGACCCCTTGGAGGATGAAGACTCTGGCTTCCTAATATTTGGCCCACCAAGGCCGGTCACAGCTCCTGGCTCCTGTCAAAGGTCATATGCCACAGTAAAACCTTTCTAAGTCCCCCTCTCACATAGGGTGTGTTCACTCACTTGTCCTCCCTGGGAAGGGAAGATAAGTTTATATGCCATTGAACAGAGAGAGAGCCAAGCTCAGAAGGATAATCATTCTGTCCAAACCCCAGAGTTCCAGCAGTTTTGAGCTTGGTCTTCCTGAACCCAGACTCTCCCACAGTCCTGCAGCTCTTAGGAGTGAGTCCAAGTTCATGGACTAGAGGGTAGAAATTTCAAGCTTTGTCTTAGACAACAGACCCGGGACTAGAGGGAGGTGGGAGAGGCTCAAAATTTAATCAGGCACTTATTCTCGGGTACTGCACTGATCCCCAAAGATGAGAGACTCCCTAAGTTTTGTGCCCTCTGCAGGCACCTTGCTCACCTCCCCCTGCTCTCTGCCCTGCCCGGGACTCCCGTCAGCTGTATCAGATTTCAGGATTGGCTGTGGGTTTGCTGATTTGTGCAATGAGGCTCTCTGAGCGCCAGCTCTGTGCCAGGCACTGGAGGCAGAGGGGAGGAGGGAGCTGCAGAGAAACGGACATGAAGTCTGCTCCTGATGGGGAGGTCGGTCGGGAGGAGGGAGGGGGCTCCTGACACAGGAACTAGCTTCCTAGATGGGAAGGCACAACAGCCAGACTGCAAGGGCTGTTCTGGGAGCCCGGTTCTGGTGAGATGGCTGGAAACAGATCAGAAGGTAGCCTGGCATCTGCAGTGTGGCCAGGCCCACGCATCGGCATTGCATCCAGAGGACACAGTTGGTACCTCTGAAGCCACGAGGCTGGATGTCCCGGATGGAGGGCTCTGGCTAAGGGCAGACGGTGCCAGCAAGTCACGTCTCAAGCACCAGCTATTTTCAAAACCGTCACCCTCACCTCAGTCGGGCTCCGTCCTTCAGAGTGAGAAGCGGCCTTGGAGGGCCTGTGCTCATCTCCTCTAGTTTTTTAAACAAGTTCAGTCAGCCATGCACCTTGTTCTCCTGCTGAGATTCCGTGGAACATGCCAGGAGGTGGCAGAGGTTCCTGCCCAGCACTACTGCTTGTACTGGAGCAGGGCACGATCGGGCTTTGTAAGGCCACGGCTGGAAAAACCATCACGATGGGGTCGGGGGGGACAGGTTTGGCTGAGATTTCCCCCTTCACATACTTCTGCTCCATCCTCTGCTGTGACCCATAAATTCATCGAGATGAAGTCATTCCCCAGTCGTGGCTGTAAAAAGTCAGCCTCATAGCTAAAGAGTTTGCAGCCGAGTTAGATTATAAAATAAAACCAGGGATTCTGGAGGAGGAGGGTCAAACCCACAGGGCCCTGGGGGAAGGGAGAATGCTGTTCTGTTCTTTTTAACAAGGACCAGCAGGTTTTCAACTTTGAAAGATTCCTCGCCCCACTGCCCCATGTGCCCCCAACTCCGTTTTGTACGGGGTCATTCCTGCAACCGTCACGGTGCTTCCAAATGAAACCTAAATAAAGAATTTAAAAACCAGCCTGAAAATTCTCTCTGGCCTGCTGCATTTGAGACAGGCCTCGTTGCTCTCAAGTCGTCTGAAATGTGACCAGAATCTGAGGTCTAAGAGATGCCCCAGACCCAGCCATCAGCTAGGGAGAGTCAGAGCAGAATTTGAACCCAGATCTATGTTAATCCAAAGACAGGTTTCTCACTTGCATCCAAGTTCTGAAATTTCTGTAGCACTGTGGAATATAGAGGTAGAAGGAACTTAGAGAGACCTCGTTGCCTGCAGCCCATGTCCCAAGCTGTCTTCATCAAGTTGGAAAGATTATTTTGAGTTCCCTTGGAATTCTTAGAACGATAAGCTCAAAGGGTTGACTTCAGTGGTGTGCTGGTATATGTTTAACATTGCTTTCAAAAGAAAAAAAGAAAAAAACAGCAGTCAAACAAACAATCCCTCCCGCCCCACCAGCAATGTCTTGATTTGTAGCATTTGCTGATTTCTGTCGGAGAAGGCAATGGTGTCATCCTCTAACCATAGCTGATTTCAGGTTATTGTGAAAGCAGAGTTAGACAGTCTTTCTACTGTACAGAATCAACAGATGTTATAGCGTTATATAACATTTCTGCCCTATAGATAAAATAGGTGCTGAACAATCATGTTTTCCCACCATATAGATACAGTAAATGTTGTAGAGTTACACAGTATTTCTGCCTTACAGACATAAGGGTGAAGACATACCCTTGCCTTTCAGGCGCCCTGCCTTTGCACACAGTGGGAGCTCTGTGGGCGCTTCCTTACTGATCGGCCACAGTTCTCACGGGGTGTCCACAGATGTCTTAGAAATAAGCTCAGTTTTAGACTTGCTTCAGACAGCCTTTGTGTCAGAGCTGTAAGGAGCTTGCACTTAGGTACCCACTGCTGTGTCATAAATTATCCCAAATTGAGTGGCTTAAAACAATAAACTAGGCTGTCCCACAGCTTCTGTGGATTTGGAATCCAGACATGGCTTCACCGTGTCCTCTACTCAGGGCTCCTCACCGGAGGCTAGGGTCTCCACCATCTCAAGGCTTGATTGAGGAGGCCCCACTGGAAACACTCCAGTGGTTGTTGGCAAGGTCCATCTCCTTGGGGATTGTTGGGTGGGAGGGCTCAGTATCTTCACTGGCCCTGGGCTCAAGGCTGCCCTCAACGTCTTGCTGCATGGGCTTCGCCACAGAGAGGCCCTTCAGAGGAAGTGAGTGAGAGAGCAAGAAAAGATGTGTGAGATGGAAAATGTAGTCTTTATAACCTTGTCTTGGGTGTGACATCCCTTTACTTCTGCTGTCTTCTCTCCATTAAGAAAACTTTGTGAAATCCAGCCCATACTCAAGGGGCTAGCATTACATAAGGGTGTGAACACCAAGAGGTGAGAATCACTGGGGTCCGTTTTAGAGGCTCCCTACCACAGAAGCTAAGTGAGAATAAATACAACTACTATGGGATTTCCCTGGTGGCCCAGTGCTTAGGACTTTGTGCAGGGGCGCTGGTTTAATCCCTGGTTGGGGAACTAAGATCCCTGCAAGCCACTTGGCATGGCCAAAAAAGTAAATGCTAAAAATAATAATAACTACTAATATTTTTTGAGCTTTTATTGTGCTCTGGGGACTGTCTTGCATCCTTTCCATCAAAGTCTTATTTGATCTACAGACAACTCAGCAGGTTCGTTCTATGCACCCCATCTTACAGATGAAAAAACTGAGCCCTAATTCCCCCAAACCACCCAGCTAGGAGCCGGGAGACCTATGGACCTGGCAGTCTGCCTCCCTGAAGCTCACACTTGGTGATCTGGACCATCTTTCCCAAAAGACTTTTCAGGGATCCGGGCACACTTCCCTTTTTGTAGATGAAAAGCCTGAGATCCAAAGAGTTTTAATGACCCACTAAGGTCCCTCAGCAAATTAGGAGCAGGGTTAAAATTCAAGTCTTGTTGTCTCTTGAGTGTCCTGGTTGCTGAAGAAAGACAAGATGTGGGCGAAGGTAATGTTAAACAGTCTTCTCTCCCTTCTGGATCCCTAGAAGGTGCCTGACACAGGCTCGACTGAGTATCAGCTGGCAGTCAAGCTCCCCTGCACCCCAGGTTCTGACATGAAGGTGATGGCCCTCACTTGTAGCTATGGTTAATCGGTGTCCTTTTTCTCGCTTTGGCTGGGGAAAAATACCAACCAGACCCGTCCCAGACGCCAGAGTAATGGACTGGTTTTAAGTTCTCCTGGAGGCTTAATAAAAGGTGGTGGTTTGGGTAGCGTTTCTGTGATTGGCCCTTCTGTTAATACTTATCTAGCTAATGTATCTTCCAAATGGCCCCAGCACAGCGTTCAGGGCATTACAGAGCTTTCGTGATGTTGTTCTACATGTGGTATTTCTGCACCGGATTTTTTTTTTCCCCTTTCTACTTGCATAAATTATTTTACGATGAAGGTGGTGATGCTGAGGGAATAGAGGTGGGAGGAAAGGTTAAGATTTCACAGGACCCAGCCTGAGGCATTTTTGAAGCCCAGAGGGAGCTAGGCCTCACATTCTTGAGCATGGAGTGGGGAGGAGGGGAGAGGGGAGGGTTGAAGTTGAGTGAGACCAAGAGGCCTGTGGCTGACAAACACCAGCTGTGCTGAGTACATATCACATCCTGGCAGACGTCTTCTCCTTCAAAACGACACAGGCCATTAGCAGACTTGCCCCCAGAAGGATACACCCGGAGTGGCACGTGAAGTTCCTGCCGATATCCAGGAATCCCCGGATTGAAGCAGTCCTCCCCACCCTTATCAGAAGAGCCGAGATAACTGTACTCAGGGTGGAATCTGAACACCAGGATGGAGTTCTGCCTTACAAATACCAGGAACCAGATCCAGGCCCTGTGTTTTATGAATTTCCTCATTCCACCCAGCTGAATGCTTACTCTGTGCCAGGAATAGTGCTAGGTGCTGTAGACACAGGGTGAATAAAATACAGTTGGTACTGTTGAGGGAACTCCCAGCCTAATGGAAGATGCAGATGGCACCTGTGTCTGACTCTTTTCAACCCCAGGACTATAGCTTGCCAGGTTCCTCTGTCCATGGAATTCTCCAGGCAAGAATACTGGAGTGGGTTGCCATTCTTTTTTCCAGGGGATCTTCCCAACCCAGGGATCAAACCCAGGTCTCCCAGTGGGAAATTGTTTGCCATCTGAGCCACCAGGGAAGCCCACATTGCAAATATACAGTGTGGTGAGCATGTAGACAGAAAGCAGCCAAGAGTGGGGTGGAATCATGGGGGAAGGGAGCAGGAGCCATCATGGTAGTGGAGAAAGCTTTGAGGGGATCAGGCTTGAGCTGCATCTTACAATTAGTGAGAGGAAGGCAAGCAGGGAGGGGTGACATGTGACGTTGCAGGACATGTTTCTTTGTGGACATGTATGTGGCTTAGCAGGATCACAGGATCACAGGGTGTAAATACCTGAATTTTGCTCAGTATATCTATATTACTCTCCAAACAGCAAAATTCCTACAGCTGTGCACAAGGGTATCCGTTCTTCTACATTTGCACAGAACTTTCTCATGTTTTCCAACTTTCTCGTGTTTGCCCGGTATAAAGTGGTACCTCACTCCAGTGGACATTTCTGTGCTTTCTTGGCATTTTCAGCATCTCTCCATAAATTCATTAGCCTTTTGGGTTTCTCTGGTGAATCCCCTATTCATAGCCTTTGCTCATTTTCTAGTTTATTTTCCTTTCTTTTTCTGGCTAATTTACAGGAATTACTTGAACAATCTACTTATTAATCATTTGCTGGTTTTAGATTTTGCCAAAGTCTTTCGCCCCAAATTGTTATGCATCTGCTAAGGATCCTAATGGTACACTTTGATGAACACAATCCTGATATAAATCCATTTGTTTCTCCCCTTATGGTTTGGGCTTCTGGGGTCTTACTTAAGAAATAATTTATGATGCCAAAGTAAAACAAAAATGAAAACAAAAACCTACCTTTCTTTCTATTAGTTTTTAGCCTGAATTTTCACACTTAGGTCTTTAAACCACTGGAATTTATTTTTACAGAAAGATGAAGTAAGAACTCTATTTTTTTTTTTTTTGCACAGGAAGTTACTATTCCTAACATAATTTGCTAAATAATTTGTCCTGTTCTCCAATAATTTGTAATCCTGACTACCATAAACTGTTGGTAGATAGTTCTTCATGTGGCTCTTGCGGTTCTTCATATCTTGTTATCAGAGGCTATGATGATTTTGTTTGCAATTATCTTTTTGAGGATATCTGAATAGCATTCATCAGAAATCAAGATAGTAACTCAATGCAGAGCAAAGAATAGATTTGTTTTATACACACACACACACACGTGTGTGTGTGTGTTTGCTTAGTCACTCAGTCATGTCTGACTCTTTTCTACCCCATGGACTGTAGCCCACCAGGCTCCTCTCTCCATGGGGATTCTCCAGGCAAGAATACTAGAGTGGGTTGCCATGCCTTCCTGTAGGGGTTCTTCCCAACCGGGGGATCGAACCCAAGTCTCCCACATTGCAGGCAGATTCTTTACCATCTGAGCCACCAGGGAAGCCCATATATATATATATACTACCCAGTATAATAAAGACATCTCCCTCTGGGGCAAAGGACAGTAGGCTTATTGACCATTATGAAGATCTGGGTTTCTTAAGCTAGGAGTTCCTCTCTTGTCACTTAACTCACTGTGTGTGTGCAGGCATAACCCAGATTTCTACATGTCAGCCTATAGGAATTGGGACCCAGGAAACCAGCACAGATGCAGATTATCAGGCTATTGCTATCAGTATGAGCAATAAAGTGTCCTTTATCTTTGACCTAGGGATCTCAAGTTCTGCCAGCAACTCTGCAGTTGTGGAAGGCTAACTGTGAACTTGCAAGTAGCCTAAAACCTCAGACTTTTTTAACAGTTCTCAACAATACCAGGTTCTCATGCATTTGGAACTCTGTACTTATAAAACTAGTGTATTTGTCTTTTTTTTCTTTTTATATCAGTAGCAACTATTTTAACTACCGTGACGTTGTAGTGAGTCTTGATGTCTGGTAAGCCACTTACTTAATCATAATGTATTTTTTAATCCATATACCATTACATTCAGTTTCCTAAAAACATATTTAGGAGTTTTGCATCCATTTGGACCACTGTGCAGGTTTTGGTGTTTACTCTGAGTGAGATGAAGAATCACCATAGGTTTTTCAGTGGAGGAATGACAATATCTGATTAATGTTTTTAGAAGGGTCATTCTGTCTGCAGTTTTGAAACTTAAGGATAACGCACAAGGATGGAAGCAGGGAGAAAGTTAACTAGCCTATTGTTTTTTCGAATCTGAATACGAAATGATGGTTTGGAGAAGGTGGCAACACCTCAGGAGTCCAGGAGGTTGGGTGCTGGGTCTGTTTTAGAGGTCAGACCTTTACATAGGATGTTCTGCTAGACTGAGCGTTACATCTGAGAGGAGTAAAAGGAGTCAGCTTGTTGACCTGAACAACTCAAAGGACAGAGTCGCCATTAAATGAGGTGGAGAACAAGGCACGCAAAAGGTGGGGTGAAGAGGAGCGGGGGGTGGTGTGCTGTGTGCTCTGTGGCTCAGTCATGTCTGACTTCTGTAGCCCACCAGGCTCCTCTGTCCATGGGGATTCTCCAGGCAAGAATACTATAGTGCGTTGCCATTCTCTTTTCCAGGGCATCTTCCCAACCCAGGGATCGAACTCAGGTCTCCCGCATTGCAGGCAGATTCTTTACCATCTGAGCCACCAGGGAAGCCCAAGAATACTGCAGTGGGTAGCCTCTCCTTTCTCCAGGTAGCCTATCTCTTAGCATACTGGGGAGCTAATGGACTTATTGTAAGGACTTGAGGACCTGTCTCGAGAGGTTAAGCTTCTATAAACACTGTCTGAAACCTGACTCCAGAAATGGTCTGATGAGGGAGGGACCTGCCATGCCACTGCTGCCGCATCATCACTATATCCTAGCTATGACAGGATTTCCTATTTGCTACTTGCTATTTGCTGTTTCCTATCACAGTTGCTATCAGCTCCATGCCACTTCCTTATCCAAGTGCAACTGTGTAGTCAGTGCTGCTGAGACCTCTTAGCCTCCACCCTCACCAGCAAACACAGATTCTGTGCTGAGTTCCTTTCCTCCAGTTGCTCACCTCTAAATCCAACTCTCCAGCAGGTGTCTCTGATTGGAGGGGTCAGACAGTTGTGCTAGCTGCTAAAGAGGCTGGGTAAACAAGTATTCAGGGGTTTCCCCTGTGGCTCAGCAGTAAAGAATCCGCCTACAATGCAGGGGCTGCAGGGAATGCAGGTTCAGTCCCTGGGTTGGGAAGATCCCCTAGAGGAGGGCATGGCCACCCACTCCAATATTCTTGCCTGGAGAATCCCATGGACAGAGGAGCCTGGCAGGCTACAGTCCAGAGGACCGCATAGAGTAGGACACGACTAAAGCAGCCTAGCACACACACACAAGCGAGTATTCTGACTTCTCCCTTGAGAAGACAGAACTCATAACGCAGTATACTTATGAGACATAGCAAGGGTATTCAGAAGCTTCTGAGCGGCTAGAAAACACAACAAGTAGCTGTTAGAACTTTTCAGTCACCTTTATTTCTCAGTTTTGCTGCTTTCATCTCTTCCTTTTGGTTTCATTTACTCAAATGATGGGTTTCTTAAATTCATCCATATTTTGTATGTATCTGTGGATTAATTTTTATTGGTGAGCATAATTTCATTATATGAATATACCGTAATTGTTTTGGGGTTTGTTTGGGGGTTTTTGTTTGTTTTTTCTAGGCTGATGGGCCCTGGGTTTTTCCAGTTTGAGGACAATGATGAATAAAACTGCTTTGAACATCCTTGTACAAAGATTTGTACAAACATGTTTTTATTTCTCTTAGGTAAACGTCTAAGAGTGGAAATACTGGGTTATGGGACAGGGGTGTGTTTGGTTTTATAAGAAACTGCCAGATCTTTTTTCCGAGCTGGCTGGACCGTTTTATATGAGAGTCCCAGTTGCACTGCCTCTCACAAACACTTGATATTCCCAGGATTCAAACCCGAGTCTGTTCCATTCCAGAACACATCTGCCTGGAGCTCTTCCCTGCCCTTTGGCAGCAGGTCTGTGTGCCCTTTACCGTCAGAACACCTGTTTCTTTCCAAATGAGAGGAAGTTTACCGTAATACTTATTCTTGGACTGACCTCGGTCAAGTCCCTTCCCTTCCCTGGACTTCAGTTTCCTTTTAATGACTAGAAGCTTTGGAGAAGGTGATTGTTTATCTTCCTTCCAGTGGTGACATTTTCCTGTGAACGTTTCCAATGTCTGTTCTTTCTTGGTTTCCTTTTCCATCTGTCACTTGACACCGTACGATTGATTACATTTCTTTAACTGCCTTTGAAAACAGCTTGTTTTTTTTTTTAAAGGCTTTAAATAAAATAAAGCTTCATTTTGCTAACAAATTTGAGAAGAAAAGTGGAAGGAAATGTGACAGTTTGTGAACACCTACCCTGAATCACACCCTTATGGAGCCAGTCACTCGTGTAGCTGTTGAGAACATCCTGGCATGCAGCTCTTCTGAATGACGTTCTGACCTGAGCCCTGCGTTCCCATCCACCTGGACCATTCTTAGCTCAGCCAGCCCTGTGGCTGTCTCCCTTGCCTCAGTCCTGTCTTACTTTGTCACTACCTTCCCAGGGATGCCCAGCCCAGCCTATTTAAAGCAGAAACTCCTCCTCCTCCCCCCACTCATGGTTCTCTTTGGCATCCTCTCCTGCCTCGCTTTTTCCCCATATTATCACCATCTAAATACCATCAATGTTTCTAAGACGTTTTTCCATCCCTCCCCCACTCCCAACTGGAGTTTAAGCTCCATGTGATCAGGAATTTTTGTCCCTTTTGGTCACTGCTGTAGCTCCTCTCTTAGACACATAGTAAGTAATCAATCCATATCGAGTGCATGAATGAATGAATGAATGAGAAGAAGAAAACAGAACTTCTGAGAGGGATTATCTTGTCCAAGGTGACCTTGGTGGTTAAGCCACAGGCCTGGGGACACAAGGGTGAATAAGGCCTGATCACTGGCCGCCTAAGCTGACAGAACAAGGCGAGGGCAAGGCGATGCCCAGCTGTGAAGACATCTGAAGGCTTCTGGTCTCTCTGTCTGACTCAAGCCATGCCAGCACCTGGATTACTTCAGTACCCAGGGGAATTCACACGCACACAATTTCTGTTGAAAGTACGAGTCACAGCATGCTACCCTTAAGATGTTTCGAGGGGTGCAGTGTAGTGAGGTGCCATTGCTGGACTCAGAGACCCCAGTGACCAGCCCTTCCCCCAATGACCAGCCTGACTCACTCTCCCAGGCACTCGCAGTGCAGCCCCAGGGGGGAAGATGAGCCTCAACACTACGTTGGAGACTCAGCTGAAGGGCTCAGAAAGGGCCACCTGACCCAGCCACTAAGCCCACAGCCCCATTCACTGCCCCGCTGCCTCCCCCTTCAGTCCCTGCTATGTGACGAGCAAGAAGATGCTTTTTGGGCCTGGAAAAGCCTTTTCTCTGACCTCCTCCTGCCCCTAGCAGCTTCTTCCCATCTCTGGACCTCAGTTTTCCCATCTGTAGAATTAAGGACTGCACTGTTTCTTTGATTCCCTAAAGGATTTGTGCTTTAGGAGAGAGACCCCTGATTTCCGAGTCCTATACAGTTGTTCTTGAGTTTTCTTTCTTTCTCTCTGGCTATAGCATCATGGCTAAGTTATTTTCATTTTCTCTCGGTTTCACGTTGCCCATTCATAAAGTCAGAGGTGAATGCCAAGTAATCCTACCTCAGCACCTAGGTGGGCTGCCCTGGGAACACAGGGTGATGTACGTGAAGGACACAGAGGTGAGAGCAGCCTGCAGACCTGAGGTGTTTGTTGCGGGCAAGGCTCAGTCCACAGGAACTCCATCTGCTGGGCAGCTGCACAGAGCCCAGTCTGCAACATCTGCCTGGGGTGTGTACTGGCCCTGTGATTCTAGAAGCAGAGCTGCTTGTGTGGGTCTGGGGTCTGCGGCAGGGTCCCCACGGCTGACCTCCCTAAACCTAAAGACTGCACTCCACTGCTCCACTCCTCTCTCTAGCTGCCAGGGTCCATCGTGGTCACTGCAGGACCAGAGGCTGATGGCATGGCCAAGACGGCAGAGAGGAGGGGGAGAAGATCCCAGAGACGCGAGCTTACTGTCAATTAAGGCACGTCCCTGCCACAGGGACCAGCCCACCCAAGAGGGACGTGCCTTGTGTTCCTGGTACGGGAAGTGAGCCGCCCGGGGCCATCTGGGATGTGTTTTCAAGGAAATCTTGAAAACAGCAGCTCCAGCCAGAGGTAAACAGGATTTCATTAAATCACGCCTGGCCCGAGGGATGGGGAGCGGGTGTCTGATTTCGCAAAAGCAGCCGTGTCCCTGTGCGATGCTCCTGGCAGCCATTTTGGTCAAAGACGTGCCTCCTCGGAGAAAATAAACAGACACAGCCCGTGTGCCTCCCACCTCCGGACGCCCACCATTTGTCCAGGTGGCATTTCCCAAAGCCTTCTGGCCAGTTGCACTTTCACCAGCTGGTTGGGAGTTAATCTCAGGATGTCTCTTGGATGGATATTAACACACCCTTGTTTGTTCTTTTGAAAATCAGGAAACCCAAACCGTGGGCGATTCAGCGTGTTGCCTAGTGTGGTGCAGCTGGGAGGCGGCCAGGCTGAGGTGCGCACCCAGGTCTTGTCACCTGCTGTCTAGTCCCTGAGTCAGCCCCTTAGGACCTGAATCTTCTGGTTGTTCCCCCAATTCTCTCATTCTGCCCGTTTGAAATGAAGGTTCATGACATGACGACTTGGCTCTCATGATGGCCCTGGGAGATCCCCAGAACCGGGATCGCACCCATCTCAGATGGAGAAACAGGGGTCAGCAAAGCTGGTTACTAGCCCGGGTCACTTTGCCAGTTTGGGATCCATCTGGTTGCTGATCTGAGAACTTTTTCTGGTCCTGGACAGTGCCAGGCAAAGAGAGCCACACATTTGCCAGGGAAAAGCTCCAACTAATTTTCTAGACACTGGTTCCTGGGTAAAGCTTTCATGAACAGATTTGTTGGCAAACCCTTGGAACGAGTTTTCTCTTTCAGCCCTTCCTTTTGTAGCTGGGCCTGTGTGCCCTCTAGGTGGGGTTCAGATAAGTTTCCTGTGGCTCCTCTGGTCCATGGAGCTATGAACTTGGATCAGAGCACCTGAACTGTGAGCATTGTTATTCCTCACTAGCCACCCGATAGTAAGTGATTCTCTGTACTGCCTGAGGGCAGCGCCCGCACCAGGCATTTCTGCAGGGTTCTGCCTGCTTGCAGCGTTGCTACCTGGGTGAAGCACGCCCAGGCTAGCCACAAAGCCCACAGAAACCCAAAGCCTGTAGAATGGGCAACGCTTCCTATCCAGAAAGGGAAGCACCCTCTGTGTGGTCCTTTGGGTTTGGCACATCATGTGACATGCACTGCCTTGCTCACCCTCAAATAACCACAGGACGAAGATGCTAGTTTCGCTATTTCAGAGACAGAAGCTGTACTTAAGTGACTTGGTCAGGGTCAGGTGACTTGGAAGGGGCACAGATGGATGTTGAACTCAGGGCATGGTATCAGTATCCACCAGTGCTCCCCTACTCCGGTGGCCATTGGAGAGAAGTGATCTGGCTTTCTATTCTGTAAACACAGAGCCAGGGGAGGGGCCCAGGAGCCATGTCTTCAGCCCTAGGAACTCAGTGCTGGGAGGCTTGGGTGTGGTTGTTGAGTTCCAATGTCTTCTCTAGGGGATGGGAGAACTGAAGCCAAGTACTGGGGAAGGACTGTTCGATATCACAGCCAAGTTGGCTCTCTAAGGGCCCACACGCCCTCTATAAGCACTTTGGAAGTTGAGTCCTCTCCAAGGCACAGCTGGGGCAGTCTGTGGACAGCAGGAAGCCTGTGCCCTGCCCTCCAGGGCCCCAAAGAAGCTGATCCACAGGAGAACAGGGGTGGGTCTGTGCCTGGGGCCATTCGCTCCCACGCCTGTGCAGTTCCCCCGCCCGACCTTGCCTGTGGGTCCTCATCTTGCAGCTGTGTGTCAAAGCTCCCTGAACCATTCCTCCCTGTCTTTCCAGTGATATATGGTCGATCCTCACTCTCTCTTCTTTACATGCCATAAAGAGAGAAGTGGTTTAAGAAGTCCCAGGGGAGACAAGTTAGCTGATGATTGAAAGAGGCATCTCACTAAAACACTGAGAGCTCGGCCTCAGCTCTGCCACTTAAGTGCTGGTGGGTCTTTCCCAGCCAACCCATCCCCACTCCAGGCCCCTTCCTTGTCCACCCCAGTCCTCATTCAGGGACTCAGTTCAAATAGGAACATTGACCTCCAGAAAGAGCTTCATGTGCTTGCATGTCTGAGCATTTGGGGAGTCCTCAAAGCATAGAATTCTCCTGCTAAATACCAGCAAGACTCCTCTAGCACTAGGATAAAGCACTGGGACCCCCCCAGGCACATTTCCAATCTCTTTCTCCACTGATTTCTTCCCACCACCTTGGGCAGCTCAGAGACTCACCCTGGGCATCATGTGAGCCTATGATGAAAAGGTCAATCAAAAGCATTGTGAGCAATGGCTGCTTCTAAGGGATGTGTGTGTGTATGAGCCTGAGTACAAATGTGATATCTTGAAACTAGTTGGGGATAATAACCAGAGGTATTTTGGTAGTTACCCAGGAGCACTGGTAGCATACAGGAAAAGCTGCCTTCTCTGGCAGGGAGTGGGGAAGGGAGTCATTCATTCATTCAGTAACATCTTCACTGAGTTCCTGCCATGTTCCAGTCTGTGCTAGGGGCTGGAATAAATGATGAGCAAAGGAGAAACATCCTTGCTCTCCCAACTCTTAAAGCCTGATTAGTAGGCAGACATCTACATACGTGACTATATAAGAATAAGATGAGAAAATACTAGAAAGGACAATACAGGCTGATGTGAGACAAATGTGAAGAAACAAAACTGAACTAACCTGGAGAAGAGGACGCCATGAGAAAGTGAACTCTGAACCAAGCCCTAGAGGATGAGAGATAAATAGGAGAAGAGGAGACAGAGGAAGAAATGCCTTTGGCAGAGGATGTGGCTTGTCCAAAGGCGCTGTGGCAGGGAGAAGCATAGCACAGTGGGCAGGCCGAAGAAGACCCAGGTCACTGAAGCTCAGAGTGGGGGGACGAGCGCTCAGAGCATGGAGGGGATGGGGGACACCGTAGGGCGGGCTAGGGCTGGTTCTTCCTCGTAAAAGGAATGCAAAGCCACCAGATAGTGTGAAGCTGAGCGCGCTCCACAGACCTGTATTTAGGAAGGTCCTTCGGACAGCTTTGGTGGATGAGGGGTAGGGAACAGGGACAGGCAGATAAGAAAAAACAACTGTTTAAGAGGAGTTCCGGTTATCCATACAGATGGGATACAGATTAATATTATCATGTTAAGAGAAGTATGTATGGATACTTCACCACTGAAGAGCCTCCTGGTTGTCTCAGCAAGCCCCGAACTCACAGCACCCTGGGAGTCCCCAACACTGGGTCCCAGAAAACCCCATTCCCTGAGCCCCACCACTCCGTGGTCCACATGGACCTCATTCCCAGCCCAAGATCCACACAGACTGGAGCCCTGGGCATGCGTGATCCCCGCTTGGAGCGTTGGCTTGGTCCCAGCACCTCCTCTCTCTAAACTTTAGTTCCCAGACTAGAGACATCATGACTTTTGCCTAGAGAAATAGCAAAGGTCCTTTCCAGCTCTAAAATTCTGTGCTTCTATTTGGAAAATGACCAGAAAAATAGCACAAGACATCTCATTCCAAATAAATCAAGGACGCTATGGACGCTCTCTAACTCCTAACCATACCTTTCAACAAATTCCTTGTTCCCTCGGAACAATAGTTCAATGAAAATGTCCCGGGGATGGAAACTTTCATCTGTTTGGGTTCCTCCTCTATCTGCAGTGCCCCGGCCACTGCCTGACACGTCGTTCAATAAATATTTACTGGCCAACTGGATTCAGTAGTTTATTAAGGATGCTTAATAACAAAAGACAACAAACTCGCTGGCTTTGAAATCATAAGAAGTCACTCTGACAGTTCTGGAGGGGAGACATCTGAAATCCAGATGCCGACAGGACCGTGCTCCTTCTGACACCTGCAGGGGAGAATCCTTCCTTGCTTCTTGCTAACTTCCAGGGATGGTGGCCGTCAATCCTTGGAGTTCCTTGGATCATAGGTGCATCACTTCAGTTTCCACCTCTGCCCTCAAGTGGTCATCTCCCTCCTGTGTCTCTGTCTTTCCTTTCTTATAAGGACACCAACCACACTGGACTTGGGCCCACTGCAATAACCTTAACTTGATTCCCTCTGCAAAGACCCTTTTTCCAAATAAGATCACATTGACAGATTCTAGGAGTTGGTTCTCCATTACATCTTTTGGGGGACGTGATTCTGCTGTAACACTGAATAGATACTCAAACACGTCCTGGGATGTTCCATTCCTGACTTCTGTTTCGGAAGGGCTCCTGCTGGAGTGGGCTCCTTGCCACTTCCCGGCGGAGCCAGTGTTTCCTTTTCAGGAGCCAACACAGCCTGGTGGTGGTGATGGTGGGGGTTGGGGCATCTTCTATTTCTAGATCCCTAAGGCTGGAAGGAATTTGGGGCCCATCTGGGCTTCCCCGTCATGTTCCAGCAGAGGAAAACTGAACCAAGGAAGGGACACAGGGCTGGCTCTGGGTCCCAGAGGAGGTAGGTTAAGCCTGCCCCATTTCTCCTTGGTCACTGTTTACAATCTGCCTGCATTCTAGAAGGGACTTACAGGAGGCTAATAGGGAGCTTGTATGGTTGCCTCAATTTGAAGCCATGAACCATCTGGGGTGGGCTTGTGAAGGAGGAGTTAGAATGCATTTGCTCAAATTAAATAATTCTTGGGCTCTGTGAGGGTTCCTTTGTGGCTGATTATGGGACGCGTCTGCCAGCTCCTGCTGCCCCTGCCCTTTTGCCGGGGACAAGGCTGCTGAACCAGGAGATGAAACATACAGAAGAGACAGCAGACATTCCAGAGGGGCCCCAGGTTGACTCCAGAGTGGGGGTTCAGTCATGTCTGGGTGTGTTGGAAGGGCCCGCTGGGAGTTTATTTGCATGATGACTGCAGCTGTTTTCTATCGCTGTCATAAAAACAATTGCAAGCTTAGGGGCTCAAAAACAACTTGAGTTTATCAGTTCATAGTTCTGTGTGTCAGAAGTCTGGGTGAGCTGGGCAGGTTTCTCCAATCCAGGTCTCACAAAGCCAAGGTCAGTGGGTGGGCCAGGACTCTTCTCTGGAGGTGCTGGGGGAGACTCTGGTCCCAGCCTCACCCAGTTCTGTCCTTTGTGATTTCCCCACTGAGCTCCTGTTCCCTCCTGGGTGTTGTGGGAGATCTCCGTCAGCCTGGTAAGACCCCCTACTTTCCTCACCCCATTGCCTGCTCTGTCTTCAAAGCCAGCAATGACACAGCAAATTCTTTTCATGATCCGATCTCTTCGGCTTCTTCTGCCTCAGTTCTTCTGTCTCCACTTGAGAAAGTTCTCTGCTTTTTAAGCTCACACGATTAGAGCAGGCCCACCCAACTAATTCAGATACTCTCCATGTTTTAAGCCCATAACCTTAATTATGCCTGCTAAGTCACAAAGAGTCAGACACAACTGAGCGACTGAACTGAACTGAAGTCATTTTTGCCATGTAACATAACCCATTCTAAGGTTCCAGTGATTAGGGTATGCATGCCTTTGGGAGATCCTCTGTTTCCTGGGACCCCAGTGATCCTAAAGGAAGAGGAAGCCTCAGGGGTTGGAGGGAGATCTGAGCCTGAGTTACAATTTGGCATCTTCCACTCATCTCAGCCCAGCGTCTTGGGGCAGAGAATGAAAAAAATGGGGGTAAGGGCTCAGCTGTTACTGGAAGTAAAAATGAATGAGCTGTTTCTACAAAAATGTTCATAAGTTGGGAGCACTTTGCAACGTCTTTGTGAAGGTGTGATGCAGAAAATGGGACAGATCTCTTTTTCCCTTTAGTGCAAAGTATAGTTTCTCCTGCTGCCCAGGGGCTTAGAAGGGGCATCTCCCAGTGCAGCACCTCAGCACTGGCAGACTTGCCTGATGGCTGGGTGCTTGGCGGTGCTGGTGGCAGTGCTGAGGGCCGGAGGTAGTGCCAGACTCTGGGCCAGCCTAGGAAGACCACCTCCTGGGAAGCTTTGCTAGGTGGGCCTTGGGAGCAGTGGCTGTGCTGAGAGGTCTTCATGGAACCTTTGGAACAAGGAGTCCACTGGAAGCAGCCCTTCTTGGGAGGGCTGGATAAAAATGGAGCTAACGTGACCATCACAGGCTGGTGGGGAATACTGCTGGGATCGTATGTGCGTGTGTGAATATAGTTATACGAGTATAGATTTATGTAATCACCATCACAATTAAGATAGAGAGCAGTTCCATCACTCATCCCCCCACAGAATTCCTTGTGTGCTGCTTTTTGTCACCCCGTACCTGTATCCCATGCAACCACTGATCTACTCTCCTTCTCCATAGTTTGCCTTTTCCAGAATGTCATAGAAGTGCAATCAGACCACATGTAAACTTATGAGGTAGCTTTTTGCTCGGCCTAATGCCTTTGAGATGAGCTCATGTTGCGACGTGCATTAAAACCCCTTCTTTGTTATTGCTGAGTACTTAGTATTCCAGTGTTTAAATGGATCACAGTGTGTTTATCCATTCACCCACGGAAGGACATTTAGGCTGTTTCCATTTGGGGCAATTATAAATGGAGTGCTATTTGCATGAACACATTTTTATTTCTCTTGAGTAAATGCCCAGTAATGAATCACTAGGTCATGTGGTATGTGTATGTTTAACTTTAAAAGAAAGTACTGAACTGTTTTCCAGAATGGCTGTTCATTTTTGCATTCTCTCCAGCAATATATAGCGTTCCAGTTGCTCCATATACTCACCAGCATTTGTGGGATTTTGTTTGTTTTTTGTTTTTGCCATTCTGATAGATTCTGATGGTATCTTGGATGTTTATTTTATTTTGAATTTCATGAACTTATTGGCCATCTGTGTGTCTTCTTTGGGGAAATGTCTCAATTGCTTGCCCAATTTTTTTATTGGGTCATTTATGTTCCTTCTGTTGAGCTTTGAGAGTTATTTGTGTATTCTGGATACAAGTCCTTTGTCAGGTATGTGGTTTACAAATATTGTCTCTCAGTCTGTAGTTCATCTTTTCATTTTCTTAACAGTGTCTTTCATGGGAAAAAAGCTTTAATGAAGGCCCATTCATCAACTCGTTTCTTTAATGAATGATGCTTTTAATGTCACTTCTAAGAACTCTGCCTGACTCAAGGTCATGAAGATGTTCCCTGATGTTTTCTTCTAAAGGTTTAATCATTTTAATTTAGATCTATAATCCGTTTTGTGTAAAGAATGTGTGAACTTGTTTTTTTTTTGTTTCATTTTGTATTTTGCAATGGATATTGAATTGTTCCATTGCTACTTCTTACAGAGATAATCTCATCTCTATTGAATTTATCAAAAATCAGTTGGTCATATTTGTATCTACTTCTGGGTTATTTATTATGTTTTATCAATTTACTTGTTACCAAGGCCCAGCAGTCTTGATTTTGTTGTTGTTCAGTCTCTAAGTCGTGTTCGACTCTCTGTGACCCCTTGGACACCAGACTTCCCTGTGCTTCACTATGTCCCAGAGTTTGCTCAAACTCATGTCCATTGAGTCAGCGATGCTATCTAACCATCTCATCCTGTCACCCGCTTCCCTTCCTGCCCTCAATCTTTCCCAGCATCAGGGTCTTTTCCAGTGAGTCAGGTCTTTGCATCCGGTGGCCATGGTATTGAGCTTCATCTTTGGCATCAGTCCCTCCAATGAATATTCAAGGTTAATTTCCTTTAGGATTAACTGCTTTAATCTCCCTGAAGTCCAAGGGACTTTAAAGAGTCTTCACTTGATTACTGGAGCTTTAAAATGGGGTAGTGTCACTTCTCTAAATCTTTTTTTTTTTTTCAAATTTGTTATGGCTATTCTAGTTCCTTTTTCTATAAATTTTAGAATCAGCTTGTCCATATCTACAAAACATTCTGCTGGGATTTTGATTGGGAGTGCCTTAAATCTATAGAACAATTTGAGGGAAAACTGACTTCTTAACCATATTGAGGCTTTCAATCCAGAAACACAGTATGTCTCTCCACTTATTTAGATGTTATTCCTTTAATAAGCATTTTGTAGTGTTTATCATGCAAGTCCTGAAGATGTTTTCTTAGATTTATTTAATTTGGGGGAACTTTGTACATAAGTAATTAAATGTTGTACATGGTATCGATTTTTAAAATTCTGGCTTCCAATTGCTTATTACCAGCATATAAAAATATGATAGATTTTTTCATGTTGACCTTATATCGTGCAACCTTGCTAAACTCAATAATAAGTATTTTTGTTTTGTTTTTTTGTAGATTCTTTGTGATTTTTTTTTCCTTTGGTCATGTTGCCTGTGAATAGGGATAGTTTTAGTTCTTCCTTTAAAATCTGTATGCCTTTTATCTGTTTTTCTTGCCTTATTGCGCTAGGGCTTCCAGTATGATACTGCGTAGCAGCTGCGAGAATGAACAACTTTGCCTTGTTCTCTGTTTTGGGAAGGCAAGCATTCAATCCTTCATTATTGAATTTTATGTTAGCCATGAAATTTTTGTAGATACTCTAAATCAAGTTAAGGAAGTTCTCCTCTAATCATTGTTTGCTGAAACTTTTGTCACAAATGTATGTTGAATTTTGTTAAATTTTTTCTGCACCGATTGATATGATTGTGTGGCTTTTATTATTTAACCTATTAATATTATAGCTTGTGTTCATTAGTTTTAAAACATTTAACTAATCTCCATTCCTGAAATAAATCCAATTCTGTGGTCATGTATTATTTTTTAATATATTTTGCTAATATTTCCTTGAATATATTTGCATGTTCATGTGGGGTACTGGTGTATAGCTTTTTCTTCTAGTGCTGTTTTTGCATGATTTTGACTTTGGGGTAGTGACGGCCTTATCAAATGAGTCAAGAGGTTATTCCTTCTATTTTTTGGAAATTATTATATACAGTCAGTATAATTTTTCTTTAAATATCTGGCAGAATATGGCAATAAAATTATCTTGGCCTGGAGTTTGAATGACAAACTCTTCTTATTTAATAAATATAGGACTATTCTCATTATCTATTTCTTCCTAGGTGACTTTTAGTCATTTATTGCTTTCAAGTAATAAGTCCATTTCTTTTAAGTTATTGAATTTATGTGCATAAACTCATTTATAGTGTTCTCTTTTTACCCTTTCAGTATCTATGGGATCTATGACTTTGGAAGTTTGAGGGGACTTAAAAATAACACCCCCTGTCTTCCCCCATTGCTCAGGAAGGGATCAGGCAGTAGCCGTTGATCCTGACAAAGCCAACTTGGTGAACATTAATTTGCTTTAGATGGGAGGCTCGCTAACACACCTGGTATGGTACTCAACCATCTAATCATAGTAGTTTTGAAAAACACAGGCTCTGTTACACTAGCCAGCCTCTGCAAAACCTGTGGCTTGTAGGGATGTGCTCTCTGCAGATGATAGATTTCAAAGTAGCAAGAAGAAAAGAAGTCCCTGTTGCTAGAGACTGAATGTTTGTGTCTCCCCGAAATGCACTTGTTGAAACCTAATTCCCAATGTGATGTTGTTCGGAAGTGAGGCCTTTGAGAGGTGATTGGGTCATGAGGATGGAGTCATCATGAATGGGGATTAGTGCCCTTGTAAAGGAGACCCCTTTCTACCATGTGAGGACACAGTAAGAAGATGGCCTTCTATGAACTGGGAAGCAGGTTCTCACCAGGCTCTGAATCTGCTGGTAGCTTGATCTTGGGCTTTCCAGGCTTCAGAACTGTGATAAATAATGTTTGATGTTAAGCCAGCCAGTTTCAGGTGTCTTTGTTATAGCAGCCTGAATGGACTAAGATGCCCTGCATGTCCATTTCCTTCTCACACACTCGCCAGACAAGGTGGGTGTAGAGTGTTAGGCTAGTAGAGGTTGCTCAGCACTGAAGCAAGAGCTAGGGGGAAGGAGATTCCCCTTCAATAACTCACAATAACTGTACTCTAATCACAGTGGAAATAACTGGAGAAGTTGGGGAGGGGAGGTGACCTCATGTCCCACAATAGCTGGTGAGAACAAGAGCCAAATAAATCTCCCTGGTTAGACTAATGTCATATGCAGGTTCATGTCTAACACAGGTTACAAAAATCACAATGGGATACACTAAATTTTAGATCAGACCTTTGTGACAGTGTTGTGACAATATGGAGGAAGTGATGACCAAGTGTAGAGTCCAGAATGAGAGTAGAGTCAGGCCAGACTTCATGGAAGGAGTGTGACTTACGTAAGTAATGGACGGGAAGGGGCTAGAACTCAGGGGGATGGTGAATGGGGAGGAGTGAGGGGGATAACGTGGGAGAAGTGGGTTGGAATGGGATGGAAAAGGGTTTGAAATGTCATGCTAAGAGTCAGGGGTACTCTTTTAGGGAGAGGAGCTAGGGAGGTGTTCATTAAGAACAGTGCTAGGGGAGACACATCTTGGAAAGTAGTGAAATATCTCCAAAGCATTAGCAAAAGTCATTGCTCAAGGCCCCAGGTTAGTGCCCATCTTCCCTCACTCTTCCCCCAACTCCACCTCTCTGATGCCCTCCCCTGGGGCCCTTGGACCCCATCACAAGCCAGCAAGCAGAAATTAATGCCTGGCTCTGCAGGCCACTGCTTTGGTCTGTGGCTCAGGTCTATCCCGATGTTCTTGGGGGTTGGTGCCCATGTATCCTGGCTCTTAGGTGATTTTTTTCAAAAAAAAACTATTTGCCATAAACCCATTTCCATTTTGAGAGTTTGAGGAAGAACAGTTTAAGACCACTCAGTGGTTGTTCCTACCCATTCGGTGGTCTGAGCAGTTTTCAGCAGCAGGCTGAGCACTCCAGTCTTCACAGGGGAGTCGAATAGTCTCAGAGGGCACCTGCATGCCTTCAGACCCCCAACTCAGGTTGCAGAGCTGGAGCAGTGAAAATTCCTCCTTGGTCACAGTCTTGTCAGTTACTGCCTGCTCTTCCTTTGCAGTCTTTTCAGAATCTCTGCAGAAGCAGAGATGAGGCATGACCTTCCATGGGGATTCACTGGAGATGCCATGCATATGCAGAACTTCCTGGGCAAACAGCCACCACATCAGATCCACTGAGTGAGCTCTCTTATCGTTGCACGGGATGGCGGCAGCCACAGAGCACAGAGGAGTGTTTGTATTATACAGAGCAGTGGTTGGCAGGTTAGTGTAAGGGGCTTCTGTGAGACTCTGGTGGTCAGCCCAGGGATCAGTAACCACCAGAAGGCTGCCCTGATCAGGTTAGTGAAAGTTCCAGGAGTGAAGCAGCCAGCAGTAGGAGGGGCTCGAGGGGCAGCAGCAAATTTGTTGGCCAGTATTCCCAGAGGATATGACACGGGGTCATCAGTTGAGTTTTCAGTCGCATCTTGATAACTCAACTCTCAGTTGAGTTATCAGTGGCATAAGCCATGTGCATAAGCTTCGGCCAGGTCTCCTTCAGATTTATGATGGAGGCACCATCCTTCTTCCTTTTGTAGATGTACTACTCCACCTGGAAGTCAAGGTTGGTGCTACCTCACTGGGTTCCTGATGCAAGGAGTTTGAGGAACTCCTTCTCCTTCATTTGCAGGACACTGAGGGCTCTGGATATTGTGAAAGTTTCCTTTTAAGTTCCAGCGAGAATCCAGAACTATGTCATATGGACCATTTTCTGGGTAGTGCAGAAAGGTGATTCTTTGGTATTTTGTCTCTCCACCTTCAGCAGCCATGAGGACGTGATGGGGAAGCAAGAATTCATGCTGCCCAGGGATCTTGCCCTTCCACTCTGAGCTCTCAAGTCCTTCATCTGAACGTGGCAGGCACAAGACCGCAGATCTTGGAGAACTCCTCATGTTTGGATTTAAAAACAAAACCATAGCATTTCATAGAATTATTTTCCCTCAATAGAATAAAAGTTCCAGGAGAGAAAAGTAGTTCCTTTGGACCCTGCTCTCCCTTTAAGTCAAGTAAACATCTGTCAAGGAGGAACAAGACAGAATTCCTTGTGATCAGATGCTCCTGGTTCTACAGCAATTTATCAAAGCCCTTCTCATCAATTAGAGAAATATTTGAAAAATCATCACAGCTCCTGCAAGCGCCTCATGTATAATTCAAAGCGGTGGCTCCGGATGGAGTGAGAAAGCTACAGAAGTGAGCACTGCCTTTTGAAGGTAAACCTGCCTATTGTTCCTTTCATCCCAAACCTAGGAACAAACTCCGGGGCCCTTGAAAAGTGTATTTCTACTGAAGTGTAGACACCTTAAGCCTGACGTGTAGACACTTTACCTCCCAGTGAGCCCCCTATAGGGACACCGTTCCTCAGTTCTTGGAAACTAGGTGTCCCTATGAGATTAAGACAATGAGAAGGGACCCCTCTCATGTGGGCAGTATTCTGCTTTTTAATCCCAGGCTCCAATACCGAGTGATTCAAAGAAGGCAACCAATAAAAAAAAAACAAACAAGTGGTCAAATGATAACCATGTAAAAGCACCCTCACTTTCCTTTTTTCACTTGCTAGTCCCACAAGTCAGGTATTATCTTGATTTTATAGATGGGGAGATTAAAACAGAGAGTTGAAATGACTTGCTCAGGGTTGCACAGCAGATTTACAGCGAATAGTGTTTGTACTTCGACCACCAGACACTTTCTCTGTGGGTACAAACCCAAATTTTAATTTTGATTCTGTTGCTCGACTTGAACAATAGGGAAACCCAAGAGTGAGAAATTGATCTTTTTTTTTTTTTCATTGAAATTTGGTTTGGAATAAAAAGGCTTATATAAAAAATATCAAATACTTTTTGCTAAGTACAGTGGCTATATTGCTTATGCTATTTAAACCTCCGTGTACCTGAATTACATTTAACAGTTTCAATTAATTTTACTTTTGAATTGCACTAATGGGCGACTCAGTGGTGACGAATCCACCAGCTAAGGCAGGAGACACCGGAGACTCGGGTTTGATCCCTGGGTGGAGAAGATCTCCTGGGGGAGGAAGTGGCAACCCACTCCACCATCCTTGCCTGGAAAATCCCATGGACAGAGGAGCCTGCTGGGCTACAGTCCATGGGGTCACAAAAGCTGGTTAAGACTGAGCGACTGAACACACATGCACACAATAGCATGTAGGGGCCACAAGATTTAAGACCCCAGCACCACCAGCTCAGGGCACAGAGCTGACACAGGGAGGCATAGGAAACATGTATCTGTACAGTGGAGGAACTGCTTCCTTTGGATTCGATCTAGAAGTCACTCTTCTTGTGTTTACACATGGTCTCCTCCTGCCCTTGCAATATAAGCAACAGAGGTAGCTCTGAGTGGGACAGGGTGGGCTCTCTAGGATTCCTTGTGCAGGGGTGAGTGGGCCAGACCCTCTGCAGGGTATGTGCAGTGGCAGGCAGACAGCCCTCAGCTCTGTGCTCGAGGAGGTAGGGGACACCGGAAATCTGGTAGGTGAAGACCAGACTCTAAGTAGTTCTGAGGGCAGAAAATGAGCATCCTCTTCCATGAGTGAGGAGGCTTTTTGAAGGTAAATGAGACAGTCCATCGCAGATCAAATAGGCCAGCAGGCAAACCGTGGGTGTAGGGAAGAGGGCCCAGAAGCTATACAGCACAAGCAGAAATATCCACTGGGACTGGGTGATGAAGGCTGGCCCCCTAGGAGGAGAGGTGCACATGGGAAGGGTCTGGCCTGGCCTCACTACTCTGGGCCCAGCCCCCAGCACAGTGTCTAGAACTCAGCAGATGCTCAGCAAAGTGAAAGAAGGTGCTCCGGCTTCACTTCCTGCAGAAGCTGACTAAGATGCTCCAGAATGCCAACAAGGACCTACTGTGGAGCACATTTAACTCTGCTCAATCTGATGCGCCAGCCTGGAGGGGAGCGGCGCCTCAGGGGAGAACGGATAATGTGTATGGATGGCCGAGTCCCTTCTCTGTTCATCTGAAACAACCACAACATTGTTGATCGGCTGTAACCCAATACAAAATTAAAAATTTGAAGTTTGAAAAAAATATGTATATACTAAAGATGCCCCAGTGTGAGCTAGGGCCCCCTCTTCTGAGCTCCCATGATACCCCAGGCTTGCACATCACCAAAATACAGTCACATTGCCTTATAATGATCTGATGTCCAGTCTGCTTCCTTCCTAGAACCCTGTCTGCATTCCCAGCATCTCCTCTAGCGTATGGTACATATTAAGCCCTAAAGGAAGGAGGGACAGATGGGAGGGAAGAAGGGTTTCATCAGCTACTTGGGGCTAAGGATTTCACCAAGAACTGAAAGAAGAGAAGAAATTGGGAGTTAATAGGAGGCCTCACTGTACATCGTCTCAAGGATGCTGGATATAATTATGCTGCTGTAAACTCCATAAGGAATCACACATAGTTCTCCTCCTATAGTGGAAGCTTGGTCATGCTGTTATTCTGCCAGAGTGTGAGTCTCAAGATATCACAGTCTTTCTTGGTTATTATTGTTTCACTCAGTTCAGTTCAGTCACTCGGTTGTCTGACTCTTTGTAACCCCATGGACTGCAGCATGCTAGGCTTCCCTGTCCATCACCAACTCCTGGAGCTTGCTCAGGCTCATCTTCATTGAATTGGTGATGCCATCCAACCATCTCATCCTCTGTCATGCCCTTCTCCTCCTGCTTTCAATCTTTCCCAGAATCAGGGTCTTTTCTAATGAGTCAGCTCTTCGCATCAGGTAGCCAAAGTATTGGAGCTTCAGCTTCAGCATCAGTCCTTCCAATGAACACTCAGGACTGACATCCTTTCAGATTGACTGGATCTCCTTGCAGTCCAAGGGATTCTCAAGAGTCTTTTCCAATACCACAGTTTAAAAACATCAATTCTTCAGTATTCAGCTTTTTTTATGGTCCAACTCTCACATCCATACATGACTCCTGGAAAAACCATAGACTTGACTAGACAGACCTTTGTTGGCAAAGTAATGTCTCTGCTTTTTAATATGCTGTCTAGGTTGGGCATAGCTATTCTTCCAAGGAGTAAGCATCTCTTAATTTCATGGCTACAGTCACCATCTGCAGTAATTTTGGAGCCCCCCCAAAATAAAGTCTGTCACTGTTTCCATTGTTTCCCCATTATTTGCTATGAAGTGATGAGACTGGATGTCATGATCTTAGTTTTCTAAATGTTGAGTTTTAAGTCAACTTTTTCACTTTCCTCTTTTACTTTCATCAAGAGAAGAAGCTCTGTAATTCTTCTTCACTTCCTGCAATAAGGGTGGTGTCATCTGCATATCTGAGGTTATTGATATTTCTCCCGACAATCTTGATTCCAGCTTGTGCTTCATCCAGTCTGGCATTTCGCATGATGTACTCTGCATATAAGTTAAATAAGCAGGGTGATAATATACAGCTTTGATGTACTCCTTTCCCAATTTGGAACCAGTCTGTTGTTCCATATCTGGTTCTAACTGTTGCTTCTTGACCTGCATACAGATTTCTCAGGAGGCAGGTAAAGTGATCTGGTGTTCCCATCTCTTTCAGAATTTTCCACAGTTTGTTGTGATCCACACAGCCAAAGGCTTTGGCATAGTCAATAAAGCAGAAGTAGATGTTTTTCTGGAATTCTCTTGCTTTTTTGATGATCCAACAGATGTTGGCAGTTTGACCTCTGGTTCCTCTGCCTTTTCTAAATCCAGCTTGAACATCTGGAAGTTCTCAGTTCATGTACTGTTGAAGCCTGGCTTGGAGAATTTTGAGCATTACTTTGATAGCATGTGAGATGAACGTAATTGTGTGGTAGTTGAGCATTCTTTGGCCTTGCCTTTCTTTGGGATTGGAATGAAAACTGACCTTTTCCAGTCCTGTGTACACTGCTGAGTTTTCCAAATTTTCTGGCATATTGAGTGCAGCACTTTCACAGCATCATCTTTTAGGATTTCAAATAGCTCAACTGGAATTCCATCACCTCCACTAGCTTTGTTCATAGTGATGCTTCCTAAGGCCCATTTGACTTCGTACTCCAGGATGTCTGGTTTTAGGTGAGTGATCACAGCATTGTGGTTATCTGGGTCGTGAAGATCTTTTTTGTACAGTTCTTCTGTGTATTCTTGCCACTTCTTCTTAGTATCTTCTGCTTCTGTTAGGCCCATACCATTTCTGTCCTTTATTGAGCTCATCTTTGCATGAAATGTTCCTTTGGTGTCTCTAATTTTCTTGAAGAGATCTCTAGTCTTTCTCATTCTATTGTTTTCCTCTATTTCTTTGCATTGATCACTGAGGAAGGCTTTCTTATCTCTCCTTGCTGTTCTTTGGAATTCTGCATTCAGATGGGCATATCTTTCTTTTTCTCCTTTACCTTTCACTTTTCTTCTTTTCTCAGGCAACCATTTTGCCTTTTTACATTTATTTTTCTTGGGGATAGTCTTAATCACTGCCTCCTGTACAATGTCACGAACCTCTGTCCTCTGTCCATAGTTCTTCAGGCACTCTATCAAATCTAATCCCTTGAATCTATTTGTCACTTCCACTGTATAATTGTAAGGGATTTGGTTTCTTCATTAGTACCTGGTATATAACAACTTAATACAAATTGGTTGAATGCATGAATGAACAGTGAGTGAACTGGGCCTTTTATGTTCTTTATAAAGTCCTGGTTTACTGAGCCTATCTGTGTGTGGTTCTCATGGTTCTCAGGGTCAGCTGTACCCATGATGATGAGAGCTCATAGCCTGAGGCCCACAGGAGATGCTCAAGCCAGTGGCTCGTTGCTGCACACAGGCTCCTCCCTCAAAATGTTCAACCTCACAGTTAAACCATGTGGGGCCTCCAGGTGGAGGAGGGACCTCTGCTGAATCCAGTGGCCCTACCTTTAGAACAGGTGTGAATGTGAGAATGGTCCTTCCCTTTACTGGGCTCATCTTCCCCTCTATGAAATGAGAAGGCTGCCCAAGATGATCCCAAAGCTTTCCCAGCATTTCAGGCAGCAATGAGGAGGGAGGCGGAAATGGCAGTGGCATCCTAGTATTTTCTCTTGGCAGTTCCACCCCAAGTTCCCAGGATTCTTGGGATCAGGGTGGTTGTGTGGGATGAGCTTCGAGGAGATGTGAGTAAGCATGAGTTAGCACCCCTGCTCGGGGCATAGGAAAACGTGTCAGAGACATGGAGGGGGACCTACCTTCTCTATGGAGACAGCAGACTTCCAGACTAAAGATGGGGCCTGCCTCCCAGTGGGGAAGGGGCTGCAGGGGCTCCCTGCCTCCAGGTGGAGGGATGGAAACAAGCTGAACCCAGCAATGAGTGCCTGCTGTTAGTTTGTTTTTCTTAAAATATTTTGGGGCAAGAAGATACAAACTATCTAGAAATCCAACAAATGCTGTGGATGTCCTCTCTTCAGAAAAATGCACAGACATCTGACTTTCTGCATCTGGTGCAAGAAAGGGGGATGGACTCCTTAAAGTACACGTCTGAGCTCTGGGACCCCAATAACAAAGCCATCCATGGCAGAAAGAAAGGGCAGGAGGAGTCCTGGGTCCTACCTCTCATCCAGGCTCTGCTCCGTCTGGCTGTACCTTTGCTGCCTTGGATGGCCTCAGTCTTGCCATCTGTAAAATGGATGACATGGAAGAGGAATCCTTTGTGGATTCTATCCTAGGATTTGGTTATCACAAGCACACCCTCTAAGAGCAGCTGTGGGGTGTTGAGGCTGCTCTCCTACTGGCTGAGCTGAGAAGCAAGTAGTGTGGAAGCTGGGGTGGGGTGGGGGCAACTCATAGGCCTTCAGAACCACTTTTTCTCTAGCATTAAATCCAGATTCTTTCTAACAGAAGACTCACTAGTTGGGTGGAGACTGAAACGGCTCTCCTACCTGGAGACAAGAAGTATTCAGACCCCCTCTGTCTCTTCCCCCAGCTCTGTCTAAACCGGCTGGATAATGAGAGCTGGGGTTTCCCTTGGCCATGGAGGCCCCGCTACTGGCTTCCTTTCCGGCCCCTTTTTTAGGTGGGCTTGACAGAAAGCTGGGAGAGGGTCACAACCAAATTTTCAAGAGGAGGAACTGAAGCCTAGACAAGCTCTGACCTGGCTCAGTCCCACTTGGCCAGGCCTGGGGCAGATGCCCTGTACCTGGTCTGGAGAGCTTGGGGCACCCGCTGCTACATCTGAGCAAGAACAAGGAGGTTTCACCCCCAAGTCTGGGGTTCCTTCCCTCTCTACCCCACCCTCTGCCCCCGTTTCTTCTCCTAGTAACTTCTAGGCTAAGGGAAAGGGGCCTTTGCCCAGGGGGCTGGTGTGCCTGAGTGGGCTGCCCAAGACAGGATGGCCATCTAGTCCATGTATCATCCTGTGGTCAGCCCACCCAGGGCCTCACCTTTCCCCCACTCTCTCAGCTCCACTCAGAGCTCCCAACCTTGGTGCTTCATGGCTAGAAACCTTCTGGTAGCTTCCACTGGGGTTTGCTTCTTGAGTCAGATGATACGAATCTGGCCTCTTTAGATAGAAGCAATTACTCTCACTCCAAATTGCGATGATTCTGGAGGATGATCAGCAAAACCCTGGAGCAACTGGCTGTCACATTGCCCATCCCTGCTGCCTGGCGTTTCTTTCTGGGGCCCCATTCACCCTCCCTTCCTCCTGCCTCTGTTCCCTCAGCCTTCTCCACCTCTCAAAGCCCCTCTTACCCATCAAGACAGCTCCCCACTGCCTCCTCTATGAAGCTTTTCCAGACCACTCTGACCAGAGTGAGGGTTCCCTCCCTCTGTAAGCCCAGCTGTGTGTTGGGAAGGGGGAGACTACAGTGCTGAGACCTGTGCAACTGCTTCAACAGGACAGGACCTGTCAGTCCCCACAGCAAGGCTTTGGAATAAATATTAGCATCCCCATGCAACAGATCAGGAACTGTGTGGATATGGGCAGGGTGGGTGGGTTCACTGACGTGCCCAAGATCTCAGCTGGGAAATTAAAGGGTCTGCACTCAGAGCCTGTGTTCCATCTCACCGGCCTGGTCAGCCTCCTGCCTTGCACTCAGCCTTTCTTTCTTCCTGACTTTCTGTCCCAGCTTGTTTCTGTGACTCTCCCCGTGCTCTGAGTCCCCCTGTGAACAGAGGCTGCTGTGTTCTTTCCTGCTCCCGCCCAGAGCCATGCAGAGGGCCTACTCCATCAACATGTGAAGGACTGGACGAAACCTCTCTGCGAGTGCTTGGCATTCTCCCTGCACCTGGAGCTGTGGTCATGAAATTTCCGTCATGTGCTGTAAAGGATTGGAGTGTCAAAAACGTCACAACCCGAAGGAGACCAGAGTACTTGAAATTTACAAGTAAAACCATGGCTTCTGTTTATGGAGCATCTGCTCTGGGACCCCTTGCGAGCATTTCTCTCTGATTGTTGATAATCAGTTCAGGCGACTGCAGGGTAACAGTGTTGGTATTCATGACTGGCCCCAGGTCTGATTGATTAGTGCCCCTGTGTACTCCTTGTTAGATATTATAATACCATACTGGCCATAAGTCTTGTGCTGTTACAGATGCCCATTTTACAGATGAGGAAACCGAGGCTCAAAGGGGAGAAATAAATTACCCAAAGCCACAGAAATAGGCCTCGGCAGAGCTGGGCATTGAAGCCTGGAGTGTTTGTGGCACACACAGCCCAACCAGTACACTGTTCAGCTTCAAAGCCCAGCTCCCTCCCTTTCCTAGGTCAAGGCATCTCCACTCTGGACAGGCCTGGGGTCTGTGTCTGCAGGGGGTGGGGGTGAGGCCAATTCACCTGCAGTGCTGACCTCCAGGCAGCTCAGCCCATCTATTCAAGAGAAAAACGCTCCTCCTGGACCGTGGCACTTGGAGGACAGATACCTGCATCAGCGCGGGTGGGCAGGAGGGTGCAGGGCCTCCCCGAATGCCACATCAGTGCTCCCTCCTTTCACACAGAAGAGGAGTGAAGGAGAGACCAACCACTTGTTTGCAAATGCTAATCTTTAGTCAGTGGTATTCTGTTAAACCCACAGGGACAAACCATGGATTTGGGGCCAAAAGGCCCTGCTCCCCATCACTGCGTGATACTGGCCAGGGTGCTTGCTCTGCCCAACCTGACCTCCCCAGCTGTCAGGTCACCTGGGCTGGGTGCAGCCTAAGGCCCCTCCAGCTCCTCCTTGGCAAGGATTGGAAGTGGGCCCTGGGGCCTGATTGCCTGTGTTCAGATGGCAGCTATGGGATGGGGGTAGGGAGTAGAAATGGTCCACCTAACTTTTCTGTGCCTTGGTATTCACATCTGTCAAATGGGGATAAAAATAGCTGTAGCTGCCTCAATTGGACATTACTCATAAAGTGCTTAGAACATTCCAAGTCATACAGTGCTTGCTCAGTAACCCTTCTAAGGCTAAAGAGGTCATTTTGGCTCTGAGCCTTACTATCCAGTAAGTATTATCTCTCTGATGCAAACGAGAAATGGAAGCTCAGAGATTTTAAGTAACTTGCTGAAGGTCACACAGCTAAAAGAAAGACTGGGGCAGTTCTCAGTCTCCCCCTTGTTGCTGAGCTGCACTTCCCTCCTCCGGTACCCCAACCTGTCCTAGGAAGGGGACTGCAGGCAGTTCAGATAGCAAGTGAGAGCAGTGTCTGTCCAAAGTGGAAGAAGGATCAGCCTCTGTTTTTCTCCATCACTCCATCTAACCATCCAGCACTGGCAGCTGTGAAGGAGTGGGAAGAATCTGGAGCTTGTGTTCAGTGGTCTCAGTCATTGGCCCTGCTTCCTTTGCTTGCAAGCTGTGTGACTTTGGGAAGGGTGGGCAACCTCTCTGGGCCTTGATATCTTCATCAGAAAGATATCAAGTGAAAGATATCACTTCCAATCTTTGCCCCAATGGCAAAGGCCTACCTAGAGCTTGGTGTCCACCAGGGTCCCCGTAGGAGACAGGTGGCTCACTCTGACGGGCGACTGAGAAGGAGTTGATAAGGGGCTGTTGACAAGAGTGGGGCCAGAATGGAGGAGAAGCGTGGACACAGCTCAGCGGGGCCAGAATGGAGGAGAAGCATGGACACAGCTCAGCACACAGCACAGCGCACCGCAGCTCGCAGGACCAGGAGTGCTCTAAGCACGCCAGCTCTGACCACCAGGAGGAGGGAGCAGTTATGGTAATCAGGAGGCTGCGAGAGCCCGGACAGGAGTCCCTCAGACCCCAAAGGGAGGAAACCAAATGTCCAGCACTCCAACTTGTCTTTTTTCCCTCCCTGGGGTCTCCTGCTGGGTGTAGCTGCCCACTGGCTGAACTCACTGGGGAGCCAGAGAACACGTGGTCCCTCCAGGCAGCCTCAGTGCAGAGGGGAGGGCCAAACGGGAGATGTGTGGGGCCTCTCTGAGGTTGGTCCGCTCCTCCTCGACTCTGCCTCCACATCCCGAGAGCTGACTAGACTATAACGGGATCCACACTGGAGACAGCGCCATATTCACCTGTCGGGGGTTTATTGTCAAAGGAGATTTAGTCTCTCTCTCTTTTTTTTTTTTTGGTGAGTAAAACAATGAAACCTCCATAATTGTTCCAGGAGAAATAAACATGCCAAAATATTTAAGTACTAATAAAACTTAAGAATTATCCCAGCATATTTAAATATAGATGTATTTTTACGGCAGGCAGTGAAGGCAATTGCCAGCAGAATGCATTTCATCCAGGCCATTTAATACTAAACTGCCTGCCCCTCCTTTGAGGCTTGGTTGGGGAGGGGGCACCGAGTAAGGGGGCGGTGGAGCCTTCCCAGTGGTGGGAAGAGGGTCTCCTTTCCCATGGGCAAGCCCCGCCAGGCTCTGTGCTCCACCCTTTCCACTGCTCACTGCTCCCTGGTCCTCACTGCAATCCCAGGCGATGCTAGTGTTATCTGTTAGCCAGAAGAAGAATCTAAGGCAGAGAAAGGTGAAATAAGTGCCCCGGGCTGCACAGCTGGTGGTTATTGGAGCCGGGATAAGGCAGCCCAACTCAGGAACCCACCCTCCTGTCTGGACCATCTATCAAGGCTGCCTGGTCCTGTGCTGGGAACCTGGGATGCAGGCTCACAGCAGGCTGAGCCCTCAACCAGCTGAGCTCTTGCCAAGACTATTCCACAAGGGTTCCAGACTCTATTCCTGTATGGCTGCCCATCACTACCCCATCCTCAGTGCTGGAGTTGGCGTCTTCTCCCAGTCTGAGCATGTGCAAGAGTGCGGGTGCAAACCTGACCCTGGATCGCCTGGCTTTTTTTGACCTTTCCACGGCTCCCTAACACCCACAGGAGACAGCCAAGCCCTTGGGCCATACCCAAGGCTCTGCCTGTTTCTTCCTCTATTTTCTGTCCCTCCTTGAGCGCCAAGCTTTAGATGGACCAGTCATTTTCTATTTCTCTAAACATGGCATGCTGTTCCACCCTTCCATGTGGTTGCTCATGCGTGGACCTCTGTCTGGAATGCCCCCCTTCCTCCCCTGGCCAACTCTCAGGCACACTTCACAGCCTAGCTCGTATACAAGTCTTCCAGAAATCCCTCCTCTAACCTCTAAATTCAGGTACACACTCCTTGCTCTGGGCACCCAAATGCTCAGCACTCACCGAAGTACACTGGCATTATTTACTGATCAGACTCACTCCCCCGAATGCAGGACCGTATCTTCTTCATCTGCGCATGCAGCACCCAGCATCCATTACTGGCCTGAAGCCGTCTCGAGGAAGAGCATGTGACTCAGTGACTCTGAAGGAGGCCAACCTGCCTTAGCATCTTGGTTCTATGGTTCTGTACCTCTGTGACCTGAGCTCATTTCTTAACCCCTCCAAGGTTTACCTGGATAACAGGGCCAGCCATGCGCCCTCTTACCACGCTGGGTGAGAAGTAAGCAGAATATCCCTTATAAACATATTTGCCAGGTAGCCAGGCATGTGTTCCATAAATGCTAGTTGAATGTGAATTTTTAATTGTGCTCATGACACTGTCCAACTTTGGACCCTTCCTTCCTTCGGTAAGTGGGGCGGCACCCCTCACATTCACAGGCTTAGTCGCTCACACAGCCCTTTTCATCCACTCCCAGTCTTCGAGAACAACCTCCTGAGAGGTACAAGTGCAGAGAGAAGCTGGTGGCCCAGAGAAGTTAATGCTCTATCCCAGGTCACACAGAAAGATATAGATGGAGATAAGACCGAAACCCAGGTCTGGGGCGCCCAGGCCACTGCTATTTCCCAGATTCCCTAGTTCACTTAGGAACAATCCTCTGTAAAGAACTGATGACTCCCTTGAGGGAAACTGCACCCCCTCCACACCCCTCCTTGGCTCATGTCTGATAGAGGACTGGGCTGGCAGAGGTCAAGTGTTTCTGGTTGGAGCTCCTCCAGTCTACTAGAAGCCGTCTGACTTCAGGCCTCATGCAGAGCCTGCACAATCCCTCCATAAAGGAGATTGCCTTGAGTGGACAAGACTCTTCCTGCTCCCCTGCTCTGCCCAGATCAGATCAGATCAGATCAGTTGCTCAGTCGTGTCCGACTCTTTGCGACCCCATGAATCACAGCACGCCAGGCCTCCCTGTCCATCACCAACTCCCGGAGTTCACTCAGACTCACGTCCACCGAGTCAGTGATGCCATCCAGCCATCTCATCCTTATGTCGTCCCCTTCTCCTCTTACCCCAATCCCTCCCAGCATTAGAGTCTTTTCCAATAAGTCAGCTCTTCGCATGATGTGGCCAAAGTACTGGAGTTTCAGCTTTAGCATCATTCCCTCCAAAGAAATCCCAGGGCTGATCTCCTTCAGAATGGACTGGTTGGATCTCCTTGCAGTCCAAGGGACTCTCAAGAGTCTTCTCCAACACCACAGTTCAAAAGCATCAATTCTTCGGTGCTCAGCCTTCTTCACAGTCCAACTCTCACATCCATACATGACCACAGGAAAAACCATAGCCTTGACTAGACGAACTTTTGTTGGCAAAGTAATGTCTCTGCTTTTGAATATGCTATCTAGGTTGGTCATAACTTTCCTTCTAAGGAGTAAGCGTCTTTTTATTGCATGGCTGCAGTCACCATCTGCAGTGATTTGGGAGCCCCCCCAAAAATAAAGTCTGACACTGTTTCCACTGTTTCCCCATCTATCTCCAATGAAGTGATGGGACCGGATGGCATGATCTTCGTTTTCTGAATGTTGAGCTTTAAGCCAACTTTTTCACTCTCCACTTTCACTTTCATCAAGAGGCTTTTGAGTTCCTCTTCACTTTCTGCCATAAGGGTGGTGTCATCTGCATATCTGAGGTGATTGATATTTCTCCTGGCAATCTTGATTCCAGCTTGTGTTTCTTCCAGTCCAGCGTTTCTCATGATGTACTCTGCATATAAGTTAAATAAACAGGGTGACAATATACAGCCTTGATGAACTCCTTTTCCTATTTGGAATCAGTCTGTGTTTCATGTCCAGTTCTAACTGTTGCTTCCTGGCCTGTATACAAATTTCTCAAGAGGCAGATCAGGTGGTCTGGTATTCCCATCTCTTTCAGAATTTTCCACAGTTTATTGTGATCCACACAGCCAAAGGCTTTGGCATACTCAATAAAGCAGACATAGATGCTTTTCTGGAACTCTCTTGCTTTTTTGATGATCCAGTGGATGTTGGCAATTTGATCTCTGGTTCCTCTGCCTTTTCTAAAACCAGCTTGAACGTCTGGAAGTTCACAGTTCACATATTGCTGAAGCCTGGCTTGGAGAATTTTGAGCATTACTTTACTAGCGTGTGAGATGAGTGCAATTGTGCCTTAGTTTGAGCATTCTTTGGCATTGCCTTTCTTTGGGATTGGAATGGAAACTGACCTTTTCCAGTCCTGTGGCCACTGCTGAGTTTTCCAAATTTGCTGGCATATTGAGTGCAGCACTTTCACAGCATCATCTTTCAGGATTTGGAATAGCTCAACTGGAATTCCATCACCTCCACTAGCTTTGTTCATAGTGATGCTTTCTAAGGCCAACTTGACTTCACATTCCAGGATGTCTGGCTCTAGGTCAGTGATCACACCATCGTGATTATCTGGGTCATGAAGATCTTTTTTGTACAGTTCTTCTGTGTATTCTTGCCATCTCTTCTTAATATCTTCTGCTTCTGTTAGGTCCATACCATTTCTGTCCTTTATTGAGCCCATCTTTGCCTGAAATGTTTCTTTGGTATCTCTGATTTTCTTGAAGAGATCCCTAGTCTTTCCCATTCTGTTGTTTTCCTCTCTTTCTTTGCATAGATCTCTGAAGAAGGCTTTCTTATCTCTTCTTGCTATTCTTTGGAACTCTACATTCAGATGTTTATATCTTTCCTTTTCTCCTTTGCTTTTCACTTCTCTTCTTTTCACAGCTATTTGTAAGGCCTCCCCAGGCAGCCATTTTGCCTTTTTGCATTTCTTTTCTATGGGGATGGTCTTGATCCCTATCTCCTGTACAATGTCATGAACCTCATTCCATAGTTCATCAGGCACTCTACCTATCAGATCTAGGCCCTTAAATCTATTTCTCACTTCCACTGTGAATCATAAGGGATTTGATTTAGGTCATACCTGAATGGTCTAGTGGTTTTCCCTACTTTCTTCAATTTAAATCTGGATTTGGCAATAAGCAGTTCATGGTCTGAGCCACAGTCAGCTCCTGGTCTTGTTTTTGCTGACTGTATAGAGCTTCTCCATCTTTGGCTGCAAAGAATATAATCAATCTGATTTCAGTGTTGACCATCTGGTGATGTCCATGTATAGAGTCTTCTCTTGTGTTGTTGGAAGAGGGTGTTTGCTATGACCAGTGCATTTTCTTGGCAAAACTCTATTAGTCTTTGCCCTGCTTCATTTCGTATTCCAAGGCCAAATTTGCCTGTTACTCCAGGTGTTTCTTGACTTCCCACTTGCGACGGGCGAGCTAAAGTGCTTGCGGCTGCGACGGGCGTGCTAAGGGCGGCCGAGAGGAGCCACCCCACGTCCGAGGTCAGGGGCAGAAGCTGGGAGGACCTCATGCCCAAAGGGCGGCGGCCAAGAGGTGTTGCCCCACGTCCGAGGTCAGGGGCAGTGGCTGAGAGTACTAGACTGGGACGGCGCAGGAACGGCAGAGAGGAGCTACCCCGCATCCAAGGCCAGGGGCGGTGGCCGGGAGGACCAAGCCCACATCCAAGGAGCCGTGGCTGCGCGGGCGCAGGAGGCCTAGAGGAGCTATCCCACGGTGAAGGTCAGGAAGGGCGGCGGTGAGGAGATACCCCTCCTCCAAGGTAAGGAGCAATGGCTGCGCTTTGCTGGAGCAGCCGTGAAGAGATACCCCACGGCCAAGGTAAGAGAAACCCAAGTAAGACGGTAGGTGTTGCAAGAGGGCATCAGAGGGCAAACACACTGAAACCATACTCACAGAAAACTAGTCAATCTAATCACACTAGGACCACAGCCTTGTCTAACTCAATGAAACTAAGCCATGCCCGTGGGGCAACCCAAGATGGGCGGGTCATGGTGGAGAGATCTGACAGAATGTGGTCCACTGGAGAAGGGAATGGCAAACCACTTCAGTATTCTTGCCGTGAGAACCCCATGAACAGTATGAAAAGGCAAAATGATAGGATACTGAAAGAGAAACTCCCCAGGTCAATAGGTGCCCAATATGCTACTGGAGATCAGTGGAGAAATAACTCCAGAAAGAATGAAGGGATGGAGCCAAAGCAAAAAGAATACCCAGCTGTGGATGGTGATAGAAACAAGATCTGATGCTGTAAAGAGCAATATTGCATAGAAACCTGGAATGTCAGGTCCATGAATCAAGGCAAATTGGAAGTGGTCAAACAAGAGATGGCAAGAGTGAATGTAGATATTCTAGGAATCAGCGAACTGAAATGGGCTGGAATGGGTGAATTTAACTCAAATGACCATTATATCTACTACTGCGGGCAGGAATCCCTCAGAAGAAATGCAGTAGCCATCACGGTGAACAAAAGAGTCCGAAATGCAGTACTTGGATGCAATCTCAAAAACGACAGAATGATCTCTGTTCATTTCCAAGGCAAACCATTCAGTATCACAGTAATCCAAGTCTATGCCTCAACCAGTAATGCTGAAGAAGCTGAAGTTGAACGGTTCTATGAAGACTTACAAGACCTTTTAGAACTAACACCCAAAAAAGATGTCCTTTTCATTATAGGGGACTGGAATGCTCTGCCCACGTACATGGCTATTAGCCTGCATCCCTCCAGCGGGGCTCATGGTTCTGGCTCTGCCAAGCCACCAGCTGGGTGACCCTGAGGTCCTAATTCTGGAGTGAGCCCTTTCCAAGGCTTGAGTTCCTGATCCATTAAAAATAAGGGTGTTTCCATTGTGAGCAAGAAATGAGGTTGGATCTAATGGTTCAAAAAAAAACTAAAAATTGTTATGGTTAATATCATCACCATTCATCACAGATAATGAAGATAATTCAGAGAATGTTGGAGTCTCGTTGGAAATTAAAACCCCCGAGGAAGTTAATTTCTGTGCTAGAAATAACATCATAACCCATGTCCTATTTGTTTTAGAACTTTTCTATCATGGTAGAATATTTCTAACCTAAAACTTAGCATTTTAATGATTTTTAAGAGTGCAGTTCAGTTCCGGCATTAAGCACATTCATACTGTCATGCACCCATCACTACCATCCACTTTCCGAACTTTTTCATCTTCCCAAACTGAAACTCTGTCCCAATTAAACACTAATGCTGTATTTCTCCCTTCCCCTGACCTCTGACAATCGCTACTGTACTTTCCAGCTTTATGAAGTTGACTTCTCTGAGTACTTCCTATAAGCGGGATCATGCAGCATCCTTTTCTTACCGGTTTGTTTCACTGAACACAATGTCTTTAGGTTGTATCCCTGTGCTGGCATGTCTCAGGATTTTCTTTTTTATAAAACCTGAATGATATGCCAGTATATGTGTGTACTGCATTTTTTTTAATCCATTCATCTGTCAATGAACACTTGGATTACTTCTACCTTTTAGCTATTTTTCATAATGCTGCTTTGAACATAGGTGTATGAATAGCAATTAGAATCTCTGCTTTTACTTATTTTGGGTGTATAGGTCTGCATAGTCAAAGCTGCGGTTTTTCCAGTGATCATGTATGGATTTGAAAGTTGGACCATAAAGAAGGCTAAGTCCAAAGAACTGGTGCTTTTGAACTGTGGTACTGGAGAAGATTATTGAGAGGCCCATCGACAGCAAAGAGACCAAACCAGGCAATTCTAAAGAAAATCAACCCAGAATATTCATTGGAAGGACGAGTCCTGAAACTGTAACTCCAATACTTTGGCTAACCGATGTGAAGAACCAGCTCATTGGAAAAGCCCCTGATCCTGAGAAAGATTGAAGGTGAAAGGAGAAGGGGGTGGCAGAGGATGAGATGGTTACATAGTATCACTGATTCAATGGACATGAATCTGAGCAAACTCCCAGAGATAGTGAAGGATGGGGAGGCCATTCATGGGGTCGCAAATAGTTGGGCATGACTTGGTGACGGAGCAACAACAATACCCATAAATGGACTTGCTGGATCATAGGGTAATTCTGTTAATATTTTTTTTTTTTTGAAGAACCAACATATTCAAAGCAGCTGCACCATATTACATTCCCATAAGCAGTCCATTAGGGTTCCCATCTCTTCACATCCTCACCCACACTTATTATTTCTATTCTGTTTGGTTTTTCATTATCACCATCCTAATGGGTATGAAGTGGTATCCCACTGTGCTTTTGATTTGCATTTCCCTAAAGAGTAGTGATGGCAAGTGTTTGGTTTTTTAATATACTTATTCTCCATTTGTATGTACATCTTCTTTGGAGAAATGTCTATTCAATTCCTTTGCCTATCCTGTAATGGGTTTGTTTAGAACTCAACTCTGTTGTTGAGTTCTAATTTATGTTCTATTTCAACATCAAATGAACTGCTGAATTGTCTTTCCATTGGAAGCAGAAATTTGTGTGAGTGAATGTGAGTATCGGTGGACAGAACACCAACATTTATGAAAACACTTCTTTTGCTTAGCCCTCACCGTAATAGTGTGAAGTAGACGATATGCCCTTTAGGTATGAGGAGACTAAGGTTTCAGAGAGGTTAGGGGATGCAGCTGGTACATGACAGATAGATAGGGATTGAGGGTTTAGAGCTCATCTTGGCACTCATGCCAGTCTATCTCCAAAGGGATGCCCATTCTGCCTCCCGGCAAGGCTGAGGCTCCTAAAACAGCAAGAGGACGACCACAGTGAAGAACAATCCATGATTGTTATCTGCACCGAAGAGACAGCCCCAGGTGAATGATGTAACCAGAAGGTTCAGAGCAAGGCCCGCCATTAATCTTGTGGTTACAACAATATACGCAGATTATGCTGGCCTCCAGCCCAGTTAAGTGGACATTTGGATATTTCCCAAAACAAACGTGGATACTGCAAATACAGGTCAGCTGGTTTGCAGGAAATCAACATCCAGATAAAGCCGCATCTAGAGAGATTTTTCCATAAGTCGTACTGCAGAGAACCCGGGGGTGGCCCGTTTAGAGCACATCTGCCATTCGTAAAATGTTTTTCGTTCACTCAGGACCACCTTGCTGAGGCACTCTGGGTGCCCAGCTGCCTACTGGGCTTGGCCTTGTGTGTGAGATGTTGGAGGTGGAAAGGGTCAGCGAATTATGACTCCGGCAACCATCTGCCTTCTAGTCTCCGTAACAGACTGGACTCGATGACCAGAGATGGGTGGAGACTGGCCCATGGTCACACAGTAGGCTCTTAAGTAGTAAAACTGGATAAACATGTCCTCAGTCACCATTAAGTCACTCAACTTTCCTAAATACCCCAAATTTTGGCATTTAGACTACTGAATTTTTCAGATTGTTTCCCAGCAAGGAAATTCCCAGAAGGGGTGCAATAATCATTTGCCAGAACTTGTGCCCTAATTTTGGTTTCAAAACAAAGTGAGTATAGATAAGTCTCTATATCTTTCCCCTGGCAGCAGGTATGTAGAGGCTAAAACTTCTTCCTAAGAAAAGTTTGAGAACGACACGAGAAGGAAAGGCAAGTGAGTATCAGGGCACTGGGTGATTCAGTGCCATAGGAATGGAACAGACAGTGAGTCCTTTTAATCTACTGCTTATCCAGGGTGTGTGTGAGCACAGACGGTTTTCCTTCGTTAACCGAACATCGTGATGGACTGAGAGTTCACACCAGGCACTTTCCAGGAGATGGATCCAATAGCCATGGTGTGGTTCCCCAAGTTTTCTCTTCTGTTTGGGGTGGGGTGATGTTGCTACACTAGGCTGGCCCTAAGGCTACATGCATGCTAAGTCACTTCAGTCGTGTCCAACTCTATGGATTGTAACCCACCAGGCTCCTGTGTCCATGGAATTCTCCAGGCAAGAATACTGGATTGGGATGCTGCTCTCCAAATTAAGCTCTGTCTGGTGATGGAGTCCGTGTCTACGTGCTGGGTTCCCTTAGCAGAGTTGAGACAGGATCCATTTGTTTGAACATCAAGGGGGAGGACACACGCAGGGGCAAATATAAACTGAGTGGGATGTGTGAACTCAGCCCGAGGCTCCGACCCACCGCTGTTGGGTCACCCCCAAGGCTCTGTCCAAATCTCATGCTGGAATAGCCAGCTGCTGGCAGGACCAAGGGCTCCTTGACTGGGCTTTGGGTCATCTCTTGGTAGGGGTCCCATGTTGTCACTATGAGCATATAAGTTCCTTGGTCCTTCAGCATAGAAACTGTATCTTAAGTATGTGTTAAGTATAACTGGGACATTTTTTGTGGAAGGAAGGAAGGAGTGAAGGATAAATAAAAATTGTTCCTTTTAACAAAAATCCATGAGATGCATCTGGTCAAACTACATTTGTTGGGAGAGGCAGATGTTTTTGTCAGCACAGTCTGGAAAATCAATAGACAAAATAAATGATCACTTAATATTTGTCGAGTAAATGAATGATTGAATAAATGAATATTGTGGAAATTTGTGATTTGCTTACTGAAAGGGAGATTTCCTTGTGAAACGGTGTTGGCCACTATTAGTAAGATTGAGGGGGATATGTAGACCAAGGCTTTGGTTTTAAGTCACAGGAAATATACAAGCCCATGATGACATTTCCACAATAGGAGGCTGGTTTGAATTACATGTAGTGAAGTTATTCACGATGCATGATTTCTAAGTCCCAGCCTGCCCAACATCATCTCTCCCAGACAAGCCTTTAAATTTCCAGTGAAAGGGCTCTTGTCTGAACACAGTCCATGAGTCCCCTCAATTCTCAAGCCAGGAGCACTGAGGGTCTTTTTCCTGTAAGTGGCAGATCCACCACTTCCTGCAAAGTGCCCCTTCCAGAAAATATAGCCCCTCCACCTGCCCTTCACCTCCCAGTTCCTGATTCTGAAAAGGAAGCTTGAACAAGATGCCTACAAACTGGAGTGAGTAGCTCTGCCAGGTGAGTCCCAACATCTCGCCACATTAACCCTGTGAACTTGGGCCAGGAACCGAGGCTGGAGCCATTAATGCCTAATGATGTTGCATTGTCTTCCAATAACAAACCACCTCACCAGTTGGTTTTATAGGGGACCAGCTGTTGTTAATTGGGCAAGATGAGCGTGAAATGGCAGCTTTCACACCTGACCAAGAGAGAGCTGCCACGTCCTAGGGCAAAATGGGAACCACCTGCTACAAGCAGGAGGGTCCCTGAGCTCTGCCCTGGAGAAGGAGAGGCCCTGGGATGGCCCCGGGCACCCATTCCTCTCACATCCTTAGCAAACAAAAACATAGAAAAGAGCATTGGGTTCGTTGAACATCCCACGCCTCCCCCTGCAGCCCAACAGCGTCAGCTTGCAGTGCTGTGTCACCTGCATTTGCTCAGCCTGTGTCTCTAAAGCAAGGTGGGGAGGCCCAGGGCTGCACAGTCAAGCATCTGGCATATTCCAGGCTCTGCAGAGGGGGCATGGCCAGGTCCTCTGCCACCGATCCTAGCTGTTGCTCTCCGGCCACAGGACCAGGCTGCCAGCAGCTAGTGACGCAAGTGCTCAATCGCATTTTCTCCCTTGGCATTTCATCAGAGAGACCCAGAAAGTGCTTGTCATCCAGTAGTGGGTACAAAGCAAAGGGAAAGGGAGAAGAGCTGCGACATAGAGACTTAAGGCAACTATTTGGTTCAGGAGCAAAGCAACACAGGGAGGGAGCTGATGCACGGGGATGGGAGACTGGTGCTGGAGCGCACGGGGAAATCTTCTGCATGTAATACCTCCCGTGTGAATTTTAATTTAACCATCAAAAACTTCTGATGGTTCTTCCAGGGCACCTGGAGACATGTTGCATTATCCCCATTTCAGAGATGGGAAACTGACGCTTCCTGATGTCAGGCAACCTGCTGATCTTTAGTGATCAAAAGCAGGGGCTTGAATCCAGTCCAAGTTGAGCGCCTCGCAGTGCCCGGCCGCTGTTGGCACTTGAGCACCACCGCAGGTTCTCCGTGGGCAAGCAGAGACGGAGAGCTCCGTCTCAGGGTGCTCAGTCTGGCTGCCTCGACTCCCGCAGACTGCGAAAAGCACAGACCTCTCTCTCTGCCTATATTTGCCTTTATTTGCAGCGTCGCTGCAAAAGACGGGAATGCGGAGCACTAAAACATGTACTGTAAATAAACCAAATTAAAGTAAAATTGACTCATTTAGCAACCAGCCTCCGATCTTGCATTAGAGGCAATTGAAGAGATTTCACAGATTTTAGTAACCAGATAAGATTATTATATAAACAGACTTCTGCATTGAATGATGAGCCATATCTTGAAGAGAATATTTGAAATCAATAGCAATACGGGCTGAGAATTAAGTAATGTGGTTAAGCACCTTTGAATGATGCCATTTTTAAGAGCTGATTAGGAATAAATATGCCAATTGCCGCAGAGCTGATAGCTGAAATAAAGTGATGATTAATCAATTTGGGCCTGAGAGCTGCGGAGGCCATCTTGGTGTTGAGAAAGCTCGGGAGCCTGATGGTGGCCCTGAAAAGAGAAAAGAAAGGATGTATGAGAGTCCTCAAGCAGAAGCACAGCTCTGCCCACCCAGGGGCTGACTGTGGTGGTGCGGTGAGGAAGGGCCGGGCCAACAGAGGATTAGCTGTAAGCTGCTTAAGCTACTCACGCAGGGCAAGCCAGCCTCGCGGGGCGGAAATTATGGTGGGGGACACTGACACCCCTGGGATTGTGTTTGGAATGCCCAATTACCATTCAGCTGGGAACTGATGGGTCTTTTGGCTGCTCTGTAATGATCTCTCACCTGGACAACTGCACTGGCTTCCCGATGGGTCCTCATGTGAGCCAGGGGATGTGTCCCCTGAAGTCAGTCACTGGCGTGATATTTCCAAAGCACTGGTTCTATGCTGGCCCTCACCTCGGAGAAACCACCGCTGCCTCCCTTTCACCTCAGGGCCAAGTCCAGGTCCCTTCACTTAGGGTTCAAGGTCCTTCAAGGTCCAGCTGTCCATATTTGCCCCAGTTCTTCCGACTCCCCATTCCTGCCCTATGATGGCTCCATGAGAAGGTTTAACAGGACTAGATATAGCCTGTTCTTTGCAGTACTCTACAGAGATGTTCCTGCTGGCCCCTCCCCACGTCCCCTGTCTGCTGAAGTGCCATCCTTTCTCTGGCCTCATGCCAAGCCCACCTTGACGGTTCCTTCCCCCAACACAAGCAGAACTGGATTCTCTCTGTTACCATCATACCCTGAACAGACCTTTTCCTGTTTCATATCAGTGTCATCCGCCCTTTCTTTTCTATTCCATAAATGCTTATTGACCCCTTGCAGTGCTTCTCACTGTGATTGGCCCCAGAGATCCAGGGAGAGAACACATAGTTGTCCCGCCCTCCTGGAACTCAGCGTTTTATACCAAGCATTTAATGCTCTCTGCAGCTGTCCCCTGTTCTGGTGGGCAAGTCATACTTGTTTAATTCACCTGGCATAAGACAAGTGATCAGGAAGTGTTTGAATGAATGGATGAGAGATCAAACAAATGAATGAGTGGCAAAGGTGGATCAATGGGAGGAGGTTACAGTGAAACAGATTTTTTCCGGGTAGAAGAAATGCAGGGCTGAGCTCCCAGGAACTAGAGGCATCCATGCAGAGGAAGACCATCTGTCAAGGAGGTTCCAGAAAAGACTCAGAAATGGCTGTGAGATTGAACTTTCAGGGATAGGGTTCCAAGGCCAGCCCCACCACTGACTCACTATGCAACCTCAGGTAGAGCACCATCTCTCTTTGAGCCTCAGTGTCTCCAACTGTAAAATGAGGCTGTTGGACAATGGTGAGCCTTTGCTAACATGGGGAAAACAGGATTCTTCTTAAATGTTGGTGGCTTTCAACCAACCCCATTGATAGTGGACTATAATTAGTGTTGGGTTATAGCCCATGTGAGGTGCAGAGAAAATCAGAACAAGTGTAAGATGATGAGAGAAAAATTAAGTGCAAGATTTGGTAACAGGAGTATGATGAGTGTCAGGGACACTCCTGTGAGTTAGTGTAGACAAGGAAGGCTTCCTGGAGGAGGTGCAACATTGACCTAAAGGATGAATAGGACTTAAATATTGAGGAATCAGATCAGATCAGGTCAGTCGCTCAGTCACGTCCGACTCTTTGCGACCCCATGAATCTCAGCACGCCAGGCCTCCCTGTCCATCACCAAAAGGAGTGGTAAATTCAAGCTGATATGAGAGTAGCTCCGAGTCAGCAAGGCAGCATCCTAAAGACCCCCTGTGGGTGCATTCCCATATCACACCCTCCTCCCTAACTAGAAAGAGGCTGGGAAGGAGACCCTATTTAGAAAGCTGAGCTTCTTGGTCAAAGGGTGAATGATTCTTTGCTGTGTTTTAATACTGTTGTCTGCCTTCATCAGGCCTTCATCCTCCAAACTCTTGAGGTACTGGGCAGCGACCCTGCCACGGGCAGGCTGAATGAGGGGCTGAAGCTGGGCTCTACAGGAATGCCCCTGACTCTGGCTCTCATGACTCTGCAGGCCATGGGGCGCTGCTGCTCAGGAGAAAGGGGCTCTAAATGCTCTAGAAGAGGGGCTGCTATAACCAGGTTAGCCAGGAACAGGCTCAGAACCCCACTCCCCAGGTCATCAAGCAGGACCTGAGTTTCCCTGGGGGGAGCTGTGGGCTGGGGGCTGACAACCATCAACTTGAGCTGCTCATCTCGGGAGGTCATCTGTTTGCCAGCCTGCTCCTCACCCTTCTGCCTGACCGTTCATCCCCAGTGTTCACAGCTCTGCAAGCCTGGGGCTCTGTGGTGGCTCTGGTGATGGGACCCCTGCAGGGGCCTTCCAGTCATCTGCCAGCCTGGATCAAAGGTTAGAGAAGGAGGCAAGGTGTGCTGGTGTGGGGCTCTCAGCTTCTCACAACTCGCTTCCCTGCTCTGCTTCCTTCCTTCCTCCAGAAGGCCTCCTAAAGATTCCTAAGAGCATATCATAGATGGGGAAACTGAGGCTCAGAAAAGACAGGAGACTTACCAAAGATCCCAGGGCAAATAGCCCTAACAGCCCATCTTGTTTTCTGTCCAGCATGGCACGGTGCCCTGGCCTTTCTCCCTGGGGCATGGTGAAGTCTCAGGGCAGGGTCCGCATGCCCCACGGTGTCACGCCTTTCTCTTCCTGCCCGTTCCCCCTCCGCCCTCCATGTGCCACGTGTCCTGGGCCCTCTGAAGTACTCCTGTCCAGTCTGGCCCAACTCTCCCTGTCCATCTCATTCAGCATCTGCAGTCCTGAAGCTCTGGACTCTTGGCCAAGGGTTGTGTTGTCACCAAGTCATAAACTTGGATACGTACTTCTCTCTGGTTCTCTTCTGGTGGAGCCAAGACACAACCCACGCCCAAGTGTCCGAGGGAAACACCCGTGCTTCCCTGTTCCCTCCCACCACCCCTTGGCACAGAGGGTGCAGGGAGGAGGCCAGGGCACGCCCGATCGCACCCACCCCGCCAGGCCTGCAGAGGCAGCAGGGGGCAGGCCTGCCCTTGGCTGGAAGTACCCGGCAGCTGCTTCTGGTCCACGCAGAGCACAGTCTCTACAGCAGAGCCGGCAGGCTTCCTATGTGCCCAGGAGAGGAAACAGGAGGGTCTTCTTTTTCTGAGCTAACCAGGCTGAAAGTAGCTGCAGTGTCTATCCGCCACAGCCAAATATACCCGGTGACTTCTCTCTCACTTCTTCCCAAAGAATCATCCTTAATCAACTTCAAGCCAAGAAGGCTGTTACCGTAACACAAAGTTATTCGAGTAATAGACCTAGAAAGTTCTACAAATAATCGTGATAGTAAGTGGGCATCAGAAGGGATTCCTGATTCCTTGGTGACACACAAGCTTGCAATCCCTGACCGGATCAGGTGAGCCCCAGGCACTTCCCCCACTGACCACCATCCAAAGGTCAACTCCTGCACCAGGGCTTGGCTCTGATGTACTATTAAAAATGGTGTTTGAACATTCCTTGCAGAGCAGTGTACTAGGAAGGTATAATACTTGGTGTCTCCTTTTTGTTGGTGGTGATTACAGTCTTGCTAGGGAGTCTTCTTTTCTCTGTTCTCATCTAGGCGGAAACAGCAGCAGGGTGTTCCTCAAAGTCTGGCATTCTTTGTCCTTAGGGGATTCTTTTTCTTCTTCTTTTTTTTTTTTTTTTTTTTGATGTTTTAGAGCATGATGGTGGAATTTTCCAGTCCCTGGAGGAGGCTTTTTTGAGTTTGAAGAGGGAGGGCTATAAGAATATGTAGTCTGGTGATCTGAGAGGAGATGAAATGTGGAGCCTTTGTAGTTCAAGAGAGGGGACCGTGGTCCTGGGCCTGGGAGGAGCCTCTGATAGGGCAACTGGAGGGGCATTGCCCCAGTAGTACCAGCATCTGAGGTTGACACACCCCATGCTCTGCAGACACTGCTACACACACATGCACGCCTTGTGAGAGAGCATGTTTACTTAGAGGTCAAAGGAGTGTCAGTGTTTCTGATCTGGATTGACACTGATGGCACAGGAATGGTAACCATGGGATGGGGTGGACAGCAGGGGACTGAACTCAGCAGAAGCAGGGAGCAAGCTGCAGGTCCCTGGGCACCATGGCTCTGGCCCCTGGTTGCCCTGCTGATGTCCACACAAAGCTGGGTGAGCTGCCCTGCAGGTTGAACATTCTATTCAGGGCTCTCTGACTTTTTTTTTTTTTTTTAATTCAACAACCTGTTACTGACCATAGACTCTGTTTCAGGCCCTGTGCTTGGCACCCGAGGTAAAGATGTGAATCAGATGTGGACCTAATTACAGGCCCTAAAAGCTGGTGTCCTAGGAGAAGTATTCCAAAAACTAAAGTAAGATACAAGGATGATAATGCCCACCAAGTGAGCCCAGGACCTTGTGGGAACAGGCCCCTCTGAGGTGATGGAAAGGGTTTCAGAAAAGGTGTCCTACCAAATGATGGGTGTCTCTCACCAGCCCAGCGAGGTCGGTAATAGACACATCCCGCATTCCCCGTACTTGGTTTAATGGAGTTTCCCGTCTACTTTCCCAAGAGAGTCTCTCAACAGTTGTGGTTTCTGATCTTCCTTTCTGACGCTCTCATCTTCCCCAGCTGTATAAACATTCAGGTGGAGTGACTGCGTGTGAGTAGTTATTCTGGGAACCTAGCAGGCCCACAGAGGGGCACGTGTCCCTTTGAGCGACGTCTCCCACCTCTAGGGAGAATGGCCCCAACCAGTAGCTCGGGAAAGCGCTGCAGTCCTCTGGGTGCATGGCTCAGTAACAGCATCCACCGAGCAAGTAAACAGAAGCCCCCTACGTGACTCCTCCAGACCCCCCATCTCAATGCAGTGGCACCATAAATAACCACGCCCAGGCTGGGGGGGACAGGGTGGGGGCGGATTGGCAGGAAAGAAGGCTGTTCCGAAGAGAGATGGCAGGAGGAGAAGGAGACGATAGAGGATGAGATGATGCTTGGATTCCTTCCTTCCTTCCTTTGGGAAGCAGCTTTCACCTCCTGTTGGTCCCCCTGAGGTCTCTGGTCCAGGACTGCAGGGAGTGGGCTGGGGGTGGGGTGGGGGCGGCAGCCAGGACTGAGATGGCAGACTGAGAGCTCCTGGGGGCTGGTTCAAACCCCCTAGACCCTGTGCCTCCTTTCGGGACCTCAGGCATGGGCTGTTGATGGTCTCTTGTTACTGGAAAGTGGGAATGGGGACCTTAGTGAAAGGGAAACTGTTCCTGGAGCACGTATGTCAGGCCTGTTTGTCAGTGCACTGGAGTTGGATTTATTACTGTCCATCTGTAGAAGAGGAAGCTGAAGCTCAGGGAGGAGAGGCCCCTGATGCCACCAGCTGGGAGGAACCAGAGTTGGAAATTGAGCCTGGGTGTGTTTGAACCTTCAGCTAGGCTTCCTTCCATGGATGTACATGTCCTGATGTCACTCATGAGTTTGGTCAGAGGTGAGGCAGGGGTGGTGGCCTGAGGGTGCAGACCTGAAGGAGACCCTCCCCCAGGGGGTCATGCAAGCATGGGTTGTTGTTCGGTTGCTCAGTCGTGTCCCCCATAGACTGCAGCAATCCAGGCCTCCCTGTCCTTCACTATCTCTTTGCTCAAACTCATGTCCATTGAGACGGTGGTGCCATCCAAGCATCGTCTCATCCTCTATCATCTCCTTCTCCTCCTGCCATCTTTCCCAGCATCAGGGTCTTTTCCAGTGAGTCAGCTCTTCGCATCAGGTGGCCAAAGTATGAGAGCTTCAGCTTTAGCATCAGTCCTTCCAATGAATATTCAGGATTGATTTCCTCTAGGATTGACTGGTTGGATCTCCTGGCAGTCCAAGGGATTCTCGAGTCTTCTCCAGCAGGGGCATCCCTCAGAGTGGGGGTTGTGTCATGGGGTGCCCTCAGGCTCCACTGCCTCGGCCTGGGGATCAGCTCCAGGCCTCCCTCTGCTCACGCTTTACCTTCTCAGGTTTTCTGGACCCTTTCCCTGGGATGTGAAAAGGGATTATGGGCGTGGCCATGACACTGAGGACACAGGACAGTGTGTCTGTTTTTTTTCTCCATCACATGAATCCAGGTGGAGTCTGCACTCCCTCACGGGGCCGTTGAGAAGTCTGGTGTCTTCTATTCGGTAGAGGCCTTTCCCCAGTCTGCTGATTCCTGTTAGATCCTCACACCCATGCAAATAAAAATAGACAGGCACAGTTTCAGCTCCTGGGCCATGTGAGTTTATTGTTATCTCTGTGATGGATGCTACCACACCCACATAGTCCTCTCAGAAAGGCTAGACCTGCTGGCAGCCCCCTCCCCACACACCCTCCGTTTCCTGACTTCCGGTGAAACAGATATCCTAGGGCCTTCCCTTCCATCTCTGATTCTGTATTCCTAGGCCAGGTCCCTGAAACTGGGCCCCTGGTTAGCAAGGAAGAATACAGCCTATGGTTTTCATGAAGGTGACATGATTCCCTCCTTGGTCACTGAAGACATCACATCACTGATGATGGCCCAGGATAATGACTTCCCCCAACTCAGTGCACACTAGCTGCTGACCCTGCGCGGACACTATTCCTCCTACAGAGGCAGTGCCAGAGCTCAGGACTGGCAAGGGAGTCCACAGTGGACAGCCTCCTCCCTCTAAGCACCCACCCACTTGCACTGCTTGAATGATGGTCCTCAGTTCTTCACAATTCCGGAAGACAGCTGTGGCTGACTCTTACCAAGTTCCCTATTCCACCAATGAGTGAGAAAAGCAAGTAGCAAGGAGTACACAAATTAGAATGTGATATTAAATACACATGCAATCACACTACATTTTTTCTGGTTCCATATGGGAAGACATAAGGAAAAGCCTAGAAGGACACACCCCACCAATAATAACTTCCCTGATGGTCCAGTGGTTAAGAATCTGCCTTCCAATGCAGGGGATGTGGGTTAGATCCCTGGTCGGGGAAGTAAGATCTCACATGAGGGGGTGGGGATGGGATGGGGGGTGCAAATAAACTTGCACAACACAACAAACATCCTACAACTAAGACCTGAGGCAGCCAGAAAGAAAGGAGGGAAAAAAGGAAGAAACTCAGTGACCTCTCATTGCATAGGAGGGGTGATGTCAAGTGCTATTTTAATCTTCTCTATCATATTTTTAATTTCCTACAAGGAACAAGGAGTCTGATATCATTTACATAATGAAAATTAATTTTAAAATGAAGGAGCTACAAAAAATAAAATGGGTTCTGTGGCAATATGAGGGACAGCAAGTCTGCAAGTAAAACCTCTCCCTGCTGGCTTGTGAGCAGCCTTTCTTACCACTGAGGCACGGGGAAATTAAGTGGTAGTTTTGGTAGTAATTTCTCTGGAAGGCTGAGGTTCCCTGGCATGAGAACTAGATGACTTTTTGAAAGTATGTATTTGTTTTCTACTGACAAAAGGAACATCTATTCACCAGTGTTCTTGCCTAGAGAATCCCAGGGACAGCAGAGCCTGGTGGGCTGCTGTCTATGGGGTCGCACAAAGTCGGACACGACGGAAGTGACTTAGCAGCATTCACCATGGACAATTTGCAAACTATAGAAAAGTATAAAAAGAAAAATGGAAATCCCTCGTAATCTGCCCACAGAGTCATAATCATGGTTAACATTTCAACACGGGAGCTGGTGTGGATTTAGACATGCCTGGTGTCACGCCCCGAGTCTGCCACTCTCTTCCTCAGTCTGTGTGGAACTTACTTCTTGAGCTGTGGAAAGGGGAAGATAATACCTACATCACAGGATGAGGCCTGATGAACCGAGAGGGCTCTGTTGCCCAAGCCAGGGAGTGCTCAGTAAGTACAGATATTCACTTCTTGGTAGTTGGCAGCATGATGCCTGTATATATATATATATATATATATACATATATATATATACAGGTCCACCAAATTGGGATCATACCATATATACAGTGTTGTATTTTTTTTCCTTTATAATTGACACACTTTAAGATATGCACTTTTCATACAAGCATTCTTGCATCCCCGGGGACTTGCTACAGGAACTCTTGCGATGCCAGGTAGATTTGCAGAGCTGGTGGTAAGAGCAAGCCCTGCCCCTGCTCTAAAGCTGCCTATGGCTCCCTGCTGCCACCAGAGTAAATCTCATCCCCTATCTGATGTCTGGGTCCTATCCTGCCTTTTCCTGTCAATCTTGTCCACTCTGCCTCTGCGGGGTTCCCAAGCCATCCTACCCAGAATACCCGTCTTTCTCCTGCAGTCATCCATCCGCTCTCTCTCCACAGGGGCCCTTGTCCTCACTGTCTGGTCACGGTGACTCGCACCCCCTCCCTCACACTCTCATTTCCCAGAGGACTGTGTACATCAAATACCCGAGACCTTCATTTACTGTTCTATGTTAAATTTTGTCTACATTGCATGTCTCTAATGCCTGGATCACACAATCTACCCCTTTTTGCTGTAAAAGTTTCCTAGCATGGTGCTGAGCCCACAGTCACCCACATGTATGCTGGTGTTTTTCTACCCGCTAGTGAGTTACGGGATTGTTTTTGTTTTGTTTTGTTTTTGCTGATTGGTTTTCCTAGCCTCAGGAATGTGTCCTGGCTGGGTCAGTTGTCAACTATAAACACAGAGACCTTGATCTATGGCATGATGCATACCTATTGCTTTTGTCTGTCCAGCATCCATTTCCCCTCTTTTCATAACCTTTCCCATTATCTTGCCATGTACTTAGAAGTGGGGGTCAACCTGGTTTAGGACTGGGGCCCCATCCCCGGTCACAGTGATTGAGTCAAGGATGGACCCAGGACCTGAGCCAGCTAATGAAATACAATCCTAGAACTTCTGCTAGAAGGAAGAAAGGGGAAACAGCTGTGTTTCTGTGCTGATCTTTTGTTTCTAAGGGATGAGGGATTCTGAATGGACAACAGCTACCACATGGAGGAATCCCGCCTGAAGTGGAGCCATTATAGGAAACAACAGGCTTAAGACATTCAGGGAGTGTTGGATGTGTTAGTATTAGATGGTGGTGCAAGAACCTTGAACCCAACCAAGCCTACAATCAAATCCTACCCCTGTGCTTTTAGTTATTTGAGCAAAATGCCTTTTTCCCGTAACCTAGCTTGGCTTAGGTTTTTTTGGTCACTTATTATTCAAAGACTCTAGACTCAAACCTTCCAGTCTCCTAAAACTTCTCCCTTTTCTATAGAAACTGAGTATCTACCTACCTATCTATCTATAGAGGCTGTAAGGGGTCCTGGAGTCCAAGTGCACCCTCCTGGCTCTTACCTCTGTTGCACAATTGCAATCTAGAGATGAGCATCCTGAGACTTTGAGGCCTGACAATTCTCACGAGACCACACAGGGAGCTGTGGATGGAGCTGGGTCTTGGTGTCTCCCATGACAGGGCTGTGCATGCCTCCCATGCCCTTGTGTGTGTGTGTGTGTGTGTGTGTGTGTGTGTGTGTTTATGCTAAGTCACTTCAGTCACATCCGACTCTGCAATCCCACACCCGCCAGGCTCCTCTGTCTATGGTTTTCCAGGCAAGGATACTGGAGTGGGTTGCCATGCCCTCCCGCAGGGATCTTCCCAACCCATGGATTGAATCCATGTCTCTCACGTCTCCTGCATTGGCAGGAGGGTTCTTTACCACTAGTGCCACCTGGGAAGCCCATGCACCCACGTTACATCATGGTAACAGGGCTCAGGAAGGCACAGCAGTCAATGGTAGCAGGGGGGCTCTGTGGGCAGCCACAGGAGACCAGATGTGAGCCCTGTACACAGCCTGTTTCCTCCATGTCTTCAAGAAGCTCAAGGAAGCACATTCTTTTTGCTTCAAAGTATCAGAGGATCTGCTCCTGGGCAGCATACACACTGGTGCAGCCTGGCAGAAAGCTCTCAGTGCCAGGAACATCCAACAGCTTCTGCTCTGATTCCACAGGCCTACCTGTCAAACAGGCAGCCCATAAGCATCTTTGTTACATACCACTGTATACACCTCTCCTGGGTTGGAGCAGGTACCTCAGCAGTGGCAAATCATTAAGTCATCACTTCCTAACTTCCATGGTGTCAACCATGGAACGCTTTCTTGCTAAACTTGGGTACAATCTAAGTTTCTTTCTCAAAGAAGCCCTAGGCAGCCCCTACCAATGCCTTGAGCATTTGAAGTGAGACCAAACTTTGTGACCTGCTGTTGGAAAGGAATTCTGATTGGGAATATTACACTACCTAGCATGTATGCTTGACACACTCTAGACTCTGATATTAGAACTGGACACAGAGTTAAACCAAGAGATGTTTGTGTGACCACCACATTTTATAGGTTTTGAAATGAAGAGAGGGGACATCATCAGTCAAAGGTCACTCGGAGAATTAGTGGCGGATGTGGGTCTACCCAGAGCTTCCCAGGTGGCTCTAGTGCTAAAGACCCCACCTCCAATGCAGGAGACACAAGACAGGTTCTGTCCCTGGGTCGGGAAGATCCCCTGGAGGAGGGCATGGCAACCCACTCCAGTATTCTTGCCTGGAGAATCCCCATGAACAGAGGAGCCTGGCGGGCTACAGTCCGTAGGGTTGCAAAGAGTCGGACATTACTGAAGTAACTTAGCATGCACGCATGGGTATACACTCCTTCTTTGCCCGCTGATTCAGAGGCATGAGGAACCCAAAATGGCTGGGATCTCGCCATCTTCACTCCCAGTTCAATGTAATCATTGCTGTGTCTCTTTCTTTTATTTTTAAAGATTTATTATTATTTATTTGGGGCTGTGCTGAGTCTTTGTTGCTGGGCATGGGCTTTCTCTAGTGCGAGTAGAGGCTACTCTTCATTGCAGTCTATGGGCTTCTCATTGCAGTGGCTTCTCTGGTTGCAAAGCACAGGTTCCAGGGCGCTCAGGCTTCACTAGTTGTGGCACTCGGGGTTAGTTTCTTCAAGACATGTGGGATCTTCCCAGACAAGGGATCAAACCCACGTGCCCTGCATTGACAGGCAGATTCTTATCCTCTGGACCACCAGGGAAGCCCTATTATTTTGTCTTTTGATGGAAGTATTCTTCCTTTTGAAAATAAGACCTCTAAGTCAATGGAGATAATACCACGGCATCAGGAAGCAAAATTTTTGCTAGAAAATCACTAGCTGTGGTAGTGAGTGGTCCCCTTCCCATTCCTTGCCTCAACTGCTGGACTAGAATCCCAGCAGTGAGATAAACAGCACTGCCTATTGGATGCTGATTTAGAACAGAGACAGCACCCAGAGGGCACTGCCCCACCCTGCAAGATATTGTTTCCAAACTATTCTGCAGCTCTTTCAAGGCAGCAGCTTTCAGATAGATGAGGAATACCACGAGACCAGTGAATTCCGAGAGCACAGGCCCTCTGCTGCACTTCACTTGGCCTGGAGGTGAGTTTCTTGCTGGAAACAACTCTGTAGAATGCCATGATGGAGGACAAGGCCTTCTGTAAGTCGTTGAAGGGGAATTTTGGCAGAGGCAATGTAGGCAGGGGAGGCAAATCCTATTCAGAGTAACTGATTATCATAGATTCTAATCCAATCCATCCTTCAGGGCCCAGTTCCCATTCATCTCCACCAATAAGACTTTAATAACCTCTCAGACTAATCTGACACTCATTCATTCCATCAGCACTTATTTAGCACCATCTGGATGCCGGACAGTCTTCTAGGTACTAGAGAAAGACAGGGTCCCTGCTAGGACAGAACTTAGGAAACAGGGAGAGGGAATCAATGGGCCCATTTTCTGTGTCTTCACAGCCCAGTGGGCATTGGTTTGACTTCATTGCTGGCAGTTTTCTCTCTGTCACTCGGCATCTCTACCTCTCTATCCCCATGGCAGCTTGTGTAATTCTAAGGACATGAGATGTGCTGGGGAACCACTGGAAAAGCTTGGGAAACATGAAGTGAGCAAGCAAGTGGTTTTGCAGCAGCCACTTCTCCAGATGTGGCCCCTGGGGGTTTAGCTTCTCTAGGGAGGGAGCAGCGGTGAGCAGGGCCATGGAGAGGGCCTTCCTTGCCAGCAGGTCTCTCTGTCAAGCAACCTAGCAACACTCAGCTGGCAGTCCTTGCACCTGGAAAGGATCTGCCTCCTTTTCTCCAGCACCATGTTGTTCTGGCCAGTGCATCCAACTTGGGCGAGTCTGAAAGAGGTCAGAAGAAACTGCGTGCCCACATCTCAGCTCCTGGAAAAAGCCTTTCTAACTTCAGTCTCCCTGGCAAGCCTCCCCTCCTGCCTCCGAATGCCTAAGGCACATTATTGATTAATATTACCATCTGATTGAATTCTCTGAGCAGTTGTAGTGGTGGGTCCGCACTGGATTTGTGCTCACATTTGGGCCCCTGCAGCTCCTCTTCAGAGCACAGCAAGTTCACCCGAGCCCTGGCAAAGCAGGGGAAGAGGAGGAAAGCTACACCCAGAGCTGGCTCTGAGTGGGACGAGTTAGGCAAGTCACTTCCCCTTTCTGGCTCTGGGATTTCCGGTCTGAGAAGTAAGATGTTTGGGCTAGATGATTCCTGGGTCTCCTTCCATTGCAGGTCATAGATTTTTAAGTGCAGCATCAAAGCCAAAGGCCTGACTCTCTGCCCACAAGGCTTTGCATGACCAAGAAGTTTTGCATTCTGCCTAGAGCACCGATTTCCTTGTGAATCTGCTTTTGGAACAACTCTTCAAGCTAGGAAGCCTCTCACTGATTTACTTAATATCTGCACACCTACTTTGTCTCCACCCAAACCAACACAATGCCCTCTGCAGTAGGCTGCACTATGGGCCCCAATTCTTCTCTGCTCCCTGTTTCCACAGACAGGATATACTCATACTCATCATCTTCATTGACTTGCTTTGGGCGGCAGAGTGATGGCAGCTGGACCTGGGCTTCCAGAGGCCTTGCATTCTTCTGCTTGCATTTTGGTCCCTCTGCCATCTCAGTGAGACAAATAAGCCCAAGTGGCCCACTGGCCCCAGGAGATGATGAGGATCCAGTGACAATAAGCTCCTCCCAACCAACCCCTCCTGGATCACCTGCTTCCAGCTACTCTGCAGACCCAGGAGCTGAATCAGAATTTTGTTATCAGCTGCTGAGACCCTCTGACTGTGTGTTACTCTGCATTTATTGTGGCCACAGTTAACTGAAGCAGACTCTCAGAAAGAAACAGACCTCATCTCTGGATGGGTTGGTGGTGATCTTGCCAATACTTCACCCACCATCCCCAATCCAACATGTGACCTCTCATCTCTTGCATTTTACACACTAGTGAGGACGGGGGACTCGGTCTATCCTGTGGCAGCCCGTGTCACACTTAGAAATATGCTGAATGTCTCTATCATGAGTCAGAGTCCCTCTTTTAACTTCCACCTGTTGACGCTCAGGACCACACAGGATAGATCCATCTTCTTTCTTCCCAACAGCTGCTCAGAGGTGTGAACTGTACTCTCACGTCCTCCTCAGTCTGCTTCTTCTTGTTTAACTTCCTAGCCCCACTGCCTCCTGCTGCTTCTTGCCCCCGTTCAACATTCCAGCCAGCCTTCTGTCATTCCTGCAGCTTCACTGACCTGGGGCAGCTCTGTCTTCCTCCCTTGCTCCATGTGCTCAGAGCAACACACACACTGGCAGCTGTGATCAAAGTAGAGAAGCCCAGGGCCATCACCGCCCTCCTCCTGACATTGCTGATGTTCCTGAAGTGAGAGAAGTGGCAGCCACAGACACGGATGTGGCCCCAGCCCCACCCAGCCATGGACAAGCCCAAGCCATTTTCACATGTACAGGGCCACGCCAGGCCCCTACCCTCCTGAAACCGTGGATTTTCAAGTGTTTCAAGGCATTTGAAAGAAAGGTATCAATGCTCTTTTTACTGTGCTTGCTGCCTGAGTTTTCAGAAGCAGGGAAGTCTTGTAAGCTGGGCCTGCAGCGGGCAGTGAAAACTGAGCCCCTCATTCTTAGGAGCCCCTCGTTCCTGAGAAATGGGAGGCAGACCAGGCTCTCTCAGGTCAGTAACACCCAGTTCATCTCAGAGTCTCTCCACCCCTGGACTGGTGGATAAGCACCCTCTTAGGACCCGCTGGAGCCAGGGAGGTAGGCTGAGATGAGCTGGAACCAATTTCACAAAGATTTTTCAGTGCAATCTCTGACACCCACGACTTCATCATCAAGTACTCGGGCACTTGGCTGGAGTCTGGCAGCACTGTGAGCACGTGCAGACCCTGGGCGCCTGGAGGTTGGTGCGTTGCAGAGCACAGACCATTGGGACCACAATTGGAGCACAGCCTTGTTTACAGAAAATGATTTTCAGTGTCCTGGGCGCGTCCAAGGCCCTGTTCCAGGGGTCTGGTAAAGCAAGGAACCTGAGTGACTGCCCTGGCTGAAGCAGGCCTGCCTGCCCTAGAAACACATCTTGACTTCATGCCTCTTTTGTGGTGGCTGTTTTGTTATCCACTATCCAGCTTAGGGGGTGATACTGGGGCAGTGGCCTCTTTTCATGCCTGGGCTGAGTCTTGTTAGATGTTACAAAATTCAGGGCTGGAAAGGATGTGAAAGATCATTCCATACAATATAGGCTGAATATTTTGTCTACAGCCTATCTCTCTTACAGTCCTCCAATCAAAGGAAGTTCATTACCTGCCCCAAACAGCTTACAACGATTTGATATTGCCTCCCTGCGGCCTCCACCCACTGATCCCCACTCTGGCTCCTACAATCACATAAATCAAGTCCTGCTTCCATAACGAGCTCATCGGTGAAGACACAAACCACAGCCCTCCTGTACTCTCTTCTTCAAGGCAAATGGCCCCAGTCCCCCTCTGTACTGTCTGCACAGTCCTTGTACAGCCAGCTTTCTGGCCTGTCACACCCTGGGTTCCCTTCTACAGATGTTTCAAGAGGAAATAACCTCTGGTGTCCAAGAGACTTGGTCCAATAACCAAGAATGGTGTGGCAGCTAGAGCCTTAGACAAAGAAGTGGACCAGCTAGATTGATGCTTACGCTATCTCTTACAACATCTGTTCTCTTAGGCCTGTCCACTCTCCTGGAACATGGGATGGTCCGGGTGCTGTAAGAGGCATAAACGTGTAAATCCAGTGAGATTACTGACATGGGGCTGAGTGTAGACCCTCACTGTGACCCTCAATGCTAGTGCATTGATACCAGTGTTCCATCACTGCTATTGACAAAGAAGGGCCATCCTTGGACTGGGAGGAATCAGTCTTGATATCTGCTCCTTCTAAGGGTTAGCTGTGATTCATCCTGTAGATAGATACAATTGAGTGAGCCAAGATCCACAGGAAGGGCCTTTGCCAAGTGTCATAGTCAGGGTTCTCCAGAGAAACAGAACCAATAGGAGACAGATGTATATAAAAACAGATATAGATAGAGAGAAGATTAGATAGACAAGTAGATAGATAAAGATTTTTGTTTAGTTGCTAAGTTATGTATGACTCTTTTGTGACTCCATGGACTGTAGCCCTCCAGAACTCTCTGTCCATGGGATTTTCTAGGCAAGAGTGCTGGAGTGGGTTAACATTTCCTCCTCCAGAGGATCTTCCCAACCCAGAGATTGGACCTTGGTCTCTTATATTAGCAGGCAGAGTTTTTATCACTGAGCCACCAGGGAAACTTAGATAGAAGATAAGTAGATAGATAGATATGTAGATAGATGTTAATAAAGATAGATTTATTATAAGGAGTTGGCCCATATGATTGTAGGGAATTGGCAAGTCCAAAATCTGATGGGGGAGGCTTGCCGACATAGGAGAGAGTTGTAGTTTGGATCCAAAGGCAGTCTTTTGAAGAACTAGGAAGAGCTAGTATTGCAGATGAAGTCCAAAGGCAGCCCACCGGAGAATTCCTTCTTACATAGAGGAGACGGATTTTTAGTTCTATTGAGGCCTTCCCCTGATTGGACAAGGCCCATCCACATGATGAGGGGAATCTACTGTACTCAATGTCTGCCTTTTTCAATGTACATCTCACCCAAAAACACCCTCAACCGAAACATCCAGAATAATGTTTGGCCACATAACTGGGTACCAAGTTATGTGGTACACATAAAGCCAAGTTGACACATAAAACTAACCATCCCATCCAGCTAGCCTCCCATCCAAGGACAGGGCACATAGAATGCAAGAGGGACTTGGGATGCAGTCCTACTTGGCTGGGATTTTTTTTTTTTAAGGAAAAAAATTGTTCCTCAAACCTCAGGGGGTTTCTCACATTTATATGAACTAAAAACAATGCCTGACTCACAGCAGGACTGAAAAATGAAAATGGTTACAAAATGTAGCACAGCCATCCAGCCATCAAAACTGATGTCCTGTATATGAATACTTCACTGGGAAGATGTTCATAATATACACATTTTTCAAAAGTTATAATGTAGTTTGTATAATGTAATAATGATTTATAGTAAAGATATAGGTTGTATTCGGTAAGGTCCAGATATGCAAATGATGCCACCCTTATGGTGAAACTGAAGATGAACTAAAGGGCCTCTTGATTAAAGTGAAAGACAAGAGTGAAAAAGCTGGCTTAAAACTCAACATTCAAAAAACTAAGATCATGGCATCTGGTCCCATCACTTCATGGCAACTAGATGGGGCAATGGAAAGAGTGAGAGACTATGTTATTGGGCTCCAAAATCACTGCAGAGAGTGACTGCAGCCATGAAATTAAAAGACGCTTGCTCCTTGGAAGAAAAGCTATGACAAACCTAGACAGCATATTAAAAAGCAGAGACATTACTTTACCAACAAAGGTCTGTAATATCAAAGCTATAGTTTTTCCAGTGGTCATGTATGGATGTGAGAGTTGAACCAGAAAGAAAGCTGAGTGCTGAAGAATTGATGCTTTTGAACTGTGGTGTTGGAAAAGACTCTTGAGAGTCCCTTGGACTGCAAGGAGATCCAACTAGTCCCTCCTAAGGAAATCAGTCCTGAATATTCATTGGAAGGACTGATCCTGAAGCTGAAGCTCCAGTTACTTTGGCCATCTGATGTGAAGAACTGACTCACTGGAAAAGACCCTGATGCTGGGAAAGATTGAAGGCAGGAGGAGAAGGGGATGACAGAGGATGAGATGGTTGGATGGCATCACCGATTTGATGGACATGAGTTTGAGCAAGCTCCGGGAGTTGATGATGGACAGGGAAGCCTGGTATGCTGCAGTCCATGGGGTCGCCAAGAGTTGGACACGATTTAGTGACTGAAATGAACTGAACTAAAGGGTTAACAGCATACTAGATATTGGAATTACATGTTGTTTGCCTTCCTTTTACTGGCACAGACTATATAATATTGCCATTAAGATCTGGTGCCAATGAAAATCTTGTACCAAAGATTATATGCTAAAAAAGCAATAAACGAATAAAAGATCTTCAGGTAAACACAATTTTTATATAGTCATTTCTATCACCTAAAGATTCAGAAACCTCCAAAATATATTTGGCACCAACTCCTTTGTCTGAGTTATGTTCCAGCTAAATTTAACTAAACTTTTACCTGCCAGAGCCTGTGGGTCTTGTTGGTGTTGCTATTTTGGTTTAAAAGTGTTTCTGATAAGATTTTAAGCACTTCATAAAAACTAGTAAGTACTGTACACATATTAGTTATTTCTAGAAGATATTCTATTCTTAGACACTGGCCACAATTAATTCCTTCTCAGTCCTGTTTACAAACAGCCTTTTTTTTTTTTTTTTTTTTTTGCTCTCAGCTGTCACTTCAGCTAAATCCTCAGGGCTCTTATCTTTTGTTATTTCACAATAATTATGTGTCTGAGGCTCCCTGAAGGAAGAAGCATCTCTTCTCTTCTCTGAGGTCACACAAATGGGCTTTATCACAGCTGTTTCTCACTTTCTGGTAAATGGAGCCTCATTGTATGTCAGGGTTTCTCAGCCTTAGTACTGCTGCCATTCAAGGCTGGAGAATTTCTTGTTGTGGGCACTGCTCTGTGCATGGTATGATGTTTAGCATCATCTCTGGCCTCTACCCACTAGATCCCCGTAGTTAACTCCAAATCATGACAGCCCAAAACATCTCCAGACGTTTATCCCAAATACCCCTCCTGGTTGGAAACTATTGCCATATGTCATTAACTTTCCACATACTCCAGAAAAATAGGGATGAGAGAGGATGATCAGATAAGCATGTGGAGGGACAGAAAAAGGCCTTGGCTCATGTGGTCCCTCCTATGCCTCCTCCCCATGCCAGTCTGATTGGCTCTGATTGACCGTATGTCTCTGGGACCCAGCTAAGTGCTTGCCTGCACAGATACACACTGCCATGGGCATGACACGTAGCTCCTGGGAGCATCATTCTGAGACAGGCAGCATCAGCACAGAGGCCATGTAGAAGTCTGCAGGAAAGAGGAAGCTACAAGAGAGTGAGGAAAATGTCTATACATTTGCAAGTCATTCAAAGAGCCAGAGGAAAATAAAACCAAACAGGTGATGGGGGAAGGAGGATGCCTCCTGTTGGGCTCAGGCCTTAGCTGGGCTGGGTCTGGCCCCCTCACGGTTATCCCCTTGGACACTCTTATTACCTTTTTCCACACCCATTCCCTGAGAGCTGGGCCTGCTGTCAGGGAGGTCGTTTTAGCAATAGAAGGACTGGGGAAAAAGGAAAGGAAAATGCACTCCTTGAAATAGATGGGGAAACAGTGGAAACAGTGTCAGACTTTATTTTGGGGGGCTCCCAAATCACTGCAGATGGTGACTTCAGCCATGAAATTAAAAGACACTTACTCCTTGGAAGAAAAGTTATGACCAACCTAGATAGCATATTGAAAAGCAGAGACATTACTTTGCCAACAAAGGTCTGTCTAGTCAGGGCTATGGTTTTTCCTGTGGTCATGTATGGATGTGAGAGTTGGACTGTGAAAAAAGCTGAGCGCCGAAAAATTGATGCTTTTGAACTGTGGTATTGGAGAAGACTCTTGAGAGTCCCTTGGACTGCAAGGAGATCCAACCAGTCCATTCTGAAGGAGATCAGCCCTGGGATTTCTTTGGAAGGACTGATGCTAAAGCTGAAACTCCAATACTTTGGCCACCTCATGCAAAGAGTTGATTCATTGGAAAAGACTCTGATGCTGGGAAGGATTAGGGGCAGGAGGAGAAGGGGACGACAGAAGATGAGATGCTTAGATGGCATCACCGACCTAATGGACATTAGTCTGAGTGAACTCCGGGAGATGGTGATGGACAGGGAGGCCTGGTGTGCTGTGATTCATGGGGTTGCAAACTGTCAGACACAGCTGAGCGACTGAACTGAACTGAACTGAAGGCTTCCCTGGTGGCTCAGTGGTAAAGACTCTGCCTGCCGGGGTTCAATCCCTGAGTCAGGAAGATCCCCTGGAGAAGGAAATGGCAACCCATTCCAGTCTTCTTTTCTGGTAAATCCCATGTACAGAGGAGACTGGCAGCCTACAGTCCATGGGATCACAGAGAGTCAGACACGATTTAGTGATTAAATAACAACAAGGCTTACAAAGATGAGCACCTTGCCATGTGCTTATTTTCCATCCATATATCTCCTTTCATAAAGCATCTATTCAGATATTTTGCCCACTTTTTATTGAGTTGTTTTCTTATTACTGATTTCTGAAATTATTTAAATATCCAGCTACACAAGCTTTACATACTCTCAGTCTGTGGCTTACTTTTCATTCTATTGACAGTGCTTTTCGAAAAGCAGACATTTTTAATTTTGATGAGATCTGGCTTATCAACTTGTTTCATAATCATAAAATTATTCATTTAAAACAAGGAAAGTTGGAACTTTTCTGGCAGTTCAATGGTCAAGAATCCATCCTTCCAATTCAGGGAGTGAGGGTTCGATCCCTGGTCAGGGAATTAAGATCTCACATTCTGCATGGTGAGGCCAAAAATAAACAAACAAGGACAGCTGAGTGGTTTACAAGATCCAATCATTTATGTGGCGCCTACCATGTGCCAAGAAGTGTTTGGCCCCATGGGTAAGGGTGAAAAACATGATCCCTAGTTTCTGAGTGCTCAGAGCTTAGGAGGGGAGTGGAAATGAGTGCTTGTAATATTAGGTAAGCGTTATCAGTGCTGCAGAGAGGAACAAAGAAGATAATGGAATTCATAGGAAAAAAGATACAAGAAGGTGGAGTGGGCATTTTGAACTAGGTCATGCCCTGAACTATAATACACAGAGAAAACATTTCTTGCTTTTGTTTCTGAAAAGGCCATCTTGGCCATTTGTCTTTCCTCTGAGCAGAGGATGAAATATTGGGCAACAGACAACTTAAAACAGGAAAGGTTTGTGTCAAATGTGGAGAAGAGCTTGACCAGAGAGGATATCAAGAGGAGGGAAACAAGACAGAGAAAAAAGAGGAAAAAAAAAAAAAGGTTAGTAGCAAAGAAATATCAAGGGAAGTCTCTACTCATAAAATAGAAATTAATGGATTACAGAGCAAGGACATTAAGAAAGATCTTTAAGAGGTTACAGGAAATGGGAGAATTAGGGCAAAGCTGAGCTGTCATGTGGAACATTTTACATAACAAACTACTGGTTAAAGCTAATATAAGCTTTATATTATAAAGGGTAAGGGACAACATGTGCTCAAGAGAGATGAAATGAGAGAAGATATAACACTTGGGATCCAAGCCATGACACAGATCAGCTCACTTCGCTGAGTTCCCTGTGCTGCTCTAGGCCAGGCATCCTCTGGAGCTTACACATGAACTTGGCATGGAAGCTTCCAGTCCATCCTGATTTGGGTGATGGGGAATGTGCTTTTTCTTCTTTTTTTTATTGCAACACCTTAGGGAGACCTTTTCATGTCATTATTTACTCTGGAAGTTGCTTCGTTTAAAACATTAGAAATCAGGGGTTTCCAAAATCTTTTCTTCTGCTGTGATGTAGCTCAGAGCTGTGATAGAGTGGGAATGGTGAGAATGGCAAAGCAGATTGGTGCTCAGAGAAAGAAGTCACGCCTTGGATGCTCAGTGGAACTTGCCCCAGCATCTGATGGCCAGCATGCTGACGGGAGGGTTGAGGACAGGCAGAGTGAGAGATGCCAAGCTGGTGGAGAATTTCCACCTCAAGTGTAAACCGTATATGATCACCAATGAAGACGTCCTCTGCATTTGGAATCAAAGCCTGGCCACGACCACTCCAATATGGAGCAACAGGGACTCCAGGACAGCGAGTGGTAGAGAGAAGAGAAAACAACGTCAAAGCAAGATGAGAAGCAGACAATGCCATGGCTGCGTGAGGTCTTTTGTCTTCTGTCTCCGTAGAGTGAGCACCAAAGCTGAGCGGTGTCTCTGCGCTTCGTCTGTGTCATTGAGCGTTAATACATACTTCATCTCAAGCAACAACCTCATTCATGGCAACTATCTTATTTAGGATTAAAACTGCAACTGAAAAAAAAAAAAGTAAAGCATAACAGTGACTTACACAAGATAGAAGCTTATTTATTTTTTATGTGAAAGTAGGTCATGCCAATATAGCACCCCACTGTGTCAGAGACCCAAGAACCTTCTAGATCTCCACCTTGCCATCCTTGCAGTGTGGCCCTTGCCCTGATAGTCCAAGGTGGCATTTATGTTCCAGGACAGAGAAAATGATGGAGAAGAAGGGATGAAGTATGCACACTGGCTCTCCTCCTTAGCAAAGATCCTGGAAGTTATCACACAACATTGCTGCTGCTGTCCCATTGGTCAGGACTTGGCCACATGGCTGTGCAACAGAGGCTGGGAGGTGTCATCCTGGTTCAGGGCAGCCATGCAAGCCACCCTCTTAAACACTCATTCATATGGGAGAAGGGGACATGGATATGGGGTGACAATATCTGCCACTTGGGGCCTCCCTGGTGGCTCAGATGGTAAAGAATCTGCCTGCAACGCAGGAGACCCGGGTTCAATCCCTGGTCCAGTAGATCTCCTGGAGAATGGAATGGCAACCCACTCCAGGATTCTTGCCTAGAGAATCCCATGGACAGAGGAGCCCAGTGGGCTACAGTCCATGGAGTTGAAAAGAGTCAGACATGACTGAGTGACTAACACGTTCACTTCATCTGCCACATTGGCCAACCCTTTACAAAGCCATAAATTAGGGGGAAAGTAGAGACATTGCAATGGGTAGTTGTGGCTTCTGGTCTCCAGGGAGGGCACACTTTTCTAGGTGGACATAATTCTCCAGTAGAAACATTCCAGGAACGCAAACAGGGAAGTTGTAGGATTTCAGAGAGAGTCATAGGATGATGTTAGAAAGGGAAAGCAAGTGAAAACTCATGTTCCGGGCACATGTTCTCTCCTGGAGCTCAGGACCTTAATGAGGAAACAGGCAGCCATTTGAGAGTCTGCACTGACAGAAAAAGGAAATAAGAGCAAGGGATGACTGGAGTTGGGGATGGCATTTGAGGAGCCAAGGATCAAATCAAGTTGGGATGTTTTGTCTTTCAGTGGTGGGAAAAGAGCTGCACACGGAACAAGCTTTTCCTGAACACGTGCTGTGTGCAGGTCTCCTCTTGGGACCTTGGGATGAAGGAAGAGAAAGAAAATAGAGCCCCTGCCCTCAGAGAGCCTCCAGTCTGGGAACGTAAACTCGCATATCCGTGATGCCTGATAACTCTCTTGAACTCACTGCTGCAAAAATGGCTTCTCGGCGTGTAAACAAGGTATCTGAACTCTTTACCAAGCAAGTGTTGAATGTGTTTGGTAGCTCAAGTTCTGGCATCAGAGAGTGGCTTTCAACCCTATGTCTGTCACTTACAGGCTGATCCACTCATCCTGGTTTGCCTGGGACCTCCCCAGTTTAGCACTGAAAAGCCCCCATCCTGGGCACCCCAGCTTCTTATAGATTTTGTGTCCTTGGGCAAATCACTTGATCTCTTTGAACCTCAGTTTCTTTAACTGTAACATGCAAATAGTAATTCTGATCTATTATGACTGTTGTGATAGTTAAATGGGGATGCATTAAGAGAGTCTAGCAGAGCACGTGGTTCTGCAAGTGTTAATATTATCATTTATTATTACTGCTGTTATAACAGTCATGGATTTGATGGATTCACATTCATTTTACCTCCCTTTTCCTGGACAGCAACTGCATGCTGTCCTGGAAAACGTGAAACTGACTGTGATGGTTCATAATATGTTTCTATGAATGGCAAAGAGCTACTGTTGTTGAGGAATTTTCTTCTCAAATGTAATATAGATTTCTAACTTCCCCTTTTTACTTTCTCTGTATACTAATCTTTTTTTCCTTTTCGTTGTCATGGGATCTGAAATGACACTACCCGTGAACAGTCATGTAAAACAATTGTCTGAAACATTATAATAAATTTGTTTTTAAAAGGCAAATTCAGAAAGGAATGATAGGGAATTTTTTCTTAATGTTCCTGTTTTTATGCATTCCTTCTTTCAACAGATATTTAATTGTGCAATTATTAGTAGTCAAGCAACATGCTAGATGCTGGATACACAGACTGAAGAGCCCTAGTCCCAGCCCATAAGGATTTCACCAAGGGAGACGGGCATATAAGAAATGTTCATGTGTGCATGCTCAGTCGCTCAGTCCTGTCAGACTCTTTGTGACCCCATGGGCTCTAGCCTGCCAGCCTCTTCTATCTATGGAATCTTCCAGGCAAGAATACTGGAGTGGGTTGCCACTTCCTACTCCAGGGCATCTTCCCAACACAGGGATTGAACCTGTGTCTCCTGCATTGGCGGGTGGATTCTTTGCCGCTGAGCCACCTGGGAAGCCCCAGGAAATGTCCATCACTGCGCAATAGAGGCAGAGATGGAAGGACTCCTCTGGTCAATGAGAAACCTTCCCTGTACTTGGTGGAGTCAGGTAGAGTTTCTAAAAGAAGTGATGGATGAGCTAGCCCCTGCATCCCAGGTGGAAGGAAATGGGGGCAGATCTAGGTAGAGGGCAACATGTGGACAAAGGCACTGAAATAAAAAGCCCCAGAGTCACCCAGGTTCTGTTGGGTTCTGACTTGAAAAGTGATGGAGACCTTATTTGCAAATCCATCCACCAAATATTTGCTAAGCGACTAATACATGGATGGCATCATTAAGTACCATTTATACACAAGACACAGACTGTCCTTGGAAAGCTCAGAGTAGGGCTTAGGAAGGGAAATAAGATACGCACACAAATAACCAAGATGAGTTACCTCTGATGGACTGAAAGTTCGTGTCCTCTCAAAATTCATAAATTGCAGTGTTAACCCCAGCATGGGTGTATCTAGAGATGGGGTCTCTAACAAAGTCACTTAGAAGGAGGTCATGACAGGGGCTCTGATCCTCCTGGACTTGTGTCCTTATAAGAAGGGAGGCACAGAGCTCTCGTCCTCACTGTCTCTTAACGCACGCCACAAGGAAAGGCCACACGAGGACAGATGAGAACGCAGCAGCTGTAAAGCAGAAGGCAGGCCCTCCTGAGAAACCACGCTGGCCAGAACCTTGATCTTGGGCTTCTAGCCACTCAAACTGGGAGAAAATACATTTCTGTTGTTTAAGTCACCGAAGTCTGTGATATGTTATTATGACAACCTGAACAGACTAAGACCTGTGGTGTGCCATAAGGGGGAGGAAAAAGTGGCCCAGAGCTGGGGAGGAGGGAAGATAAGTACTGGCTGGGGGAGCAGGACTTGCTGGGGGAAGTGACCTTGAACTGAGCCTTAAACATGTGGAAGCACTTAGATTTAGGTGAAATTGATAGTGGAAGGACATTCCTGCTAAAGGAAATGTTACAGGCTAGGCTAGCAAGAGGAAAACGCACTCCCTTCCATTTACCTGGAGAGTCTGCTGTGTGTGATATGAAGAGTGTGGGACATGCTGGGTCACGTTGTAAAGGGGCTCTGAAAGCCAGGTGAAGACCGTGGGCTTCCTTAAGGAAGCCCTGAGGACGCACTGCTGATTTAGGCAAGTGGAGTTCTGTCTTGTACTGTGTCTTCAGCAGAGTAATCTCGAGATCTCAGACCTAGTTAATGAGGGTTCAGCCCAGGGCAGCAGCCTTGGGAGGGAGAGCCAGGAGGTGGCAACAACCACATCTTGCATCTGTTGGATGCGGACGAGAGGAGAGTGAGAAAGAAATAGTCATTATCACAGAAAGTCGAAAACATGTTCATAAAATCGTCTTGCTGACTTGTCAGTTTCCAGATTGCGTGCTCCTAGAACATCTTGAGGATGAAAAGACTTAAATGGAATGGTTAACATCAGGACTCAGGACACTGGCTCTTCCTGCCACCACCCAGTTTCAAGCCTGAGTGATGAGGCCACTAAAAGTGACCGCGTGACCAAGACTAGAATGAACTTTGGGGCGGTGTAATTCTTTCCTTCTAGCCACAGGGCCTGAGGTGCACAAGCCACTGGGAAGGCACTACCACGACCTCTCTGAGAAGTGGAAGCTGAGAGAGTGGATTCAGAGGAACATCCTTGTATGGAGGCAGCAGAAGACATAGCCCTGGGGTCAGCCCACATTTCAAAGGTTAGGGAAGGAAGGAGAAACCCAAGAAAAGGCTTTAGGATAATCAGGAAGCAAACCAGTATGATGTCAGATCAGCAGCCATCTTTCATCATTTCATGAAAGAACTTGATCAATAGCTGTCAATTCTAGAAAACGTGAACTTTAAAGTACACATTTATGGGACTTCCCTGGTGCTCCAGTGGTTAAGAATCCATCTTCCAATGCAGGAGACACAGGTTTTATCCCTGGTTGGAGAACTAAGATCTCCTATGCTAAGGAGCAACTAAGCCACAACCACCAAGCCTGCACACCTCAACTACAGAGCCTGCAGGCCACAACGAAGATCTCATGAGCCGCAACTAAGACCCAACCCAGCTGTGTGTGTGTTGTCACTTCAGGCTTGTCTGACTCTTTGCAATGCTATGAACTGTAGCCCACCAGGCTCCTCCCTCCATGGGATTCTCCAGGCAAGAATACTGGAGCAGATTGTCATGCCCTCCTCCAGGGAATCTTCCTGATCCAAGGATCTAACCCATGTCCCTTATGTCGCCTGTATTGGCAGGTGTGTTCTTTACCACTAGCTCACCTGAGAAACCTATATATATATATATTTCAAATCCTGAAAGATGATGCTGCGAAAGTGCTGCACTCAATATGCCAGCAAATTTGTAAAGCTCAGCAGTGGCCACAGGACTGGAAAAGGTCAGTTTCATTCCAATCCCAAAGAAAGGCAATGCCAAAGAATGCTCAAACTACCGCACAACTGCACTCATCTCACACGCTAGTAAAGTAATGCTCAAAATTTTCCAAGCCAGGCTTCAGCAATATGTGAACCGTGAACTTCCTGATGTTCAAGCTGGTTTTAGAAAAGGCAGAAGAACTAGAGATCAAATTGCCAACATCCGCTGGATCATCAAAAAAGCAAGAGGGTTCCAGAAAAACATCTATTTCTGCTTTATTGACTATGCCAAAGCCTTTGACTGTGTGGATCACAATAAACTGAGGACAATTCTGAAAGAGATGGGAATACCAGACCACCTGACCTGCCTCTTGAGAAATCTGTATGCAGGTCAGGAAGCAACAGTTAGAACTGGACATGGAACAACAGACTGGTTCCAAATAGGAAAAGGAGTATGTCAAGGCTGTATATTATCACCCTGCTTATTTAACTTATATGCAGAGTACATCATGAGAAACGCTGGACTGGAAGAAACACAAGCTGGAATCAAGATTGCCAGGAGAAATATCAATCACCTCAGATATGCAGATGACACCACCCTTATGGCAGAAAGTGAAGAGGAACTAAAATGCCTCTTGATGAAAGTGAAAGAGGAGAGTGAAAAAGTTGGCTTCAAGCTCAACATTCAGAAAATTAAGATCATGGCATCCGATCCCATCACTTCATGGGAAATAGATGGGGAAACAGTGGAAAGAGTGTCAGACTTTATTTTTTGGGGGCTCCAAAATCACTGCAGATGGTGACTGCAGCCATGAAATTAAAAGACGCTTACTCCTTGGAAGGAAAGTTATGACCAACCTAGATAGCATATTCAAAAGCAGAGACATTACTTTGCCAACAAAGGTTCGTCTAGTCAAGGCTATGGTTTTTCTGTGGTCATGTATGGATGTGAGAGTTGGACTGTGGAAGAAGGCTGAGTGCCAAAGAATTGATGCTTTTGAACTGTGGTGTTGGAGAAGACTCTTGAGAGTCCCTTGGACTGCAAGGAGATCCAACCAGTCCATTCTGAAGGAGATCAGCCCTGGGATTTCTTTGGAAGGAATGATGATAAAGCTGAAACTCCAGTACTTTGGCCACCTCACGCGAAGCGTTGACTCATTGGAAAAGACTCTGATGGCTGGGAGGGATTGGGGGCAGGAGGAGAAGGGGACGACAGAGGATGAGATGGCTGGATGGCATCACTGACTCGATGGACGTGAGTCTGAGTTAACTCCGGGAGTTGGTGATGGACAGGGAGGCCTGGCGTGCTGTGATTCATGGGGTCACAAAGATTCAGACACGACTGAGGAACTAAACTGAACTGAACTGATATATAAACTATATATGTGTGTGTGTATATATATAACCTATATACATATATAACCTATATACATACATACATACATACATACGATGAGATCAAGCCACTCTGCCACTCCATTCCCTTGGGAGGAGAATAGACAGCCAGCTCCCTGGATAGCTTAACTGTTCCCTGCCTGAGGGCGGGCTTTGGACCAGATGCACACAGAGCCCTGAGAATGAGCCCACACACCTCGGTCTCCTGTACTTCTCATAGACCATTCTGCTACTGGGTGAACAAGAGGTGAGGACAATTTGTGCTTGGGGAAGGTGCTGGAGAATGTCCTGGTTACGGAAAGTCAGACAGCCAATTTCAGAGATGTCGAAGATCCTATACATTGGTTCCTAAACTTAATGTACTAATGGATCATGGGTTTATAACGCAGGAGATCTGAGGTAAGGTCTGAAACTATGCTCATTTCCAAGAGCTTCCAAGTAATGCTGATGTGCCTAGTTTGTCGTTACTGTCGCTGTTCAACTGCTAAGCCGTATCCAACTCTTTGTGACCCCCAACATTAATGTGCCTGGTTACTTGACAACATTTGTAGCTGCAGAGGTCTAGAGCAGAAGGTGGTGGCCCTGGAACCACACATTATATGCCCATGTGTCTTCCTTGATGAGCATAAAGTTCTAGAAAGTTAGAATTAATTGACAACAGTGAAAACTCTCAAGGTTTCCTTTTTAAAAAGCCAGGTTCTGTCTTCTCATATAACCCTCAGGAGCTCTGGCAATACGGGGCCTGCGTTCCCACATGGCAGCTAATGTCTTCATCCTCTAGTCTCCTGAGATCTCACCACCAGGCCTGTTTCACACCTTCGTGGTTTTCCATTCCTGATCCAGAGCAAGCCCCTCATTTGACAGCAGGGAAACCCAGACCAGGAAAGGGCAAGAGGTGACCAGAGTTCTCCCAGGAATCAGCAGCATCTTGTTTCTGCACCTTTGAAAATGTGAACACTGAAAGGGACTTGGTTCCTGTTGAAGAATGACCAAACATACTTGCCCAACATCATGCTGGGGTCCGAGAACAGAGGCTGGAATCCCCCGCCATGCTCCTTGCCCAGGATCTCCAGCAGTGTGCTGCCCTTCATTAGCGAACAGTCCAGGAGAGAGAGCATGGGCAGAAATCACTCATCTCTTTGTGCCCTTCTCCAGATCTGTCCTTTTTGTTTCTTGGGGAGAGGCTGGGACGAGTCAACTCACAAAAATGTGCTTCAACCGAACTGAGATCCTGGAGTTTATCTAATAAGCAGGTTGGGAAAAATGAAAACGCTAATTACTTGAGGGAAAGCTTGGAAAATGAGTCAGCTGATTGGGCCACCAGGCAGCCAGTAGGAGCTGATTTTTTTTTTTTTTTTTTAGAGGATAATGACTTATTCTAGGGGATTTCAGCCATGCACACACACTGCACACATGACAAAAATAATTCCAAGTGTCTGCTAGCAAAATCCCATGCTGCCGAAGAACACATCTGAAAATTAATGTGACGAGCTGGAGGCCCAATTTGCCCCAAGATCAGGAGACAGAGAGAGCTTCCTCCCCAGGAAGTTTCTCGGGGTAGAACCAGAAAGCCCCACTGGAGAATCCAAGGGGACAGCCACCCTACCCAGCGACAATGACCAGAAATCTCACCACCCTCTTTTTTCTGGGCAAAAGGGCGCAGCTTCTGAAGTTACTGTTGGAGGCTGGTGGGGCTGCACGGTAATTGCCTTGTTCTTCCCACCATTAAAATGATAGGTCTGGCTGCTGGGAGTGGTGCTCCTTGGCTGTGAATCCCGTGAACCTCCTGGACTGAGACTTCCCGACTGGGCCCCAAACATGGCTCTTTCTAAAGAGCCCAACGGTGGTGTGGGGTTCACGTGAGTATATTCGACTCCAGACTCCAGGAGCTGGGGACCCCAGGGCACTTGTTCCCACTCCCTGGCCAGCGATGGAATTAATGAAGCCCGACAACCCTGTATGCACGGCACACTCTGGTCCTTTACAGCTCTTTGTCTGCAGCCGGGTTCTTGTCTTTCATTGCCGGCTGCCGCCCTGTCTCTGGGGCTGATGCAGTGCCAGATAATGAACAGTATATCAGCGCCGGCGGAGTGGGGAGGGGGTGCGGGGGAGGGGGTGAGCGCCGGAGCTGAGCCGGCCTGACTTATTATTTCTTCACTCTCAAACAAAACAAAATCATTGGCCTGCCAGGGTCATTAAGGACCCCAGGGTTGTCATAGAAACGACCTTTGGGGCCCGGTGGTTGTTAATGCATGAGTGACTGCCTGCATTGTGTGCTCAGGGAGAGGTCAGAGTTTTGTTGGTGGCTTAAGAAAAGAAAGAAAGAGAGTAAAGAAGAAAGAGAGGCAGCGCAAAGCCCAGGACTGGGCGGCTGACGCTCAGAAAGAAGGGCGTACCCGCCCAGAGTGCTGATTAGACGTCTGGGATCCTGAGCGTTCTGTGCCTAGCACATAGTAGGCCCTCAATAAATGTCTGCAAAGGTAAATGGACGTGTTTGTTGGGTTAAAAATCTCCTCCCATCTCCTCTACCAGTTCCATATCCCTGCCCCCTAGGGGCCTCTTGGCCGGTACACTCTGAGAAGTACTGACACAAGTCATCGCTCCAGCCAGGATTAGCCAACTTGTGTGCGAGTTTCAAGGGGAACTCACACGTCCTCATCTCGCATAGGGTTGTTTCCATGGCTCCAAGGGACTCAGGAGTACCAGGTTGGGAGAGGGTGGGCAGGGGCTGTGACGGGGCAGAAGCAGGAGGGCAGGACCTACGCAGGAAGCCCTGGGCTTTACACATGAGCTTCCAATCCACTTCCTAACCAGGTGATGTGTATCTGCTACCAGGGCGTGTTCTCAGTACCACCCGCATGGTGTAGCTCACCCTCCCGGCTGACAGAGCTCAGCCCCAGGGCTCAGCCCCACCCCCACGCCCCGTTTGCTCCCGGGGTCAAGAAGGAGGGTTTCAGAACCAGCCCTGCCCCTAACTCACTGTGTGTCCCCTGGCAAGCCCTCCCTGCCTCAGTTTCCTGATCTGTCACATTAGAGATGGGCCAGGTGACGTCCATCGCCCACCCCAAGCGTGTTCTGTTGCCTTGGCAAGAGTCTCCCCTGGACTGAGGTTTCTATTTTCCAAGTGGGAAGAACACTTTCTAAGAGTGTTCTTCCCGTGACTGGGATTATGTGATATCTGAGAGGAAACTAAGCCTGGTTGCCTTCTCTGGTCCCTTCCAGTTCTGTTTCCAACAAGAACTAGGGCCCTTCCAAGATCCTCTGATCGGCTGGGGTCCATATAGAACAAACGTGTTGGGATTAGTCTGATTTCCCATCTTCTGAGGGCTTGATCCCCCTCACTGGGCACCCTCCTGCCCTGTTCCAAGTTAACTAGGACACTGTGCCTGCTGCCTGGGCCCCATGTTGCACTTGGAGATTGGACCCACAACCTATGAACAGGGAGATACACCCACTGAGCATTAACTGCACAAGAGCCTCCTTTTTAAAATTAATTTCAAGGATCTGTCTGCTCTGCTTCCTATTAATATTTCCAAGGCAGGTTCTCAGATTTTGCCCAGACAGACCAGACTGTCACTCACAGAATCCCTTCATCAGCTCATGGGTTCAAAAACACAATGACTGCAAAAGCTAGGTCTCTAACATGCACCAGGAATAAGCAAACGCAGCATCTTGGTGAATCACTAAGGTCTGCCTTACACTTCCTTGCTGTTTTGTGGGCACACCATGGGGATTCTTTATGAGAGTGTTTGTCACAGAATCTGGGGTGAAAGTGCCCCAGAAGAGGGGTACCCTGGAGGGCAAAAGACAATCTTCGTCCTTCTACAGCACCGAGTGTGATGCCTGCCCTGAAGTAGGCAGTAAGGCATGGGAGTAGATGTTTGATTTCAGTCTTTCACTTCATTCTTATAAAAAGGCAAATAGCTACCATCCCCAGAGGACAGATGAGGGATCAGAAAGGAAGGGGGCGTGCTTCGTCCAAGGTCAGCAGGCAGTGAGTGAAAGGAGCAGAGTTGGAACCCAGACCCACAAGGTCCATGTCGGCATCACCGCCCGAGGCATCAGCTAGGTAAGGACGAGAGCAGGAATCGGTACTTTTGTTACTTACACTGGCATTGCATAGAAATGACGTTCTGGGATATTCAGTTTACCTTTGTTTTAGTTTTTAAAGTCTGCACAACTGATTTGCCTAACTGTTGGGGCTGCAGCCTGGCACCTGCTCCACTGCGTGTACGTCAGAAAAGAGGCTTTCCCTTGGGACAGTTTTTTCCAGTTAATTGAAGAAAGAATAGTCTGTGTCCAGCTTGGACGCTAGCTGAAACCCTGCTTAAACCTGCTGAATCCTCTGTTCAGCCCCAAACACTGAACTCTGATGGTGGAAGCTTTTCTCTTTTCAAACTGCATCTTCCCACCTCAGCAAGGAAACAAAAATCCCTCAGTTTCCTGGGTTTACAGAGGTAAAGAGCAATTAGCTCACCTTAAGTTCCGAGAAAATGAATGAGGAGTTGCTGGTTTGGAGTAAAGGCCCCAGGCTAGACAGTACTAGCTCACTGGAGCTAAGATTGCTCCAAAAGCATGCAGTGACCTGGGGCCAGTCACTTCCCTTTTTGGAGTCTATTTCCACTTTACTAAACTGTAAGAGAGTTCAGTTTTTGAAATGCTCTAATTCTGAAGCATAAATTCTGATAACAGTTGATAAACGCCAATGTGTTTGTCTTAAATGAAGTTTCAGTTCAGTTCAGTTCAGTCGCTCAGTCGTGTCCAACTCTTTGCGACCCCATGAATCGCAGCACGCCAGGCCTCTCTGAAGTTTAGCACCAGGTTATAAAGTAGAAACACTTTGGGGAAGAAAGAGGCAGTGTCTAAACCAACAGAACTGAACAGCATATTTTACTTTGCGTTAATGTGCTTCTACTTTGGGACCTGGATAAAGCACATTTTTTTTTTAAGCCTTGAATATTTGCATACAGTGTTTATGTCAGCATGATGCTTATTTCTCATGGCGGGAGGCGGGGAGAGCTTATTAAGTACCTCCCTGTGCCAGATACTCTACATACAACATTGCCTTTGCAACAACTCAAGGTTGCATCGTATTCACTGAACACTTACACAAACTGAGGTCCAGAGCAGTTGCTCAAAGTTCCAAGGTAACATGCAGAGATTTCCTCATCCCTTTATAGCACTTTACCCTCCTGAAAGTTAATAGAACGGGCATCCATAGTACAGAAGAAATGCATACAATAATGTCAAAGAAGTGGATTTATCTTTTTATTGGGATATAGTTGCTCCATAATTGTGTGTTCGTTTCTGCTGTACAGTGAAGTGTATCAGCTATATGTATAAAAGAAGTGGATTTAGAACAGTCGTTTTTACTCAGAGTCCTCTGTAAAGCAGGAGGTTCGAACAAGGATGTAAGACCCATTTCACTTTTAAAGCCCAAATTTGAGTTACTTATTTAAATAGCATTTACCAAAATGCATTCTGAATCACAACACCCCTCAAGAAACAGTCCCCAAAAGCACATTTCATGGTCAAATAAGTTTGGAAAATATTACTAATTGTATCCTTAGTTAAAGATTTACAATGTACATTATAAAGGCTCTGATAAGTCCTGCAACAAAAGCCAGAATATTTGTTTAATTTATTTTCCGGACATATTCCATTCTAGGTCCTTTTTACTCCCCATGTTAACATTTGGTGAATCTACTTGGCTATTTAACACACTTTGGCAACACTTGAATACCTGTAAAGTTCATAGATCCTTACTCCCTCCATGTCCTGCCTTCCATCCTTCTCTCCATGGGCCTCAAGAAGGGTCATGGGCAGGGAGTGGGAGTGGAAGGAGAGATTTCATTTAAGGCTAACTGGGGACCCATGTTCAGCTTCTCCATGGGCGAGTAACTCACTCACAGCTCTTTAAGTGCCCAGAGAGTTCACTCATGAAAAGCAAGAACATGAACTCTAAGCTCTCCCACAAGAAACAGATATTGCTACGGCAGTTTCTGAAGCTTTGACACAGAAACACTTTGACACTCTATATATATGTATATATAAACCCATTTACAGATGAAGATGATGTGATTGCCAATCTGTTTTGATTAGCCCTTCTCAGGAATCTCCCTCTTGTCACACTCTTTAATGTCCATATAAAATGGCATCTCCAAAGCGCCTGTCATTTATGGAAATTGTTCCCTCAACTTCTCCTAGCTAGTTCTTTCATACCACAGTTTAAATGTCACTTCCTCCAGAATGGCTTCCCTGACTGTAGACTTCTCTGGTCTGCTTTTTCTGCCTCTGTGACAACCTGGCTACACTATGAGAGAAGTTCTCAGGGCTGATAATTATATATTTAAGTAATTCTTTTCTTAATGACTGCTTCTCCCACTGGACTGTAAACCTCTTGAGGACAGAGGTCTTGTCTTGCTCTTACGGCACACTCAACATCCAATAGCAAGGACTACGAGCTACAGGACTAGCAAGGAGTACGAGCTACAGAAATATTTGTTGGGTGGGTGAGTGAATGAACGGACTTCTATGCTAAAAAGTAGGCCTCGTCTGTCTGGGCTCTACATCAATCCCTTGAGCTCCTTTGCTATCAACTTTGATGTCGTTTTTCTATTTAAACTCCATCTCCCCCTTCAAGTTTGATGCATGCTCTGGCGTCTCTCATCTCCTGACCTCAGCTCCCTGCTGCCACTCTTGACCACCGACAGACCACTAGGTAACGCCCACCCATCACAGCGACCATGACCCATCCTCCATCCACCCCGTTGGGCCTGACCCCAATCATATTTCCCATGGAGGGAAAGACCACCAGAGGGGTTTATGATTTGTTACCTATAAATAAAATCATTGACTTTTAAACATCAAAGCTACCTTTAAGGCCATTTGTTCATCTTTTGTCCTGTGAAGAAAGTAGCAATCAGACAAGATAGGTGAATTGTCCTTGGGCAGAGAGCAGGATGAAAAGATGTCTCTGGGTATGCCTCCAGGAATCCATTCTGTGTCAGCATTAATTTCAAAGCTGTGTCTGCTTTTTTTTTTAAGTGAAAATTCTGATACAGGCCTGACATTTGAAAAGTAAAGATGGATTCTAAAGTGCTACTTAGAGTTGTTATAACACTTCAAGTGTGTAGTAATACTTACCCCCATTTTACAGATAAAGAAACTGAGCATTGTAATGATCGTGCAATTAGTAAGTGGTGCTGCTGGGTCTGTCTGCCTCCAAGTCCTTTGTTCTTCCCTCTTTTGAGCCCCAGACTACAGGGAGCAGTTTCAGACTATGCCTTCTCTGTCTTCCACTCAATGGCGAGCTACTTAGAAACAGAGGTCACGTCTTATTTATCTTTGGCAACATCAGTTCCCAGCTCAAAATGTTGGCATATAATAGATCCTAAATAAATGTTTAAAAAATGAATAAACGTTTGAGAAAATGAGTGAATAATTAAAAGCTTGAAACAGCAGTTACTTCAATATTATCTCCATGAAAGATGGATAGGGTAGAGAAAAGAAGGCTATTAACGTTTATCTTAAAAAAAAAAAAATGGATAGAAGCTGAAGATAGACATTTACCTCCTTACGCTGAATGAATTTCTAGAGTATAATTTATTTTATTGCAACTGATTTGGATATAAAATCTTGACATATCTTATTGAAGCAACCTGAATATGGGTATAATTGCAGTGATATGTTGTTCTCCAAGTTAGAACCTAGAGATGGTGGTAGAATAAAGGTAGGAACCACTGAGGGGGATATGTCCTCTTCTTACTATCAAATGTGACATAACAAACATGCCCACATACATATGTGTGCATACACACATGAACACACATATATATGTATGTGTGTATAACACACATAAATAGTATTAGCTCAATGATTTGAGGTAATTGTATGAAAGCATAGACTGTTGAGAATCCACATGCATGAGTTTGAATATATGGGAAGAAGTGTGATTTTAAAGCTTTTAAATATACACAATAACTCTCTCTTAGTGGTTCTCAAGAAGTAGTTTCAATAAATGTAATTTGACTAGTAATTAATGCATTGAGTGCTTCTGAAGAGCTCTCTTTGTCCTTTTTTTAATAGCTTTAAGCCATCCTTTGTCATGACATTTGTTACTTGCATGAACAAGCCCTTTCTTCCATTTATATCGCAAAGGTGAACCTCACCCAAGCCCCAGCCTGGGAAACCCAGAAAGTCCAGAAGGAGAGGGTATTCCAAGCTAAGGTGTGTAATGTATAAAATGGTAGTCCCAGCCTCCCAGGCTTGTGAAGAATAGAGATGTTGAAGCGTGGTATATGTTAGCACATTGCTTGGCACACAGAACCTGCTCAAAACCCAGCAACTGTTCATTAAAGCCGAGTGGAGTGGGGGTGAGTCTGGACTGCACGTGGGGAAGGCAGGGCAGAACGGCCTGTGGACCAGATAATGCTCATTTTCTCCAGGTCTCCTGGGATTGTTTTGGTAATTACTCCAGCTTCTTCAACAGCTTGTGATTTGTCCAGTGCCAGGGAACCTGGATTTGCATTGCATGATGCATAATTCATATGGCATGGACAGCAATTATGAGCTAATTGAGGGGTGTAATGTTTAAAGAAAGGATCCATTATGAGGAACATAAGGGATGTTGGGAGGGAAGAAGCTCTTGAGTCCGTGGAGGCTCGTTCTGTCTAATTCCGCTTCCTTTAAGATGACTTTAATTGTCTCTTGAAGGGCACGGAAGTTCCCCTCTCCTACAAGAGGTCCTTGGAACTGGACGGCTGGAGCTGATTTTTCTGGAGGAAGAGGTTTCAAGGTGGGCAGGGGTGGATTCCTCTTTCTCGTGCTTTTGTGTGGTTAGCCTTCAAGGTGCATCTTACACACTGACATAGTCATCTGAGTTAATATGATTAGAGGGGTGTGATGTTAACATAACCATGATTTCTAAGTCAAAGTCAGGATCACTTCCTGGCAGGGGAGAGACAGTCTGGGAAATACAGTTGGGTGCAGAATTCTTAGAATTGCCAGTATGAAATCATATTTGAGGGCGAAATTATAGGACATCCCCTGTTTAAATGGGAACTTTCCTAAAAAGCCTCTTTAAAGGGGAACTTCCTGGCCAACTCTGTGGGCTGACCCATGGGCTTCCCTGGTGGCTCAGATGATAAAGAATCTGCCTGCAGTATAGGAAACCAGGGTTCAATCCCTGGGTTGGGGAGATCCCCTGGAGAAGGAGATGGCTACCCACTCCAGTATTCTTGCTTGGAGAATCCCCTGGACAGAGGAACCTGGCAGCCTACAGTCCGTGGTGCTGCAAAGAGTCAGACACAACTGAGCAACTATCATTTCCACTTTCTCACTAAAAAAGTCCAGGAGCTGGGCTATCGAATTATAAGGAGCCCTGGGCTGGGTAGCGATAAGCCAGGACCTGTCCTTGACTAGATTGGCCTCTTCCTGAAAGGACCTTGGGACACCACCACCCCTCTTTGAACCTCATTTTCTCCATCTGTACTAAGAGGAAATTGGAAAAGATGACCTTCTGGGATCCTTCCAACTTGGGTGTGCTGTGTTTCTGTGCACTCCCCATCCTTCTGACCTGAGGCTTTAAGCTGTCTTGACAGATCCACCTTTGGTCTCTGGGGACCAACTGTATGCGCTTAACTCAAAGGATTCTCAGAGTGGGACCGTCACATGCAGTAGAAAACTTTTGGATTGGCTCTGAGGAGATAATGAAATAGATCACTTTTCCATCGGCTTACATTACAAAGTATGTACGCTTTTCCATTGGCTTACATTACAAAATACTGAATCAAGGATGCTTTGCAAAGGAAGAGTTTGGCCTTGTAAAGGAAGAGTTGTGTCCCTCGGGTGTGCAGGAGATCGTGGTGGTTGAATGCCGTTTGTCTTGCACTCCACAAATGGGAGACTCCTTAGCCTAGCTCTCATTTGAGGATCGTTCCATAATCTCCATTTGAAGCTATATTCTTCTCAACCAAGAATTTCCACATAAACATTTGATACAGGAAGCACTCCTTAAATATGCGGGCTACCTGTTACAAGGCAATGGCACCCCACTCCAGTACTCTTACCTGGAAAACCCCATGGACGGAGGAGCCTGGTAGGCTGCAGTCCATGGGGTTGTGAAGAGTCGGACACGACTGAAGCGACTTAGCAGCAGCAGCAGCATGACTACTTGAGCTGGGCTGCAATATCACACCTCACCAGTAGAGGCCACTTTCTGCTGCATGGTAGACACACAACCTGAAGATAACCAAAATAATCATGGCATCCTAAAAGTAGAAGAGGTCTTAGAGGTCATTTTGTCCAAACAGCCATCATACATCGTTCCCTCCTCTATCATATCTGGAGATTAGATGTTCAGTAGGACTAATCTGCTTAAACTGAAGAGTGTCTGTGGTTGACTCGTGTGCAGCTGGCATACGTGCTGCCTCTTCATTTAAACAGAGCACCTGGCCGGTTTGCATGCCTTTTGAATAATGAGGACATTTAGCATATCCAAGGTGGAGATTGTGTTATTCTCTGCCTGGGGTGCTAATGCAGCTATTTATACCAGAAGCCAAAGCAGATCTTTCACCCGAAAGTGGGACTGTCATGTCTGTTTAAGCATTCAGACCAGCTCTGCAGCTTATTTGAGAAGATTTTCAAATGGATTTTGCCCAGAGTAATTGATCACCTGTGGGCCAAGGGTTTCTTTCTTTTCTCTTTTTTCCCTTCAAATAGCTTTTCCAACAATTTAAGAAATCCTTCCCCAAACCTCAAGAGAATGAGAGAGACGACCTTAAGAAAGGATGTGTCTATTTGCAAAATCTTGTTTCAGGAGAGTCAGTCACCATCAGGATACATGAGACAAAGGAAGCTCTTACTTGCCTTGAAGAACCGGCAGCAAAAAGTACACAGTTGATTTTGATTTTTTTTTTCTCATTTTTTTTCCATTTTTCATTTTTTTCAACTATAACCATCAACAAAGACTCCAGAAGGCAAACCCGTTCCCTTAATGCATCTAATTCTCCACGTTGGATGTGGCAGGAGCAGAAATGTTCTGCTAGCCCCCATTGCTCCTCTGAGCTTAAGGATTAATGACCTCTGCGACTTATATCCTGGTAAGAATAACCACTCACAGACACTCCATATTTAATCTTTATTTTCGGGTCTTCCTAAGTGAGAAGTCACAGCAAAACAAAATTGTCATGTTGCTCCAAGGGTTAATTAGACATGGCCCAGAAAACGCGATTTCCTTCTTCTGCCTTGAATTTGGGGCTTTTCATTCTGAGTGACTGTTGGCTTCTGCCAAATGGAATAAGATAAATGCGAGCTCCTAATTTGAACTCCCCTCATTCTGCTCCCAGCTGCTATTTTTCAGTCTTCCAAAAAAGAGGACGCTCTTTGGATCTGCTGCTATTGACAAACCCAAAACTTGATTCTCTTCCTTCTGGTTCGGGGTCCAGGTATCTTTGCAAGGAGATGATCCAGGCTTCTCTCTCAATGGGTTTCTCTTGCAGATATTAAAATAATTCTCATTTCCATCCCCTCTCTCCCCTCCCTAGTCAGACTGAACATCTTACTTGTGAAGTCTTCCATTACGTTCTGGCTTCTTCACTGAGTCCAAAGCGACACCAAGATCTTTTCCTTTTTTTCTCAAAGGTCACAACTAATTCCAAGTCCATCAGCCGTGCGAACACTCTAAACTGTTCCCTTAAATCAAATTCATGCGCTGTCATATTACTCAATTACTTGGTGTTCCAAGATCCTTCCTGGTTTCCTTATAAAATACCCTCCTCTTTGCTATCTTACAGATGTTGAGGCATCAGCACATTTTTGAACTCTGTGCTATTCAGAGATATCGTTAAGACCTCTTATTTGTTTCATTCATTCATTCAGTTGGCATTGAGCATCAGTTATACATAGGGCAGATAATGAAGAGGAGCTAATTCTAATGGTTTCCTTGACTATAAATGCCAGGATGTTGAACAGGTCCCATTGTATGGACCACCCACCAGCAACCGTCTTTGGGATTCAGATAATTTTGCCAGCTTTGCAAACATAACAGACTTCTCAACAAACTCCCAAAAGGCTCCCCTTAGGAAAACCACCCTGAACGTGGACAGAATAGATGGGTTAGTGTGGCCTTCATAAACTGCCTCGCAGTTGTGCCCCAAAACTTTGAAATGTGGTTTAATTTACAAAATAAGACATTCCGTGCTTTACGATTTAAAAAGTGCCTCCCTGTACATTTGAGAAGAAACTGAGTCTTCTCACCACTAACAAAGCCTGACTTCTGGGCAGCCCCTGAGCACATTTTACAAGTTGCTTTCTCTTTTCTTTTTAAACAGCTCCTTTGCCTTTGTCCCTCCACTTTGCACCTGGCAGCCACCTTCCTTCTGTCTCTGTGAATCTGACTACTCTCGGTAGCTCATGTAAGTGTAATCACACCGTATTTGTTACTTTGTGACTGGCTTATTTCAGGAGCACAGTGACCCCGAGGTTTGTCCAGGTTGTAGTGTGTGTCAGAATAGCATTCCTTTTTAAGGCTGAATTCCATGGTATGTACAGACCACTTTTTGTTTATCCATTTGTCTGTGAATGGACACTGGATTACTTATACATTTTGGCTGCTGTGAACATGGGTGAACATATATCTCTTCAAGATTCTGCTTTTAACTCTTTGGGTATATATCCAGATGTGCATTTTCTAGATCATATGATAATTCTATATTTAATTATTTAATGAACCATAGCATTGGGACCATTTTACATTCCTAAAAACAGTGCACGTGCATCCCAATTCTTATTCCAATTTTTATTTTCTACTTCAAAAACAATAGTATCCATCCTAATGGGTGTGCAGTGGGATCTTTTGAGGTTTTGATTTACATTTCCCTAACAAGATTAGTGATGTTGAGCGTCCAAGTCCTTCTCTGAGATGGACATCATTTCCATAAACTGGGATTCCGAGAGGGGAGTGCTTTACCTGAGCAGGTGGAACAGGAGTGGAGGAAGGATATGAGGCCTGCTTTTGGACCCCCAAGTCCAGGGCGCCAGGTCCATTGCATGGACACTTCTCAATCAGGTTCTCAGATGCATTCTCTGGGACTCATAAGTTCTTAGTGCAAATGCTTTCATTCCATGATAATCCAGAACAAGTGAACATTAAGCTTACTCAGATCAAAGCTGTTGCTTCTTAAAATACAGTCCCCTGACCAGAAGCATCAGGTTCACCTGGGAACAGGGCAGAAATGCTAGTTACTCTGCCCCACCCAACAAATACTGAATTAGAAACTCTAGAGATGGGACCAAGCAACTGGGAGTTTTGCAAGTTTTCCATGTGCAAGTTCACACTCAAGTTTGAGAGCCTGATCTGGATTGTTGGTTCCCAACGTGGCTGCTTATTGGGGTTGCCCAGGGAAGGCAATGGCACCCCACTCCAGTACTCTTGCCTGGAAAATCCCATGGACGAAGGAGCCTGGTGGGCTGCAGTCCATGGGGTCACTAAGAGTCGGACACGACTGAGCGACTTCACTTTCACTTCTCACTTTCACGCATTGGAGAAGGAAATGGCAACCCACTCCAGTGTTCTTGCCTGGAGAATCCCAGGGATGGGGGAGCCTTGTGGACTGACGTCTATGGGGTCACACAGAGTCGGACACGACTGAAGTGACTTAGCAGCAGCAGGGAAATATAAAAAGGTTCCAGTTGGTTTGAGATTCAGCCTGGGCATTACCATGTCTACAGTCTCCCCAGGCAACTCCAATGTGCAGCCAAGGTTGAGAACCTCCAATCTAGAAGACCACCTTACACCAAAGTGCCCCTTAGATTTTCAGACATCCTAAATGTGCTACAGTTGAGATGGCACTGTATTAATCGTTGCGGACTAATGAGGAAAGGTCGAAGGCAACCCCAGGGTACATCTTTCACCCGATGAGGGCCAAGTAGCACCTTGGCCACAGTGTGAGTTACCACTGTACAGAAGTTCCAGTGAAGAAAAGGGGCAGGAGCTTGCCTCATCTCATGTTGCCCAGCAACAGGGCCGTGGAAATCTCACAGGCTTTGGCCCTGCTGGTTCGGTGTCATCAGATAGAGGTCTCAGATGTGAATTCAGGCATAGCGGAGGCAACATGACCTTCCACATTAAATTGACATTGTTAATTCACTTTCGCCGGTTTTATATCTTGCTTTCATCTGTAATGATGTTTTTGTTTACCATCATATATAAACCACAAGCAAAGAAAATTATATCCTAGATTTGGTTTGTACAGATTTAAGTAACTTTCAAATATAATAATCTAATTCAATACTGGGGAGTCAGTGGGAATCTTTCCTGCTTTTCGTAGGGGTCCTAGGCTGTTCTAAGTTTGGGGAATGATAGCTTTCTGCTTTCTGTAGAGGACCCAGACTTGGGCCTACAGAACTCCTCCAGGTACAGAGAGGTTTGAGGGCCCCTGTTGAGGGTTCCTGGAAGGCCCAAGGCTAGGCAGTCTTTCTTGGGGGTATTTGGCTGACTCTAGCCTGTTCTCTGACCCTAGGATTGAAGTAGAAGTTATCTTTGAAGATTTCCAGACAATAATTAACCATAATTTCAGGAGAAGGAAATTTGGTGACTTTCTATGCAGAGCAAATTGGCCTCCCCTATCTGTCGTGGAGGGAGCTCTGTACTGGACTTGGTTATCGGGCTCCTTCCTGGAAACATTGTTTCCCATTTCAATATAATTGCTTCAAAATAATGTGAAGAGATCAATTGCCACTTGTCAGCTATAATTTTCTGCCACTGAAAAAAGTAATGTGGGGAGGAGAGCAAATATGGGATGGCTTATTAGCCAGGATGCAGGGGCGGGGGGGCAAAGCTAGCTGCCTCTGCCGGGAAGGGGGTTTATTTGGGAGGAGGGAGCCTTGTTCATCCCCATCTGTATGCCCCGTACCTTCTCATCCTCATCAAATCCTCCTCATCCTTCCAGCACCAGCTCTAATCTCAGGCCTGGATGATTGTAGGAGCCTCTTCTTCACCTAAAATTATTGGTTTACCCAATCCTGAATACATTTATCCAACAGATATTGACTGGCCAGCTAAGTACATGTAGGAAGGTTTTGTGCTGCAAGGAACCCAAGACCTCACTTTCAGGGGTTTAAACAAGTTGATGTTAATCTTCCTTGTTTAATAACAAAGTACCTCTGGATCAGTTCACATCACCCTCTTAGGAACTCTCTTGGCCTCCCCAGCGTATTGCTCACTCCTGGATATTGGACGGCCAACCTGAGGATCAGGCATCCAATCAGCATTTGAAGCAGGAGGAGGTGAGAGTAGAGGCTTCATCCATGACGATCCTTCTGATTAGGAGCATCAGTCTTTCTCAGAACCCCATGGAGTTTTATTTGTTTGGTTTTTTTATAAAGCAAGATCTTTATTTTGTTAACTCAGCTCTAACACAAATTTAAAATGAAGAATTATATCTTTTTGACAATAGTTGGTTCTATTTCATATCTTTTTAAGTTATTTTTTTTAACTTTTTGTATTGGAGTATAGCCAATTAATAATGTTGTGATAGTTTCAAATGAACAGGTAAGGGAATCAGCTATGCCTATACATGTATCCGTTCTTCCCCAAACTCCCCTGCCATCCAAACTGCCACATCACACTGAACAGATTTCCACGTGCTATACAGTAGGTCCTTGTTGGTTATCAATTCTAAATATAGCAGTGTGTACATGTCCATCCCAAACTCTCTAACTGTCCCTTGGCCCCATCCTCCTCCAACCCATCCCCAGCAACCATAAGCTCATCTTGAAGTCTGTGAGTCCATTTCTGTTTTGTAAGTAAGTTCATTTGTATAATTTTTTTTTAGATTCCACATATAAGGGATGTCATACGGCATTTCCCCTTCTCTGTCTGACTTACTTTACTCAGTATGACACTTTCTAGGTCCATCTATGTCCAGCAGGGTTTTTTAAAACAGCTTTATTGAGGTATGACTAACATACAGCAAGCTCCACATATGTAAAGTATATGGTTTGATCTTTTTTTTTAATGAGATATAATTGACTGTAATATTGTATTAAGTTTTAGGTGTGCAACATAATGATTTGATATATGCATCCATCACCACCCATAGTTACCGTCTTTTTTCTTAATGAGAACTTTCAGGTCAATTTTCTCAGCAATTTTCAAACATACAACACATGTGTGTTAACCATGTATTAACCATGATCGGTTATGATACATGTGTATACATGAAACCATCACCACCATTAAGATGGGGAATGTATCTTTCTACCTCACAAAAGCTTTTCTGGAAGCCTACTCTCCACTCTGAAGAGTTTTAAATTTCTTATTTCTGTGTCGTTGGCCACTCCTAACTCTGAGGGCAAATGGGAAAGTCCCTACTTTTATTTCCAGCAGACTAGGGAGAAGGGGATTGAGTGTGGACGTCAGACCAGCTAAAGAACAGTGTTTGCCTAGCCCACTGCTCAGGATCTGGGGAAAGAGGGTGAGCAGAATCCCCAGTCCCTCTCATCTTGCAGCTGGTGGTTGGCACTCTTGGCCACACAGTTGGCATGCCCTGGTTATGGCAGTGTTCCAGTGCTATCAGTATATAGGCTGGCTGCTCTCTTATTCTCTCCCTGAAGTTGAACTTAGAAGAACTGACTTCCTCCTCTGCCACAGCTGCCTAGATGCTTAGATAAATAAAGGGAACTAAATTCGCATCAATTGTGCATCTCCCCAGTGCTAAGTGCTGGCAGCAACCTTGTGTACACAGTATAGGAAGTGTTCTTTCTTTCTCCTTTTTCTGAATGTGGACACTGGGACCTGGAGGAATGGCAAGTCTTGCCCATGGCGTAGCTTGGAAATCAGCAATCCAGGATCTAATGCCAGCCTGGGGCCATTCCTTGTATTCTTTCTTTTAAAAGAAATGTCTACACCAGGCTTGGAGTCGTGGGTAAGATGAGGATTCATGCTCTGACTCCTGCAGAGGTGAAGTGACCTGCCCGAGGATGGGTAAATCTTGTCTGCCAATCATTGTTTGTTCATTGCATGCAGGCCAGGTTGCACTTGGTGTGTGATGGGGGAGAATAGAGAGAAAAGGCAGGAAGAAGTAGAAAATCCTGGGGAAAGAGGACCCCAGGGAAGGATTCTGAGTGACTTGGAGCTATGGACTGGCTGCCAGACCCTGGGGACCCTTCAGCACTCTGACCGCGCAAAGCCGCCCTCAATCTCTGACTCAGGGATCCCTCAGCACCTTTCCAGGGCCCATTGGTGCTGAAATGATTCCTGACACTTCTGCAGTGCAACAGTACGAGATTAGGAATGGGAGTGGATTTCCTGAATTGGGATCCTGACTAGCTGTGTGCCTTTGAGCAAGGCACACAGCCTCTCTGTGCCCACTTTCTCTCTCCGTGAGATGGGGACAGTTTTCCTCCTGCCTCCCAAATCTGCGTCTCACTGAATATAGTAGTGTATTTGTTCCTGGTGTGCCCCTCACAGTCCGCATAGATGAGCCACTGCAGTGAACACGGAGAGGGGGGATTCTACAGGTGAGCTGAGGAGCAGTTTATTCATGGCTGGGCCTTGTTAGAGGGATAAGCTACTGCTCGACTCCACCAAAAGCTAGGTCCAGACTCCCAGGCACTCTCATGGGACCCTCCCAGGGCTCTCCCCATCTTGCAGCTGCAAAACCCAGTGTTTAGCACCTGCCCAGGAAGTCCCACCTCACCTAGGTCTTTTGGTCACCATCAGCCAGCACTGGTGCCCACTCACTTTGGCCTCATTCTGCACAGTGGCACAGCCCCCGGGCCCCCAGGCCTTGGAGCGTTATAATCAGAAGAATGGCAGCATCCCAGGAGCTTGGGAAAGGGGTTTACAGCTGGCGAATATACTCAGCCATGCACTGGGCTGAGTCTTTTTCATAGAATCCAGGATTCTTGAAGAAGTCGGGGGCCTGTAGGGGAGGCAGTAAGACTCCCAAAACCCTTTAAACAGTCTGTCGAGGGGAGAAATTGTCCACACTGAGCCCAGTCAGGAGACCCCACATGGGGGACATCTTCCAAACTGGTCAATCCTGCATGTCTCACAAATGTAGACAGAATGTTAGTTCCTTGGAACGAAAGCAGGTATTGAGAGCGAGAGATTCAAAGTCAAAACCGGTTTGAACAGGTGCGTGCTTCCTCGGAACATGAGCCGTGCTCACTCGCCGTGACTCTCTAACGCCGTGGAAGTAGGGTGACATTAAGTGGGAGCAGCCCCCTCAGGGGGACCATCTGAACTAGAGCCTGGGGGATGCTGATCTCATCAGCTGCGGGTCATCAGCTAGCTGGTTGCTGGGCGAGACTAATCAAGGCGTGTTCGTCCTCTGCCTTCCTGTTCCCCTCTGGATAATGGGGGTGGTCTTCATGGTGGCCAAATTGAGCCCAGGAGCCTGGAGCAGAGCCCTTAATGAGGGCTGCTTGGTGATGAAAGGCCCCGTTAAGCTTCAGCCACCATTATTGCATGATGGAATAAATGCGGCCAGCCTAGGAGACGCGCACGAATAAATTTGAATAGCAAGACACAAATGCAGCCCTTAACTCCGACGAGCAAATAGAGTTTAATAAAGAGGTAAACTGAGACCGCTTTTATTTATTGCTGTGTAAATGTATTTAAAAAGGTATTGGCTTTCTGCAGCTGCAGAGGCCAGTTCCTCCGCAGCCTGGTGCTTTAATGCCTGCCGCTGTTATTAGAGCCGTAATGAATGAGCCGCTGTGAGTGCGCTCTTCAGAAGGACTGCAGAGGTGCAAGATTAATGAGATGAGAGCATTGAAAGGTACAGACGGCCCCTGTTTCCCAGCCGCGTGCAGTGTCTGCAGCGGCACCTCTGGCTTTGTTTGCTCCTCAGTGGCTGAGAAGCTGCGGCAGGGAAATGTCCCCAGGAGCTGGGCTGCAAAAGCATGCACCTCCCACCAGCTCGCTTCCTTGCGCCCTGAGCTGCGTCCCAGCCACCCCCCCCCCAACCCCACCCCCAGGCCACCTGTCCCTGAGGCTGCCTCTCTGTCCTTCACGCCCTGGCATTGGTTGGGCTCTGGGCACCCCTCCTTTTTGGATTTTATCCCACACCACCTGCACACCTCTCTTTTGAGGATGCTGGTGGAATCCTCCCTGGGCATTCTGGCATGCAGAGCTGCTTCAAGGGTGGAGAGTGGTGCTGTAAGGCAGCTTCTAGGAAAAGGCATGGTACTCTGTTTTCCTTCTAAGCCCCGTGGGTCTGCAGGACAGGGTGGCTGCCCCCAAAAAGCAAAAGTGATCTGGGGCGATGACACATGGGTCAATTGCTGAGTGGACTTCCCTGAGTCAGGAATTCTCAAGTCACTCACAGAAAGATTACTTGGAGGCTGGAACAAGTCTAAACTTTACTAAGGCCCTTCTAAATACATCAACTGTGCCTTTTCATGACTCCCCGTAGGCAGGTATATACCCACTTAATGCCTAAGGTCGTATGGCCAGGAAGTGCCAGGTAAGAGACCCTCAAAAGGAATCCACTTTTCAGTGGGAACAAATTCTCTCCTTGGGTCTCAGGTGCGATGAAGCTCTCTTGGCTGAAAAACAGGGCCTTCTTGCTGTGGTTCACCCTTCAGACAAGGTCTAGATCGACTATGGAGTGTTGTGCTGTGGGCTTAGTTGCTCGGTTGTGTCCAACTCATTCTGACCCTATGGACTGTAGCCTTCCAGGCTCATCTGTCCGTGGAAATCTCCAGGCAGGATTACTGGAGTGGGTTGCCTTGCCCTCCTTCAAGGGATCTTCCCAACCCAGGGATCGAACCCTCCATTGCAGGTGGATTCTTTACCATCTGAGCCACCAGGGAAGCCAATGAATACTGACGTGGGTAGCCTTTCATTTCACCAAGGGATCTTCCCAACCCAGGAATCGAACTGGGGTCTCCTGCATTGCAAGGAGATTCTTTACCAGCCAAGCTACCAGGGAAGCCTCAATTATGGAGATCTAACCACTAACTAGAAACAGAGCTCACTGCCCATCATGGAGAGAGGTGTAAATAGTCCTGGCGATAGAGTCTAGAAGAAGGAGCACAGGAAGGTAGAAGCTGTGTGACCTGGGCCAGTCACTTTACCTCTCTGAGCCTCAGTTTGCTCATCTGTTAAATGGTATAATAAAACCACATCTGTCATTTGCAGTTTGTGAATAGTAAATCAGGTAATACATGTAAAATACTTTTATAAAACTGACCAACTCACTATATTTTCAATAGGAAAAGTATGGGTCTGTGATCTGGGTCAATGCACAGCAAGAACCCTGAATACAGATTGGGAGCAGAAAGAGAAGTGCAGCACGTTTTGCCAACTTCACATGAACCCCAAATGGGCCATCTTGAAGACGGGCTGGGAAGGCTAGGTGGGCACTGGTGATGGAGTGGGTTTCATCATTATTTTTCTTTTTTCAACAGACCACTGTGGATCAACTAATTACCTGCTCCTGTACTGGGTGCAAAGATACGGCAGTAACCTAAACAGTCAGATTGTGTGGCTTTCAAATGCTCGCTTTCCAGTAACAAGCAGTGTGTCAGGTGGCAAGGGCTGCAGGCGATGGCACGAGTAGAGAAGAGGGTACGGAGGAGCAGAGTGGGTGGAGGTCGCCACTTCAAACAGGGTAACCAGCTGATGTTCCAGGGATGACCTAGCAGGTGAAGCATGAATGGTGTGTGTGCCTGGGTGGACACATTTCAGCAAAAAGAGCTGTGCAAAGGCCTGCAGTAGGGGTGTGCCCCAGCATTTGAGGGCGGCCAGCGTGCTGGGACTGAGTAGACAAAAGGGAACGCAACCGGGGGAGCCTGGCTGCTGCGGGGACCAGGTGCTCTTGGCTCTGCAGATCCCTACTTTGCTAGTTGACCTCTTCTTTCACTGTGGTGACAGCTAACAGAGGGAGTGAATCTGGTTGACTGCAAGAGTTGCTCAAGTTGCGGGACCAGGGCAAGTTCAGGGAACCACAGAGATGCTGTCCGGTCACCTAAGGGGCAGGAGTGGAGAACCAGTAGAAAAGGAGCCTAGGCAAGGTGGCTGATCCCAGAGAAGCAGCCTTAAAAGGCTGAGAAAATTGGGCCGAATTCCATAGGCCCTAAGTTGTCCTAAGGGCTTCTGCCCATGGCAGGCTTGGGAGTGACCAAAGGCCGGTGGGCAGTTTGAACTCAACACAGATTCTCAAGAGGGCCTGGACAGGGCCGGGAGAGAGCACGTGAGGGTGGCACTGGGCCAGTCCAGCAGGAGAGGGGGAGTGGGGAAGGGGGAGCCAAGGTTACCAGAGGCAGAAGTGGAAACCGACCCGGGGTGGAGCCCACCCCCAGCCCTCCTGGCCCAGCATTAGTGTTCATTAGCACATCCCCTAATGTACCAAGAAATTCAATTTCCTACAAAATAACCAGCCAAGTCCCAAGGGAGCCAGAAGCCCTATTCATCATCGCGGGACTTTCTGGGGACCACACTGTTGCGCGAGTGGATTTTCTTCTGTGGGATGCTGGCCCGCTGTGCAAAGCACAACTTACTGGCACCTCTATAGGTTGGGGTGTTTTTTCCACCGGATCTGCAATTTCTGGGTAAACAGGCATCAAATCAGCAGTTGGCATAAGCCGAAGGAAAGTTTGCAAACCCGCCAGGCGGCTCAAATTAAGTGAGCGGTGCTGTCACTAAAGCACGTGCACCAAAAAAAAAAATATTCCGAATGTTGGGGTGGAAGATGTTTTTTTGTGGCCTTTCAGGGAAGGCAGATGTCCATTGCTTTTAAATTCTAAATAAGAATCTCACTGCAATAGTTTGGATTTCCACTTCACAGTGGTCAGCAGTGGTGTGCGTACTTGTGTGTGTGCAAATCCATATGAGGGTGTGTGTATGTGAGTAAGTAAGAGAATGGAAGATGTACATGGACCCATGTATGGCCATGGGTAAGACTGTGAATTCGTGAAAATGTATACGCCCATTAACATGAGTTTGTGGGCATTTGAGTGTGTGTGATCATGCATGTGAGCCCGTGGGCATTGTGTGCGCACATGTGCATGTATTGTGTATGACTGTGTGTGTGCGCCTGTCTGGAGGTGTGGATGAGTGAGTGTGTGTACGCCCATGTGTTTGTGTGTGTAGGAATAGGGGTGAATATGGGTATGCATATGTACATATAATGTTTGTGAGTGTGTGTATGCATATAGGTGTATTGTGTGTGGATGGGTGAAGACTTGTGCACACAATTGTGTGTATGTGTGCCATGCACAGGCTGTGGACACCGTCTCCTAGCAGCCTGCCTGTCAGCTCCCTCCTGCATTCTTCATCAGCGGCCCCAAGGCTGCACCAAAAAAGCAATGAGGCTCCCATTTGTATCTTGCCTGTCGTGTGCGGGCCCCATGGGCAGGCGGGGTGAAGGAGTCCCAGCCCTGGTCCTCCATGCCAAAGCCGCCCCTAAAATAGAGGAGGGCTTGGCTGTCTCCGGGTGGGGGCAGCCCTGGGCTTCCACTGTGCTCCCAATTACTGGCACCTCCCGAGCGGCTCATGGAAAAGGCATTGGTTGCCATGAGGAAGATATTCCACCGGAGCATTCCCGTTCCCCACAAAAAGAACCTTCTGCATATTATACACATTTTTCAATGTAATTATCCCCAGCCCACACACACAGCTTGGAGGATTAAAACATAAAATACAGTCTGCTCCCCACACACGAGACCGACACTGCAACTGGCATCATAATAAATAAACGAAGTGGCCTCTCCTCTCCTTGCTCCCTCTCTTCCCCTCCCTCCCTCCTTCTTCCCCCTCCCTTCCCTCCTCCCCTTTGTCTCTCCCTCCTCCCCTTTGTCTCTCCCTCCTCCTGCACCCCAATTCCTCCTCTTCTAATCCCTTCAACCCCTTCTTCCCCCTCCTTGCCCCGTCTCCCTCCCCCTCTGTCTGGAGCTGAGCTTGTTTTGCTCCTGTCTCTGAATCTCATCCATCTCCTCCCACCAGCCCCCCAACCCCCAGCACAGCCCACAGTGGGCAGCATCACCGCCAGGGGGGTCACCCCCACGCTGCTGCCACTCTGGAATGAGGGCTTTGTTCAATAAGCTACCCAGGGCTCCTGTTCACTGCATCTGCCGCAGAGGGTTCACTGGACTAAAAGCCAGTGGAAGGGCGGGGTAGGGGCGGGAGGAGGAGGGAGGGAGATTTTATAAGCAAATGGCTTCGTGGATCATTGAAGGGACATTAGGAAGCGTTCTGGAGCACCAAACACCAAACGCCTCGGTGCAAATGGATGGAAGGGTGTCAGCCATGGAACTGTAGGCTGCGAGTGGCTTGGGTTGCTAGGGAACACCAGGAACGTTTTGTCTTCCGGCTGCAGATCCTGGATCCACCTGGGAGTTCCAGTTCTAGAGCCGCTGCCCGCCGGTGTCAGTGCCAGCACCTCCAACGGGAGATGGGAGGGGCAGGGCTGTGCAGCCCAGGTGTGAAGGCCAAGGCTGGCCCTCTGTGAGACCGACTGTGCCTTGAGAGGTATGTGTGGAGAGTGGCCAGTGCTAGTGATCTGTTTCACAAGAATGCTAGTGCCTGGTTTGGCACACAAGGCTGGGACCATGGGGATTTCAACGTGCTGGTGGCAAGGTTCCAGTTTACAACTGGGAGCTATTTGGTTCTGAGCTCGGCCCTGCCTGCCCAGACCCCACTTTCCTCCTTCTTTGAGCCCCCATCTTTCTCCTGCACGTGCATACTCCTTGGGAAGCAGGGACCGTGTATTTCTCCTCTAAGCCCAGAACAGCACCTTTAATTATACTTAGAAAGTGGAACTGTTAGTTGCTCAGTCGTGTCTGTCTTTGCGACCCTATGCACGGTAGCCCACCAGACTCCTCTGTCCATGGAATTCTCTAGGCAAGAATACTGGAGTGGGTTGCCATTCTCTTCTCTAAGGGATCTTCCTGACCCAGGGATTGAACCCGGGTCTCCTACAATGGCAGGCAGATTCTTTACCATCTGAGTCACCAGGGAAACCCTTTAATTACACTTAGGCTCCAGTTAAATCATAAAGGATGTGGGGTGGTCCTAGTCTGCATATATGAATTAGGTGTTTAAAGTCAGTGACAAGGGAACTGGTTCTCTTCCCCTTAAGTTTTACTATATATGGCTTGTTCTAGATTTTGGCTCAGGGTCCAGTTTCTCTTAAGGTGGTAATGAAATATTCCCCAGTGGTCCAGGTAAATCTTGAGTAGCACAAAGAGTCTCTTTGACTTGCATTCTCATAACATCTCTGTCATTTAAGGTGATGTCACACAAGCCATTAACTTCAGCTCATCCTCAGTTTCCTTATCTGTAAAATGGGCTCATTGAGGATTGGCTAAAATAATATGTAGAAAGTGCTAATCACAGTGCATGTTCTCACTGCTCAAAGACTGAGCCCTAGGGCTGGTTAGAAACCCTACGCATTGGGCTGAATTTTCTCTGACCTGCATCCTTGTTCCCCTACCTTCTGCTCCCCCAGGCCCCGCCCTTAAGCCCTCAAGGCCTGGAGCCTGCTTGAAATTTCCATTCTGAACCTGGGCCAGACCTTAACCTGCTGGTGAAGTGCTGGCTGAGGGTTGGCTTTCAAGGAATCCGCAGCTGTTTTTCCTGCCTTTATTGCTGCCCAGTATCTGGCCCACAGGCCTGCTCACCCATGGCCATTACCATACAGGCTGAGAGCAGAGGCCCAGGTCACCCAAGGGAAGCCCCATTTGCCTAGCAACACAGGCCCTGTGACCCCCAGACCCAGAAAGTTCGCCCTGTACACTTGTCCTCAGGGCAGTGGCACCAAAGCTATGCCCTGCACCATGTCCTTCCAGCACAGCCCGGAAGAGGAGAAGATAGGGCCATTGTACCAGTTCCTCCCTGCAGCGTCTGCAGTGCATCTGGACAAAGGGAAAGGATGGTCAGTTAGGCACCTGCTGTGCTTCTGACTAGGGGCCTGGCACATGCAGCGGCCCCCAAGTATCTGCTGAATAAGAGTAGATGGCTTTGACTATAATCTTGTTAAAGACTCTTGGTAAGATTAAGAGATAGATTAGCAATCCCATTTTGAAGACGGGGAAATGAAAGCTCAGGGAGCCTTGAGTATGGTAGGAACTCCCTTTCCAATGAGTGTTTGGGTTCCTACTGGTGCCCATCGTTCACAGGGCCAGTTTCTGCATCACTTCCTCCTGGCCTGTTCACACCACCAGAGACTATAGACATTGATGCTATGGTCCTAATTCCTCCTGGTCACTAGCCTGTTAGCGTCATTAGGTTTAACAGAGGGAAGGTTGTATTTATGGCTTGGCATGAAGGAAGAACATGCAGATCTCTGTTGCCAGGCTACAAATGACTCCTTTTGCCCCCTAGAAGAGAGTAATAATGATTAAAAAATACTCAGTTGCTTGGCAAGCTTCTGGGTAGCTACACTGTGAATATTTCAGGAACTTTCACAGACCCTGCTGCCTCTCCAGGCTGCCTTGGTTTTGGTTCTTAACTTCATCCATCTTCTGAAAAAAGAGAAGGCGATGACCTGTAATCAATGGGGGAAAAAAAAAAGCATCCTTCTTTTCCAGGGAGACGCACACTCTCGATTATCTGATTCCTCTCCTTGAATGGAGTGAGCAGAGTTCCCAAAAGAACCAGGGACAGCAGTATTCTAAGGGGCAGGTCTATGAAGGAGTAGAGGGAAGGAAGGGTAAAGTCAAGGTGAGAAAGCAGAGGGTCATCAATGGCTGAGAACAGCCATTGGTCGGGAAGGGAGAGGGGCCAGGCAGCAGGAAGGAAGACACTGCAAACGGCAGACTTTTGCCACCTCCACCACGGGCCCAGGCGTAGTTGTCTCGTACAGAAGCCTGGGGTCTGACTACACACCCCTGGAGACTGTCGGCTGGCTCACTTAACATTTGCAAACACAGACCTAAGAGCCGTGACCTCATGCTGGAAGAGTACCAGTCCTTATGGGGAGGGCAGCCCTCTACATCCCGAGTTTCTGAATTTTGGGGGTGATTCTATTATTTTTGGTAAAAATAACGTGTTCAATGTGATTTAATTTGTATACCTCTCTTTAAGACTTTTTCCTGCAAATGTATTTATAAAAAAATCGTCAGACTACGTATTACCTTTTGTTACTGCTATTTTGGTTTGTATGATGTGGAAAGACCCTAGCATTCACTGAAAACCCACCAAGAGATGTAAACTTCTTTCTGTGGTGTGTCAGTCTACAAAACCCTGGGAATTGGGGTAGTTGTTGTTTTCCTCTTTAACAGGTTGCTGCTGCTGCTGCTAAGTCGCTTCAGTCGTGTCTGACTCTGTGCGACCCCATAGACGGCAGCCCCCCAGGCTACCCCACCCCTGGGATTCTCCAGGCAAGAAAACTCTTTAACAGCTTACACAGCTAATAAGTGGTAAAAGACAGTGTCAAACCTGGGTCTAAAAGACCCCAATGATTATACATCTGCCCTACATAAAATTGCCTTGAGTGGAAAAATACAGTGTCCTTTCTATGGCTACCCCAGTTCCTGAGAAATGGAAGTGTTAATCCCTCAGCCTTTCTTTTTCTTCTTTTTTGTGAGCCATTTTCTCACAAAGTTCGTGTCCCAGTGCCAAGAAGCCTGGCTTCCTGAGAGCTGCCTCCACTTTTTGAAGTGCTTTACTTGCATTGGCGTCAGAGTTCAGAATAATTCTATTCAAGGCAGATTTCTCTCCCTGAGAAATTCTGACTCACAGATTGGAACAGCCTGATTAATCAGGAGGCATTCTGTGGCAAATGCTATCAGATGCCCCGTCATCCCCTTGCAGTAGGAGAGGAGCCCTGCTCTGACTGGCATCACCCAGCAATCACGACTATCTGTGAGGATACAAAGGTGAGGCGAGTAATCAGCCTCATCACTTCCTCCCATACAAAAGCTCCCCCATTGGGTTTCAGATCTGCCAGCCCCGTCCACACAAATCTGAGTCAAAACGAATGCAGCACGTTCATGTGCGTTACTCAGAACACCATGCAGATCTCTCTCGTTACCACCTATGAGTTGATGAAAGTGGCCGTTGTTTGGTTAATTTGCTCTCAGCCTTGGAGAACTCGTGTAAATTGATGGTCTTAGCTGTTATTTAAAAATGTGGGTTATTTCATTCTCATGACACCAGGTCTTATGAAAGGATGGTTCAGCCAGACAGGTAGAAGAATTGCTGGGCATGGTGGATTCTTTGTCGGAATGCATTTTCAAAGAGATAAGTTGACTTTGATATTAAAGTTGAGTTTCCCTTGAGTCAAGGGTTTATTCACTCATCCTTTGAACAAATATTTAACGGGTTCCATGTAGTCTGTGAGAGCACTGCTAGACATTGGGGATGCAGCAATGAAGATGTAGCCGCCGCTGCTGTGGAACTGACATTTGAGCTCCATGCTAGGGTAGAAAGAGCCTGTTTACTTCACCCTCAGGAGGAAATCCCCTGCTTAAGAGTTGGTTGACCTTCCCTGTAGAAGAACAGCTCCTGGAATGCATGGCTTGAGCTCATTTCATCTCAGAATTCAGCCCAGGGTGAGTTATTGGAATACTTGGGAGGCCTAGGAAGGGGCAGGTACTGCAAACATGAGGTGAGGTTCAGAAAGTTCAAATCCCCGCTTCCTGGTTTCACCTTCTGAGCCTAAGTTTTCTCAACTTTGGGATGATGCTGTTTTTAGGGTTGTCATGAGAAATCAAAGAGACGCCTTATCAAAATCACTTGGTGTTTAACAAGGCCTCTGTACGTGCTCCTCTTTTATTTTCTCATTTTAAAGTCTGTCCATGGATGAGCAGTTTCACTTATGTTTCCCAGGAAGACAGCTCACATGTCTCCAACCTTCTTCCTGAAGAGCCTGAAAGACTCTGAAGGGGAGCGTCTTCCTTTAGCCTGAGTCACAATATGCATTTACCTCCAGTCTGAGTCACTTTGGAGAGTGAAAGGAGGTACTATTAACAATAACCCCCAAAAGACAGAAATGAACCAGGACTGTCTAAGCCAATGGGAATATATGGTCACCCTTCCATTACAGACTTTTTTTCAGCTATGCTTGGTATAAGACAAACAGCAAAGTGGCTTCTTTATGGACTTCTATCCTCATAGTACAGCCAGACAAGACTGCTTATTAACCCTCTGGTGGGCAGAATTATAAGATGCCCATCCTCCCACCCTCAGTGCACAGATCCTATATAATCTCCTTATTTTGCATCTGGGTGGGACCTGTGAGTATGATGCCATCTCACTCTCATGATTAGGCTACATTTGGCAAAGATGACAGCACTTTGCAGATATGACTGAAGCCCCGTGCCCATCAACTTTGGGCTATCCAAAAGGGAGATTTCCTTGGTGAGTCTGACTTGAAAGCACTTAACTCCTTCCAGAAAAGGAAGTGAGCAAGACGTAAGGAAAGAGTCAGCTATGTTATGAAAGGGGCATGTGACTAGACCCTAATGGCAGCTTCAAGGAGCTGAGAGAGACCCCCAGCCAATGGCCAGCAAGAAAATGGCAACAACTTTTCCAGAATTGCAAAGAAAATTCTTCCAACTACCTTCGGGAGTAAATCCTTCCCCATTGTAGCTTTCAGATGAGAACACAATTTAGGGCACACCTTGGTTTCAGCCTTGTGAGACCCTGAGCAGAGAACTCAGGAAAGTGGTGTGTGAGCTCCTGACCTACAGACAGTGTGAGATAACAAACGGGTGCTGTCTTAACCCACTAAGGTTCTGTTAGCTTGTCTCACAGCAATAGAAAGCTAATGCAAACCCCAACCTCACAGGACTGCTTTCACCTTCCACCCATATCCCAAGAGGCCTCTCCTCCTGCTTTTCCAAAGCCCCGCCCCAGATCCCTCTTCTTTCGGGCATTCTGCTCCCCTCTGCTCTAGATTCCTGATACTTCCTTGAATACACACCAAGTGTTTTGCCAACGCCCATGTCCCCGCCTATATTTCTCTGTTTAACCCGCCTTTACTGGATGTCTCTGTGTGTCCTGCACCCTGTAAAGGCTTTTCTCTACACCTGTAAGGAAAATGCTCATGGCTGCCTTTTATAATTGAGGACGTGAAGGCTGAGAGCAGAGTGCATTACCAAGGATCAGTCAGTTGCTGAGTGGTGGAACCAGAATTTGAACTAGAACCTTCTAACTCCAAGGCCTGTTTTCCTTGTACCATACCTGTTGCATTCACCTGTTGGGGTGGCCCAGATCACAAAGGACCTCATTGCTCTGTTAACTCTTGGCACTTCTAAGCATGTGTTTGTATAGTTCATCTCAGGTAATCTATATAAAGTATTTTTACCCACAATTTACAGATGAGAAAGAACACTGAGACACCAAGAACACCCGCCCATTCATTTACTCGTTCCACACCATTTGTGGAATGTGTTGTGCATTTGAGAGGCACCGTAAGAGTCCAGGGTCCTCAGATACAGGACAACTCTGCAGCCCAGAGTGGGGAGCAGATGTGTAGGTAGAGCCTGGGCCAATTCAGGGTGGAATTTATCATGCTGATGTCAGTGCAGCTCAGAGACAGGAGTTCAGTCCAGGTGTGGAATGGGAGGAGTCAGAGTCAGAAGGCCTCCAGGAGGAAGTAGAGGGCAGAGCAGGTTGAGTAGGAGGTGCCCTTGTTGCCATCAGGAGTCAGCGAACAGGAAGTCTTGCCTGAGATGTCCAGGTTGCTCAGGGCAGACCCAGGCTTCAGTTTGGGTGGACACTCCCTCACTCTCCACTGTTTCTCAAGTAGAATGACGGGACATCTGCACATGGGTCTCTACATCTCCCGAAACTTTAACACCTCAGGACGTCTCAGGGACCTGCACCGAACATCCAATGGAAACAGAAACAAACACGGATATCCACAGAAACACATCAGATAAATGTACTCACACACACACTTGTGCCCTAACCATGATACATCCACACATACACATACCCATCCATTCACACACACAGACAGGTACATAAGTCCCCTGCACACAGACACACACACACAAATATATTCATACACATAAATGTACACACTCACGCTTTCGTACATACAGACCTGCACACAGCCACATACATATATTCTGCCTACATACTCACATACATATACATTCATACACAAAGTCATATGTGTGAACACACATGTGCACACACACACACACACACACACACCCCTTTTCAGGAAATGAAACAACACGGAACCAATGAGATGCTCCAAAAATTGGTTTTTATTATGCAGAACAGAAAGGCAGGTGACGCACCGTCAAACGCAGTCTTGTCCCCAGTCGCCTGTTGAGAACCAAGCAGACAGCACTGTGGTTTCCAGGCAAATTCCAGCTGCTTCCCCGGTGCCCTGGGTACATAAACCCGAGAAGCCAAATGATGATTTTCCCCTTCAGAAGAATAACATTGCCATGCCCTCCCTCCCTAGGCTGGAAACGTTTCTGCAGCACTCAGTCCCCGTATAGGCCAGGCAATCCCGTCAGGATGAGGTGCTAGCTAAGGAGCCGGGCAGCTCCATCAATTTCTCCTGGAAAGCCCAAAAGAAATTTGGTCGTAGAAAATCCCTTCCCTCTTTGCTAATAAAACTTATCAGTGCAGGGCAGGAGTCTGGGAGGAGAGGGACCGCAGATACTCGCCTTGCTAAATTACTTGGAGAAATGGCCCTGATCAACCATCCAAAGGGAGAAAGGCAGGAAGTAATATAACATTTATTGAGCCCAATTTTTTTTTTCACCTATATTCTCCCCCTCGGCTCTCTCAGCAGCCCTGTGATATGGCATTAGCTCCATCCCATAGATGAGAAAACTGAGATCCAGCAATGCATCAGAAAGAGCATTTTTTGGAGAAAATCCAGTATGGGTCTGAGCCCCCACTCTGTTCCCTAGCTTGCTCCTTGGCTCAGGCTGGTGACTTCACCTCTTCCCTTGCAGTCTGGATCAAGAACAAATAGATAATTCGGGCAAAGCAATGACAGAGACCCTGAGTTTACAAAGCTGGTTCCGAGTCTTTCTCCTTCCCAGCTTCTCTCTCTGCCCCCAGAGCCTCCAAAGCCCCTCCATTCTCCTCCAGGGTGATGAGTGAGGCCCACCATGGCCCTGGGGGCCAGTTCTCCTGAGCTTACCAAGCAGGCACTCAACACCCTGCCCTTTTTGCAAGGAAAATAGAGCCCTGGCTTCATACCACAAATGAAGGAGCCCAGAAAAGTGAGCCATCCTTCCCAAGGCTGTAACAAGGTCTCCCCCAGTTCTTGACGAGGAGGACCTTGGTTCCTTAGTATCCTTGAATGGGCCGCATTTGCTCTGAGCTTTACAAGACAAGGGGGCTTGGTGTCGACCTTCACCTCAGGAGGGACCTCCTTCCTGAGCCCTTGTCTGTAAAATTTACCGAGTAACAGGGAAGGAGTTATGTGCTCTGAGGCTATGAAACGTGGGAATCCCATGTAGGCGAATCCGTCTGCAATGGCATGATCCTGAGGAAGCAGCAGATGAAAACGAGAAAGGAAATGTGGGCTAAGTAACAGGAGAAATTCCCCGCAGGAAGATCTATTAGACTGTGAAATAGTATTCCACAGGAAATAGGGGAGGGGTGCCCGGAGGTATTTAAAGCCTTTCTGGCCTAAGTAATAGAAGCCGCATGGTGTATGGAGTGGCCGAGGACTGGCCTCCGGGGAGCAGCCGCCTTGCCCTAATAGGCTGTCTTGTGTAGATGTAATTTCCCAGCCAGCCTTCATTCCCTGGAGCTGCACCAGTCTTGGCAGGGAAAGATGCATTCACTCTCAGCTTGGGGGGATAAGCCATAGGATTTGAAGTGGGCACAGCCGTCATTTTGTCAATGGAGAGACAACCCCTGTGAACAGATCTGCAGATTCAACGCGATCCCTGCTAAAATCCCCATTGCCTTTTCTGGGGAAATTGACAAGGCAATTCTAAAGTTCATGTGGGGTTGCCAGGGTCTCAAAATAGCCAAAAAGACCTTTCAAAAGAAGAACAAAGTTGGAGAGCTCTTTTTTTTTTTCCCCACTGAGTTGAAACCCATCCTCTCTTAGAATTTTTTAATGTGTTTTTTTTTTATTGCAGTAAAAGTCACATAATATAAAACATGCTACGTTAACCATATTTAACTTTACAGTTTAGTGGCCTTAAGTACATTCACATGGTTGTACAACTCTCACCATCATCCATCCCATTTGGGAAATGGAGAACTCTAGCTTCCCAGTTTCAAAGCTTCAATTAAGAAACTGTAATAATCAAGACAGCATGGTCCTAGCATAAGCATAGACATGTAGGTAAATGGGATGGAATTGAAAGTCCAGAAATAAAATTCCTACATCTATAGGTAATTGATTTTTATGTCAAGACAGTTCAATAGAGAAAAAAGAGCTGTTTCAAGAAAAGGTTTAGGACAACTGACGTCCACATGCAAAAGAATAATTCTTACCTCACGACATATACAAATAGACTATAACTCTAAATGCAAGATCTAAAACTGTTAAACTCTTAGAAGAAAACCTACAAGTAAATCTTCATGACCTTGGCTTAGGCGCAAATGACGAAAGGAAAAATAAAGAATTTGGACTTCCTTAAAATTCAAAAATTTTGTGTTGTCAACAATATTATCAAGAAAATGGGAAGACAACTTATAGAATGGGGGAAAGTATTTGCAAACCATATACTTATAAGGGACTATGATTCAGAATATATGCTTACAACTCAAAAACAAAATAACAAAGAACTCAACTTAAAAATTGGCCAAGAGTTTCAATAGACATTTCTTGAAAGAAGGTATGAACACATTAAAAGATGACCAACATTGTTAGTCATTAGGAAATGTAAATCAAAGCCAAAATTATATACTTCGTTACACCTATTGTATGGTTAAAATTAAAAAGACAGACAACATGCATTTGCAGTGATGTGGAAAAGTTGGAGACTTCAGTGATTGCTAGTGGGAATATAGAATGGTGCAACCATGTTGAAAAACAGTTTGGCAGTTCCTCAAAATGTTAAAAATGGAGTTACCAGCAATTCTACTTCCCAGTACAATCCCAAGAGAATTGAAAGCACGTTGTATATTGCTATTTATATCACCAAAAGTCGTGATAGCCAAAACATGGAAACAATCCAAATATCTACCAAGTTACAAATCAACAAAATGTGATATATGCATATAATGAAATATTATTCAGCCTTGAAAAAGAATTAAGTACCAGTAAAGGCTACAACATGAATGAACCTTGAAAACATTATGCTAAGAGAAGTGTTAGTTACAAATGATCACATGTGTATGATTCCATTTATAAAAAGTATCCAGAATTGGCAAATGTGTAGAGACAGAAAATGTTCTCTTGTTCAGCAGGGGCTTGGGAAGGTGAGAGTAATGAGAGAGTACAGTTAATGAGTATGGTATGAAATTTTTCTAAAATTAGACAATGGTAATGGTCTGTCTAGTCAAGGCTACGGTTTTTCCAGTAGTCATGTATGGATGTGAGAGTTGGACTGTGAAGAAGGCTGAGTGCCGAAGAATTGATGCTTTTGAACTGTGGTGTTGGAGAAGACTCTTGAGAGTCCCTTGGACTGCAAGGAGATCCAACCAGTCCATTCTGAAGGAGATCAGCCCTGGGATTTCTTTGGAGGGAATGATGCTAAAGCTGAAACTCCAGTACTTTGGCCACCTCAAACGAAAAGTTGACTCATTGGAAAAGACTCTGATGGCTGGGAGGGATTGGGGGCAGGAGGAGAAGGGGACAACAGAGGATGAGATGGCTGGATGGCATCACCGACTTGATGGACGTGAGTCTGAGTGAACTCCGGGAGTTGGTGATGGACAGGGAGGCCTGGCGTGCTATGATTCATGGGGTCGCAAAGAGTCAGACATGACTGAGGGACTGAACTGAACTGAATGGTTGTACTCTGAGAATAAACTAATACCCATATTGAAAGTGAAAGTCGCTCAGTCATGTCCAGCTCTTTGCGACCCCATGGACTATACAGTCCATGGAATTCTCCAGGCCAGAATACTGGAGTGGGTAGCCATTCCCTTCCTTCTCCAGGGGATCTTCCCAACCCAGGAATCGAACCCAGGTCTCCTGCATTGCAGGCAGATTCTTTACCAGCTGAGCCACCAGGGAAGTCCAATACCCATAAATATTACACATATAAAAAGGTGAATTTTTTGGTACATGAATTATATCTCAATTAAGCTGTTATTTAATAAATAAAGTCACCTCTTAAATTACTAAATACAATTTTGGCTTATATTTCTCCATAAATATTATTTTGCCTAAATGAATTCTTACCCTACATATCATTTTGCTTCACTCTTCATTAGGTTTTAAGGCCTTTCCTATTTTATTAAAAATTCTTCATTGAAAATTTTATTTTTCATGGTTGCCTAGTATACTACCATATAGCTATAAGCACAACTTTCTTCTCTATTACTGTGTTTTGGGTACTTATGTTCTTTCTCCAGGTTTTACTATCATAAAGAACATCTTTGTTTGTCATATTTGTGCATTAACTCTTATCTGCAGTTTTTGGATTGTCTTTTTTTTTTTAAGATAAATTACTGAAATTGAAATTACTGGGTGATAGTCATCAGTTTTAAGATCCTGCATCTGTGAACTCCCCTCTTTTGCACTAAATATTTTGAGATATTTCATGCAGATACACTCAGTTCGCTGATCTAAAGAGTCACTCCATCAGAATAACTTCCTGGTGTGAGGGAGAGAGGGCTTCCCGGGTGGTAAAGAATCCGCTTGCCAATGCAGGAGCTGCAGGAGACATGGATCTGATCCCTGGGTTGGGAAAAGCCTTGTCATTGAGATCAAACTTACCTGGAGTCACACTCCAGCTCTGTCACTTAACACTGAGTGATCCTATCTAACCTTGACTGGCCCTCCACTGAGTCTCAGTTATCTCTCCTATGAGACGGGCACGATAATAAGGGAGTAGACGTCGAGTGTGCAGTGCCTGCCCTCCCCCGCTGAAATAAGACACTTGTTTTATTTCCTTTTCTACATTCTTCTCCTCAGAGCCTGTAATTCTGCCGTGAAAATATGTCTTTGGATCCTGAGTGCTGTCTATGTCTGAGCCCTGGGAGATGGCATCACTCATCCAGTAGTGTGACTAGGAATGCCTTGGTGGCTCACAGGGATGAGCTTGAAGCCTGAAGTTTAGGATTCGGGCCTGGGTCCACTGCTCATTAGCCTGTGATTTTAGACAGGTCCTCATCATTGTTTGAATCTGGCTTGTTATTAAAAGTGGAGGCAAGGAGGCTATTGCACATCAGCCTCACCATGGGGTCAGGTAAGAGGCTGGATGGGACAATGTTTTCTGTGTCTCCACAGTCTCTATAAACAGCCATTAAGTCTATCATCACAACTCTCTCTAAATATGCCGGGGCTTGCTTGGGTGAACCAAGCTCAATTCATTTTCTGCCACTAGATTATAGGCCCACAGACTGACTGGGTAAGCACTGCACTGCTACATACTATGGTAATTACTAATTACATGTTTCTGCATTCTGTAGCTTATTAGTAAATTGCATGTAGAGGGATCTAAAAGTAATTGCCCTTCTCCTGCAACTTCAGCAGCCAGCAGAAATCACAAAGAATTACCTTATTTACTTCCTAAGTGATTCCCAGTGGCCATTTGTCAATACAAGAAAGAAAAAAAATTGTACAGTAACCAAATATTCTTCTGCTTGCAAATGATATGTGAGGGTCGCGAGAAATCTTGAGTGGAAAAGGCTGTTAAACAGCTGCCGACTAACTGTATGTAAATATCCCCCTGTGGGTGATAGCTTAATTTTGATCATTGTTCAAAAGAGCAGGCATTTTAAATTATTAATAGGTGTCAGCTACAAAAGAATGTTTAACTGGAAACTTACAAGAAGAGAGCCTGATCTGTACAAATGACACCGTGTCTTTAACCACCCTGGTGTGTGAGAAAGAAAGGAGGGAGGAAAGGAGCGAATAAAAGACACAATGGGCAAAGAGTCAGCCTCATTTTTCCCTCGGACTGGGGTTTTGTGGCTTGTGGGTGGTGTTACTTTACCACCATGCAAGCTGGCCTGGGCTTCATTCATTCCTTACTAACCTTGGTATACGTAGGTTTCTTTTGTTTTTAAAGAAAGTCGATTCCAACCAAGCTGAAAGCTCAAGGCTTTAGGAAGCGCCAGGCTCTAATGCAAGCTTTCTACCTTTGCTGTGATGAAAACTTGTCCACTTCCAAATGCAGGGCCTGGACACCTTTCATTTTGAGCAGCCCTGACATGGTTCTGCTCAAGTAAACTGAAGATCCCGTTTCAAGTGATTCATTTGATAGAAACATCAGGATCGCTGATGCATGCATTGGCCTCTATGATCCCTCTTCCAAAAACACAGACAGCAGATCAGGAGATTGTTGAGTTAACAAGAAAGAAGAAATAGCCAGTTTTTTCAGTTTCCTTTCCTTGGTTTTTCTGGCACTGCTAGCTTCTGGCATTTTTGATAACCCATGAGGTTCCCTGGTGGCTCAGATGGTAAAAGAATCTGCCTGCAATGCAGGAGACCTGGGTTTGATCCCTGGGTCAAGAAGATTCCCTGGAGAAGGAAATGGCAACCCACTCCAGTATTCTTGCCAGGGAAATCCCATGGACAGAGGAGCCTGGTGTTCTACAGTCCATGGGATTTCAAAGAGTCAGACAAGATTGAGCGGCTAACACTTTCGCTTCCTTTGAGTATTAGAGATTGAAATAAGGCAAAAGATAGGATACAAAGGATTATGGAAAAGCTCAGGTGAGTATACTGCTATGATCTGCCAGGAGAAGAACCTCAGTTCTAGTATTTCTGCCTTCTATGTCCCTTCTTCCCTCTCCATATCTGTAGGATGAAGAGTCAATATGCCCAGTAACTAACTGCTACCAAGTGATGAAGGACAAAATCACAAGGAAACTGATAACCAAATATGGCAAAACCTCTGCCCTAGGCTACTCACCTTGTGGACAGCAGGGCCAGGACTTGAAGCCAGTAAACAAATTCCCACGGCGATTTTAACTAGGACTTGGACCCCACCCTCCATCAGTGGAGTCACAGGCTCAGCTGCCCTGAATACCCAGGGGCTGGGACAGAGCCTGGGAGAGCCTCACCAGATGCAGAGGGCTGAGGCCCTCAATGTCCCTGGGGTCGGTCCCCTCCCTCCTACTCCAGGGCTGTCCTCTCTCCCTGACTGTCCTCCCATCCCCTCCTTCTCTATAAATCCATTCATCCTGTGGCTATTTGACTCCTCTGACCACCCAGGCCTCCTCTGTCTTTCACTGAGCATGATGACAGGATTGATGGGCCTTGGGGCCCAGGCTGTCGTCAGCACCACACCACTTAAAGCTCACTGGGTCATCTTGTGGTTCAGTGGAGTCTCCCTCAAAGAGACACAGAGCTCCCAGAGAAGGAGGGAGACCACCCGCTTTGCCCCCACTTTGTGCCAGACCCTGGACTAGGCTCAAGGCACTCCCACACTTGGCTGAGGACACATACACCAGCGACTAAGCATCACACAGTGGGAACGAGGCCAGAGTAGGTGTAAGAACTAGGACAGGCATGACATCGAGGCTGGGTGACCACTCCAGGCATAAGGACAAAGAACACTTGGATTACGTTGAGGGATGGAGAAGAGTTCGCTGCACAGACTGCTAGGTGGGGAGAATGTTCCTGTAGAGCCGTGTCTCCATTTCTGGTGAACTGTCGCCCTCTCTTCCCAGCACACGTGGAGATTGCCCAGCACAAGTTTGGATGCACATAACTTCTTGTTGAATTTGGGTCCAACTGGCTGTGTCAGGCAACTTTAAGAGCTGTAGGTCAAGTTCTATGAGCACCTTACATCCTATGCTGGATTTTCTCCTAGGAACAAGATCACTGAAGCAAACATTAATCAGTCTGGTGTATCTGGTCATGATATTTGAATGATTGTCATAAACTAATAGAGAGCTGGCATTTACGTAGCCTCACAGAGCGCCAAGCACAATGCCTAGTGCATTGTGTGCCTCAACTCACGTTACCTTAATAATAATAATTTTGATGCTGTAATAACTCCCATTTTACAGATGAGGACAATGAGGCTTAGCAAGCTCAGATAATTTGTTCAAGGTTGCAGAGCCAGGATAGAGCATTCTGTTGTCTGATGTCTGCACTGGGGCTCTTGGCTTTGTGCTTCCTGGCATGGCATTAGGTGTGGCCTTTTGGTTGCCTTATTGTTTAGCCATTATTTATATACGGCCTTCTGTGCTCAGCAGGGTGAAGGGTGCACAGGTGATAGACAGTATTTTTGCTGGGGAACTTCGTTGATTCAGTTAATCTCCAGGTGGGCCAGCGTGGCGCTGGGCACTGGATTATCAGAAGAAGAGACAGGCATCTGCCCTCCAGAAGCTGAGCAAAAAGCAATGAGACACACTGCGGTCCTGCAGTGATGATTTGTCCATTTAAGGGCTTCGTAGGATAAGGAAGGGGAATCGTAGTGGGCTTCTTGAGAGAGATTCGCCTTGGAGGATGATTGGATGAACCATGTGGGCAAGAACTCAAGGAAGAGAATCAGGCCATGAAAGACCATGGTTGCATGTGGTCAGGGACAAGGCTCATGCCAGGAGTGGGGCTGGAGTTGGAAAACAAACTGTGGCCAAGAAAGTCCTGATCGGGAGGGCTGGATTTTATTTTATAAATGTGGGGTGGGGGGGGGGCTTTGGCTGAGCTTTTTCTTTAGTAAAGGCATACCAACACTATCCAATCTGGATTTTTCTGTTTGTTCTTCATTTGATTGTCTTTAACAGCAAAGGTTCTCAGACTTCACTTGCATCCTATACTGGGGTGATTTTGCTAGAACATGGCTCTCAAAACATGGTCCCTGCACTGGCCAGCAACCTGTGTTCGAAGGAGCCCTTGAGGTGTTTCTGATAACAACCTGAAGTTTGAGACTAATTAGTCTAGATCAGTCAGGGATTGTCTCAAACATTATCTTCCCTTAAGGATGGATTCCTTAGCCAGATCAAGTTTGACTCACAAGGGAGAAAGGGAGAATGGTTGCTATGTAGACAACTACAAGGATCAGCTTACCATTGGTAAGGACATCAGAAAAAGATGGGCATGCAAGACTATAGTGGATGCCACAGTTTTTAAAGTCATTTTCTAAAATGTACTGTGCAGGTACTCTGTGCCAAGTACCTTATGAACATGGAAGAACTCTTCTAGGCATTCTTTAAAAAATAATAATAATTCAACATTTATTCCCCTTTCTGTCAACGACAGTACCCAAACTTTCCTCTGAGGACCTGCCTAGACCCAGTTCAAGCAGCAGATGGAACTGTCTCTAACCCCAGCTCCACAGTGGACCTGTGACCAATCAGAGCACAGCATCATCTTACCATGGCGATTGGTCAGGGTAGGCATGTGACTCAAGCCAAGGTCCAATCACTGCGCATCCAGTGCTTTTAACTACAGTATGAGAAGTACTTTTCTTTTTCTGCTCTGCGGCAGTGAAGATAAAACCTAGAGCTTCTGGGAGGCCAAACATGTCCTTTGAGAATGAAGCCAAGGAGAACTGAGCTACAGAGAGAGTGATTGGCTGATGATGTTGTTTGCAGCCCTGAACAGGACCCTTCCTGAAACATGGCTCATCCTCAGACTTTTCAATTATGTGAGCGGATGTATCACTTGTTTCGCTTTAGCTGGTTTGCATTTGGTTTGTGATCACTGCAAATAAAATAGTCCTAATACACTAGTGTCAGAAGGGCCACAGCCCAGAGGAGACTGAGATCTTGGGGAAATGAGCATTTAAGTTTATACTCAGAGCAAGAAGGATGAGGAAGAAATTAACCTGCTGCTCAGGCCCAATAAGATAACACAGCTGTGATGATGGAAATGCACCATGCCTTTCCAGCTCAGAAAAGATAATGTCCTTTGGACTGAAAGGGAGAGCTGAGGGTTCTGGAGAGAGAAGAACCTACCTGACAGTTTTTAATTCAAGAACCCCTGGCCATTGGGCAAAAGAGAACTTGAACATGAGGTCACTCATCCTTGGCTGGAGATATAGAAGGGGTTGAGGAGTAAGGAAGAAGTGAAGATGCTGATTGTCTCGATGCAGGCCCATGAATTTCCCATACTCTGACCCCCGGGAGCTAGCTCAGTGCCGGATAGAGAGCAGGCCCTTGACAAAGTTCGAAAGATGAATGAAGATGGGCAAGGCTATTTCAGTTTTCAAAAATAAGATGAGGGCAACATTCAAAGGCCCAGACCAGATGTTGTTTCTGCCCAGTCATCTAGCAGCAACAGGGATGGTTTTCAAGAAAAGATAGTCTGGGAACTAACATTGATTTGATTCCTAAAATCAGGGTAATCATTTAATAATGAATCCTTTTGAAGCACTCTGCTTTTCTTTTCTCCCTCCCTCCCTTCCTTCCTTTTTTTTTCTGAGGGTGTTTGTAACTATTAGATGGTTAGATCAGGGAAATGCAATCTGCACAGTGTATTTGAATTTCCACATGGTGTGTAATAAAGTTTTTATGATATCCTTTTAAGTAACATGAAAAACTCTAGCTAATGTAATAATACAGTTAGAAAGGTGGACTTGTAACCACTTCAAGAACCGTGCCCAGGGCTTGCTGATTAATTCATTCCTGTTCAGCTTGTCACTTCAGGAGCTCTCCAGGGCCCTGAGATAAGGTTTTTGTCCTTGACTCTCTCCTGCTAAAACAAATTTGTGAATACTTGAATGAAGGCATAGGAAGCTCCTTATCAAATCTGTAGATGCCACTGAACCGGGAGGGGATGACAAACGAGTTAGATGGGAGAATTCCTATCCAAAGAGCTCTCAGTGGGTTATGGTGGTGCAGTGCAACTTACAAGGCAAAAAACATATGGGCCAAGTAAGCTTCCCCCAAGAAGCTCTACTGTGTCAGCACAGGGTGAGAGAGCTCCGTCTTGAAAGCAGCCTGAGTGAGCTTCAGCCACTCCCTAGGGATCCCTATTGTGCTCTAGCTATCACTGGAGAGAGCAATTTAGGGTTGCATTAATAGGAGTAGAGTGTGTAGAACAAAGAAGGTCAAAATCTCAAATTCCAGGCTTTTCTAGTCAGGCCTCACCTGAGTCTTATATTCAGTTCTCAGCACCGAGATTGAGGATGAAAACAGATAAACTTGATCGTGTTCAAGCCTCATCATGAGTATGTTGTGTTGTGCTTAGTCGCTGAGCCGTGTCCAACTCTTTGCGACCCCACAGACCCCACAAGGCTTCTCTGTTCGTGGGGCTTCTTTAGGCAAGAATACTTGGGTGGTTTGCCATGCCCTCCTCCAGGGGATCTTCCCAACCCAGGGATTGAACCCAGGTCTCCCACATTGCAGATGGATTTTTTACCATCTGAGCTACCAGGGAAGCATAAGAGTATAAGGGAGTATAAATATTCAGCCTGAAAAAAATTCAGAGGGTGAATATTCTCCATGTTCAACTCCTTAAGGGGTTGCCAACTGAAAGAGACTAGACATGATGTCTGCTGTTTAAAGGTTGGAATTAGCAGCAATAAGCAGAGACCCTCTGTATATTAAGTCCTTCCCTACATTGAATGAGGGAAAAACAGCACAGCTGCCCAAAGTTGAAAATACAGTATTGTTAGGAAGGGAGTTCCCCAGCATGAGAGACACCTCAGCAGATGCTGTACGTCAGCTTAGAGGAGTTTGGGGAAGAAGGCTTTGGAATTGACTGAGCCATGGGAAATAATGACTCTACCAAGATCTCCACCTCTACACACCTGGATCTCCATAACGATAGGAGGACCCGGACAACCATCCTGTGGAGGAGGAAGCAAAGTGGAGAAGAAGCAGAAGAGGGCGTCTTGGTGGTCACTGGTGACCTTTGAGAGAGCAGCAGGTCGCCTTCCTTTCCTGCTTCTCCAATTATCTCTTGTCTGCACAATGATATGGAAAAGCACTTCCAAAATTAAACCTCCATTGAGAGCACACATTAATAACACACCAAAGGACACATAAATTACACCTGCGAGTCATATCCCACTGCAGACGAGTACACTGATTAATGTCACATTCCGACAATATCAAGAGCACACCATAATTAAGCTACCACTGGCAGCTTGAAAAGCTGTCCTAGATCACCATGGACACACATAGCAATCAAGATGACTAAAACCTGAAAAATCTCCCAATTTGGAGTCATATCCTTGTATTGGAGGGTTTAAAGTGTGCGTTCTGGAGTCAAGCTGCTCTGGATTTTAATTCCGGTCCTACCATACACCAGCTATGAAACCTTGAGCAAGTTGCCTAACCACACTGAGCCTCAGTTTCTTGATCAGTAGAAGGGGAAATTTATGGGGGGGGGGTTGGCAATGTTAATTCAAAGAATGCTTGCAAAATGCTTTGCACAGACCATGCACCCAGAGCACGGCTCTCAGGGACGTTGAGTTCCTGTGTCTGAACATGGGTTCATGTCAAAAATCATCTACTGGTCCCACCCGTTAGCCTCATGCTTGTCATGTAGTTCTTAGTTCAAGTGGGCATTTCCAGTTATTTTTAAACTGCAATGTGGTTGCTGTTTTGACATCATGATTACAGTACTCGTTCGTGGCTGACCGGGCGAAACTCTCCCACCTAAAGTGAGAGGATTGTCATCTGTTTTGATTCACACTCTTAGTCTGAGAGAATGACTAAGAATCGGAGTCCCACGTTCAACAAGTCAATCACCGGAATATGTCTGGTTCATGATGACTTGGTGAGGCGGATGTGGGATGAAGGAAAAACACTGGCCTGGGTGTTGGCAGACTGTCAGAACTTGGAGCTCCTCTTGAGATGGAGCTTCAGGCAGTTCCCTCATCTTGACACGTAATAGCATCTTCTGACTCCCAGGACAGCCCTCTAGACAGCATCAGCACCCTGTTGAGGAGAGTCACATTTTATTGAAAATGTTTCCATCCATTGCTCTGTGCATATATGCAGGCAGATATCCTAGCAGACAAGCTCTGTAGTTTATGGACACCTTCATTTACTTTTCTCCCTTTGACTTACCGTTTTCTTTCCCATTCCTCTCTTTCTCTCCTCTTCCTAACTTCACCTTTCACTCCATCTATCCCAACCTCAGGCAGCCAGTGTTAATTATCTGAAGTGTGTCCCCTCGTCCTCCTCAATGTTCATATGAAAATGAAAGTGTTAGTAGCCCAGTTTTGTCCCACTCTTTATCACTCCCTGAACTCCTCTGCCCATGGGATTCTCCAGGCAAGAATACTGAAGTGGGTTGCCATTCCCTTCTCCAGGGGATCTTCCCAACTCAGGGATGGAACCCGGGTTTCCTGCATTGGCAGGTGGGTCCTTTACCGTCTGAGCCACCAGGGGAACCAGCTCACATAATTATATATAAATATTCATTCTGTTACTCTTGACTTTACAACTGGGATCATATTCCACATGCTTCTCTACATTTGAAGTCCCTTCCAGTAGACTGGTACATGATTTTTTAAAATATGTTATTTATTTTTTTATGGCTGCCCTGGGTCCCTGCTGCTGCCCGGGCTTTCCTTTTTTCTGGTCGGGGTGCACGGGCTTCTCATCGCGGTGCCTTCTCTTGTTGTGGAGCACGGGCTCGAGGGCACAGGCTCATAGTTGTAGCATGCAGGCTTAGTTGCCCGGTGGCATGTGGGATCTTAGTTCCCAGACCAGGGATCGTACCTGTGTGCCCTGCATCGGCAAGCAGATCCTTAACCGCCCGTACATGGTTTTATCACTGGTACATGCTTTCTGGAAAGGCTGCCTCACATTCCGCCCTGGGGGGCAGAGATGCAGCTGAACTTCCAGCCACTCCTCTCCTGCTGGCCACTCACCTTGCCCTCTCAGGTCCAGATCCACTAGAGACCACAGTGCCGTTAGCATGCCTGAAAGCACACAAACCCTTCATTTCTTGTGCTTTGATTTCAAAAGGCTGTATTTCTACATCTCTTGATTCAGAGAATAAGACCAAGATACATGGATGGAGAGGTTTTGTCTGGAATCACACGGCTAGTAAGTGTCTGAAACATTTCAAAGCAAGCCCACTGGACACGATAGTGCATACTCTTTATTCTACCAGACACTCGACCCTTCTTCTAACTTCTTACTGCCAGAAATAAGGTTTTGGCCATCAAATGTAGTCAAGACTTGCCCTGAATCACCCCACCACCCCCTGAGACAGAGATGGTCAAGTGCCTGGCTGTCACAGAGTATCCTGGTGACCCTGGGTGGAAGGAATTCAAGGAAGATGAAGGATGTAATGACAACATATAGAAAGCACTTGGGGGAGTTTTGCTAAAAATACTCCGTCTGCTCAATAAACAGGTATTGAATCTCGACAGTACTTCAGACTGGCAGGTGGGAGACTTTGCTCAGCCCTCTCTAAAGGTAGCATAAACAGCCTTGGGCCCCATTCATTTCTATCTTGGAGGATTTGACAGCCAGGCCCAGAGTCCCTGAGCATGTTGTCAAGGAGCTTCAAGGCCCTTGCAACTGGTTGGGCCAGATTGACCAGAAAATTCTGTGGCCCTGCTTCTTGCTTGAGTCATACTGTCCTCATCCATGGACCTGCAAGAGGAGAGGCTTGAAGAACTGGGCCTGAGGGATCTTGGACTTCAAACCTGCTTCTCACCAGTGAGGAGAGTAAGACATGCTTAGTCGCTCAGTCGAGTCTGACTCTTTGTGACCCCATGGACTGTAGCCCGCCAGGCTCCTCTGTCCATGGGATTCTCCAGGCAAGAATACTGAAGTGGGTTGCCATGCCCTCCTTCAGGGGATCTTTCCAATCCAGGGATTGAATCCAGGTCTCCTACATTTGCAGGAAGATTCTTTACTATCCGAGCCACCAGGGAAGCCCAAGGAGAACAAAGTACAGAGCATCAAAGGGATGTTTCCAAAGTGCCCCTGGGAGCTGCTGATGGCACTAGGGGGCCAGTCCAGGGCTCCTGGCCTCGCTGTTCTTTGTTCTCTGCTGCGGTCATTGGAACCCTGTGCCTGTGTGTGCCTGCTTTCTTTTCCCCAGTACAAACCTGGATTGGCATGCACGCACAGAGATGAAAATTGGATATTAGGTCCCTGCAGGCTTGGCCCTCCCACCCATTCAGTGACTTTGGGAGAATTATTTAACCTCTGTGGGTCAATAGCAATAACGAGTCCACTGGTGCTCTGGGGATTCCGCAAGACAATGGCTTGAGAAAGCCTGACAGGAAACTGACCACATACTACGCACTCAGTAAGTGTGGGTTGTGTCTTTGGGTTCCCACTTGCTTCTTTGAATTCTTGCAAAAGCTCCCTGAAATTCCCAAAGTCTCCAATACAGCTTAGTTTCCCCCAAACAATAGCTCTCTTGACGTATGTGGAGATGTGGGCCCCTCTGTGAAGCGCTTCCAAACCCTCTTTCGCAGCCTTTCATCCGCTGAACCCCTGAGGGATTGCTGGCCTGCGCTTAACTTCTCCAGAAGCAAGACTCTGCTGATCGCTTTCTGGTGAACAGCAATGAACTTGTCAAGAAACCAGCCAGGAGGGAGGTGGTGAAGGGCCGGGAGCGAGGCCGGCAGGTGTGCAGCAGGCAAAGAGGGCTGGCGCCATCCATCTTAATTCCTTGCTCCGTGTCTAAGTGTAAAGGGATTTGTGTCTACAAGGCTGTCTTCGCCAACCTCAGGGAAGAGCAGAAGTCATTTAATTTGAAATTTTTACGTCTGCCACAGGGGAAGATTCTGGGGCAATTAGGGATATTGTAATTTCTTATTAAGGTCAAAAAGAAATTACAGGTAGAGCCCATGAGTCACCTGCCAACACAGTAAAAAATGGAATTTCTGGGTGACTTGGTGTGGGTGAGTCTCTGTGCCCCCCCACCCCCGCCCACAATGATTTAGGTTGGGGGGAGGGCGAGCGGTATAGGCCACCTCCCTCCTGCCTCTGAAATACTCACCTTTTTGGAAACCCAATAAAATTAATTCCAAGCTCAGGTTATTAATTCATTGTGGTGTGTGAATAATTCATTGTGGCAGGAGCCGTGTCACATTTTCACATTTTGGAGTGCACGCCCTCTCCTGCTCTTGCCATGGGAGAAATGGCTCCCCCTCTTAACCTGCCCAAGTGCAGAAAGGACCGAGTGCTCACTGGTCTACTCTCCAAGGACATCAGAGCCATGGTTGTAGCCCAATGCCTACTGCAAATCCAGCAGCCAGAGTGTAGGCAGCTGCAGTGACCCAAGGCGACCTACTGAAGTCAGGATGCTTCTTAAGGACCAGGGGGACTTGCTCGCCATGTTTATGATGGCACCAGGATGTGAAAGGAGTTCCTGTCATGACCAAGTGCCACTGCTGATTACAATTTGGTCTTCTGAGAAGTTCCCTGATGGACTGCCCATCAATTATGCATTTCCCCAACACACCTTGCAGGCTGGCTTCTCATGTTATGGACATTTCCTATCTGGTCGCCTCTGAGCAGGCATCCCCCCACCACTCCTGGGAAAGACAGAAAAGATGAGGCACTGCTGGTCTATAGTCTCTAGGGAGCCTGGCGCCGAGGCTAAGTGGGATGAGGGAGGGGTAAGCTGGTTTAGGAACTTCTCTCTAGAACATGAATGGGGGTCACGGACCATCCTCTGTTGATCCAGTGTGTCTCTGGGGCTCAACAGTGCTTTCCACACATGTTCTCACTGAACTGTGCACTTACAAAGGACCCTGGGATGCAGATGGGCAAACGGAGCTGCTCTTGTGATAGATGAGGAATCTATAGATGAGGCTCAGGGAAAGGGTAGGTTTTCCTGGCTGGTTCTGGCTGCACTTGAAATAGTCCCTACTCTGGTGGGCAAATAATTCCTGTATCTATTATTTCATCAAGGAAGATGTTCACCCCAACTCTGCTCATTTGTTAATCGTGGTCTGATTCAGAGCCAGACCCAGTGCTGAGGATAAGGATCCTGGAGATGACTCAGATCCAGTTCTTGTGCTAAAGGAGCTTCTGCTCTTGAGTTGGAGGAAGACACCCAATAAGGTCTCTGTGGTGACAGGGTTGTGACAAGGGATGAATAAGACCTGTGGGGAGCATGGTCCTCTGTTCATCAGTTCATCCCTCTCTCTTTCACTGAGCTTCAACCACAGTGACAGCTGGGTGCCTGTCCCCTGGACAGTCTGCCCTGTGTCCTCTCCTATAGCTGTGCACATGTCTGGCTCTTTTCATCCTCTGATCCTCTCATCTAAACAAGCTCCTATTTGACTTCTGTCCTTCAGAGCACCCACCACAATTTGTAAGATTCTTATTCATGCTCTGTCTCTATCACCAGGCTGCAAGTTCCCTGAGGAACTCACAGCACATCTGATTCATGTATCATGGTGGCCTACCACGTCTGTCGATGAAAACAACCCATAAACAGTCCATACTAAGAATAGAAAGTAGCTTTACTTGCACAAAACTGAGGACTATAGCCTGGAAAATAACTCTGAGGAACTGCTCCAGAGAAGCAGGGTTTTCAGGACAGTTTTATGTCCTGTCAGAACAAAGAACATCAAACAAGTCAAGGATGCATTCCTTCAAGGCTTCAATAAAAACAGATGAGCACTTCCCCAGCAAGTCAGTGTGGCCTGGGCACCTGGGAAGGGAGTCTCATCATCAGAGGAGGACCAGAACTGGTGTCTCAGGAAGGGAAGCATTTAATCTTTATTTTCAACATGGACATTCTTTACTTCTGGTCACTGTACCTCTTTTTAAAACTGTTAAAGCAGATGTTCAATGTATGTTTGATAGGCCACAAAGAGGCTGTTTTAGTTAGTATAAAATTCACATTAGCGCATATATAAGCCAGAATGACGTTCTCATACCTCAATATGTGAAGATGTCTTTGATCACGTGGCACAGTTGCATCTCAATAAATACTGAATGAAAGAATAACTGAACATGAGGCGGGTGCCAAGAAGAGCCAACAGAAGGTAAAATCAAGCAGCCCCAGGAGGTCTGAGGAGAGAGTACTATGTCCACCTGGGGGATCTGGGATGGCTTCATGGAGGAGAGGGCATTGGAGCTTTGGGATTCTCAGGCTGTAACAGAGAGTTTTTTGTTTTGTTTTGTTTTAATTTGAAAAATAGGCTTTTTAAACAAGCAGTATTATATGACATCCTATATGGCATAATTGATTACAGCCAAGTTCATGAATACAAATAAATAGGATTTTCCCTCATTCTCTCTTCCATTTTCTGTTCAGAGAAATCAGGAGATGGGAACATTATGCTCAGAAACCAAGGAAATCCTCCATAGGCTCCAGCTGAGTCCAGGCTCCTAACGCATTCGCCTCTTAACACGTATACGGTCTCATGTGCAAAGACCTTTATGAAAAAAATATTCAGAGCAGTCTTTCTGTAGGAAATCACAGAAGCATTGCAAGGTATCCTCCTGCCTCATTTAGAAGTTTGAGTACTACTTATTAATTCACAACTGGGGAAAGAGTCCTGCAACCAGGCTGCTTGTATATTAGCTGAGTGTCAAAAAACTTGGGAAACATTGTAGTGATTAGTAGATTTCCAGTTGTGCCTGGAGTCTTGGTGTGAGTTGTTGGGAGAAGGCTTGGGAAAGAGGGGTAAATGGCCACAGGCTATGGCAGGCCTTCGTACCACACCCCCTCTCTCCTCCTTTGAAAGAACATCTTTCCAAATAGTGTAATACTGGATCTTGCCAAATATTTGGTCAGCCTCTTTTCTTTGGGCAGTGCTGATGGGGAACAACATATGCTTGGCCTTCTGCCTTGCTCTCATATACACACCCCAGCACACATCCATATCACACCCATTCATCTCTTTGACAGCAAGGGAAGAGACGCGGATTGACGCTTCTGGGGCTCAATATGCAAATGTGTAGCTAGCGGACTTAGCAGCTCTGGCCCTGCAGCCTCACAGGGAGGGGCTGGAATGGTCACAGAGACCATGCTTGGGGAGGGCGAGGGCATTGCCCTGTGCACCCTACTGGTGGCAGTTTACTGGTGGCATGTGTGTCTGTCGGAAGAGGTTGGCTGTCTCACCCCTTAGCACTTGTCAGGAATGAGACGTGATCTCGGGAAGAAGGACTGGCTTTGTATCCAATCCCAGCTCTATTATATACCTTGTGAATTCTCTGAACCTCAGTATCTTCACCTATAGAAGGATAACTCCTTAAAAGGATGGCTGTGACTTCCAGAAATTGGTGTAAAAAAAAATCTATCAACTGCCCCATCTCAGAAATCAAATGAGATTGGTCAAAATCAGAGGAGGGGTCAAAGGGCATGGAAAACATGGAAACCAACAACATAGGGAAACAACTAGTCAGTCTAGTTAAGAAAAGTAAAAGAGACAAAATAATACTCATAATTAGGATTGGGAAAAGGAATGGGACCCTTGGTATTGTATGGACAGCACTATAAAACAAATATGAGGACATATTTACCAAGTGTGTGAAATATGTTGAAGTCACAATCAAATGCATGCTTTTCTGTGAAAATATAAAATTAACTTTAAAAATGAAAATTTCCTCAGAGCAAAACCCTTGGAAAAAGTGAACAGAAGTCAATGAATTATATTTCTAACCAGTTTGCAACTACGTAATAAAAGTAACATACTAAATTCACAGGCTGTTTTTTTTTTTTTCTCAAAAATTCAAGGAATAAGTCATTACCAAGATATATAAAGTGTTTTAGAATGCTAAAAATAAAGATAAAGCAATACTCAGTTCATCTTACAAGCTAGAATACTCCTAATAACCTTGTTTGACAAAGATAATATACAAAAAAAATTCCAAATCTACAAAATACTATTACCAGTGAATTTACATGTGTATATCAAATTTCAGAAATATATTAAAAGGATAATGCACCATGATTATGTAGATATAATCTGAGTATGGTAACTTTAAAAATCAATCAACACAGTTTATCAAGTTAAAAATAATAAAACATAATTGCACCTTTACTATCCTGTTAAAATACACTTATATAAAAATTCTGAAAATAAAAATTACTAAATTGAATTTCATCAAAACAAACCAAAAAAGAGAAATAAAAACCTATTTAGAAAACAGCATTGAGATAATGAAAAGATGAACTACAGATGGACTGCAAGTCCTGCATCTGATAGGGATGTATATACAGTATGAATATATATAGTGAAAGTTGTTCAATCATGTCCGACTCTTTGTGACCCCATGGACTATACAGTCCATGGAATTCTCCAAGCCAGGATACTGGGGTGGGTAGCCTTTCCCTTCTCCAGGATATATCTATATATCTATATTTCTTTTTTTTAACTCTTACAGCTCAATAAGAAGCTAAACAACACTGTTTAAAAAAAAAAAAAGGTAAAATATTTGAACAGACCTCTCACCAAAGAAGATACACAAATATCCAATAAGTACACGAAAAAACAGGCTCACCCACCACCATTAGTATTAAGGAAATGCATCTTAAAATCAAAGTGAGATATCATATTTTGGAGAAGGAAATGGCAACCCACTCCAGTATGCTTGCCTGGAAAATCCCAGGGACAGAGGAGACTGGCAGGCTACAGTCCGTGGGGCCACAAAGAGTCGGACACAACTTAGTAACTGAGCACACACCCATGCCTGAGATATCACTCCACATCTACTAGAATGACTCTAATCAAAAAGACTGGCAATGCCAAATGTTGAAAAGAACATAGAGAAACTGGAAGCATCTTAGATTGTCAGAATATAAAATGGTACAGTTTGATGGTTTCCTAATCAAGTCAGACACCTACCACACAGACCAACAATTCTACTCCTGAATATCTTCCTAAATGAAATGGAAACATATGTCCAAACAAAGACTTGTACAAGACTGTTCACAGCAATGTGACTTACAATGGCTCAAAACTGGAGACAACTTAAAAGCCCATCAACCAGCCAAGGGATAAACACTAACACGTTCAGACAGAGAATACTGTAAGCAATAAAAAAAGAATGAGTGCCCGACACACGTTGACAACACAGGGGGCCTCAGAAGTGTTATGCTAAGTGAAAGACGTCAGATACCACATACTATAGACTATACGTCACAGGATGCCATGTATATGAAATTTCTAGAAAAGAGACTGAAGGCAGATCAGCATTTGCCTGGGGCTGGGGGTGAGAGCAGAGGCTGACAGCAAATGGACGATAGATTCTGGGGGTGATGGAAGTGTTCTTGAGTGTAGTAATACATTGCCAGTTGTAAAAAGTTCCTGAAGCTCATCAAACCATACACTTATAATGAATGGCTTCTGTTTCACGTAAATTATATTCCAACATTTCTGTTTCTAAAAGTTTCTGAAAGGACAGAAAGCAAACTGGTGAGTCGTTGTCTCTGAGTGACATCATCAAAGACAATGCGTTTGTTTTGTTCTTGGGTGACTTCTACTTTCTCCTCTAATTAAGCACATGTGAAAGTGAAATTCGTTCACTGGTGTTTGACTCTCTGAGACCCCATGGACTTGCAGCCTGCCAGACTCCTCTCTCCATGGAATTCTCCAGGCAAGAACACTGGAGTGAGTAGCCATTCTCTTCTCTAGGAGATCATCCCAACCTAGGGATCAAACTTGGGTCTCCTGCATTGCAAGTAGATTCTTTACCATCTGAGCTACCAGGGAAGCCCAATCATATATTATATTCATAATGTCAAAAACTTCTCCACCAATCGTTCTTTGAACAGCTATGGAATGGGTGCTTGATAAGTAAAATATTTCCTCTATGTTCAAAAATCCCTCTTCTTAGGGCTATGCACCATCTAGCCCTCACTCTGACCCTTTCTACATATTCCAGGGCAGTGCCAGAACCTCACGTCCACTTGGCTGAGACCCGAATCAGCACCCATCTGAGGGCAGCTCCCCCTTACCATCTAGTCTGCAGGAGGCTTTATCACCGCTCTTAACAGGCTCACCTGCCACCCGGCTTTCTTCCCTAGTGACCCCTGGGTTCCCACTGCTCCTTCCCTAGCCGGAGTCATAACAGTGCTGCTGTGAGAGCAGAATTGTTTGTTCTGAAATAGCTACAATGTCACAACAAATAGAAGCTTATGGATTCGGCAGGTGGAGTGCTTCTGTGCAGCTGCAAACCAAGAGAAGACATTGCCAGCATCTTCGGCTGGGACAGAGGACTGGAATGAAGGGCGTTTAGGTGCTGCTGGCAAATCCCAAAGTGTGGGCTCTGGAGTCAGGCAACACTGCTGCTTGTGTGACCAGGCCCTGCACGTCTCTGAGCCACTCTGTCTTGTTGGCCTTGCCAGGATTTTGCAAAGATAATTTTAGAAAAAGGAAAGTGCTTTGTCTGTTGCAACATGCCACCCCAATTGTGAGTGACTGCTGCTGTAACCATTCCCGGCACTGCAGGAAGTGCTGGGAATCAGATTCTAGCTCAGGTTGGGCATAACCCACCTTAAATGGGACTTGTCCAGGAAAAGAGACCTCCTGTGATATAGCATATTTGAAGTTGCTGGGGAGCAGGCTGGAACAGTCCCATAGGAAGGTTCTCTAGCCAGAGGGAATATCATCAGAATCTTAAAATTGAGACAGGATGAAATATTATGGACCAGACGTACCTTCCTGCTCTGCACAAGTAGAAAAATGGAGCAAATACATGAAACATTTCTTCCCAAACGTGGGGCAACAGGCAGCACAGGATTGTGATCTCTGAGAGAATATATCAGGGGAGTCCTACAGTCTTCTCAGCTTTCTACCTGTGGCCACCTCAGCTTTCTGCCTAGAGGCAAGTTCTGGCCACAACACAGGGAGGCGAGGTCCAACAGGACTCACAGTCTTGCTGAATTCCAGGGGTGGAGAAGGAAGGTTGGGAAGGTTGGCATGGCTGGAAGTTGCAGGACATATTTCTGAAACAGAGTAAAAGAGCTCCAGAAATCCAAAGAAGAGTCTCCATGGGCCTTAGTAAGTATGGGGCCTTAGTGCACAGCGTGAAATTCCACAAAATCGTGTAAACAGTGAATAGGGGATTGGAAGCTGTATAACTCCCAGTATTTACACAGGGCGGGGTGATGTTTGAACACTGACAACAAGAATGATGAGTCCTCAGCAGTCACATAGACTTTCAGTGGGATCTCAGAGGGGTCACATCTGACTATTCAGGCTGAACTATCCCTACAGTGAAGACTACTCTAGATCTGCCCTAGCAAATCTCAGAAATACACTGAACGTGATCAAACAATCTGTAAGTAGCTTAGCCGCTCCCCAGGACCAAAACCAACTCCCGTTAAAGGAAGATGACAAGATCCAGACACTCAACAACATAAAATTCACCATGTCCATCGTTCACTAAAACTCACCAGATGCCAAGAAGCAGGAAGAGAAAGACTATGAAAAAGGAAAAGCCCGTCAATAAAAGGGGTGAGAAATAGAGGTGGTGAAACTTGCAGACAAGGATGTTAAAACGATTCTCACGTTCAAACATTTAAAGGGAAACAGGAACAGAACAAGGAGAGAAGTAGAAGTTATAAAGAAGGAGCAAATGGAACTTCTAGAGGTTAAGAAAATACAATATCTGAAATGCATATTCCACCAGATGAGATTGACAACAGATTAGATGCTGTAGGGAGAGAGATCAGTGAACCTGAAGACTTAGCAAATGAATTTATCCATGGTGAAGCACAAATATTCAAAAATAGCAGAACCTTGGTGTGCTGTGAGATAATATCAGACCGCCAAACATAACCATAGAAGGATGGGAGGCAAAACTATATTTGGCAAAAAAACTGGCCGAACATTTCCAAATTTGAGGAAGTTTATAAACCCACAGACCCCGAAAAAAGCTCAGCAAACCCTAGGCAAGGAAAATACAAACAAAACCAAACAACAATACATTACAATCAAATTGCTGACAAAAATAAAGGAAACACTGCAAAGCAGCTGGGGGTGGTGGGGCAGAGGGCATGTTGTACACAGAAGAACAACAATTTGCCATCATTTTGGAGGAGTAGGTAGAGAGAATCCCACGGACAGAAGAGCCTGGTGGCCTGCAGCCCATAGCGTCGTGGAGTCGGATTCTACTGAGCACGTAGGTTCACAGGAAGAGCGAGGCTGGAGACATGCGCAAGATCAGCTCATACCAGTTCGGAGGCCTCGAATCTTGTTCAGTAAACAGTGGGAAGCCAGAGAGGGCTTACCATGGGGGATGACATCTTCAGATTTGGGCTCAGGGAAGAGCACTCTGGCATCGCGAGAACTGTCAGCAAGCCTAGATTAGGTGTTTGAAGAATGGGGAGTGACAATGAGGAAAGACACAGGACGCCAGCACAAGAGGAGTCTAGAGCGTGAGGTCTCCTAGGCTTGGGTATGGTCCTGGGCCTTGGGAGGTGGAGCCTTGGAAATGAGAACACAGAGGAGGAGCAAGTTTGGGGGAGGATTCGAGTTCGATGTTGGACAGAACCTGTTGGAGGTGCCGTGATGACATCTCTGGGAGGGTGTGAAGACAAATTCCAGATGTGGGCTTTGCTGAGCTGGCAGAGATTGGGGTTTCTCCAATTAAAGTGCATTTGCCTCTCTCTGTCACCGGGAGACCTTGTTAAAATACAGATTCTGACTTAGTAGGTGTCTTGGTGTCTTGTAGGAACTGGTGTTTCTAAAGAGTGTCCTTGATGGTGATGGTTTGGAGACGGCACTTGGAGAAGCAAGAATGTAGAACACAGCCACATATGAGAAATTTTTTAGTTAATTTTTTTCTTGTTCTCACCCCAAGTCTGTATTTGCAGAAGCAGTGATGCTCCCTCTGAAGAAAGCAAATAGAAAAAAAAAAGAAAAACCTCCATCCTCTCTATTGGCCACCGCCATCCCCTGGAAGACACAGATCAGGGAACTGGCTGCCTTCCAAATTTCCCTGCCTGCTCACTCGCTCTTAAAATACCCTCAGTCACAGATGCTTCTAGAATGTGAGCTGACCTGGAACACTCTTCGTCAAGGGCAGCAAAGCTTTCAAGTGGTTTCCTGGAACAAGAAAAAGAAAACGAGAGAGAGAAAAGAAGGTTTCTGAAAATGAGACTTAGCAGCTCACACAAGTGGCACCAAACAGAGGCTGGATTCCTTGGAAAGAACGCCGACTACCTGCCTCAGGCACCTCTCTGAACCTTTGTCTTTTCACCTATAAAGTGGGGGCTGTAGCAGCCTCCTTTCAGAGTCTTCTGAGGAGGAAGGGGTCCCACAGGTAAACTGGCGGGCCGGGGCGTGTATACAAAGAGCGCGCAGTAGATACAGCCCCTTCTGTGTTCTAGAGCCCGAGCTGCTTCAGAATTGCCTGGTCGGAGGTCAGCTGCACCCAAACTTCACTCTGGTCCCTTCGCCTAGTACAGATTACTCCCCACAGATCACCTATTGCAGAGGATTCTCAAACACCTTTCTTAATCTCTCTGGACCATTTATGGAATGAAGATAATGCCAGTCACCTCACTGGCATGTGACAAGGATTAAACGAGTTTATGTTTGCAAAGCACCTAGAACAGCCTGCACACATGACAGGCATGCAGTTTGCCTCGGCTGCTTTCTCCAGCTTCCTCTGCTGGACACATTGGGTTGAGAATTCACAACGAGCCCTGTATAGTCCTCCAGTTATTTTTAACAGAACATAAGTGGCTTGCCATTCTCTCTTCTTACATCGCTCCCATTCCCCCTTTGACAGGCCTCCTGCAAGCCTACCTACACAGGGGCTGTGAAATTCCGAACAGTAAACAACCCTCTGTGGAGATTAGCAGATGACAACACAAAGCGGAAGCATTTTCTCACCAGGAGCGCCCAGGTCGTCACTGCTGTGTTTGGCTGCCGCCCACCCATCTCCCTTCTCTGTGTCTGTGCACATCCACCCCTGCCCGGCTGCCTAATAAACTATCCAGTTTCCAGAGTCCACCTGTTGGGACCCTCCAAGCCCAAGGCAAAGGAAGTGCCCACTCTGTGAAAGAGGAAATAAAGGTGTGTTTACCAGACACTGGGAGGCACCAGAGCTGACTCCCAGACTCTGGGCGCACGGCCAGATGAATCCCCAGCTCTGCAGACAGGAAGGTCAAGCTCTAAAAGACATCAAGGGCACAAGTCTCGAGCTGGGAGCCACCTGCCTCGGTGGCAGCGTCACTGCCAAATAAGTTCTTGTTTCCCCACATAGGCCCCCATCACATAGAAGTCTTTCCTGTGCACAGCTGGCCTGGTTGACTCAGATCAATCAGGGAGGGCAGGAGGAGAAAGCCAACCCCAGAGACACCTGGGGAGTCCATGCCAGAACCCTGGCTGCTGCCCCACCCCCAGGGAGGACGAGGGGAGGGCTGATGAGCCCTGCCATGGGCCATCCCATGCATGGCAAAGCGCCCGCTAATTCCCTATGTGGAATAAGTCATCTGAATTTGGATGCCCACAGGGGCAGCTTTAAGAGAAGACATTGAGTTGCTCTGGGCCTTGGGTATTTCTTTGAACAAACTGACCAACCACCATCCTTAACAGTACTGAACTAAAATGTAAAACAACAGAGGTCCCTGGGGCGGGGTGTGGTAACTGGGGAGCCTTTGTGAGGCTGCTGCACTTGAAGGCCACCAAGGACCCAAACAAGCTGTCAGCTCACACTCGTCATCCTTCCTGGACCTGTTGACCAAGACATCCAATTCCTCCCCGTAGGCCAACATGGCACTGGTCCCCCAAAGTTGGCCCCTGCCCAGCACTGCAACCTACACATGAGGACCAGACGGGTTAATGACTCATGATCAAGACATTCAGCCCCTTTGTCCAGGGAGAGAGTTGTGACTTCCTCCTGGATTTTGGCGCCTTGTGACCTCAATGCGTAAGAGGTAGAAGGAGGGCTTTATTGAAGAGCTGGGCCTTGGGGTCTTCTCCCACGCCCAACACATTAGATATACTTATTTATAAATACCTAGAAATGTGTGCATCATATAAATGGCCCCAGGGAAAATGAAATGCCATTTGTGGTCTTTTGGCATCTAGCGATCTGTCCCATCCTGATTTCCTTTTATTTCAGTATAAAAAACCATGCCAAAAAGTGAGCAGAGCTGTGAATGAGCACAAGTGTCATACTCACACAAGAGACCTGGACTCCATTCATTATTAAACAGCTTGATTGAGGTACAATTCACTGGCCAGATAATTTACCCACTTCAAGTGTACAACTCAATGATTTCTAGCATATTTAGAGGCCTGTAACAGAAGGCAGTGGCACCCCACTCCAGTACTCTTGCCTGGAAAATCCCATGGACGGAGGAGCCTGGAAGGCTGCAGTCCATGGGGTCGCTGAGGGTTGGACACGACTGAGTGACTTCACTTCCACTTTTCACTTTCCTGCATTGGAGAAGGAAATGGCAACCCACTCCAGTGTTCTTGCCTGGAGAATCCCAGGGACAGGGGAGCCTGGTAGGTTGCTGTCTATGGGGTCGCACAGAGTCGGACATGACTGAAGCGACTGAGCAGCAGCAGCAACATCACTATAATCCATTTAAGAAACTTTTCATCACCCCAAAAGGAAACACTGAATCCTTTAGCTGTGACCCCTTCATTCCCACCATTCCTTCTAGCCCTTGGAAACTACTAATCTACTTTCTCTCTATAGATTTGCCTACTTTGAACTTTCACAGGAACGGAATCATACAGCCTGTGGTATTTGGTGTTTGGCTTCCTTCTTTTAGCGTATTCTCAAGGTTTGACCGTATTGTAACATGTATCAGTACTTCATTCCTTTTTATGGCCAAATAGTATTCCTTGGCCTGGATATATCCCATTTTGTTTTTCCGCTTATCAGCTTCTCATTTGGGTTGTTTTCACATTTTGGCTATTTTGAATTATGCTGCTATGGCTGTGATCAGTTGTACAAGCTTCTTTGTGGGTATATACCTACATTTATCTTGGTTGTATACATAGGAGAGGAGTTGCCAAGTCACATAGTTTAACTTTGCCAGTTTCTTTTTGAAGAACTAGTTCTCTTCTACTATCTAGAGTCTCATGGGCCAGTAACTAAGTCTCTACTGATGCATTCATTGGGCAGGTATTGACCCAAACAAAGCCCACCTTTCTTAGTTCTGACCCATTTCCAGCTTTCCTGGTGATTCAAAATCCTCAAAATCCCTCCAGCAAATCTGCTGTTGGCTGGGTTAGCCTGAGCTGTTTTTCACTGCTTGTATCCAAAGCTCTCAGTCTGTTGGCCCCTCTCAGACTCAGAGCATGCAGGCAGCTTTGATTAGAGAGTGGCATGACACAGCAGACAGGCCCCAACACCATACAATGCCGGAGTGTTCGTGACACCAGATAGCCAAAGTCTGGGTGAGGAACCCGGAACAATCCACCAGGTCCAACTAGAGAGATCCTAGTAAAAAGTCTTGCATGGACCGTGAAGCTCATATCTGATCCCAGGCACACAATAGACACTTCAGGGGCCTGCATCACATCCCTACCTCTGACTCATTCATTCGTTCATTCACCCATTCACTTAGTCAACTAGCTTTTATTGAAAGACCTAGTTTCTTGTAACTACTCTCTGAGCTCTGGGTATACAGTAAAGTAGAATCGATTCTGCTCGCAGGAGTCACCATCTCCTAAGGACTGAGGCAGACAAATGGAGTACCATAGCACGTGATGGTGAGTGGAGGGCTGATTTAAGGGGATAGGGGAGGGGTGGGGAGCGGGGGAAACAGAGAGGCACACACGTCATGTGTTTGCAGGCCTGTCTCACACCTCGGCTCACTGACTGTTTTGGCCACTACTGCAACACTCAGAGGCTTCCCTGACAACTCCAAATTTCAGCTCCTCCACGGACCCTGTATCCAGAGCTTTTCCCAGAGCCTCTGCCACTGACTTGTGAGCCCCTCAGCCACACTGGCCCGCATACAAGAGGGGTCACACTCCCTCTGGGGCAACCCCACCAATCGGGCACATAAGGTACTGGAGACACACTCCTATGTTCTATCAGGGCACAAAATTCTCAGGCACTTTTCAAAGAAGGCTGCTCAGAGCCGTTACCAGCTCAGTGACACATTCATGGCTTCTCCTTTCCTGTTCCACTCTTTCCAGTTCCTCCCCACCACCCCAAACTGAGATCATTCCCCCCAGTAAAAACATGCCTGCAAGCCCTTGACCTAGGAGCTAGTTGAGGGAATGAGGGAGTAGGGGTACAAGCTAAGAGAGGCAATTAACCCTGTCTTGGGAGGGCAGGAGGAGGTCCTGGAGGAAGTGACTCCTGAAACCAGAGTAGGGGGAGGCTGGGTGAGGAAGGAGATGAAAGGGGCTCCACAATCCTGGCCGAGGGGGGAACCCCAAGGGCAAGGCTGTAGCTGCAAGAGAGAACTTAGTGCTTGCTTCCTTGAGCTGTGAGTGGTTCACCTGGGGGATGAAGGCTGGTGAGAGGGGATGTGGTAGGGGCGGAGCGACAAGGACTAGATTGTGAAGGTGGGGACCCTGATCTGCAGGCACAACTATAAGATCACAAGGCACAGCCTCCCTAGGAGGAGGCACAGTGCCACCAAGCACCACCCACTGGCACAGAGCTCACTGGGGCTGCTACCAGGGTTTTCCCATCTCTCGATGAAGAAACTGAGGCACAGAGAAATGAAGTCATTTTATGCACACACAGTGATGGACACACACAGCTAGTACATGGTGGAGACAGGTTGTAAACAAGGGCAAAGGGCTCCAGAGACCATGCTCTTCACCACCAGCATGCGCTGACTCCTTCAGCAGAAGAGAAGAGGCGAGGTTTGGGCTGGCCCCGCCTCCTCTTCCTCTGTTGTCTTTCCCTTAATCAGGGGTTCTTAACCCCAGGCAGCGTTGCTTCCAAGGGATGTTTGGCAAAGTCTGGAGACGTTTTGATTACAACTAGGGGAGGAGGGTGCTTCAGGCCTCTAGTGGTCAGAGACTGAGGGTGCTGCTAACCGGCTCCCACAACACACAGGACAGCACCCCGTGCCCAACAACCAAGAGTCATCCAGGCCAAAATGTCTGTCTTGTGGAAGAGGACTGTGCCGAGCTCCTCTCTCTGCCTCCTCTCCTCCCAACAGGGTGACAGCTCAGTGATGGTGGGAGGTCGGGACCACAGGAAGAGGAGAGGGGGACAGGAAGGAGCCCGCCATCCAGGGCACACTGCACTACTTGATGCTTTCTTGCCCCTAATGCTGGTTGGAGGGGGAGGGCTCCCTGTTATTGAGTTTACCACTCTGATGATTCCATAAGAGAGACACGCTGATGGATAAAAGCATCCTCTGTGGATCCTGTATGTCTCCGGCAGGTGGGAGAGCGCTTCAGTCCTCCCAGAACTGTGTGGAATGGGCTTTCTGAATTAGGGGATCAAAACTACCCTGGAAATTCCACTGTGGGGTCATCAGAGTAGTAAAACCCAGATCTGGAGGGTTAGATGCTGGTGCCAGCTTCCCACTCTAGAGGTCGAAAAGACCTCCAATTGAAACCAATTGACTTTTTCATGAAACTGACATTTTTGACATTTACAGCAAAGTAAAGAAAAACAGAGCCTGGAGTGGGAGTTGCAGAGTGTTAGACCAGACAGAGCAAACAGGAGCTTGGGGATGGGGGTCAGGCCCTCTGTGAGAAGGAGCTGCGGGATCCCCACCATCTCTCCTACAAGAAGCATTCCCTCTGGTAGCAGGAGGATACCCGCCCAGCGGCTCAGCCTTTCACTTTCATGGAGTGGCAGTATCAGGGCACATGGTGTGACAAATGCAAGCGAGCCTGACCTTCCTAGAAAACCCATCCTCGGGGCCAAGTCCCTGCTCTGTGACTGCACCTGGGAATGTCTGGACTCTGCAGGGAGACCGGCCACACCCACCACACCACCCACCTGCACAGCCACAGCCCAGCAGCCACACCAGCACTCCCCGGGTATACACAGCCACAGTCCCAGAGTCCCAGGTCTAACAGACAAACCCATGATCCTCTAGTCTCTGGCACTACCAAAGATAAACAGAGCCAGATACTAGTGACTGTGGTCAGGATGGATTTTAATCAGTAATAACTATTGCAAGAGGGAGTAAAGTCCCCGGTGAACAAGCTCGTTTCTATACAGAGGTGTCTGGGTGTTCTAAAGAGAGAACCAGGGAATGAAGCAGGGGGCGGGAGGAGGGGGGTGCGGAGCAGTGAGCAGGAGGCTCAGGAGAGTCAGGGAAGCGAAGCATTACAAAACACAGGAAGGAGACATTGGTCCACGTGAAACCCCCAGGGTTGGCTAACTGGCGTTATGGACGTGAGGCTCCTCGCCTCCCTCAGAGGCTGGGAGGCGTCGCATCTCCTCAGATGATGGCTAGGACAGCCAATTCTTTCAGCAGCCTTGAGTTTTCCCATGTCGGCACTTTGAGAGGGGCCTACCATCATCCTAAGGATGTGGCCCTGAGCTGTTAGAAACTATGTTAGTGTCTCTTGAGGTTTTTACAGGCCAAGGGTAAGGCCTATTGCACAAGAGGGCTCAGAGGAGGCTGGCTGAGGTTTGGTGGAGGAGAGTAGCCTTATCGGTGCCCATAAGCTACCAAAATAGCTAAGCATCCTACCACGGCAGCATGACCTCTCAGACTTGCGTGGACTCCGTGTACTTCCACGTGTTCACCATGATAAAGGATCTTCAACTCCGCCCGGCCACTCATGCCTCTTGTGCAGGCTGTGGTCCCTTGAGACCAGCCACCCCTTCATCCCAGGCACCCCATGCCCTGTGTCCTCAGGGCGGGCATGAATTGGCATGTCTCTCCTCCCTGGTAGCTGCATAGGTTTGCATATTAAGCATGGCTGTTGTTATATACAATAATAGCCCTCTTCATAAGACAGATGTTTATTTCTCTTCTGAGCCATGATAGGAATGAGGGAAATCCAGAGTTCCCACCACAGGATTCTTTTCATCAAGGCTCCTCCTGTCCTGTTGTCTAACCATGTGTGGTCTCCACTTCTAAGACCACGTCAAGGTCCCAGAAGGCTGGTAGAGCACCAGCCGACACACCCAGATGCCAGCTCACACTAAGGGAGGAGAGAGAAGGCCATGTCAACGAGGCAGTGAAGGGCCTTCCAGAAGCACGCCATCTTTCCAGGAAGGTCCTGGAAATGACACACCACACCTCCACTTATATCTCCTTGATGAGATATTTGTTGAGCATCAAGGAAGGCTGGGGAGTTTGGCCCTTCATTTGGTGGCCAAGTGCCCAGATATAAGTCAGAACTCGTATTACCAAGAAAAGGAGAAAGGGTATTAGGACATTAACTATAGCTTTTGCCCTGGTGAGTGGCTTGAGCCAGGGTCTCCCCCTACCGAGCCTGCCAACGTTTTCTCTCCCTGGGCACAGTGGAGCAAATGTTGGTACCAAAATTTGGTTACCAGGGTGACAGGAAGAGGAAGCCCCACTCAGACCTCCACATCTCAGCCGCATGCTCCCAGCCTCTCTGGAGAGGCCAGTGCTGGTGGCAAGCGCTTTCTTACCAGGAGTCTCTAACGCAGCTCTCCGAGCCCTGTGTTCCTCTGGCCCTGGGCTGTGGCTCTCCTGAGCACTCCAGGAGCCCAACTCTGATACCAGTCCACCCTCTGGGCCCTCTTCCTGGAATTCCTCCCCAGTATCTTTCCAGCACAACAATCTTGTCCTCTTGAGCCCTCCCTGGCCCTGTCTACATTTCGTCATCCTCATCAACATCTTGTCTTCTCCCTCTCCTGGTCTCCCCCTGCTGTCATGCGGCTCATCTGATTCATTCTCCACCTCCCCACTCTGTAACATAAACTCTAGCATATGGAGATTCTGGCTCATTGGTAAAGAATCCACCTGTGAAGTAGGAGATGCGGGTTTGATCCCTGGGTGAGGAAGATCCTCTGGAGAAGGAAATGGCAACCCACTCCAGTAGTCTTGCCCAGGGAAAGAATCCCATGGACAGAGAGGAGCCTGGCAGGCTATAGGCAATGGGGTCACTAAAGAGTTGAACTTGACTTAGCAACTAAACAACAATATGGAGATCCTGCCTGTTTTGTTCCCCGTGGCATCTAGAACAGTGCCTAATGCCTAAGAGGTGGTCATAAATGTGTTTGAATGGCTGGATGGTGGGTGGGTAAGTGAATGAGTGAATGGAGCTATTCAAACCCTTATCCTTATGCCCACCAGCACATGTTCTGTTTTCCTTGCTGCAGCCCTGCCTGCCACCCCATCAGTTCTACTACCAAGACCCTCTCCCACCCAGCTGGCTCTCAAGTAAGTCTCCCTGGCTGTCTGTGTAGTGCCATAGGCAGTCAGGGGAACCTGTAGGAGGGGGACTCTTGGCTCCCCCAAATCTGAGGTTTCAGGCTCTGGTCTGCCAAGCACCAGCTGGTTGGTAGGGAGGAAGTGATTTTTGACTCCTAGCCCCTATTTTCATGCCTACATCAGAGGCATGTTTTCCACTGGTCATTGGGAGGGGCTCAGAGATCATGCAGGTCCAACCCCAGGACACGCGGCGTGTTCATGATGGTCCCCTCCTCCTCTTCAGTGGCCGTGAAACCAACCTTCAGCCTCTTGCTGATGTTTCATGATTGTTTATCCAAGAGGAAGGACCAGGGCATGTCCTAGTCCTATGAGTTAGAGTCTCAAGAAGGGACACTGGGACTTTTAGGCTTGATTTCTGTGGAAAGTACCCAGCACTTGGAATCAGTGCAGCAAGACACAGACCATCCCATTCACTGTAAGACTTTGTACAGGTAAAATGAAAGTGTTAGTCACTCTTTGTGTCTGACTCTTTGTGACCCCATGGACTGTAGCCCACTAGGCTCCTCTGTCCATGGGGATTCTCCAGGCAAGCATGCTGGAGTGGGTTGCCATGCCTTCCTCCAGGGGAATCTTCCCAACCCAGGGATCAAACTTGGGTCTCCTGCATTGCAAGCAGATTCTTTACCATCGGAGACCCCAAGGAAGCCCTTGTACAGGTAAATGCCCACCTAAAGATTCCCACTCACCCTGGAGACCCCCACTCACCCATTGACATTCAGCGCCAATGTCCGCCCCGTCCCGTCTTCCTTACCTAAATGAGTTAGAATTCCCTCTTCCTCTCATGTTACTTTGTACATTCATTTGACTGTGGATAGCTCTTTAGTGCATTTATCCACTCATCCATTTATACATCCATCCATTCATCCATCTATCCATCCATCCATCCATTTGTCTGTCTGTCCATCCATCTAGTCAGCAAGCATTTTCTAAGTACCAGTTACTACTGGAGAGAAAGAAACAAACAAGGGCCTGGACTTGGCTCCTGAGGACCTCAGCCCATAAAAAGCAATATCCATGAAGCGGGGCACCTGGGAGTAAGCAAGCACAGACTGGACAAGGGAGACCCTGACCTCAACCTCCTGTGAGCCTTAGGAAGCTCCTCCGGGGCAGGTGGGCTCAGGGTTCTGAGAGCCTAGACACCAGGGAAGGATGGGAGATGGACCTCTGGCGAAAGAGTGAGAGGAGTGGACATTGGGGAGAATATAGTAGTGACGCAAAGTGGTTGCTTCAAAAACAGTCAAAGTGGCAAGCTGAAGTAAGCGAAGAGTGATTAAAACATTATATGCATTACAGGTATCCCCCACTTCTCGAAAGTCCACTTTATGCCACTTCAGTCTGCAAAAGACTTACACTAGTACCTATTTTCACAAAAGAAATCCAAAGAGGATTTTCACTTTTACGAGAAAAGGCAAAAAGCGCAAACAGTGTTCAGTGATTGTATTGCAGCGAGCTGAGCCATTACAGAGGCGGCAGGCATCCTGGGCAGTGAGAGGGCACCGCCAAGCTCCTTCTCAAAAACTGCGCCCAGTGTCTCAGCATCAAGCCGCCACAGCTTTGAACTGTGTCTGCGAGCATCTGTGCTTCATCTCTGTCTATTTTGTGCATCCATTAGCAAGGGGTGTCCTAAAGTAACTGTTTCTTCATTTCATGCCATTTCGACTTATGAAAGGTTTTGTAGGCTGAAGGAATGCTCTACTTTTGGACAGTGGGAGTCACCTGTATAGAGAACTGTGTTACATGCCATACATATGCTATTTCAACGAATTCTCTAGTCTTGTGTGAGGGTGATGAGGAAACAGGTGAGCCATTTCCAGGAATGTATCAGGGCCGCACAGCTAGCATAGGGCAGCCTCTGATCTCATCCCAGGAACAGCTGACTCCATGGTCCTTGCTCTCACTCCTAGGCTGTACCACCAGCCACCAAGTGGTCCATCATGGAGCAGGGAGGAGGGGCAGGGAGCTCTGCAGGGCATGGTGCCCAAGGCAAAGGGGAGAGAGCCACTGACTCTCCTCTACTGAGGAGAAGAGAATCGCTTCTGTACTGGGGGCTCTCAGAAAGCATAAAGTAGGATTTCATTCATCTCTAGGCTTCCATCACCCAACACATTGCCTAGTACAGAGAATGTTTGCTGAGTGACTAAAAATACCTCAGGGAATTAGTGAATGAATAAAGCAATGTGGTGTTGTTAGACTTTGAAGTCAAACTATACTTATTAGAATTAGATTTAGCAATACGTGAAAGAAAGCCCCATAGTGCTTTAAGCAAAATGGTAATTTATTAGATTTTCTATAAAGAAGCCCATAGGCAGACAGTCTGGAATTGGTATAGCTTCCAAAAAATGAAGAACTAAATCTTCAATATTGCTGACCCATGATTCAAGAATGAGGCTCCTAGTGTGTACTTTTACCTGGATACTCAGAAAAGGTGCCAGAGCTCCAACCATTGCATCTCCATTCCAGGTAGCTAGAAGCAGAACAAGAAGGAGTAGAATCCACACTATCCCTTTTACGAGACTTCCTGAAGTTACCATACAACTTCTGCTTATACCTCACTGGCTAGAACCTAATTACATAGTCCACTTCAGCCCCAGGGAAAGCCAAAAATAGTCCTTTAGCTGGAGCCTTGGCTGCTTTGAGTACAAGCTGTTATCAAGGAGAACGGGGAGAATGGATGTTGTGGAAAGCAACCAGCAACCTCTGTTACTAGAAGTGAGTGGCTTTGTGCAAACCTGCATGCATATGGCATCTCTTCCCAGGGAAGGAAAGGCCCCTTCACCTCCTGGGGAAGCAGTTATCCTAGGGAACTCCAGGAAGAGAAGGACTTGGCAGGTATTTGAGGAGATTACATCTGCCTGATAGATGGAAGCCACTGAACTCCAGCAGATGCCGCGAGGACAGAAGATTGGGAGCTCTTGGCCGGTTCTGGGTGTTGTCCCCGGTGGGGAGGCCTCCTTATCACCGCTGGATCAGGGCCTGCTCAACAAGGCCCATTAAAGGGACTGGACTTGGATTCCATCGGTGCCCCAGGGCCAGGTGTTTAGAACCATCTGCTTTCTGACAGAGAAGATAAAAAGGCCTGGGCCAGAGGATTCTTTCCTGGGCCGCCTGAGCTAAGAAGTTTGCACTGAAGGTGAGTCCCAAGACTCCCGGTCACCTGCAGAGCTCCCAACTTGGCACACGCAGGCTGGTAAAGTTCAAAGGCACCTTCCTCAAGGGGATAAAGACACTAGGCAGAGGCCATCATGCGGAGGTAGAGCCTTGCCCACTCCCTGAGCCCAAAGCTGACGGGGCCCGTAGAGCAGAGCCAGGAAGCCCAGGGGGACAGCGAGCTGTGCCTGGAGCAGGAGCTGCACACAGGGAACACGCACTCTTGGCAGTGATGCTCTCAAAACGATGCAGGACCAGGGTGTGCACCTGGCTCCCTGGCACTGCCAATTCTGGGTCTCTCTTGGGTAAAGCCAAGACTACCATCCATGGGCCAGGAGTAGAGGGGGAGTGTTCACTTCTTCTCCCTAGGTCTTTGGGTCCCCTACTGTTTCAGTCAAAGGCCATCTCCTGTCTGTTCTATGGTTAAATCTCAGTATAAACAGAGTTTTGAATTGTCCTTTGTTTGTTTCCTCAGGGGAGACAAAGTAGGCCATATTATTGTGCCCACTTTGCAGATAAGCAAATTGGGGTACAAAGAGGGTTCAGACATCCGTCCAAGCTCTCTGTCAGAGTCTAAGGGGATAAAGCTGAAACTGGGATCTGTCTGTCTAACATCCAAGGAGGAGGCTGTCACTAAGACAATGGAACTTCTGGGAGAAGAGTTCCTTTCCTAGCGGTGCCCACACCATTTGCCTCTGTCCCAAGAAGTCCAGATTTAGTTGAGATGATTAATGAGATGTGGTCAGCACCTGCCAGGACTTTCCCTGGGTAGACCACAGCTTCCTGGTTTAGGCACCCATGCCAGCCTGCCAGCCGAGGGCCAGTGTGGTGACGCCCAGGGATGGACTCCCATGGAATCCCAGTGCTGGACCAACTTTGTGCTCAGCTGGTGTGAACCAGCACCAGCCTCCGCTCCTGGTCTTTCTGCTGGTGTCCAAGCGAATGACCACCTGTCATCCCTCCCTGTCCTGGCCCAGCAGACATGGAGGAGAGGCAATTGGCAATAAAGGGCAGTTCTAGTCCCAATGTGCCTGTAACAGAATTGAGGAAGGTGAGACCTCCCCAGGACCCTGCAGCCCCCTAACCAGCAATGGCACAGACATAGCAGCCAAAGCTCCACCTCTGTCCCCTCGGGTTCTTGAGATCTTCCTTTTCAAAGGCAAACACTTCTGTAAAGAGTGCTGAAGGCCTCCACTTCCCCAGCTATAAAATGAAAATCCTTCCCACTCAGGAAAAAGAGACTCTGGGAAGGTGTAGGAGAAATTGCTGACATATTGGCTGGGGCAGCAGATGTTCAGGATTCGTGAACCCGAGAGATAAACACGGTGGCCTTATGGGCCCAGCAACAGAAGGGCACCTGCGATGGGAGAGCTGCCTGTCTCCCCTGCGGGGCCGTCCTGCCCCACCTGTGGCTACCTCCAGTGGCCACCCAGCCTGCTCATCCATCCTGGGAGGGTTCTGGAGCAAGAGCCTCATTTAGGGGGCTGTCATCAGGGTGAAGTGGGGAGGAGCTGGCCTGAGAGCTGGGACTGGACTTGGGGAGGAAGAAGGAGGATGCCCTGCAGTGGACCCAGGAAATGATCCCCAGGTGGCCTGCCCTCTCCAAGCACCAGCCTTTGCCACAATCCCTGTTCATTCATTCTTTGAACAATGTGCCTTACATTTTATAAAGCAATTGCATATTGCATGTATTCTTACTCTCATCTGATTTACTCTGCGTGATAACCTGTTTTACAGATGAGAAAAGTGAGGTTTGGAGGAGACTTCATAGTTTGTGAGGCAAGAACAGAATCCAAGTCCCCCTTTGCCTTGTGTTCTCTACGTGGAAATGACAAAATCTGGCCCCAGGGAACCACAGACAAATGGCATTTGTCCCATCTGTCAAGGAACTGTAAAGAAAAAACAGTTCACCAAAGGAGCCGAGCATCGTGTGTGTGTGTGTGTGTGTGTGTGTGTTATGTAGAACAAGTGATTAAATCCAGCTAGAGATTTTGTTTATTTTGTGCTTCTGAGTGTTTTTCACATTTCTTACAGTGTTACTTTTGTAATTAGATATAGAAAAAAGAAACAATAAGAGCTATTAAAATCATTTTAAATAATGAGAGAGGGTAATTGGGTTATAAGGAGACAAACATGGATTTGGAGTCCAGAAGCTTGGCTCCTAGTCCTGAATCTTCCCTTTCCCTGCTGTGTGACCTTGGCCATGCAGGATCCCTCTCTGGGCTTCAGTTCCCTCATTAAGAACCCAAGCACTGGTCTAGAAGCTCCTGCAGAACCTTTCCCCACTGGTCTCTCTGGGTCATGAATAGTCACTTCTAAGGACAAAGCAGATCAGGGATTCCCAGCCCGAAGCCCCAGACTCCAGACTTCCAAACCCACCCCTTTGCTTTTGGGAATCTGGACTCAGGACGTGGCCACGTCCACTCCCTGCCGTGGGGAAAGAATGAGAGGAGGCAATTCCCCGTGAATCTGACAAGTTGTTTCCAGCTGCTGCTAACATGTTATTAGCAGGATTTTCCTAAACCTCACATCTACTTTCCAAAGTCACACCAGGCACAGTGGCCTTCTTGTCCTCCTTAGCCCTCCAGGACTCAGAGCTTGAAGAAGAAAGAATGCACCCCCAAGTTACTGATCGGAGCTATGCTTGCCTCTCTAGCTGGTTCCTCGCAGGTTAGGGTTTAGAAGCCTCACCGAGACGTCTGGACGCCCTGATCCCTGCTTTCGCTCTGGGGCTGTGTCTCACTACTTCCAGATGTTTACACAGCTGGCTGGATTACTTAACTGCCTTGACATCATACACCTTGATATTTCCTCTACACAAAAACAGTTCAGATGGGAAAGAAACTGGCTATTGAGAAGCTGTGCTCTGCGGAACTAACCAAAATAACATTCCAACTCACCAAGGAGAAGCTGAATGCCTTGGCTTGCGTGCACTGGCCCCACACGAATGCACAGACCTTGGTTCCCCATCTGCTAATCGAACGGGTGGGTTTGGACAGCACTCAAAGCTCCTTTGGATGCACAGAATTGAAGTTGCCTCATTGGACAGATTTTGATCCCAAGTCCTGGGGTGGGGAATTGATTTGATTCAACTGATAACTACTTGTAGAGAACCAAGTACCAGGGTAAGACTAGACGGACACAGAAGATAGAAGTCCTATCAGGCTAGTGAGTGGCCCCAGGGATGCCTGTGTGTCAGGCTCTACGCTGAGCCCTTCGTGGCTAGTGTCTCTTTCCTAACCTCATTAACAGGAGATCTGTGTGTTTTGCTTGGCTTTATAGATAAAGGGACTGATGCTTAGAGATGTTAACGAATTTACTTCAGGTCACAAAATCTGGGGCATCCACACCACTAAACATCACTGCATGCTGCTCCTCAAATATTTCCTACCCACACACACCCTCTAGTCCAAAAGAGAGACACAAGTCAAGTAAAGAAGAAACATTTTCACCACCAGAAGTTGGCAAGTGCCACAATCAAGATATGTATCAAGCACTAGGAGAGCTCTGGCTGCTTGGGAAAGGCTGCCTAGGAAAAGGGCCCTTTGGACTAGGCTTTGAAGGCTGACTAAGAGTCTACCCGGGAGAGGCAGCTAGAGGAGGAGGCTGTCACTAGCTGATGGTGATGCCAGGCCCTGACACGGTTCAGTGCTTCCAGAACACTGCTGTTTTCACAGCCTGCTCATTTTAGGAATGGCCCAGAGGGCTTTGGGTCTAGATGTCACTTTGTGACCAACAGCAGCTTCTTGGCACCGCCTCTCCCTGACTGTCAGCCCTGTAAGGCCAGGGTCAGGGACTGTCTGGGGTTGTGCCCTGGCACCTGGCACCAAGCAGAGCACAGTCTGTTTTTACTGGGCAAATAAACGTTTCACTTTGCAGGACTCATTCCCCAAGCAGCAGCAGCAGGAGCGTAAACAACTAAATTTGTTGAGGGTGGTTTGCCAGGCACCGTGCTAAGTCCTTTTCATGCATCATCTTATTTAATCCACCCAAAGCCACGCTCTGAGTAAAGAACGATGATTTTCCCTACTTGACACGTGAGGTTAAATAACTCATCCAAGGTCACACAATGAGCAAGTGCGTGGAGCCAGGATCGTGCCCAGCCTGTAAGGCTTCAAAACCCATGGCTTAACCCCTCTGCCTCCGGTTTCTCTTTGTCGTGGCCTTGCCGCCCTCTTAGCTCTCCAGGGAGAAGGAGCTGTTGCAGGCAGGCCTGATGTGCCACAAACCTCCCAGCACATCCTGCCCCTTTGTCCTCAGACATCTGTTTATCATCTCCCTGATCTGGAGCTGGCCGGGCCCTGCCTCCTGCCTTGCCGTGATTCAGATGTTGGGGAGGATGGAAGCCAGAGCCCAGCTTCTGAGCATCTGAACTGGCAGAGCACAGGACAGCCTGGTGCACACTTGCGTTTGTGTTGTCAGCCCACAGCATGGCATTCGTCAGAGACAGGGACTTGTGGATACCACCCGAGCCTCCCCAGGCTTCTTGCTGTGGCCAGCCAGCCAGCACAGCACCGCTGCCCACAGCTCTGGGGAAGGTGATAGACAGAGTACCCTGCTTCCTGAGCCCCTGCCCACCGCCTTCTACTCCACTCTCTGATACACTGCCTCCCCCACACCCAATTCTGCCAGAAGCCTGCACCGGGATGGAATTCCTCTTCCCACTTTGAGCAAGAACAGGAGCAGCCCTGGACATTTCTGAAAGCAATGCTCTTTTCAAAGCATGTTCTCTAAAATCTTAGCCTTGAGAGATGTCCTGCCAAAAAAAAAAAAAAGAAGAAGAAATTTCAGAAGATGCTGTGGACTGTGTCCTGCTCTTGCTGTTCCCAGGGCATACTGGAGTGATGCAGGCACTGAGAAGGTCTGCAGAATTTCCCAAATTACCCTTTATTCTAGGTGCTCTTGCTCTGAATGGGAGAACACCTTCCATGACTTGGAAGGGAAACCAGGTGCAGGCAGAAGACGCCTCCCTCCGGTAGGTCACATGCTCACCCACCAGCGGGAGACCCCTCCTCTCTGGACATGTGCAACCTGGAACCCCTCCCCCTACTTCTTGCTCTGGGCATCTCCTACCCTGCCAGGAAGTCCCCAATTCACACAGCATCCCCAGAACGGACTTTCCTATAGGTCCTCAGAGTGAGAACAAGACCAGTGTTTGGCTATAAGGAGGCAGGGACAGACTCTTCATCAGCACGCTGCACTTATGCAGAGATGCTCAGGACTGGGGAAGCTCCTGTCACTGAAGGTGCCCGTGCAAGGCTGGGTGGCCTGACGACCGGGGAGTCTCGTCTCAGAGGGAGGCTAGCCCCTTCCTACCTTTCGGTTCTAGGGCACTGGGAATACCCTCAGAGGAACTTGAGCTGCCCTGGATAGACCCTCCAGGAGCAAAGCCCTGGGACGGCACCCACCGCACTTTACACTAAGAATGTGCTTACCTATCGGTTCCCCAGACAGATAGGAACCCGTGCGAGGTGTTCCATCCATGGATCTGCCCCCCAGGGCCTGTATATGTCTGTCCCACAACAGGACTGGATGCAGGTTTATTGACTACGTGCTAGATTTAGGTCAGTGACTGTTACACGTCATGTTCCTTAAGAAGCAGACTCTGAGCCAGAGATTAGTGTGGGATGTGCTTAGGATCCCGTCTACAGGAGCAGGGCAGAAAGCAAACGTGAGCTGAGGGAGAATCAGGCTGTCAGGTAGTCACGGCGAGGCCTCAACTGGCCCCATGGAAGAGCACTGAAGCGGTGGCCTTTCACAGGACTGGACATCTGAACCTCGATGTGGTCTGTCAGTAAGTGTGGGCTGCCCAGGGGAGGAGGTGTACCCTTGACATTGCAGCTCTCTTTAGCCAGCCAGCTCCTAAAATCCTCCTAAAGAGGACTGACCATGGAGCATTGTCAGCTGAGGACATTCCCAGCAGCTGGAGGAAAAACTCCCCTGGTCCTGCAGGGGAGACCCGGATGCCCAGGACAGAGCAGAGCAATCCCATACCACTGACCCCAACCCCAGCTTTGCCGCCTGGCCAATCTGGACCTTCTTTCTCCTCCTGGCCCCTCTGCCCATGCCAGCTCTCTCCTTCCCTCCTTCAGTTTTCCTTTGTGCAGGACAGGGGCTCCTCCAAGGGGCAACCTTGCATGGGGGGCTGGAGTGGGACATCGAACAGTGAGTGTCCTACCAGGGCCACATTTGGAGCGAGCCAACTGTATGTGGTTAAGAATAAGGATCCCACCTGGTCCTCCATCCATCACATACTAGCCAGGTGACTTCCACAATTTGCCACACCTTCTCATATTCATTTCCTCTTTGTGAAGCAGAGGTGATGGGGCTCAGTTCAAGGGGTGCCGGGCCCCAAGGCTGGGATGAGAGCATGAAGAGCAGCGTCCACACTCAGCAACATGCGTGATTTTGTTCTCACTACTGTGCTCCATCCTGCTTGACCCTATGTCCACAGAGTTCTCCATCACTCCCACATGCCCGCCTCCTTCCCTCTGGCATGAATATTCTCTGCATCATTTCACGAATAAACTGGTGACCCAGGTCTATCAGGGCAGCCCACTGCTTTTGCTTGGAGTCTGAGCTGGACCCTCCTGCACTGAGCCCTCAGAGAAGCCGGTGTGGTTCCCGGGAGGAAGAAATGGATTGCTCGGCCAGGGGCTTTCCTCTGCTGTTCTCTGTGCTGGCTGGGGGTCCCATTAGTGAACCAGCTCAGACTTCCCCCAGCAGGAGAGAACACTGGCATTGCAGGATAGCCTGTAGCTGCGAGAGTGCCCAGCTCTTAATGGAAGGGGATGGCAACCCAAAACACTGTCCATTAGCAACATCTGCTGTGACCCCAGTCGCTCCCCACAGAGCACATCATGCGGTCTCCTGGTGCTTCATCTTTGCGGATGGAGGATGTTTTCCTGGTCCAGGACTCCTCATTAGCACTGATGGAGATGCTCGTGCCCCAGAAGGACTTGTCTGCAGGGCGTGAGGGGGCTTTCTCAGCAGGGTGGTGAGAAGAAAGGGGCACTGAGTGGGCAGTGTTTGGTCTTCCTAAGGGGTAGCTATTGGTCAGTACACAGTGGTCCCAGCCAAGGATGGCCATACAGCAGCAGGAATCTTCAGCTAATGGTGATAGGGGGAGTTTAGGGAGGCACAGCTCCATGATTTGGGGGTTGGCAGCAGTTGGGAGGAGTCTATTCAGTTCCAAACTGGGCCCCCATCAGCAAGAGATGTGGAAAAAGACAGCTCCTAGATGGGGCATGTATGGGAATAGGGTATGAGGAATGCTAACAGAGGGGCTGGCTGAGGGGCAGGGATGCACAGAGTGCAGGAGCAGTGTAGAAGTTCGGGGGTGCTCTTTCCAACCACGGCCCAGGAAGGGCACAGGTATGTTGCCTGGGCAGGCCCACAGGTTGAAGGAGGGTGGAGGTCACACTCCAGCACAGGCTTAGGAAAACACCAGTGAGATCTTTTAGAATCACTCATCAAAGCTCATCATTCCACTGTTTAAACCCTCCAGAGACTGCCTGTGCCTTTTCCCCGACAGGCTCTTCACACCACTCTGCATCACCTTCCTCTCCTCCCTGTGGTCTAACCCCTGTCAGTTCCTCTAAATTCCTCTTCGTTAGCAACAGTCCCTCAGTCATGTCCAACTCTTTGAGACCCCATGGACAGTACTCCGCCAGGCGCCTCTGCCCTTGGAATTCTCCAGGCAAGAATACTGGAGTGGGTTGCCATTCCCTTCTCCAGAGGATCTTCCCAGCCCAAGGATTGAACCTGGGTCTCCTGAGTTGCAGGCAGATTCTTTGCCATCTGAGCCACCAGGGAAGCCCAAATTCATCGGAAACACTCGGAAAGTCTTTTCTTATCCCAGGGCCTTTACATGTGCTGCTCTTTCCAACTGTCTCAGGCTTGGACACCAACCCCCATCCCGACCTTCTCAAAGTATCAAGTCCAGGGAAGGACCAACTCTGCCCACCTGATCTAAAACACCCACACCATCCCATTAGCCTCTATTTTGGCATCCTGTCTTGTTTCCTTTAAGCTTCTTAACAGAGTTTAAAGTTATCTGGTTTATTTGGGTATTCATTTATTTATTATCTGTCTCCCCCTCCAGTTGAAAGACTCCAGGACGGAAGGGAACGCCCCTACCTTTCTCTCACTGGCCATTATTGCCAGCCTCAAACATTCAGGAAGCCCTCAGTAAGTGTCAGCTGTTATTTCTACTATTTTATTACTGCCAGGATGGCTGTTACTGTAGGCCTGCAATAAATACCACTTGAACATTGAATGAATATCAAGAGTCACCCCAGGCCCCACTAGCCAGGGGAATGTGATGCCAGATGTGTGGCAGGTCTTGGGCGGGTAGGCGAGACCTCGATGCCCACTTCTGCTCTCTGGTCCTTTCTTGGGGGTACCTCGGCCCTGAGGTGGCAGAGCGTGCCAGCCCCCTGGCCTGGGATCACTCGGGCTCTACCCTACCTCTTGCAGTCCTGCCCGGCTGCTGGAGTCATCCCGGTGATTTCCCTCAGTACACGTACTGTCATCTCTTCACCGTGAACTGTATTTAAAATGTAAATAAAAAAAGGCTTTTAGGAGATTTAACTGTTTCCCTTGGTATTTAAATTATTCAATTATAACTAAAGCTATTAAAATACAGTTAATTAAAATTGTTAGATTGTTTTCCTTTGCACTGATCACAGCATTGCCCGACTTCTCCCTCTAGCTGTTTAATTCCTATTAAAAATGATAATGCCTCGCTTTATTCATAAATGCAGCAACCTTCCCGCACATTCTTCAAGTGATCTCCTCGGTACAAACCGCGCTGTTTTCTTTTCTTCTAGCAGCCAAGCGGAAATTCTGCTGTAGTCTTTAGAGGTTTAATCAGCAGTAAAAGGACTCAAAATTTAAACATTAGCATTACCAAGTCACAACAAATAATACAAACCCCGGTAAAAAAAAAAAAAAAAAAAAACTGTCTAATTCTGATGCAACATAATGTCATTAGAGACCAAAGGAGAACCCTGAGGTTTAATAAAAGGTGGGACCTAAATAGAGGTTTCATAACTCACAACATAAAATTACTGGATCCACACATTAAATATTTTATTTGAAAGGTTTCACAGCATTTCTAGAGGGAATAGCTCTGTAGTGGAAGTACAGATGGGTAAGTGCTGCCTGTAACCAGAAAAAGAGAAGATGAAGGAAGGAGGACAGAAGGCTTCTAGGATCTGCTTGTATCTCGTTGACTTTGGCGTGTGTAAGATGATGCACCCCGAGAAACTAATTGGTTTTAGTGTTTAAACTCCTGGGCACGTGTTCACACAAGGGTAATGGCTGTTCCAGGTAATGGTGGGCAAGGTGGCAGAGGCACTTAACTCTTCAGGACGTGGCAGGTGCCGCTTCTGGCTTTTGTAGTGATTTGTGAGCCACGTGTGGTGGCTGCAGAGAAGGGTCCTAGTCCCCATACTCGGGAGGGGAAGGTGTGGTACAGAGAGGCACTGGATTCCTCCAGGGACTAGCTGACTAGGAGCCTTCTGTGTGCTAAGATGGTGTATAACAGCCTCCCACCCTTCAGAAACTCATAGCCCTCCACAGTCCCTGTAAACTGCATATGGATCCAAGTTCAGAATGCACTGGCCCTAATAAATCCTTCCTGTGGGGATGAGGAGGGCTACGAAAGAGGCTTGGGAGATGTGGAGACCTGAGAAGGTCTCCAACAGCCCAGTGAGGGAGAAGCATAAAGGAAGATTAAGGCAGGGAGACAGGAAGGAGCTGACAAGTCTGGGACACGAGGGCCTTTGTTTGATCTAGAGCATGGGCTGGGTGGATGTAGGATGCTGTGGGAGAAACTAAATTTAGGAACTTGATCGAGGATGGCTTGAGAGTTTTGACTTAACTCTGAAAGTTGCCAACAAACAGTGTCCATTAAAGACTTAATGCTGGTCACAGAACTGAACTCTGGGGAGGAACTTAGGTTGTTGAGGAAACAAATCAAGTCTGAGGGTTAGGAGCTGATGCGTTCTGCACACTGATTACCTGTGGAAAAGCCCTAGGACTGGCTCCTGTGCATGTGACTATGCCATCAGAGGGGTGGTCTCTGCCAGTCAGAGCCACAGGACCAATACTTTGGTCTGCAAGTGTCCTGGGCTCTCACGTGGACTTCCAGTCTTCATCCTGGGTCCATCCACTTGCCTGCTGTCTGTTGGGAAATTGAGCATTCACCTCTGGGCTTCAGGGGCATTCCCTGAGCTTCCCAGGCTCACTGCATGTACTTCTTCACCCCGAAGGGCACAGTGCCCCCAGATAATTAGGAAAGGGAACAGCAGGCAAAGAATATCAACACCACTGATCACTAGGAGGATGCATGTGAAAACCACAATGAGACATCACTACAAGTCCACTGGAAGGTTCTAATCAAGTAGACTCACGGCACCAAGCCAGTCCATACCAGGGAGAGAACGTGGAGAAACTGGAAGCCTTACACTCCACCAGGGGTAGAGCTGCTTTGGAAAACAGTTGGACAGTTTCTTAAACAGTTCACATACTCCCACTATGTGATCTAGGCCTCCTGATGAAATGAAGACAATGTCCACACAAAGACCTGTACACCAGTCATGGCAGTTTGAATCATGATTGCTCAAAGCTGGTAACCACCCAAGTGTCCGTCAGCAAAAGAACAGATAAACTAGTAGGTTCATCAGATGAATACAGCTGCTGCTGCTGCTACGTCACTTCAGTCGTGTCCGACTCTGTGACCCCGTAGACGGCAGCCCACCTGGCTCCGCCGTCCTTGGGATTCTCCAGGCAAGAACACTGGAGTGGGTTGCCATTTCCCTCTCCAATGCATGAAAGTGAAAAGTGAAAGTGAAGGCGCTCAGTCGTGTCTGACTCTTAGCGACCCCATGGACTGCAGCCTACCAGGCTCCTCCATCCATGGGATCTGCCAGGCAAGAGTACTGGAGTGGGGTGCCATTGCCTTCTCTGGATGAAATACTACTCAGCCCTAAAAAGGAATGAACCTTTGATGCATGTTTATAACATGGATGAACTGCAAAGCAATTGTGAGTGAAGGAAGCCAGGCAAAAAAAGGAGTACATTCTATATAGTAACATTTATGTAAAATTTAGGAGATGGAAACCAACCTATAGTAAACAGGTGCCTGGGGCTGGGGTGGGGGTGAGAAGGGCTGGTAGGGAATTGTTACAAAGGAACAGTAGGGGACTTTTGGGTGATGGGTATATTCACTTTCATGGTAGTGGTGATGCCTTCATGGGTGCATACATATGTATAATTTATCATAGCGTTTCATCACATGGAAATTATAGCTCAATAAAGCAGCTTCCTTGGTGGCTCAGACAGTAAAGAACCTGCCTGCAACACAGGAGACCCAGATTCAATCCTATGTTTGGAAGATCCCCTGGAGAAGGAACTGGCAACCCACTCAGGTACATGGAGAATCCCTGGGACAGAGGACACTGGTGGGCTACAGTTCATGGGGTCACAAAGAGTTGGACACGACTGCATGACTAAAGCAGCTTTAGCCAAGACTTTGGAGTGTTCTTTTTTACAATTTTAATCTCCAACTAGTTTTAAATGCACAGAGTGGTGGTAAGAATAGTCAAGGATCCCCTGCACATCTTTCCCCAGTCTCCAATTGCCACATTTTGTCTCATTCACTTTATCATTTCCTCCACCCTTCTTTCCCTCCACACCCCTCCTCATCTATTTAAGAGTGCACTGGGGACATGTTTCCTTATTATTCTTAAACACTCCCATGTGTTTTTCTTTAGAACAAGAACTTATCCTACATTTCCATAGTATAGTTATCAAAATCAGGAAATTTAATGTTCGCACAAAACTATAATCTGGATTCTCTATTCAAATGTCACCAGTTGTCTCCATAACATCTTTTAGAGCTGTCTTTCCCGTTCCCCAGGTTCCACCCCAGAATCTCACATTCTGTGTAGCCCCCTCTGACCTGAGCTGGAATCCTGACTCCATCACTTACTTGTCCTGTGATCTTGGGCGTTCACACCTGCATCCTGAGCTGAACAAACTCAACCCTGACACCCACCCCAGGGCCTGGGGGAGAGGAGGTCTGGACTGTGTCTTCGGCACAGAGCTGCACACAGGGAGCATTCAGGGAGTAGAATTATAGTAAAAGCAGGCCAATGTACTAGGGCCCTCGCTGCAGACCCTCTGCAAACACCCGGAGTGCACAGGCATACCCCCAGCTGGGCCAGAGCCCTGGCCACCCCCACCTCCTGTCCAGCCCTCCCTGCCCTCTGCTTCCATCACCAATGCCTCTCACACTGATCCAGAGCACTGAGCTCTTCTGAGCAACGTGTCCTCCAACAAGGAAGGCAAGCAGATTGCAATGTTGATATTTCAAAAGCGTCTGTGATTACATTTTCTTTCTTGCATTTGGAAAAAGTGCTTCTTCCTTGTCCTCTTCCTATTCATATTATTCTATAGGGAGTTTGGGCTTCCCTCGTGACTACAATGGTAAAGAATCCTCCTGCAATGCAGGAGACCCAGGTTTGATCCCTGTGTCAGAAAGAGCCCCTGCACAAAGGAATGGCTACCTTCTCCAGTATTCTTGCCTGGAGAATCCCATGGACAGAGAAGCCTGGTGGGGTACAGTCCTTGGCATCGCAAAGAGTTGGACACAACTGAGTGATTTTAATACACACACACATAGGAAGTTTAGTCTCAGCAGTGAAGGTGCATCCCTCCCAGAGTCTCCCTATGTGGATGCGAACACCTGAGCAGCCTCCCTGGCCACAGCTGGAGGAGCAGGCCCGAGGGCTACTGGCTGTGAGTTGGCCTGGGCTGAAAGCTTTGCCCTTGGAGGATGATGGTGGTGAGCTAAATCGTCTGCTCAACTCTCATGGACAGTTTGAATGTCTCTCAGCCAACTGAGAGAGTTGGCTGGTCAGCGTGTGTAGCAGACACAGAAAGACCACCAAGCAGATGGACACTGGGCAGCTCAGGCTGCAGAGCCTCTAGCAAAGGGAAACCGCCACACGGGGCCTGAGAGGGAGGCACACGGAGGAGGAGGAATGGGTTGGCTGGTGGCAGTTGAAGTCAGAGCATAGCGTTGCCAGGGAGAGATGCAGAGTGGGGACTCCACATGTGATGGTGAGGGCTAAGGAGCCCCCTGACCTCCTAGACTCTATGGCCCAGCTGGGCTTCCCTTGTATCCTTACACTGCCCAGTTATATTCATTTTTTTAGGGCTGCCTAAGTAACAAATGACCACAGTTGGGTGGCTTGAAGTAATGGAAATTTGTTCTCTGACACTTCCAGTGGCCGGAAGTCTGAGATCAGGGTGCAACACGATTGTCTCCTTCTGAAAGCTCTGAGAGAAAAATCTGTCCTAGGCCCCTCTCCTAGCTTCCACAATTGTCAATAATCCCTGCATTCCTTGGCTTGGGGACTCATCACTCCTACCTCAGCCTTCATCTTCACTGGAGTCTTCACGTGCTAGGGACACGTGCCATCACACTGAGGGGCCCCTCATCCAGGCTGAGCTCATCTCAAGATCCTTATAACCAGTTACATCTGCCGAGATCCTTATTCCAAGTAAAGTCCCGGGTGGTGGGAACAAAGATTCTGGTCTTCACTGTGGCTCCTTAGATCCTTACTGTAAAACTTGAAACCTCGAGAACTTTGTTTTTTAGAATAATAAGTCTCCTGGGAAGGAAGAGTCATGCTTTTTTCCATGAGTCAAGATGTCTCTGGTGGTCTCTGAGCCTCGCTCTTTCAGACCTTGGCTTTCCAATGGCCCTGCTGGTCCAAGGCTGTTGGGCAGCTGGTGGAGAAAACATGAGGAAGGAAGAAAGGGTTTGTCAGAGGAAAGACATGCATAGCCCTAGCAACAGAGAGGTGGTTTGTGGGTTGTGGATGATGCTGAGACCCCAGAGCATGCAGAGAGGCAGGGGGGCATAGTGAGAGGAGAGGGCCACCAACTGGGCTTCTTTCCAGACAAGTGGCATTCAACCCATCTGTCTACTCTGAGCCTTAGGGTTCTCACCCATAAACTCAGTTTCACCAATGCCAGCTGAGCACCTACGAAGTGCTAGAACCACATTGGATGGAGGGGACACGGCAATGAGAAAGCATGACCTTAGGTTTGACAAATTCCCAGCATTGTGAAGGAGGCAGGAGCAAGAAGGACCAAGGGGACCATCAGGTGGTGAGGAATGTAATAGCCTTCAGTATAAGCTCCATGGGAATACTGGCAGGGGGGCAGGGAACCCCTAGAGTAAGTGATGCCAAACTGGTCTTAAGCATGAGAACTGAAAGATGGGAGAACCCAGAGGTCCAGCCTGAGCTCTTGGCACAAGCAGAAGCACCGTCCTTAGGAGAGCGTGGGGTATTCAGAAAGCACAGCATCACCTCCAAGGGACTGGACTGTGGAAGATGTGGTGGAAACTACAAGAAAGGGGCCTTGTAGAGAGAGGAAGTGGAGGGAAGCAGCAATTCTCGAATGTCTGGGAACTGGGACCTTAGTCTATAGCTGTTGGGGCTGCTGGAGGCTGTGACACCAACTGCAGATGAGCAAACTTGCGGTGCAGAAAGATCACTCAGACAGCAGGAGGGGATGAGAGGGCTGAGAGGAGGAGACCCTGAGACGCTATCGCAACATCCCCAAGAAAGAGAAAGACGTCAGTGGCGGTGTGACAGAGGAGGAATGGACACAGAGGCATTTCAGGGGCGCAGGCGCAGGGCTGGGTGACCTCACGTCAGCCTGCTGCTCAAGCCTGTCTGTGGGTCGTGGAAGATAATGGATGCGAGGCACTCGGAAAACTGCAGAGCCCCTCTTCATTAGGGTGCGGCGGCTGGTTTCGGCAGGATGCTGTTCAGGTTTCCATGAAGTGAAGCCTCTCTCCCCCTCCCTGGCTCATCTTCAATGATGCTTTCTTTTGCCCGCAAGCAAGGGAGAGAGGGGAGGTGAAAAACAGAGACATTAAGTGCCAAAGCTTATGTTAATACAGCATTAAGGTTGAAAATGTAATCTCCTAGGAGTCAGGAAATTCTGAACCCTGGGTTTCCATGGCAACCCAGCCACACTGCTCCTCTGTCCATTCAGGCCCTGTTTTCCTTGTTAAATACGATCCCATCATATATTATATTTTATCGAGCTAAATGTGTTACCCACTGCACGCAGAACCCCAGTCAGCAGCAGTGCAGACCTTCAGGAAATGTGGTGTGTGTGTATGCGTGTGTGTGTGTGATGTGCATGTGTGTTTATGTGGGTGGTATGTATGGTGTGTAGCAGGGACGGACCTTCCAAATTTGCCTGACATAACACAGCCACATCTTGCGTCTTTGTATCTAATAAGTGGAATCTAACTCCATTAAGAGCAGCTCCCATGGAAATAATTCAGCAACAGCGCTGCAGTCTTGGGCTCTGAGGAAGTCTTTCAGGGTGCCCACTCCTTCTGGAGGGACACAGCAAGGTCCCTCACAGCCTTCTCTCTGCACCCCCTGGGCCCCAGGGGCAGGGCCATCGTTGCCACCCCTGGCTCCCTCCTGGACGGAGTTCTGAGGAAGTGGATCGGAATTACCTGGTCCAGTGGTTCCCCACGAACGCCGGCCAACTGAAGCTCATCTGTCACTGTTTGTTAACATCCCAGGGTGCGTTGGGCACTGGCAAACAGATGCAAAAAGGAAATCCGATTCTCCTCCAAATCCTCTCTCCCACTAAGGCAGCACAATGGACAAAAGTCTTCCTTGGTGGCAGCAGAGATGTTAGCGAGGAGATGGCTTGTCAGGGAGGGCAGCTCAGTGGTGGAATGTGTGACGGAGAAACATCTGTAGGTTAACATGGTGGAAAGACCGTGGAATGTTAGATTCAGGCTGCCCGGGACTCGGCTATCTCCCAGCCATGTGGTCTTCAGCAAGTCTCTTTATTTCCTTTTGTCTTAGTTTTTTCATCTGCAAAATTGGGATAAAATTACCATTAACCTCACACAGGCTTGTTGAAGGATTAAACGGGATAATTGATGCAAAAGCTCACTGTAAATGTCTAAATCCCTACACAAATGTTACTCGTACAGGGAGTTCTGGAAAACCATGCTGGATTCTACACTTGCGTAGTGGGTTCTAGAACTGCATTCTAAGGTTGGTCTGAGGATTCTACAGTAGGTTCCAGAGTCAACTGATAGATCTAGAACAAGGGTTGACATTTTTTTTTTTTCTAGAAAGGGTCAGATGGTAAGTATCTGGGGCTTTGAGAGCCATGCTGTGACTAGTCGATTCTGTCACTGTTGCTTGAAGCAGCCAATGTATGGCTGTGGCTGTGTGCCAATAAAACTTTACTAACAAAAACAGGAAGTGGGCTGGAATTGGCCCATGAGCTGTAGTTTGCCAGCCCCTGTCCTACAATTGACTTTGTAGAAACCTGTGCTCTTTTTGTCAATGCTGCTTTTCTGCTCAGAATTTACATCTCCTTCCTCTCCATCCTCCACCTCCTGCCCTGCCCACCTCTCACCCACTCAAACACATACCTACTGGCCAACTTGTTAAACTTCTAGAATCAGAGTCCCCTCCTCCAAAAGCAAATAGCAATAATCCCTTGGCCTTTATCTCCTTCCTTTACAGCCTGAGACCCTTAGGGCAGTCAGCTCTGTCACCCTAAGCCCTAGATCCTGGTAGAAGTTCAGCGGATGCTTGCAGAATGAGTAGAGGAGAACACAGCATCGTGGAGAACTGGGGCATGGCCATTCTCTCAGGAGGTCTCTGAACTGTGGTGTTTTTCAAAACTTTGAGGCCTGACATCAATCTTTCATTGTGACATGCTCCATCAGAGCTTCTAGAACAATCAGAAGGCAGAACCACCTTTGCAGACCCGGACTAACACACATAACTGGGGAGCTCAGGGGCTAACATACTCTCTTTGCAGGTGTCCTGGAGCCCTGGGTGGCAAGCCAGATGGGCAAGAGTGGGTCAGTGGGCTCATTTACTTTCAGGCCCAAGTGACCTGAAAAGCTGCCTGTTTTGAGTGGGGCTCAAAGCAAGAGAAAGATTGGCACCTGCCATTCTCTGCAGAAAAATCCCTTCCCTTCTGAGTAGCTGCTGAGCCATTCAATTTACACCTGCAGTGACCCTACTTCCAAAGAAGTTCACATTCCGAGGTTCTGGTCTGGCTCTAGTGGGAAGGGGACGCTGCCCAGCCACCTCTCCGAGGTCACGACAGTGCGGCGGCTCCTCACCCCATCCTCAGGGGGCCTCTGCCTCCACTAGCCTAGACAAGCGGCGCGATACGTGGAAGCTTCCATAAACGTAGCAGCCCTTTCTGCTTCCACACGTGCAAGCCTTCCTCCTCCTCCCCTCCTGGGCAGAGCACTCGGGCAGAATGGAGTTGTGTGACTCACCTCTGAGCCACACTTCCCCCAGCACAGCACCTGTTTTCTGTCTGACAGAGCCCAGCTTCCCCAGGATGGTCAGACAGGCAGCTATTGTTCCAAAGCCAGGCCCAGGGATGGGCCCTTTGGCCCCCAGTACACCAGCTAAGATGTCACGTTTCACTGGGGGAACAGACATGCGGGTGGGTATGCATGTGAGGTGGGGATTCTCCAGTACATGCAATGTGCATGCGTGTGTGCATGCATTCACACATGGCATCCACCTGTCCTTGGTGCAGGTCTGTAGGCTGCCCGTGTGTGTGTGTGTGTGTGTGTGTGTATGTGTGTGTTTAGCCATGTGCTTCCGTGTGTGTGTGAGGCTGTGTTGTTCCGACACATGCCTGGGAATGTCTGCTGGTCGGGCACATGCTTCTGTCTGGGTCTGTGTGTGTCTTTAATTTAGGACTCTGCTTCTCCTGGAGAACGTGATGGCTTCCATCCTCCAGCCTCAGCAGATGAATATTTTATTACCTTGCTTTTGCCATGACATTAGGCAGTTTTCCTGTGAAAAGCCAGAGCATGACACACTTCAGGGAGGTGGAGATGGAGGTGCTGATATTGGAGCCCAAGCAAGCCAATCACCTCTTCCTCTGGAGACAAATCCCCAGGAGGGCTCACAGATGCTGCCGGTTAATGTCATTAGGAACTGATGAGTCAGCCCCCTTTCCCCTGTCTCCTGACCGTGCTCTCTCTAAACACAAAGCCGGCACACCCATTTCACCGGAGGCGTGAGGGAGCGCCCTCCTACAGCCAACCCAAAGCAGTTGCATTTTTTCCCAGCTGCCTGGTCCTCCCGTGGAAGAATATGCTATGTCCTGGGAGCAGAAGGTCACTGTATTATCCAGATGATCAGCAGAAGGTCCTGACTTCTCTCACACCCTGGCATGTGAGTGAGGCAGCCACATTGAGGAAGACCCAGGCAACACTGTAGCCAGGAGGCCATGGAGACAGCATCTCCCAGCTACAGGGCCCTCCAGCCCTCAGCCATGGGAGCCCCGCCAAGCATTGCTCTGTGGCTGGGCTCCCAGTTCAGTTCAGTTGCTCAGTTGTGTCTGACTCTGCGGCCCCATGGACTGGAGGACATCAGGCTTCCCTGTCCATCACTAACTCCCAGAGCTGGCTCAAACTCATGTCCATCAAGTTGGTGATTCTCCCAGAAGCAGGCCCCAAGACTAGGATTTGGGTACCAGTAGTGTATCTGGGGGAGAAGGCAATGGCACCCCACTCCAGTACTCTTGCCTGGAAAATCCCATGGACGGAGGAGCCTGGTGGGCTGCAGTCCATGGGGTCGCTAGGAGTCGGACACAACTGAGCGACTTCACTCTCACTTTGCACTTTCATGCACTGGAGAAGGAAATGGCAACCCACTCCATGTTCTTGCCTGGAGAATCCCAGGGACGGGGAAGCCTGGTGGGCTGCCGTCTGTGGGGTGACACAGAGTCGGACATGACTGAAGCGACTTAGCAGCAGCAGCAGCAATGTATCTGGGAGGTGACCCCGGCCTAGGAGCACCGTGTGAACACAGGGACAAGATCATGAATATAGACAAGCAAATTAAGCAGGTATTAATGAATGAGTATGTCTCTGGCCCATTCCCCAGGGGCTGTGAGGCTGATGGATTCAGGTGTACACCCACTAACTCTTACCTCTTCAGTCCAGGGTTGGCTGCACCATGGGCAAAACCAGCACCCTCTGCTGTAGGCTTCCCCGGGGGGCTCAGATGGGAAAGCGTCTGTCTACAATGTGGGAGACCTGGGTTCGATCCCTGGGTCAAGAAGATTCCCTGGAGAAGGAAATGGCACCCCACTCCAGTACTCTTGCCTAGAAAATCCCATGGATGGAGTAGCCTGGTACAGGCTACTGTCCATGGGGTTGCAGAGTCAGACACGACTGAGCGACTTCACTTTTCTTTTCTTCTGTAGAGCCAGGATGGAGAAGGCAATGGCAACCCACTCTAGTACTCTTGCCTGGAAAATCCCATGGACGGAGGAGCCTGGTAGGCTGCAGTCCATGGGGTCGCTAGAGTCAGACACAGCTGAACGACTTCACTTTCACTTTTCACTTTCATGCATTGGAGAAGGAAATGGCAACCCACTCCAGTGTTCTTGCCTAGAGAATCCCAGGGACAGAGGAGCCTGGTGGGCTGCGGTCTATGGGGCTGCACAGAGTCGGACACAACGAAGCGACTTAGCAGCAGCAGCAGCAGTAGAGCCAGGAAGGGCAGGGCATAGGGCTGTGCCGTTCCCCAGAGGGGCAGGTAGCCTGGGCCACTTCTCTAGTTGGTAGGTGCTAACCCAGGCCCCAGGCCCCTTTCCATTGCTCCTGGCATCCTCCCTGGTCCCCAGACCATGGTGGAAACTCTTCAGGCTGTCCTCTCCGAGGGGAGTAGGGATTCCCCACTGGCCCTGTGTGGGGCAGGGAATGCTCAGCCTCTTTAGGCTGTGAGTCCCCCATGGAAGTTCTCAGAGCCAGAGCTGCTGGGATGGGAGTGGGAGAAGAGGGCCATACCTGAGGCTCCTGAAGCTCTGGAGCCTGGTGCCCTGGGTATGGACCCACTCTTGCTGCTGGAGTCTGGAAGTTGAACATGAATAAGATGGAAAGAGCTTCAAACAAGAGGATTATAAACATGATAACAAAAGCAAACAGGAAAGCTTCTTGAGTCTTCCCCACCCCAACTTTCCTCTTCCCGCCCATGCATCCCAATAGCCCTTGATTTGTGCCTCTCTGATAGTTTTTAAACGCAGCTACTCTTAACTGCTAAACTCTATCTGGAATGGAATAAAAGCATCTTTGTCCTTATTTTGGAGCTTCTACTTTGTGTCAGGCCTTGTGCTTAGCAACGTTATTTTATGTAATCTCCACAACAACGCAATAAATTAAGGACAACCACCTGCATTTAACAGAGAAACTGAGGAGCTGAGATGTTCTGCTTCTCACCTCAGGTCACTCTGCCCAGAAGGGCCAGAGATCTGTCTTGGCCAATGTCAGTGGAGTGGTCTTAACACACTTGCCGTCCACTTCCTACTGGTCTGTGAGCCCTGGTGGGGCAGGGCTGACCACGCCCCCTCCAAACTCCCCACAGAGCCTGGAGCCTTGTCCGCCGTGGGTGGCTATCAAGTAGAGGCCTTTTCATCTCTTTGATTATCTATCCACCCAGGAATTACTGTGCCTTGGTCAGCATCCATTGAAAGGGCCTGTGAGTAGCTCCACTCTTGGGCTTCAAGCTCACTACAACAGCCTTTCACACCACCTGTCTCGAAGAGGAGAGTGTGGGTCTGCCCCCATGGAAACAGACAAGCACTCGAGTCTGATGGACTTGGGTTTAAACTTCACTCCCACACCATCTGGCTGTGTGGTACTGAGCAGTTTACCTAGCGTCTCTGAACCTGTGTGTCCTGCAGTGGGGCTTCTGCCTCCCTCCCAGGGATGCTAGGAGGCTGGGATTTGAGAGATGCAGGTTGGATCTCTAGCCTGACTGTCAGAAAGCCCTAATAGATATGGGTTCCCCCCTGATAAGACTAAGATTTCTCAGGGCAGGAAAGGGGGTTTATTTGTCTCTGTCTCAGCCACACCCATCCCAGGACCTAGCCCTGCATGGACACGTGGTAAGTGTCAGTGCTGTTGAACTGTCCCCGGTTCAGTGGTGTTTATAAGGACTTGCCCTAACACACAGGCCTCAATCAGAGAACGGACAAGTGAGTGTTTTGCAGCCAGGACTCTGGCCTGTGTGTGCAGCTCTTTGAAAGCATGGCTGTTCACTTCTTCCTCTTTGTTGTTTTTTTGGCCACCCTCCTTTGTCCCACACCTGCAGTCAAAGACTGCCAGAACAAAGTCCCCGGCCTTTGCTGAGTGAGAGCTCAGGGCAGGGGGACGAGGCTGCGGCAGGCCAGCTGTCAGGATGTTAGGCCCGCCTCCAGCTCCCTGACCGCCGTGGGACCGCACCCTGACAGCCAGCCCTAACCTCTCTTGCTAGCCTAGCTCTTCTGGGGTGACTGTGCCATTTTGCAGCGGCCAGAGCCCCGAGCTGGGGCTTCCCTGGCAGCCCATGCCCACCCCCTACTCCTCATGGCTTTCTTCCTGACCCATCTCCCAGGCCTGCGTGGGGGTGGTCCCTCAGCCTTCCACTTCTCTCCCTCCACATCCTCTGTGTTTGGAGATTCTCATCACTACTTTAAGTTTCTGTGGTGCCACAATGCTTTTCTCTTTGCCCGTTCCCCTTTGATAAAATCCTTATTTCTCGCTTTATTTTGTCATCCTGACTGTGGATGGTGATTCTACTCTGATGAGCCTGGCTCCTCAGAGGGCCCTGGAGAAATCACCATGTGGTTCACACCAACCTTACGGTAGGCCCCTTTCTGCCCTGTGATTGCTCCATGGGCAGCCAGAATTCCGTCACCCCTTCTCCCAGGGCATGATGCCTCTTCTTCCTCCACCATGTCTGGGTGGAGTGGGGAGCTGCTGAGCCCAGTTCTGCCCCTTCCACCCACTCCTCCTACAGCTGGGGGCTCACGCGCCAAGCCTGGCATCGGTGGCAGGCGCCGTGGAGGGCAGACGACTAGCTGGGAGATGAAAACCTCCATTCAGGACAATATCAAATCCCTGGCTCCGGACAGAGAGACAGGTTTGCTCCCGGTCCGAGACATTGCCTGCAAAGCGAAAGCCGATACGGAGAGAGGAGCGTCTTGTTAATACGGGCTCTGTTCTCTTCACCTGGCAGGCCAAGCACAGCGGCTCACTTGTGCCTCTGAAATCCTAGCTGGCTCCTGGCTAGGAGCTCTGGGAACTGCTTGGGAGACTTCAGGCAGAGTGTGCCAGGTGTGTGCCCGGCCAAGTCTCAGCTCAGCCAGGCAGAGACTAGAGAGGAAGGCCCCTGGAAGGCGGACCACACCCGCGCCGTGTGGTCACTGTCAGGGTGAGGCTGGAGCCGTGTGCTTCAACTGCCCCAGTGTCCTTCAGTTGCCTTTTTCTTTTCTCTGGCCTCCTTTCCAAGTGTAGGCTACAAGATGGGCAGCAGGGAAGCACGCAATATGTGTATGGAGGGCCCTGAGTAATTCTTTCACTCTGTATTGACTTTTTAGGGTCACAAAACCTCCCATAAACCTTGAAAGCCATAGACTCTCTCCCAAGAAAAATGTATACCCCCCAAATTGAGCATATAAGTTATTCACAGATCCTGAAAGCCCCCCTCAGCTAGCCCCCTGGAGTTCATGTTAAGAATATTTTTCAATGCCTCCTTCAATGGCTGGGAAAACAAAGGCTAAATAGGGCAACCCAGAGAAACAGCATGTTGCTGGCAGAGATTTGATCATATTTAATATTTATTTGGTTAAAAATAAGTATGTCAATTCACAAAATATGTTTTGCAAATAAGAACTTTCAAACTCCGAGAAGCCTGTGGGCTTGCACAGCATCACTAGCTTTTCCTCCATAGACTCCTCTCCTTCCTCCATAATGGAAGAAGCTTTAGATGGCTACTTGGACACCCACAATTCCCAGCATACCTTTCAGCTGTATGGTTGTTCTTCTGAGCTTGGCCAATGGCATTTTAACAAATTTCTAAGTCATACATATGAAAAAGATGGGTGCACCCTAATGCAGATGTGACAGAGGAAGTTGGAGCAGCCATTCTGGGCCACATGATCAAGGCTGGATATTGAAGATGGCAGAGCAATAAGATGGAAGGAGTCTGGGTCTCTGAGGATCATGAAACCACCATACCAGCCTGGGACTGCCTGTTGTTTTGAGTTTCTCTGCCATAGCATTAGAATCCAAAGTTTAACTTATAGTCTAAGAGACTAGAACATCCGTAGATCCTACATCCCTCCTCGTCCCAGTGGTTTCCAAGTCCCATCACATTACCATCTCTCCTTCCTTTTTTTCTCTACCCATTGCCACTGCGCTGATCCAGGCCAGCTCCATCTCACCCCCATACCACTCCAGGTACTTCCTGGTCAGCCTCTGTGTTACAGCCATTCTGCCATCCAGTCCAAAGCACTTTTCCTGAAATGCACACCCAAACTGGATTGGTGTCCGGTTTCTTCAGCCGTTTCTTTCTTTCTTTCTCTTCAGCCCTTCAGTGGCTCCTGTTCCCAGCAGAGTGAACTTCAGTCCTCAACAGTCTGATCCTCAACCTGCCTCACCAACTCCATCTATTGCCCCTTATTTTACGTACCCTCTGCTCCCAAAACAGGGAATTGCCTGTCCTTTCCCAAGTACCTTGCAGCCTCAAAGACCTTTCCACTCTCTCCTGGACAGCCTGCTGTGTTCATCCTTCAGGGCCCACCTCCTTGGCCAGCTCGCCCAGCACTACCTCCTGTGTGCCCCACACCACCCTGTCTGCACCTCCATCACAGGCCGTGACTGGTGTCACTGACCTTGTCCATCCCCATGCATCCCCATGCATGATTGTCAATGCCATAGCACTCGAATGGCTTCCCAGATCCATAGGTGCCCACCATGAAGCTGGGAATAGAGGCTCTGCTCAAGAAAGCTGTTGAATAGCAATGTATCGCTGGAATAAGAAGTAGAACTCGGCTTTCTTTACGTATCTCTCAGGGCCCGTCCTGCTTCGTTGGCTCTATCACCCTAGCAAGGAATTTACTCCTGCCTGCCTGCCCTCTTTCCCTCCTTTTTTTTCTTTCTGCAAGTATAACCCCAGTGCCCCCACAATGCCTGATAGAAAGAGAACTGCTGAATATTTGTAGAATTCGTGAACATATGCGTTTAGTGAGTGGGGTTTTTTATTATTATTATTCTATTTTATATTTTTCCAGGTCTCCAAGCTGGGTAGAGAAAGCCCCGACCTGCCCTCCAGGCCTTCCCAGCCTGAGGGGTCAGGGGAAGCCCTGCCTGTGGAAGGAGGTGGAGGCGTCGGCTCCCTGGTACCCTGTGGGTGGGTCTCTGTAACATTTACTTGTGCCTGAGTGATGTAACAGGACCCGAGGAACTGGTCTTCCTCGCTCCCATGGGCGGGCTGGAGGAGGTGAGAGGCGGAGTGATCCCAGCCTTCGGGCAACGTGATGAAGTCATTTGCAGAAAGACAGTTTTGTTCTGACTTGAGTGTTTTTCCACATGACTTCACCCCCCGGCAGGTCTTGCTTGGGGCTTAGTCTGCGACGGGCCCCAGCCCCCGCTGCTTAGGGAGAATGGTCCTGATCCCTCCCGCGGGCAGCTGTGCCAGGACAAGCAGGGCCTTGTGTCGCCCACCGGCCTGCTAACGGCCCAATCAGGCAGCGCCCACCACGGCCGGAAGAGGCTACGCAGAGGCTGGACTAAGTATTGCGGGGGCTCTGATGAGTGGGTGCTCACCCATGCAGTCAAGATGGAGTGAAAATTTCTCAAACAGGGACTCTTAAACTAGGTCTTAAGAGATGAGAAACAGTTTTCAAAACAAAAGCAGAGAAAAGGACTTTCCACAGTGGGCTCTGTGTACTTGGTACAAACTAGGGAAACCCCCAGAGCAGTGACACCAGTCCTCACTACCTAAGAGCAGCCTGGTCCCTGGGTTATATGGAGGCCCGACGATGCCCACAAAAACCGAGACTCACATTTCTGCTCAGCCCTCTTTGATGTACTGGCTTTTTGCTCTTTATATGTTATCTCATGATCAAAAGATGGCTGCTAAGGCTCCAGACGTCATATCCACTCACCACTGGATGGAAAGACCCAAGGGAATGCTTCCACCTGCTCTCCTGAAGCTCTCTCACATATATGCCTGTCTAAGCCTGTTCAGGCTGCTGTAACGAAGTATCATAGACTGGGTGGCTTAGAACTACAGAAGTTTATTTCTCACATTTCTGGAGATGGTGAAAGTCCAGGATCTGGAGGCCAGCACTGTCAGGCTCTGGTAAGAGCCCTCTTTCAGTTTCAGATGGCCAACTTCTCATTATATCCTCACAAGGAGGAAAGAGGGAGAGAGAGTTCTCTGGGGTCCCTTTTATAAGGACCACTAAGGAGGCTCTACTCTCATGACTTAATCACCTCCCAAAGCAAAGACCCCCACTTCCAAATATCAACAGGTGTATTAAGCTAGGGTTTCAACATGTGAAATGGAGGTGGACAAAACACTTGGTCCATAGCAGTGCCCTGTTCTCATTGACTTTGTCACTTGGCTGGTCACCACCATCCGTGAGGAAGACTGGGGAAATGCTTGGCAAAAGGGATTTGGATAACCATGCTCTGTTTACACTGGGGTTGCTGAGGAGCCGGGTACGAGAATCTCTGCGCACCACTCCCACAGCATCAGAGCCCTGCTGACAGGGAACGCAGGTGGTTGGAAGGGAGGAGGGGCTGTTTGGCGGGCAGCAAGCAGGGCGGTCATATGTTGGTAAGTGTGAAGTTCCATGGTGAAGGGGGTGAGAGAGGAGGTTGGTTGTACGAGAATATGAACAGAAAGTTTATAGAGTCTGGGGCTTTACGCTGAGTTCAGGCCATGCAAGAGTTCTGAACCTGAGTTTGGTTCATGTTTTAGAACTAGCACTCTGTCAGTGGCCAGCACTACCAGGGGGACAGAGACACCCCGAGGGGGTCGTGCCATGGTCACTTTCCCTGCACAAGCCCCGAAGGTAGGGACCGCATCTTATTTATGTCACTGTTCTTGGTGGCCTCCACAAGGCTGCTCCTACAAAACGGAAGGACAGCTGAAAGAGTGAATGAACGAGTGAGTGAGTGAGTGAGTGAGATTCACAGCCTCTCCTTGCATCTTTTCCCTCCTCTGTATCGTGGGATCAGTAAGGTGGTTCTTGTCTTACAGGGCTGTGAGAATCAGATGAGCTGATGGCAGCCATGGTGCCGAATACACGGGAAGGCTGTGGGCAGAGAGGAGGAGGCAGACAGGGTCCATGAGTTGCCTTGAAACCCCATGATGCCAAGCACAGGTGCCCCCCACCCTGCTGGCACCACTCACTGCCTGACCACATGGAACTGCCTGGAGGTGCCTGTTTGGCCATCCAGGACTTTCAGAAAAGGAGGCAAGGAAACACCTGGAGTGGCCCAGTGGGTCCTGCCAAAGACAGCAATGGGAGAGTGATGAGGATAAACAGCTGTCTGTCTCTGGTAATGCAATTAGGAGATAAAATATTAAATGCTTTACGACAGGACATATATCTCCCACATAACGAGCTGCCTCTTGCAAAAGCAAGCGTTGTCCAGGTGGGAGGTAGGCAGGCCCGTGTCTCAGAGCCAGCAGGCTCTGAGAAGGGCAACAAATTCACATTCCATCACCATTTGGGGAGCTCCTCTTCCTTCATCATCACAGTCATTGCAGTCCCCATTTACTAAGTTACTACTATGTGCCCAGAGCACTTTCAAAGGCTAGCTCATAGGCTGGACCACTTTTTTTCCCCCCAAGAGAAAAATGTAGGGTAAGGGAACTATGCAGAAACCAAGACTCAAAGATGTTAAGTAACTTACCCAGAGTCAGCCACCTTGAAAGAGTCAAAGCTTCTGGGGGCAGCCGGTGTCCAGCGCAGGAAGCCAGCACAAAAGGTGGAGGTGGGGTGACCCAGTAGGTGGGCAGGGTGAGATTTGGCTTGTCCTGTGATGTCCCGCAGAACGATGCCCTGCGTGGCCCTGTTTCCCAGGTGATGGGATAGCTGGACGTGAGGCTGATCTAGTTGTGAAACACCCAGACTTCCAGGCTGTCTGTGTCTCAGGGAGAGGTCTGTCTCACCACCTCTTGACTTTGATGGTGAATGACTGATTCCTCTAGTGGGTTTTTTGAATTGACACAGATATGTGATAAGAACAGTGGAATTTCAGGCATCAGCAGAGTCAGGGCACCTCATGGCACTTCTGAAAGCACACTCAGGCAGCCACATACTGCTGGGCACATGTTCCCAGAGCCCTGCCTGTGTCAAAATCAGAATCACTGCCAATTCTCACTGGAGGGTTAAGGAGGAAGATCATGCAGTCCTCACATGAGATGAGAGGTTGTTTGCCAAAGCCCGTTTGCATTCATCATCTCATTTTCTTCTCACAAGAACACTGTGAGAGAAATGCAATTTCAGCCCATTTTATAGATGTGGAAAGTGAGGCTGAAGGCTTTTAAAATAACATGTATGGTCCAAGAGACAGGACCCATATTTGTGGAGCATTTGCTGTGCACTAAGCGTTGGCTGTAACAGACAGGGATGGGCGTGTGCAAAAGGCCTGAAACTCGAAGGACCTGCCCCGTTCCTGGAGCTGAGAGGCAGCCAGTGTGTCCGTGGGAAGGTGAGTAAGGGACTTGCAGGAGTCCCAGTGATAAGCCACGCCTTCTGATGGGTCTCTGGTTTCAGTCTAGAGCTCTTGAGCGGTGCCCCCTGCTGCAAGGAAGCCCCCCACCCCGCCTGCCCCCCCTCATCAGTCAGGATTCCCCCCAGTGTGCTGAGCGCCCCACCACTGTGCCTGGCCCCTGCTGCCTGCCCGATGCGGTCCCCCACCTCTCTAGGACCACCCTCTTCCTTGGGTCTGCCTCCATCTCTCCATGGCTGCATGCCTAGAAGCCAGGGAGTCGGGGCCGGGGGGCCAGCGGAGGGAGGGCTGTGCAGGTTTCCACGAGCACTACATCTGGAGAAAGAGACCGGAATGTTTGTGTCTGAAATTTAGCTAATATCCCAGGAATTTCTCCTGGCGTTGTGGAGGGTTCCTAGGGGGACTGCAAAGCTGGGATGTCTGGGTTCTGGGGGCGGGCTGGCCTCGCTCAAAGCCTCTTTGTCTGCATGGCTGTGCTGTGTTGATCTGGCTCTGCATCTGTGTGTCTTTGTGTGTGTGTCTGAGTATCTCCTTGTGTGCGTATCTTTCTGCTGAGAGTGGAAATGAGCATCTGTGAACATGCCAGTGTGTGTCTCGGTATGGATGTGTGTCCGTGAGTGTGCGCTGTGTGTGTGTGTATCTGCGTGTGTGAATCTCTGTAAGGATCAGTGTGTGTGTACATGTGTGTCTGAGCATCTTTCTTTGTCTGCATCACAGTGTGACTGGAGTCTGTGTCTCTCCGTTTCTTGGTGTGTCAGTGGGTCACGGAGTGCCTGCCTACGTACCTGCCCCTCTCTGGCTTTGCTTTTGCAAAAAGATGACTCTCTGGGACTCTGGACTTCTGCTCTTGTCTCTTCCTTACCACCCTCAGGCTGGGGCTGGCCCTCACCCTCCCTCTGAGTAGGTAGTCTACAGTAGGGAGAAAGGAGAAAGACTAAGGAAGAGGCAGGGGTGGGTGGGAAGAAGACAGGGGAACAGGCTCCTCTGTGAGTGTGTGGGTCTGAATGAGTCTGTGTGTGCGTGCATGCATATGTGTGTGTGTGAGTGTGTGTGGCTGTCTGGCAAATAAAGAGTCCTCGCAGGCCAAGCTTTGCCTTCAGCCCTGCCATGAAGAGGCAGTGTCCTGAAGCTATACTTGGGTTCTTTGGGCTCTGCAGCCCGGGTCGTGGCCCTCCCTCCCGTCCTGGCCTCTACCCCCAGTTGGTCACAAGGCATTTCAGAATACATCCTCCAGTGGTCGGCCTCTCCCCTCTGACCCCAGCTGGACCTCTGCTCTCCCCCGTAGCCCACTGCTCTGTGTGGCCCCTACCCTTCAGTCCTCTACACCCACATTTCACTCCCTGGAGGATCTCACGGCTCCCTGCTCAATGACAATCCAGGCAACTCACTGAAGGTCAAGGACCTAAACTTGCCACTTCTGCCAGGAAGTCTCCCTGGACTCCCCAGCCCAGGGAGAAGCCTCCTTGTCCTGACCCCCTTGCATTTTGCCTGCAAGCCTCTGTCACGTCATCCCTTGGGCTGGAGTTGTCCACTTACTGACTCCTCTCTCCCTGTAGACAGGAAGTAACAGGGCATTATTCAACTCTGATTTCCCATCACTGGGTCCACTGCTTGGAACTCAGTATTCTCCACCATACCTGCCCCTGGACAAACGGATCACCCCCAGGGCCTTCTAGGAAGATAAAGAAGCTGGAGGACTTGATTTCCCATGATTCCCTGACAGCCAGTATATTTGCTGTCTCCTTTAATGTATCACTGCCCACCTTCCCCCAAACACAGCATTCCACTGCTCACCTACAAATTCCCATATGACTCTGCACCAATGTTCAGCATCCTTAAAGCCCACATGCAGGCCACCTCCCTACACCACTGCTGACCACCTGGGCTGCTGGCCTCACCACCCCCAGGGCCTCCACTGAACAGTGAGGTAACCCTCAGGGGCTTCAGACTCCATCAGGGGTCCCACATCATCTCAAACACATGGCAAGTCTCTTTATCTTACATTTTAAAATTTTTTATGGAATGCAATTAGTCTTCTAGGGCTGGGCTAGCAAATTACCACAAATTGGGTGGCTTGGGCAGGAATGTATCTTCACATATTTCTGAAAGCAAAAAGTCCAAAACCGAGTTATCGGCAGGGCCTGAAATCTTCCAGAAGCTCCACAGAGAATCCTTCCTTGCCTCCTCCAGCTTCTGGTGGTCGCTAGCGATCCTTGACGTCCCGTGGCTTGTAGACACATCACTCCAATCTCCCCGTCCACCTTCACGGGGCTTTCTCCCTGTGTCTCTCTGTGTCCCAGATCTCTAGCTCCTTATAAGGACACCAGTCAGTGGATTTAGGGCCCACCCTAAGATGATCTCATCTCAAGATTCTTAACTTAATTACCTCTGCAAAGGCCCTAGTTCCAAATAAGGGAATCCTCCACATTCACAGGTACTGGGGATTAGGACTTGGGCACATCTTTTGGAGGAGACACAGTGCAACTCACTTCATGGACTTATCAGGCTAAAAACTCAAAAATAGCTGTTTGGCCTGAACAGTTGATGATAACAAGTAACAGAGACCTTAAGACTGTCTGGGTTAGAGGTCACCTAACACACCTGGCCAGGACTGCCCGCAGGGTCTCCCTGTTGCCTGAAATACCCACAGGGACCAGAACATCACCTGTGGGGCCTGATAGCTGGGCAGGGAACCTGAGCGAGTGGCACAGTTGTCAGGACCCACGGGTAGGAAGGATGGTCTTGCACTCAAGACTCCTCCCACTTTCCTAAATACACAAGGCTCTCACGCTTTTGGACAGCAGAGTGGGTCCTAGCAAGTTGAAGAAGAATGGCTCAGGAAGGAAAAGGGAATAAGCCCTTCCAGGTCTTCCGAAGCAGAGCCCTCCCCAGGACGTGAGCAGGAATGGCATGATGGCAGAGCCTTGCCTACAGGTCTCTATGCTAATCCACGCTTACAGAACAGCCCTGAGGGAGGCTCCCTGGGCATCACCTGTGTGGTGGAATCACCAGGGCTGGCCCTACTTGTCTCAAGATCACTCCGAGGCCCACATAACCTGTGGATCTGAGCCGCCGTGTGCCTGTGAAGGCCAGGGCTGTGTTCATGGTAAAGGAAATTACAACATCTGGGGCCAGCAGGAACACTAGCAGGCTGCCTGCTTTATATGAGTTCCTTAACCCCGGGCGAGCCGAAAGGCAAGAAAACAGGCAGGCTCATGGCATTACTGTGCACCTACTACATGCCAGGCCTTCTGCGAGGCCACGGCCTGCAGGGTCTTGTTTAACCGTGCCCCATGTTGTGCTTGGCACAGGGCTTAGAGAGCCCTTGTTTTTAGTTCTGTTTTTGGTTTCCTTCTCTTTTGGCCATGAGACATGTGGAACCTTAGCTCCCCGACCAGGGACTGAACCCACACCCACTGCATTGGAAGGTGAAGTCTTAACCACTGGACAGCCGGGGAGCCCCGGGAAACCTATCTCGTGTTTTTTCACAAGAGGAAAGTGGAGCATAAAAACTGACCAAGGTCGCATCGCCAGAAGGCTGTTGAGTGTCTACAAAGAAGTCACCAAAAAGTGGTTTGAGGTGAGAGCCAGGGGGATGAAAGGGCAGGTTTAGAAGCGCAAGTTCATTATAAGACCTGGATAGAAGTCCTGGAGTCAAAATAAATAAATAAGCCACTGATTTCCCTGGAGGGGACTCAAGCCACCTTACATTATTTCCTTGGCTCAGGAGCCAAAACAGCTGCATTTTATCATTCCTCAGAAATCCATAAAAGGGTTGGAAAATGCTGGTGCTTGTGGGGAAAATGGATGAGCATTTAAATTTAATTGTGGGCCCCTGCTGCTCTGTGATGGGGCCTTGAGATATCACCTATGGGGCCTTGGGGTTACCAGCAGAGCAGTGAAAAGTTTTGCCTCCAGGACTCCAGTGCACAGGAGTGATTCCTTCCCAGCCTCTGGCTCCAGGACCACCCTAACCACACCCTCATCTGGCCTCCTGCAGCTTCTATCCCTGCCCTCCCCAACACCCAACTTGATATGCTGAGTCTGTGTGCCTGGCCTTCTGCCCCAGCCAGGAAGCTCCCAGCAGCTTGCTGGGTTCTCCCAGCCATCCTGGCCTGCCCACTGCTGCTCCTGTAGGAGCTGTCCCTTCTCTCCCAGCAGGGGCCTTGCTGGCTATTCCCAGCTCATCCTTCTTGGCTCGAACAACCAGGCTGAGCTTTGTCTCAAGGCTAGGCTGTGGCCTCTGGTGCTGAGAGTGAATCGCAGAATGCCTGAGCTGTTGTGTATGCAAGAGACTCAGGAGCTCACGAGAGCTCCATTGTTCTACAATCTCTGTGAACCTGTGAATCACCTGGTGCCCTAGAAAAGCACAGATCCTGATCCAGCAGCCTGAGAACCAGCCCTTCAAGCGAGGCCCCCCATGCTGACACTTGGCGGACCCCCCTTGAGTCACAAGGCTCTTGGTCATAGATCAGTTAAACTGAGGCCCAGAAAGGAGTGAACAGTTGCCTGAGGTCGCACCATGAAAGAGAAGGGGCTGAGATGGATTCCCACAGTTCTGCCCGCAGTTGCAGGGTTCACACACTCCAGTGCCTCAGGGATTGGAAAAGCAGATCCCTGGGTCTGCCTGCCTTGTACACTGTGTGTGGCAGGGACCCAGCCTTCATGCTCCCGAATGCTGGGGCCAGAACGGGTCACTTCCAGTCCAAGCCCCAGCCCCAGCCAGGAGAGGGGTCCGAAGGACCAGAAGTGCTCTCTGAAAGGCAGTGTGGAAGAATGTGAGCTTTATGATCTGGCAAACTTGGATACTAAGGCCAATTTCAGGCACTCTTGGCTGTAACCTCACCCAGCCTCACTTTCCTTTTGTGTAAAGTGGAAATATTAATGGCATGGGCCCCACAGATATGTTGTGCTCATGGACTGAGAAGCAGGGGCCATTCCTTCATCCAGGGAAGTGGCTCAGCCTCTCGTGCCTGCTCCTCCTGATTGCTGCTTTACATACTTTTCCCACTGCCGTGGGCTCTTAAGTCCTGCCGACACTGCGTATGGTCCATTTGATGCTAAGAGCCCTTTACCCGGGCTGAGTCTCCTCTCCTCCCTTCTCCTGACTTCCTGCTCTGTGTTTTACTCAAGCTCTGGCTTTTCCTGGAGATGCCTGGCTCCAGAGCAGCAGCTTCTCAACAGACCATGTAAGGATGAAAGCTCAAAGCCAAGCTTCACCAGACTGGAAGTGACTGCCTGGGGAACTGTGGCCTGAGGGCAGTGCTGAGACTCTCCACGTGCTAGGGTATCCGGGGGTGGGGCTGGGGAGGGGGGAGTGCTGTGATCAATTAGTGATGTCTGCTGTGGGCTCTGAAGTGGAGAGTGATGCACGTGCCTTTTACCATCTTTCGTAGAGCAAACATGTCTTTCAGGCAGGTCTTCTGATAGCTCATCACAATCCACGGTCTTACTCCATGACTCCTCAAAGCCACTCTGTGAGGTCAGTGGTACCATCATGTGATAGATGAGAGAACCAGAGACAGAAGGAGGTGACGTGCTTTTCCCCAAGTCCACAGCAAGCCCCACAGCCAGAACTAGGGTCTAGTTTTCCCTGAGCCCCCTTCCCATACTTTGCCTTCTGACCTCATTTCTCCCCATTCTAGATTGGTCAAGATACTGGGTCAGGGGGATATCCCTCGTCAGCCCCAGACTTGGGTTCTGACTCTCTAAGCCTGTCTACACATATCTCAGAGTGAAAGCAGGCTTTGAGATCTCCAGACCAGCCTGTGTCTCCCTGGGAAGGGCCTCCCCGTTTCCAGGCCTCAGGCCTCAGTCTCCCCATTTATATAGTGTGGGGAACAGTGACTCCTCCAGAATGCATGGCCATGGAGAATGAGCATAAAGGGCTGGCTTCCCAGGAAAGAGCTCACAGCTCTCCCCTCTCTGCTTGACTTCCCTTCCAGTCTCCAGCAGACCTAACCCCTGCCAGCTCTCGTGGAAGGGCCTCTGACCCCTCTCCAGCCTTCCCCATAGCTGTGGCTCATTTACAGGCCTGTAAACAGCCCCAGGAGCAGTGTCCCGGTGGCCTGCAGAAGGGGAGGCGAGCAGGAACCTCCCACAGGCCCACCCCCACCACCTTGGGATGCTGCCAAGGCCGCCACCAGCAGGAAAACATTTCTGCCCCTCAGGCCACCCAGCGAGGCCAGGCTGGGCCCCGGCTGCTGTTGTGGCCCAGGATCTGGGGTCAGCGCCCTCTCCTGCGTGCCCAGTGACTCAAACCGCAGCTCCTGCCTGGTAAGCCACAGCGGCTGGTGGCACCTGCCCCGCTCCCCATCACCTGGCGGGAGAGAGCGGGATGAGATAACGTCTGGACTGGGATCCGGCCATGGTGAAAGAAAAGCTCTTTGCACATGTGGCTGAGCCTGCACTTATTTATTTATTTTTGTTTGCGGCTCTCGGCCCAGCTCAGCAAACCGGGTCATGGCAGGGAGAAGCTCAAGTGTCTCCTACAGCCTGACTTCCCAGGAAAAGCCTCCCCCAACCACCCAACCCGGGTTATAGTTCTGGGGCTTCCCAGCAAAGAACAGCACTGGGATCAGATGCTTGTGAGGCCAGAGAACGTCTTTGGAGCAGCAAAGGCAATAAACCACCCAAGAACACAGGGAGATTTTGGGAGGCGGGGAGGCGGGGTAAGGGGCGAGGCATCCTAGGAGCAAGTTTGAGATGACAAGGGGTAAAACAGACCATTAATTTAGCACCTACTGTGTTCTAGGTACTCTGCAGGAGATTTCGTTTCAGCTCCTTTACCCTTAAAATGATCAAATTTAAACTTAAGGTGATTGCATTCTCAAATCCATCTGAGAGTTTTTAAATATCATCAGTGGTTCTGATGTAATGGTTCTGAGGGGTGGGTATATTTTAAAAGCCCTGCAGAACCTTCTAATGTGCAACCCAGGGTGAGAACCACGGCCTAAGGCAGTGCTTCTCAAACTTCAACCTTCATGCAAATGAATTGCATGGATCTTATTGAAACATAGATCCAGTTCCACAGGGCTAGGGGATAGCTGAGTGTCTGCATTTCTCTGCAGCTCCAAAGGATACTTGAGTTGCTGGTCTTTGGACCACACTTTGAGTAGCAAGTGTGCAGCCTGACAAGAGCGTGACAGGACTCCCCCCTGGTTCACTGCTGGAACCCAAGCACCACTAACGGCACTGGGACAAAATAGACGAATGAATAACTGTCAGAGGCAGAAAGGCATGAACAGCTCTTGAATGCAGGTGTTGCGTGGTTGCCATTTGTGCACAAGAAAGTTGCTGCTGCTAAGTCGCTTCAGTCGTGTCCGACTCTGTGTGACCCCAGAGATGGCAGCCCACCAGGCTCCCCGATCCCTGGGATTCTCCAGGCAAGAACACTGGACTGAGTTGCCATTTCCTTCTCCAATGCATGAAAGTGCAAAGTGAAAGTGAAGTCGCTCAGTCGTGTCCGACTCCTAGCGACCCCATGGACTGCAGCCCACCAGGCTCCTCTGTCCATGGGATTTTCCAGGCAAGAGTACTGGAGTGGGGTGCCATTGCCTTCTCCGACAAGAAAGTTGAGGTCGACGCAAAGCCATAAGGAAAACAGGCTTGGGGAGGGGCTGGCCTGCATGTGAGGTTGGCAGCTGAGTGACCATGGGTTCCAGAGTTCAAGGATAAGAGTGGGGAAGGAAGGGCCCGGGTTCTGAGAGTTGACAGCCCAATTCCAAATCCTGCCTCCAGCACCCACTGGGCAAGTGGACCCAAGAGATGAGGCTGCAAACCAGGCAACAATACATGAGTGGATGATTGTCTCACTCACTCCTTTTTTCATCTGATGGGTGAGAGCAACCGTATTCATAATCCGTAAGGGTTATTTTGAGGATTAAATGAGATGATTCACAGACTGGACATCAGATGTATTGAAAATGGTGGTTCACTTTTTTAGGTATAATAATGTTTTTGCTTTCTTTTTTAAAATTTTGTATCCTGTATCAATACATACTGAGGTATTTATGAGTGAAATGATACAATGTCTAGGATTTGCTTATTTTAGCAGAGAGGGAGAAGACAGAAAAGGAGAAGGAAAAGGTAACAGAAGGGATGGATAAAAAAAGAATGACAAATGTCAATCATTACTGAAGCTGGGTGATGGGCCCCAAGGGTGTTCATGACTGTCCTGTCTGTCTTTGTCCACCCTTGAATATTTCCACAATCAAAGGTCCACAATAATAAATTAGAAAGTGAAGAAGTAGGTGACTTATTTGGCTTGGCTCCTGATTCATAGCAAGTGCACAGGAAACGTCAGCTCCTTTTCCTTCAAGGTGGGCCAGGCTCTGGCCATGAAGGAGGTGCTCAGGGGCCACCAGGCATGTCCCCCAACCCTGAGTGATGTGTCCAGGCTCCCACTATTGACAGGAGCAAGCTTGAGATTTGATACCGTGCCTCCGCGTGTTCAGCCCACAGGACCACACAGCTGGAAAAGCAGGGTTAGCTTGCCTTCTGGAACAATGGGCAGTAGAGACAGTGCTAAAAATAATACTCACTTCTGGGGACTGACTTTGCCAGGCCTTTAACATATGTTACGTTATTTAATTCCCCCAAAATCCTATGAGGCAGAGGTCATCCTTCCTGCTTCCCATAAGCAAATGAGTAAATGAAGACTCAGGTTGGTGGAGTGCCTGGGCTGCAGCCGCACTCTCTGTTGCTGGACATACCCTGTCCATAGGGGGAAGCTGCTCTGTTCACCCACCCCTTCCTCTGCATTGTTTAATGTGTGGCCTGGTTTGGTCAGGGCTCAAATGCTGGTCTCAGCTCCTGGGAGTGTGTTCTGCCTGCCCAGCTCTGGGCCACCCCAGGTACCTGCAAACTCCAGGTAGACATGCAGTCCAGGGCTCTTGCCTGCTCTCCAGGCCCCAGCAAGGTTGCTTAGGCATTCCAACGGGACAAACCATTGCCCCCTGCCCTCCCTGTCTGAACCCAGTAGGGTGGGATTTACGTCCCAGGCCTGGCTGTTACAGGGACACGGCCGCCCGCTCCCCTGGGCAGCACACCAAGTCCTGCTGTGAACCCCACCATGAATGGCAGCCATTCTTTACCCCAACTCCAGGTCACCACCACCCCGCAGCCTGGGAAGGGAGACCTCAGCCTTCCCCAGGCCTGTAAACACCAAGCCACACACACAGCAGGGCCTCAGCAGCCAATAAATCTTGGCCCCAGGTTCTCTTAAAGAGACAGAGCTGGGACAGACACCAACCAGACCCCAGGTAGCTGTAGCCAGCTCCACCCTGCCTCTCCACCGCCTACCCCAAATCAAGAGAGACAAAGTGCACACTAACAGCACTCTCCCTGTAAGCTTTTTGCTCTTGCTTCTGACATCTAACTTTTCTCTCTCTCTCTTTTATTTTTCCCCTCTGCTGCTCACCCTGGGGATAGGATAACAGGAGACCTGCTGGTGGGAATGCGTATGTGATTCATCGTTTGGAAGCTAAGCCCCTGGGCTCATGGCGGGAGCCGGGTGGAGAGGCAGAGGTCTCTGGACTTTGCACCCAGGGAAGCCTCAGGGAAGCCAGAGAGACAGTCGGGGTCAGGTGGGAAGCCAGCCCAGCCCGGAAGCATGCGCTATAGAAGGAGCGTCTGTCCTGATTAGGCGTAGTGGCTGCTAGGAGGACTCTGAGGCCCATGTGCTGGGAGAGGAGAGCCAGCTGTGGCTTTGGGGATGACATCCTTTCATTCCACCCCAGGAAAGAGCCAGGTCACTCACAGGGGTGGGATTGGGAGATCTATGGCAGAGCCAGGGCTAGACCCTTCTCCGTTAGAGGTGTTTTGGTTTGTTTGCTCTTTGGGTATAGATGTACCTTCATGTGAGGAGTCTTAACAATTGCATTCCCCTAGGAATTGTGGGTACAGTTATCTCTGGAATTAAATTCGCATGTGTTTACAGACCCGTCAGACGAATGTCTTTCCCAGACCCCAGCTCTAAATGGCACCCCTGCAGCCTGCCTCCTGGCAACCGCCAGGCACCGTTAAGTGTCAGGTGCTGGAGGAGACATCACTCCTGCCCTAAGGAAGCACACAGTGTGGGCACAAGTTGAAGACTCTCCTCCCTGTGCCGCCCCAGCACCCTTTGATCATGTGTACCAGGCACCCCGGATAGACTTTCACTGTTACCACAATCACAATCAGAAGACAGAAGGGTCGAGAGGGCACGGAAGGCTTCCCTTCCCAAGAGGAGGGATGTAGGCCAGGTGGGAGGATGAGATCAATTGGATTCCAAGGATCAGAGCTGGAGGGCGAAGCAGGCTGGGCAGACGGGCTCCCGAGCAGCACTGCAGCAAGAAAGTCCCAGTTCTGGGGAAAGTGAGTGAGAAGATAGGGCCAAAAAGGGAAGAAGTGACATGTGAGATCGCCTGGCCCCAGACCACTTTCCCGCCTTTGAAACCATCAAGGAACATCACCCTCTGCAACTCCCCCTGAATCCCAAACTCTTATTTCACAGATGAGCAAGCTGAGGCCACGGTTGGAGAAGGTAACTCCCCAAGGTCACCCGGCTAATTGGGGTCAATCCGGATCAGAAGAGGGGCCTCTGAAACTTGCCCTGGTTGTGTGATTTTTATTATTCCCAAGTATGTGGAAATGGGGTGTTTGCTGGTGTTTTGAAGAAATGATTAACTTCTGACCTGCTGACCTTGATTACCTGGTTGCCAGAGTGCTAATTAGCCACTTGGCTGGTCACCTGGACCAAAAAGGGCTTGGGAAAGGGCCACAGACCTCTGCCCCAGCCAGACCAGCTGCACTGGCTGTCCTCTGCCGGGACAGACTGAGGGAACTTACATTCCCTGCTTAGAAAGAAAATTCAGGCCCAGAGAGGGCAAGGGACCAACCTGAAGTCACACAGCTGAGGGAGACAGGTGCAGATGAACCCAGACGAGGACATACGTAGCGTGTCCTTGAGGACAGAAGAAACGATCTGTCCACCAAGCAGCCTTGGCTCAGGGCTGGCTTTGTCCAGCCTGGCCCCAGCCTGGTGTGGCGGGGAGGGGCTGGCGGACACAGGATGCATTGAGGACTCATCATCCCAGGCTCAGGCAGTGGATTTTATGCCTGATCTTCTTCATTCCTTCATTCCTCATCCTTGTGAGGCAGGCATCGTGCCCATTGTATAGATGGGGAAACAGACTCAAAATTAAAAAGAAGGATCACACATTTTAAAAATGGCACAGTCCAGATTCCAACATGATCCATCTGACTCAGAAGTTTGTGTTTCCTCTCCTTTTCCCTCCCCAGGTAGTCCCTGCCCCTGGGGTCAATGTTCTAGCAAGAGTGCCCTCAAACCTAAGGACAGGCGAAGCCCTCTCCTCCCCCAACGCTGTGCACACCTAAAGACGAGGGTGTGGAGGATCAGGAAGCCCGAGGCCTGGGATGTCAGGAGCAGGGAAAGGTAGGGCGGGGGTGGGGGAGGCTCTTTGAGGATATGGAGAGGCCATCATCAGACAAGCCGCGGAACGTCACACGCTTCTGGTCAGCGGTGAGGATGGAAGCTATTTCCAGACTAGATACGGGAATTGGCATCAATCATGGCAACGATGACAGTGACAATAATCATAGCTCTCATTTACTGAGACCGGATCCAGGACTGGGCACAGACCCTCTACATGCAGGTGGCTTCTAATTTCCGTTCTAGTGTCGGAGAGAAGGGCTGGCATGACCCCTTAATGGGTGGGGACCCTGAGCCACCATGAGGGCAAGCGGCACGTCAGGTTCTCACAGCCCACCGGGGGACCAGCCCTGAAGCCTGGACGCCGGGCACCAGCACACACTCTTGCCCAGTATGTGGGTCTGACGCCGGCCGTGAGGCTGCTCACTGAGTATATCAGTAACCTGTCACTGCTGCCCACCCTGCTGCTGGTGCCCGGGCCCCCTGAAACCCATGGGCCACATTCTTAAGGCTTTTGAATGGCCTTCAGGGGGCCTGCCCCTCTGCCCGCCCAAGGCCACCACAAGGATATGGGGCCTGTGGTCCCACAAGCTCTCAAGGACACGGGCCCTGTAGTGAGGAGGGTGGGGGAAGGAAAGCAGGGTTGGGTGGCAAGGGTGGGACAGCTTTACTCCTGCCTTGGCCCCTGCCCCTGCCCCGACAGAGGGGAAAGAGGTCACTTTTTAGCTCCACTTTCTAAAGGTCTGCATTTTACAAACTGTGGACAGGAAGACATCCTGTAGAGCCCAGAGGCCACTGGGCTCGGGAGGTGAGCAAAGTGCTGGCAAGAAAGTCAGCCTTGAGAGCAAGTCAGGAGTGGCTGCCTTAAGGTCTTTGGGTTCTTACACAAAAATAAGGGGTCCCAGGACTTTCTCTTCCTTATCCCATTCCCTTTATACCTGCTTAGGATGAGATGGAAGCATCTGGAAGGGAGAAAAAAAAAAAATGTCCTGTGACATGTAGGAGATCCATGTCCAGGAAGTTTTCAGGTATGACAACAGGAACACCCCCTGCCTCCATCCAAGGCCTTGCCAACCCTGACAGCCGCTCCTGAATCTGCCCCGTGGACCCAGGTGCCCTCGAGTCCACCACTTCCCAATCCTGCAGGCTCTCTTGGCTCACCCTCACCTTTTACCACCAAGACTGTTATTGGCTGATTCATTTTCATTAGGTCAACTTATTTTTTAAGCTTCCATAAGTGCATTTTAAAAGACCGTTTCATATCACTCTCATAAAAAGGGAAATGGGTATTTTTCTAAAACATTAAAATAGCTCTCTATTAAAAGGTCTGAAACCGCTTCCTGTGTGCCAGCCCAGATCGCCTGGTTCACCATGGGACACTGCTCCGGCTCGTCCCTCCCCTGTTCACCCAGCCCTTGTCATGCTCACTGCCTTGTGGCTCCGACACCCTCTCAGGGGACACTGCTCACACAGCTTGAGGCCCCTTTCGGACCTGTCAGTCCTGGCCCAGAGACTCCCGTGTCCTCTGCCCCACTGCTCCTCCTCAGGAACGTCTTCAGCACCAGCCAAGTTCGACTGAGGGAGGCGCGCTCTTGTGACACGTGGAGCCACAGCCTGTGAGGGGTAGGAGGGGGCCCCTGGCTCCCCACAGAGCCGCACTCTGTCACTGGGATGCATTCAGGGGTTCATCCTCCACAAACTCTCTCAAGAGCCCTATTTCACCTGACTGAAATGTGTTCTCCCTAAAGCAACTCAAACACTATCTCCAGGGTTCTCCCCACTAACTAGATTCCTCCACGATAAATCTTGGCACACTTGTATGATCTGTTTGGGAAACAAAATTCCCGGTGGCTCGTCCCTTTTTGCCTCTCTCTGTGCCTTCACTCTGGTCGAGCAGGGTCCCCGGCCCCGCTTTCCTGAGCGCCACCACCTGTTGCAAGCCATGCCGCCAGTCCCACGGTGCTTGGCCAGGGAACGTCTGGTGAGTTGCCTGAATAAACGAGGATGCCCTTGGCTGAGCCGCCTACGCCCATGTTCTTCCTCCTCCCCAGGCACCAACAGCACTGGTCAGATGACTGGGGAGAGCGGCCTTGCCTTAACTGAGCAGCTACGGCATTCTGGGCACTGGGCGGGGACTTTTCTCATTATTCCACAGCAACTGAATCAGGTAGACTTTCAAACTGTGCTCAGATCTCTCCCCCTCCCCACCACCACCGTGCCCCCCTGGTCCAGGCCATCTTATTGCTCCCCCAGAGTCTGGCAGCAGCCCCCCTGAGGGGTCTCCCTAACTCCACCCTCCCACACCTGCTGCCCCACCAATTCCTGGTCTACCCAAATGGCATCTTAATGGCCCCTTATTTGGACATCTTATCAGAAATGGCACCCCACCCCAGGCATTTCCTACTCCCCTGCCCAGATAGAATTTTTTTTCTGAGTATTCAGGCTATCTGAATTAATATATATTAAAGTATACACTAACTAATATATTAATGTGTATATTAACTGTCTTTCCCTCCCACCCCCTTCCAGTTTGCCCCTCACTATCAAAATACCAGCTTCCCAAGGGCAGGGACTATTGTCTGTTTTGTTCTCTGGAGTATTCCTTGCACACAATGACTGACTAATTCCAGGAACACGGGGGCTGCACTACCGTTTTATCGAGCAATCCGATTCTCAGAGAAGTTAAGAATGCTACCCAAGATCCCCCAGCTGGTAAGTCATAAAGCAGTTACCGACACTCTGGCTTGTCTGTGCTCCACACCACGCTCCCTCTTATACCCATGACTGTGGTTCTGTCAACCATATTCTGTGCGTTTCTGTCCCTCTGCAAAACAGGAAAAGCAATTGCAGCCAGATTCCCCCAGGACTTCTTGGTCTCCCAGCATCACGGGTTTCCCGGATGAGAGGCCCCTTAGTGGCAGCAACTGACAAGGGCCAATAATTCAGTGCCAGTTGCTGGGAAAGTAAGACTTTTTTTATTTTGCTCGTTTTGCAAGAAAAGAAAAATGCCATTTGGCCTCAGAAAGATGTTCTCGCTGCCAAACACATGATTTTTGCACATGGTGAGGATGTGTGATTTTTACATATGTATTTTTTTTTTCCTTTTTTCTCTTTTAGTAAAAACAGATTCATCTTTGGCAAGAGGGTGAAAGAAAGGGAGTATACGAATATTACTATAGAAAAATCATTACTTTGCTATTACAGAGACTGAGAGCCAAGAGTCTGGAATCTTCATGGATAAAAGGAAATTTTTAAAAAGAGAGGGGGAGGGGAGAGAGTGAGGTGAAAGATCACCAGAGTTTATGAAACAAGAGGTAGATTTGGGTGCTGGCTCCCACCTGTCCATTCTGAAGTAGTCTGGGTCTTCAAGAATACTTGTTCAGTACCTAAGTTATGTCCTACTCTTTGGAACTTATTGGACTGCAGCACACCAGGCTTCCCTGTCCTTCACCATCTGCCAGAGTTCACCCAAGTTCACGTCCATTGAATCGGTGATGTCATTCAACCATCTCAGCCTCTGCTGCCCTCTTTTTCGCCATCAATCTTTCTCAGAATCAGGTCTTTTCCAATGAGTCAGCTGTTCCCATCAAATGGCCAAAGTATTGAAGCTTCAGTTTCAGCATCAGTCCTTCCAATGAATAGTCAGGGCTGATTTCCCTTAGGATTGACTGGTTTGATCTCTTTGCTGTCCAAGGGACTCTCAAGAGTCTTCCCCAGCACCACAATTTGAAAGCATCAATTTTTTGACATTCAGCCTTCTTTATGGTCCAATTCTCACATCCATACGTGACTACTGAAATGACCAGAGCTTTGACTATAGGCACCTTTGCTGGCAAAGTGATATCTTTGCTTTTCAATACACTGTCTAGGTTGGTCATAGCCTTCCTTCCGAGAAGCAAGTATCTTCTAATTTCATGGCTGCAGTCACCATCCGCCACGATTTTGAGGTCCAAGAAAAGAAAATCTGTCACTGCTTCCACTTTTTCCCCATCTATTTGCCATGAAGTGATGGGATCGGATGCCATGATCATAGTTTTTTGAATGCTGAGTTTTAAGCCACTTCTTTCATTCTCTTCTTTCACCCTCATCAAGAGGCTCTTTAGTTCCTCTTCGCTTCCTGCCATTAGAGTGGTATCATCTGTATATCTGAGGTTGTTGATTTTTTCCCAGCAATCTTGATTCCAGTTTGTAACTCATCCAGCCCAGTATTTCACATGATATACTTTGCATATAAGTTAAATAAAACGGTGACAATATACAGCATTGTCGTATTCCTTTCCCAATTTTGAACCAGTCAGTTGTTCCATGTAAGGTTCTAACTACTGCTTCTTGACCCACATACAGTCTTCTCAGGAGATAGGTAAGATGCACTGGTATTCCCATCTCTTTAAGAATTTTCCACAGTTTGTTGCGCTCCACACGGTCAAAGGTTTTAGTGTAGTCAATGAAGCAGAAGTAGATGTTTTTCTGGAACTCTCTTGCTTCTTTAATGATCCAACAAATGCTGGCAATTTGATCTCTAGTTGCTTTGCCTTTTCTAAACCCAGCTTGTACATCTGGAAGTTCTTGATTCAGGTACTGCTGAAGCCTAACTGAAGGATTTTGAGCATAACCTTACTAGCATGGGAAGTGAATGCAGTTGTTAAGTGGTTTGGACATTCTTTGGCATTGCCTTTCTTTGGAATTGGGATGAAAACTGACCTTTTCCTGTTCTATGGCCATTGCTGGGTTTTCCAAATTTGCTGACATATTGAGTGCAGCACTTTAACACCATCGTCTTTAAGTATTTTAAATATCTCAGCTGGAATTCATCACTTCTACTAACTTTATTGGTAGTAATACTTCCTAAGGCCCACTTGACTTCACATTCCAGGATGTCTGGTTCTAGATAAGTGACCACACCACAGTGGTTATTCAGGTCATCAAGGCCTTTTCTGTAGAATTCTTCTGTGTACAAAGAATACTTAGATACTGTGTACAATACTGTGTTCAAGAATACTCAGATAACCTGAGATGGAAAGGAGGGGCAGAAGTGACGCCATTCCTTTGATCTATGCCCAGGGCAGACATTAGGAAACAATCACAGCGTTCTTTCTCACCAGGAAGGGACATAAGACTCAAGACTTTAGGAGACCTCTACCACTTGATGAGAGCTGGCAAATAAGACAAAACAAGGTTAGTTTTTTGTACTAATTTACTCCTTCATTTTACATTTTCAAGTGCTTGAGACACAGAGAGAGGAAGCAAACTGACATGGGTTTCACAGAATGTCCTGCTCCCTCTCAGGTTAAGGTGTGTTTCACTAAACTCCCCATTTCCTGGATATCTCTCAGGTCCCTTCACAGAGGTGAGAAGTTCTGAATACCTAAAAGAGGATTCTGAGAATAAATCTGGAAGCTTAGATTTCCTGCCTCCACCTGCTTTCCATCAGTATCTATGCAATAGGCAAGTCATCGTTCTCCACAGAGTCACATTAGGTCAAAATGGCTACCAAAGAGAAATGAGTGTCTCCATCCTGGCAATGTGATCTTTCACATGCGTGTAAAGATCACGCTTAAAAGGAAAGAGCTATTAGCTAAGAAAGGTCAGCATTCCCACAGGAAATTGTTACCACTCTAGAAATACTTCTTGTACATTTTTTTTTTCCTCAAAGAATGAAGTTTTCCATTAGATCAGCACTTCCAAAGTATTTTATGAGAAGCATATTCCGAAGATGTTCTAGGCATACCATTTATGTTATCTTTCCCAAGATAACATAAAACAAAAACACAAATAAAATAAGACGGAAAAGACTTACGGCCAAATACACTGGAGGAACTAAGCATATAATATCTCTCTTATTAAAACACATATTGCATCTTCAGGGCTATTAAAGGCTCTGAGAAGTCCTGCAATGAAGTCCTGTATATTTTTCAAGATACATTTATCTACAGAAATCTGTTTGCATATAGCATTTATTTAAAATCTGTTGGGTCTTCTTTCAAAAACACCAATTTAACTAGAGCACACTAGAAGGGAAAGAAGGAAAGAGTCAGATTTGGAAGAGCTAAATGTGATTCCTAATTACTTGTCTTTGACATTTTATTCTGAGGAGCTTATACCTACATTTCTAACTATTAGAAAATCATCTAGGCTTAGTTTACATTTTTCAGTGCAGCTAAGTTCAGTCACTCAGTTGTGTCTGACTCTTTGCAACCCCATGGACTACAGAACGCCAAGGCTTCCCTGTCCATCACCAACTCCCAGAGCCTACTCAAACTCATGTCCATCACATCAGTGATGCCATCCAACCATCTCATCCTCTGTTGTCCCCTTCTCCTCCCACCTTCAATCTTTCCCAGCATCAGGGTCTTTTCCAATGAGTCAGTTCTTCACATCAGGTGACCAAAGTATTGGAGCTTCAGCTTCAGCATCAGTCCTTCCAATGAATATAAAGGACTGATTTCATTTAGGATGGACTAGTCGGATCTCCTTGCAGTCCAAGTGACCCTCAAGAGTCTCCTCAACATCACAGTTCAAAAGCATCAATTTTTCTGCACTCAGCTTTCTTTATAGTCCAATTCTCACATCCATACGTGACTACTGGAAAAACCATTGCTTTGACTAGATGGACCTTTGTTGACAAAGTAATGTCTCTGCTTTTAAATATGCTGTCAAGGTTGGTCATAGCTTTTCTTCCAAGGAGCAAGTGTCTTTTAATTTCATGACTGCAGTCACCATCTGCAGTGATTTTGGAGCTCAAAAAAATAAAGTCTGTCACTGTTTCCATTGTTTCCCCATCAATTTGCCATGAAGAGATGGGCCCGGATGCCATGATCTTAGTTCTCTGAATGTTGAGTTTTAAGTCAACTTTTCCACTCTCCTCTTTCACTTTCATCAAGAGGTTCTTTAGTTCATCTTCAGTTTCTGCCATAAGGGTGGTATCATCTGTGTATCTGAGGTTATTGATATTTCTCCCGGCAATCTTGATTCCAGCTTGTGCTTCATCCAGCCCAACATTTTGTATGATAAGTTAAATAAGCAGGGTGACAATATACAGCCTTGACATACTCCTTTCCTGATTTGGAACCAGTCTGCTGTTCCATATCCAGTTCTAACTGTTGCTTCTGGATGTGCATACAGATTTCTCAGGAGACAGGTCAGGTGGTCTGGTATTCCCATCTCTTGAAGAATTTTCCACAGTTTATTATGATCCACACAGTCAAAGCCCTTGGCATAGTCAATAAAGCAAAAGTAGATGTTTTTCTGGAGTGCTCTTGCTTTTTCAATGATCCAGCAGATGCTGGCAATTTGACCTCTGGTTCCTCTGCCTTTACTAAATCCAGCTTGAACATCTGGAAGTTAATGGTTCATGTACTGTTGAAGCCTGGCTTGGAGAATTTTCAGCATTACTTTGCTAGCGTGTGAGATGAGTGCAATTGTGCGGTAGTTTGAGCATTCTTTGGCATTGCCTTTCTTTGGGATTGGAATGAAAACTGAACTTTTCCAGTCCTTTGGCCACTGCTGAGTTTTCCAAACTTGCTGGCGTATTGAGTGCAGCACTTTCACAGCATCATCTTTCAGGATTTGAAATAACTCAACTGGAATTCCATCACCTCCACTAGCTTTGTTCATAGTGATGCTTCCTAAAGCCCACTTGACTTCACATTCCAGGGTGTCTGGCTCTGGATGAGTGATCACACCATCATGATTATCTGGGTCATGAAGATCTTCTTCATATAGTTCTTCTGTGTATCCCTCCCACCTCTTCTTAATATCTTCTGCTTCTGTTAGGTCCATACCATTTCTGTCCTTTATCGAGCTCATCTCTGCATGAAATGTTCCCTTGGTATTTCTAATTTTCTTGAAGAGATCTCTAGTCTTTCCCATTCTGTTGTTTTCCTCTATTTATTTGTATTGATTACTGAGGAAGGCTTTCTTATCTCTCCTTGCTATCCTTTGACACTCTGCATTCAGATGTTTATATCTTTCCTTTTCTCCTTTGCCTTTAGCCTCTCTTCTTTTCACAGCTATTTGTAAGCCTCCCCAGGCAGCCATTTTGCTTTTTTGCATTTCTTTTCCATGAGGATGGTCTTGATCCCTGTCTCCTGTACAATGTCACGAATCTCAGTCCATAGTTCATCAGGCACTCTATCTATCAGATCTAGGCCCTTAAATCTACTTCTCACTTCCACTGTATAATCATAAGGGATTTTATTTAGGTCATACCTGAATGGTCTAGTGGTTTCCCCTACTTTCTTCAATTTCAGTCTGAATTTGGCAATAAGGAGTTCATGATCTGAGCCACAGTCAGCTCCTGGTCTTGGTTTTTGCTTACTGTATAGAGCTTCTCCATCTTTGGCTGCAAAAAATATAATTAATCTGATTTCAGTGTTTACCATCTGGTGATGTCCATGTGTAGAGTCTTCTCTTGTGTTGTTGGAAGAGGGTGTTTGCTATAAGAGACTTATAAAAGCTTCCTGATGGGGAGACTTACTGAGGAGGAAACTGGGTCTTATTCTGATGGGCAGGGGGATGTTCAGTAAACCTTTAATCCAATTTTCTGTTGATGGGTGGGGCTGTGTTGCTTGACCTGAGGCCAAACTATGGTGGAGGTAATGAAGATAATGAGGACCTCCTTCAAAAGGTCCCGTGCACAGCATAGCTGCAGTTCTTGCCTCCAACCCTGCAGCAGGCCACTGACGACCCATGCATCTGCCAGAGCCTCCTGGACACTCATGGGCATGTCTGGGTCAGTTTTTTGTGGGGTCACAGCTTATGTTTTTAAAATACATTTATTTGTTGCAGATAATATAGGTTCATTACAAAGAATTTGGAGAAAATTAAAAATGTATAGAAGAAAATTAAAATTACTCATAATTCCATTATCTAGAGATAACCACTGTCAAAATTTTGATATATTCCTTCAATCTCTTTCACCTGTTAAAAGACTCTGTAGACACATACTTTTGTCTTTAAAAAAAATCAAAACACCTTAAAATACTCATAGTTTTATATTCTGCTTTTCTTTTTTTGTTATTTTGTTTTAACATTAAGAAAAACTGTGATTAACCCAAATATCCAACAATACTTTGCAAACGTGAATTTAAATGATGCTACAGGATTACATCATATGAATATGCTCTGAAGCCTTGTGGCCCAAATGTTTCAGAAATCAGAATAGTTTAGATCTGAGAAAGGTAAAAATGGTATCTTATGAAGCACCTGCAATAGAATATTAGCAGCGGCCTAGAATCAAACACAGTATCTGAGCAAGAAAACATTTGGATAATTACATGAAGGGAGATATACAACGGCTGTGAAAAAGCCTCTTTTCCGTTTAGGTCAGATCTTTGCCACTAATGAACTTGCAACAAACTTAAAAATCTGTCAGTTCAAAGAGTTTGGCTATTTGAAAACCGCACATATTGACTTGTAGGCCTACACTGTGAGTGCCCACTGAGCCAAAGCTTCATTGTTGCCTTACGTGGGTTGTTTCTGAATTTTCATTATTATAAGTAAGGCTGTAAAAAGCCTTCTTGCCCATAAATTTTTTTTTGCACATTCATGGTTGCTTCCTCAGAATATATTCCTAGAAATTGAACTCCTGGGTCACAAGGAATTAACATTTTCAAGGTTCTCGATATATCTGCCAAACTGCTCTCCAGAAAGCTGAACAATTTACACTGCCAGCATCATTGTGTGAGAGAAGGGCTATTTCCCACCCAGCAGCAACACTGGGTATTATCAGTGTTTGAAGAATGAATTCTAATTTGAAGAGCAAAAATTTCCATCTCTCTCTGACTCACATTCTCTTTATTGCTAGTGATAGTCAACCTTTTTTTAATATGCTAACTGAACGATTATATTTCTAAGTGTCTTTATATTTCCCATGTAAATCTTTTTATTAAGATGTTCATATTTTTTCTCTTGACTTGTAAGAGCTCTAATGGATTAAGTATATTAAAATACTTTGAGTATATGTTGTAATATTTTCCTATTTTTTGTCATTTGGCTTAAAGTTATTGATGATGTTTGAATGATTCCCTGAATTCTAAAAGTGAAATATGTAATACATGCAGAATATGAAACACTTAAAAACACAGAAGAATGTCAAACAAAAGAGCTTATTTGTAACTCAGTTCAGTTCAGTTCAGTCGCTCAGTCGTGTCCAACTCTTTGCGACTCCATGAACCGCAGCATTCCAGGCCTCCCTGTCCATCACCAACTCCCGGAATCCACCCAAACCCATGTCCATTGAGTCGGTGATGCCATCCAACCATCTCAGCCTCTGTCGTCCCCTTCTCCTCCTGCCCTCAGTCTTTCTCAGCATCAGGGTCTTTTCAAATGAGTCAACTCTTCGTATTAGATGGCCAAAGTATTGGAGTTTCAGCTTCAGCATCAGTCCTTCCAATGAATATTCAGGACTGATTCAGCCACCCAGAAATAACCACACTACTATTTTAGTGTAGAATGCTTAATATTTTCTGCTGTTTTAAAATAAGGGTATGTCATTTGGTATATGGTTTCAAAGCCTGTTTTGCATTCCCTTATCTTGTGAATTTTTTTTTTCCATTTTAACAAATATTCTTCTACAACTCGATTTTGGTGACCATATAGCTTTCCATTGTATCCTACCATTCCCTGGTTTTGAATATTCAGATTGTTTCCAATTTTTATCATTTTTATTGGTGCTGCATTGAGTACCTTCTTATCACCATCCATTCTCACATCTCCAATTATTTCTTTTTTAAATAGTTTTCTTTGTTTGCTGTTTGTTTTACTTTTTGGCATGCAAGATCTCAGTTCTCTGACCAGGGATCAAATCCACGACCTCTACAGGAGAAATGAAGAATCTTAACCACTGGACTGCCAAGGAAGTCCCTCTATTTCTTTATAATGAATTCCTTTAATTTCTGGGACAAAGAGCAAGTACATTTTCAATTTTTCACTATTTTTCTAGTAATTAATATCTAATTAATAGTAAACCAATTTTTAGTGATTTTAAAGGAAATGGGAATCATCCTTAATTTTCCCACCCAGAAACAGCTACTATTGAAAATGTTAGACTTCCCTCTATACCTTTTCATCTGTGCATGATGTTTGTATAAACAGAACAGGAATTATCTTGGATGTACTGTCTTCTCAATGTAATTATTTGCTATATTATAAATATCTTTTTCAGTGTAAACATAATTTTAAAATATTTACTGATCGTATAATATTATACTGTTTGGATGCTCCATAATGTAATATATTTAATCAGTCTATCTCTACAGGGAATTTCAAGGTTTTGTTTTCCATATTCCTGAAGCTATCTACAGCATAGTGGTGAACATCATTGTGATACCTTTAATTATTATCTTGGTATACGTTCTCGATGTGACATCAGTGTGTTAATGATGTGTATACATTTTTGAGAATTTTGATATATACTAGTGGTTTATATGGAGAAGGCGATGGCACCCCACTCCAGTACCCTTGCCTGGAAAATCCCATGGACGGAGGAGCCTGGCGGGCTACAGTCCACGGGGTCGCAAAGAGTCGGACGCGACTGAGCGACTTCACTTTCACTTTTCACTTTCATGCATCGGAGAAGGAAACGGAAACCCACTCCAGTGTTCTTGCCTGGAGAATCCCAGGGATGGCAGAGCCTGGTGGGCTGCCGTCTATAGGGTCGCACAGAGTCGGACACGACTGAAGTGACTTAGCAGCAGCAGCAGCAGTGGTTTATGCTGTGGAGTGCGGCCTTCCCTTGTGGGTCAGATGATGAAGATCCTGCCTACACTGAGGGTCAGGAAGATCCCCTGGAGAAGGGAATGGCTACCCACTCCAGTACTCTTGCCTAGAGAATTCCATGGATAGAGGAGTCTGGCAAGATATAGTCCATGGGGTGGCAAAGAGTCCGACATGACTGAGTGACTAACACTAGCACATAACAGCAACAATTGGATTTGTCTCTATAATATCTTCTTTCAATATCTTCCTTTAAAAAGACCCTCTTCAGCCCATATTTTATAGAGTGACCTACATTTTCTTCTAGTACTTTGTGACTTTATTTTTATATACATATCTTTAATTCACTAAGGATTTATTTTAGTTTATGACTGAGCTAAGGATTGGGGTTAATTTTTTTCCAACATCATTTATTGAATAATCCTTCCTTTCCACAAGGATTTGAAATGTCACCATTATCACATACTAAATATTTATACGTACTCCAGTCTGTCCCTGGGTTTATGGTTCTGTCCCATCGATCTCTTTGTCTGTTCTGGGGCTGAGGGGAAAGAGATTTCTGGGGTAGAACAGGCAGGACTTGGTAACTGATTAGACGTAGGGGGAGTTGAAGATGACTTCAAGGTTTGAGTCTGAATAACTGGATGGATGGTGATGCCATTAATCAAGAAAATGGAGGTGGGGGAGGGCTTGCTCTATGCAGAGTCTCCTCTCTTCAATCCATCACTCACACTTCAGGCAGAATAAAATTTTTAATACATATTTTTTTATATATTGGAAAAATAATGCATGCACACGATAAAAAAAATATTCAACTGGTACAAAAAGGTTTACAATGAAAAGCAACTCTGCCTCACAATTTCTGCTCCCAATTCTCCTCCATGGAAGCAGCACTTGTAATAGTTTTTGTGTATCTTTATGGAATTGTTTTAGTTGTATACAAGCATAGATAGATAGATGCCTTCATGCATGCACATTCACACACATCTTTCAAACAAATAGAACCATATTACAAACACCATACAGCACCTTGATTATTTTAACCTCAACGATTTATCTTGGAAATGGTGCCATATGAGCACATGTAGAACCTCCTTACTTTTTTAATGGATATTTGGGGGTTCCACTGAATGATGTACTATCATTTTTCACCCAACTTCTGTAGAGAAACACTTTGGGAATTTGTCCCAATTAATTATTTTTTCTTCTTAAGCACAGAGCTGACTGTGTTTCTCTTCTATTTAAAATCCTCCCTGGCTCCTCACTACTCACAAAACACAATCGAAAGCCCTGGTTCTGACTAGTGAAGTCTTAACAGCATGGCCACCTTTCCCTCTGAACCTCATCCCAAGCCATTTCTCACCCTGGGCCTCTGACCCACCACCTCAAACTTCTTGGAAGTCCCTCTGTACTCCTATGTGTCTCTTAGATGCAGTCCTCGTGACCTCGAATCTCTGCTCTGTCTTGTCTACTCTGCTCAGTAATCACCTCTGCTGTGAAGCCTTCCCATAACCCCCTTCACCTCCTTAAAAATAAGCACTCCACACACACACACGCACACACACACAGCCAGGCCAAATGAGTTCATTCATCCTCAATGCCCCTCAAACCCACACCTTACTCTACAGTAGCTCCTACTATCCTTCCCAACATAGCCCCATCTTCTCTGAGCCGTCTTTCTTGAGCCTTCAGGTAACACTGATCACTCCATCCCTCACCTCACTATCTTATACCTCTCATAGGACCCACAGAGCTTCATTTATAGCACATCCATGGCCCTTTTCTTTCTGGGAGAAGAGAAGGCTATAAGCTGCCTGAGAGCAGCTTTTATCTCCTCAGCCACGGCTGTTTCCACACTGCTCCTAACAACTGGATGTTACACACAGCTGGGCAGCCACACTATTTGGATGTCCGTGGGGTCTTAACTCTCTTCTCAGTCGCCCATGCCAATGCCACCACTGAATATTCCCTTAGTGTTCAATAAACATTGTTGATTGAACACTATTGCTTACATATTTATAATTCTCATTAGACTGCCTCTGACACAAAGACTGTATCATATTTATTTTTTAATCCTCAAGGACCCACAGCAGCACCTGGCATATCAGAGACAGTGAATGCTGCTCGGAGATCTGAGCAGGTGAATGTATAAAGAAGCAACTTGCTTTGGAGCCTATGCTACTGACTGGGCACAGCTTCCCACCCCTTCTGTTGCTGTTGCTGATGCTCTTAGACTGAGAGCAAAGCTCTTACTGGGGTCTACCAAACCCAGCACGGTCTGGCTTCTACCTTTCTGTATGAGTTAGGCTTACTTTCAGCTGTGAATCATAGTAACTCCTAAATAGCTGTAGATTAAGTATGGGAGAAGTGTATTCCCTTCTGAACACAGAGACAAATGGTGGAGGACAGGGATTGCAGGTCCTTGGTCATCAGAGACCCAGACTTTTTCCTTTTTGTCATTCTGCCATCCCTAACTCCTGATTTTATGGCATGGACCACAGTGACAGCTCTGGCTGTAGACATGATATCTGGGTTTCACCCGGTCAGAAAGAGCAATTGACAAAGAAGCCTGTGCCTTTCCCTTTAAGAACGCTTCCCAGGAGGTGAACATTGGCCAGAACTTAGTCACACGTGCATGCCTAGCTGCAAGGGAGGCTGAGAAATGCAGAGCTTGTCTTGGGCTCATTTTAAATAAAAGGCTCTCTAGTCAGAAATAAAGGGGAGACCATATTTTAGGGGACAAAGGCAGTCCTTTCCACACTCTCTTCACCCCATACAACCATGCTTCCTTCAGTTTCTCCTCTGCTCACCACCTCCTTCCTGTCTTGCTACTTCGTGACCTGAGAGGCCTGTCTACCTTGTTACCGCTCTCCTTTCTCACTTCTCCTATTTCACTCCTAGCCACCCATCAGAACTCAGCTTAACAATTACCTCCATAGGAAACAACCTCACTAAGTCAGAGAATCCATGATTGGAAATCAAAGACTCATGTATCTCTCCTTTAAGATGCTTGTCAAAATCCCAAATGTACATTCATTTGCAAGATTATTTGGTTAACTAGACTATAAGCCCCACCAGACACAGAATGTGTCTGCATTTATTCATTTTTGGTCTCCAGCACCAAGCACGGGCCCTTGTTCCCGAAGGAAGAGGGATAGACTGAGGCTTAGTTAAGACATCATGTGACCTGTTCAGGAGACAGATCAGGCTGATTCTCAGTGGGGGTTCTCTTAAGGAGCAGAACGTGCTCCTGAAGACAGAGGACAGGATAAGGAGAGGATAGAATCCAAAAGACTGTGAACATGAGTCTTAAAGGTCAATAAAAATCAGAGGGCTTCAGGCAGAGAAGTGACCATTGGCTCTGTCCATTGGAGGTCACTATAGATGAGCAGGCCTCTCAGAAGAGGCATGGAAATCCCCAGGAAAATGAGATGAGAAAGTCTATGTCTCTGGGGTTTGTATCTTCTTTGAGAATTTAGTGTTAAAAGAACAGATAGGGCTCCAGGAGAAGGTAACCAATGCTGGCTAGTGCTGCAGGAGAACCCCTAAGGCTCAGTGGCTCAATGCACCAGAAGTACACCTTGCTTCCTTCGTAGACTGATGACAACTCTGTCAGCTGTCCTGCGTGATCCTCCTACACCTGGTGGTACAGGGACTCAGGCTGTGTCTACCTTTCAATCCCTGAATCTCAGAGACCTGAACTTCCAGCTACACAGAAGAAAATAAAAGAACATGAGTAGAAAAGGTTCACCTGTTCTTAACTGCCTCTGACCACAGGTGGCTTCTCACTTCTGCTCACTTCCCATCTTCAAGAATGAAGGCTATGATTTCTTCTAGAGGCATGGGGTCTGATGATACGTTGCTGCTGCTGCTGCTGCTAAGTCGCTTCAGTCATGTCTGACTCTGTGCAACCCCATAGATGGCAGCCCACCAGGCTCCCCCGTCCCTGGGATTTGCAAGGCAAGAACACTGGAGTGGGTTGCCATTTCCTTCTCCAATGCATGAAAGTGAAAAGTGAAAGTGAAGTCGTTCAGTCGTGTCCAACTCTTAGCCACTTCAGGGACTGCAGCCCACCAGGCTCCTCCATCCATGGGATTTCCTAGGCAAGAGTACTGGAGTGGGTTGCCATTGCCTTCTCCGATGATGATATGTTAGGTGCCCTATAAAACGAAGTAAATCCATAAAAACACAGCATTGCCTCTGTCACACAAAAGCTTTCGTTTGACCAGTATATAAACAGAGGAAAAAGAACGGGCGGAGAGGGAGGCACAGAGACAGAAGAGGGCAGATGAGGCCTGGTGCAGGGCTCTGGCTGGAAGACAGCAAGATACCGTCTGAGATCAGAAGAAAGAGAAGGTCTCCAACCATCTCAGCAGCATACACGCATGGAGATTAAGGGCTCAGACTCTAGGGCCAGACTTCCCAGATGAAAATGCTCCCTTCACTTTTGTTGTTGCTTAGTCCCTAAGTCATGTCCAACTCTTTTGTGACCCCATGGACTGCAGCCCACCAGGCTCCTCTGTCCAGGGGATTTCCCAGGCAACAATACTGGAGTGAGTGATCTTGGATGAGTTACTTAACTTATCTGTGCCTCAGTCTTATCATCTGTAAGGTGGGAATAGGACTACAGTCTGTACCATTGCTGTATGGATTAAGTACATGAATTTATAGAGTGCTGGGTAGAACACTAGACGTATAAAAATAATTCAAGAAATGTCCTAGGCTCTTACAAGCATTTATTTGTAATATATGTACATATACATTTTTACACAAATGAGCGTATACACCACAAGTTCTCTGCAACGACTGTTCCCATCCAGGCCACACACTTTCCCTCATCAGAATGCTTATGTAGTTTTCCATTGCACACACGCACCGCCATTTATTCAAGCAGTCCCCTACTACTGAGCAAGGGGTATTGCTTACTGCTGTTAATATAAAAAACACTGCAGCGAACATCCCAGTCCTCGCATCTTTAAGCACACGTGGAAGTGTGTCTGGTCCAGGGATAGTTCGTTGTGCTCAAAAGCACATGAGTTTTCATTTAGACACCCACTCCTTCAAATCGTCCCCCATGACATGGCACCTTCCTGACTCCACTTGGGAGCCTGGAACGATGGTGCCAGCTTCCCACGTGATAGATATCTGTTTAAGAAGTAAGCAGGGCTGTTTTTTACATCTGGCACCATAAAGTCTATGAAAATCTTAGAGATGTAGAAACACACATGCATACACTCCAAATTAAGGAAAGAACACCGCGAACTCAAAATGAATAAATATTTAATTCAATGGCCCCCAAACAGAGAGGAGGTCCTGCAGGGAGACAAAGAACAAAGGCTGTGACAGCCTGGGGCTGCCCTGCTGTCCTCTTTCCTGGACTGCGTGACCTGGGCAAGCCACCTCGGCCGCATGAGCCTGAAACTGCTTCCTCTGTAAGATGGAGACAGAGGCAAGTCCTACCATGTGGGCTCCTTCTACGGATTATCTAGGAGCATGCCTGATACATGAGGCCCCCAGTCGTGTCGCACATTAATGTCCTATGTCAGGAAGGCACCCACAGTTCATCTCATCATTATTTATGAGTTTTATACACACACAAACCATATATATGTGTGTGTGTGTGTATACATATACATATATATATATATATATATATATATAAACTGCAGGGTGTAGGTATGCTGAATATCCTGAGATGATGAAGCATAGGTCCCCCAGCAGGAAAAGAGCCCAGGGCCCTAAAATGACCATATGAGTAAGTGAAGAAGAAACTAGCTCATGAAGATAGAAGGAGTTGGTGGTGAAGTGAGAAAACTCGTGTCCTGTGACTCTTACTGAACATTTCCATTTAAAATAAAGGTGGGGACCAAAGCAACAGGGGCTCGGGGAGAGGCTCCCACCTGCATAGATGGGCGTGGCTGGGGTTTCCAGTGACACTGAGCCCCACATGGAGAAAAGCACTGTTTTAGTTTTCTTCCGCTCTTCTCCATGCTGTCTGCATGTCATTGACTTATGTTTTATTCCTACTGATCAGTGCCTGATCCTCTAAAACAGACTCCCTGAAGGCAGCAATTTCTGCTGATTTTATTCACTGGTGTGTCCTGTGTCTTAGGAATGCTTGGCACATAGAAGGCTCTCAATAAACATTTGTTAAATGTGGCTGAATGAAACAGGAAGTTTCATTTGGGGGTTAGTATGTCTCTAACAACCTCTAACACTTGTTAATCTCCCTTTCAAACAAAGAGACAGGAGTTCTCAGGCTCAGAAACTTCCACGGCAGGGATTTAAGCACCTTGCTTTGGCGTCGTTGTACTGATGATGGTCACTTATGGTGACCACAGGGCTGCTCACCACATAGCTGGTCATGGCCCAACACTCCCCTCCCTAGAGGCATGTGGTATGACGTCACACCCCAGCACATTTTGAAGGTCACCAGGCCAAATGACTTGCTTTGGCCAATGAGATGGGGCTGGAGGTGACAGGGGTCCCTCCCAGGCAAGTCTTAAAGAGACAGTGAGTGGTGTACAGTAGGGCCTTCCCCTCCTCCGTGGCAGTGGGAACAGCTAGCCCATGGGACTGGCTTCAGCCTGCACCTCCGAGTGACCATGAGGAGCAGAGCTCCCTTACTGACAGCCTTTGTGTGTGTATCATGAGAGGGCCTTGTTGTGGTCAGCTACTGAGATTTTGAGGTCTTTGTCAGCCCAGCATGACCCAGATACCTGTCTGGTATCAACTCCAATGCAGGACAGTGGAGTGGCCAGTGGAGGAGAAACAGACACAGGATCCCTGGACTCCAGGTTCCTCCATGGGCCCAGCTCCCACAAGGCTTCCCTATCTCTTCAGGGGTCTCACAAGGGTTCTGGCCACCACATGAACTCAGAAAAAAGAAAAGAAACCCAGGGTGGCTCAAGGTACCTCCCGACAGAGGATGGAAAAATCCAGCTAAGGATGGAAAGACAGAACAGACTCCTAAGGGCAGGGACCCTGGCATACCTATCTCTGCAACCCACCCCCATCTCTGCAACCCACCCTCATAGAGCATGTAAAGTGGAGCCTTGCCTATAACATCTGCCTGGTAAAGTTTGGGAGATAGATGGATTAATTTTAAGAAAGAAGCCTAATGGAACGTTTAGCATGGGAGCCCTGAGAATGGGCAAATTGGGCTCAAAACCCAGCTCCACACAGCCTGCCCATGTGCCCTCGAACAAGCCCTGTCAGCCATCTGAGATGCCGTTTCTTCATCTCAAAAATAGGGATGACAGTAACATCTATTTATGAAACTGTAGTGAGGGTTCCATGAAGTAACACGTGCAGAGTGCATCACGTAAAACCTGCCCTCAGCAAACATCAGATGTGGGTGAACAAGGCCAGCTCTGCAGCCGGACACAGGGTTTAGTCCTCATTTGGTCACCAGGCCAGCTATTTCTTCTTTCAAGTCCCTTTATTACTAAATGGAAATAATGCCTCTCAGGCTGGAGGTAAAGCGCCTCTCGTGGTACCAGGGCAGTCCACACTCTCCTGCATTCCCTCTTCCTGGGGCATCCCATGGCAGCTTGAGCTCAGAACCAGGATCCCTGCAACACTGCCAGTGGGAGCTGGCCCCGGATTCAAGCTTCTACTTCTTCCAAGGAGCAGCTCGTTATGACAAATGAAGCTGTGCAGGGGCATTAACAGGGGATCCTGGGTTAATTTGTTACCTCTCCTGGGATCAAATTTAGAACTGAGCGGATCACTAATGGCTCTGCTAGGATCCTGTCAAGGCACTGGCATGACGGGACAGGGCACTTAATGGTGACCCATCTCCTGGGGCTGTCGGGACAAGGTTGACCATGATCCTTTTTCACCACGACCCTCGGCACAGCTGTCCTAGACATGTTGGTGCCTGCAGCCCACAGCAAGCTCAGGATGGGAGAACTCACAGTGGGCATGCCGACTCTCAGCCCCAAAGAACTTCCTCTTTGCTTCTACGGCTCTCACCCCTAGCCCCAGCTGGAACCTCTTACCAACAGATCCTTTACAAGTTATTATTGGTCTGATACCCAGATGGCCCATCTTCCCCACATCTAGAAGTGACTCCCTTTTCCACTACCGTTTACTGAGCACCTACTATGTGTCCCTGCTCAGTAATGTCCCAAATGCCTTCAGACCTTCCAGAGACACTGTGAGTTCTACATACACCATCAACCTCACTTCCCAAACAAAGCATTGAGTTTTGGAAACAATAAATTGCCCCAGATCAAGGTGATGGTGAGGTATGTTATATAGGCTCAGAATTCAGTTCCAGTCCCTCTTCACCTTACTGCTCTTGATGGCACAGAACGTAAAGAAAACCTGCATGGATGACAAGCTAAAAGTTCAACAAGAGCTTCAGGAAGAGAAGGGGCAGGCTGCGGCGAATGAGATCTGGGATACTGGTGGCAATGGTAAGGAGGTGCACCTCTCCAGTGCCGTTGCCCAGACTCGCCATGTGGAGGGCTTTGAAAGCTGCTCGGGAAGCATGAACCATCACGGCAGGAGAGCTCCTCTCCAGAAAAGACAATATCTGTTGCCCTTGACGAGTGCAAGTGGCACCTTAAAAATGGTATCATCAAGCCCTAGAGCCCAACCCTGCAATTTCAGGAGAAGTCAGCAGTTTCCCCATGGCACTAGGTGAGCTGCTAGATGAGGACCTGACTGCCCATCCTGGGCTGTAAGAGGCCATGGAGGCTGAGTGGGAAAGGCCCTGCCCAGTCCCTTTGCCCTCCTTCTGAGGGGCATGGGAGGGTTCCCTGAGCACACAGAATTGGGGTTTGGGAGTTGAGGCAGGGCTGTGCCTGGTTCTGGTCCTCTGTGGCAGCCCTCCTGGAAGGTTGCAGCTGTCCACCTAGTTCCTCCCCGAGACTCCTTTTCTCCCACCCTCCCCTGCAAAGTCAAAGGATGCAGAAACATGTGACGTGAGGAGTTTTTGAAGAATGAACCTGGAGTCACTTGGCCTGCAAAAGAGACGCCTTGGGAATGCATAATGTCACTCTCAAATCTCTGACAAAGGGGCAAACTGACTGTGATCTTGGGAGGCAGCACCAGTACCAACGGGTCAAGCGTCAGGGATGTGGTGGAAGATGTGCTGGGATGATACCGGGATTCAAGTGCCCCCACGCAGCACCAAGACTGCCCTACTGCCTGGGGCTTCCTTTCTGCCTCTGAAAATCCCCCAGCACAGGGACGGCAGTAACTTTCCCACGAAACCCAGCAGCTTGGAGGGAGGTCTCAGGGAGGACAGGGTTTGGAGAAAAGGAGTGATCCATTCACAAGGGCGAGGGATATAAGGGGCACCTGTGCTGGGCATTGGTAATTTCTGGCCTGGCATTGCTCTTTGCACTGGAGAGTCTCAAAAATGGTGCTTGAAATGGAACAGTATTGCCTTGGATGTGCTGAGCTGCATTCCCCTGTATTGGAATGTCTTCTGATGCAAGCTGCCAGGGCCCTTGAGGACCCTCTACTGCAGGTGGGTTGGGAGCAAACTGGGAGCCTGCAGGGGGTTCGGTTACATCATCTCCAGCCACGCGGGAGGATGTAAATCCCACGTGTGTGTATATGACTGTGCTGTCATCCAGCTGGAGACGAACACTCACAGGCTCCCTGGAAGGATCTGAGTGCAGTTTATTCATGCCAGTTGACTTCAGGCACATGAAGAAAGGGCTTCCCAGGTAGCGCTAGTGGTAAAGAAGCAGCCTGCCAATGCAGGAGACGTAAGAGATGTGGGTTGGATTGACTTGGGAAGATCCCCTGGAGGAGGGTGTGGCAACCCACTCCAGTATTCTCACTTGGAGAATCCCATGGACAGAGGAGCCTGGTGAGCTACAATCCCTAGGGGTGCACAGAGTCGGACATGACTGAAGAGACTTACCATGTGCGCACATGAAGAATAGCTCCTTTAGACAAGGCTGGCATAATTAGAAGACAGAAGAAGAACGTGCACTCTGGCATCTGACGGACCTAGTTTTAAGTTCCAGTTTTGCCATATCCTGGACGTGTGCCCTCTGTTGCCCTCAAGACTTTCATCCGTCACGGAGCCCAGTGAAAGAGCTGCCTGTAACAGGTTGATGTGGCGATTACATGAGGTGACACAGGGAAATCGCTTTGCCCAGGGCCTGGCTCATGTCAGGCTGAACAAATGATCTCTACGCTAATTAATATAGTTTTAATAAAATGCAGTCCCCTGGGAGCCTGATTGAGTGGAAGGATGGTAATAATCTGTAATCAGCCTGTCAGCAGTGTCTAGGCAAGTGGCTACTTTCTGAAGAGTTTCAAGTCACCTATTTCACAGATCTGTTGTGACATTCTTCCTACAAACGTGCTGGCGCTCTTTGACCTAACCCAGCTTCTCTCCAGAGCAGGACGCAGTACTCCATCTCCTGGTTACCTGCTCTGGCCCAGGCGCTCTCCCTTCCAGCCTCTTATTAATCCTGTCAAGGGCTGGGAGGGAAATGTTATCATCTCTGTTTTCCTGGTGAGGACGGAGCGCTATCCCCAGGGCTCCAGAGCTGGCAAGGGGCAGCCAGGCACACAGACCCAGTTCTGCCTAATTCTCCATCCAAATCATTTCCTGTGACCCACTGCTGCTTGTAGAGAGAGCCAGGATGCCCCCAATTCCAGTTTGTGACCCCAGAGTCACCCCAGAATTAATCTGGGCTGTTTCCCCCACTGGTCTGAGTCCCATAGAAAGGGCTTGCATGGAACCCCATCCCCTGCACGTGGTGGCTTTGCTCGCTGAACACCAGAGCTGCTGGGAGTGGGTGAGCGGGAAAGGCAGCTTTGAAGTCTTCCCTCATGCTGAGCTGCAGAAAGTGCTTGTTGTCTTATGCAGAGAGCAGTTGAGGATATCAAAGGGAAGATGGGATGTTAAATTTTGAGTGATCAATGTTTGATAGTCAGAGTTGTAAGCTGTCATGAGTGATGCTCCAGGAGGGATTCGGCATGAATATCAGGGTTTGCGATGCAATGTCTGAGGGGAGGATCTAGCCCTCCAGAGTCCCCGAGCGAGGACTCTGATGTGGGGCCCACACCCCCACCATCCCCAGACTTGTCTTGGAGACTTGACCAGAACATGGGCAGGATTAGGGACGAAGGGTGCAGATACGGCCTCCATATGCCCCAGGAGCACTCCTTCCTGCACCGGTCCATTCCTCCAGCAGATGCTTTCAAGGTAACGAGGTACAGACTGAGGTCCATGTGGCCAAAAGGACCTATAGATCTAGCACTGGCTAGGACACATCTATTTAATTTTTCACTAAAACTCCTCTGGGAAAGTCTAGCTTTGTCAGAATGCACCAAGAAAAGAGGTGTGTGTCACCTCTGTATTGAGGCAGGAGGCAGTGTGGGTTCCAGAGACAGTTTTGCTGGAGTAGAGGTGGCCCCTCACCCTGCAGGTAAGTTTGCGATATACACTGGTTTTCCTTTCCATTCTAGATATTCTAACATCATGCAACTTCTGTCAATTATTCAAATAGCTCAGAAAAGAGGAAGAGAAATACCACCTCCCCTTGCCTTGTGACTAGCAGATCTGGATTAAGTCTTCCCAGGACTGTCCACTCTTGCAGGCTGCCACTGCAGCAGAGAACATGGGCCTGAGTCCCAGATCCAGGCCTGTTTCCTTTGGAGCTCACACTTTCTTGACAGGGAGGCTGTGAACCAGGCCATGGATGGGGAGGAGCTCTCCTTAAAAGCTTTTTTGGCTGGAGAGCAAGAGACAAGCCAGAGTGTCCCCCACTGGTAGCCTTCTTCTGTTCCCAAATTTGGGCATCACGAGAGGAATGAGACGGGCACAAGTGAGTTCCAGGAGATCCAGTTGAGCCCAGAGATGTGGTGAGAAGCAAACATGGGGTGAGGGCAGACTTGGGGCATGAGCCTACCTGTGTGTCACGTGGGGTCAGTGAGCCCACTGCTGGAGGGAGCCCACACTCCTCAGCAGAACACAATTTCATAACTCTTTGGGAGATAAAAGCTTTTATTTACTTCTTTCCCAAAGCTTTGGAATTCTTTCTGAACATCAAATAACTTCTGGCAAACACATCCTGATGAGTAACACAGAGCGAAACAGAACCAGATGGGCGCGCTGACTCCAGGCTGTACACTGGAGGAGGAAGGGCAAATCCCATTTGGGGTGAGGCCAGGCTTTGGGCCACAAGAAGCCCACCCAGTGGGGATACAGCCTTCCCCGGGAGGGAGTCAAGGTCCCCTGGACTTCACCAGGAGATGGGGCCATGCCACCTGCCACCTGGCTTTGCTGGGAAGAGAAATGAGCACAGGCCACAGCTTGGGGGTGCTCATCTCATCACCACTGGCAGCAATGGCCATGAGGGGCTCTGGGGCAGGGACTGGGGTCATGTGGTGGTGAGTTAGGATGCTTTGGTGTTACATAGCTAGCTACCTAAACAATATCCATCCCTCCTTTCTTTCTTGCATATGGAACCCCTGAATTTGTTCAGCTGAAAGACTACATTTCCCAGGCTCAATTTCAACCAGGGAAATGCTGTGGCTGATCTGGCCAATGAGAGCCACAAGCATCGGCAAGGGATGCCTGGAAATGTTGCTTGTCTCCTACAAGCGCTGCCTCTTCCTCGATGCCACTTTCTTGACTTCCAGGAATAAGAACATGACCCTAAGCACCAAACATGGTGGACAAGATGGAGAAGCCCAGACCTCAGTGACTCCATGGAGCCACCTCACCTTGGAAATTTGGCCTTTCGGACAAAATGTTTAATGCGAAAATTGTATCACTCTTTGATTAAATAGGTGTTCTTTGGATTCTCCATGACACAATCAAAAGCAAATCCCATACCAAGATTGTCAGCCCCAGCAATGTATAGACTCCCAAGATTTGCTACTCTCTCCTCCTGGACTTCAACATCCTCTCCAGCTGCCATGGGGTCTCCAATGAGAAGTCACCTCTGCAGCTGTTGAGGCCTCAGGCCATCCAGTTCCTTCCCCATCTGACACTTTCAGCCATGTGTTCCATCTCACCTCTAGCACCTCCTCCAAACCAAGATCCTATCTCTTCAGGCAAAACCAGGGTGTTAGATTCGTGGATCTTGGATATAAGAAGACAGCCCTCTAGTTTGTTTGGGACTGCGGGGTTTCAGCTCAGGACTTTCCAGGTTACTATGGGGAGTGTCCAAGGCAAACCAGAATGAGGTTGTCACCTTAAGATATCAGAGCCTCGCAGGAAATTGGGGAGCTGCTCCAGTAGCATGGACTCTTAGTAGCAGAACCACTTGTAGGACAAAATCTTAGGTGCAATTCCAGTATATAAAGCAGAGCTGGATGGGACTGCTCTGGGAAAGCCCTGGGGATTTCGCCAAGCATTACTGGAAATTGCTGTAGCCCGGAAGGGAAGTGACATGCCCTTATATGGCAACCCCTGACCACACTGCTTCTCCTTTAAGGCCCGGCTCTTTGGTCACCTCCCCTGTGAAGCCTTCCTTGACTGCCTCCTCCCCTAGGTCATAATGCCTGGACCATCTGGTGTTTCAGCCTGAAACTGCCTTTCCCTGTCTATTTACGTAGCTGGTACCAGTACCAGACCCCGGCTTGGAAGGGCTATCGTCATCGTGTCCCCATGGATGATCGTGTCTACAAACAGTTGCCTTATAGTCCGTTGTTGAGTGAATGAATGAACCAATCAATCAATGACTCAGTTTCCTCCAAGCAGCATATATATTATTTTAAACAACTGTTGATGGGAATGTAAATTGGTACAGCCACTCTGAAAAACAGTACGGAGGTTCCTCAAAAAGCTAAAAGTAACAGTTGCCATATGAATGAGCCAGCAATCCCACTCCTTGGCATACACCCTGAGACATCTATAATTCAGAAAGATACAAGCACCCCTATGTTCATAGCAACACTATTTACAATAGCCAAGACACAGAAGCAAACTAAAGATCCACTGGCAGATGAATGGATAAAGAAGATATACATAGAGAGAGATATATAGATAGATAGATAGACAGATAGATAATGAAATACTACTCAGCCATCACAAAGAATGAGATAATGCTATCTGCAGCAACGTGGATAGACCTAGAAATTATCATACTAAGTGACAGTGAGGGACGAATATCATATGATAAAACTTACATGTGGACTAAAATGGGAAACAAATGAATTTATTCACAAAACAGAAACAGACTCACAGACATAGAGAAGAGAACTGTGGCTGCAAAAAGGGAGGATTGGTGGGAGAGGGAAGGATTAGGAGTTTGGGACTGCTGCTGCTGCTGCTAAGTCGCTTCAGTCGTGTCCAACTCTGTGCGACCCCATAGACGGCAGCCCACCAGGCTCCCCCATCCCTGGGATTCTCCAGGCAGGAACACTGGAGTGGGTTGCCATTTCCTTCTCCAATGCATGAAAGTGAAAAGTGAAAGTGAAGTCGCTCAGTCGTGTCTGACTCTTCGAGACCCCATGGACTGCAGCCTACCAGGCTCCTCCATCCATGGGACTTTCCAGGCAAGAGTACTGGAGTGGGGTGCCATTGCCTTCTCCATTGGGACTAGCAGATCTCAACTATTATATATAGAATGGATAAGCAACAAGGGCTTACTGTATGGCACAGGAAATTATATTTAATGTCCTGTAGTAAACCATAATGAAAAAGAATATATATATGTGTGTGTGTGTTTATCTGAATCATTTTGCTGTATATCAAAAACTAACATAACTGAGTCTGAGTGAACTCCGGGAGTTGGTGATGGACAGGGAGGCCTGGCGTGCTGCGATTCATGGGGTCGCAGAGTCGGACACGACTGAGCAACTGATCTGATCTAATCTGATATTTCAATAAAAACAATTTTTTTTAAAAAGAGAACAAAAAGACGGAACAAAAAAGACAAACTAGCAGTGGTGGCCATTCGCCATGTCTCACTGGCTGTCCCCTGCCCCTTGCCTGACGCTGTCTCACTTTCCCCATATTTCACTGTCTGTCCCCTACCTCTTGCCTGACGCTGTCTCACTGACAGTGGCCTGATTTCCTTCTGGAACTTGCTTCTTCCCATTGTGTGTGGTCCTGGTGGAGAGAAATCCTAGTCTTCTGCCTCCCATTACAAAAGCCAGCTCCTTGCATCTCCTGGTCTACCCTGGAGAGGAGACACGTGTCCCGACATCTCTTCTGGGACTTTGCATCTGGAGTGAGTGATGCAGGGTGTCAGGCTTATTGGTTGCTGGCAATAGTATCAAATCTGGTCAGCTTGAAGCAGAAAGGGGGATTTATTCAAAACGAGATGAGGTGGCCCACAGACTCACTGGGAAGGATGGGAACAAACAAACAAAAAGGCCAGGTCACATCTGGCCATGGCCAAACCAACCTCATGGAGTGCGCACAGTAGGGACACTGCTGCTGCTCCACAGCTTGCCTGGGCACTGACCAGTGGTGCCCTAGGAAGTGGATTTTGCTGCTGCAATTGCTGTCCCCTGCCTCCTGCCATGAACAGTGATGTGTCTTGCCCCTGTTCCGTGGCCTCACTTGCTCCTGGCTTGCTGTATGGGTGAGGGGCTCGGAGGTTGACCAGTCTGGGCTGACACCTGTGCCCTAGCTGCAAGGGATGCTGGAACATGAGAATCCATCACTCCAGTCCACAATGGAAGGCTGATTCCGCCGCTTCCCCCCAAGACTTTTAGGATAGAGAATTTCTCAAGCCTAGGAATGAGGGATCATCAGATGACAGACGACCAAAGAGAATGGCAAAAGCCACGGAGCCCAGAGGCAGAGGGAGGGACTGCAGGTCATCCGTCCCAGCCATGGTGGCATGCAGACCAGATGTCCCCACTACCAGCTGGTGGCTGTGGCTCTTAATCCAAGCCCTCGGGAGAGGCCTGGGCCCCCGCCTCCCTGAGGCTGCTTCTCTGGGCTCCTGTCACTTCTGTGAGCTCCCGACATCCTGCCAATAAATTCCTTTTTGCTGAAGTTAACCAGTGTTAGTGTCTGCTGGCTGCAGCCAAGCAACACTAAGTGAAACCACGTGTAAACATGAGTCCACACTGCTTGTAAAACACTAAGCAGCCCTGATAAGGCCACAGGCCTCCTGACACCTCCCCCGGCCAGCATTCTTCCCTGAGGGAACCACTAGTCAGTGTGTCCCAGAGCTTACTGGTCACGCTTCTATACAAACGTGAGTAGCCCTGGTAAACATTTCCTGGAAATAATATTCGATCTCATTGTGCCTAATATGTCTCCAATTGTGAGATATGCCATTGTTTTTTGTGCTACCAAAAAGGAAAAAAAAGTTGCCAATGAAACCACGACTCGATGTCAAGATCTATCAGTTATAAATCACATCTCAATTGCTGGTGTAAGACATGCAAAAAAATATGGTCATAGCAACGACTAACTTATTTAGCCCTTACCATGCACCATGTGCTCAGTCGTGTCAGACTCTTTTGCGATCCCAAGGACTATAGCCTGCCAGGCTCCTCTGCCCATGGAATTGCCCAGGCAAGAACACTGGAGTGGGCTGCCATTTCCTTCTCCAGGAGATCTTCCTGAACCAGGGATCCAACCTGCATCTCCTGCATTGGCAGGCACACTCTTTACCACTACTGCTGCCTGGGAAGCTCTCTACCATGGGCCAGGTATTCTCCAAGTATTTTGCTCATATTAGCTCAGGTAATCATTCTATTCAATAATTTCTTGAGGTTGAAATATAGTAATCTGTATTTTACAGATGAGCGAACCAGGGTACAGAAAAGTTGGACTATTGCCCAAGGTTACAAATCTACTAAGTGGCAGAACGAGGATTCACAGAAATTCTGGATTTAAAGATGGCTCTCCACACCACCAATGCTCAGTGTTCTGTGCATGAGTGCATGTGTGCACGTGTGTACACTGTGTGTGCATATGTGCACGTGTGTACATTGTGTGTGCATGTGTGCACATGTGTACATTGTGTGTGCACGTGTGCACGTGTGTACATTGTGTGTGCATGTCTCTCTGTGTGTGTACATTGTGTGTGCATGTCTTTCTGTGTGTGTACATTGTGTGTGCACGTCTCTGTGTGTGTGTACATTGTGTGTGCACATCTGTGTGTGTGTGTACGTTGTGTGTATCTGCACATGCATGTGTGCACTGTGCATCTGTGTCTGTGTGCACATATCTGCATCATGTGCCTATGTGTGTCCGTGTGTGGGTGTAAGCCTGAGTATATGTGTGCTGGTGCACCTACACGTGTATTTTTCACTTCAGAAGGATCATATTAAATGTACATCCTGCACTGTGCTTTGTTCATCCAGTACTCTCCTGGAGACTCCTGTCTCAGTATATAAGTTTCTCCCCCATTCTTTCTAACTGCTGAAATAACCACCATAAGGCCTCTAGCCCTTCTCGCACTGATAGGCATTAAGGTTGTTGCCATTTCTGACTTTGCCTGACGAGCTGCAATAAACAGCCTCCAACGGGCCTCCATGAGCACACATGTGTTTCCATTGGGTGGACAGAAAGAAGTAGAATCAGTGCAACAGAAGGCACATGCCTTCTGAACGCTCAGAGTGAAGTCACTCCCCCACCGTCTCAGTGAACACTCCATATCTCTCCTGGTGGAGGAATGGACAGCAGACTGGACAAGCATATACCCCAGAGTGAGTGTGGGTACCTCCCTATGATTTCTACCCACATCTGCAGACTGTCTCACTCCTCACCCTCCTTGGCATCTGAGGCGTTAGCACCACTGACCTCCTCTCCTCCCTCTCTCGGCCCAATAAATCCACAGCCTCAATTCTGCCACTCTACATTTCAAGTCCTGGTCACCGACTCCTCACTCCTGGCCTGGCATTCACATTGTCTAGAAGTTAACCTCCCAACGGGAGTGGCAAGGGATGCTAAAAGGCATTCTCAAGAAAGGGCATCCATTATCAAGGAAGTCTGATAGACCTCAGGAAAATTAAAGCTGTGGCAGGACTTCTCAGGGTCTTTATGGAGTGACCCAAACTGCAGTTGCCATCTCTGTTGAACTCAGAACACTGCAGAGGAGCAGCCCCAACTGGCTCCATGACCAGTCAACAGGAGGGTGCCCTCAGCCAGACAGGAGCACCAGCAGCTCAAGGCCTCCCTCTCCTGCTCTCCACTGTGGCCCCAGTGCCCACAGACACCTGTTCTCTTTCTAGGTCTTCATGTACCATGCTCCACCCTCTCCAGTCTTCCCCTGTGTAATGCAGAGGAAAGAGAGTTGACTAGGGACAGAAGACCTGGTCACCTGAAGCTCAAGACCTTGGGGCAGTTGCTTAATCTCACTATGCCTCAGTTTCCTCACCTTTAAAATGGAGGCAATTCAATAGCTATCTGGGGTAATATTTTGCAATTAAAGTGCATTAATAAAGAGAGAGCAGACAGAAAAGTGGTTTGCATGGAGTAGGGCTTCAGTGAAACTCTGCTAGCAGGGAGGCAGGAGAACTGGATTCCAGATCTCCCCATTGCCCACTGTCTGCTCCTGACCACAACACCCTCTTCCTCAGCATCTCTGCTCCCTCATTTGTTAATGGAAGGCTAGGTGAGTCTCTACCTTCAGAGGTTCCCAGCCTTGGTCTTGGTCAACCTGGCATTCCCAGAGACTGGCATGGAAACTGCCATGGAGCACCGATCAGTGAGCATGGGGTGAGCTGGGCTGAATACATGGGTCCCTGGAAGGAGAAGGAGGCACTGACTTAATGCATCAACAAGTCACAGCACTGGGACAGGCTCTAAGCAGGGAGCAGGGGGAGAGACGTGCTGGGCAGGGAGCCTCCTTGCATTCCTGAAACACTGGGAAGTGTTACTCAGCTCACGAGGAATCTGGAAGAGCAGGGAGGAATTCAAGAAAGGTTTCATGAAAAGGGAGGAACTCAAGATCAGCCTGGAATGATGGATAGGATTTTATTTGGCTCCAGGGAGTAAGGTTGGATATTGCAAGAGTGCTATTCACAGAGTAGTCAAAAGTGGAGAGAGCATAGGAGCAGGTTGAGCCTTCGTGGTAACAACCCAGGCAGCTGTATCGATGTCTGGGGACCTTCACTGTGCTCAAGAGTGAGGCAGACACAACTTCCCTGCCCTGCCTGAGCAGAGATAAGATCTATTCCCCTGGCAAACAAAGCGCAGGTCTCCACCTCCTCCCAGGCTTGCCAGCCCTCAGTGGGCTGAGCGCAGCTCTGTGGGCTTACCCATCCCCCGGAGAAAGAGGGTGTCTCCTCTCGACAGAGACAAATGAGATTCGACATCCTCCCGGCTCAGCCGCCTGGGAGACACAGACACCCCTCACGCCCATTACGAGCTTCCCTCCACTGCTCCCTCATTATCTCTGCCAGGGTGTCCTCGGGCCAAAATAACGCACCCAGCCCCTGCCTCTACCTGGGTATCATTATCATGACTCCCACTTGAAATTATTTGTTTTTCTCTATTGATCTCGGTTCGACACTGGAAAAATGTATTCTTTGTAAGGCATTCCCAAGGGCTTAATTTGTCCATGTTGGAAGCCTTTTTTAATAGGATTCTGCCCCATTGTTTATTCTGAACATTGAGTTCCGAGAGCCGGGATTCAGCTCTTTTAATAGAAACTCATTACTGGGGTCCCTCTGCATCAGAAAGCTGATACTGGCACTGTGAGGAGGAGACAAATTAGGAGCCTGCCAAGGGCCCGTCTGATCAGAAAGCCCCTCAGGAGGCTGAGTTGCCATCCAACTCCTGCCACCCTCCTCCTGTTAGAGGGACCTGGGGAGTGACAGGTCTGTGCAGAGAGCCCTCGGGTCTGTGAGCCTACTGCAGAGCTCACTGGTGACCCAGTAACCCCTCCACCCCTGCCTACTTTTGGCTCTCAGGAGCTCTTCCTACCTTGAACAGACTCGTCTCCTAGAGCAAGGCTTCTCAGAGATGACACACAGCACCTTCACACCAGAATCCCTTAGGGTGCTGGTATAAATTCAGGCTCCCTGGTCTCCTCTAGACAGAAATCCTCTGCCAGGTGGTTCATACCTCAGGGGGGATCCCTGCTTTTGAGGGCCTTCCTTGTGCCCAGGACTGGCCAGTTTCATAGGGCCATCCATATGAGATTCCCATGCTTGGATCTGGTCCTGTATGAATCCTATTACCCATTTGTTTCTCTTCCTCAGAGATGGTATGGGCCCTCTATCACCACCTCACTGCCTCTAGGGGTCGACCAGATGCCCCATAGAGCTCCTAGCACTCATATATATTGGGTGAATCTAGGGCTCCACGGTCAGGCCCTTCCTGTACCAGGCAGACAGCTTGGCAAGTGAATTGCTCCCACTAGCCAGCCAAGTATTTCTTTCTCAGGATCATGTGAGTTTGGGCCTGTAGAATGGTGCTCACATGATTTTGAGTGACTTAAAGTATTTTGCCTTGCCTTCAAAAAAAAAAAAAGAAGAAGAAAAACTGGCTTGAGGCCCTGTACACTCTAGGGGAAACCCTGCCTTGAGACAGACTAAAATAGTAGCAGTGAGGAGGAAGCCCAGGAAACTGCATTTTTACAAATGCCCCAAGGAATTCAGATGCTCACTGAAGTTCAGAGTCTATTGGAAGTGTGGTGACGAAAGGGAAAGAGAGTGTTTTGTAGAGTTACTCAGAACTGAGCTCAAGCTGTGACTTGCAGCAAGCCAGCAAATTCCTAACCCTCTCTGAGTCTCACTTTGCACTCATAAATATTTTTGGTCCATAGTGGCTCTAAGAGCCTTTTTAGGAGCTGCTGCTGCTAAGTCGCTTCAGTCGTGTCCGACTCTATGCAACCCCATAGACAGCAGCCCACCAGGCTCCCCCGTCCCTGGGATTCTCCAGGCAGGAACACTGGAGTGGGTTGCCATTTACTTCTCCAATGCATGAAAGTGAAAAGTGAAAGTGAAGTCGCTCAGTTGTGTCCGACTCTAACGACCCCATGGATTGCAGCCCACCAGGCTCCCCCGTCCCTGGGATTCTCCAAGCAGGAACACTGGAGTGGGTTGCCATTTACTTCTCCAATGCATGAAAGTGAAAAGTGAAAGTGAAGTCGCTCAGTCGTGTCCGACTCTTAGCGACCCCATGGACTGCAGCCCACCAGCCTCCTCCATCCATGGGATTTTCCAGGCAAGAGTACTGGAGTCGGTTGCCATTGCCTTCTCTGTTTTAGGAGCAAGATAACCTGTAAATCTTGCATATGTAAGGCAGGGACCATGCCTAGTTCTGAACCCAGTCTATGAAAGGAATCTAAGCAAGAATGCCTGGAATCACTGAATCACTCAGTCAGTCAACAAGTATTTATTGAAACCCTACTATGTGCCAGGCACTGTACTCTGTGATGGTAAGAGAAAACAGGCTCAGTCCTTTGCCTTCATAGGGGAAGACAGATATGAAGAGATGAAAGGCAATTCATAAACATGTATTTAGTGGCAGCAGTGACTGGTCCTACAGGGGGCAGAGTGGCCTGGCATGGAGAACAGGGGACATGCTCAAGTAAGCATCTGAGGGGGTGAGGAAAGGCTCCGCACAGGAGTGAGACATCCCCCAGGGACCTGGAGGTAGAGCAGGACTTGCCACGCGAACACAATAGTTTCTGCTCTGACTTCTGCCTTTTGGGGGCCTCTTCCTCTCCTGGAGACAGCTCTTTTTGGAAGTAAATAAAGATGATTGATTTGACAGCAGCTCTGCACAGAATCCAAACAGGCTCAGTGGGTTTGCCAGAGGGCACATAAGCAGATGCGTGGCATCGCCAAGGCCTGATGGTGTGCCAGCCACTGGCCAAGTGCGGCCCATGCACTATCTCATCAGATACCCACAATAGGCTGCTGTTAAATGTTATCCCCATTTAACAGAGGAGAAAGCTAGAGCTCAAAAAGGATAAGTCACTTGTCACCTAAGTAGGGTCACAGAGTTAATAAAGGAGAGAGCCAGGATCCAAGCCTGGACAATGTGACCTCTACTGTCCCCTAGGCTGAGGCCCCCACCTGTGACACTGTCTTCAGAACCCTCTCAAGAGGGGTTACCTTTTCCATGTAGAGAAGGATCAAGCACACTTTAAAGTCACCTAAGAGAGAGTCGATTTGAATGATACAAAACTGCATAGAATGTTTTGTGAGAGGACTGAAGGGTAATGAGCCTGAGATTGCACCTCAATAGCTCCCGTGATGACTTCAGGCCTCAGAGACCCCATTTTACAAGAGGAGGAGCTCGGATAGTGGTTCTCCAACTGTGTTCCTTAGGCCCTGGGCTTCCGCTGAGGCGCCTTGGGGCTGCCCTGGGTGGGTGCTGGGCCATCGCTCCCATCAGTCCCTGAAGATAAACACTGGTTTCCCAGCAGGTAGCTGTTGGGAGCCAGTATCTGAGGCTGTGACAGCACAGATGATTGTGACAAGCTCTTCTTCTTTAGCAGCACTCTTAAGTCAGTCTGCATTCACAGAGCACACATCATGCTGTGAGCTGAATGTCAAGGATCCAGACAGGTCCCTGCCCTGGAGGAGTACACTGGCCAGTGGAGGAGGTGCCCAGGGCCAGTGCCTAGGTAACCAGGTGCCATGAGTCACAGGAGGGTTCCTGCCCTGCTTGGGCAGAAGCTCAGAATAAGGCAGAGACCAGGTTGGTATTTAAACCCAGAAATCTTGGCAGCCAGTGCCAAGCTTTCCCCCAACGCTACCTGCATCAGGTAAATTGAATAGAGCATCCATAAAACGGCCATTTAATGATAGAGCCTCAGGAGGTGAGTGGAGCTGTAGGGACAGAGGCTAAGAGGGCAGGCAGGAGCCGAGTCATCAGACAGAGGCAGAAGATCAGGGCAGAACACATAGCCAAGCTGGATTTGAAAAAGAGCCCCTGATGGTCATGGTCAAGTGTCTGCCGTGGGGGAGGGGGATTACCAAGGCAATCTACTCATCTATTATAATGATCGATAATATTTATTGAGCACTGTACCAGTCAGGAGAGTCTGAGGATGCTGAAGCAATAAGTAGCTCTAAATTCTTAGTGCCTACATACAACAGAGGTTTGTTTCCTGCTTACACAACATTCACTGAAGATCCTAGCAACTCTCCAGGATGGGCGATCTCCAAGCACTGACTCAGCCACACGGCCGACAAGTTCTCCACCACCCAAAGCTGTCCCATATGACCTCAGTCAGGACTGCAGCATGAGAGACAGGAGAGTGAGGCCCCGGCTTTTCACGATCCCAATTCAGAAGTGACACCTGTCACTGCTGCTCACATTTCCTAGGCCTGAACATGGCGTTTGGTCCACTCAACTTCAAGGGCATTGATCGTCACCTTCCACAGGTCATTTCTCCTTGCATATAAGGAAACAGAGACACAGAGAGAACGAATGGAAAGTACCTATCCAAGTCACACAGCTGGTAGTGGAAGACTAATACATCAAACTCAGATGGTCTGGGGGCTTTACCCTCACTCTACTTCCTCCCAGACTCTCAGAGGTCAGTGGTACTTCAGGAATAGTCAATCCACTACTGTCAGAGTGCTGCCCTTCAATTAGCCCAATGAAGGAACCCGTGTCCTTAAGGCAGTAGATAAATTGGGAGAGGGATGTCATGCTCCCTTGTGACCTGGGACCATCGGTCGCCTGGGTGGAAGACAAGTGAACAGACCAACATATTTATCAACGAGGAAGGGAAGCAGGTGCTGCTGCTGCTGCTGCTGCTAAGTCACTTCAGTCGTGTCCGACTCTGTGCGACCCCATAGACGGCAGCCCACCAGGTGCTACAGGATTGCAGATCCACCATGAGTGGCTTCTGATGGCAAGAGGAAGAAGGGGGCTCCCCGGAAACCGGGTAGCTTGCCAGCAAACTCTTTAATCACAAACGCCAGTTGCAGGGGGTTATAAACAGATCATCACTGTGGTTCCCCCCATGCATTGGGGACTGAGATTTCCATTTCAAGACAGGGGAAATAATAAGTAACCACTGACTAGCCTATCCAGGTTTATTGACTTGAAAGGTCATATATTGATGGACAAAAAGCCAAGGTCAATATTTGATTTTGAGAAACAATAAATCTTGATATTCATGGAAAGATGCCTTCAATGCAGGTGCTATTGGGCAGGACAGGGACTCCTTCATGGCAGGGGGCTCCTGCCTCCTCTGTGGTGGGTGAAGAGCTCTCTTGAGTGGAATATTAGGAAGGAGGCCTGTGTGTGTTTAGCAGTTTCTAGGTAGCGCCAGGTGGGTGTATGTTTTAAAGAAAGCCTGGGAATAAGAGAAGCAGGCAGTTTTCAGAGGGCTGCCATGTTGTCCCTGTTCACACAGATAGAAGGAAAATACCCACCCTGCACCATGTCCTCACTGCCTGCTACCCCCGGCCTGCCAGTATCTGAGATTTACCTCCACCTTTGCTAATTTGGAATGTGGATGAAATTTCCCTTTATCTGCTTTCCAACTCTCTACTCATGAACCCTTCAGTGTCTTCATCTCCCCATGCAGAGTTGGGTGCATTCCCACAGAAAGGTGTGCCACGGAAAATACAGCTGATGCAAACTGATCAGTATCTGCCTTAAAGAGGGAACTCGCTACACTCTCCTCCCTTTCCAGTCTCTACTCCAGGCCCTGACCCCACCTCATCCATCCACTTCACAGGAGGGCCACCCAGACTGCTGACCACCCCTGCCCAGGTGGACATTTTGGACCCTCAGGAGTTTGCTTGTGCTGCGGCCACTGCCAGAAATATTTTCTTCTCCTTCCATCCCTCTCTCTGTAAACCTCCTCCTGGGAAAATTTCACTAATCCTGAAATTGCTCATTTGACACTATCTCCTTGATAAAGCCCTCTCTGCCCAGGTAGATCAGCCTCCTCCCTCCATCTACCCCCATATCACTCCATCTACCCCAGATACCTCCATCTACCCCCATATTCCTCCATCTACCCCCATATCCCTCTGCCTATCCCCATATCCCTCCAGCTAACCCCATATCCCTCCATCTACCTACCCCTGTATCTCTCCATCTACCCCCATATCCCTCCATCTACCCCTGTATCTCTCCATCTATACCCGTATCCCTCCAGCTACCCCCATATCCCTCCAGCTAACCCCATATCCCTCCAGCTAACCCCGTATCCCTCCAGCTAACCCCATATCCCTCCAGCTAACCCCGTATCCCTCCAGCTAACCCCGTATCTCTCCATCTACCCCCATATCCCTCCATCTACCCCCATATCCCTCCATCTACCCCCGTATACCTCCATCTATCCCCATATCCCTCTGCCTACCCCCATTTCTCTCCATCCCTATTCTGGCTCTTGCTTCCTTCCTTGTGCCATTTTTGCTCATATGTCCATTCATCTTCATTTTTCCGGGATTGCATGTTTGAAGGACAAGGGTTGCTCCTTACCTAATTCTGAGTCCCCATTGCCTGGCCCTGGTAAATACTCAGTATGTTTGTGGGATGGGTGGCTGAACAGTGGAAAGAACAAATAGATCAGGTAAGGGACTCAGAGCAGAGCCTAGGCCGGAGGAGGGAGCAGGGCCTGCAGGGACCAGAGAGAGGGGGGTGAGTACAGGAAGCTGGGGTGCTGCAGAGCAGCATCCTGTCTGCTCCTCATTCTCACCAGCAGCTGCCCTGACGGTATTAATCAAGGCCAGAGTGCGTAGAAATATCAGTCCACTGTGTTCTATTCAAGTTCCCTGGAACTAAATTATGTTGTCAGGATCGGACAGAGCAGGAATGGAAAAGACCAGGCTGGATGACATGGGGCTGTTAAAAGGAGATGAATGAGCCCAGTGGTTTCCATTCAATTTTTCAAGGTTTCCCAAGGCAAGTCTGACAAATACCACCTTATAATTCTCAGGTACCCTGCGCAGTCTCTTCCACACTCTCATTTTTTTCATTTCTGCCCGTCAGATTAGAAGGACAAGGGATTCTTCTTTCTGTCTTACACCTGGGGAAATGCAGGAACTGGCATGAGGGGAGCACTTTGACCAGAGTCAAGGTCAGGCCAAGGTGAGGGCAGGAAGCAGAAGTCTGAGCTCACAATGTAATGCCCACGCCATTACCCGCCTGCTCAGTTTCCTCTACGAAACGGGGCTGGCCAGACCTGCCTCTCAGGGCTGCAGCAGAGTCTCAGGGAGATCATGCACTTGAAAGCACTTCTAACTGAAAAAGTGCTGTTCATTTATTCAACCAGCACTATTCGAGTACATACCGTGTTAGTATGTACTAAGCCGTGTTAGCGCTTCTTATTTAAGAGTTGCTATAAGAATGTAGAAAGAGGCTGAGAACTAGAAATAGATACACATGGGCTTCATATCTGCCTCACCACTCAGTAGCTGTGTGATATTGAGTTGGATATAAAGCCTCTCTGACTCTCTTCAGGTGATTGTCAAGACTGAATCAGTTAAAGACACGACAGCAGCCGGCACAGTTCCTTGCAGGAAGAAAGTTGTAAATAAGAAGTTACTGAATCTGAATGTGTCCTCCCACATGAGAGCTGGGTGTCTTTCCTCTTTGCAGGAGGAGCATCTCTGTTCAAGGGATGCGTGAACCTAACTTCCAGCTCTGCAGCGTGCTGCAGTGCTCAGCATATCTCACAACCCAGTGGTGAGTAAGCCTCAGCTGTAAACAAAGGACTAATTAAATTAGCATAAATGATTTTATGTAAATTAAAGAGCCACGTTGTAGCTGCTTATTGGTAGCAGCATCAGTTCCTGCCACTGCACAGGTTTGTTTAAAATTAATGTGCATAAATGCTCCAAATATCATATTATTAATAATGATAATAATGTTGATGAGGATAATAATAAACATATTCTCATAACAATGCCTCCTGGCTGGTTCTAAAGTCACAGCAGGGAGTGTGCTGAGTGTCACAGATCCTCAGGGAAGCAGCCAGATCACACAGCTCCTTCGCAGCCTCCCAGCCTTCACTCATGGTGCCATTTTGGTTTCTACAACTGGATTCTGCTAACTTTTGGCCTCTTCAAATCCTGTCCGTCTTTCAAGGTCTTACTCAAGGCCACTGCTATGAATCAGCCCAGTCAACCTGAACTATATAAAGCTCTCTCCCTTCTTTCAATTTCTGAAACAACTTTTTCCCATCATTCTTTTCACCTATTAGCTCCTGGAACTCATCTCAGATCTGTAAGGTAGATGGCAGGTATATTTACGATTCCCATTTTATAGATAAGCTAATAGAGGTCAAAGAGTAAAAGCTACTCAAGGTAACATAGCTAAGAAACTACAGAGCCAGGACTAAACTTCCCCCCAGCTCATGTATACCCAAGAAGCACCTAGCCAAGAGATTGGCATATAGTGGATAATTAATGAGTGTTTTTTAGGAAAGAGGGAGAAAGGAACATGTGAACAAAGGGATGAGTGAATGAAAAACTTTGCAGAGTGAAGTGGTTAAAATCCCTCAATATAACAATGACCATCCCTCTTTATTACTACCTATCCAAGAGTCAATCCATCAGCACAACTTTTTTTGTTACTGACCACATATTGATAAACACTCCCTGAGTCTAAGCCCAAACATCAGGCCATCCATGTTGCTCAAGGGAAGACATACCCAGAGCCCCTTTGTGAGAAATTTAGAAAGGAATCCCACCCCAAGAAGGCTTGGTAGTTGATCAAGAGTCCACTTCACCCTTATGACCAGTTGCCAACCCACACGACCACACGTGGTTGGCCTAGACTCAGCAAGGGCTAAAGGATGCTAGAAAGGAGCACCGCTGCCTCCCCAGAGTCCAGTGTTACTCCTGCTCCTCATGATAGCATCAGGCAGGGGCAGGGACTGCCTGCCTAGAGGTGTGTGTGTGAGTGTGTGTGTGTGTTCCACTAGACTGTGACATTCTCAGCTACCAGATGTCAAGGGTTGTAGGGAAAATGTTGGTTTCTGAACCAGACCAACTTGGGTTTGAATTCTAACCCTCACCAGCATTGTGGATAGAATTCTGGGGACCCAGGTACCTGGATAGGAAGAACGATATGCTTCAGTTACAAATGCAGGCAACAAACTACAGTAGTATTTGCAGCAGCTGAGATTTTTGTCACTGGTAGAAACTGAAGTATTCTCCTGCGATTAAAGTGGTTGCAGTTATTTCAAAGTACTGAACACAACAGGAGCCAACAAAGTTTTTGGTGAAGTTCCAGATAGTAAATATTTTAAGCATTGCAGACCACGCATTCTCTGTTGCAACTACTCAGCTCTGCTGTGGTAGCTCTAAAGCTGCCCCATGTGTGTGTGCATGCTCAGTCAGTCATGTCGGACTCTTTGCAACCCCGTGAACTGTAACCCACCAGGCTCCTCTGTCCATGGACTTTACCAGGCAAGAATAGTGTAGTGGGTTGCCATTTCCTACTCCAGGGGATCTTCCTGACCCCTGGGTTGAACACACATCTTCTGCATCTCCTGCATTGGCAGGTGGATTCTTTATCACTGAGCCATATGGGAAGCCCTAGAACAGCCATAGACAATAGGAAAATGAGTGGAGTGGCTCTGTTCCAATAAAGTTTTATTTACAAAAACAAGTGGTGATCCAGATTGTAATTTGCTGATTCCTGATCCAAGTCATTACTTTAAAAATACATTTTAATTGTTCAGCTCAGTTCGGTTCAGTAGCTCAGTCGTGTCTGATTCTTTGGGACCCCATGAATCGCAGCACACCAGGCCTCCCTGTCCATCACCAACTCCCGGAGTTCACTCAGACTCATGTCCATCGAGTCAGTGATGCCATCCAGCCATCTCATCCTCTGTCGTCTCCTTCTCCTCCTGCCCCTAATCCCTCCCAGCATCAGAGTCTTTTCCAATGAGTCAACTCTTCACATGAGGTAATACATTTTAAATTTAAAATACTTTTAAAACATTTTAATTTTAATAATTAAACATAATTATTAGAATCCTGTTATTTAGTATCTTAATAAAGAATCACATAAATTAATACATCAGACTTTTTTTTAGTAATTTGAAATCTGTATTTCAGTATCATTGGTTGCCCTTATGAGCCTATACATTTTGTTTAATGCATTTTAAAAAATTATTCTGAGTTGGGGTCTGTGACTTCACTGGTCTAATCAAGGGGGTCCTTGACCCAATGGAAATGAAGAACCCCCTATTATTTAATCTCACTCAGCTTTAGTTTCCTAATAGCATTGGCAAAAGCAAATAAGAATAATGTCCGTGTTAAAGAGTTCTTGTAAGAATTCAACGTAACTATGAATATAGACTTCCCTGGTGGCTCAGACGGCAAAGCGTCTGCCTGCAATGCGGGAGACCTGGGTTGGATCCCTAGGTGAGGAAGATCTCCTGGAGAAGGAAATGGCAACCCACTCCAGTACTCTTGCCTGGAAAATCCCATGGATGGAGGAGCCTGGTAGGGTACAGTTCACGGGGTCGCAAAGAGTTGGACACGACTGAGCGACTTCACTCAGCACTCATGAATAGAGAAACGCTTTGTTAAATAGAAAGAACTATAGAAACTTAAGACCTGAACGTTTCCGATTCCTCAGCAGTGCCTGCTACAGTCCTCTGTACACAGTAGGCATTGAGCAAATGTTTGTGCCAGTAGGATTAACTGAGCCCAGGGCCTAGCAGCCCTCCCCCAGCAGGCTTCTTGTGCGATATGTGAGGGAGAGGGAGAGAGAACCCCAGAGGCTGTAAGGATTCTCTCACAACTGCCTCTGCAGAATTCCCAGCCATCACATCTATTTAGACATTGCACTGGGGAATGAGAAGAGGAAGGGGGAGACGGCCAGGGCTCTGAGCGGAGACTTCCTGCTGATGCAGCAGGTTTTAAGAGCGCGACTTTGCACAGTTTGTGAAAGCACATGAACCTTGAAATAGAAATATGGACCCCTTAATTCATCTCTCCGTTATTTGATAAAGTATAAAGTAAATGAATGCAGAACATTTTCCCTTTAATTACACAAGGAGAAATGGGTGGGGGGGTGGAGATGCAGGGGAGCAGAGGATCGAGGGTGAGGGGCATTTTCCCTTTAATTACACAAGGAGAAATGGGTGGGGGGGAATGGAGATGCAGGGGAGCAGAGGATCGAGGGTGAGGGGCCAAGGTGAAGCACTGTGCTTCCGAAGCAACTGCACCGCATGAAGGCTGCCTGCATGGGCCGCCCTGAGAGTGCACTGCTGGGGAAAGAGGTGGAAGCTATAGGCCTTTATGAAGCCTACCCCAGAACCCCGCGGCTTCCAGTCAAGATGCATTCTGACACGGCACTGGGACAGGGCATCTCTGCCCTCAAACGGCTTACAGTTGAGCTGAGAAAATAAGTCTGAAATGCAGAAACCAGGCACCACTACTGCAATGTGGTTAAAACCATGTGGTCCAGCCCCACCTCTGGGTGGGGGACCTGGCCGCTGTGAGCCTTGCTGTGCTGTCACGAGGGATGGCCACCAAATATTTCCAGTTCTGCCCCATGGAGCTGACACCTAGCATGGAGATGGACAATGCAGATAAACCTCCGAGTAAATAATATGTCAGACATGGGCTCTTGGGTCTAAAGCCTTCATCTCCTCTCCCTCTGGATTCTTTGACTATCCATCCCTTTCAAACAATTGCAGATATAATCTCTGGTCGCTCCAGCAAGAGTGGACCTGAGTCAAAACCAATTTACACGGCAGTAGTTCAGACACATAGAGTCATATTATTTAATTATTTAAAGCTGGAATATTTCCTTCCAGGCTACTAAGAACTCATATTTTATTCAATTTGATTATGATTTGTTAAATTAAAAGTAGTTCTGGATAACAAGAGGATAACTTAAGTGGTAGAAGATGGGGGTTTGTTATGGATTGAATAGTGTCCTCCCAAATTTATATGTTCAAGTCTTAACCCCCGCCACCCTGAAGCTTATCTGTAACAGGGTCATTGCTGCTGTAATTAGTTAAGTTGACGTGATATTGGAGTAAGCCAGTATGACTGGTGTTTTTTCTTTTTTTAATTTTTATTGGAGTACAGCTGATTTATAATTTCGTGTTATTTTAAGGTGTGCAGCAAAGTGAATCCGTTATACATCTACCCACTCTTTTTTAGGTTCTTTTCCCCATATAGACCATTACAGAGTATTAAGTAGAATTCCCTATACTATACAGTACATCTTTTTTAGTTATCTATTTTATATACAGTAGATGTCCTTTTTAAAAGAGGAAATTTAGATACAAACCTGGGCACATGGAGAACTCCATGCAAAGATGAAGACAGAAATCAGGGTGAGGCATCTACAAGTCAAAGAAAGCCAAAGTTTGCCAGCAAACCAGGAGAAGTTAGCATAGAGGCATGGAACTGATTCACCCTCAGAAGGAACCAAGCCTGCGCTCATCTTGATCTTGAACTTCTAACTTCCAGAACTATAAGAGAATACCTTCCGGTGTTTAAGCCACCCTGTTTGTGGTATTTCGTTATGATAGCCCTAGAAAATGCATAGTGGTTTTAATTTGGTTTTCTCCGTGCTGAATGACTTGAGCAGGTTACTGGGTCACAAGCAGTCTACACAAGCAGTGGAGAGCAGGCAATGGGAGCCCACGTGTCTTGCCTCGAATCCTAGCTCTGCACTTCCAGCTCTAATATCCCACAGGTCAGAGGCACACACCTTTAAGATACAGCCAGAGAGGCCTTTTGCAAGCTACGAGGACCATCCTAACAGGACCCCAAGGAGAAACAGCCCTGTGGCAGAAGATGCAAAATAAAGGGACATGTGGAGCAGAGCTGGAAGATGTTCTTGCTGGTGGCTGATTCCTATCACAGGAAGGGAGTTTTTGATCCACTCAAGTTACTGGAGCCTTAATTGAATAGAAAGCTCAGAGTGGGTGAGCACAATCCCCATTGTGGGGGCTGTTGGGACGCTGTGGGGAGGCACACAGCTGCCATCGTGTTGTGATGCCAAGGGTTGATGGTCTCCTAAGTGACCTCAAGGTGATGAGCATGGCCACCATCTTTGAATCCAGAGTCAGAGCAAAGGAAATTGCAGTTTGACCACTGAAAATGTCTTTCTGCCCAGTGAATTTAAGTATTGCTTATTAGTTTGATATAAATATTTTGTTACTGTAAATATTTGTTCAGAGTCTGTCCTGAAATCAAAGAGTGACTTAGATTCCAGACCCTTCGAAAGCCCAGGAGCCCTCCTCTGCACTGCTCGCCAGGGAGTTCCCCAAAGAAGCCAGGTCCCCACTGTCACTCCCTACAGGCTGGACACCCTGCGTAATCAAAACCTCTATGGGTTTCTTGTAATGTTTGCTGCTAACTCAAGAAAGGGCTTGTTGAGACAGATTCTTCATCTTGTGTTAGAATCGTGTGTTCCTATTCTCTGTCAAAAAAGAAGAAGAAGAAAGAAACATCCCAACAATAGCACAACCTACCCAGCAAAACTGGCAGCTGTTCTTGGCCTGAAGCTGCAAGGCCTCACCGAGTCAGCTATGCGGTGCCAGCCCCGGCTCAGGCGCTGTGCGGACGGTGGAACAGAGCAGCAGCCAAGACCTGCTCAGAGAACAGGGCCGGCTTTCCCGGTACATCCTTACCTGAGCAGCCCTCGGGCCGCAGTTTCAGCAAAGAGCTGAAAACTGATGGTACCAGGCCTGGGGAGAGGGGGGTGGGCATGAGGGTGGCGAACACGCTGCAGTGGACCCGCCGGTTCACAAGCATCAGCCACGCTGGGCTGAGATTGCAGGCAGAGCATTTGTTACGGCTGACCCTCTGCATGTGGATCACATGTCGATGCAGGGCTGCTGAGTTCTTGAACAGGACCCTGGAGACTGTAAACCCTTTTGAGGTGACTCAGTAGCAAATTGAGAACCCATTCTGTGCTGGGGGCTGTTACAGGAGTTACGATGCAATGGGAAATTAGTAAATAAAATAGCCAGCATTTCCTGCCTTCATGGAGCTTGTATTTTTTCTTTCTTTCTTTCTTTTTTTTTTTATTGAGCTTGTAATCTAACAGATTGAGGGTGGACAGTAACAACGCCATCTGCAGCATTTATAAAATTGCTTCAAGGACTCTGCCACAGCTTACAACGTGACTTGCAATGTCATTGTCCCTCTTCTAGGCTTCAGTTGGCTCATCTGTGAACTGAAATAGAAGCCAGCATTCTCTTGAGAAGATACTGGCAGTTTCCCATCTAGGCTGCATCCTTTGGCTAGCTTTATGACTAAAGGCAAGTTTCTTAACCTCTCTGTGTCAATGATGCTTCATAGGAGTGTCAGGGAAACAATCGAGTTAGTACAGGCCGATGGCTTTGCAGGTACCCAGCAAACAGGAGACACTCAGCAAGGGTTATTACTATACAAAGAACAGAATCTAGTGAGTCCCACTCCTCCCTCTGTTGTCTTACCCTGGAAATGCTTACTTCTTTCCAGAGAAAAGAGATGCTATGGGTACTTCTCCAGGTCTCAGCAGCTCTTTTTCTTCTGTTCACCTGACTCACTCACCTGTTGCTCCACACACCTCTTCACACTCTTTGCAGCAGGAAGCTGCCAGCCTTGCTTCCTGTAAGAAGCATGATGGCCCCTTGGGTGACAAGTCTGCTCTGGGGTCAATGTAGCCAGGTATGAATGTAGGCTTTGCTACCTCATAGCTGTGTGACCTCAGGCCAGTTACTTAGCTGCTCTGGAAGGCTAATTAACAGTGGCGACATCACAGGGCTGCTGTGAGGATTAAGTGGGAGGATGAGAAAGGGTACTTAGGATGGGGACACAGTGAAAAGAGGCAACATGTATGCCAGCGATGGGGCTTCCCTGGTGGCTCAGCAATAAAGAATCCGCCTGCAATGCAGGAGCCGCAGGAGCCGTGGGTTTGATCCCTAGGTCAGGAAGATCCCCTGGAGGAGGACAGGGCAACCCACTCTAGTATTCTTGCCTGGAAAATCCCAAGGACAGAGGAGCCTGGCAGGCTATAGTCCATGGGGTCCCAAAGATTCAGACATGACTGAGCGACTTAGGATGCATGCATGTGTCAGCAATGGTAATAATTAACTCCTACAATGACCCACAGCAGAGAAGAGAACAAAGGTGTGGTCCTCCAGCATGGCTGAGCTCTCTGTCCCATCACCAGCAGAAGATGGCCAACCCCTAGGAAGGCTTGGAAGAGCCTCTGAGCATTTCCATTAATGGCCTGAATAAAGACATGGAAAGCCAGCTTATTAAATTTGAGTCTGACATGAATTTGAAAGGAAAGATAAATGAATTGAATGAAAGTCTGATCCAAAAATATTTCAACAGGTAGAAACGATAAGTGATAGTCAACCAGATGGAACTGAACAGGAGGATCTAAGTCCCGAGCTTGATCCCCCAAAGTTGACTGCACATTCTTGATAAGGGACACAAGGTTTAACACCAGCCAGGCTTCGAAAATACATGGAGTTTTAACCAAGAGTGAGTTTAAAAAAGTCGACAGTACGGTGCGGTTGCCACAAGAATCTTTCCCATAAAGTTAGGGACCTTCCACGTCACTTGAAACACGGTTTGGAACAGTTTTCCTGGGTGTTGGAACCCAAAGTGACCCACTAAATGTTTTGCTTCCTTCTTAGTGATGGAAGGTTTCAGACGCGATCATTTGTCCTTTACTTTGGAAGGGACGTCCTGGCACGTCCCAGAACACCAGTCCCTGAAAACATCACTGATGAGTTGGCTCCCTAAATCTTTGTAGGTTGATCTCTCATTCCATGCAGCACGTGTGTCCTGCCAAGGGACCTCAGCACTCTTGCAACTTCCTGTTTTGCCAGGTTGATGGACATGATGTCATCAATTCCACAGAACAATGAGGTTTCTACAGATTGTCTGTACAGTTCTAGACCTTTGGGACTCTATGATGACAGAGGATAAAAAAGTTAAGGAATCCTGGCAAAAGTCTTTGTGCCTTAGCTGTTCAGTCGCCTCTGACTCTTTGTGACCCCTTGGACTGTAGCCCCCCAGGCTCTTCTATCCCTGAGATTTCCCAGGCAAGAATACTGGAGTGGGTTGCCATTTCCTTCTCCAGGGAATCTTCCTGACCCAGGGATCAAACCCAGGTCTCTCACACTGTGGGCAGATTCTTTACCATCTGAGCCACCAGGAAAGCCTGTTAAATGTGTCCTATTTACCGCCCCCATGATAATGTAAATTGTCTTGCCCTTTCTTGTATAGTCAAGTGAGCATCACCATGTCTCAGAGATGTCTTTATCTGCTCTAGCAGAATCACAGCAGCTGCCGTCAGGGCTACTACTTGGTCAAATTGTGGTAGTACACACTCATCCTTCATGATCCATTTCAATTTTGTAGGCTCCCACTGGTGAATTAAATGATAAAATGATGGGGACCACGACTCTGCATTCTTAAGAACTTTAACAAGGGCACCAACCTCTGCCATTTTACTTTCCATTTTCACTGGGGTGGGGGAGTGGAGGAGTTTCAGAGCCTTCCACTCAACCTTTCTCACTAGGATACCTTATCCCCCAGAGTCGAAGGAATCGATGCAGGGGATCTGCCAGCTGCCAGGTATGTCCATTACAACTGTGCATTCAGGGACCAAGGAAATGTCCCCAGAGTGGCTCAGTGAAAGCTGTGGATCCACATAAGTCAGATCTGTGCCAAGAGTGTATTTATAACCTGACCTCACGAGCACCCGCTCTAATGGTAATGGCAATGGTGACATTGGGTCACTGTTTATCAATGTCAAATTTGAGTATTTGTCATTCCTCAGTATATAAATGCCCAAAGAACTAGGGTAGTCATCACCAAACCCAGTATCCGTGGTGATGCAGAGGCCTTCCTTATGGGCACCAAGCCTCTCCTTCAGTCAGTGGGTTCCTAGCCTGAAAATTGACTGAGATTCAGAGACTGGACAAAGGGGTCATGAACCTGAAAATTGACTCAGATTCAGAGACTGGACAAAGGGGTCATGGAGCTTTTGCCTTAGTTTTTGCTGAAACTGCTTTTAGCCTCCTGATCATTCACCTTTGAACTGTTTTGATTTTGTAGATTTCAGCAATGCTTCTGTCAAGACAGAGGGTGACCACGTCATCCAGTTCGAGGAAGGTTTTCTCGGTTTTAGCTCTGTAAGACCTGTGCCCGGAAGCCCCCTCAGTCCTGAAAAAACCAGCACAGTCGGTTACCTTCGGTTACCCTACCCTAGGGACATCGTGCTCTCCAGTCACACCCATATATTTGCAGGTCAGGTCTACCTGACAGCCACTCTGACCTGACTGGTCACTGCAGTCATTGTGTTCACCCCGCTTGCTTGCGACAGATAAGCCCCACCTACTGGCCTCTGTTTCTCCTACAGCCATGCCTGGCCTGCAGACCAAACCACACCCCCAGTGAACTCCTCCCCGGCGCTGGCACCTCCTCCCCGCCCCCGTGCGTCTCCCATCGCTTTGATGAATGGCGTGTCGTCCAGGCCATTCTGCGAACCGTCAGTTGGTGGAGTTTCCGGCCTTACACAGAATATCCTCTCCAGCACAACTCACGGGTTTTTTGATTCCCTTTCCTGCCATCTGCCATGGTAATTCTGGCATTTCTACTGCACATAGTGTGGGCCATATCTTCTTCCCAGTTTCCAAGAGCTTCCCAAGCAGCATGTTAGCATCATTTCCCAGGGTCCTCCTCCGGGTGTGAAATCCTGTTATCAAGGGAAAGGCTTCCACACTGATAAACTCACTCATCCGGCTTTCCATTACATCAGCCCGATTCAGCGCCCTCAGTGTGCCATGTGTACACCCTGGGGTCTTGCCAGTATGCATGGTGGGCCCCACACGTCCTCCCGTCCTGACTTCCTTTCCTCCCCTAGCAGGTCGCCCCTCCTCTGCCAGCTTGTGTAGTGACCTGGTGGTTGGGCCAATGGAGAATGTTCCAGAGGAGAATGGGGGTGGTTCTCGAGCAGACAGATGTTGTTGTGTGAGGTGGAAGCCTTGCATCATCTTCAAACAAGGTGGGGGATGGGGGTGGGGGGGGGCAGTAGACTTTAATGGCAGGAAGTGAGCTCAGCTGGTCCAGGATTTCAAAGTTCTCAAGTTCATTGACACGGAGCCTCACAATTCTGCTCCTTTCAAATAAAGGCTCTGACCTTGGCATCACCAGCTTACCCCAGATGGGGATTCAGAAGGTATTAAATCTGGGTCCTGAACCTCAGCATTCGCTTCTCTCCAGATGCTGGGCAAGTGAATCTTTCTCTGTTTATGTAGCCAAGGAAGCCCAGTCATCTACAGGCTTCCATTGTCCTTTCTCCAATCCATCAGTCAGACTCAGCAAAAGCCATACAACTCCATTGTGCTTATAATTACTAATTTCCCCAATCCTTGCAACCTCCTGAAACAGGCACCCTGCCCTGCATTCCCTTCCACCAGCATGCCATTCCAGTTTCTCCAGCAGGAAAAAGTCTAACAATTGCACCGCCCACTCCTACACCCACCACAAATTATGGAGTCTTCATTGCTTCCCTGGTGACTCAGACGGTCAAGAATCTGCCTGCATTGTGGAGACCTGGGTTCAATCCCTGGGTCAGAAAGATCCCTTGGAGAAGGGAATGGCAACCCACTCTAGTACTCTGCCCAGAGAATTCCATGGACAGAGGAGCCTGGAGAGGGGTCACGCCATGGGATGGAAAAGAGTCCGACAAGATTGAGCAACAAACTCTTTCTCTTTCGTTGCCTGTTGGCCAGCAAGGGATCCAGTTCCACAGTCCCATTTGGGGTCCACTTCCTCAGTCCACTCCCAGTTTCAGTGTCCATGGGATCCCCAAGCCTCTGCCCTGAGCTTGGCATGGAGGAAGTTTACCAACACATATCTTTGCATCAACTCCCGTAGGGACTGAGAAAGGCAGGGCTGGGCATTGGTGAATTGCAGTGCATTTGCAACAGAGCCTCAGCCACCTCACAGGACTTCTGGAATTGAGAACGACTTTTCAGAGGTGCTTCTACCTATCACTGGCTGCGACTGCCACCAAGGAGGGCCCAAACCTTGGCCCAGCCAATCCCTTCTTTTGAGAGAAATTCCTGAGCAAGAATTTTTTTCTTTTATAATAATTAACCTTAGCCTTTACGAGGTTGGATATTAGATTTCACATCCTGTGAAGCCAAAGGAAGAGTTTCTTTAATCCTAAGAAAGGAGACAGACGGAAAACTAACAGAGCTTTTCTTTTTAGGTCCCAGGGAGTAGTGATTTACCTGGACAAATCTTAGCATCGTTTAGGATTTAGGAATCATCAGCACAATTTTCCTCCAGGAGTGGAGGTCAGCTGGGAAATCATTGCTTATGGCTTCTCTGGTAGGGGACCCACAGGCCCTTGGCTGAATGGGAGAGCCCCAACCTCTCAGGAAGGCAGCCTGAGCCATTGACAGGCAGCAGTCTTGGCAACAGGAGAATCAGCAGCTCTTGTGGAGAGTCTGTGGGTGCACCTCTGCACCCACCACACAAGCCAGGTGAGTAGAAGTCAAAGGAACAAAGGCCAGGAAGGAGAAGGTTCCAGGGATCTGAAACTGTGCTTGGTGCTCCGGGAATCATACTTGTTCTGTAGGATCTCATGGGCTAGCCCAGCTACAGTAGGTGATAATTATAATACAAATCTCACTTCAACCAAGGGAGGGCCTTTGAGCCTTCTGACTCTTAGGAGACAGATGGGGACAAACTCCAGAAAGATGGCATTCCCTGTATAAGCAGAGACTGTCCCACCAACTGTGAAGCTGTTGTTGAAGATTTAATGATGATATAAGCATCATTCATTCTAATCCTGAGCTTTGGAGACACGAACAATTTCTGCCTGACTAGTCCCAGAAGATCAACTTAGAGTAGCTCTGCCCTTAGGCACCTACTGTGGGTCCTTCTAGGGTTCCAAGAGGGATGCTGGGTGGACCTGAAGAGGGAGACCACGGGTGGGTGGATTTAATGCCTATGCAGCGAACCGTGGAGTCCATGGTGACGTGGGCTGTGCTCCAGGAGGAGCCCTGCATGCCGAGCCTCCCTGCTGTCGCTGTGTGCCCCTCCAGCTGGAACGTGCGTCCGCCGATTCTGTGCCCAAACGGGTGTGCATCCCTCTGTGTGTACACAGACACGCACACGAGCTCTTCCCAACACAAATATATATTTAAGATTTACTGTTCTGGAAAACCTAGTGAATAATGTAAATGATGAAAGCCCGCGTCTGGCAGAAAATATTGTTCAGGCTGCCTCATTGAAATTCAGCCTCTCATGCACACTTGGTAATACACACGCCGTATGAATTATGGATTCCGGGCTTTATCTCTCACACGACACATGAATGTTTGATAAAGATTGTTTCCAATATTATATTTTGTCAAAATGCTCATCTAAAATTCAGTCAAAAATGCTTTCCGGTAATTATGCACTGACTTCACAGGGAGCAGAGAAAGGGAGGTAGAAAGTGCCCCTCCGTGGGGTCATTGTGTGTGTGTGTGTGTCTGTGGCTTTTTTTACCCTGGGTATTTTTGTTGAAGGGGAGAGGGAGACTGACAGTGTTTGTGCTGAAATTCTTTATTCTTCCTGCACGCCCTCATTACAGAAGCAGCTACAATAAGGTCTACCCTTCGCCTTGCAGACACTTGGTAGTTCATTTGCTCCTTGGATATTTTTACACTCGCTGCTGGCTCATTGGCAACATGGCCTTAGTCTGGCCTCCCAGTAACTCGTGCTCCCCAGGGCTTCCAGCTGATCTTCTCCAGTGCACATTCTGAGCCCTCCCTCCTCAGCCCCATCCTCTCTACCTTCCTTCAGTGGCTCTTCACCTCTTCTTACAGCAGAGATGGCAAATCCCTACACCCAGACAGCCAACTCCACTCCTGCAGCCAAGCAGGCATCACAAATAATCCTGTCCTCCTTTCCCCCTGACTCCACCTCAGATTCCTTCTTAACACGTTTCAGGCAACCAGTATCAATCAGATGATCATGATGCACAAAAGGAAACCTATCTATGCTTCAAAGATAAGTTCAACCTCTGGAACATGGTATTCTAGGCCCTTTAGGAACTTTCCACAGCCTCTGGTTCAATCTCTTCTCTAGTCATTCCCTTTCCAACTTCACCATGTTCTCTAGTCCCCACTCCTTGCCTCTACTCCTACTTTCCACCCACCTGGAATGTTCTTCATCCCTTATCTCCTTGGCAAACTCCTACTCATACCTCAAGACCTTTATAAAGCCTTCTTCATCTCCCTCAGGTCTGGATACGCTGTCCTCTGTGGTCTCAGGACACTCTGTATATCTCTCTCTGCATATGATAGAGTGTGATACCCCCAGGGAATTTCACCCATAGGGTGATTCAGAGTAACAATGCTGCCTGGCCCAGTCACTAGGAGGGACTCGGTAGATGAATGGTGAGTCACTGTGCAAAGGAAATTTAGGGTTTGTGCTCACAAATGGCCCTGACGTCCATGGAGCTACCGCATCGAAGATGGGACATTCGTAGCTTAGATATGGGAAAGATTTTCCCTATATCTTCCCCAGTATCTAGGAAAACCACTATACATTTGGTAGCTATGGCTTAAAAAAAAAAGTAAGCAGGCAAGCATTCTCAGAGGTGGCCAGTGTTCTTCTGAAGCATCTTTGCTAAAGTGTTCCTTTCCTCTGTGGGGACCAGCTCCCTCCCCAAATAAACCCTTCCAATGTCTGCCTTGATGGCTCCCTCTCCCTCTGAACTCAGTCCTACCAGGAAAGAAAGGGAAGTTCATCTCAGACACACTTTGAATCTTTTCCCTTCTCCATTCCTGTAGTTCTACTGTGCTGCGGGCTACCCACATCTATCCCCAAGAAGACTGGAACAGCCTCCCATGGTCTCCCTATCTCCTTCACTCCACCTCCAACCCATTCTCCAGTGGCAGCCAACTCCATCTTTCTAAACCTAAATCTGATCACCTCACTCCCTCCTAGGAACACCGTCATGCTTCTCCATTTCTTTTGGATTGAAGGCCAACTTACTGTCTATGTATGAAGGGAAGAAGCAGTATTCAGAACACTGAGTGATCAGAGAGGCCTGGCCATCACCCATCAGAAGAGATGCGGGAACAGATTTCCCTGGTGGCCTAGTGATTAGTATTCCAGGCTTTCATTGCCGTGGCTTGGGTTCAATCCCTGGTGGGGGAACTGAGATCCTGCAAGCTGCGCAGAGTGGCCAAGAAAAGAAAAAAAGAAAGAAGAAGAGCAGCAGGAAAACAACCACGAAGGCCAAGCTTTGAGGATTAGCTCAAAATGAGCTGGAACAGAAGGCCTGGGACCTTCAGCCGTATCAACCTCTTCTCTCACTCATCCTTACTCTCCCCTCCAGTCCACTCCTCTCTCATTTCAATATCTTTGTTGTCTCTTCAAGCAGACAGGACACCACCAATAAGAGCAGAGAGCTGGGTGCAAAATAGGTGTTTTGAAAATATGCATTGGATTTAATGGAAGGCCAGGAAATGCGGCAGCCCCCGGGACCATCAGGAAAGTCTGCTCTAGCAGCGAGTGAGGCTCCCTGCTTATCAGCCAGGCATGCGAGCTGGAGCTGACAAATTCAGCCTTGGAAACATGGAAGCATGGAAGCGGGGTGCTGACAGCCCCTAAGCCCAGTGCTGAACAAATGCTCTTCTCTAGACATTGAATATTTCAATATAAGTGGTGTAAGAATTACAGGCCTGGATTTCAGCTGTTCCCAGGAGGGCTGGGAGCAGAGAAGATGCCAACAGGGAAAATCCCTGTGAGAATCCCCGGATGTGTTTTTTTGTATAGTTTGTGTTTATCTACAGCCTTCCTGTCTGTCTTCCACAAGCGCTGCTCCCTGCCGACTCTTGGCCAGGCCCCGTGTTAGGAACTGGGGATGCAGAGATGGAGAATACAGCCCTCTGCGTCCAGAGCTCTCACACTCTAGTGGGGAAGTCAGATGTGCAAGCAGACATGCTCAGGGGCCGGGAGAGGGTGGCCAGGCTGGGATGAGAACCCACAGGAGGGCCCCACCAAGGTGGGCCATCAGAAATTCAAGTTTCTAGAAGGGGCATGGGGGCTAAGTTCATAAGAATGAGTAGGAGCTCGCTGAGTGGAAGTTAAGAGAAAGGACAGAAAGGCATTTCAGGCACCAGAAGCAGTGCGGCCATAGATCTGGGGGCCAGAGAATGCTGTGAAGTATGGAAACATCTGCAGCCAAAGAAATCAAGGCCAAAGCCAGGAAGAGAGATGGAAGGGCTGTATGCAGAGATCAGGGCTCTGGACATTGCTCTGAGGTTTCAAGAGGGCAGTGTAGACACAGGTCATCAGTTCAGTTCAGTTCAGTCACTCAGTCGTGTCCGACTCTTTCCGACCCCATGGATTGCAGCACGCCAGGCTTCCCTGTCCACCAATTCCCAGAGCCTACTCAAACTCATGTCCATCGAGTCGGTGATGCCATCCAACCATCTCATCCTCTGTCGCCCCCTTCTCCTCCTGCCTTCCATCTTTCCCAGCATCAGGGTCTTTTCCAATGAGTATGTTTTTTGCATCAGTGGCCAAAGTATTGGAGTTTCAGCTTCACCTTCTAATGAATATTAGAATCAGTCCTTCTAATGAATATTCAGAACTGATTTCCTTTAGGATGGACTGGTTGGATCTCCTTGCTGTCCAAGGGACTCTCAAGAATCTTCTCCAACACCACAGTTCAAAAGCATCATTTCTTCAGCAGTCAGCTTTCTCTATAGTCCAACTCTCACATCCATACATGACTACTGGAAAAACCATAGCTCTGACTAGATGGACCTTTGTTGGCAAAGTAATGTCTCTGCTTTTTAATATGCTATCTAGGTTGGTCATAGCTTTTCTTCCAAGGATCAAGCTTCTTTTAATTTCATGGTTTCAGTCACCCTCTGCAGTGATTTTAGAGCCCAAGGAAATAAAGTATGTCACTGTTTCCATTGTTTCCCCATCTATTTGCCATGAAGTGATGGGACCAGATGCCATGATCTTAGTTTACTGAATGTTGAGCTTTAAGCCAACTTTTTCACTCTCCTCTTTCACTTTCATCAAGAGGCTCTTCAGTTCCTCTTCACTTTCTGCCATCAGATCAGATCAGTCACTCAGTTGTGTCCGACTCTTTGCGACCCCATGAATCGCAGCACACCAGGCCTCCCTGTCCATCACCAACTCCCAGAGTTCACTCAGACTCACATCCATCGAGTCAGTGATGCCATCCAGCCATCTCATCCTCTGTCATCCCCTTCTCCTCCTGCCCCCAATCCCTCCCAGCATCAGGGTCTTGTCCAATGAATCAACTCTTCGCATGAGGTGGCCAAAGTACTGGAGTTTCAGCTTTAGCATCATTCCTTCCAAAGAAATCCCAGGACTGATCTCCTTCAGAATGGACTGGTTGGGTCTCCTTGCAGTCCAAGGGGTGGTATCATCTGCATATCAGAGGTTATTGGTATTTCTCCAAGCAATCTTGATTCCAGCTTGTGCTTCATCCAGCCCAGCATTTTGCGTGATATACTCTGCATATAAGTTAATTAAGCAGGGTGACAACATACAGCCTTGAGGTACTCCTTTCCCAATTTGGAACTAGTCTGTTGTTCCTCCAATTCTAACTGTTGCTTCTTGACCTGCATACAGATTTCTCAGGAGGCAGGTCAGGTGGTCTGGTAATCCCACCTGTTTAAGAATTTTCCACAGTTTGTTGTGATAGACACAGCTCATAAGAGGAAGTCGAAACCAGAAATGAGCCTTGAACCTGTGTCTGCTTGGATATTGTGAAGAAAAAAAATAGATATACTACTACCTAAATGAATCAAGGAAAAAAGCACAAACACATGTAATTAAAAATGAAAACCGGAAAATAACCACATAGAGAGGAAATGAAAAGAATGATAGTGTTACTCAGTTTTGAAAATAGATCTGAACACTTGAACAAAACCAGTGGTTTTCTAGAAATACAAATGATGCAAAGTAACCTCAGAAAAGATAGGGAATCTAAATAGTCCAATCACCAAAGAAGAAACTGAGAAAGCATTCAAAGAGCTGCTAGCCATTAAAGTACTAGACTCAGACAGCTTCACAGGTAAAAGTCCATCACAAGTTCAAGAAGCAGAGGACAACAATGCTGTTGAAAGTGTTCCTGAACACTGCAGGGAGGAACAAAGAGAATCTAAAGTGAACCTAAAGGGCTTCCCTGGTAGCTCACTGGTGAAGAATCTGCCTGCCAACACATGAGACACAGGTTCGATCCCTGATCCAGGGAGATCCCACATACCATGGAACAGTTAGACCCGGGCACCTCAACTACTGAGCCTGTGCGCTAGAGCCGGTGAGCTGCAACTGCTGAAGCCCAAGCAGCCTAGAGCCTGTGTCCTGCAGCCAGAGAAGCCACCCCAGAGAGAAACCTGCATGCTGTGACTGGAAAGGGGCCCCGCTCCCTGCAACTAGACAAAGCCCGCACAGTGGCGAGGACCCAGGGCAACCAAAAACAAGTAAATAAATCAAATTGTTTTAAAAAAGTAAATAAAATGGATCTAAAAATTCAATATAATGGTAGAAACAAAATCTAAAAAAAAAACAACAAAACACCACCACCAAAAAACTATAGTCCTATCTTTCAGACAATATAAATCCAAAACCATAAAGAAAATATGAGCAAGGAGAACACAAATATATTTCTAAAGGATAATATGCCACCACCACATTGATAAGTTGGAAAGAAAAGAGTTAAGCAATAAAATAAATAAAAGAAAATAGGAGTACGTTTCGTAACATTAAAGAAGGCTTTTCTAAGACAAAATTCAGAAGCCACTAAAATACTGATAAGCTAGTCACATTAGCATGAAACAGTTCTTTCCTGGCAAGGAGGAAGAGTGGAAACAAACCCAGATTACAAGAATTGTAATTAACCCATCTGACAATGAGCTAATATATGGAGAGAGATCTTATAAATCAATAAGAAAAACAACAACAGTAACAACCCAATGTAAAAGGAAGGGCAAGGGCTTTTCAGAGAAAAAAAACAAACATAAATGACCTATAATCTGTCATATTTTTAAATATGTAAAGTAAAACAATAATGCGGTATAATGTTTCACCTATTACCTTGAAAACCAAAAAACTCAGTAACGTGCATTGTTGAAGAAGTTGAAGAAGAATTGCTGGTATGGAGTAACTGTCATATAAGGAAAAACTTTCCAATAAACATGTAAAAATGTGCAAACCTTTTGAACCTGCAAGTCTACTTGTAGAACTGCATCCTGTAGACACATTCATGCATGGACATAAATACGTGTGTATATGAGGTCTGTGGTAACAGTGTTTGTAACAGCAAAGACCTGAAAGCAACCTAAATGCCCATCACTAAGGACCTTGGTTAACCAGCTAGTAATATGCAGTAAAGTTAAAGAATGAGGTAGAGGCATTAAGAGAAAATCCTTTTTTTTTTTTTCTTACAAAATCAAGACGTACAGTACTGCATGAACTGGATGCTATCCACTAGGATTTTCTGTGCTGATGGACTGGGACAGTCCAGAAGGGTAGCCACGAGCCACCTTCACCTAGTGAAGCTGTACGGCAGCCAGTGTGAATAAGGCACTGAATTTCTAATTTCAATTTTAATTAATATCGATCTAAATTTAAATAATCACATGTGACTCTGGAGCTGCATAATGCAGGCTGGAAATGCTCACGTCTGTGCATGTGAATAAAGTGGCATTTCTGAAAAACTACAGAAGTGGTAACAGTCATTTCCCCTGCCAAGGAAAACTGGGATGGTCAGATGTTTCTGGGGAGAAGAAGAGTTCTTTGTCTATTTATATCTTTAATATCCGAGTGGTTTACCACGTGCGTAGTGACCCATTTCATATTGGACTAGTTCATTAAAGTTCAAAAGGAGGGGTAGAAAGATCTTGGGGAGAAGGCAATGGCACCCCATTCCAGTACTGTTGCCCGGAAAATCCCATGGATGGAGGAGCCTGGTAGGCTGCAGTCCATGGGGTCACTAAGAGTCAGACACCACTGAGCGACTTCACTTTCACTTTCCACTTTCATGCATTGGAGAAGGAAATGGTAACCCACTCCAGTGTTCTTGCCTGGAGAATCCCGTGGACGGAGAAGCCTGGTGGGCTGCAGTTCATGGGGTCGCAAAGAGTCGGACACGACTGAAGCGACTTAGCAGCAGCAGCAGCAGCAGCAACAGCAGAAAGATCTTGAGTGAGCCTAGGATTTTTTTTTTTCAGAGTAGCCTGGGAGAAGGCAGGCAGAGTTTGTGGCCAATCCAGTTCCTGGAGTGAGTCAGTTGTTTGGGTCAGAGGTTGAGAAAAGGGGTCAACTAACCCCAAATGAAGGAATCCTGAGCCTTGGGGAGCATCTTGCTGCCCTTGAAAACCAGCATCCATGAGGAGTGGAAGCCATGCATGGGAATGATTGTTGCCAGCAGCCCAAGTGTAGACACTGAGGCAAACAATTACATTATTCCCAAGAGACATGTAAACAGAAGTGCTGAGTAGGAAGGGATGGATTGGATTTGGAGAGACAAAAAAGGAAGAATCTACAGAATCTGGCTCCCAATATTATGTGGGGACTGAGAGATAGAGACGCTCTTAGGATATCTTTCAACTCTTGGCTTGTATGACTGAATTGATACTGCAGCCATTGGGGTAACAAGGCTTCCAGGAGGAGCAGGATCGGGTGGGGAAGAGATCTTAAGGTCAAGGTTGGCGTGTTGATCCAGCTGGAAGTTTCTAGAAGCCTTCAGATATTTGGGTCTGAAGCTCAGCAGGGAGAACTGCACTAGAGAGATCCACTGGAGAGATAACTGGAGAGGAGTGATCCCCGAGGCTGAGAACTGTCAGACTCACCCAGAGAGAAGGTATGCCAGGGAAGGAGCCCCTGAGAGAATAAAGCTAATGCGAAAGGCTGAGGAAGGGGAACCAGCAAGGACACTGAGGATGAGCATGGAGGAGGGAGCACAAGGGAGAAGGACCAGGGAGCACTCGGTCTTAAGAAGCAGGAAATGTGGTGCAGGGTCACGTGGCACAGAGGGGCCAGGTGAGATGGGGCACTGAAAAGCCCTTGGCACTCAGCAATCAGGAGGCCATGTGGTGACCTTGGTGGGAGCAATTTCAGGGAGGTACAGAAAGGGAACACATGATTTCAGCAGGTTTGAGGGTTAATGGGAGATGAGACAGCAGAGATCATGAGGGGAGGCTCTTATGTGGCTGTGAGAGGAAGGGGACAAAAGGAGCGATGTCTAGAGGGCACACTGAGCTGAGGGCTGTTATATTCTATGTTTGTTTATTGCTTTAAGATGAGGGAGACAGGGTAGGGTTACAGACAGTGGTGAGGGACTGCTCAGGAAACCAGGAGTAGTCAACAAAGCGAGGCAGGGAAAGATGGGCTCTGTGATCCAAATTAAGACCTGATCAGGAGATCTGCTCTGAGATGGAGAGGAAGAGGGTCTGACACAGAAATGAGAGGGTGGGGAGGGAGGCAGAAGCCAAGCGACTGTTTTTACATGGTGGCTTCGCTGTCTTCAGTGACCTCCTCGGGTGATGATGAAGGTAGGAGAGGGCAAAGGGTAGTCGTAAGTAGAGTAGGAGGGATTGAGCCCAGGAAAGACGGCTGGCTTTGCCGAGGGTTCAGCTGAGACTGTACCATGAACACGTCAGGGTCCAGGGGCTCAGGTGAAAGTCTAGACCTCTCCATCAGCAGACCGGGGACTTCTACAGACCCCGGGTAACGTCTGGCAGGAGGAGGCCACCTGTGGGGGAAGGAGCAGCTCAGTGTGTTGGCCTGTGGTATGGATTTGGAGGACACTCACTATGGTGCAAATTTGGGCAAGTTCCTCTGTCTCATTGGAGCTCCATCAGACAAATGGGATTACAGTTTTCCACCTCATAGATAAACCACTTAGCCTAGAGCTTGGCATCCAGAAGTCTCATTAAAGATCAGCTAGATCACAATGGATGTGATTAAGTATGGTGGTAAAGATGCCAAGGGGTCTGAAGAGGAGGGTGGAAGCAAAATTCCAAGAAGCCTAGTTGAGCTATCCAAGTGAGGGCAGCAGGAAGGGATGGGCAAGGATCAGAAAATTATGCCCTGAGACCAAATGCAACCCACTGCCTGCTTGGTCAATAAAGTTTTATTAGACAAAGCCATGCCCATTCTTTATGCAGTGTCTCTGGCTGCTTTTCTGTTACAAAGGCAGAGCTGAGTAGTTACAACAGAGACTGTATAGCCCGCCATGACCCAGGGATCGAACACAGGCTTCCCATACTGGAGGCAGATTCTTTACCATCTGAGCTACCAGGGAAGCCCAAAATGTTTACTATCTGGCCCTTTAAGAAAATTTTTGCAACTCTGGGTTAGAGGATAGAAGAGTTGGTTAGAGTCAAACTAACTAGGGGGCACTAGTGGTAAAGAGCTTGCCTGCCAGTGCAGGCTAGACGTATGAGACGCAGGTTCCATCTCTGGGTTGAGATCCCCTGGAGGAGGGCATGGCAACCCACTCCAGCAATCTTGCCTGGAGAATCCCATGGACAGAGAAGCCTGGAGGGCTATGGTCCAAAGGGTCGCAAAGAGTCAGACACAACTGAAGCAACTTAGCATGCACGCACAATTAAAACGAACACAGGCTTAAAGAGTGAAAAGATCTGAAGACGCAGGGTTGAAGTCAGAGAGTAAGACTAGGGATGAGGGGTCTGCTGGGGGAATTGTGCCAGGTGGTGGGCAAGGGGGAGTGGGTTCCTATGGCCAGGGTTGGATGAGGACTTTGGAACTCAGGAGACCGACCCAGGAAGTATTGGCCTCTCATGATAAATTGAGAATCAATGGATTGGTGGGTCATTAGATGGAATTACCCATGTGGATGTGGGTAAGATCAAGAACAGAGGGGTTTTTAGTCACAAACCGCAGTGCCCAGGAAGTCACCTGAAAATGCCTCCCCAAAAGCTACTCTGCACTTCTTTGCTATCAAAACTTTGATTTTGTTCAGAATGACAGTGCACCCTAGCCCTTAGAGATGAATCATGGTTTGTCTGGGTCAATCGAGCAATCACATTCCCTTTGGCTGATGTTTACTTTTCCAGACTGCCTTGCAGCTAGGAGTGCTCACGTGATAAGTTCTGGCCATCTCAGAAAGTCAGCTTGGGGCTTCTGGGAGAGCTTTCACCTTTTTGATGACATAGATTTGCTAGTGCTTCTCTTCTCCCTTTTTTTGCCTTGAACACAGAGCTGATGCTTGAGGCTGTGCTGCCATTGTGACCATGAGGCAATAAACATGAGTGTATACATGTAGCACGCTGGCGGTGTTGACGCAGAAACAGCCTGGACCTTGACACCATCATTAACCCCTGCCCACCTTCAGACTTTTTAAGTGAGATGAGGAAATGACTTTATTGCTAATTTTTTTTTAATTAAAAGAAGAAAGTTCAGAGGTAGTAACTGGAAATTAGAAGAATGGCATGCAGGGTTGGAGGGAGAAAAAGCTGATAGGGGGCTGCTTTGAGCAGAGGATGTGTGAATACTGATGGGACTGGGAAATGCGTGGTTATGAACAGACAGGAAAAGGTTTTAGATGTTGGGTTGAGGAGTTTAGGTTTCTCCCACAGTCCATGGGGAAAGATCACTAAAATGTCTTTAAAATCATACAGATCATAAGCTTGATGTAATTATTATTTGCTAAATGTTGTGCCTTCTTCAGAAGCCCTTGAAACATTTACTTCTCTGCATTTCCTTGAAAAGAAAAATTGGACATGGATTTGCATTATTGTAATAGCTCTTTTTCTAATTATAAAAGTGAAATATATTTAGACGCTTTAGAAAGCAGAAGCAAAGAGAAGAAAGCACTTTGAGTGTTTGCTCTGAGGGCTGGTATTTCAGAAATGGCAGACAGGGATTGAGGCAGGAAACAAGAAGATTCATTGTAACTCATCTTCTCTGGGCCTCAGACTCCCCACCCATAAAATGAGCAGGTGGGACTCCAGCTAGGGAAGTCTCCACCCAACCTGATGGCCCAGGGATGCTTGATGCTATAGCAAGTTAACACACACACTATAGATGCCCTGGGTCACAGTAAGAGCCATGGCTAATGTGCAAGAAACTCATCCATCCGTCTTCTATGGGTTCATGCACGGTGGGCACTGACCCCTCACTTTTCTAATGTGAACTATACTTGGAGGAAATAAAGTGATGGCTGTAGCCCTAGATCTATCCTCAGAGGTCAGAAGCCACGTCCAGTGCTCACTCTACTCCCCAGAACCAGCCCCCTCTCTCCCAGACCTGGATCTCACTCCCTTCAATAGCTCAGCAGTCCGTTCCGCACGAGCTCTGGAAAGGCAGAGGACTGGACAAGGGTGGATCTAGACGGCCGGCAACCCAATCAGTAGGACCAGCACAGAAGAAATCAAGGTCCCTCCACTACCCCGTGGCAAGGTGATGACTCTGCCCTGGCTGCCTCAGCGTCTGATGTCTGAAATGGCCAACTCTGCCCATCAGGGCACCACTGGGACCAAGGAATACAGGGAATAGCTTAGAGTTTCTGTGTCCAGTGTTAAAAATCAATAGTTTCCCTCCTCGAGAGGCACCCCCAGGGGCAAAATAGAGGGAACTGCTTATTAGCTTCTGCGTGCACAAGGGCAGATGATGAAGCAGCCAGGCACCAGTCATACGTGGTAACAAAGTACCCTTCACCTGCTATCCCTGAACCAGTGAGCATGCACCTCACCCCACATTGATCAGGCACTGTTAACCCCCACGGCCATCACTCACCCCTAGTCACCCCTAATCACCAGGAGTGGCTTTGGCATGGAAGCTGCCTGGGGGGCTTTCCCAGGACGGAGGAATTTAGAAATATAAGTGTGAGCCTCCCAACGCCCTCTGAATGTGGGTAAGCTTAGAGGCTCTGTCTGGATTCCGGAGGAGGGGAGTGTCAGTGCGCTAATGCCAAGTAAACAAGCATGTAGCCCCCTGCTGCCCTCCTCCCCTGGGTGCCATGCCCCGGCTCATTTACTCCAGGGCAATTTGCTCCACTGTAAAACATTCTATCCCTACCCACAGAACCAGAGCATGTCCGAGGAAGAAAAAATCAGTGTCAGCGACAAAACTGCTCAAGTGTTCAGCACTCACAGCCAGAACCATACTCAGCATTCGCCACCTACTGGCTCTCTGGATGTCCATGCTAACCTCAAAAGAGGCTAATGTACCATTATACAGATGAGGAAACTGAGGCCCAGGAGGGAGGAGGAGGAGGTTAAGTAATTTTCATGACTCCCGTGTGGAGACCCTGGAATTTGAACTCAGGTCTCAGTTCAGACCCTGAACTCATGACTGCTCTGTTGTTTCAATCATCCCTATGGTCCCTCTATCTCTTGCCTCACTTTACAGATGAGGAAACTGGGATCCAAGAATCAGCAGAGACTGGCCCAAGGTTCCATAACCACACAGCCTAGGATGCGGCCCAGATCATAGGCTCCCATCCAAGGATCTTTCCATGGCTCCATGATGTCACTTGCTTTCTGCAAGTTTCTTGCCTTAGAGCAGCAAAACCATACAGATTTAGAATTGAAATCCAGGCCTTCTCAGAGCTCCAGGCCCTTCAAACCTTCACGAGTCTCAGAGGAACTGGCATCCTTGAACCTCTAGCTTCCCAAAATGTTAGTAACAAGAATGTACATGCTTCAGAGTTTACAAAGCGCTCTAATCACCATACACCTTGTAACCCCCACAAAAAACACCATATAGTAAGTCTGACCATAGTCCTCACAGACAAGGAAACAGATCTTCTCTGTGGCACAAGGACTGGCGTGTCACTAGCATCCCCCAAAGGTGGGCCACATGCCATTCATGCCCTTCTGCCAGCAACGCTGTCCCTAATCATCCTTGAGAAATTGTCAGCTTTCTTCCTTACAACTGGACGAGGTCCTCTTATGGCTCAGAGGCCCCTTGGCCTCAAGCAAGAGGATGAGGAGACATAAGTCATTGTCTAAACTGGCAGAACTTGCTCTCAGTGCCCTCGGCTCACCATTCCAAAATCCCGGGAGTCCCTGGATGACTCTGAGATCTCAGAGACCAGGTTTCATACTTATCTGTATCCCCAGAGCATTTATCATAGGGCTTGCTAGATCTGATAGACACAGTGCCTGATGAACTATGGACGGAGGTTTGTGACACTGTACAGGAGACAGGGATCAAGACCATCCCCAAGAAAAAGAAATGAAAAAAGCAAAATGGCTGTCTGAGGCAGCCTTACAAATAGCTGTGAAAAGAAGAGAAGTGAAAAGCAAAGGAGAAAAGGAAAGATATACCCATTTGAATGCAGAGTTCCAAAGAATAGCAAAGAGAGATAAGAAAGCCTTCCTCCACGATCAGTGCAAAGAAATAGAAGAAAACAATAGAATGGGAAAGACTAGAGATCTATTCAAGAAAATTAGCGATGCCAAGGGAACATTTCATGCAAAGATGGGCTCAATAAAGGACAGAAATGGTATGGACCTAACAGAAGCAGAAGATATTAAGAGGAGGTGGCAAGAATACACAGAAGAACTGTACAAAAAAGATCTTCACGACCCAGATAATCATGATGGTGTGATCACTCACACTCACCTAGAGCCAGACATCCTGGAATGTGAAGTCAAGTGGGCATTGGGAAGAATCACTACAAACAAAGCTAGTGGAGGTGATGGAATTCCAGTTGAGCTATTTCAAATCCTAAAATATGATGCTGTGAAAGTGCTGCACTCAATATGTCAGCAAATTTGTAAAGCTCAGCAGTGGCCACAGGACTGGAAAAGGTCAGTTTTCATTCCAATCCCAGAGAAAGGCAATACCAAAGAATGTTCAAACTACCACACAATTGCACTTATCTCACACACTAGTAAAGTAATGCTCAAAATTCTCCAAGCCAGGCTTCAGCAATACGTGAACTGTGAACTTCCAGATGTTCAAGCCGGTTTTAGAAAAGGCAGAGGAACCAGAGATCAAATTGCCAACATCCGCTGGATCACTGAAAAAGCAAGAAAGTTTCAAGAAAATATCTATTTCTGCTTTATTTACTATCCCAAAGCCATTGACTGTGTGAATCACAATAAACTGTAGAAAATTCTGAAGGAGATGGGAATACCAAACCACCTGACCTGCCTCTTGAGAAACCTGTATGCAGGTCAGGAAGCATCAGTTAGAACTAGACATGGAACAACAGACTGGTTCCAAATAGGAAAAGGAGTATACCACGGCTGTATATCATCACTCTGCTTATTTAACTTATATGCAGAGTACGTCATGAGAAATGCTGGGCTGGAGGAAGCAAAAGCTGGAATCAAGATTGCTGGGAGAAATATCAATAACCTCAGATATGCAGATGACACCACCCTTATGGCCGAAAGTGAAGAAGAGCTAAAGAGCCTCTTGATAAAAGTGAAAGAGGAGAGTGAAAAAGTTGGCTTAAAGCTCAACATTCAGAAAACTAAGATCATGGCATCTGGTCCCATCACTTCATGGCAAATAGATGGGGAAACAGTGTCAGACTTTATTTTTGGGGGCTCCAAACTCACTGCAGATGGTGACTGCAGCCATGAAATTAAAAGACGCTTACTCCTTGGAAGGAAAGTTATGACCAACCTAGGCAGCATATTAAAAAGCAGTGACATTACTATGTCAACAAAGGTCTGTCTAGTCAAGGCTATGGTTTTTCCAGTAGTCATGTATGGATGTAAGAGTTGGACTATAAAGAAAGCTGAGCGCTGAAGAATTGATGCTTTTGAACCATGGTGTTGGAGAAGACTCTTGAGAGTCCCTTGGACTGCAAGGAGATCCAACCAGTCCATTCTAAAGGATATCAGTCCTGGGTGTTCATTGGAAGGACTGATATTGAAGCTGAAACTCCAACATTTTGGCCACCTAATGCGAAGAGCTGACTCATTTGAAAAGACCCTGATGCTGGGAACAACTGGGGTCAGGAGGAGAAGGGGACGACAGAGGATGAGATGGTTGGATGGCATCACTGACTCGATGGACATGAGTTTGAGTGAACTCCGGCAGTTGGTGATGGACTGGGAGGCCTGGCGTGCTGCGATTCATGGGGTCGCAAAGAGTCAGACACAACTGAGTGACTGAACTGAACTGAACTGAGAAAGAAAGGGATGGAGGAAGGAGGGAAAGACATTTCATCCAACATTCACTGATTCAGACCAGCCAACCCAAGCTGGTATACATGAATGGAATTTTTATTTATAAAATGATGCCACTAAGAAGCTGTTTGACTTTCTGCAGGTGCACAAACCTCTCTGAGCTCCAACGTCTCCACCCATAAAGGAAAGTAGAGAGATGGGAACCTCAGGTGGAGGCTGTGCAGCATGTGCTTCCATCTCCCCACAAGACTACAGATATCCCAGATCATCTGCACATGTTTCCAATGTGTTAGAAGGTGGGAGTGGGGAAGATGCTTCTTCTGAACTAGACACGTGACTTTTTGCTTGTGGTTCCCAGCATTCAGACATTATTTCTCTTTGAGAGAATCCCAAAGAATGTGGGGTATGGGGTTTCAATGCCCCACATATTGTCCAGGAAGTGGATATTTCTTTTCCCAGCTTCCAGGACAGGAGAATGGGGTTTAGAATTGGCCAGCAGGATGCTCCCACTCAGGACTCGGTGACACAAAGATACAGGCATTGTTAAAAGTTTCTCAAGGCGGCTACAGCAGAGCTGTCCAGTACCCCAATATGGCATGGTGACAGGTGGCAAGCTGTGGCTGGGCCAGAATTCCAGGCTTGCTCTTCGCCAAAGGGCCGAGAAGCAATGGGCCAGAATTCCAAACACCCTTCCTCCCATGTAAGCTGACTGCAGTCTGTGCTGCTAACTTAGCTCTCATCCATTTTGCAACAATCAGGAAGAGGCCATGTGGCCCAGTGTTTAGGGCTATGGCTTTGCAGTCGGGTAGATATAGGTCTGGGAGAAGGCAATGGCACCCCACTCCAGTACTCTTGCTTGGAAAATCCCATGGGTGGAGGAGCCTGGCAGGCTGCAGTCCATGGGGTCGCTAAGAGTCAGACAGGACTGAGCGACTTCACTTTCACTTTTCACTTTCACACATTAGAGAAGAAAACGGCAACCCACTCCAGTGTTCTTGCCTGGAGAATCCTAGGGACGGGGGAGCCTGGTGGGCTGCCGTCTATGGGGTCGCACAGAGTTGGACACGACTGAAGTGACTTAGCAGCAGCAGCAGCAACAGATATAGGTCTACCTGTTTGTGCAACTCATTAGCAACACGGCCATAGGTAAGTGACATCACCTTGGGGAATACTAGTCTCTTCTCCACTAGGCAAACACCATAGTAAGTCCTCCATAAGAGCTGTTTTGGGGATCTCATAAGATACTGTGGGTGGTGTGCCTACCCTGGCACCTTGGAGGGGCTGAATAAATAGAGGCTGTGTTAATGATGAAGGAGGAAGAGGAGAGTTTTGAGAAGTTTTTAAAGTGGGGTACTAAAGCCAGAGCAGGTGCTCCTAGCTGTGAACAGTCTGAAGAGCTGTCCTGATGTACAGAAGCTGGGGAAGGCCCATCACAATGGGTGCTCCAGGCAGGGAACTGGCCTTCTCTCTCTGATGCTACTTAAACCCAAATCATCAAGTGTGTTGCCCTTGGAGGATGCAATAGGCTGGTGCTTGCATGAATGCAGAGGTGACCCTCAGTGAGTTAAGAGGACCAGCCTCCACTAATGCCAATCCCCCCGGATGGAGCAGGGTTGGCTTCTGATCTCAGGTGTGCCAGGCTGGGTGAGCACGCATGCCAAGAGCCTGCTTCTCTGAGGTGTGTGCCAGCATCAGAGGCCAGATGCTCCCCTCAGACCTTCCATCAGCAACAGCATCTGCTCTCCTCCCAGGCTGGTCTAGCTGCCACCCAGGTGGGACGCTCCTTTTCCAAACTGGACCCTTCTTTACGGCTCCACACCCACCCCGGGCATTTGCATGGGGATCACAGATTGCTGTCCTTCCTTGGGTCAGCAAGGCCTCTAGTTGCAGTGTCCACTTTCTGTCTGTTTCTGGTTCCAATGTGACTTAATGGGGAGCCTGGAAAACCCTGACTGTTCAATAATTATAAAGCAGAGAAATTACCAGAGCACCAAAGGTTGCTCCCAATTGCTATATTAATTGTCCTTTGTTATCTCTCCAAATAAAAGACCGCTTGATAGAGGCAAAAGCTAGCCGGCTCTTATTCCACAGCTTTCTGACAAGAGGATGAGGGGCCATTGTTGGCTTCTGTCCATTTCTTTCCAGACTCAGACTTCTGCTGCTCCTGCCCAGCATGGACCCAGCACGCCACGCCCCAACCCAAATAAGAGCAAGGCCCAGCACCATCCAGCCACAACCAGTTCCAGACCCTCTTGTCCCCTGGTCCAGTGGCTCGCAGAGGGCAAAAGCCCTGATTCTTATTTGTGTGATTCGATGCCCTTTTCCTTGAGTGCAGTGTGTAAGTGCACGTGGGGACACTGCAGGGTGAAGAGCCAGTGTCTGGTGAGACCTCCTACCTGCCAGGTGCCATATGACTGCTTTAGATGCCTTTCTTCTCAACAGCAGTTACGCAGGGTATTTTTCTCTCCATTTTGCAGATGGGGCTTAAAGCGCTTAAGTTACTTGCCCAAGGTCCCACAGGAATGGCATGCTAGAATCAGGAGCAAGCTCCAACTGCCCCAGTGGGGCTCCTAAGCCACTCTGCAGTGCTGTTCTCTGAGTATGTGTACAGGGTGTGTGTGAGTGGGGGATGCAAGAGTGTGCATGAGTGCCTGTGAGAGGGTTAGAGGAGAGGCAGTATCTAAGCAGTGGATGGGTTCAGTAGAACAGGACTAAGCAAAAGGCATGAGTGAGGTGATAGCCAAAGTGTATCAAAGTGCACATTTGATTTGTTTATTTTCAAAGACCCAGCCACGCCTTGCTACAAACTGCTGGAGTCTAGCCGTAAATGGACTCATGTTCGAATGTTCAGCTCCCTTGAGCATCTACTTGTGCTGGGCCCTGTGCCCTGGGCTGTGAACAGCCTGGAGAGGAGTCAACCACGTGCCTGCCCCCTGGGCTCCCTGCCCAGTTTTCAGCCACAGATACAGGGAGTCCTCTCTTCCGCCACCCCTGCTTCTGCTGGGAGAATCTGGGAAAGCAGTCTAGAGTGGCCTTAAAGCCACTGCATTCATGTTTTCAAGTCATTTGCCAGGGTGCTCAAATGCCACCTGCCCAGCCAAGATCTAGACTCACTCCACAATTGATTATCCTGGGAACAAGGCTGTGCATCACTAATTCATAATTTGGCTGTGGTTCTGCAACTGCAGCTACGTTTGTGAATAAAAAGAACAGGGTGAGGAGCCCTTCCATGGCCAGGCCTGATGGAGCTTTCACTTTAATTTCACCACAGCCCTCCAGAAAGAGATCCTGATCCCTTGTGACCAGCTGGGAAACTGTATTCTAGGAGGTGAGTGAGATTTTCCCCAATCACACCGCTCATAAAGGGCAAACTATGGCAGGAGTCAGGCTACTGCCCAACAGTGACTCTGAACCATCATCAGTTGCTCCATCTTTACCAACAACACACATAGATTATTTGTTAGTAGTGGGTTTCCAGTGAAGAAATTTGCAGGAAGTAAACACCCGTGCCTGGAGCCAGGTTCAGTGCAGACGCTCTGGGTTATTAGCAGCCCCTCTTGCCAGTTTCTGACCAGGGCTTGGGCTGTGGGAGATAAAGCTGAGGTCTGTAGCTCACTGGCACAAATTCCAGATCTATAGGTAAATCTTGAGTTTGCAGCGAAGCCAGGGATCCTACTTCCCCAGGTCAGTCCTAAACCAGCCCGTGGCCAAAGACAAGCAAGATGTCTCAGGAACATAGGAGTGATGTGGAAAATAAAGAACAGAGCATCCAAGGGATAAAAACCTTTCTAAATTCAGGGCTAGAAATGGTCTCCCCTATTGAGCTGGGTGATTCCTACCACTGGGAAACCTACATTGTTTTTACTTTGGTTTCCTGGAAACTGAAAAGGAAGAGCTACCCTCAGCTGTTAAAATTCATCTCAGCACACAATTCATGATGTAGTTGTATAGTTGTACTCTCTCCTCACACGTTATTCCAGCCTACAGAGGAGGTATTATTGTGTCCATTTCACAAATGAGAAAACTGAGACTTCAAGAAGTAAACTAAAAATGCCCTGGTTGTATCTAACCCTGTCTCTCTGGTCACGAAGCCCTCCTAGGATTTTCCCTCCCACTGGAATAAAATCTGACCTCTTATCTTGATTCATGAGACCCTCTGTGGTCAGCACCCCCAAGCTCTCCTCACCATATCCCAGCTTGCTTGCCCCTTCCACTCACCACGTTTCAGCCACATCAGCCCTATTCTCATCCTGAACCTACCAGTCTTATCTCCAGCCCCAGCCTCTGCATTGCTGCTGTCTCCTCTGGAAATGCTGTCCCTCTAGAGCTTTGCATGGCTGACCCTTGCTCATCGTCTGAGTCTCAGCTTCAATGCCACTTCCTCAAAGAAGTCCTTGACCATACCACCTACACTGGCCTCCGGTCACTCCCTGTCATATTTGCATCCTAGCTTTGCTGTCTCCTGTCCAGCAATAAATACTTCCTATTTATTTGTGTAATGGAGTGGACCCACCACTAGAGTATAAGTTCCATGAGGGCAGATGGGGTGAGACGCCTAACAGGAGCATAACCAAGTTTTGATGAGTGAATCAATCAATGAATACATAACTCACTGGGATTCAAATAACCCAGCATGGAACTCTCCATCCCTAAGTCAACACGACTCCAAAGCAAGGAATATGCTCCAACTAACTTTACAAGGAACACGCAGGGGGTCTGCGTCCACACCTCCCAGCTCTGAGCCAGGCAGCAGAACCACCGAGATCTCTTCTAGTGGTCCTGGGACAGCTCCCAGCATCAGGCTTGGGCATGTCCAGCTCCAAGGAAGCAGCGCTCTGCCAGGAGAACTGGTCTGGCCCAGCTCAGCAGGCTCTGGTCTGGCTGGAAGTCCCCTGTGTCAGCTGGATTAGCAGGCCTAGTGAGCAGCAATGATGGCTGTATCAAAAACTGCAGAAAGGAACCACATCCTTAGCAACTCCCAAAACACCAAGGAAGGGACATTTGCAGGACTCTGAAATCCCCACGATGCAGATGAACTTAGCAGGTGAAATGTGGGTGCTCACGCTCATGTGAGAACCAGCACGGGAAGAGCACTCAGGGTCAGGCCTGACTCTGAAGCCCCAGCCAGCCCTGGGAGGATGGTCCCTTAGACATTTACTGGATTGGGGTCACCACAAGCTGTCAGGGCTGAGACAGGAGTTCTGAAGCCAAAAGTAGCCCAACAGAGGTAGAGAGGGCACCAGAGCCCAAGAGGGAAGCCCAGGCCGGGCCAGGTCCAAGTCAGAAGAAACAGACAACCAAGGTGAGAGCCAGCTGAGGAGTCAGGGTCATGGCCAGTCCAAATGCAGTCAGGGAAGGGCTCAAGGGCAGGCCAAGGCTGCCAAGTGGTTTGGGCTGCTACTTATTAGAGGTGGTCAGAGCCTCCTTGGAAGGTCCAGCCTCCGAGGGCCTCCAGCAGGCCTCCAAGATGGGCATCCTCAGGCTGATGTGGGGAGCAGACATGGGCGGAAGCCTATTTGAACTTCCTCAGCCCTGTATCTGAGAAGGGAATTAAACCGTTCTGTTCTACTAGGGCGTTTCATTGACTTCTGGCAAAACACCATGTCCTGCTTCAAAGGAAAGGAAACACACAGGCTTAGGAGGCTCGTTGGACATCAAAGGGCTATTAGAGAACAGCATCCTGATGAGCTAATTGCAAATGCAGCCCGAGCAGACGGAGCACATTTGCCCAGGAACATATGGGCTCACACATCCAGGGAGAGGGTGCTGGGGACAAGATGTATGTGGGGCTCTGGTGAACCCACAGTGTTTGCAAAATAATTCAAGACATTGCCTTAGCCTGGGCTGTTCTCCCCTCCACATTCCATCAAACCGATGGGGGTAGGGAGCAGGATGCTGGTGTCTCTGCAAAAGAAGGCCCCAGGAAGCAAGTAAGCAGGACTAGGCCCAGACACACCAGAACATTCCCTCCAGAGCCAGGAGGACATGTGAATGGAGAGAGCCTTTTCTTGAATCCCAGAGGCCCCTCCAGTCTATGTGCTCCATGCCACGAGCAGGTTGCCAGGGGGCAGCATGGAGGGGGTGGGTAGTCTCCTCCTGGACCTTCCCTGCCTTAGCCATCCAGTCGGAGCATGTGGCCCCATCATTTTCAACCCTGAAACAGTCGCAAGTATTTCCTTCCTGCGTGGCACTAGTGGTAAAGAACCTGCCTGCCAATGCAGGAGACGTAAGAGATGCTGGTTCGATCCCTGGGTCAGGAAGATCCCCTGGAGGAGGGCATGGCAACTCACTCCAGTATTCTTGCCTGGAGAATCACGTGGACAGGGGAGCCTGGCAGTCACCAAGAGTCAGACAAAACTGAAGCGACTTAGCACAGCGCACACGAACCAGCACGAGCATGACAACAGGCCTGGAGACCTTCCGGTCCACGTCTCCTACCAGACCAGGTGTGAGGGTGGCAACCTAGACCCTCACCCGTCACAGAAAACTGAGGGACTTTTCTTCCGTCTGGCTTATACATCAGGATAGGACATAAGAGTTTCCTTGAAGAAAAGGGGCTTTCAGATTATTAATAAAACTGCTTCTCTGGAGCCACCGCTTCATTTTACCAGGTGAGGAAACTGAGGCTAAGAGGACCGTGACTGCCCAGGCGCACGATGAACCAGGATGAGGCCAAGGCTAGAACCCAGGGCCCTGGCTCCAGGCCAGCGCTGCCCTGGCCACCCCACCTAGTGACCCACACCTTGTCAGAGTCACCAGCTTGCCCCTCAGAACTAGGCAGGTGTCCGGGCTCACAGCCAGGTCCCAGCCTCTCTGGGCCCCTCAAGCGCAGAAGCTCTCCTCAGCCCTTGGGGAGCGGGCTTTCCTGAGGCAGGATCTGAATCTCAGCAATCAGGAGGACACCTCAGTGTGACCCTCCCGCCCTCCCTCCCTCCAGGCTGCACTGATGAAGGGTAGAAGCAGCCAGGGGAACAGAGGAGCTACCAGAATAGAAGGCAGGGAGGCGAGGTGGAGGGGCCAGCACTTGAAATTATCGTTGACTCTGAGGCATCTTCCAAGATAGTGAGCTGAGCGTCAGCATCAGGGAGGAAAAAAAAAAATTAGAGAGATTGCATGGGGCCCGGGAGGTAGACTTGTCCTGCCTGTTTCTAATACAGTTATGAAATCCAAGACTGAGAGGGCAAGGAAGAGGAGATTGGGGGGTGGGGGTGAAGGGCATGCCCAGGGTTTGCAACAAGGTTGTGGCTGAGTCTTACCCTGGGACAGCAAAGGTGTTGGGCACTTGGAATAAAATCCAAATCTGTATGCATGCGGAGTCCCTGCAGCCTGGGTTTCCAGCCGCCTCTGCTCCCGCTTCCTCCTCATTCTCAGGTCTTAGTCACAATATCTTAGTCATCTCTTTCTTCACGGCTTTTTTCACAGTCTTAAGTGACAAATTTATTTGGGTGATTTTTCAATCAATTTTTGTTTCCCCCTGCCCTAGACTACAAACTTTAAGAGGGCAGGAGTTGGAATGCTTTGTTCACATCAGGGTCCTCAGTGCTCAAAATATGTTTGATGAATGAATGAATCAATAAAGAGATTATGACTCTTTCTGACTTCAAAGCCTACCATGACTCTTCCCTACCTCTAGGATTTCACCAGGAAGCCCTTTACCCACTACTGCATTTATGATCTGATCCATGCTCCTTTCTGGTCTCATCTTCCACCGTGATTCTCTCCATCCATGTTACCAGCTCACCCACTACTGGGCTCTGAACAAAACCCAATACTACTTCAGAAGATCCTGCCTCCCCATGCCTTGATAGCTTCAGGCCTAAAATATCCCTCCTGCTCACCTTTATCTGGATGACAGGATCCCACTGATTCTTCTACACCCAGCTCAAGTGTCCCTTCCTTCCTCCATGGAGAGACACCTCTATATAGGTCCTAGGCAGCAGAAGTGGCTCCCTCCTTGGCAGGCAGGCCTTGACTATGGTGTGACAACCAGGATACTACACAGACACATAAGATAAGTATGGGTTTCCATCCAATTCCAGCATAAGATACTAAGCCTGCTATCAGATAGGAAGCATGACTTACCTGCCTCTGTGTCTCAACACCTAGAGTTTAAGCAATGCGGAGTCTCAGGGCCCTTGACCTTTTGTCCAGTCAGTGCTCTTTCCACCACACGTTGATCAGCTTCACATCATTCCATTCCATTTCAACATCCCCACACACTTCCTCTCTCTCTCTTCCTCTCTCTCTCCCCACCCCACCCCTTTCTCAAAACCCACATCATCTGAGAATCTTCTCCTGGCTTCCCTCTTGCCTATCATCCTTCTGATCATTTCTACTCAACAAAGAGGGTCCAAGAGGGAAGCTCAGGAGATGCCCAGAGTGCCAGGCTGGTGCTTTGAATTCAGGCCAGTTCTCAGACCCTCTTATGCCTCATGGCCTCACCTAGAGAAAAGGCCTCACATAGTCTAGTCCAGTACATGAAAATTTTAAAAGCATCACTCAACTCTATCTGTCCTATGCAATGCTTTTTAAAACCAGTACATTTTATATACAAATAAAGATTTCCAGTTCCTCCTGAAAAATTAAAAGATCAAGCCTTTCTGGGGGCATTTTCTAACAAGGCCTCAGTATGGAGGATATCATGGTAGCTTCCTCTTAGACAGAGCCTATGCTCCCTAGTTTGCCACAGACTTTACTCCTTGATGCTCTCCAACCATCTCTTTGCTTCACTAATGACCAAAACCTGCCTGGCCTCTTTAGGCATTTAGGTTTGTGGTCTCGAGGAACTTTGGGAGACTTTCTTACCTCCTAAATCAGAGATCACTCCTCCCACCCATTGCCTCCTCTCTCATTTGTTCCCAGACCCCCCCCCACACACACACACACACAGACTGACTCTGGACCCACTGGGGGTGCAGTGGAACCATCCACCCAAGTGCTGAGCCTGTGCGTAGTGTCTCACTAGGGAGTATGGGGAAGTAAAGACACTCCAGGGAAGTGGGGGGAGAGAGCATAAACACGGGTGTGGAGACAGATCATTTTCCAAAGTGGCTGCCTATTTTACATTCCATCAGCAATGTAGAAGAGTTCCAATTTTTCCGCAGCCTAAAAATGGTATTATTTTATCTGGCTTTTTATTATCACCGTCCTAATGGGTATGAAGTCGTGTCTCATCAGGATTCGGTTTGCATTTCCCTACTGACTAAAAATAGTGAACACCCTCATGGCTATTTGTGTATCCTCTTTGGAGAAATGTCCGTGTAGATTCTTTGCCTGTTTTTACATTGAATTATCTTCTTATTGAGTTGTGAGACTAGCTTATATACTCTTATTACAAGTCTCTTATCAGATAACACAATCCGCAAATATCTTCCCCATTTTGTAAGCTGTCTTTTCACATTCTTGATGGCATCATTTGCAGCACAGCAGTTTTTAATTTTCTTGAAATACAACTTACCTAATGGGGAGTCACTTACGTTGTTGGTGTCATATCTAAGAAACCATTGCCAAATGAGTGATCTTGGAGGTTTCTACTTACTTTTTCTTCTAAAAGTCTTGTAGTTTAGCTCTTAAATTCTGGTCTTTGACCTATTTTGAATTATTTTTTTATGTGCAGTGTGAGATAGGGATCCAAATTCATTCTTTTTCGTATGAATATCCAGTTGTCCCATCACCACTTGTTGAAAAGACTACTCTTTCCCTCTCTTGCTATCTTGGTACCCTAGTTGACAAAAAAGGAAACTATAAGCAAGGTGAAAAGACAGCCTTCAGAACAGGAGAAATTAATAGCAAATGAAGCAACTGACATAGAATTAATCTCAAAAATACACAACCAACTCCTGCAGCTCAATTCCAGAAAAATAAATGACCCAATCAAAACCTGGGCCAAAGAACTAAACAGACATTTCTCCAAAGAAGACATACAGATGGCTAACAAACACATGAAAAGATGCTCAACATCACTCATTATCAGAGAAATGCAAATCAAAACCACAGTGAGGTACCTTTCATGCCAGTCAGAATGGCTGCGACCGAAAAGTCTACAAGCAATAAATGCTGGAGAGGGCGTGAAGAAAAGGGAACCCTCTTACACTGTTGGTGGGAATGCAAACTAGTACAGCCACTATGGAGAACAGTGTGGAGATTCCTTAAAAAACTGGAAATAGAACTGCCATACGACCCAGCAATTGCACTGCTGGGCATACACACCGAGGAAACCAGAATTGAAAGAGACACGTGTACCCCAATGTTCATTGCAGCACTGTTTATAATAGCCAGGACATGGAAGCAACCTAGATGTCCATCAGCAGATGAATGGATAAGAAAGCTGTGGTACATATACACATGAATATTACTCAGCCATTAAAAAGAATACATTTGAGTCAGTTCTAATGAGGTGGATGAAACTGGAGCCTATTATACAGAGTGAAGTAAGCCAAAAAGAAAAACACCAATACAGTATATTAACGCATATATATGGAATATAGAAAGATGGTAACAATAACCCTGTATGCGAAACAGCAAAAGAGACACAGATGTATAGAATAGTCTTTTGGACTCTATGGGAGAGGGTGAGGGTGGGATGATATGGGAGAATGGCATTGAAACATGTATATTATCATATGTGAAACGGATCTCCAGTCCAGGTTCGACGCATGATACAGGATCCTTGGGGCTGGTGCACTGGGATGACCCAGAGAGATGGTACAGGGAGGGAGGTGGGAGGTGGGTTCAGGATGGGGAACACAGGTACACCCATGGCGGATTCATGTCAATGTATGCCAAAACCCATACAATATTGTAAAGTAATTAGCTCCAAAAAAAAAAAAGAAAATGGCGACCTTGACTATGGATGTGAGGATGTATTTCTAGACTGTCAGTTGTATCCCACTGATCTGTGTGTCTATCTTTGTGCCACTATCACGCTCGTTGATTATTGTAGCTCTGTAGTAACTTTTGAAAGCAGGAAGTGTGTCCTATGATTTTGTTCTCCTTCAAGATTGCTTTGACAATTTGGGGACTCTTGACCCAGACGAATTTAGGATCAGCTAGAAAATTTCTAGGTCTAGACTCCTTTTTGCCACAGGATGACACAAACCTTTTTTGTTTAAGTCTTTGGATTTTTCAAGAGAAGTCAAAAATTTGGATTTTTTGAAATATCAAATTTCTTGGTTTAAAAGCACAGTTCAGGCCAAACAAAGCAATTCTTCCAAGTTAAATCTCAGGCCCACTAGTTTGCAACCCCAGCTGAAATTCCAAGCCCAGAATTTTCACATGGGGAACTGAGACCCAGGGTGGTAGTGGCAGTGGTTTAGTTGCTAGGTCACGTCTGACTCTCGTGACCTCATGGACTGTAGCTCACCAAGCTCCTTTGTCGGTGGGATTTCCTAGACAAGAATACTGGAGTGGGTTGCCATTCCTTCTGCAGGGGATCTTCCCAACCCAGGGATCAAACCCTGTCTCCTGCACTAGAGGCAGAATCTTTACTGACTGAGCCACCCAAGCAGGGAAAGTAAATCTCTAAAGGATATAGAGCAAGTAAAGCATGTAGGGGCTCAGACCTGGAGGTCAAGTTTCAAGATTAGAGCTTCGGGCGTCCTCCTCTCCTCAGTTCCTCTCCAAGCAATGTCTCTGGGAGCACACTCTACACCCAGCACATGTGGCCAGTGATGTCTTGGGCCAGAAGTACTCCTCCATCCATCCCCGCCCGAGGATGCTGGTCTCCTGAGATGCTGGGGGGCTCCCTTGGTCTCAAGACTGAGTCCAAATCCTGGCATTGCCAATGATTCCCAAACACTCAGATGCCATCATACGTTTCACCAGCTCATGGCCCAGAAAGACAGGGTTCCCCTCTCCAATTCTCTCCTGCAACCTGGGGAGTAGACTCTGAGTTGAAGAATAAATTGCCTTCTCCTCCCTGCCACCTCTTTGGGTTTCCACAACCCCATTTAGGAATGAAAGGGAAAAAAAAACAAAACAAAACAGTAGTAGCCAGGAAGCCTGCCGTTTCCACCAAGTAATTTGGAGCAGGTAGAGTGAGAGAAAAAAAATTCGTCAGATTGAGAGCCAGGCGCATCATGTGGGCCGGAGCGCGGGGGCTCGGGGGAGCCCGCCAGCGGCAGTCCTGCTCCTGCAATTAAGATGATAGCATCGGGACCGCCGTAATCCTCGGGGTCGTAAACTGTGTCACAAGGCTCCTTCTCGGCAGGGTGAATCCAGCAGGCAGCTGGTCATAATTTTTCTGAGGCTGCCTTTTTGTCTTTTTTTTTTTTTTTAGGACAGCAATGCCAGACCTAATTTTACTGCAAGGTGCCAGATTTTCATTTCATACTCTCTGCAAAGATTGATTCACTGGAGTGTAAAAAAAGAAAAAAAAGAAAAAACCACACACACACCTCCTTGAGGCGTCCCACATTCTCCCTTCCTGATCATTTCTGAGAAATCAAATCTTACAGCATAGTAATTTTCAGGGATTCTTCTTTAAGTAGTTTTTTTTTTTTTTTTTTAAATCACTCATATTAGGATTCATAGAATCCAGGAAAGGAACAGTGAGAAGTGTCCTTGAAGCTTATTGTACCCACTTCTTCACCCACCCACCCACCTACCCACCCACCCCATAACTTTAGAGTTGAAGACACTATAGGCCAAAGAAGAGGAGACTTTCCTGATGTCCACTGTTTGTGGCTGAGTCAGGCTGGGAAGGCACATTTTTATGCGTGCAGGACAAGTTCCACCTGAACACCCTTTTAGATTTCATCAACCTCAGAGCATTTCATTTTATAACATGGGGCAGGGCTTCCCTGTTGGTCCAGAAGTTAAGACTCTAATGCAGGAGATCCCTGGTAGAGGTACTAAGATCCCACATGCCTTGCAGTGTGGCCAATTTTTTTTTTTTTTTAAAGCATAATGTGGGCAGAAGCTCAAACAGGAGAAGGGACATGTCAGGTCCACAGGGGAGTCAGGTGTCAGCACTCACTGTCACACAGGTTAGTGGAAACCTCATCCACAGATTGCCCTACTTGACTGGGGTAGCAGGGGGACCCCATGGCCTCAGGAGAGGAAGGGGCATGGACAGGGAGAGGAGAGGCTAGTCTGGGGAGGACAGAAACAGCATGGACAACAGACAGGCCAGAACAGCCCAGCAACCTTTCTCTCCTGGATGCACTCCCCAGAAATGGGCCAGGGTACCTGGCCAAGGCCAGCATGCACCCGGTCTACAGTGAGGCGGGTGGACACGTGATCAGCTCTAGGAGGAGTCCCACACCGTGACCCCAGGAAGGTAGCAGGTGGCTCTGGGAGAGAGGAGACAATCCATGGGACCCAAAGATTTCCTGGGGTCTTCCCTGGTGGCTCCTGATTAAAAAAAAAAAATCTGCCTCCCAATGCAGGAGACGCAGGTTTGATCCCTGCATTGGGAAGATGCCCTGGCGAAGGAAATGGCAACCCAATCCAGTAATCTTGCCTGGGAAATCTCATGGACAGAGGAGACTGGTGAGCTACAGTCCACGGGGTCATAAAAGAATCAGACACAATTCAGCAACTAAACAACAACAAAAGATTTCCCAAGTGGTGCTTTCCTCATTACCCCACATTTTATTCTAGAAAAATCAGAAAGATGTGAGCTCTATGGCCACAGGGTTGGGCACAATTCATCATCCAAGAACCTGTGAAACTCCAGAACCTTGCTGAATGGGGATTCACAGTGACAAGTAGAAGAAAGTGTCTAGTGGCGTGCCACAGGACTCTGTCCTCTACACTCGACTACTAACAACTTTTATTAGGTTCATACATGACATGCATGCATGCTAAGTTGCTTCAGTCATGTCTGATTCATTGCAACCCTATGGACTGTAGCCCGCCAGGCTCCTCTGTCCATGGGATTCTCCAGGCAAGAATAGTGGAGTGCATAGCCCTGCCCTCCGCCAGGGGATTTTCCCAACTCAGGGATTGAACCCTCATCTCTTATGTCTCCTGCATTGTCAGATGGGTTCTCTACCACTGGGGCCACCTGTTCATACATGAACTCTCTGCAAACCCAGATGGGTAGAAAAGCAAGTGTGAGGGATAACAACTTCAGGATCCCAGACAGGGTTTCAATAAGCATTTATTAAGTGCCTACTCTGTGCAAAATTCTTCTGTCCCCTAGTCTCATGATGACTTTAGCCTGAGAAGACTGAGGAAAGAACACAGTGGGGTAACTGAGGCAAGAAGAGCCCCTGGCGATGCAGCTACAGTCCAGGGGTTATGGGGACAGAGAAGCCTGAAAGGAACCCCAAGGCTCCACACTGCCACCCAGACCCCTCAGGTGGGGGTCCATACAGGAGAAGGGCAGCAAGGCTGGGAGCAGTTGAGTGTTAGCAGTAAACTGGCCCCAGCCTCCCTTTCCTATGAGCAACCCCACTACTCCAGCATGATGGCGCAGACACTCCAGGGACCTGTTGCTAAGAGACAACCCTGAAGCCAGACTCTCCGTGGCTGCTGACCTGGGGGTGAGAGGGAGGGATGGGAAGAAGATACACCATCGCTAGCTGCTGCCCCTCATTTTGCAGGCCTGGTGACCCAGTGGGAAAAGGATACCCAGAAGGTACCTGGAGGTACCCTCCTGGAGGCTGGTCCTGGTCTCTCAGCCACCACACCCAGATGCTCCTCTTTAACCCTCTAGGTACCAGGCCCCTCTCTCCACCTTACCATTCTGTCCTGAACACCACCGCCCACCTCAGCCTTCAGCTCAGTCTGCCTCCTCAAGGAAGCCTGCAGAAACCCGATACTCTGCTCTCCCTAGACTCAAGTAGCCCTGATTCATCTGGCATGGGTTTTCCCTGTATCTGGTAACCACACTCAGAGATCCCCTACAAGCTTAGAGAGTCCTGCCCCGTCCCCTGGCAGTTTTAATCACCCCCTTTCTTTAAGCATCTGGGTCAGATCTTCGCTGTCCACAGGTAAAATGTGAGACAGTGTGGGCTCTCTCTGTCCAGACTGGGTGCTCTGTAATTTGTTTATTCCATAATAAGGTGTATGCCAAACCCTGAGTTAGGTGCTAGGGACACCCCAGTAAACAAGACACCAGCACTGACTTTAGAAACTTATCGTCTAGTACAGACAGAGACCAGTAAATGACAATCCAGGTGCCATGCTGCAAGAAGGCAAACCCTAGAGCCTGCAATAGTACCACGTGGCAAGGGCACCTAACTCACATCAGGGGCATGCAAGAAGGCTGCCTGGAGGAAGGGGCATGCACTCTGAGACCTAAAGGATTAGCAGGAATTAGCCAAGTGAAAAAAAGGGAAAGAGTGCGTTTTTCCAATAAACAACACCTATTTTTTAAATGTCTTCTTTGCACCGGACACTGGGGATCAGCAGTGAATAAGGCAAACACACTCCTTGCTTTGATGGAGCTTAGAGCCTGATGTGGACACTGATGTAACACGAGTAATCACAACACTGAATTACAACTGTGTAAGAAGAAAAGGTCAGGGCATTCAAAATGCAAAGTAAGAAGACAGGCTGGTCTGAAGATGGAGACAGAAGTCCCCGGGAAGGTCAGTTTAGGCTGAAGCTCAAGGAAAGAGAAGGTAGAGGTCTGCCAGGCATAGGGAAATGCAGCCAGGAGGGACAGAATTACAGGCAGAATGACCTGTGCAAAGGCCCTGAGACAGCAAGGAATTCACTACTTTAATAAATGAAAATGAGAAATGAGTTTTTCCCATTGTGGCAGTGCTTTAGTTACCCTTCATTATTATTGACAATTAATATTGTTCAGGGACTTTAGAGGTTTTAATGTTATCATATTTCTTTCCCACCTTAGTCATCACAGGTTATGGTGGAACAATCTCCCCACTTCACAGATGATGAAATTGAGGCTCAGAGGTAGAGGCAGGTGCTCAAAGTCACAGAGCAGGAAGTGGGTATGAGGATTCAAACCTAGATCCATGGAACCCCAGAGGAGCCTCTTTGCTCCCCTCCCCACGGCTCCAGTACATGCCCAGCACCACAGCCTCACTCACTGTAGGTGTGAGGTTGTACAGCTCAGACCCACCCCCCGGGTCCATAGCCTCCCCAGGCCACGGAGGTTCCTGGCCTCTCATCTCATCTCACCAGCTGTACCCACAGACATGCTTACTGGCCTCAGACTCAAACACTAATTGCCCATAAAGTTTTTTATCTCAACAGATCCCAGCTGTGACCTGGAGGGACATGGGAGGCTTAGGAGAGGAGGTTGTTAAAATGTGGAACTTGGAAATAGCCATCTCCTTCAAAAACAAAAGCGTGTTTTCACTACAGACATCTCAAGGGCCTCTTGTCTCCTCAGTCACCAGCCAGAGTATGCGTTGCTTGTCAAGTGATTCCATCTTAATCGACAATTCAATTGGTCCAAATTACATTATGTATGTAAATTTCCATCTGCAAATCAGCGCAGCTTGGACATCACTCTTGTCGGGCTGCTGCTCTGGTCTCCGGCTCCAGAGCCCACCCTCAGCTCAGCCTCTGCCACCCAGGGAGAGATGCTCTGGGAACCAGGAGGTAGACAGGTGTTGGCGTTGCATACCATGAAGTAGAAGTGCCTCCTGACCGAGGCTGGGGGATGAACCAGGCTCCAGGTGCAAGCTGGCTTTATACCATCAATTCCCAATAAGAGCAAAGGGGAAAGCACCTGCAGCAGAGCCACCTACCTCTGACTTTAAGTCCAGGCAGCATCGGAGGAGGCCAAACAAGGGCACTCTGCCGCGGGGAGGCTGTCATGTTTTAGAATATGTGTTCTGGAGCTGGACTGGTTGGGTTTAGATCCTAGCTCTGCCACTTGTCTGCTCTCTGACCTTGGGTAGCTTGCCTAAGCTCTCTCAGCCTCACTTTTCTGTAAAATGAGGATAGAATGGTCTCTTCCATAGAGGTTAAGTCAGGAGGCACTATGGAGCATTTGCTGTCACCATCAGCATCTTCATCAGTACTACCACTTCTTTGCTGCACAGCAGGCTAGAGTATTGTACATGTTATGCGCTAGAGTGAATCTGCTAAACTCTATAGGGCACAAGCTATAGATGCCCTCCGGTGGGCAGGGGCGCCCCAGGCTTTGTGGAGCTGGGCAGTGGGGAGTCTTAGACCATGGAAAAAAGGGAAGGCAGATCTGCAGGGGAATCAGAGGTAGAATCAGTCAACTTTAACTTCCCTTTCAGCCCGGAGACCCTCTGATTTCTTGATTCCTGGACACTTGGGAATTAAAGAAGGAGCTCTGACACAGCCAAGGGCTGCAGGATTCCAGTCGAAGGAGATGGCAGACCCTGGGCAAGTCCCTTGGTCTCTCTGGACCAGAAAATGAGAGGCTTGGGAAACGTGGTCACAGGCTCTCTGGGCACAGCCACCTCCCAGGATTCTTGGCTCTCCTTGGCCAAGGCACAGGCAGTCCTGGGCTGCACTGGCCGCCCCAACCAAGCCCCAGTGAGGACCAGGCAGCACACACGTGGAAAAGGGGCCCGAGTTCAGGCCTCAGTGGGAGATGGGGTCTTTGTGTCTGGCTGTGAGTTGTGTTGAGGTGTTGGTGAGAATTCAACCAAGGTCAAGCCCTGGAAGCTGCTCTTTATGCTTCTGTGCCTTGACTCCACCGGTTCTCCCAACCCTTCCTTCCAACCCTGTTTCTGGGCTCTCAGCACTGTACTAACCTCCCAGCCCTGCATCCTTCTGCAGATCCATGGTCCTTCCACCTTGTATGCCCTTCTCCACCTTCCTTACCTGGAAAATGCTCATTCACTCTCTCATTCAATGAGCGTCTACCAAATATATTATCCCATGGGCCAGGCACTGTTCTAGGTGGTGAGAATTCAAGGGATGCTAAGACAGGGTCCCCAACCTCCCTGGGGACACAGATACATAAATGGTTAAATGTTAAGTGCAGTGCAGGAGATAATCCCAGTACCATTCAGGCCTCACTTGATTATCACCTCCTCCAGAATTCCTTGCTAGCATCAGATATCCAGGGCCCCTCCTGTGTGACCCCATAACACCCTAAATGAGCTTCAAGCATGCTTTTGTTGGGCTTCCCAGGTAAAGAATCTGCCTGGCAAAGCAGGAGATGCATTTCGATCTCTGGGTAGGGAAGATCCCCTGGAGAAGGAAATGGCAACCCACGCCAGTATTCTTGCCTGGGAAATCCCACGGACAGAAGAGCCTAGCAGGCTATAGTCCATGGGGTCACAAAGAGACGGACATGGCTTAGTGGCTAAACAACCACAACAGGGCTCTTATCACATATTTTATTATGGATACTTTTAAGCAGAATCAGAAACAAAGGTATATTCATTTCAACATCCCAAGACCGAGCTCAGGACCTGGTACTTGTGAGGATGGGTTGAATCAATCAGTGAATGAATGAAGGCAGACCATTTCTAGCTTGTTTTCCTGTGGCTGTTTCTATTTGCACACACACTAGTGTGTATGCAGGTTTGTTTCGCTGACCATCTTTGTGGACACTTACTACCTGCCTGTTGGGCAGGTCCTGGGGCAAGCGGACAAGTGGGACTGGGACGTGCCTCCTGACTGCAGACGGCACGGGTGGCAGGGCAGGCAGGCCCATAAACACATGGCCGCATCCAGTGGGGGCTCTCCTGACCTGTGCAAATGTGCATTTCCACTTGAGCCATGCGGTTTCACTCTTATCCCCCAAAAGATAATTGGAAACGTGCCTGGTGAGTCCATCGAACCCAGTCATCTGAGAGTGATTTTGATGATACGACAATCTGGCCTTGAGCAAAAAAGAAATGAGGAAGAAAGAGGGAACTTTTGTTGGTGGAGTTGAAAGCTTGAGTGCAGTCCAGGGAAGCAGAAATGATGGTTGAGAAAGTGGTGGGGGCAGAAGAGAGGAAATGAGCCATGGCATCTGCTTGACCAAACAGTGCTGGGACCTGGAAGGTGGCTGTGAAATTGGAGCAAGTTGAAGAAGAGGTGCCTGCCACGGGGAGGCAAAACCAACTCAGAGGCACTGCTGGCAGTGTCCTGCAGGCTGGGCCCCCAAGGGTGAGGGGCACTCCCTCCTTGCCCACTCACTCCTCTCGCCCCCGCCTTCTCCACCTGGTGTCACCTCCCAGAGGTGCACAGACTAAAGAAGGGCCTGGGTCTCCACCAGGCAGCAGGTGGACAGGAAGTGGCATTTGGCAGCTCCCTGATCAGGGGTGGGAACACTGCCGCTTCCCCAAATTGGTTTTCCGACAGTAAATGATAATTGCTCTAAGTGTTCTAGAACTCAGGGATGGAGATTAATTACAGCTCCGTATCCTATGGCGCCCTGAACTTTAAGCACAGCATGACATGCAGGTTGTTAATAAGAAGGAGGATCTGGGAGGACTTTTCTGATGAGCAAATAAGAAAAGGAAAACAATTTGAATTGGCTTCTGTACCTACCAAGGGGGACCCTATGGGCCTGGAAGTATGCTTCCCATCTTCCCAGCCTGGCCACGAGTCGTGTTTATGATGGTCAGAGACACAAAGTGGCTCCCAGGACATGGGGACTGATGGTTGGTCTCCAGTCCCCCTGGCCAGGATGGATCCAACTCCCAGGCCGCTCAGTCTCTACAGGGCTCATGAGACCAGCAGTCACAACTCAAATGGCAGCCAAGTCAGGAAGGCAAAGTAACCAAGCAGGGCCTGCAGACAGGGGACACGGCAGGGAGAAGTGGATACTGGGAGCTGAGGAGCCCATTATCTCAGGGGCAACCTCATGTCAACTCCAGCCCGCCACTGTTACCAGGGAAAGCTGGGTCTTTAAGAGCAGAATGACAGGTTTCTATATAAAATCTCTCTTTTTACAGTTGGAAGCTTATTAACATTTTAACATAGTTGACAGGGCCAAATAAAACATATCCATGCTGGAATCTGGTCCGTGGGCCACCATCTTGAAACCTCTACCTCAGCAACCAGTTACTTCCCTCTGGCGAATGGGAAATCTGGACCTCTGTCTTCCTGGAGAGAGGAGAGCTTTCCAGCCATCTGCCTCCTGGTTTCTTCCCTCCCACTGCGTTCTCTCCACAACCCTTGCCACAGGCACCGTCCTCATCTTCTCCTCTGTCTCCTTATCTCCTTATTAAACTTTGAGCCCCTTGACAAGCATGGATTATGCACCCCTGAATCCAGAGCAACTAAGGAAAGGCCCCAAAAGAAAGAGCTCAAACAATGATTGCTGAATGAACGAATAAACATCATGAACTTTAAAACCTCTCTGATTTTGCCCTTTCTCTTCCTCTAACTCAACAGTCCCTAATTCAAAACTAGACACATGCATATACTCCAAACTTCCGTCCCCTCCATTCCCTTCACCACATCCACAGCTTCCAAAACATATCAACACCAAGGAGGGTTAGAAATAGAAGGGACATAGAGTGTGGTAGCCATGGTTCAGAGGTGGGAAGCAAAGTCTGGCAGGAAGAAAGGATTTTCAAAAGACCAGACCATGGTCCGAGCTGAACCTTCAGTCTAGAGTGGGTCAGGGTGATGTGGATGCTCCTGACATGTCCATCCTGGGCCCTCCTGCCCTCCTGCCCTCCCTGCCTCTCCAAGGGCACTGCCTATGCTCTGGACACCAACCACCCTCCTGCATCCCATTCTGGGGACAGGCCTGAAGCAGTCCAAGTAGCCCAGTACTTCCCACTTCCTCAGCAGAAGACCTGAGAGCCACCATCAGCCCAACATGCACTTGGCTCGAGATGCACCAGGAAAGCCATTTATGTAGCATAAAACAGAAATTACTATTTAGAATATGAAGGTAATGGATCTTATCAAAATGTCTTTTGGAGCCAGGTTTCGTGGCTGTTTATCCCTGCTGTTGGGCCCACGTGGGGGACACTGATGCTTGTAGCCCAGTGCTTGGCTGAGACCAGGGCTGTGACCTGCCCCATTTGAGGGCCACTGCTTGCTGACATGGTGGCAGTCAGGCTGCCATCTGGATACAAGAAAGAAATTCAAAGGAAGAGCACTTTTGTGCTGAGGGCTAACTGGCTTTCCTTCTTCCCTGCTTCTTCAAGGTGCAAACCCAGTGGGAAATGGATGTGGGTGAGTATAGAGGTCAAGAATGTGGGCTTTGGAGTAAGACAGACCTGGATTAGAGTTCAGGCTCTGGTGTTTACTAATGTGTGACCTTGTACCAGCCTTTTTATCTCTCTCTGCTTTGGCTTCCTTCACTACAAAATGGGGATATGTGAGAAGAATATAAAACAATCAGGTTCCAGGTACTCATTGAAAGATCTCCCATACTTTAGATCATTTAATCCTCATGGACATCACCCGATGGCCAACATCAAAATCAGATTGATTGTATCCTTTGCAGCCAAAGATGGAAAACCTCTATACAGACTGCAAAAACAAGTCCAGGAGCTGACTCTGGCTCAGATCATGAACTCCTTATTGCCAAATTCAGACTTAAATTGAAGAAAGTGGGGAAAACCACTACACCACTCAGGTGTGACCTAAATCAGACACCTTATGATTATACGGTGGAAGTGAGAAATACATTTAAGGGAGTAGATCTGATAGACACAGTGCCTGATGAACTATGGACAGAGGTTCATGACATTGTACATGAGACAGGGCTCAAGACCATCCCCAAGAAAAAGAAATGCAAAAAAGCAAAATGGTTGTCTGAGGGGGCCTTACAAATAGCTGTGAAAAGCTAGAGAAGTAAAAGGCAAAAGAGAAAAGGAAAGATATACCCATTTGAACGCAGAGTTCCAAAGAATAGCAAGGAGAGATAAGAAAGCCTTCCTCAGGGATCAATGCAGAGAAATAGAGGAAAACAATAGAATGGGGAAGACTAGAGATCTCTTAAAGAAAATTAGAGATATCAAGGGAACATTTCATGCAAAGATGGGCTCAATTAAGGATAGAAATGGTATGGACCTAACAGAAGCAGAAGATATTAAGAAGAGGTGGCAAGAATACACGGAAGAACTGTACAAAAAAGATCTTCACAACTCAGATAATCACAATGGTGTGATCACTCATCTAGAGCCAGACATCCTGGAATGTGAAGTCAAGTGGGCCTTAGGAAGCATCACTACGAACAACACTAGTGGAGGTGATGGAATCCCAGTTGAGCTATTTCAAATCCTGAAAGATGATGCTGTGAAAGTGCTGCACTCAATATGTCAGCAAATTTGGAAAACTCAGCAGTGGCCACAGGACTGGAAAAGGTCAGTTTTTATTCCAATCCCAAAGAAAGGCAATGCCAAAGAATGTTCAAACTACCACACAAATGCACTCATCTCACACGCTAGTAAAGTAATGCTCAAAATTCTCCAAGTCAGGCTTCAGCAATATGTGAATCGTGGACTTCCAGATGTTCAAGATGATTTTAGAAAAGGCAGAGGAATCAGAGATCAAATTGCCAATATCCTCTAGATCATTGAAAAATCAAGAGAGTTTCAGAAAAACATCTATTTCTGCTTTATTGACTGTGCCAAAGCCTTTGACTGTGTGGATCACAATAAACTGTGGAAAATTCTGAAAGACATGGGAATACCAAACCACCTGATCTGCCTCTTGAGAAACTTATATGCAGGTCAGGAAGCAACAGTTTAACTGGACATGGAACAACAGACTGGTTCCAAATCAGGAAAGGAGTAGGTCAAGGCTGTATATTGTCACCCTGCTTATTTAACTTATATGCAGAGTACATCATGAGAAAAACTGGGCTGGAAGAAACACAAGCTGGAATCAAGATTGCTGGGAGAAATATCAATAACCTCAAATATGCAGATGACACCACCTTTACGGCAGAAAGTGAAGAACTAAAGAACCTCTTGATGAAAATGAAAGAGGGGAGTGAAAAAGTTGGCTTAAAGCTCAACATTCAGGAAACGAACATCATGGCATCTGGTCCCATCACTTCATGGCAAATAGACGGGGAAACAGTAGCTGACTTTATTTTTGGGGGCTCCAAAATCACTGAAGATGGTGATTGCAGCCATGAAATTAAAAGACACTTACTCCTTGGAAGGAAAGTTATGACCAACCTAGACAGCATGTTAAAAAGCAGAGACGTTACTTTGTCAACAAACATCTGTCTAGTCAAGGTTATGGTTTTTTCCAGTGGTCATGTATGGATGTGAGAGTTGGACTATAAAGAAAGCTGAGAGCCGAAGAATTGATGCTTTTGAACTGTGGTGTTGGAGAGACTCTTGAGAGTCCCTTGGACTGCAAGGAAATCCAACCAGTCCATCCTAAAGGAGATCAGTCGTGTTCATTGGAAGGACTGATGCTGAAGCTGAAACTCCAATACTTTGGCCATCTGATGCAAAGAGCTGACTCATTGGAAAAGACCCTGATGCTGAGAACGATTGAGGGCAGGAGGAGAAGGGGATCACAGAGGATAAGATGGTTGGATGGCATCACTGACTCAATGGATATGGGTTTGGGTAGACTCTGGCAGTTGGTGATGGACAGGGAAGCCTGGCGTGCTGCGGTTCATGAGGTTGCAAAGCGTCGGACACAACTGGGCAACTGAACTGAACTGAATCCTCATAACAACTCTACGTGATATGTACACTAGTAGACTATCAGTTCAGTTCAGTTCAGTCACTCAGTCATGTCCGACTCTTTTCGACCCCATGAATCACAGCATGCCAGGCCTCCCTGTCCATCACTAACTCCCGGAGTTCACTCAGACTCAAGTCCATCGAGTCAGTGATGCCATCCAGCCATCTCATCCTCTGGCGTCCCCTTCTCCTCCTGCCCTCAATCCTTCCCAGCATCAGAGTCTTTTCCAATGAGTCAGCTCTTCACATGAGGTGGCCAAAGTACTGGAGTTTCAGCTTGAGCATCATTCCCTCTAAAGAAATCCCAGGGCTGATCTCCTTCAGAAAGGACTGGTTGGATCTCCTTGCAGTCCAAGGGACTCTCAAGAGTCTTCTCAAATACCACAGTTCAAAAGCATCAATTCTTCGGCACTCAGCCTTCTTCACAATCCAACTCTCACATCCATACATGACCACAGGAAAAACCATAGCCTTGACTAGACGAACTTTTGTTGGCAAAGTAATGTCTCTGCTTTTGAATATGCTATCTAGGTTGGTCATAACTTTCCTTCCAAGGAGTAAGCGTCTTTTAATTTCATGGCTGCAATCACTATCTGCAGTGATTTTGGAGCCCCAAAAAATGAAGTCTGACACTGTTTCCACTGTTTTCCCATCTATTTACCAAGAAGTGATGGGACTGGATGCCATGATATTTGTTTTCTGAATGTTGAGCTTTAAGCCAACTTTTTCATTCTCCTCTTTCACTTTCATCAAGAGGCTTTTTAGTTCCTCTTCACTTTCTGCCATAAAGGTGGTGTCATCTGCATATCTGAGGTTATTGATATTTCTCCCGGCAATCTTGATTCCAGCTTGTGTTTCTTCCAGTCCAGCGTTTCTCATGATGTACTCTGCATATAAGTTAAATAAGCAGGGTGACAATATACAGCCTTGACGTACTCCTTTTCCTATTTGGAACCAGTCTGTTGTTCCATGTGTATAGAGTATAATAATAACAGTCTCCATTCTACCGATATGGAAACTGAGTCACAGAGAGGCAAATTGAGTTATACAAAGTGACACAACCAGTAAATGCTGAACTGTTACTCAGACACAGGTACAGATAACTGTGAAATCCATATTCACCTTTTCTCAACTTTAACAGCTTATTGATCAGAGACATATTAATACATCTTTTGTTACACAAACGTTATTGACCAGAGGTGTTTTAATATTCACCTACATAACAAGTCACCGGCCACAGGCATTAGTTTCTGCAAAATCTCCCAGTTATTAAGAAACTTAAGAAAACATAAACATGATGCAAACCTCAGAAAGCATCAGAAAAAAAACTCAGAAAGATAGAGAAAAGCAGCCTTCTCGTCATTATCCTGTGCCTTCAACCATCCTCTGCTTCAAAACTATTTTTCTACATCTCTTATTTTAACTTAAAGAGTTTCTTTAAGCATGTACAAGAAATATGATCACAAATTTTACCCCTCCCTTATACTTGTTGTCCTGCACCTTGTTGTTTTTATTTTTAAATCATTTAAGACTCACTTAGAAGTTCCAGAATAGTGCAGAGAATCCCAATGTACCCTGCACCCAGCTTCTCCCAATGATAATATCTTAAATAACTATAGTACAACTATCAAACCAGGAATTTGGCAGTGACACAACACAATTAAACCTATTGGGGTCTCCCTAGGCTTTGATGTCATTTTTTTTTATGTCTTGGTAGGTAGCTCTATGGGGTTTTATCACATATGTAGATCTGTGTGACCACCACCTCAGTCAGCATTCAGGACTGTTTCATTACCACAAACAAGTTCCACAAAATACCGGTTTATATTTACACATGCCTCCCAACCCTGCTGCTACTGCTAAGTCGCTTCAGTCGTGTCCGACTCTGCGCGACCCCATAGACGGCAGCCACCAGGCTCCCGGTCCCTGGGATTCTCCAGGCAAGAACACTGGAGTGGGTTGCCATTTCCTTCTCCAATGCACGAAAGTGAAAAGTGAAAGTGAAGTCGCTCATTAGTGTCCGACTCTTAGTGACCCCATGGACTGCAGCCCACCAGGCTGCCCCGCCCCTGGGATTCTCCAGGCAGGAACACTGGAGTGGGGTGCCATTGCCTTCTCCATAGTGACCCCATGGACTGCAGCCCACCAGGCTCCCCCGTCCCTGGGACTCTCCAGGCAGGAGCACTCGAGTGGGCACCATCGCCCCCTCCGGCCTCCCAACCCTGCCTCTGGCAACCACTGAGCTGCTCTTGGTCACTATGTTTTCTCACTTCAGTTATAATAAATAATACACAGGGGTTATAACCAACATCTTATAATACCTAAAATGGGGTTTGATGTTTAAAACTTGTGAATCACTATTTTGTACATCTGAAACTTATAAGTCAGTCAGTTAGTTCAGTCACTCACTTGTGTCTGACTCTTCCAGACCCCATGGACTGCAGCACACCAGGCTTCCCTGTCCATCACCAACTCTGGGAGTTCACTCAAACTCATGTCCACTGAGTTGGTGATGCCATCCAACCATCTCATTCTCTGTCATCCCCTTCACCTCCCGCCTTCAATCTTTCCCAGCATCAGGGTCTTTTCCAATGAGTCGGTTCCTCACAGCAGGCGGCCAAAGTATTGGAGCTTCAGCTTTAGCATCAGTCCTTCCAATGAATATTCAGGACTGATTTCCTTTAGGATTGACTGGTTTGATCTCCTTGCAGTCCAAGGGACTCTCAAAAGTCTTCTCCAACATCACAGTTCAAAAGCATCAATTCTTCAGTGGTCAGCTTTCTTTATGGCCCAACTCTCACATCCACACATGACTACTAGAGAAACAGACCTTCGTCAGCAAAGTAATGTCTCTGCTTTTTAATATGCTGTCTAGGTTGGTCATAGCTATTCTTCCAAGGAGCAAGCGTCTTTTAATTTCATGGCTGCAGTCACCATCTGCAGTGATTTTGGAGCCCCAAAAAATAAAGTCAGCTTCTGTTTCCCCATCTATTTGCCATGAAGTGATGGAACCAGATGCCATGATTTTAGTTTTCTGAATGTTGTGCTTTAAGCCTACTTTTTCACTCTCCTCTTTCACTTTCAAGAGGCTTTTAGTTCCTCTTCACTTTCTGCCATAAGGGTGGTGTCATCTGCATATCTGAGGTTATTGATATTTCTCCCAGCAATCTTGATTCCAGTTTGTGCTTTATCCAGCCCAGCATTTCACATGATGTACTCTGCATATAAGTTAAATAAGCAAGGTGACAATATACAGTCTTGACGTACTCCTTTCCTGATTTGGAACCAGTCTGTTGTTCCATGTTCAGTTCTGACTCTTGCTGTTTGATCTGCATAGAGATTTCTCAGAAGGCAGGTCAGTTGGTCTGGTATTCCCATCTCTGGAAGAATTTTCCACAGTTTGTTGTGATCCACATAGTCAAAGGCTTTGGCATAGTCAATAAAGCAGAAGTAGATATTTTTCTGGAACTCTCTTGCTTTTTCAAAGATCCAATGGATGTTGGCAATTTGATCAACTGACAATTATAAATCAACCTTACCTTAATAAAAGTTGTTTAAAAAGAATAATAAATAACAAATGGAATCCATAGTATGTGCCTTTTGAATTTGGTTTTTTAAAATTCAAGATAAAGCATCCACCATGTTGCGTATATCAATAGCTCACTCTTTTCCCTTGCTGAGTAGTATTTCATTGGGTAAATGCAACACAGCTTATCCATTCACTTGTTGGAAGACCTTTGGGTTGTTTTTACTTGTAACTATTACAATTAAGGCTGTTTGCACACTTGTGTATAAGTTTCTATATGAGCATAAGTTTTCATTTTTCTTGGGTGAATACACAGGAGTAGAATAGCTGGGTCATAAGGTTCGTGCATGTTTGACTTTGTAAGAAACTGCCAAATTATGTTCTGGATCGGGTGTTCTGTTTTTCCTTCCTATATGATAGGTCTTTTGCTCTGCATCCTCACCAGCGTGTTATATTGTCAATATTTTTATTTTAGGCATTCTAATAGGTGTGTGGTGGTACCTCATAGTACATCTTACTGCTTTAACTTTGAAGAGCTTGACTCTCTTTCTGTATCAGAACAGAAAGCTCCTTTTTTCTTTTTTCTTTCTGCAGCTGCATCCTACTTCCTTTGGTGTATAATCCTTACAGACATTCACTAAAATTTATTTAACTGATCCCTTTCTGATTGATATTTGGGTATCTGCAATCTTTGTATTTCAGTTATTTAAGCCACAAACTCTCAACCACCATATTTAACTGCCTTTGCAAGTATCAAATGCTCTGGGCATGTACATCCCATTTTTTTCAGCAAAGGATTCTTCCCTGGTGGCTCAGACTGTAAAGTGTCTGCCTGCAGTGCAAGAGACCTGGGTTTGATCCCTGGGTCGGGAAGATTCCCCCAGAGAAGGAAATGGCAACCCACTCCAGTATTCTTGCCTGAAGAATGCTAAGGACAGATGAGCCTGGGTGGGCTGCAGTCCATAGGTCACAAAGAGCAGACACGACTGAGTGACTATCACACAAGCCACAAACTCTCAGCAACCCTATTTAACTGCCTTTGCAAGTATCAAATGCCCCGGGCAAATACATCCCATGTCTTTCAGCAAAGGATTCTGAGTGATTCTTTTGATTATAAGTGAAAGAAACCTAAAACTATCTTAATTTGAAAGAGGTGGAAGTGATTGGATCACAGATGGCAGGACTGAGCAATCAAACAGCAGGAACAGTGGGGTCAGGACCCTCAGAACCAGATGGTACCTGATCTTTCTCCACCTCCCCTGTTTGTCCTTGCTCGTGTCCAGATCTTTCCTCCTCTCTTCACTGGACAGCAAGCATGGCCACCGACAACCTCCCCCACGCTGTGGGGGAACCGCTCGCTGCTCTTTGCCAAATCTAAATCAAAGGTGTCAGACAAGGGTTCCGGTCCATTTGGGGAGGAGGTTCCCTTTAAATACCACCTTGGCCATCTCAGGTAGGTAAGATAGCTCCTGATAGTCCCTCCTGTGTGTGCAAAGGTTGGAAAATGAATCCCAAGATTCAGAGATTTCTCCTTTCTTGGGATTGACCATATCAGATTCATTCCTATATCTCCCAACACAAATAGCCACACTCAGCACACATTACATGCTAAAGGCATGAGGCTCATTCAGAACAAGATATGTGTCAATCAATCACACTTTCTAGTAAATTGCCTCTTATTTCTTCGCATGCTGGGGAACCCACCATTTAAAATAATACCGTTAAATTCCTCTACGAAGCTGGCTTTCTTCACCTAAATGCTCACAGCAGGATTTGCTTAAAGTGGGGCATGCCTGTAATCTCAGTTCCTGGGGGAAACCTTTGATTTTCCTGACAACCCACTGAGATAGGCGAGGATGTTACGAGGGCAAATGGTTAATGGATGTGAAAGCTTTCTGTGACCTGTAAGTGGTACAGAAATGTAGGACCTCACCATGACTATTATGATTATCCTTATTTCATCTCTTCTTTGAAGAGCTTTACACTGTAATTTTGGAAGTGGAATTGGAGACACCTCTCTAACAGTTCAACTTCATACTTCTCCTCTAAGTCTCACTCCGGGTCTCAGAGCAACGTTTCCACCAGCCTATTGCTTCTATTAAATGCAACATAAAGAGGTTTCCACAGCCAGAGGCCTCCCTGGATGGGAATAAAAGGAGGCACTGAGGCACGTTGAACCATCTCTAAACTACCCTACACCCACTCTTTCTAGCCCCAATTTGAGGATTTGGTTTCACAGTCTTCCTAGAGCACCTAGCTCTATGCCAAGCCCTGTGCTGGATGCTGGAGTCCCAGGCAGCCCCCAGCCTGGGGGAGGCAGTGTATCCCTCTAATTGTGTTTCCAGGAGGTGAAGAGAGACACAGAGGTCCCCAGGATGGAGAACTGGGAAGGTGATTTGGGAAGAGTGGGTTCTCTGGTGACTCAGACAGTAAAGAATCTGCCTGCCAATGCAGAAGACCCAGGTTCAATCCCTGGGTCAGGAAAATCTCCTGGAGAAGGAAATGGCTATCCACTCCAATATTCTTGCCTGGAAAATTCCATGAATGGAGGAGCGTGGTGGACTACAAAGAGCTGCAAAGAGTTGGACATGACTGAGCAACTAATTTGGAGGAGGGGGCGGTGTGGGCAGGTAGGTGGAGAAGAGCTCCAGCTCTGCCCTTGACAGAAAGATGAGATGGATTTTAATGATACCACTGACCCTGGTAACCTCAATCCTTCCCAGCTGCCCCTCTAATCCTAGGGCCCCTGCAGCTGCATGGGAGTCTCTGTATTAATAGTCCACCCCCAAAGTTCTTCCTCTCCTTCTCTACATTCTCCCCTCCTTTTCTCCAGATTCCTTCTCAGTGCTTTCCCCGCGCTTTAAAGTCCGCCTCCATTCCCACCTCCTGTGGGAGGAAGTCTCCTGTGCTCAGTTTTACAAAGAATCCCACCAGCATCCCCTTCCTTCCCTTGCTCTGTGGGGCCACAGTAAAATGGATGTAGCTCCTAGAGCCTTGGTCATAAATCAGTCTCTATGGAGGCTCGATCGTGAGCATCTTGTCGTTCCTCTCCACTTCAGATATTGGCGAGCTTGGAACTCACAGCCCTCTAACCAGATACATCTCGTTAGAGACCTGCCAACGGCTGTGCACCTTTGCACTGTGAGGCTTCTCCGGCCAATTATCTTACCCCATCATAACTTTTGGCAGACACCCCCAAAAAAGGCAGTGTAGGTTGCATTTCTCTTATTAACTAGGAGTCTCAGGACCTCACAGTGCCTGTTCTTCCTTCTTCCTCATTCCTCTGAGGCAGCACATCTCTGGGGATCCCAGAAACCATGGCTGAGACTGGGCAATGATGTTGAGGACCATCCTGAGCCCCAGCGCCCAGAAAGAGGTTGAAGGGCTCTAACGCATCGGAGCAAATGCCACCCTGCAGTCAAGAGGCTCTGTGATATTTATGGTACATAGAAAGGTTGGTGAGTGGGCAATAGTGATCAAAGGAAATGAATTCTACTGAAGGGTAATATATCACAATGGTTAATAAACACAGACTGTCTGAAGTCAGAGAACTCAGTGGAAAATATACAGGTCACTAGGACCTTGAGGAAGTACAGACAAAGCAAGGCGTGGAATTGCTGCAGACTGTTTATATCCTCACCATCTCAAGAGGGAGGTGAGCTGAGAACCTGCTGGAGCTTGACCAGATGAAGCAGGGGTTCCCACAGAGGCTGGTCTGTTCATGAGCCCCTGTCTGTCTTAGAAGGGAGTAACAGAAAGAGAAAAGCAATGTGTCTGAATAAGTGTGGTTACTGGAACTTGGATGTGGACCAACGCGTGGTCTAATTAAGTTCCACGGTAGGAGCTTGGGAGAGGTCTATGCTGGGGACAAAGAAGCCCCCAGGTCTGTGCTAGGAACAAAGCGGGAGCATTTGAGAGCTATGTCAGTTTAAATGAGGTCTTTGCCCTCAAGGCAGCATGATCTCTCCCACTGGCTTGGGGTGAAATCAGCCTGAATTATGTCATGTGACCACAGGTCTGCATGGTCCTACCCATTCTATTGATGGGCACTGTCTCCTGTAAGAACTTTGGCCCAAGGGATGCTTGTCAGTCAGTTTGGTTGCTGAGCACTTGTATTGGTTTGATACCTAGATTCTTTACCTACCTGACTGATCTACAAAGTTGGGCCCTCCTGGAGGGGAGTAGTTAGAATAAAACAAGGAGTTAAGGGACTTCTCTGGCAGTCTAGTGGTTAAGACTTTGCCTTCCAGTGCTGGGGGTGAGGGTTTGATCCCCGGTCAAAGAGCTATGATCTCACGCGCCTTGTGGTCAAAAAACTAAAACAACAAACAAACAAAAAAACAGAAGTAATATTGTAATAAATTAAGTATGTGGAATAGTCCACATAAAAAATCTTTATTCGTTAAGTCGTGTTCAACTCTTGCAACCCCATGGACTGTAACCCTCCAGGCTCCTCTGTCCGTGGGGTTCTCCAGGCAAGAATACTGGAGTGGATTGCCATTTCCTTCTCCAGGAGATCGTCCCAACCCAGGAATCAAACCTAGGTCTCCTGCACGGCAGGCAGATTCTTTACCAACTTAGCTACAAGGGAAGCCCCCCAAAAGATAACAAAGAGTCAATAAACAGAATCAATTACTCCTTCAAATCTTAGTTACTGAGAATCTATTATTGCCAGGACCATTCTAGGGGCTATGAATACAACAGTGAACAAAACTGACCCCTCCCCCCCAAATCTCTGACTTCATGGTGTTTATAACCTAGTTCTCTGAATATTTTCTGAAAATCAGATGACCCTGTGTGTGGTTAAAACTGAAAGACTTTTCTTCCTTAAATCTGTCCTCTTCCCTTTGCTTTCTCAACTACAGAAGGCTCCATACAATAAAAAAACCTAAAGCTTAATGTGCAGTTCAGAGAGAAAAAGAAATATGTTTCAGTTTAAGTGGGAGCATTAAGCAAATCCACTCAAAATTTCATAGTCAAGAACTGAACAGCAGTCTCTATGTTAGGTATAAACAAGATTAAAATAATCAGTATGGCAACCATGCAAACATTGTTCAGGGAAAAAAGAAAGGGAAAGGAAGAAGCAGGTAAAGAATCCAGTCTGGGGGTAAAAAAAAAAAAACCCAAATAATAGAAGAACTTGTCTCCATTATAATAAACCTTAAGTAAATAAATGAATGTACCAAAATAGGAAGATAAAGCACAGATGATGAAACAGAAAAACTTTCACTTGCAGCCAAAATGAAGAGATGGGCACTAGATTTACCTTATCACCTGAAACAAGCAAGAAAAGGGACAAAATATTTGAAACAACAGTTCTCAAGACGAGGACGGTGATCCCTTAGAGATAGGAAACAAAAGAGATAAGCCTTACAGTTGTCTCAGCGTATGGCCTGGGGCTTCTAGGCATCAAGTGTGCAGGTGATCATGCAGGGTAGGAAGGGTTCCTGTCCCCACGGGAACAGACAGAATGCACACGCAAGAGGCAGAGCACTGAACCTTTTCTTCAGGAAGTGCAGCAAAACTGGCCCCGCACTAACTGTTGCTCTGGTCAGACTTAGCAAAGCTTAAAAGCAAACATGAAAAGATTAAAGCACATCCTAGAACAAAGCTCAGTGTATATATATACACACAAACTACATACAAAATATATATACACATATATGTATGTATGTAGGTAGGTAGGTAGGTGTGTATGTGTGCCAAGTTGCTCCAGTCATGTCCAACTCTTTGCGACCCTATGGACAGTAGCCTGCTAGGCTCCTCTGTCCATGGGATTCTCCAGGCAAGAGTACTGGAGTGGGTTGCCATGCCCTCCTCCAGGGGATCTTCCTGACCCAGGAATTGAACCTGAGTCTCTTAACATCCCCTGCACTGGCAGGGAGATTCTTTACCATCATGCCGCCTGGAAAGCCTGTATGTGTGTGTATATATATATATGGTGCTAAGTCATTGCAGTCATGTCCGACTCTGTGCGACCCCATAGATGGCAGCCCACCAGGCTCTGCATATATATATATATATACACACAAGTATAATATTCATATATTAAATAAGAATATATATTCATATATATATAGGAATGTAAAATACACAATATATAAGGAATGTAAAACTATCTAGCACCTAATAAGATAAAAGTCAACATCACCAACATGCAATAACAGATTATAAGAAAAGCAGGAAAAGCTAATCCATAATGAGAAAATATGATCAATCAAAACTGACCTAGAAATGAAACAGTTAACATAATTAGTACACAAAGACATTAAAACAGTAATGATTATTGCACTTCATATGTTCAAGAAAATGGGGGAAAGGGGTATGGAGACTGATGACATAAAGACCAAAATCAAAATCCTGGAGATGAAAATTGCAATGTCTAAAATGAAAAGTAAACTAGATGAGATTAACAGTCAATAAACCATCATAGAAAAATAATATTCATAAGCTTTGAATAAAGCAATAGAAACTATCTAAAATTAAATATGAGAAATACAATTTAAAGATTAAAGTCTGCCTAAGTGTGGTCATGTATGCATGTGAGAGTTGGACTGTGAAGAAAGCTGAGCGCCAAAGAATTGATGCTTTTGAACTGTGGTGTTGGAGAAGACTCTTGAGAGTCCCTTGGACTGCAAGGAGGTCCAACCAGTCCATCCTAAAAGAAATCAGTCTTAGGTGTTCATTGGAAGGACTGATGCTGAAGCTGAAACTCCAGTACTTTGGCCACCTCATGCGAAGGGCCGACTCATTGGAAAAGACTCTGATGCTGGGAGGGATTGGGGGCAGGAGGAGAAGGGGATGACAGAGGATGAGATGGCTGGATGGCATCACCGACTTGATGGACGTGAGTCTGGGTGAACTCCAGGAGTTGGTGATGGACAGGGAGGCCTGGCGTGCTGCGATTCATGGGGTCGCAAAGAGTCGGACACAACTGAGCGGCTGAACTGAACTGAACTGAAGTGTGGGACACTCTCAAGTAACCTAAATAGATGTGTAACTGGAGTCATAAGGAAATAGCAGGACAATATCTGAAAGAAATAATGGTTGAAACTTTTCCATATTTGATAAAAACTGTAAATACAAAGACCCAAGAAGTTCAACAAAGCCTAAGCACCAAAATACGTGAAGAACAATACACCAAGCCATACAATCAAAAGATTGCTTTAAACTGGTGATAAAGAGAAACTCTAAAAGCAGCCAGAGGTAGGGCAAAGATGCATCATGTTTAGAGAAATACAGACAACAGCATGTTTCTTATCAGAACCAATGGGCGACAAAAGACAAGGAGCAATATCTTTATTTTTTTTAATTGGAATATAATTAATTGTTTTACAAAGTTGCGTTAGCTTCTGCTGTACAACAGCATAAATCAGCCGTACATATACATATATTCCCTCCCACTTGATCCTCCCCCCATCCTCCCACATCCCACCTTTCTAGGTCATCACAGAGCACCGAGCCGAGCCCCATGTACTATACAACTTCCCACTGGCTATCTGCTTTACACGTGGTGGTGAATATATGTCAAAGCCAGTCTCTCAAATTGTCCTGCCCTCTCCTTCCTCCACCATGTCTACAAGTTCATCCTCTACATCTGCATCTCTATCCCTGGCCTGCAAATATGTTCATCCGTACCATTTTCCTACATCCCATATATATGTTTTAATATATTAATATGACACTTGTTTTCCTTTCTGACTTACATCACTCTGTGTGATTGACTTTCAGTCCATCCATATCTCTACAAATAACCCAATTTTATTCCTTTTTATGGTTGACTGATATCCCATTGTGTATATGTACTACATCTTTATCCATTCATTTGTCGATGGATATCTAGACTGCTTCCATGTCCTGGCTTTTGTAAACAGTGCTGCAATGAACATCGCTGTGCATGTGTCTTAAAGTACTGAAAGAAAAAACCTGCCAGCCTGTAACGCCATACCTGGCATTGCTAGTCTTCCAAAAGGAAGGCAAAGGAAAAGTTTTTTCAGACAAGTAAAAGCTGAATGGATTCCTCACAACTAATCATACAAAATATGGGAAAGAAAAGCATTCAATCAGAAAAGAAATGACACCATCACCATACGGAAATGGAAATCTACACAACAAAGAAATAAAGAGTGCTGGAAAGGATCACTATGTGAATAATCATAAAAGGTGTTTTCCTATTATTTAAATCTATTTATAAGACCATAGGCCATTTAAAACAATTCTAACCACAATGCATCTAAGGAAATATAACACATATAGAAGTAAAATGTAGAGGAAAAATAGCTCCAAGGCCCGGAGAGGAGAAAGAGTATATTGTTTTAAGATTCTTACACCATCCATGAAGGATAAAATATCAGCTAATGGTGGGCTGTGGACAGCTGAAGATGTGTATTACATGCCCTAAAAGCAAGACTAAAATAACTAAATAAAGAGATACAGTTAATAATTCAAGGAGATAAAGAGAACACCAAGGGGTGCAAGGAGCTTATATTCACTATGGTGATTTCTGTTAATGCTCTTACGGTGAATTCATATGCCCAAACTTACCAAACTATCACTTTAAATATTTACAGCTTGTTGTATGTCCATCATATTGCTGTCAACCTGTTTAAAAAAGCTCTAGAACAATAGAGAAGGGAGTTACAGAGCCAATGAAACAAAAGAAGAACCGTCATCATGCAATTACAGAACTAATAAATAAATCATAAAATGAAGAACAGAATAAATGCAGAGGAAAATTAATTCCTGATTTTAAGTAAAGAGTTGTAGATGTGCTGCCAAGCAGTACAACTCCAGGGAGCTTCCATGTCTTAGTCGGTGATGTGACTGGGGCCCCCTGGAGCCCTGCAGCCATAGCCCTGGCAACCCCATGCCGCCCTTCTGCTTGAGATGATACAGTGAATGCTCAGGAAAAATACAAGAAGATCAAAGAATATAATGAGATTTTAGTGGACTTAGAGAACAAATCTGTGTTAGAATAACTGATGCTTTCTTAATGGAAAGCATCATAAATGAAATAAAAATGTAATAATGCAAATAAAAAATTCCTAAGAGAAATTATGGAATTGCTGATTGAAAAGCACACTGTTCCCAAGGACTTTTCAGTGGGAGGCAGGGAGATGATACTGAAACATCAACATCCAGACATAACCTGGCAATCTGTTGAACTTTAAGGACAAAGAAAGAATGTTTCACACATCCAGGTAGAAAAAAAGTTAAGTCATCAGTAAGCTATAATAAGACAGACTGACCTCAGAATCTTTGGTAACAATACATAATTCTAGAAGAAAATGGAGGAATATATTCAAAATTCTGATGTAAAGAAAATATAAGCCAAGAGTATTATATCCAGCCAAGATGTCATTCAAGAATTAGGACCACAGGAAGATATTTCCAACTAGCAAAGAAATGAAAGAATTTCAGAACTCTTGACTCCTTGTTGAAAAGCTATTTGATTTTGAAATCTAGCCAGTAGTGGTAGAAACCCAGTGGTGGAGACTTATTACTAGCTCCCAATATCTACTTCTCCACCATCTTTGGTCATAAGAATCTTGATATTTCCCTGAAGACATTTCACCCACCTACAAGATGACGTCCCCTAGCCTTCCTGCAGCCAGTTATGGTCAAGTCACAAAGTTGAACCAATAGCATATAATCAAATGTGATGTGTGCAACTTTCAAGAAGTCTAATTAAAGGGAAGGAAGACATCTATCTTCTGCCTTCATCCACCCTGCTGCCTAAAAGAGTGATGTGATGCGTGGAGTCCTGGCAGCCAACTTAAACCATGAGGACAAAGACTAACCCTAACGATGATAGAGAAATCATCTAGAAAGAGCTTGGCTGCCTAATAAATTTGTGGATCTGCCAAATCTTCTCTGGACTGCTGCTTCAGGTTTATTTTATATGAAAAAAAAAGTAAACTTTCATTTTGTTTAAACCATCATTTTTTGTTGTTGTTTTGTGGTTGTTATATGATGTAAAACCAAATTCTCATATTCGAGTTAACTAAGAGATATATCTACATAAAGAACTTAGATATGGAGAAGCTATTGTTTTACATACAGAGTTCATTAAATTTATTTCTGAGACTTAAAAACTGGTATAATTATGCCTACAGAATAGAATAAAAATGTTGTAAAGCTTAAAATCTTTTGTTGAAAAGAAATAGAACTAACAATATCAGGCAGTGAGAAAAGGGAGGTGAGGAAAGTGGGAGCGTGCACATCCCTTCACCCCTTTCAGCAGGAAATCAATCAATACTGTGTAAATTTAAAAGATGTCATTTCTAAACTGACCCCCACCTCCTAATGCTTTTTATAATCCCTCAGAGGGGATCTGTTAGACAATAGTATCTCTTATGCTGAAGAAATATTTGTCTAAATGGAGCAATTCCTTCTATTTCACTTTAGATTCTTTTTTTTTTCTTTTAAACTAAAATAAAATTAAATTTAATACTTTTATTAAAAATTATCTTGTGTGGTATATGATTTCACCTTTTTATTTCCGTCTATGTAGACTTCTATCAAGATATCTCTTGATTTCTAGGGGTTACATTTGCAGGGGGGTTATTTATTTTTTCCTTAAGTAGTTTTCTTAATTTCTTGAATTCTTTATAATGAGCATGTATGATTACTTTTTTTAAACATCAATGAATTGATAGTGTACTTTCTGTTGTAGTCACATAATAATTATCAAGGGCATCCCTCCAAGTCAGTGATTAATACCCTATAGCATGGATATACATTAATTTATTCAAACATTTCCTTATATATGAACATCAAGATTTTTTTATACATTTCACCCCACCTTCTCACATCATTTTTCTGTAGCCTCATTTTCCAAAACTGGGGGCTCTGATCAAAATAATATGCATATTTTAAACCCTAATAGTGAAAAGATTATGCCCTGACTACATTCCCACCAGTTATGAGAGTGCCCATGTTCCCTCTCCAGTATTGGATACTTTCAATTTGTGTCAATTTGCTGTAAAAATTGCCTTTCATCATTTTCATTTTCATCTCCTGGATTCTTTGTTAGGGAAAGCCTTTTTTTTCCCTTATGTTATTGGTTATTTGTGGCTTTTTCTTGTTCATTTATCTATCATGTTATTTGTCTTTTTCTTATCCACTTGTAAAAAGCTCCTTTTAGATAAAGGCTATTAATTTTTCGTAAAACATCCTGTAAATCTTTTCTTCCAACATTTATCATATGTCTTTTGTTTGTGGTATCTATTTCCAGACGTGTATGCTTAATTTTTATCACTTTTACCATAGCAGTGAGGTCATTTTTTTAAATACTCAGAACAAAAGCAATGCTTCTGCCCATTGCATCACTCCCAACTCCCACTCTCAGCCTTTGAAATCCAAGTTCCTCCAGGGCAGCTTACAAAGCTCTCCATGAGGGTCCTGTGTTCTGGTCCGGTGGGTCTGCCCCCTCATTCTTGGGAGACTGTGTCCTTCATAAGCACAGCTGCTCTGTTACTGTCTCATATACCTCACGGATACTCTAAATACTCGGATACCTCTAAAATACTCCTCTGCTGTTCCCCACTCTTAGCCAAAGTCCACTTTCCTCCAAGACTCTCTCCTTGCCTAGGGAGGTTCCCCTGCATTTCCCGTCCCTGTCCAGCAACCTAGAGAACCCTCTTCTGGATACTGTCATGCCCTGAGCCCAGCCAGTGTCCATCTACTGCGCACCTGGAGGCCACCTGGATGCCCACCTTTCAGCCCCCATGTTGACTGACCAGGGCTCAGGCCTTGTATTTGTTGTTGTTGTTGTTGTTTAGTTGCTCCGTTCAGTTCAGTTCAGATCAGTCACTCAGTCGTGTCCGACTCTCTGCGACCCCATGAATCGCAGCACGCCAGGCCTCCCTGTCCATCACCAACTCCCGGAGTTCATTCAGACTCACGTCCATCGAGTCGGTGATGCCATCTCGCTATCTCATCCTCTGTTGTCCCCTTCTCCTCCTGCCCCCAATCCATCCCAGCATCAGAGTCTTTTTCAATGAATCAGCCCTTCGCACGAGGTGGCCAGAGTACTGGAGTTTCAGCTTCAGCATCGTTCCCTCCAAAGAACACCCAGGACTGATCTCTTTTAGGATGGACTGGTTAGATCTCCTTGCAGTCCAAGGGACTCTCAAGAGTCTTCTCCAACACCACGGTTCAAAAGCATCAATTCTTCGGCGCTCAGCTTTCTTCACAGTCCAACTCTCACATCCATACATGACCACTGGAAAAACCATAGCCTTGACTAGACGGACCTTTATTGGCAAAGTAATGTCTCTGCTTTTGAATATGCTATCTAGGTTGGTCATAACTTTCCTTCCAAGGAGTAAGCGTCTTTTAATTTCATGGCTGCAGTCGCCATCTGCAGTGATTTTGGAGCCCAAAAAAATAAAGTCTGACACTGTTTCCATTGTTTCCCCATCTATTTCCCATGAAGTGATGGGACCAGATGCCATGATCTTCGTTTTCTGAATGTTGAGCTTTAAGCCAACTGTTTCACTCTCCACTTTCACTTTCATCAAGAGGCTTTTGAGTTCCTCTTCATTTTCAGTTGTGCCCAACTTTTCAAGAGCCCATAGACTGTAGCTGGCCAGGCTCCTCTGTCCATGGGATTTCCCAGGCGAGAATACAGGAATGGGTTGCCATTTCCTTCTCCAGTGGATCTCCTTGACCCAGGAATCGAACCTGCCTCTTCTTCATTGGCAGGATTCTTTACAGCTGAGCCACCAGGGAAGCCCTAGACCTTATATGCCGCTACTTATTTTTATTGATAATATCACTTGTGATCTGAGCACGTATCTACTGCCCTCATTAGAATATATTTTAAATATCCATTTATAGTTATGTCTCCTAGACCACCAGCTTCCTGAAGGCAGAATTATGTCTTATTCATCTTTCTATCTTCCACTCCCGCCCAGTGAAATGAATGGATGAATGGACGGAGAAAAGTCCCCAGATAGGCCCAGCAGAGGGCAAAGTTTCGGACAAGATTATGCCTAAAAATGAGTGACAAGTAGAGCTGGTATCTGAAAAAGGCCTTACTTGGAGCTGAATAATCACTAACTTCTTGATTTGGGTCCTTAAACCATGAGTATTTATGAAAATGATGTTTTTAGGAAAAGTACGTTATTTAGTATCTAGCAGTAAAGGGGCTTTTGTCCGTAATAACTGAAAAACAAAATGCCAGTATATAACACAGACAAAGGGATCAAGCAAATAAGATGTTGACAGTCTGGGGAATTTGGGTGAAGGGTATTTGGGAATTCTTTGTAAATGTCTTGCAAATGTTCAGTAAAGTCTGAATTCTATATCAAAATCAAAAGTAAAAAAATAAAGTTTTTTTTCATGAAAAATTAAAATTAAAAAAGCCCTTCTGTTTCCTTCTCAGCATCTCCACTTCCAAATATTCTATCACAAAGATGAATGAAATTAAACAACAAAATAAAAAATAAATAAATAAATAAACAACAAAATAAAGCACGCATAGACCATTATTTTTCTTCCTAGCGTCACACACGTTCATTCTAAGCATTGCAATCTTCCAAATCACTCAAATCTATCACATCCTTGCAACCCCTGAAGACTGCTGTGAGGGGATGATGTAACCATTTTACAGAGGAGAAGACAGAACCTGGGAGAGCCAAGAACGTGGCTTAAATCTTGAGATCTGAGATAATAAATCACAGGCTTAGTTCTGGAAAGCACTCCGAGATACATTGTCCCACACTATGCCTTCAGATTGATAAGGTACTAAATCTCAAAGGGCCATCTCATCACAGCTTACCCATTTTCTGATTTGTTATTTCAAGTACCTTGGGATACGAGACATCAGCAATCAGGTACGCTCCAGTAATCAGCAGCAAATAGTTCTGTCTCTGAAGTTTTAGCAGTTTGCCAAATGTCTCCTGATCTGGCCACCTCAATATAAATTGTGCTAAAATATTATTTTATGAATATACAGGATCCAATAACAAATAGTATCTTTTCGTGAAATTAATTTCAATTTATCCTTAACTAATACTAAATTGCTATGGAATTACATATTACATACACATTACTACAGAAAGAAGTTCATCATGATTAATGTTATTACAGTGAACACCAAAGGAATTAATAATGATTTGCAGTTATTATAAAGTGGTACTGGTGTAGGAAAAAAAAGGTTAAGTCTAATTAAATTCTGGCAACCACTTTAGGGCTCTGTAGCAATGAGGATGCTGGGATTTATGTTAATTAATTCTATATGAAAGGTTGCTGAAGTGTTTTAATATAATTCAAAGAGCCATGATTTTACTACCAGCGCGTGTTTCGATTTTTTTTCCCCACAATGACCTCTTGGCATGGGTCAGGTGTTAAATTCTTGGGAACCACCAGGTGTTAGGAGGCTATGGGTTTCTTCTCCTGATCTCAGGTAGCCATACCTGGAGGTGAGACCAGTGACTCTGGGGAATGGCATGGGCTGGAAAATGGGTGACCTTTCTTGGGAAATGGCTCTTGGGGTTCCTGAGTATCTTTCTGGGTAAAATGCATCTCTATGCTTGCCCCTACACATGGGTGGTCTGGGTCGCCTGAACATCCTGGAAGGGTCCCACCTGCCCCAAAACAGGACTCGGGTAACACAGTGCCTGATCTACTAGAAGCAAAGACAGCGAAAACTCAAAACGTCAATATCAAGAAGAAAAGGTTCGATGCACGATACTGGATGCTTGGGGCTGGTGCCCTGGGATGACCCAGAGGGATGGTACGGGGAGGGAGGAGGGAGGAGGGTTCAGGATGGGGAACACGTGTATACCTGTGGCGGATTCATGTTGATATATGGCAAAACCAATACAGTATTGTAAATTTAAAAAATAAAATTTAAAAAAAGAAAAAAAAATGCAGTCCACATAGTGAGTTCTGGGTTTGGGAGAATCTGAAGATTCCATTTCCTCAGGGTTCTGTGGCTTATTTCCTTTGTAACTTGGGGCAAGTCATTTAAATTCTGAGTCTGAATTTCCTCAGACTTCACAGTATTGTTTTCAGGATTAAATCAGAAAATGAATAAGAAGGAGAGGTGGGAAACTCTGAAAGCTAAACAATTAAGGAGCTTATTCACAACCCTCCCCTGGGCGATGTTCCACAGACACTCATCTAATTCCTACACCTAGCCTTCCACGCTCTTCAAAGAGGGGAATGAACCTTAAATTTAAATATTGTTCCTGTCTCATGCCACACAGAAATATTTAATCTTACATTTCAGATAGTGATGTTCAGTGGGAACTTGTTTTCATTAAAGTAGATGTTAAATCACAACTTTTAAAATTAGTCAGAGAACACAAGTTAGTAACCCTGATTGTCTTGTGTATGCAAGCCAAGGGCATAGCTGAATGCTTGGCACAGAATAAAAGTTCAAATAACATTAATTCAAATAAATAAATTTTGAGTTGAAAGAAAGGATGGATGATGGATGGGTGGGCATCCTGATTTCTCTTACCCAATATAGACAGCATTTGTGATCATTCAGTCAGGGTCAAATCTGAATCCTGGTCATGATTTCAGCGCTCACTCTCCCAGTCTTGTGGGCATTGGTGGGAGCAGGTCAGGCTTTGGCAGATTTGTCCTCAACATTCCTGCTCCTGATCACCGTTCTGGCACCTCAGTGCCTCCCGGCACCCAGCAACTCCTCACCCTCCAATGTCCATTTCTAAGGCCTTCTTTGGAGATGGCCCATAAGCACACATGATCTCCATCCTCAATGTGGATCAATTCTCCTTGTGGATCTACCATCCACAATGATCTCCCCCTCCTGTGGGTCCACAGAAATCGAAAAGTTTAGCCCAGAGGGTCTCAAACTTAAGAGATGTGAGAATTGCCTGGAGTTCTTGTTAAAATACAAATTGTTGGGTCCCACCCTCAGAATTTGGGCTGATGCTTGCAAATTTGCATTTTAACAAATTTCCAGGTGATGCTGTTGCTGTTGGTCCAGGGACCACACTTGGAGAAGCTCAGGTTGAGTCCATCAGTCCTATAGAACTTACCACAACATTTCCTTAAAAAAAAAAAAGGTTATTTTGAGTCAGGAGTTTGTTGAACACTGACATGGTTCCTCCTTTCTGCCTTCTAGCAGGGAATCCAAGACGGTAGCATTACCAGCACCCTTACCTTCCAGAAGAGGAAGCTGGCTCTTGGAGAAGGAGCAGCACAATGGAGGTTGTGGGGTCCAGATCGTCTCCCGCGACCTTGGGCTGGCAGTCAGGCTGGAAAGGCAATTGTCGCAAAAAAGCCATGTGTTTCTTCTGGAAACAGACTCATACAGTGAAATACACATGCTGGGAGCCCCACAGTGTCTCCCCAGTAGTGGGTGGTCACTGACGGTTGATTGATTAAGGGTCAGTATGGAAGGGATCCCGGGAGGAAGAGTCTAGCCTGGGTCACCTGACCTGGTCTGTGACCCTTGGGAAGCCAATTAACCTCTCTGGGCTTCTCAGGTCATCTTGCCCCGGGTTCTCACCCTCTTCCCCCTCTAACATCCACGCACCTTCAAGTCTGAGTCTGCAGTGCCCTGAGTGTCTGAGAACCCAGTGAAGTGGCTTTCCTGGTGGTGTCATGCCCTCTGCGCCACCCAGAACAGTGGGACAGAGGACCAGGGCTGCCACTGTGGCCCACTGCCAACCCTCAGCACCCGGGGCATCTAATTGATCCTCCTGTGGTCTTTTAGGGCCAAGGAGGAAGTTACCAGAAGCCAGAAATGCAGACAACCAGTTCCTGATGAAAAGGAAACCTATTGTGTGGAAGTTATTTGAAAAAAAAAGCCACCGTGACTCCTCCAGCGAATGCCACGTTTCAGGGCTGTGTCATCAGCCCCGAATCCATTCTGAATCCATTAGCAGCCTGAGTGCTGGCACTAAGGCCCCCAGACTCCTTGGAACCTCGAAAGTGATTCCCTGTGGAGCTGACTCAGCCCTTTATCCTCTCAGAAGTAGAGAAATTGGATTCCAAGCCACAGAGGATGGCAGGTCAGCATCCAGAAGGCTGGAGAGACCAAGGGCTTCTGCCAAAGAGAAGGACAGCCCAGAGTTCCTGGCTAGAGCAAGAGTGGGACAGAGGAGAGAGAGGGAGGGGGGAAGGGAGGGAGTAGGGGCTGGGGGCAGAGATAGAGGGATGGAGGAAGAGAGGGGGCAGGGAGGGAGAAGGAAGAATTGCTTGATTTCCCGCAGCTCCACAGCAGGTGCTGTGAATGCCATGTCATTAATTCTAACAACAAGTTTTTAAGGTTGGTATTATTATCCCCATTTTATAGTTGTCATAACTGAGGCTCAGACCATGGAGTGATTTATGTAGCTCAGGCAATATACGACATAAATCCAGATTCAGATTTCAAATCTTGAAGGCCAAGCCTGATTCATCGCCCTACACAGTGCTTTGGGGTTGGCTGCCAAGAAGGCTGGGGAAGAGAGGAGAGAGAGGTGCTCTGGCAAGTGGTGGTGGAAGGTGTCTCCCAGACACCGAGTTAAGACTCACCAGACCCGAGCCCAGGAATACCTGGTCCCTATAGAGAAAGATAATCAACAGACCTTACAAAGTCTTCTGTGGCTGCTGGAGTGAAGGACGGATATGCTATGTGCCCACTGGGCTCACGGCTAACCCACCAGTGGTAAAGTTGCCATAGGCTCAGGGGCACTGGTGGATCACTCTCATCTTCCAGACCTCTAATGGAAAAGCCCCTGCTCTCCGGGAAGCCTGGCTGATTCTCCGACTCCCCAAGTTGACCCCCAAGGTGCAGGGAGCCCTGCTAGTCAGTCTAGTCCTTGGACCCATCTTCAACGATTCACAACTATAATGAAGTGTGATAATTCTCTACCTGACTATGCGCGTCCTAGAGGGAGGATTCTCTCTTTCTCAACTCCACATCCTCTTTACCCCTGGGCTGATGAGCACAAGATGTAACAGAAAGAGATTAGATCATAGCTGTCCAGTAGAATTTTCTGCACCGTCCAATGTGGCAGCCACTAGCCACGTGTGGCAAGTGGGCATTTGATGCCTTACGTTGCTAGCGCAAATGAGGAAGTGGCCTTTTCATTTTACTTTATTTCAACTAATTTACATTCAATAGCTCTAGGATTATACGCTCCATAAATAAATGTTGGGTAGAAGAGAAAGTGGAGAAGAAAGAGAAAAGGGACGAGAAGAAAAGGAAGAAGACAATGAGGATGAAGAAAATGCATCCAGAACAAGAAAGGAGGGTAGGAGGGAAAGAAGAAAGGAGAGACAGAGGGAGGGAGGAGAAAATGTTGATTACGAGTCCTATCAGACAATATCAAGGGAAGCTGCAGGTGTCTGGCTGACATTTGAGCACTTAGCCAGTTTGCCTTAGAGTAAAGGAGAAACACAGGCCAGCCTTGCCCACCCAAAGCTCTCTTCACCCTTGGTTAAGCTCCCGACAAAGCCTAAGTTTCTGGATTTGAAAGAACATCCAGTACTGATCATCCTCCAAAGCCTCAAAATTTAGAACCATAAACTCAAGAGTGTCAGACAGAAAGGGCTTCCGGATCTCAGCCGACCTACCCTCCTTGCTGCCCAGAGAGGAACTGAGCCCAAAGGCAGGCGAGAGACGGGACTGAGAGAGGTGAGACCTGCCCGATGTCAGGTGAGGACCTGTACACTCCTGCCCCGCCCCCACACCCCTCCCCCACATCCCTTCCCCGCTCTGCCTCCATCTCCACATTAGCAATATATTTCCAGGACACTCTAATGAAGTACATCTTGAGTCTCCTTTTCACGGCTAATGAGGAGACAACAAGAATTTGACTAATACCAGTACAATTACTGGAGCAGTGAAGCGAGGGCCTCTGATTAGACGTGATAATTTGCAAGGCTGGGCTCTTCACATTAAGTTTGCAAACAGTTTAAAAATCACTTCCTCTATTTATCCAGCTAATCCCTGTTTAATGACTCCAGACCCAAGAAAAAGAAAGGGGAAATGTCTCTTTAAAAATTAATAAATAAATTAATTAAAACACTAACAATCGCAGCTTTATTTGCCCAGACAGGAGACATGGCAGGAGTGTGACTCGATTGCCGTCTTTTCAGACTCAGCCAAGATTTCATAGCTCCGAAGGACTTTTCTACCCTCGAAACCTTGGTCCTTGCATTCCCTGCAGCTGCTAACCCAGCCTAGGCTCCCCCTCATAGGACGGCTTGTCCAGCAGAGAAAGGTCACGTCCCTGGTGATTGCGTCTAATGGCCTGATTTGGGGACTTCTTTGGCAGCCACCAGTTTCCGAATACCATTGAAAGGATGGACACAGGTGAAATTCCATGGTAGCAGAGGCCTCTTTGTAATCTTACCAAAGTGTGGTCCTGGGCCCGGCGGCAGGGGCATCACCTGCGAGCTTGTTACAAATGCAGGACCTTGGGCCCCATCCAGACCTGCCGCTTGGAATCTGCCTTTTCCCAAGCTCCCAGATGACATGTGTGCGCGCTGACATATGAGAAGCACTGCTTTATGACATATCATTTGCCTGACTGGAAGGGTGACCTAGAGCCACGTGGCTTTGTGGATTTCCATACTATTGATTCCGCGAATCTGTGCTTGTCAGGGTGCATTCCGCAGAGATTTATAGCAAGGATTATGCAAAAAAGAAAAGTGCATTTGGGAAATGCTAGGTTAAACTAAATTTAACTTACTTGTTTACTGCACGTTTTACAGCATCTTTATAATACAAGTAAAGCATGCTGATGTCCAGGGAGTCTGTTTGCAATGTTTCCCAAACTCGGTTGAGGGTAGAACCCCTCCTGGTGAGTGTGGAGCACCGCAGTTTTCAAGAGCAACGAGAGACAGAGGAACATTCTGTAAGACGTGTGTGGTTCTCTGATCCCAGCCACAGGGCTTCTCCTCTGCAACAAAGGTAACATCCAGGAAAGGAAAGCAAGGGCCTCTGTGGCTGTATCCAAAAACTTCTTTCTCTCATCAATTGCTTTCAGCACTCTCGCGCTCAAGCAGAAAAACCCACCCAAAGTATCAAATAGTTAAGACCATCAAATCCAGGCTTTTGGACAAGGCAAAGGATCAGAGAGTGGGAGCTGGAGGATACGAGCCTCCTTTCTATAATAATTCGCCTTAGAGGTGATGGCATTCATACTCTTTCTCCTCCAGTTCTTGTTGAACTAAGAACTATTACTATGATCTGTGACTTTCCCACTGTGTCAAGAGCATGCTGAGCTTAGTCCATCAAAACTCCACGAGGCCCTGTAAGTGGCCACTCTCACAGGCCCATTTCACAGATGAAGAAACTGAAGCCCACCCAGGTTGCCTGGCTTATTCAAGCCGAGCCAGCCAGGATTCAAAGTCAAGCTGACCCACCAGATCCTGTGCAGAGGGTACGCAAAGTTAGGTAAGGAAATTCTAATCAACACGCACAAGCTCCTGCACACTCAAGTACATGACCTTAGCCTCCAAACACTTCCATGCAAAGTTAAATTCAGGCTTGCATTCATGTGCGATTATACATCTACATATATAGGACAACACTGTAATGAGATTTCTTGTGCCTGCAAAACTTGGAAATCATGGAATTAGGAAGAACTTGGTACGGTTTCCAAAAGAGAATTTCATCTTCTCCTCATAATGCCCAGAGAGTAAAACAAAGCAGGCCTTATAGCCCCACTTTATGGGTGGGCAAGCTGAGACCAAAAGGAGGAAGTGATTCCTCTGAGATCTCATGTTTGCCAGAAGTGACCCAGCAGGAATTTGGTGTGCCCTTAAGTTTCCCTGGGGCCTGAACCCACACTCGGACCACCAGCAGAGGTAGCTGCCCACCACAGGCTGTTTTCCACCTCCAAGTGCCAAAGGAATTTCAAGACCACTCAGGACCTGTGGATCTTACAAACTGCATCTCTCTGGAGAACACAAAAGCCTCAACATCAAGCTATCATGGGGTGAAGACTGTAGGTCTATGTGCTTGAGGCTTGACTGCCATACACACACGTATACACACACGTGTGTGTATGTAAACATATGTGTACACGTGCACATACATGCGTACACAGTACACATGCATGCATGCACGCACATATACAAGATATACAATACACACAAACATATACAGAATATGCACACACACACATATACATAATATATATATATGTATACACACATAATACACACATGCCCACACACACACACATGCACTGTGCACAATACACACAGGCACAAATACATGCATACACATATGTACAGATACGCATGCACACATGCACAATATGCAAATGTACACACATCACTGACTCAAGGGACGTGAGTTTGAGTGAACTCCGGGAGTTGGTGATGGACAGGGAGTCCTGGAATGCTGCGATTCAGTTCAGTTCAGATCAGTCACTCAGTCGTGTCCGACTCTTTGCGACCCCATGAATCGCAGCACGCCAGGCCTCCCAGTCCATCACCAACTCCTGGAGTTCACTCAAACTCATGTCCATTGAGTCAGTGATGCCATCCAGCCATCTCATCCTCTGTCGTCCCCTTCTCCTCCTGCCCCCAATCCCTCCCAGCATCAGAGTCTTTTCCAATGAGTCAGCCCTTCGCATGAGGTGGCCAAAGTACTGGAGTTTCAGCTTTAGCATCATTCCCTCCAAAGACATCCCAGGGCTGATCTCCTTCAGAATGGACTGGTTGGATCTCCTTGCAGTCCAAGGGACTCTCAAGAGTCTTCTCCAACACCACAGTTCAAAAGCATCAATTCTTTGGCTGCGATTCATGGGGTCACAAAGAGTCAGACACGACTGAGCGACTGAACTGACTGACTGACTGATATGCACTATACACAATCCATGCATGCACATATATTGATACCTATATGCAACACACATGTATACACATACACGCACATATATGTGTGTACAGATATGCATGCACATACATGTATGCACCATACACATATAGACACATAATACATGCATGCACCCTGAGATAAAATACATACATGCACAGTTACCCCTTGTGTTTTACACTACTAGGATGTCACTTCAGCTGCCAGCTTTGCCCAGATTTCATGCACAAGCCCCTTTGCTAGTGGAGGCCGCCATAGCCAATGAACACTAATAGAAATGGGGCCTCTTGACACGTGGATGAGGAGTGAGAGAAGGCAAGACACAGTCGTCTTGAAGGAAGCCAGGAGGAAGCTTGGGAGGGAAGGCGCACAGACACTGCCAGGTCAGGAGGGTGCTGGATGGGGGCAAGCTGGGGCCTGGGCAGAGGCCCAGACTACCACCCATCCTGGGACCTGGAATCCACCCCAGTTCTGCTGCAGTTGGACTGTGAGACCTTTCCCCTTTTCCCTCCTGCCTCCCTCTGTCCATCTGTGCAGTGACTCTGTTAAGTTGTTCAGCGGCAAACTTCTGTGAGACTGACATTAAGCCTGGTAAGTGGTCAGAGGAGCCACCAAGAACTTGAAGCCTAGGAGTGCAGAGGACAGAAGTCTTACCGGGGAGCCCCCACGGACATGTCGGGGAGCATCAGGTACCCAGTAGTGACCAAGGGATGCTTCCCCTCCAGGAGTTGATGGTGCATAGCTGTGAGACCTTGACCAAGTCCCTACCCCTCTCTGGACTCCATCTGGTTCTTGAAGATGTGGGACCAGGGAACTCTATCTTCCCCAGCAGTGTGACATCACCAAGAGGAAGAATTCTAGACCCAGACTGCTCAGGGTTCAAATCCCAGACTTCATCACTTACTAGTTACCCCTTTGGGTGTGTTACTTGATTTTTCAGTTCCTTAGATTCCTCCCTGACAAAGCATGAACAGTAATACCGCCCACCTGGGAAGAAGAGACAGGACACAGGAGACCATAGCCTTAGCTGGGCTGTACAGGGGAGGGAAGACTCACCCACCTTTGGTTGGGGTCCTGGAAAACAATTTTTAAAAGCCCAGCCGGAGAATCAGCTCACTGTTTGTAGGCATCTGGGTTTTAAAACTCAAAAGCCTGAAATAATTATGGCTCAATCTCTGCTACCAGAGGACCCCGCAGGTCTCCATGGTCTGTGTGGCTGGATCTCCAGGTAACACTGTTCAGTGGAAAAAAAAAAAAAAACAGGGTGCAAAGCAAGGCACACAGAATGCTTCTGCTGGAGTAAGAAACGCAGGAGATCCAAATGTAGCCATGTAGCTGCTTATTTTGCAAATAGAAACTCTGGGTTAATAAACAAAAAACAGGGGCTGGGGGGAGTTTATTTACTGGGACCCTGAGGGCATGGTCAGAAGCACAGGGTTGGAGGTATGTACCTTTTCATTCAGTAATCACTTTGGAGTAGTATTCAAGAACATTCAAAAATAAAATGAAACAAAGCTCAAGGTACCTTAGAGTAGGCAAAGAGTTTGGGAGACTAGCCCGAACCAGCCAGCTTTTCTAATCCAGGTGGACAAGCAGACAGACAGAAAAACAGCCCGAAGGCCGCCGAAGTCCCTGAGGACTGAGGACTGGGCCAGCCAGGCAGCCAGCACCATCCCCTGCGCATCTCACCCCCCACCCCAGCCAGCCCCAGTGCAGCAGGCAGCCCTGCGCCCTCTCACCCACACCCCTGCTGGCAGGAAGCATTCCACTCCCGGATTCTTCCCGGAATGAATGCTTTCTCCAAACTCATTGCAAAACATCCTGGCTGGAGCTGCAAACGGGAATCCAGACGCACCCCCGGGAGAGAGGTAACCCGTTTCCTGAGGACATTCTGGCCTGGTGCACAAGAGGGCCTTCAGCAGGAGAGGGCAGAGCAGGCCAGGCTGCCATTTGCAGCTGGGTCCCACCTGGGACCGCGGCGGGCAAGGCTCCATGTCAAATGAGCCTGAACGGGACCGGCCGCCCGGTTTCAGGCGTTAGTGAGTGTTGAGGGGTTTGCCCAACCCCTACTCTGTATTCACTCCTTGGAGCTTGCCCAACTGAGACCTCTCGCTTTGAACAGCTTTGGGGGCTGTGCAGGGCTTGCTGAGGGAGAAAAGAGAAGGGACCCCCCTCTGGTAAGTTCCTTCAACCCCCACACCCTCACCTCACCAAGTATGGGAGGCAGGGTGTCACACAGCAGAGCCTAAGCTAGTGTCAGGGGTCTGAAATCATCACACTGCCTCCATCATCAAATCATCCCGTCTCATCCTCATCAACACACCCATCATCATCACCACCCACCGTTTCCACCATCCTCATCACTATGTCCATCAGTAACGACGTTATCCTCACCTCCTTCCACGTCTCTCATCCTCTCCATATGCCTTTGCTAATCAACCTTCGATCGGGCATGGACGTTCTTCCTAAATCACAGATAAAATCATGATCATCAATGGTTTGTAACTGCTCACTTTCCTCAGAAAAATTCCAAGTACCTTAGCACTGGTCCACTCACAGTCTGACTCCAACGTAGTGTTCCAGCCCCACCTCTACCAAGCCCACCCTGTACCCCAGCAACGCAAGGCTCAGCCCCACCACTTATGTGAGCACACCGCACCTTTCCGTCTCAATACATGTGCCTCCCTCAGCCTGTAATCCACATTCCCTTCTCTGACTCCTGATCCTAAGAACCTTTCAAATTCCCGCCTCTAGGAAGAAAAGATCAGCCTCCCCACCTGGGTCCGATCCCTGGTCCCAACTCCCACCTGAGTATCCAGTCACCTGACAATTCTAAGACTGTGGTCACCTCCCTGCCAGACAGGGAGTCCTTGTGACCCACGACTGCATTTCTCTCCTCGGTATCAGCCTTGTCACAGTTCCATCCCAGCAGTGGCCTGGGACCGGGCAGGAACCTGCAGGAAGTTTGAGAAAGAGGGGATAGGTAACAGAGTTGGCAAAAATGCGCACAGGAGAAATGAGGAAGGAATTCTAACTGTGTCTGTAACACACCCAGAGCTCAGCCCAGGTCCGAATCAGCCTCTTCGCTGGTGCCAGTCTTCAGAGGATGGGAGGTAATTCCATGGAGACAAGAGGTCTCGTCTCTCCCGGTTCCTCCTCAAACACAGCCATCCTACCCCCGTCCCACGTCATGCCTGGGGGCAGCAGAGGGGTCACAGCACCCCGAAGCCCACGCCACGGTGCTGGCTCCAACCACCCATGCTTCCCAAGCTCGTCACACATTGAGACTCTCAGCGCAGCGGGTGAATTCATTCATCCGTTCACAGACTTTTACTGTGCACTTGATAAATGCCAGGCCTTGTACTGGGGAGCGGAATTCAGCAGAGGTCAACTCAGGCTCATCCTGCATTTTTTTTTTTTTGAGTTGGATTTGAGGCTGAAGACCAGTCACCATTTCCACCACCATCACCACGATCATCACCATCACCCCCTCCAGTGCCACTCGGAGGACTTGCTGCACTCAGTACCTCCATAGGTCATTCCTCAGGAAAGGCGTCCCATCTTGCTGAAGCAGACCCTGGGAACGAGCCACTTGTCCCTGACGCTCTCAAGTCAGGAGACCAGCATTTCTGCCCTGGTCCTAGAAAAGACTGCCTAGCAGCCTGACCTTGGACAGGAGACCTCTGCACTCTCCGTAAAAGAGGAAGCCCTCCTGCCTCAAAAGCCAGTCATGTAACTTGACTTTTACACACAAGACTCCAGCCAGTGGTGCTGCTGCTGACACATCTGGGGAGGTTCTGGATCCTGGGCAGAGATGGGTGAGGGCGGCTGGCACATCCCTCCGCAGCCCTGCCCACAGGACTCTGGCCACAGCACTGGACAGGGAGGGGGCTCCAGCTGAGGGAAGAGAGGGCAGGGTGACTTCACCCTACTCTACTCCACCCAGGGTGCCCCCAACCCTCGACTTTTGCCCAGAGTGCCAGCCCATTGTGGATTCTTGATTCGGATTCTTCACTGGGCAGGGGCCTCCCCTAGAGAAGAAACTGCTTTGTGTAGGTCTCCTAATGCCCTAAACTCCTCTCTCCAGAACCTTAGGGCCCAGACAATGCCATTTAGCTGTCTTGAGTCTAATTTCAGCTCCTAACAAGGTAATCCTGCCCCACAGGGGGTCATCAAGGGACCCGGCTTTACCCGAGCCATATATGGGGAGGAGAGAGCCAGTCTAGGGATTGGAGGGACTGGTGGGCGAAGGCCATGCACACAGAGAAGAGGAAATGGAAAGACAAGTAAACTCAACTTTAAAATAATCATCCCAAAGTAGAAAAAGGTTGTGGCCGCCCTTGTTCAAGGGGAGGGGGAGTGATGCCAGGCTGCTTGGGTTTCTGAACTCAGAGTCAGGACCCTGTGGGAGCATCATCTTCCAGAAGGGAAACTGAGGCTGAGAAAGGGCGCTCTGCTGAGGGCACTCAGTGGGCATGCTGCAGGGCCAGCCGGCACCCAGGCCCCTGATGATGGATTCACTTCTGAGCAGGGCCACCCATGCTGGGCAGCCTGGCGCCTCACTTCACAGCTCAGTGCTCCTTGCAGGGCCTCCTGGGGGCAGAACTTGGGTACATCCACTGGCCATGGCAGGCTCAGGGGCACCACAAGACTTCCTGGCCCTCAGGTAGCCTGGGGACCTGGCTCCATGCTCTGAGCATGCTAACCAAGGGGACGACAGCCAGAGGCTGCAGCACCTCGCTCAGGAGTGAGAGCCAGCCAGGCCCCCAGTCCAGGCCCCTTTCCTGCCTCCTGCCCCCTCCCTGTACCACCCACTCTGTCCCTGTGTCCCCAGGCCCAGACCTCACTCACCCACCTCTGCTCATTCATTCTGTTGCCCTCTTTTTCTGCTCCCTTTGAATTTTCCTATTCTTCCTCTTTTCCTCACCCCCAATCTCTTCTGTCTTTCTAACTCTGTTTCCTCTCATTCCTTATTCCTCTTTTTCCTCTCTGTGTCTCTGTCTCTCTTTGTGCCTTTCTGTTGTGTGTGTGCATGCGTGCAGTGGATTTGTTTACCTCTCACGTGGCGTTTTAGTACAGTTGAGAACGCACTTTTCCATTTGTTACCTCATCTGCTCTTAACAACAACTCTGTAAGGAAAGCAGGGCGGAAAGGCAGAGAGATCACTTCTCTCTGTGCCCAGGGGGAAGGCAGAGGCTCAGAGAGCTCAAGAGACTTCTAAGGCCACACAGCTTTCAGGGCCACCTCCGGACAAGAGCATCAGCCAACGCCGGTGAGAGTGTCTGTGCAGGTGTGTTCTGGCCTCACCGAGCTCCCGGTGATGCCCAGCCACGTCCTTACAGCCTCTGCAAGAAGCTACTGGAGCCCTGAACCTCTCTGGGCTTGTTCTGACCCATATTCTTCCAGATCAGCCAGCCTGACTCCAGAAGGACCGCTCTGCCATCCCTAGATGACCTCAGAGGTCCTGGGACATGCCAGTGACCGTCAGCATGGTGATTCCTGGAAGCGACTCTCTGGAGACCATGCCTGGCCCTTCAGTGGTAGGAGGCAGCGGGTCCCGGGTGGGACAAGTGGACCCGTGGCTGTGTTGGAGTGGGGCCCCCAGAGAGAACAGCCCTGGGCTGGAGTGGATAGGGATCCTTTGTCCTGGGACTGGAGGAGGGCTCTGCACTCGGAGTCACAGGGGAGGTGGGCAGGCCAGCAATGCTTCCACCCAGGGAGCCGCTGCTGGCTGGACCTGTCCTAAGGGTTTCCCAGGCACCTTCAACACACCACGTCACATCTGGGCTCAACATCCCATCACCACCACTGCTGACCCATCTCTTCTGGACATGCCTTCAGGAAACCAAGAACACCACCCTCCACCCTCCGGGGACATCAACAGATACCCAAAATCTCTCACTCCCCCATGAAAGCCACTTCCAAACTGGCCTCCTCTGGGCCTCTCTCTCCCCACTCCTGCCACGTGGCTCTGTTCTGGAATTCTACACTGCCTCCTGCCTGGGCTGCTGCCCCCTGCCTTTCCCCCACGCCGCCTCCTACCGCCCACAACACCCTCCCACCTGGATGAGCACTGCGCTTCTGTTCTGTAGCCAGAGAGACCTAGACTTGAGTTCCTGTGCTACTTCTACCAGTTTGACTTTGGGCAAATTACTTACTTTCTGAGCATCTTGACATCAGTGAGCTAACTCCCTTGACTCTGTTCTCATGCTTACCAAGTGACCTGCTAATTATAATTTGACTTCCTGCTGGAATCATCTACCAGAGAAGAGTACGCTGAACTAAGGGATGAGGCTATTCTACTCAACATAACAACTGTAGCTCTTTTTGCAAATTTATTATTCGATATTCTTGTTTGCCAAAAATAGAAGAGGATGTAATGTCCGCATTAGAGGGAGAAATCTGAGAACATTCACACTAACAACAACAAAAATGACGAAGGCAGTAAAAAGATGAGTGTGTGTCGACTGAACTGCCTTCACATGCCTGGAAAGCTACTAGTGAATGAGGTTTATGTTTGCTTTTGCAGCTTTAAGATGCACATCTGGACAGATTTAAACTAAAGTAGGTAAGTACTAAATGCTAAACAACTAGGTAGTGAGCTGCCCGTGACTGGAGATATGCAAAAGGAGGCCGGGCAAACCTCGGTGGGGAATGTTGCAGAGAGCTGTCATTCTTGAGCCTTTCCTCTTCCTTTCAATTACTAACACATTCATTCAGTCACGAAGCACTAAATGACTGTTAAATCTGTCTGTCCCCGTCTATCCCCAGACACTGCTGCTGCTGCTGCTAAGTCGCTTCAGTCGTGTCCGACTCTGTGCGACCCCATGGACGGCAGCCCACCACGCTGCCCCGTCCCTGGGATTCTCCAGGCAAGAACACTGGAGTGGGTTGCCACTTCCTTCTCCCAGATACTACTCTGGGTCAAGTCACCATTTCCTTCTTCCTAGATGAAACAGCAGCTCTAGGATGATCCCATGCACCCAAGCTGGTCTTCTCCCTTTCATCCTTTCCAGCTGTGATTGTCCTAAAGCGGGAATAAGCTCATTCAATTCACCTACCACAACCCCACCCCCAGGCCCCCACTGCCCTTGGTGTAGAATCAAATTCCGTAGCACGGGGATTCGCCTGGGGATCCAAAGGTGGAGACGTCACCTTCCAGTGCGGGGCGTGTGGATTCAACCCTGGGTCAGGGAGCTGAGATCCCGTATGCCTCCCTCCTGGCCAGAAACCAAAACATAAAACAGAAGCAATATTGTAACAAATTCCATAAAGACTTTAAAGATGGTTCACATCAAAAAAAAAAAATCTATAGCATGGCCATCAAGGCCCCCTTACCTCTTCCTGACCACCTCTCCAGTGTACCGTCACCACCCACATTGGCATGTGTGATGCCCAGCCAGGGGGGACTACATGCTGCCTGCTGTTGCTGCATGCCCGCACTCCTCACTCCCCACAAGCCACCATCCAGCTTTCTGGCTTTGCAGACACCACTGTCTTTGCCTGCAACACTCTCTGTTACATGTTCCTCCTCTGTCTGACTGACTCCCATTGTCCATACCTGAGCTTCCACCTCTCCCTGGCAACCCCTCCAAGGTACCCCGTACACACCCCCAGCCCGGGCTAGGCTCCTGTAGAAGCAGCTCACAGCCCATGTCACACTGCATCCTCCCTGACTCGTACCTTTCCCTTCAAGAAGAACTCAAGGCCAGAGGCCATGCAGGCTTCACCACAATGGCCCTGCCCGCGCCTGCCGCCCACGCCTGGATCAGGTCAGTAGTGGCTGGTTTAAGACAGAAAGGAAAGAGGGCGAGGTAAGCATGGGGCAGGAGGCCAGGCAAGCAGACTGGACACTGCCCTTAATGTCCTGGCCCAATCTGGTTTTCTAGAGCTTAGTTATGAACACACAGAGAGGGAGGGCTTGTCACTAAGTTAGGGGCCCCAGAATAAATTTCTGTACTGCCACTTGGGCCGTTGGCTGCCCAGGGGGCACCATGGAACCACCTGCCAGAGACCAGGCTGAGAGGAGCCCGAAGAGCTCCTCGGGGTCTCAGGCCATGTTTCCTGTCGGCTCGAGTTAACGGTCCCCAGGTCCAGGAAGCGCCACAGCTTCCCCAGCTGCTCCTGGGCACCAAGGCCTCTGCACCATTTGGAATTCATCACAACCAGAGCCGTGTTGAGCCCCGGATCTGGCTAACATTATCTTGGAATTTTCAGGGTCTCATATGTAATGCCCAGCTGGTTCCCAGGAACCGAGGACAGAAATGCATGCCCACCCCCCTCCCCAACCTCTTGCTCTCCATGTACCCACCAAGGCAGCCAGACAGGAAAGAGAGGACGGGACAGACAGGACCCTCAGGCCACAGCTCCCCATCTGGATCCCAGCCCTGGATATCTTGGCAGGAGCCAAAAAAAAAAAAAAAAAACAAAGCCAGAATAATTGTCCAGTCCCCTCCTCAGACCCAATGCATCCATTTCTACCACAGCTACCATGAATTAGTGCTTACTTCCACTAATCACCACTAAGTTCTGTGCATCTTACACATATAAATTTATTTAATCCTTACAACAGCCCTATAGAGGCGCTTCCATCAGCCTTACTGGCAGATGAGGAAACCAAAGCACAGAGCGGTTTACTTGTCTGGAGTCCCACAGTTATATGTACAGGGCCAGGATTTAAACCCAGAGAGGCAAGCAGGCTAGATTCAGACTCAACAGCTTCCAGAATATTCTTTGAGCAATATAGCCAAAATCAAAGGCCACACTCAATGCTGAGTCCTTCAAACTTGGGCAACGAGTACCTTGGTGTCCTAGTCCTGGATGGTTTTCTCTGCAGCCTGTCTTTAGGATCATCACCTTCCTTGGTGCTAAGAACTGAAAAACGGTACTTCGAACACAAGAGGTTGAAAAGGCATTTACAGTCCAACAGACACCAGTGGAAGCCACGCTGGGGTAAAACGGAACGAAAAGATTATGAGGAAAATACAAGAATGATGAGAAAAGAAAGCAGTCGATCTGGTCCTAGCCTCGACTCCCTCTCCCACCAGTTCACAGCCCCAGCCATGCCTCTCATCCCACTGACTCTCAGGGCTTCCCTTGTTAAACGAACTAATGCATTCAGCCTCAGATTGAAAAAAGAGAAGGTAGGAAGTGCTTGGTTCAAGGCCTGGCACATAGTGGGCCCTTGACTAATATGCTTAAATCCAGATCTGAAAGCAAAAGTGAGAACAGCCCGAGTCCTTCACCCCAAGGAGGGGCTGGTGGCTTCAGAACAGACAAGAACTGATGGGCATCCACGGGGATAGAGAGCAGTGTGGAGCCCATGAAAAAATGTGTAAGCTGTGGGAGGGAGCAGACGCCCCTCCAGGGAAAAAGGCGCACAGGTCTCCTCTTGGCTTTAAGCCACCTTCCAAGGATCGTCCAAGAGCCCATTCAGCTGAGCGGTTTTATCCCGTGACAACGGAAGGGGCTCCTGCTCGGTTACTCTCCACCCACTCTTGATTCACAAAGAAAATACACTTTATCTGGTTTGTAAATCAGGGCTGGTGACTGGGGAGAGAGAACATCTGAACCGTTATTCCCAAGGAACATTTTCCAGAGCCCATGGAGAGAAGTCATTCTCCCCAGCCCAGGACAGCTGGCCCGCAGAGGAGGAGGGGCCAGAGAAGGAAGTGATTGTTGTAAATATAAAGTGGCCCCACACTCAGCATACAGCACACAGGGAAAGGGGGCCACAGTAGAGGGAAGGACCTGGCCAGGGCCCCTGGGTGCCCTGGTAGCAGAGCTGGGTCAGGTGGAGTCAAGTCCAGGGCTGGGGAGGACCCTGCAGCGGAGTTCAGAAGGGCTGTGAGTGGGGAAGGTGCTGAGGGTCCCCTTCTCAAAGCTAGAAGCTGCGGGGACCAGCAAGAAGGAGACTGTGCTCTGTGGTGGAGAGATGACGGAGGCGTTAGGCCACCCAGCTCAAACGCGGCTTCCTCCCCTACCATTGACAGGGCTGAGCCAGAGCTGAAGCCCTCTGCCCTCCACTTTCACACCTGGCAAAGGGAAGGAGGCTAACTTGTACCAAAGCACATCCCATGCCTGGCACCCAGCAGGTTCTCAGCTGATGCTTGTGAAGTCCCAAACACTTTGTGGGGATCAGAGGGTCCTATGCAGTGTTTGGGCTGACTTAGTGTTTGGGCTTGGTGTCTGCCGAGGCTTGACAGAGCACTTTCTCTGGAAGGTCAGAAGCGCCTGCCTCCCAGGGATGTCACCCATCCCAGAGGATGGGATGGTGCAGTGGAAGAAGAGTCAGGACACGTTTTCCATCCAGGGAGCCTGGGTCCGTGGCTTCCCTTCTGTGTGATTCTGTTTCCTCATCTGCAAATGATGTCTTAGATCTTTGTCTTTGACCTTCTCAAAGTGCTGCTGCTGCTGCTAACATCACAGTCAAATCAGGAAACATCACTGCTCCTTCCTGAGCCTCAGTTTCCTCCTCTGTGAGATGGGGCAGCCTCACTTTCCTCTTAGTTCTGGCCCTAACCTGCTGTTGATCCCCTGGGGGAGGGGTATGTGCCTCTGGCACCACAAGGCTTGTTAGGGGCCCTTTTCCTTCTACATGATGCTCTTATAAAGATATAAGCAGAGAGATGTGAGTCACACAGCAGAGGCTGAAAAAACCAAGGCCTCCCCAAGCCATTAGATCCTCACGGAATCCAGGCTAAGTCCCTTTAGTCGTGTGCGACCCTATGGACTGTAGCCCGCCAGGCTCCTCCGTCCATGGGATTCTCCAGGCAAGAATACTGGAGTGGGATGCCACTTCCTTCTCCAGGGGATCTTCCCGACCCAGGGACTAAACCTGTTTCTCCTTCATCTACCTACATTGGCAGGCGGGTTCTTTACCACTAGCCCCATTAGAACCTGGTGATCTGGAAACCAGCGCTTTTCACCTCTGCTTCTCAGGTGCTCCTAAAACCAGAGGGCCAACAGACCAGGACAGAGCAACTCTATGAGGAAGGAGGTAATATAGGATGGGAACCCAAAAGTCAGAGCAGGCACTGCCGTGACTCCTATCTGGGGGGACAGGAGAGTCAGCCCAAGACCCCACTGCCACCTCAATACTCTGGTGCCATCAGTCTCAGCTCAGACCCTCCCTGAAGGCCAGAACCCTCATCCATCTACCAGTGGGCATCTCTTTCTGCCTGTGCCATGGACAATTCAAAACTCACTTCAGCCAAAACTCTCTCCCCACCCTCTCATCTGGTTCCTAACCTTCCTCTCTCTCTCTCTCCAGTCTCCCTCTTAGGGATAATCCCACCATCCACATGCACATCAGGAAACCTGCCCATCACGTGGAACTCCCCCCCTCCCTTATACCTCTCCCAACTCAAGTAGTCCCCAGCTAGGATCCATCCAACTTCCCTCAAGCCCTGCTTCTCCACACCCACTTAAACCTTCGTTCAGGCCTGGTCATACAGTGGTAGTCTGTTTCCTCTGCTAGATCGGGAATTCCTTGAGAGGTGGGTGACTTCACGCAACATGCTACCCTCTGTCCCCCAGAGCTCAGAACATTGGTACCTAGTAGGTCCTCAATAAATGATTCTGAATAGAAAAAATAGGAAGACTTCCCAATGGCAGAGACAAGAAGTCTATAAACATGAGCAGAAGTTAATCTGATGGTCCCCAAAAGAAGAAGTGTTTAAATGACACCCTCTACTTGTGCTCCCCAGACCCATGCCCTAGCAGAGCTAGGCCACTCCTAGCAGAGATTTGGAAGCGTGATAGAACGTTGAGGCACTGAGGCAGAAGCCATGCAGCCAGATGCTAAAAAGCATTGAATGCCACACCAAGGAATGTGGTTTGGGGAGAGCTGACTTCCCTGGTGGCTCAGACAGAAAAAGCATCTGTCTACAATGCGGGAGACCTGGGTTTGAGCCCTGGGTTGGGAAGATCCCCTGGAGAAGGAAATGGCAACCCACTCCAGTACTATTGCCTGGAGAATCCCATGGACAGAGGAGCCTGGTAGGCTACAGTCCACGGGGTCGCAAAGAGTCGGACACGACTGAGCGACTTCACTTTCACTTGGCTTCATTCACTTCTCTTTTAGATTTGTCTTTCAGGCAAAGAGCTCTCTGACAACACTTGAGGAAGACAAATTGTGAGACCAGAGCAACACTTGGCTCTCAGAACCTTGCCCTGGCCTCTCAAGAGATCAGATTTCCTTGCTTTGGGCCAAACTCTTTAAAGCATTTTGGCATTGGGTGAAGGGTTTGGGGGGCCAGAGGGCTGGCGGGGAGCAGCTGGGATGGCACCCAGGGTCACTCCAGCGCTTTGCCCTGCTCTTGCTCTTACTCCCCATCCTGATGGCTCTTCTGAAGCAAGAAAATGGGCCAGAGGTGCCCCAGCTGGGCACCAAGGGTGGGATGAAGACCTGGGCTTCCCCCTTCCAAGAGCATCTGTTGCTACAGATGCAGGTCGGTGGCCCCATGGCAGCTGATGGCTCCTTTCTTGAGACTTCTGCAAAGCCCAGTCTGGGGTTGTAGTCTTCAGAGTTGTCCATGCATTAGAGCACCTGGAGCCGGGCCTCACCCCAGAGCTTATGAGGCAGCGTGTTACAGCTGGGGCCTGGGAACTGGAATTTTCTAACAGGTTCCAGCAGTGCTGAAGCTGTTGGCCCTGGGACCATGCTTTGAAAACCCATGCTTTGGTTGAGTGAAGGAAGCCGAAGGCATAGAAAAAGATGAAGAAACCAAAAAGAGGAGGTGGGCTGGAGTCATGCCACGCAGGACCTTCCACCGTGGGTCGGGGATTTACAGTTACATGGGTGAAGGTGGGGGTCTGGAGCAGCAAGAAAAGACTCAGGGAGTCAGAGGCGCCCCTGGCAGTGCTGGGCCTGAGTCCTCTCTATCCTGACTCTGCGGCTTCAGCCAGCTCCCCCCAGGGGCCCCAAGTCCCCTCCTGGGTGAAGGCACACATCCCCCTGCCCGCCCACCTCCTCAAGGGGCAGGTGTGCCTGGTGGGGCGATGGCCTTGAGAGGGGATTGCAAACTGGAAGGCCCTCAGCAGATGTGAGAGTGATTATTATAATCCCCCTCCCCCAGATGGCACGGTCTGGGTTGCCCCCACCTCCGCCTGCCAGGCCCGCTCTCTGTGGTCCCTGGGGACTGAAGGGCCCGCCGCTCCATGGCCGCCTCCAGGGCCCCAACCCGGGCTCAGCGTGAGCCAGCCTCCAGCTCGCAGGGTCTTTCTTCAGGTGCAAGGACCCAAGTAGCTGACAGCGGGCGGCTCCTCGGCAGGGCACCTCGGGCGGGCGGGGGTGGCGCTGAGCAGCCGGGAACAAAGGCCGGCTGGGAGCTGGCAGGGCGCCATCAGGGTTCAATGCACAATGGCCCGGGGGCTGGCGGCTTCGCTCCTGGCCGGCATTTGCATAATGTCTGGGGCAGGAACAGGTGCCCGGTCAATAGGCAATTGTGAGGCTGTTCTGTCAAAAGAGAAGGGGCCTGTATTGAAGGCTAGGCTTGCCTATTGCAATGCAAATAACATTCAAAGCAGAACAGCCCAGCACAGGCTCCGGGGAGCTCCAGCTTCATGAAAGCCACCGAGCCAGCCCGGCTGCTGCCTCTGCTGGTGCCCGCTTTGTCTGAGACCAAGGGGTGGCATTGGCAGGGGGGGCTGGGACCTCACGGCAGGGAAAGGGAGTGGGTCAGCCCACCCATCCAGGAGGGCTTCCTGGAGGAGGAGCTGATGTCGCTGAACTTTGGCCAAGTCGCTGAATTCAGCTTTGCAGTTTCTTTGAAGAGAGGCCCCAAATAAGGGTGCTAGCCCACCAGTTGGTGCTCCTTGTGAAACCTGCTAGGCCCCCAAGCCACTCCTCACCTCTCTCTGCGTGGGCCCAGGCTCTGAGAGTCAGGGTCCTTGCTGCCACAGCTAACTAACACTGACTGGTACTGTCGCACATGGAGTAACTCATCCCGTCTTCACAGCAACCTACGAGGTAGGGGATGTTATTATTCTCATTTAACAGATGACGAAATTGAGGCACAGAGAGGTTCAAGGTGGCACAGCTAATATGAGTCAAAACTACGGAGAGAACCCAGGCAGGCTGACTCCAGAAGCCACCCCTTTAGCCTCTGAACTGGAGTTGCCAGGAGGAGCCCCTCGCTGTTTAACAAAGGCATTGCAGTCCAGAGAGGGCTCAGGACTGCCTGCTGCCTAGACAGGAATCCAATGTTCCTGGCTCCCTGTGCAGCCTGGTTTTTATCTCTGCAGACACAAACATGCCAAAGGCAGAAGGGGCTCAGGTCCGACTGTTAGGGGGCAGTGACACCAGTGGTGGGTGTGGTCTGGATGATAACACCAAGATGGTGTTTTTCCCACATTAACGATGAGGAAAACTTCTCTTCATAGTAATATTCCAAACACTGGGGACTTTCCCTTGGCGGGTTTTGTAGTTTTCCCAAAAAAAAGTGGGGACCTAGCAGCTGGGTTCAGGTGCCTGCTTTATTACCCACAAGCCAGATGACTTTGGACAGCTCACTTTTGTCTTCTAGGTCCATTTCCCCATTTGTTAAAGGGGGGACTAGGATCATTCAAGTTCTAGGGATGTGAGACTTGAGTATAAGGCCTCCAGAGAGTAGATCCTATTAGCATCAGCTTGCTTCCCCACGCTGTGTGCTTTTTGGAAGCCAGTGCTTCCAAAATATTCTACCCCGCCCAGTTTCATGTTGAGTTGAAGGAGCACAAGCATTTGCGTGGGTGTGAATTTATTAAGTCACTTGCTCACATTCCATTGACTTCGCAAGAGTCATTTCTTTTTTTTTTTTTAAATTCTTAAAAATTTTCAGGGAACTCCCCATTGGAAGCCATTATCTGCTGCACAATACTTGAGATTCCAGAATCAGATAAAAGGAAACTCCCTATGAGATGGACAAGCTGAGGGACTCTCCAAACTTCTCTCCCAGGGCCTGAACCCCGGGACTTGCTCCTCCAGAAAACATCAGAGCTCATCTGGGCATCAAGGCACAATAGATTCCTTCTCTCAGCCACTCTGATGGATGGTAGGCTGTGTTGAGCACGATTCTGAAGCAGCCTCCAGGGACGCCAGGAAACAACGCTGCGATCCACGAGAGAGGTCTGCCACGAGCACTGGACTGAAGAGGGGCCGTGTGCGCGTCGTACGTTCGTCATCTCTGATCTGGCGGCTACATGAGGAAGTCCAACCCAGAGAACGGCTTCCCCCAAGTCACATGGCGACAGTGTTAAAGCTGGAATTTTTTTTTCTTTAAAAGAGATGTTTTACAGTGCATCTGTACTACTTTTGGAACTGGAAAAATAATGTGGTATTGCCAGTTGAAAAGTTAAACAAAATCAAGATGACCCTACTATTACCAAAAGAAAGGAAGGCACGGGGCAGTCTGGGTAAAGCTGGGATGCTGAAGATGTTCTAATGGTGGGGACAGCTATGTTTTCATCAGTGTCCCTGCAAGCACTGTGCAGTGCTTTACAATTTCCGCACTGCAGCTCATCCACTTATCCAGTAGGTCTTCCCCAAAATGCTGTGGAGGCAGGAAAAGCAAGCCTTATTCTACATTATCCCATCCTGCATATGAAAAAACTGAGACTCAGTTGATAAGACATACCCAAGGTCACAGCTTGGGTGAGTGGCAGAACAGAGATTCAAGATCTGGGGTTAGGCTTTGGGAAAAGTCAGGAGGGAGCCCAGAGGGAAACTGGGACCTTCTATTCATAGCCAGGGAGGGTCTCAGCATCTGAGGAGGTAGCCAACCTAGGCAGACCCCCTGCAGCACGTGCCCACCAGCACCCTGAACATACCTGCTTGTTCTGGGAGCCTGGGCTGTCCCCAGAGGTAGACAGAGCAGACAGAACATCTTCTGGTTCCCAGGCCCCTCCTAACCCCCCTCAGCTGACCTCCTCAGCTCCTGGACCACAATGCACCCTTCTTCCCCCAGCTCTTAATTAAACTAGCCAGTGGCAGTCTTCACAGCAGAGGCCCAGCCGAGCAAGCGCCTGCATCCTGAGCCGCCATTGTCTCCCCAGCCCGCGGATCCAGCCTCCTGCAGGCACACATTTTGCCCCAGGGCCCAGCATCTGATAGGCCGGACTCCTGGCCACAAACAGTGAAAACACCAGCCTCACAAGGAGAACCTAGATTTCTCTTTACTGAACGTCTCTGAAAGAAATCACAAGACACTTCTGGGTTTTTATTATGAGACTCAAATAAACCCCTATTAATTTAAAAAAAAAAAAAATCTGGTGTCCCAAGGCAAGGGTTTAAGGCCTGATTCCCCAGTTGATAAACCAGGTGACCTTAGGTGAATAGTTGCCTCTTTGAGTCTCAGTTTTCACATTTATAAAATGGGAGTCGTAAGGAAAATGCAGGCAAAGAAATGATAGGAAAATGCAAACCAGATGACCAGAAAATGTAGAAGGCTCAGCTTAACTGGAGCCAAATGCATCTCCCACAGACCTCATCTGGAGGGAACCTCCGTCCAGGCTGTCCTGTTACAGCTGTAAGAAGTCTGACCTTCACTATACCTGCAGAAGAAGAAAACTGAGTGTTGTTAAGAAATGCACTGCTGTTCTTCCATGAATAAGACCGGGGACTTGGGTCACTCGGACGGTGACTGAGGGGTGGGAGAGGGACCAGCGAGTTGGTGGAAACTTGATGATAAGTTCTTGCCATTGCATCCTGACTTCATCAGCCACATATTTGGACCTGATGCTTGACCACCACTTTGCAGTTCTCACCCAACAACACAGAGCCAAAATCAGAGCTCAGACTCCAGAGCCATGGGAACCTGAGTTTGAATCCTGACTCTAAGTGGGAACTCAGGACTCAGTTTTCCTCAGCCTCAGTTCCCTGTGTGCAACAACAGAGTTCACCCCACCCACTGGTCAGCATCACTAAAGATGAGAAAGGCCGAGAAAGGTGAGGGGAAATCAGGAATGTCCTCTCCCCAGAACCCTCCCCACCCTGCCTCCAGGAGGCTCTTCCGAAAATATAACCCATGTCTGGCCCCCATTAAATCCCTCAAGAGCCTCTCATTGCAATAAAAGCCTGACTCTTTACCGTGATATATAAATCTGTCTTCATCCATCCTGTTTCTTGCCAGGCGTGTTCTTATCAAGACTCCCCCACACTGTGCTCCAACCACAGCCAGTCACCTGGCCCCCGGTGTGCCTCAGTGTCTCCAGGCACCTGCCCTTGCAGGCCCTGCCTTCATTCTCCACCTGACCCACTCCCACCTCCGCCTCAGCTAAGCTGAAAATATCCTTTGCATCTCTCTTTTTGAGAAAGTTAACGATAGCTACTTTTTGAATAGGTAATACATTCACAACCAAAACCCGGAAGGCACAATGTGCTACAGTGAAAAGTCTCCCTCCTGCCATGGGCCCAGCCTCCAAGTTCTTGGCTCTGCTCCCCAGCAGCAGCCACGGGGTCTGCGTGCTTCCAGAGGTGAACGTGCAGAACCATTTTCATATATACGTGCATTGGAATATATAAGGCACGTATATAAGGTGCTGCTTCCATTGCTGTTTCCTATCATTGCTTTGCCTGCCCTTTTCTTACAACTCCCGTTTTATAAATGTGAAAACTGAGACTCAAAGCGGCAACTATTCACCTAAGGTGCTACTTATATTGTGTGTACATAATACAGATTATGCTACTGTTCATATTAAAATGAAGAAAATAAAAAAAAATAAATAAAATGAACATATATGTACATTAAATACGAATTTGTACATCATATACATTTACGTATTTTGTATATATATGTGTACACATATATTCATGTTTTTTCTCCTTTATACAAATAAAAGAATCATTTGTATTCCATTCTACGGAATGCCTTGCACTTTCACTTAAAAATGTATCTTGGAGCTCAATGCACATCAGTGCATAAAAGTACTTCCTACTACCCTTTCCCCTCCCCTCTTCTTCATGATTGCATAGTGTTCAGTTGTACCAATCCACCATAAATTATTTAGCCCACCCTCTAGTGAAGGACACTTGGGCTGTTTCAAATCTTTGGTGATACTGAAAATGCTTCAGGGAACAATCTGGTACGTGTGGAATAGCCTTGTCCGTGTAGAGATGGGATGACTTGCTGAGTAGAGGCAGTGCTAAATTATTGCCAGGTCACCCTTCAGAAGCGCAGGGTCAAGGTGATCTCTGTGGTCTGTGTACAACAGCACGCTGTGCCCACGAGGCAGCAGTGTGTGCCCGCTGCACACCCTCGTCGGCAGTCTTGAGCAGTCTGAGGCTGGGGTTGCGGCGCAGTGCCATTCTATGTACATGGCTCCCATGATGAGTGAGAGTCAGCCTTTTTCACACGTCATTGGTCTCAGAGTTCTTTGTACTCCCTTTTTGTGAGCTGTCCGTTCATATCTTTGCCTGGATTCCTATTGGATTGTTTATTTTCCTTAATGATTGGTAGGAGCTCTTTATTTACCAGGAAAATCAATCTTTTGCTCTGACTTGAATTGCAAATATTTGGGATCCTTTGTGGGAAGGCTTCCTCTAAAAGGTCATACTCCAGGGGAATTTGGTCCCTCTCATCCATGCTAGGTGACTTGCTGAAAGAATTGATGGAGAGGAGATTGAAAAAATGAATGAGTGAATGAATGACTGTGGCTCCTTCCACCTAGCTCGTTGTCAGCCAAGACCCAGCCCTGGCCATGAGCAAGTTGATAAATTACTAAGATCCTACCTGGCCTGAGCAGCTGCCCACCTGAACCCAGGGTGGACCCAAAGGGCTCCTCCTAGAGCTTCCTCTGCCTCCTCCCCCCTCCTACCCAGTACCTCCTCCCTGGACAGACCTTAACATCAGCCAAAGCTCCACAGGGCAAGCGAGTAGGCCTGCATCTCCCACTACAGAATTTCTCTCTCTTGTCGGCCTGTCAGAAACAGAGAATTTATTACCTCATTCACTTTGAACAAAACCTGTTTCTAGAGATTTTTATGATGGAGGAGTAAGGAAAGGAGTAAAGTGAGGGAGGAAGTGTCAATGGAGGGGATGTGGCCTAGAATGTATAATCTCATGGAGAGAAGCGTTTTGGCAAAAGGCCAAATGGACCGTCCGGCATCTCGCTGGTTTCCAGACAACCTTGTTCCCGGATACACAGAGAGTTCTCATCAATGTGCGTGTTAGAGAGACGGGTTCATCACACAGAAAGCAAGGGTCCTGCCTCTGCCCCGAACTCAGGTCTCCAGGCTGCGGTCCTCCCCAGGCCGTGTCACACTGGCCCCTCTCTGCTCAGCCCAGCTCCAGGGCTGTCCACTCTGCTCCCCGCTGGATGCTGTCACCCACCTGTCACCACCAGACTTTTCCACATGTACTGGGCAGAGAACAAGGCCGAGGGGGCCCCTGGCCTCACAGAACACCTCCTCCCCTCCCCCGCAGGAAAGACAGAGCTGCCATCGAGGACTGATGCTCATGAGCACCTAATGCAAGCCCTGCTCTGGGCTGGCGCTCCACGTGGGTTAGTTCCGTGAATCTCTCAGTACCCCAGTGGTTCAGGACAGTTATCGCCCATGCCTCACAGAAGAAATGGCCGAGGAATGACAGAAAAGACAACCAGCTTGCCCAAGGTCACGGCTAGGATTCAAATACAAGCAGTTTGATCCAAAAGCCATCAGCTCAGTCCCTGAGCCCTGCTGCCCAGCAGGCGTTACAGTTGCAAGGAGCGTTAGGCAGGGCAGAGTTGGGCACTGCGGGTGCTCACTGGGGCAAGCTCCTCCATCCAGAGGATACTGAGGGGTACCTGTGGGCAGAAGCAGGGAGAGAGGTAAGGACAGGAGCCACCAAGCCAGTAGGAAAAGCAAGCCCAGGGTGGACAGAGCATGCGAAGTAAGGCCAGGTGGTGGTGGAGGAGGTCACAGGAGTAAGCAGGTGTGAGTAGGTCAGTGTGGGCAGGAGTGGGCAAGCGCGGGCTGGTCAAGCATGGCCCTCTCCTCTCCTTTCCCTTGGGCAGTGCCTCCAACCCTCAAGATCTGCCTCAGCTGACCCTCTCTATAAAGCTCACCTGTCCCGATTCTCTACTCCCTGCAGCTCCCACTCGGCATTTCCTCCTGCCTTCATTCGCCCATCACGCCTGTGGTGAGCCTTGTTGCCTACCGGGCCTGCACCAGCCACTGGGAATAGGACCATTAATAAGGCACATGAATAAATCACGGCGTCTTCTAAAGAGAAGAGCAGCTCTAAGTGCTCTAATAAAGTGGCATGTGAGTGCAGAGGAGGGAGCAATTAGAACTGTCTGGGAGAAGGAGGCCAAGGCGCGGAAGGCTCTTCTGAGGCCCTGACACTCCAGCTGGGCCTGAAGGGCTGGCAGACAATGGCAGGAAGGACGGTTCCACGGAGGGCCGGCTGCCTGCACAGACAGAAGGGGCCGTATTTCAGGAGCTGCTGGTCTGATGGACGGACAGAGGTGGCGGGATCCAGACCATGAAGAGCTTCAAGTACTCAGGAAGGAGTCAAGCTTCTTGATAGAGACAAAAGGTGTACATGGTCAGGTGAGGATGCAAGAAAGACCTTTTTCACTGCAGAACAGGGAAAGCAATCCCCACTTTTGGCTTTATTTTTCTCCATAGCACTTAACACCATTTGGTTAAACTGAATGAAATGGCTCTTTTTGTGGGTCAGGATAGTGAAATATTAACAAGCCTAAATAGTTTTGACATATTTTATTTGTTGTTCATCCCTCCACTTTCTCCCCCACCCTTCTTCCATGAAGTAAAGGATTTTAATCATTCTTTTGTTCATTGCTACATCCGCAGTGTCTGGAACAGTGCCTGGTAGTGGGGATCAGTAAGTATTTATAGAAAGAATGAATGAACAAACAAGAGACTTGGGGGCAGAGCTCCTTCTAGTTTCCCTTCCTCAACAAGGAAGCCCCCAAAGACAGAGATCTTTCACTCAAGATTTCTGACTTGAAACAACAGATCCACCTCTCTTCTTACTTTCTGAGTCACTTTGAGAAGGAACTGACTTTTTAAAGCTTTTGTTTCTTCATCTGCAAATGGGAACGAGGGAAGATTCCGCAAGTGTGTGTTAGTAAGATCATATCAGAAATCATGGGAGGGAATTCCCTGGCAGTCCAGTGGTTGGTGATTTAGTCACTCAGTCGTGTCTGACTCTTTGTGACCCCATGGACTGTAGCCTGCGAGGTCCTCTGTCCATGGGATTCTCCGGGCAAGAGTACTGGAGTGGGTTGCCATTTCCTACTCCAGGGGATCTTCCTGACCCAGGGATTGAACCTGGGTCTCTTGCATTGCATGAAGATTTTTTACTAACTGAGCCACCAAGGAAGTGGTTAGGATTTTAAGGAGAAAAGGAGAGAGAGAAAGAAATCCTGGGAAACACAACACAGCTTCATAAATGCTATTTCTTCCTCCCTCTCTTCTTAATACACCAAGCCCTGTTTTACCCTGTTCATAAGTAAAGACCTACAGAATCAAGATTTTTTTAAATATGAAAATGGATATGTTTTGAGTTTGATGAGAGAGAACTTACCCCCTACAATGAGGGGAGGGATGTGCTGTGGTGGGAAGCAGTGAATGCCCAGCAAAGGGACTCAGGTCCTCTCTGCCTCGGCCCCTCACTGGCCTCACTGGCCTCACTGAGAAAGTCAGCCTCTTGACTTCTGCTCTGTCATAAGAGGGAGGTGAACCTGCCCATCTCACTGTCTCCAGCCCATTTGCTGGAAGTGTCCCTGCAAAGCTCCCCATACTCCCTAGAATCCAGGCTCCCACCTGATCTTGTGAGTGGAGAGCACCATGCCCTCTCCAAGGGGGATGCAACTGATGACAGAATCGGGATTGTCGCTTCTGCCCAACCATCTGCCCCCCCTTCCTCAGGTGAGTATATCACCCACCATGCTGTTGCAGGGGCAACAGGCTTAGGACTCCAGGATTCTGAGCTCCCATGAACCCCAATCTCCACCATGGTGGCACCTCCACCTCTGCATATCCTGTAGGTCTCCGGCATTATGACTGCTTTTGAGTTCCTGTTTTAACACAGCCATGTTAATGCAGAGACATGTTCAGTTCAGTTCAGTTCAGTCGCTCAGTCATGTCTGACTCTGCAACCCCATGGACTGCAGTATGCCAGGCTTCCCTGTCCATCACCAACTCCCGAAGCCTACTCAAACTCATGTCCATAGAGTCAGTGATGCCATCCAACCATCTCATCTCTGTCATCCCCTTCTCCTCCCACCTTCAATCTTTCCCAGCATCAGGGTCTTTTCAAATGAGTCAGTTCCTCACATCAGGCAGCCAAAATATTGGAGTTTCAGCTTCAGCATCAGTCCTTCCAATGAAGATTCAGGACTGATTTCCTTGAGGATTGACTGGTTTGATCTCCATCCAGTCCGAGGGACTCTCAAGAGTCTTCTCCATCATCACAATTCAAAAGCATCAATTCTTTGGTGCTCAGCTTTCTTTATAGTCCAACTCTCACATCCATACATGACCACTGGAAAAACCATAGCCTTAACTAAACGGACCTTTGTCGGCAAAGCGATGTCTCTGCTTTTTAATATGCTGTCTAGGTTTGTTGTAGCTTTTCTTCCAAGGAGCAAGGGTCTTTTAATGTAATGGCTGCAGTCACCATCTGCAGTGATTTTGGAGCTCCAAGAAAATAAAGTCTCTCACTGTTTCCATCATTTCCCCATCTATTTGCCATGAAGTGATGGGATAGGAGACGTGTTAATTCTGCCTAAAAACGTAAGATTTGAGTTTCAGCTCTCATTTTCTTGTTGTCAAGTAAGACGTGGAAATGACCATTGCCAGCCAACGCCCTCCATCCTCATTTTTCTGCAGCCGTCACTTGGCCCCACTCTTGGTGAGGACCGGCAAAGGGGCACGAAGCTGGGACGAGATAAGGTGAGGAGAGATGTACAGGATGGTAAGGAGTCAAGGGAGGGGGGCAAGGATGTCTTCTAGGCACATTCTTGGAAATAACGGGTGAGTATATTTACTTCTACATGGGGCCTTAAGTTAAGTAAAAGCCGATCAGTTGTGTCTGACTCTTTGCGACCCCACAGACTATACAGCCCATGGAATTCTCCAGGCCAGAATACTGGAGTGTGTAGCCTTTCCCTTCTCCAGGGGATCTTCCCAACCCAGGAATCGAACCCAGGTCTCCTGCATTGCAGGTAGGTTCTTTACCAGCAGAGCCACCAGGGAAGCCCTGGGGCCTTTGATACAGCCAAATCAAAATGCTCCCCTTAACAAAACAGCCCCCTCTTGCCTTCCAGGAGACGTGACCCCTAAATTTCTGGCAGAGTGGCAGCCTAGCTGCCCAGGGAGGGGGATCACAGGCAGTGGCTGGGCCTGAGGAAGCAGACAGGACAAGCCAGCCCCAATCCCACTAAGCAGAACCTCTCAGAAGCCTTCCTTGAAGTACTTGTTGTTTTTCAGTTGCTAAGTTGTGTCTGATTCTTTGAGACCCCATGGACTACAGCACTCCAGGCTCCCATGTCCTCCATTATCTTCCAGAGTTTGCTCAGATTCGTATCCATTGAGTTGGTGATGCTATCTAACCATCTCATCCTCTGCGGTCACCTTCTCCTTTGTGTATGTGCTCAGTCACTCAGTCATGAACAACTCTTTGTAACCCCATGGACTATACCCCACTAGGCTCCTCTATATCCATGGACTTTTCCAGGCAAGAATACTGCAGTGGGTTGCCATCTCCTTCCCCAGGGGATCTTCCTGACCCAGGGATTGAACACATGTATTTGTGTCTCCTGCTTTGGCAGGAGGATTCTTTATCACGGAGCCACCTGGGAAACCCTGCTCCTTTTGCCTTCAGCCTTTCCCAGCATCAGTCTTTTATAATGAATCGGCTCTCTGCATCAGGTGGCCAAAGTACTGGAGCTTTAGCTTTAGCATCAGTCCTTCCAATGAAGTGTTTATGAATCACAAAACCCCACACACTCCCCAGTTTTACTTGGTCTTCATCAGTGATGGAGAAACTGAGGCTAGAAAACATCCACCACATTCCTGAACTGATGGAGAGGGGAGCTGAGAGTGAAGCCTGAGTCCCCTGATGCCACACCTCAAATTCTTTTGATCCTCTTGATACTCCCAGAAGGTGAGTTATACTGCTACAATAATGTCAACCCATTTTACAGATTAGAAAATGGAGGCTTGGAGACTAAAAGAATTCCTCTGAAAGTGGCCCTGTTCACCGGTAATGGAGAAGCTCCAAACCCAAGTCTTTGGACTCCTGACCCAGGATGAAAGCACTTTCTGGTATCTTGAAGCAGGTTTGGCCATGACACATAGGAAAACCTGAAAAGTTGACACTGGTGAGGACAAGGAACGCAGAGAACCAGGGAGCACAAGGAGGAAGACCCCGAGGGACGCAGAGATCACTGACAGATGTGCCCACCACCTCTCCTAGCAGACAGAGCCCCTAGTGCCAGTGGACAGCCCCCATCCAATCCAGCCGGCATGCGCTGGTGACCACAGAGCCTGCTGTGTCCACCCAAACCCCACATGTTAAACTGCGGGCCCAGCCAGCCGGCCAGCTGCCCAGGCGGTCCTGCTTCTCCTGCCCATCAGACAGATTGATCAGAAGCAGCAGCAGGACCCAGGGGAGCCCCGTCGCCCACCCTCCGTCAATCCCAACACAGGGGCGGGCGGGAGATGGAATATATGTAAGGTCATTTGGAGATGGAAAAAAAAAAAAAATCATTCACCACACTCCCGAAATAGCCCATCTCCGCTTTGCAGCGATTGCCACCTTCTTGGCTCTAAATCAAATTCTGCTGCGAGAAGCAAACTCAATCTCTCTCTCCCAAGTTTTGCTTTTTATGAGTTTGGCAATAAATTGGGGCGTGGATGGAGAAAAGGCACCAAAGGTCGCTGGAATCAGGACATGCCTACACAGCGTGGAGGAGATAGAGCGGCAGAGAGAGGTGAGAGGACAGCCTCGGGCGTGAAGCAGGGCTGGGGATGGACATGAGTAGCCCAGCATCTCTGTGCTCAGTCAAGCACCCAGTGAATGAATGAGCGAAATCCATACCTACAACTACACAAATTTCCTGACTTGGAAAATGTTTTACTCAGGTTAAAGAGAAAGTGTCTTGGTTGCCGAACTGGAATTATGACAGTCTGGGGGGTCAGCCTGCGGTGACAGCCTCCAGGTGTCAGAGAAGCTCCCTGAGATGAGGAGACATTCAAGACCACTATATCCCCAAAATGTGGGCGCTTCTCTGGCTCCATCTTTGGGGCTTTTCTCTTTACACTCAGCTTTAGGGTTCTCTACCTGGGCACAAAGGACATTTGGGGCTGGATATATTTTGTGAAGCTGTCCTGGCTCCAGTAAGATCTTTCGCAGCATCCCTGGTCCCTGGTTACTAGATGCCAATAACACCCACCAGTCAAGACAACCAAAAATGTCTCTGGTGGTGGCTTAGTCACTAAGTCAGTCATGTCTGGCTCTTTTTGACCCCACGGATTATAGCCTGCCAGGCTCCTCTGTCCATGGGATCTCCTAGGCAAGAATACTCGAGTGGGTTTGCCATTCCTCCTCCAGGGGATCCTCCCGACCCAGGGATTGAACCCAGGTCTCCTGCATTGCAGGCGGATTCTTTATCTATTGAGCCACCAGGGAAGCCCCAAAATGCCTCTGATGCTGCTACATCGCTTCAGTCGTGTCCGACTCTGTGCAACCCCATAGACAGCAGCCCACCAGGCTCCCCCCATCCCTGGGATTCTCCAGGCAAGAACACTGGAGTGGGTTGCCATTTCCTTCTCCAATGCATGAAAGTGAAAAGCAAAAGTGAAGTCCCTCAGTCATGCCCGACTCTTAGTGACCCCATGGACTGGAGCCCACCAGGCTCCTCCATCCATGGGATTTTCCAGGCAAAAGTACTGGAGTGGGGTGCCATTGCCTTCTCCGAAAAATGCCTCTAAACATTGCCAAATGTCTCCTGATTGAGGCTCACTGCATACATGCTCTCTGGGGTCTAAATCACCTAAAGATGTCCCAGCTCTCTCTCCAGCCCCAGGCCCACCTGCTAAGCTGCTTACTCATCCCATAGGGCCACCTGCCTCTTGGCATTGCTCCCTGGATGGCTGCTCAAATGAGTAAGTCCCATTACTAGAGGCATGGTGTCCCCCCATCAGGAAATCCTGCCAGTACCCTCACCACCCCTGACTGCCCCCCACCTGCCCACAGAACCTGATCCTCCTCCTCTTCTCCTAGTGGACAGACCCTGGAGCAACTGTTGTTCTAGTAGATAGCTGGTCATTTCTACTCACCTCTGCTCACATTCTCCAATTAGTCAAGACCAGTGGACTCTACCCCAAAACTGGCCCTGCTCCCCAGTTTTCCTGCCACAGGCTGGTGAGGGCCTACCTGTCACTGTCTCCCCACCTCTTGGCATCCCCCTTCCAGTCTACCATCCAGACCTTCACCATGGAGAACTTTCTAAAGCTACAAACTTGGTCAGGTCTCTCACCTTCAGGCGAAGGGTCCATGGCTTCTCAAAGTCTCAGAGTTAAATCCAAACCCTGGGAGCCCACAGGGACGGTCCTCACCCTGCACCCTGTGTACACACACACACACACACACACACATGCACATGCATGCACACACATGCACACACACATCACACGGCTGATTTTTGAGCCATAATAGAGATGGTAATACTCCTAACAGCTGATATCTGTTAAGACCTTTGGCTCCCTGGGACTTTCTCACCGCTGTAAGTAATCCGTTATTTATACTTCACAATTACTCCGTCAGCGAATACCCCTACTATTTTCACTTTATCAACAGGGAAAATGAGGCACAGAGAGGCTGTGACAGGAAGTGAGGGGCATAAGCGGCTGCTCAGCCGATGCCGCGTTGTTTCTCCATCCACCATGCGCAAGGACCTCAGTCTGCCTGAACGCCCTTCCCATCAAGCCCCTTTCCCTGGAATATCCTTCATTCTTTCTGGCTCACCTTAGCTCAAGTCTCCCCCATCAGAGAAGTTTTCAGGCCTGGCCAGGGCCCCATCACCAGAAGCCCAGATCTCCCGCTGATGGAGCCCAGTCAGGGCTGGTTGAGCCCAATTAGCCCACCAAGGGCTAGTCCCCAGTGACAAGAGCAGCTCAGCCCAGCACACAGGCTAGACCCACAGATGGCTCCCCCACTCTTGCAGAACCCAGGCTCTGCCGCTGCTCCAGGGAGACCAGCCTTCTGGGTCCAGGGCACCTTGCACTGGACCACGAACTGGCGGGTCCCAGGTAGTTTGTTCAAGATGAGCCTCTCAATGACAGGTCAGCCTAGCGTCTACACCCAGTTCTCAGTCCTGTTTTCAATTTGAATTAGTTTGAGTCTCATCCTATTGCTTGCAACATAGAGTCACAACAAACCTTTTCTTCCCCTTGCCTGTGTTTCCAAGTCTCCCCTCTCTGTGTTCTAGAAGGCTCCATCCTCTTTTCTCTACTTTTCCAATTCTGTCAGGTCCAACTCAAAGGCCACCCACTCCTGGATACCTTCTCTGACCGCATAACATTGTGTCTTCAGCAGTGAGCTGCGTCCTTGCCATTTCCTAAAGCAAAATACAGGCAGGCATCACATCTGAAAAATGGCAGTAACAATAGTAACCATCTCCTAGGACTGTGGGAGGAGCAAAGTGACATCATATAGGAGAAAAACGTCTTTGGGATCATTTATCTGCCATATGGGGAGATTTCCATAGATGTTTATCTGAAAATATTAAAATAATTAAGCAACATGCATAGATGGGAAAGCATGACCCTATCACATAGGCAAATGAAATACTGCATTTCAGTGCAAGAAATACCATGTACTACAGGTCTGATCTGGAATGGACACATACACACTGTTGTATTTTAAATGGATAACCAACAAGGACCTACTGTATAGCACATGGAACTCTGCTCAATGTGATATGGCAGGCCGGATGGGAGGGGAGTTTAGGGGAGAACAGATACATGTATGATGATGATGATGCATTAGTTGCTCAGTCATGTCTGACTCTTTGCAACCCCAGGGACTGTAGCCCACCAGGCTCCTCTGCCCATGGAATTCTCCAGGCAAGAATACTGGAATGGGTAGACATTCCTTTCTCCAGGGGACCTTCCTGACCCAGAGATCAAACCCAGGTCTCCTGCATTGCAGAAAGATTCCTTTATCGTCTGAGCCTCTAGGGCCCTTGGATACATGTACACACGCAGCTGAGTCCCTTAGATATTCACCTGAAGCTATCACAGCATTGTTTGTTAATCAGCTATTAGTTCAGTCCAGTCCCTGAGTTGTGCCCTACTCTTTGGGACCCTCTGGACTGCAGCACACCTGGCTTCCCTGCACATTACCAACTCGCAGAGCTTGCTCAAACTCATGTCCATCAAGTTGGTGATGCCATCCAACCATCTCGTTCTCTGTCATCCCCTTCTCCTCATGCCTTCAATCTTTTCCAGCATCAGGGTCTTTTCCAGTGAGTTGGTTCTTTGCATCAGGTGGCCAAAATATTGGAGTTTCAGTTTCAGCATCAGTCCTTCCAATGAATATTCAGGACTGATTTCCTTGAGGATTCACTGTTTTGATCTCCTTGCAGCCCCAGGGACTCTCAAAAGTCTTCTCCAACACCACAGTTCAAAAGCATCAAATTTTCGGCGTTCAACTTTCTTTATGGTCCAACTCTCACATCCACACATGACTACTGGAAAAACCATAGCTTTGACTATGTGGACTTTTGTCAGCAAAGTAATGTCTCTGCTTTTTAATATGCTGTCTAGATTTGTCATAGCTTTTCTTCCAAGGAGCAAGCATCTTTTAATTTCATGGCTACAGTCACCATCTACAGTGATTTTGGAGCCCAAGAAAATAAATCAGCTATACCCGAATACAAAATAAAAAGTTTAGGTGCACTGGGATGACCCAGAGGGATGGTACGGGGAGGGAGGAGGGTTCAGCATGGGGAACACATGTATATCTGTGGCGGATTCATGTTGATATATGGCAAAACCAATACAATATTGTAAAGTTAAAAAATAAAATAAAAAATAAATTTAAAAAATGGATGAACAAATGATAAGAGGCATTCCCTGATTCCCAGGAAATTATGATATTTGTTGATAAGGACCCACCCCGTGCTGAGCCCACAATGGCCTCCTCTGCATCCCTGCCACCGTCCACCCAGGCAAGCTTGTACATGGCAGGTATGGGATGAAGTCTTATTGGTTAAACACTGCAGAGAACAATAATTCCTCCCCACAACTAACTGAGAAGGGAAATGGAGAAAGAGGAAGGGATGGAGTAAAATGGAAGCAGACTCCAAAGACCAAACTCCAAGAAATCAGTCATCCACCTGGCAAGGGTGTTAAACTAGAAGCAGCTCAGGGTATGAGGACACCATTCTCTGGGGCAGTTTTAATCCACATGTTTTTCCAACCTGGAGGAACCAAATGGATACAATGGAATTTAGCCTGTATAGAGACCAATTCTGAGGACATGTCCAGCTCCTTTTATTAAACATGAATTGTGGTGCAGCCAGCATTGTCTAAAGCGGGTATCCTTGATGGAGATTGGGACTCTGAAGAAGGCAACACAGCCCTTTTGAGGATAAGCACAGCCTGGCAGGAACATTTTGCTATAGATAACTGTCGTGGTTGTGGGCTTATTGGGATTGGATTCAGCCATCAATTCCCCTAATGGGATTCCCTTTGCTGAGTTGCCCTCTCTAGGCTGCAGTGAGCTCCTTCTATATAAGATGAGGGGTTAGCCTAGATGATTTCAAAACCCTTTCCAGCAATAACATCCTGGAGGTAAATCATCAGCCTGATGTTTAGTTCCAGGCTGTCGTATGTGCGTGTGCATATGTGTGCACGTATGTGTGGAGTTTGCATGCATGAATGTGCGCATGTCTGCATGCTTACACAGACATGCTCAGGGTGCGTGTGTGCATGTTTCCAGTGTCCTTTAACTTGATCATTAACGCCTCACATCAGACGCCAACAATAAACAGACCATAGAGACTTCATTTCTAGCTGCTGCTACTTTCGAAACAGATAAGGGTCCTGGGAAAAGCATGACACCTCTAACACGCATAAATACACCTGGCAAGCTTTTGAGCCCCTAAGGTGTTTTTCATCCTGGCAGGTATGCTAAATGTGTCCACATAATTGTGTGACAAAAATTGTATCCAGCTTTCCTTAACAAAAATCTAGTGCCTCATTTACCTAGGAAGGCTGATGTACCACTTGATGAACAAGGCTGAGACTAACCATTTCTCTCAATAATTATATTCTGATGGCTGCAGGGACAGACCATGAGAAAATCAGATTATTTTTATACAGCAAAGAGAAAGTCGAGTTAAAGACTCACGAGTATTACCACTCGAATTATAGGTGAGCCCTTCCGAGAAGATAGCCTCTTCGATTCTAGGTAGACAGAATAATTGGAAAACCTATTGTTCTCACCATCATGTTGTCTTTTTAGTTTAGCTTGTCCCTTTTCACTATTTGGAGCTACATTAAATACATATATTTTAAAGAAGCTGTCACAAGAGTCTTCCAAATATTCTAAATATTCTGTTTCTCAATTATTCCCCCTTTGAGTACACGTTCTATCCACACTCATAGTAAGTGACTTAAAAATAAATAAACTACCATCATTCCCTTTCTCAAAAACCATCCCTGGGGACTTTCCTGGCAGTCCAGTGGTTAAGACTGCTTCCATTGCAAGCAGCAGGGATTCAGTTCCTGGGCAGGGAACTAAGATCCCACATGCTGCATGGTGTGGCCAAAAAAAAATCACTACTGACTTCTATCAGGTTCAAGTCCGAACCGTCAGTGTCTGTCAAGGCTGCTCGGATTCTTCAACTTGCCCTCCTTTACCGTCAGTCTTACCAGCAGCTCTGCTCCTCAGTGAGTTCTTCTCGCCCATAACCACATGGATCCTCCTCCCAGGCCCCCGAGACCCAAGTTCTTCCTCTGACACCCCGAAACCTCTGACATACCATCTCCTCAAACTTTCATCCTTCAGGGAGCCTTTCCCAAATGCCCTCACTTACTCATTCACAAACATTTGCTGTGGGTCCTTGGGCCCAGGTGTCAATGATACAGAAATCAATAGTGAGAGCGACACAGAGGCACACTGAGGTCATTTGGAAACCAGAAAATGTTACCAGGGCAGTGGAGTACAAGCCCCAACGTAGCTTCCAGCACGTGGCGGGCGTTCCTAAGGGCAGGTAGCATGAAGAGGGCTCTAGGGACAGATGAGCAATTCACCCGGGACAGGGAAAGCTGGGAGGCCCTCCTGCCGGGAGCTAGTGAATGCAGCTGCAGCTGATCCCATGTGGTGCCATGAGAAATGTCACCCCAACCTGGGCAACTGGTCTGGCTGCTGGTGCTGCCAAAGCCCAGGGGAGGATGGAGCCTTGCCCCGAAGCTGAGCCAAGTCAGGAGCTGGCCAAGGAGGTGGAGACAGGGAAAGCCAGGGTTCCTGGGGGTCGCTGAAGGAGGCAGGCTGGGTCTCACCCTGGGGAGACAGGAGGGACTCCAGCAGAGCTGCAGGCAGGGCAGCCTGGAGGCCAGTCCACCGCATCCTAAGGAGCCAGCCAATGGACAGGGGACATGGAGCTCCCGGAGAACCCAGCCTCGGCTCGGCCCGCATTGCTCACCCGGAGCTCTGGAGGCTCCTGGCATTCGGCGAGTGCTCAGTGCAGACCTGCCAAACCACTGAGTGAGTCCACGAGCAAGGGAACAAGTGAACCAAGCACAGCTGTGCAACACCTCCCCACGTGTCCAAGGAACAGCACTTTTCTTTGGGGCCTCCCTCGGTTTCCCTTTAAAAGAGAAACCTCCCAGGGCTTGTTTCTGAAAACAGTGAGACAGAGGAAATAGAGCCCCCTGAAGAAACAAAGCAAGTGCTTTTTTCTCTCAGGCCTCTCAGGGTACTTCAAAGACCCTCAGGGACATCCAAGCCTGGCACCCAGGGAGGCACTTGGTAAAGAAGGGTCGAATGCCCTCAGTAGAGCCTTCAGCTCTGCAAGTGAAGTCTAAGAGCATGACCTCCCTCCACCCCACTCTGGGCCCCAGGTCACACTGCCCTCCTGGGACCCCCACTAGCAAGCTTCTGGCTGAGGTGGCTGCCTTAGTTATGAAATACTTCCCTCAGTAGGAAAATAGCATTTTTAGAGAGACAGAAATCAGTAAAACGTAGCCACAACCTAAGGCTCTGCCTGGTTGGATTCTAGTACTGGGGAATCTCATTTCTCTCCCCCATCCAAGGAGCTTGGAAACGTCCCGCCAGGCAGAGTGCACAGCTGTCAGGAAAGGATGGATCCAGGTGGGTCCAGGCAGAGATGATGGAGGAATCGAGCCCACCCTGGACCTCAGACCCTGGGAAAGACTCCTGCTGAGCAGAGAGTCACCACAGTGCCCACAAGACCTGCAGGGGGTCCACAGCACAAGCAGGGAGGAGTGAAGGGGTGGGGAATACAGAGGGTGTAACCTGAGGAGAGCGGAGACGTCGGCTTGAAGAGTCTGACTAAAATCAACAAGCACGAGGGTGCCATGGAAGCCTCTGGAACAGGGGAAGTGCCAACCCAAGGTCAGACAGAAAAGCAGGGGAGAGACCAGAGCAGTAGAGCAGCTGGAGGCCTTGGGACCATCCAGAGTGGAGGGTGCACTTGAGGCAGGACAGCCGGCACCCTCCCCATCTGAAAGTCTAGAATTCCAGCAGGACTGTCTACAGACAAGGACTCCATTGCATATTTGGAGAAGGATCAGGAGGCAGTCCTCTTAGGTCTTCACATTGTCTCCAGAAAAAAAAAAAAAAAAAAACAACACTGTACTCAAAGAGCAAGCAAGCAATTCAGGGGGAGCGGCAGCCGAGGTGAGGATTTGCCTTGGTTGCAGACAGTCTGGGTTGGAGCCTGGCTGGCGTCCCGTCAAGCCTGTGCAGGCGAGGATGGGGTTTGTCCGAAGTCCCAGGGTCAAGTGTGGTCTCATTTGATATCATACTATAATTCTGTAAGATGTAACCACCAGGGGAAGCCAGGAGACGAGACCACTCTGTACTATCTTTGCAACTTTCTGTGAATCTAAAGTTATTCCAAAATGAAAATATACAAAACTTGGAGTCATGACATTGCTCTTCAGCCCCTGATGCCACCAACCTGGTGATCCTTTGACAATGCCACCCAGCATCCAAGCAAAGACTTTGGCCTGCTAGGACATTTTCAAGAAGAAACTGTGCCCAGACTCCGTCCCTCCTTCCCACCAATGCTGCTCTGAGCCAGACTTGCATCTCCTCCACCTGGACGCCTTCCTCTAGCCCCTGTCTCCACCTTCCCTTCTAATATCCATCCCCTACGTCACTATCAGAAGGTCACCTCTGAATCTCAGTTCTGCTTCTCATCCTCCAGGGAACCCTAATTCTTTGGGGTTGAAGTTAAGCTCCTCAGCAAGTTCTCTAAAGCCCATTACAATGTGATCTCAACCCACATACCTTTCCAACTTCATCTCCCCACACAGGCTCCACCATCATAAAACCCCAGACCCCAGACACCAGTCACAATAGACCACCAGACCATCTTGAACCTCACCACTGATTTGCCCAGCCTCTTCCTTGCTTGGCCTTCCCTGGTGGCTCAGATGGTGAAGTGTCTGCCTACAATGCGGGAGACCTGGGTTCGATCCCTGGGTCGGGAAGATCCCCTGGAGAAGGAAATGGCAACCATGGACGGAGGAGCTGGGTTGGCTACTGTCCATGGGGTCGCAAAGAGTTGGACACGACTGAGCGACTTCACTATCACTATCACTTCCTTGCTTAGGTAGTCTCATCCACTTGGTGTGTGTGTGTGTGTGTGTGCGTGTGTGTGAGAGTATGTGTGTGTGTTAATTACTTCAGTTGTGTCTGACTCTTTGCAACCCTGTGAACCATAGCCTGCCAGGCTCCTCTGTCCGTGGGATTCTCCAGACAAGAATACTGGAGTGGGTTGTCATGCCCTCCTCCAGGGGATCTTCCCAACCCAGGAATTAAACCCAAGTTTCTTATGTCACCTGCACCGGTAGGCGGGTTCTTTATCAGAACACCACCTGGGAAGCCCCCACCTGGTAGACCCCTTCCTAGTCAACTCATTATATCAATCCTCCTCTTACTGAACACTTGGCTCAAAACCCTTTACTACCTCAAAACCCAACCCTCAGAATTCCCATAGCTCCTAAGAGGGGCACAGATGGGCTCCTGGTCCCCTATTGGCGGTTGAATCCTTGCTACTGGGAATGTCCTGGGGACGGGGCCCATGCCTGGCTCATGCTGGTCCCTCTGGATGTCTTGCCCACTGAAGATGCTGGATGGATATTTCTGGAATGTACTTGTTGAGGGAGACTCATTCCTCAGTACAGAGAATCAACATTTGGGTCCCAAAAGACCTGGGCAGCTGTTTTGAAAAGGAGTGGAAATTACTGACCTTCAAAGCAAATTTGAGCTGAGGGTGTGTCTGAAACAAAACACAGAAAGGAGGTGGGAGCAGGGAGGGGACACAAAGGCCTTCCAGCTTTGGTGGCACACCCGGGAGAACATCTTCCAGAGCCAGGAGGAGGTGGAGGTCAGGAGGGCTGGGAGCACAGCCTCCGTCCCTCCTCCTTCTGCTTTTCAGGATGCTGCAGGGGAGTTAGTCATGTTTTTCTCAGGATAGGAGCAGGAGCTGGCTTCCTCTGAGCAGGTTCTCCTGCAATGGGAGCCCTGGGTCCCCGGAGGAAGGCAGAATGTGAGCAGGGCTCCATCAAGTCAGGCCAGCAAAATGGTGCGCGGCTGGCTGGCCGCATCGATCCGCCACGGGTGGGAGGAAGGCTGGCGGGGCCAGGCCTGCTGTGCTCAGCGGGTATCTCATCTGCTCTCTCCTTGGCCGTGCAGCCTTGAGAGTCTGTTTGCAATTACAGCCTGTTTTGATTATTAGGTCAGAATATTCATCTCCATGGGCTTATGATAAAAGGCCAAAGCAAGACGGCATTTCTTATTTCAGACTAAATCTCCCTCTGTGTGTGTGTGTGTGTGTGTGTGTGTGTGTGTGTATAATTTTTGCCTTTTTCTTGTTAAACCAATGTATCCAATTCTTGACTCCAGGAAGGTGGTAGCTGCAAGAGGCACCCCAGAGGCTGCGCACACAGTGGCCCTGCATGGTGGGAGTGGGAGGCTGGGGCCGCTCCCTTGGAGCCCCACCCCAGTGAGGAGGCCACAGCTAATGGGGCTTGCAACTCATTCAGAAGGCAGCTGGCTGCCAAAAGCAGAGGCTAGTGTTGGGAGAGTCCCAGGCCTAGAAGGGAGATTGAAAGTCAACTGTCCAATTTGAGGCCCCTGCTTTGCTGCTTCTTCACATCCCTTCCAAGTAGTTAGGCAATTTCTGCTCCCATTCCTCCAGGGATGGGGAACTCACTACCTTCTTGGGGCACCTGTCTCATTGAACATCAACTCTAAAAATGAGAACAGCTCTTTTCTTAGAAGATCAATAAACCCTTGGCCTCTAAATCTTCTCCAGGACAAATATTCCTCTTTCTTCAACACTGAGTTTAATATGGCTTCGAGTCTCATTATAATCCTGAATAAATGCAACCTCCCCCTGTGGTCTGAACACCCAGAGCAATCAGGGCTTCCACCTCCCTTCTTCCAAAAGAACTTCCTCTCTGTGCATGGAGCCTATGTGGTTTATTTATTTATTTATTTATTTTGGGCAGATATGGCTCTGGACCTTCTTCCAGAAGGTCCGAGGGCACAGGTGTAATCACTGCCACTCCCTCCCCTGAAGCTCAGTCACCTGTCCTCCCCACCCAGGCACCTTAAGTTCAGTCCCAGGAGTCTTCACTCTGTGGCTTCGCAGAACCTCAGGAATCGTCAGGACAAAGAAGAAAGGGGGCAGAGAAGAGAAAAAGAAGTCATTATCCTCTTGGTCCCAGAGTAGTCAGTATGCTTTCCCTGCCTCAAGGATGGGGTGGCCTGATTCCTGGAGGGGGAGACAGACAGAGAGATGGCATAGTCTCCTATGAAGCCCTTGAGAGCTTACAAACATCGTTTTCATCCATGTTCGTGTCAAGACAACTGTGCAAAAGAAACACCTGATTTATTTGTGTGATGACCATTTTATAAAACTGAGGTTCAGCAAGCCAGAGATTACCAAGCTAGTGAAGGTTGGCACTGGAAGAAGAGGCAGAGACATTCTTTAAGACAAAGGCTTGTTGACAGTCGGAGGGCAGGCCCAAAAGTACTGGGTTTGTTTTAGATGTCGTGATAATCAAACGTTATCAGTGCTCATCCAAACCCAGTCTTTGGGACTATGAGGGGGGACTGAGTTCATGTTTACAAAGAACATAGACGCAAATCAGGTCCCTCCCTGGCAAATCAGGGTATATGGTCCTCCTGCCACAGAGGTGTCCAGTTCCAGGTCCCCCAGCCACTCCCTTCTGCTCCACCACATTCACCTCAGAGAGCCTGGCAACACCCATTGTGTGCATGTATGTGTTAGTTGCTTAGTCGTGTCTGACTCTTTGCAACCCCATAGACTGTAGCCCACCAGGCCCCTCCGTCCATGGGATTCTCCAGGCAAGCACACTGGAGTGGGTTGCCACTTCCTTCTCCAAAAGGAACTATAGAAAGAAAGAAAGTGAAGTCGATCAGTCATGTCCTACTCCCTGCGACCCCATGGACTGTAGCCTACCAGGCTCCTCCATCCATGGAATTTTCTAGGCAAGAGTACTGGAGTGGGGTGCCATTGCCTTCTCCAGGCAAAACCCATTATACAGTGGCATCTCTTAGGATGCCATAGAGTTCCTCCGTCCTAGCTCAGACCTTCCCACTAGGATGCAGATTGTTCTGCTCAATCACCCTCCTAACGCCTCCTCCTGGATGACTCACAGGCCCAAAAATGCAGCCTTGTGAGTGTTCTGGTTACAAGCAGGCATCTGATCTACCCCACAGCATGTACAAGGAATCATAATAAAGACCAGTTCTCAGCACAGACACAGCCTTGAGCTCAGCTTCACCCCTTGACACAGCAATTCTGGCTGCTCTCCTCATTTCTGCCAGACTCACGGGATTTGTTCTCTAATCGGAAATGGATGCCCATTTCCCACTTACTCTCCCCTTTCAACTTGATTCTGAATTTAGATCTCAGTTTCCCTGCCCTGACTTCTCTGAGGAGCCAAGCCTCTGTCTGACTCAGGTGTTGGTTCAACTTAAGCCAGCGCCAGCCCCCATCCTGGGGTCTATTCCATCGCATTCACCCCACATTCACTGCTCGCCAAACACAGACTTGGCCAGGTGAACCCACAACCTCTCTCCCCCGAGAACTCATCTTCTTCCTGGATCCTGATACTAGTAGAAGCCGCTACTAGGTGTCCAGGCACCCAGGGGAGCCATGGTCTGCAAAACGATAGCCATGTTGCAGTGACTGACACCCATGTCCTCTTAGGCCCCACAGGAAAAATCACACGCGTGTCTGGGATCACCACTTCATTCTTTACTGTCTTCCCTTTCCTCACCCAAGGTGCCTAGCAGAACGCTGGCCTGTTTCAGCTCTCAACCACTGTTTGCTGAAACAAAAGGCAGGCTCAATCAATGAATGTCACAAAGCCAATGGGAGCCCAGTCGGGAAATTTGGCTTCATTCTGTTCCAGTTGTTCCGAAAGATTGGATTGATTTAATAGAAATGCTTCCTAACTCGTGAACAATTATTATTGTTTTAAATTAGCAGGAATAAAATTCCACCATCTTTCTCCCTGAAGCTACTTTCAGAGATGCGGAGCTGTAAATTCGCAGCACCCGCGAGGAGCTAGACAAACATTCATAGGGGCTGCAACTAAAAACATCTCCGATCCATATTTTTCCCTTAAGGGAAGGAGAGAGAGCTAAAGAGATAGGAGGAATTTTTTTTTTCTTTTCCTTTTGAAAGGGAAATCTTATAACTCTCTCCTGCCCTTCTTTCTGGCTTCACGAGAGATGCCTGAGGTTGAACGTGCTTGGCTGACTGAAAGAGGAAAACATGAAATAAATTTAACTAAGTGAGGCAGCTCGTGGGTTTCATGGCAAAAGCTGACAGCATTATGTAGTCTCACACCCACATCGCCCCATCGCTTCCCTTCCTCCATGCCATGCACACACTTACTCTTCAGGCTTTGGTTCAAACTGCAAGACTGGGCTGAGATTCCAGGTGACCAGAAATCGAGGCTTAGCCCCAGCTCTGCCCCCACCCACTGTGTGAGCTCGTTCCCTCTCTGAGCCTAGGTTCCCCCATTTGTCTATGAGTCATCTGTGAGTGTCCCAGCAGACAGTGGTGCTGGTCGATTTTTCTCCCTCTTTTGTGAGACCGAGTCATAGAGGACCTTCTCTCACCCTATACTCAGCACTCCTGGGGAAAACAGAGCAAGGCATGCACAGCAGTCCCCCAGCCAGCCTGGTGTCATAATCCCCTGGAAAGGTTCATGTACAAATGCATCCCAGGACCCTAGGGCAGACGAGCAAGTGGAACTGTGCAGCTTGTTCTGATGCGCAGCCCAGTCTAGGACCACGGAGAATGCTGGGAGCAGGTTTTGCCGCAGCTGCACCATTGTTCCAAGTCCCCCTCCCGGCAGAGCACCCTCCTCTGCTCCGGGGTGACTGAGCACAACTGCTTACGGATCCATCACATTGCTTTGACTCCTTCCCACATTTCAGGGCCTGAGCCACATACGAGTGCAGCAAAGACAAAGAAGACACGCCCCTGAGTGTGAGGAGCAAGAGCAGACTTGGGCACACAGCTGGGCCCCTCGAATGCAGTGTGACAAGAGCCAGCGTGGAGGCAGATCAGGTGGGAGCACAGAGGGAGGATTTCCAGTTGAGGTGTGTGTGATGTCGGGCAAGACACTAACCTCCGAAGCCTCAATCTCCTTGTGTACAAAGTGGGAATAAAAAGAGTGTGCTCCTCTTAGAGTGACTGGGATAAAGATCTGTGGTCAAATGGATGTAAATGTGTCTGGCACAGTTTCTGGTTTACAATTGTCTTGGGAATATGGCCAGTGAATCTAGATTTGTTTACCAACTCCCAACTCCTATGTCCACAAGTCAAGTGTGGGTGGTGCATATACGCATATACACACAGGCACACACACGCACACAGGCCCCAACTCCAGCTTCACCAGGGTCACTCCTGATAAAGGTTTTCCTCTGCAAACATTCCCAGTTCATGGACCTGTCTCTGCACTGTTCCCCCCACCCTGGCCCCCACCACACCCTTCCTCCCTGGCCGTCCTGTTGGAAACTCTTGCTCGGCCTGGGGGAGTGGGCCACACGTGCAATGAGCTTAAATAAGCTGGCCAGTGTTGTTTGTGGTTTTATAATCAAGTTTCCTCGGGAACGGAGAGCTGAGGGGTGAGAAACGGGTGGGAGCAGGGGAAGGGAGGGGACTGCTAGGGGGAGATGGATCTTGGGCACCAGCCAGCTCGGGGGTGTGCCCCAAGCTTCCATTGAAACCACGTGTGGAATACAGGGAGAGGTACAGTTTTGCTCAGCCAAAGAAGAGTCCTTCCAAGGACTGCTGGGCCATCTTGCAGGTAAGAACGAGGTGGGGCCCAGCCAGCCCCATGGCCTCCTGCCTTCTCCTCCCTGGAGTCCCAGCAGCAAGCCCCTTGAGGCTCCTCCTGCTGTTGTGCCTCCCACCCACTGCAGGGAGGAGGTCCAGCCACCCAGGCCTGGTCGAGGCTGGCCAAATCCTGCTGTCCTCCCGCCCTGCTCAGTCCAGTCAGGCCCAACCTCTTCCATGGCCCCAAAGGCCATTAACAGCAGATGATTATGCATGACATAATTTTTCTGAACATTTGGAAGTTGTGGGAAGTGAGTATAGCACAGAGCATGTGCTAAGTTGCTTCAGTCATGTCTGACTCTGTGCGACCCCATGGACTGTAGTCCGCCAGGGTCCTCCGTCCTTAGGATTCTCCAGGCAAGAGTACTGGAGTGGGCTGCCATTTCCTGTCTCCAAGCACAGAGCATGATGGGAAACAAAATGGATGATCTGACAGGTAGCAGCAGATTGACTCCCAGGCCCTTCTTCCCCACTCAGAAGAGGGTCTGTCCACCCTCCCTTTTCTTGGAATCCCTACAGCCCCAGTCCTGAGCTTCCAGGGATGAGAGTTCTGACTACAGAGAGGAAAGGAGGAGGACGGGAGGGAGAGAGAGGAGGAGGGTAATCAGAAGCCATTATGTGTGTTCCACCGCAGCCAATCTTTTCCCAGAAACCCAGGGAGCAATAACCTCTCGACAGGTGAGGAGTGTGAGGCTCCGAGAGGTAAAAGGGGTTGCCCAAAGTCTAGATTTAGGAAATGGTGGGGTTGGCTTTCCACCCACTTACCCACCCATTCATTCAACACCTTGGATTGGCCTGCTCAGAAGCAAGAGCTCGGGAAGCCCCGAGTCATTTCACAGCCAAGCAGGAGAAGCATGGGAGTTGGGGCGGGGGGCGGGGGACGGGGAGGGGGGAGGCTCCCAAGGTGCCAGCAGGGGCCTGGGCCCCGGATCATTCCCTCTCCAGCTGGTTCTGACTGACTGAGCCATCGCGGGGCGCCCCGAGCCATGGGCACAGTAAGCTCAGGGAGTTTAACAAATGTTTATAAAACCTTTTCATATGCAGTTAATGATCCTTATTAGGACCTGAGAAAGCAGTCGCTCATGCCACATCCCAGCTTTAAGGAGCGTTTTATTATTACACGCCACTCTGCAAATTAATGAGAGAAGCCGTGGCCCATTTGTCAGCGGGGCCAACGACCGGGGATGCTGGCAAAGAGGGCTTTGTCCCAGAGCTGCCTGGGCCCCATTCCCTGCTCCACCTGCCCTCCCCACTACCCCCAGATGCCCACCACTGTCGAGTTGCCAGCCCACCAGCTGCCACGGCTGAAAAGGGACCACCTTGAGGCTTCCATGACCTCAGATCCCTTTGCCCGGGCCTGAGCCACCGCAGATCCTGGCTACCTCTTCCCTGAGGTGCTGGGATCAGGTCCTTCCACATTCTGAGGGGACAGAGGAATGAGAAATACAAATGCCTGGGCCCCTGCCCCTAAATCTGAATTCCTAACCAGGTGCCCAGCTGGTCTGAAGACCAACACCCGGGCCGGAGACATGAGCTCAGATGTCTGCGTGAGAATCCTGGCCCTGGCCCAGCTGTGTGGCCTTGGACCACAGAGCTCTGCAGTTTCCCTCAGTGTCCCCACGTGTAACATGGGGATGTCGTATCTATCACAAAATGGTTTTTGTAAATATGATGTCATCCTGTGTGACCAACGTGTGTTTTGTCTTGAAACTGCTCTGCTGTTTGAATCATAGAATCATAGTGTTTAGAACAGGAAACCACCAAGGTCAGGGTGAAAAACAGCTGGTGGAACTGGGCAGAAGGGACTGGATGCACGAAATGCTCATAAATTGGCTGATTTTATCTTATGTGAATTTTACCTCAATACAAAAAAATAAATCAATCTCCTTTTCATCTTAAATGTGTTCTATCGAGCAGTGTCCGAGGCTGGTTCCCTCTGCTCAGTGAGCTCCTACTCACATTTCAGGGTTCAATTTAGAAATCATTTCCTCCAGGGTTCCTCTGCTGGCCTCTCAAAGGAGGTGTTCCCTAATACCATGCCCTCCCCTCACCCCCAGGAGGGGACACTATCAGATGTTCAGGGTCCACCTGCTGGTACCACAATAAAAGATGGGGCAGGGGGTGGTTCCCAATCACAGACACCCCTCACTGGGCACACAGTGGGCACTAACTTCATTGGAGCCCATCATTCACAATAGAAGGGCTCCAGGATCCCCCACAGATACCAAACTCCATGAATGCTCAAGTGCCTTATATAAAATGGCGAATATTTGCATTTAACCTACATACCTCATCTCATACACTATAAATCATCTCTAGATTATGTATAAGACCTAATACAATGTATGTTGTATGTTCAGTTGCTCAGTCATGTCTCTTTACGAGCCCATGGACAGTAGCCTGCCAGGCTCCTCTGTCCATGGAATTTCCCAGCAAGAATACTGGAGTGGGTTGCCATGCCCTCCTCCAGGGGATCTTTCCGACCCAGGGATTGAACCCTCGTCTCCCTCATCTCCTGCATTGCAGGAAGATTCTTTACCCTTGAGCCACGGGGGAAGCCAATAAACAAATGTAAATGCTACATAAATTGTTGCTGGAGTACAGTAAGTCAAGTTCAGTGTTTTGGGAACTTTCTGAAAATTTTTTCCCCAAATACTGTCAATCTGTGGATATAGAATCTGTGGGTGTGGAACCCACGGATATGGAGGGCTAACTATATTTACTTGTAGAATGGCAGCTCTGACTCTAACCCAGCCCTGATTTTAGAGACAAAGCTGGTGTAGCCCAGTGGAGGACCAGGCCTAGCCCCGGGTCACACAGTTGCTTAGTTGGTGGAGGAGATGGAGGCCAGGCCTCTCTATCCCTGGAAGAGTCCCAGCACAATCCCCTTCCTGGTCACCAGCTCCCGTGGGTGGGAAGCACAACCCAGGCACGTGAGCCTCTCCTTCCAGCCATTAGCTCATCTTGCCATGGCCTGTGTGCTAGGGCCCTCTGTCTGCCCTTCCTGTTTCCCCAAGCCATGGCTATTTACGTTGTCAAGGGCTTATCACAAACAGGCAGGCAAAGACCCGTATCCTAGGGAACCTTGTCCCTGGAACCTCCTACCAACACAAGGTGTGGGTCACGGGGACCTGCAACTTCCATATGATCCAATGGAAATGGTTCACACACGGGGTCTCAGTTTCCCCACCTCTAATGTAATAGGTGGCGGCAACATACTGATTTAACACCACTTGGAGTGATATGGCTGAGAGCAGAGCCGCCTGGGTCTAGTCCCGGTTCTGCTCCTTATTGTGAGACCCTGACCATCCAGGCATGCCTGGCTTCCTCTCTGTAAAATGGCTATGATTCTTGTACTTACTTTTCAAGTGTGTAGTACCTCGCATGTATTTAGAACCATGCCTCATGTCTGTAGCAATGTAAGCGCTCAGGGATGCAAGTTATGATTTTTGTAAGTCCTTTCCTGCCCATCACGACCTGATATCTGATTGCCCTTCCCTTACAATGTGGAGTGTAGCAGCCCATCATAGTGCTTCTCACTGAGTGACTGTCAGCCCCTGACCGGCACAGGTCACCAGAACATACACAGGCACATGCAGGGAAAGGCTGGATACGAGCCCTGGTTCTGGCATCTTTGAGCTTGGATGCACCATAAAAACCACAAAGGGAGTTTACAGAGGAAGATCAAGGTCTGAAGATCAGACCTTCAGGGAAGGCTGAAGCTGCCTTCACTCACCCAGCTATGTAGAGGAGGTCTGGGGATAACCCAGGCCTGGGGCAGGGAGCAGGGACTAGACTCTGCCTGGGTGGTCAGACGACTCACTGCCCTTGTTGGGCCTCTGTTTCCCCAGCTATAAAATGGGTGCATTAATCCCTGTCCTACCTAGTCCTCAGAAGGGACACAGTGCATGTGGGGGGAGGCTGTGAGCTGCACCTCCTGGAGGGTGGACAGGACAAGGCACCTCCCAGTTACCAGATGTCATTTCCAGATAGCCAGAGCAGCATCTCCAAGTGTGGCCTCTCCCTAGGACCCCAACTTGAGTCGCCCGATGGGCAGCTCCACTTGGCTGTCTCAGAGGTGTCTCCAGATCAATGGAGCCAAAGCAAAACTCTCTATTCCTGCTCCAACCTCCAAATCTGCTCCTCTCAGTGACCATGACTCCCACCATTCACCAGAGGTTCGAGGTCACAAACTTGCCCTTTCATTCTTCTCCTACATCCACCCTTGCAGCAAAGCCAATGAACTCTGCCTTGAAAACACACCCCAAAGCTGCCTCTCCATCGCCACTGCCAACCACCAGAGTCAGCGGCAGCCACTTCGACCGGGACTGTACAAGAGCCTCCTGGCTTCTTTTCCAGCTCCGGCCCTCGGGCCCCTACTTTAATTCATTTAAAAATAACTGATCCCATCATTTCTCTGTTTAAAAACCCTCTTAAGTCTCCTCGTCTGGTTGAAATAAAGCACATACCTCTTACCTACCCCACAGGCAATCTTACGACTGCTCTTATCTCTTGCTTCTCTCTTCAGTCTTGTCCCAGACACACAGGACATTCTCCTTGCCTGGAGCAAGCCAGTTCTCTCCTTCCTGCATGTTCTCCCCATGGTCTTGCAATAGCTGCTCCTTCTTATCATTCAAATCTCAGAGAGGAGTCCCCACCGCCCAAGTACAGTCCCAATCTGGGACTCAGTAACCCACTGGACTCTTGCCATCTGACATTCTTCCTATCTGTTTGCTTTGCTGTCTCTGTTGTTCCCCACAAGACTGAGGGCAAGAAACACCCTTCTGGCTCCCTAGTATAGGCCTGACACAGTAGGTGTTCAGTAAATATTTGCTGACTGAATGAATGAAGAGATGAATGTGTATAGGAGATAAAGCCTCAAAAATTCCATGCTGCATGCAAAGGTTTACCAGACAAAGGGACCTAAGGCCTTAAGTGAAGAAACAATTTAAATGGAGGCATCTCCTAGACGAGGAAACAGGAATCATTGGCATTGGATGCCAAGTCTCAGCTGTACAGTTTCTTCTACTATGAAAGTCCTGCTCCCTCTTCACCTGCCTGTGAAACTTCTCCTTATCATTCAACATTTGACTCCTATCACTTGTTAATAAGTCAAGCCTTTCCTGACCCTCTCCCCCATCATCAAACTTTTCAGTCTTCCTTCACATTTCTGTAGACTCCTTCCCACCTCTAGCCTGGTTCTAGATCTGGACTGTCTTTGAACCCTGGAGCTGAGTTTGAGGCTGAGCCACATCTGGGTACCCACCCCACAGCCTGGCACTTGGTACAGGGTTGGCACTCAATAGAGCTTTGCCCATTATCAACACAGTCAGTCAGCTGGATTCTGCCAGGCTCTGGGGAAATGGTGATGTGAAGATGAGCTCTCTGCCCTCTGGACTGTGCTTGCAATCTAAATGGGAGACCAAGATGAGCATACAGCAAGCTAATAATTGCTTTAATAGATGTACACATAAAAAGTGCAACAGGACCATAAGGACCATAAGCAAAAATTAATCAAGTTACAAAATGACACCAACAGTGGGACATCATTTCCATAGGGCTTTAAAACCTGAAAAACCAACTTTTGCATTGTTTAGTAGTAGTAACAGTTGCTCAGTCATGTCCGACTCTTTGCGACCCCACGGACCCCACCAGTCTCCTCTGTCCATGGGATTTTCCAGGCAAGAATACTGGAGTGGGTTGCCATTCCCCTCTCCAGAGGATCTTCCTGACCCAGGAATTGAACCTTGGTCTCCTGTATTGCAGGAGAACTCTTAACCCTTTGAGCTACAGGGAAGACCTAAAAAAAGTATCAGTGAAAACCTGAAAAATCAACCTTTGCATTGTTTACGAACACACAAATACATGGTAAGAAAAAAATTAAAACATGCATGAGAATGAGAAACACCATCTTTGGGGAGATAAGAAGACAGAATTGTGGAGGTTCACATATACACCTTTAACCGTTTCTATAGTATTTTGATTAATAAGAAAAAATTTAAGTACATATGGCATAATATTAAGATATATTGAGGCGGGTATTCCTTGTTGTTTAATATGCTAGTAGAGTCAAAGGGTTTGAAAAATTTCCAAGATCATTTTACATTAAATACAGTGTGATTAAAGAAAAAGCATCTAATCTATTGAATGAGTGCCTGATGGGTAGGTAGATAAGTGGATGGAATAATGAACAGATGATGGTGGAGGATGGATGGCTATGTGGATGGAAGGATGCATAGATGGGTGGCCAGTGGGTGGTTGAAAAGGAAAATGGATGCGGGGGTTGATGAGTGGTTGGATCAAATGAACGGATGAGGGAAACACTGCTGCTGTTGCTAAGTCACTTCAATCGTGTCTGACTCTGTGCGACCCCACAGACAGCAGCCCACCAGGCTCCCCCGTCCCTGGGATTCTCCAGGCAAGAACACTGGAGTGGGTTGCCATTTCCTTCTCCAATGCATGAAAGTAAAAAGTGAAAGGGAAGTCACTCTGTCATGTCCGACTCTTCGCGATCCCATGGACTGCAGCCCACCAGGCTCCTCCGTCCATGGGATTTTCCAGGCAAGAGTACTGGAGTGGGGTGCCATCGCCTTCTCCGGAAACACTGCTAGAGCTTCTCAAATTTTACCCTGTTCCCTCCACGTTCATCCCACTCGACTACACATCAAGCCACGTGCTAGTCCCTGACGATGATGGATATAGGATACTGACAAGTCACTTCCCTACAGGATCGCAAAGCTGGGGCAAGAGTCAAACCCAATGGGGAGACAGCAAGCAGTGCTGCAGACAGTGGTCATGAGTGTGTGTCCAATATGCTGAAGGGACAAAGTGAAAGGAAGACAAACTCCCAGAATTTGTCCTTGCACAGTGGAAGCAGGATTTCTGCTGTGTCCTTGCAGCATGGATGGGTTTCATGGCCCCTGTACCTGGGCAGGGGAGGGAGGTGGGGAGCCCACACATGGTCCTACACCTTGACCCTGATGTAGCACGTTTTTATCTCACCAAACAGCTACCCAACAAGAATCTTTATTGCTCGGCACAGTCTCCCAGCTAACTGGGAGAGCATTTTTCTAATTACATTTCCCTTGAAATACACCCGGGTTTGAGTTAACACCTCTTCAGTCTGCCAAAGACTAAGTCATTTTAAAATTAGTTCTGGAGGTTTTGCAAAAAAACCCCACCGGGATACAGCATTCCTTTCCCACCAAGCTGCAGGCCGAAAACTCTCCCTAGATGCCAAGAGCAATTTTCCTTGGAGACTACGAAGCAAGCGCCCAGGGAAGGACCCGCATTCTGGCCTGCCAGGCTCTCAGATCTGTTGAATGGCCTTCACAAAGCTGCTGGATCGATAGAATCATAAATGCATTTTGCCCTAAGCAGTCTCACTGATACTTTTTAAAAACCATACGGATGGGAGGGAAATGTGATCCATATGGTTTTGAATCATTAACACTTAAAATCGTCAAAATAGAGAATTTTTTTTTTCCTGGAGAAATTTCATAGCCAAGGCGCCTTTAGTGGCTCTTTAATAAACTGTTTAGAATTCTGTTGTTCCCCCTCAAAACACACACGTACAAACCCACATGTGCCACACATGTACGCACAGCCCACTGACTCTGAGAGGGCGTCAGTGCGAAGTACAGCCCGTTACACACCATCTATTCCCGAGACAGGGTGGGTGAGTGGCCGCTGAGAGAACTTTTGAACGCTTGGGTGGTCAACGAAGTTGACTTGGTTCAGTTATTCAGGGTAAAGGGTTCCATACAGCTGTGGAGCTCATCTGGACAAGAACCTTAATGGGAGAGATGAGAAAGTTGAGGTTCAAAGAAGGCCCCAGATTCTTTAAGATTTAGTGGAAGTCATAGAGGGGTACTTTTGGATAAGGTCGTTACAGCAGGGTGCCTGTGGCTGATCCCATGTGACTCAATGGCAGGGTATGAGGTAGGGATACGGGCAAGAAAGAGAGGTTAGGAACTGATCACAGCACACATCCCACGGCTCCCCAAAGCCTAAACACGTTGATCTTCTAAAGTCTAAACACTCTTGACTTCCCTAGCCTGGAAGTCAAGGTTGTGGAAGAGGGCACAATCTTTTCTACGAAACACAAGTCAGAGTCTAACTCTGGAAGCAACAGAAGGGATGGTTTAGAAACAGAGGGTGATTAGTTAAAGCTCTTGGGAGAAATGAGGATGGCATGGGCTTCAGGACAGAATATTAGAGAGAAATTCATTAGGATTTGAGACCAAATGAGTATAACCAGTGATGGAGAATATGAAAGTGCTATCAGTTTTCCACGACTGTTCTAACAGATTGCCACAAACTTACTGAGAAAACACATACATTTATTCTCTTACAGTTCTGAAGGCCATAAATCCAAAATGAATCTCACAGGGCTAAACTCAAGGTATCAGCAGGACTATTCTTTCCGGAGGCTGGCTCCAGAGGAAAAATCATTTCTGGCCTCTTCCAGTTTCTGCTTCCTCACCTCTTCCAGGGACTGTCAGCAATCTTTGGCCCGTGGCTACATCACTCCAACCTCTTGTTTCCACTGTCACATCACCTACTACTCATTCTGAGCCTCCTGTTTCCCTCCTGTCAAGTCTGTTGTGATTATATCAGGCTCTCCCAGATAATCCAGGATAATCTTCCAATCTCAAAATCCTCAATTTCATCACATCTGCAAAGGAATTAGGATGTCAACATCTTGGGGTAGGGAGAGGGATTAGTTAGCCCACATCAAAAATGAAATCCAGATTTCTGATGCTGGCAACTGAATGGAGTTTTTAACCAAGAATGAAGGACATTGGTGAAGAAGATGACGAGCCTGGAACTTCCTTGTGGTCCAGTGGCTAAGACCCTGAGCTTCCAATGCCTACGGTTCAATCCCTGGTCAGGGAACTAAATCTCACACGCTGCAACTAAAGATCAAAGATCTCTTGAGCTTCAACTAAGAACTGGCACAGCCAAAGAAATAAATATTTTTAAAAATATAAAAAAATGATCAACTTGATGTAGGAGATGCTGATTCTAATTAGAACTTGGTAGATATCCAGGAAGGGCATCCTGATAGGTAATAATGATCTATGGAGATTCAGAGCAGAGGATGGGTAATCTGAGAGTGTCACTTTCAAGTCTTCAACAGCATGGATACAGCTGTATCCCTAGGAATAAAGGAAGGTTTTCTTATTCCTCACTCATTTCCTAGGCAAAAAGTGCCGAGACTAAAAACAGAAAGCGGGGGGGAAACCAGTTCGGGGCATTAGAATTAGACAGAGAGGATATATTGCTGGGGATTGAGGAGGGGTCAGACTGTTGATTCAAGAAGGGGGAGTGGGGGACTTGGCCAGTGGTCCAGGGGTTAAGACCTCACCTTCCAGTGCAGGGGATGTGGGTTCCATCCCTGGTCAGGGAGCTGAGATCCGACATGTCTCGTGGCCAAAAATCCAAAACAACAACAACAAAAAAACAGAAGCAATATTAAAACAAATTCAATAAAGACTTAAAAAAGACAAAAGGGGAGTGGGTATATGATAAGGTGGGGTGGGGTGGGGATCACGGTGTCAGATACAGAACAAAGACCTCCAAATACAGAATAAATAAGGTAGGAATCACACCTCATTGGTGACCTCAAAGACACTGGAGCGGAAACAAGTGCTCAAATTTCCAGAGTTCTAAAGGATGGCGGCCACACATTTCGTGGAAAAGTGTTAACAGGGAGAGAGCTGAGGTGGCAGGCTCGGGGACTGAGCTGAATTGGATGTAGAGGGTGGGCTTCCCAGGTGGCTCAGTGGTAAAGAATCCACCTGCCAACGCAGAGTGAAAGACAGGAGGGGAGGAGCGGGCAGGAGCTGAGAGCAGCCACACCGAGCTGGAACAAGTCCCTCCCATCCCCCACACCCCCGACCCCATCCTCCAGGAACCTCAGCCTAGCCCTCCCTCCCACGTTTCCCAAACCAGAACTCAGTTCTCTGCGCGACCTTGGCCAACTCACTCCCTGTCTCTAGGCCTCCTGGTGAAATGAGAGACTTGGAGGCAGTGACCGCCAAAGGCTTTTCAGCCCTCTTGGCCTCCAAAGCACAGCCTTGGACGTGGAAGGGCTGTCTGAGCTGTTGCAGAGGCCCCCACCTCTTTGGAGTCAGGCCCAGGCCTCTGTCATTGCGTAAACATGATGCAGGCCTGTTTGGTGCCACATAGCTGTGGTTTTCTGTTTTCCCCAGCAGTAGCTATAAGGCTGGGCTGCAGTTGAGACAGCCCAGCAGGAGGGAGAGGGTGGGGAGGAGGGCAGGAGAGAGAGCGCTTCTCTGTGCAGCCTCCTCCGCTTGGCTGGAAAGTTTGCAGAAAGGAAAAAAACATGCATACGTTAGACCTTTCCTCCACCTCCCGGCACCAATTCCAAAGAAAATGGGTCCTTTCTAGCACCTTTCATAACAGAAAATCAATTCTCCAGGTCAACCTCCTCTGCTTTGGAGCAAATACTCTCACGTGGCCTTCGTGAACACAGCCTTGGGCAGGTCTTAGAGTGAAAGAGCAAGGCCCGGGGGGTCAGAGTGGGTGGGAGTAGAACAGAAGGTACCACAGGCCCGGACAGGCAGTCCTCCCTGTGGCCAGGTGCACAGTAGGTCCAGATAATGGGTGTTTCTTAAGCCAAGGAGAACTGAATCCAGGAAGAATACAAGTTCATCCTTGAAGAGAACAAGTGGCAGTGTAGGGCATGGTTGGTGTGATCCGTGCCCCGCATGGACCCGTTGCCGGCCCACAGCTCCACCCCCCAGCTGTCGAGCAAGGGGTGGGGAGATGGTGGGTTACTAACAGCACACACCGTACCCTTCCCCACAGAACTGCCCTTGGCTGATAGGAGCCAACTCTGCAGAAGATTCAGGAATTTCTTGGGCTTCCCAGGTGGCACAAGTGGTAAAAAATCCGCCTGCCAATGTAGGAGGTGCAAGAGAGGCAGGTTGGGAAGATCCCCTGGAAGAGGAAATGGCAACCCACTCCAGTATTCTTGCCTGGAGAATCCCAAGGACAGAGGAGCCTGGTGGGCTACAGTCCATGGGGTCGCAAAAAGTCAGATAGGACTGAGTGACTGAGCACTCTATCCTTGACTTACAGATGCTGGAGTTTAAATCTCAGCTCCTGATTCATGTTGTCACATAGCAAAAACCAACACAACATTGTAAAGCAATTATCTTCCAATTTAAAAAATTGCTTTAAAAATAAATAAATCCAAGCCCCTTTGCTTCAAATTGGGACAAATCTTTGGTGCAATTCATACTCTAGAATTTCCAGTGAGATCAGGGTAAGAGACCGTTACATCTCTGCTTTGTAGGAGGCCTCTCTGGCTTCACTCACTGACTGCTTCACTGGCTTCTTCTGAAAACACCCCTCAACAAGGCACTTGCCCGGGAATCCCCATTTCACCCTCTGTTTATAGTGAACCTGACCTAGCACGATGGGGAGAGCTTTCTAGACAAGACCCGGCTCAGGGAGGGGTCTTTCCTATCTCAAGCCAAGCGAGTTGTCAAGCTGCTCACTCGCGGCGGGAGAGAGCAGAGGGCACGTCACAGCTGGCATGTGGCTGGGTCAGAGCTGCCTGGTGCCGCTCTGTGCACCCAGGAGAGCTGCCGTGCTCAGCCACAGCAGCGGCAGACAGGACCAGAGCACAGCCCAGCTGGCAGAAGCCTCTGAGGCCACCCAAGGCTGCCTAGACTCACTGCGGCTCTAGCTCTGCTGACCAGTTAAAAGAGTCAACTAGGGGCCAACATAGAGGACAGGAGCCTGTAGACCACCCAGACCAGAGCATCACTAGGAAAAAGAGCTGGGCTCTGAAAGGTCCGGGGACTACACCAGTACCGCAGAGCCCTCCCTTTGGTGGCACCAGAGCTACTGAGCTGTGCAAATATGTATAACCAGGGCAAGAGCAATAATAATAGTGATCATTATATATATATATATATATATATATATATATATATATCCTGAATTAGTGGTAAAGAATGCACCTGCCAATGCAGGAGACAAAAGAGACTGCGATTCGATCCCTGGGTCAGGAAGATCCCCCCGGAGAAGATCCCACTCCAGTATTCTTGCCTGGAGAATCCCATGGACAGAGGAGCCTGGCAGACTACAGTCCATGGGGTTTAAGAGTCAGATACGACTGAAGCAACTTAGCATGGAGCACGTATGAACCAAATGCTGCTCTGGGTCAAGCCCCTGCTAACGCACTACATCCAGTTATTTTACTTAATCCCCTCACCACAATAGGTATTACACTCTCCATTTAGATACAATGCTGGACACGCCTACTTGTGTAGCACATACATGCTTGCGTATAGTTGGGAAAATATACATGTTCAGACCATACACAGCCCCACGTGATACCCACTGGTTTGATTAGCAGCTGAAGAATGAATTCAGCACTATGCATGGAACAGTTTATTAAGGATACTACCCTTAAGAAGGCAACATGAATCTCTGATGTTCTTGGAGCTCTGGCTCATGGGCCCTTGGGGTCTCCTGCACTCCAGCAGCCACTGCCTTCAGCCCAGAGCAGGCAGAGCTGGCCACCAGTTCACAGCCCCTCCTGCCCTAATCCCTCAGATCTTCAAACCTGTGGCCTCTCCCCTCTCCCAGGCGAGGGTGTCAAGCCTGGTTCTAAAGTCGTATCAGGGAACAGCTGTGCCAGGAGTCAGGTCTGCTTGTTGCATCCACACTGGTAGAAACAGACTGCACGTGACCTTGACCTCCTTCTGTGAAGTCAGCATCTGAGGTGCTGAGCTGCAGGGACCCAGATGTCCCAGAGAGCGCCCAACACCTTCAAATACTCCCAGAGTTGCTCCAGGCTCAGCTCAACCCTACACCACTGACCCCTCACTCTGTGGTCCCTGGGGAAATGGGCTGGTCTCCATGAGGCCTCTAGAACACCTGGCCTTAACCCAAGTCTCCTGCACTCAGAGCTCTGGATTTGGAGTCCACAGACCACGGTTCCTACAGTCCTGGTCTCTGCGAGAAGCAAGCTCCAAGTCCCTGCTCTTCCACTGCAACTCTAGGAACACCAGCACCACCCGCCAAAGACAAAGCCTGTCTCCACTTCTGTGAAATGGAGATGAAAGTGTACGCATGGGTCAGCATTGTAGGTTAAGCTGTGTAACAATCCCCAGGTCTCCTTGACTTCATATAGCTTTACTCTCAGTCACATAAAGGCCTACACCAGGCAAGCATCCTTCCTTCATCTTGTCGCTTTGGCCTCTAAGGCCACTGCAGAAGAGGGGACAGCAGATGGTAGAGCTACACATTCATTAACTGCCTCCGTCACAGGGGCACACGCACGTTTCCTGGGCCTGAAACTTACACAATGTAGGGGCTCTAAGATAATTTATATAAAATTATAATACATGTAAACTATATTTTTTACAGCTGCTCCAACACCACTGTACACAGAAATTATAAAACAACATACTCAAGGCCCCCAGAGAGCAGGACCAGGACAAGAGAGGCGCCTGGAGCCCCACACTCCATTAGCCTCAGGATAAATCAGATCTGCAGGCTGGAAGGGACACACCCCTGTTGCTCACAGTCCAGTAGCCAGAACTAGGACACAGGCCAATCTCAGCACAGGAGGCTGGGGGGTGTGAGGGAGCGCCTGGCTCCTTGTGAGTAGGAACCCGCTCCAAGAGCATGCTGGGCCCGGGCAGCTGGGTGATAGAGGCCTGGAGATTGCAGGCAGGAGGAAGCCAGATGCAAATGCAGGGATCCGGGAGGTCAAGAGGTAGGTCAGGGGAGCTCTGCCTAGCCCAGAGTCAAGAGGGCAAGGCTCTGGTCCCAGAGCTGTGCTTTCTCAGCGGTGAGAACCTGAGACACTTCTTCAACCCTCCTGAACCTCCCTGGCCCCATTGCCCAGCTTTGTAAACTCATCCTGATCGCCCAATGTGATCTCAAAGAGAAAGCAAGATCAACAGCCTACAACGGCTGTGCAAACAGCCCCAGGCTGTGCAGAGTGAGCCCCGTTGTAATTCTTTTTAGCAGAGCTGCTCTTTCTTCCTTCAGACACCTGAACTCTGGTGGTCCCTGGTCCCCGAAGCTGAGGATAATCTCTGCTTCTTCAGGTTGTCCTGCCTTACCCCATCTGCCTCAGTGAGACAACCAGGGCAAACGTTGCAGATTCAGCTGCTGCATGAACCTGCTGGATTGTCCAGGAAGATTCTAGAATATCAGAGTCCAGATGGTTGTCCAAAGGTTAGCTTATCCTTGGCGGATACTGAAAACGCTCAACTCTTCCAAGGAGTCCCCAGCAGGTGCTGACAGGACTGTCAGAAAGTAGTCCAGCCATTATGGGCAGCACCACCATGCTGCCTCGCCACAGTAGAGCTGTTTTTAAATCTCCATAGCCCCCCTCTGCAACCCCGTCACTCTAGAATGTCAGACCACATCATAATAAACACATCAGAATGCATCTACATCCCACTTCAGATATCATTTACATATAACTTCATAGGCGCTGAGACGAGTTGAATTTAACAACTTGACATGATGTTACATTATGCACATATTCAATTAAACATCAATTAATTTTGATTTTGCAGTCATTTTTTGAAGTCGATCATTTTTTTTCAAGTATCAAATATTCTTGGAAAAATAGTAATCTGTTGGCCTTGGGCTTGGGGTACCCATAGATAAGCCAGCCCCTGGACACCACCCTTTCTGGAGTGAACAGCCAAGCTCTTCTGTCCTCTCAGAAGATTCAACTGGGAAGTGACCCACTGTCTGTGTCATCCCTGGAGGGGGCCGCTCGTGTTCCTGTCAGGGACTTTGTCTCTGTCCTGCCCCGAATGAGGAGCTGAGAACATAGTGTGGGGCTGGGTGACCACAGGGGCTGCCAGAGTCCATGTTCAGAGCAGAAGAGCAACAAGAAGAGGCTTAGGCTGTCAGAAAAGCTGCATGACCATAATAAGACTCCTGTCTTGGCCAAGGTCACAGAGCTGTCTGTGGCCTGCTCTCTGCCCCTCTGAGCTTCATTTTCCCTAGCTGTAAGTCAGCAAGTAGCAAATGAGGGAGGCCAAGGTGCTCACTATAATCTTTCCCTTATTTTCTAGATCTACAGAGCTGCCATTTTATAGTGTGATGTTTATTCTGGTACTTTCTGCTTCAGGGTATCAAAGTCAGCACAGTGAAGTGTGGGTATTTCTACTGCTGAAAAGCTATCATTTGTGAAGGGGTTGTAGGGTGTGTAACAGGGTTTGTGCATGTGTGAGTGAACACATGCACACATCCTGGAGAAGTGCAGGTACACGTGGACATGGGGTGTGGTGCTGTGTGCGCCTGTGTTGTGTAAGCAGACATGTACGAATTTGTGAATTGGTGTCATATGTGCATGTATGAGGTATGGATGCGTGAGTGTGCATTTGTGTGTACAAATGTGTACGTGTGCAGGGCAGCAAGGCCAGGTAAGAAGGAAGGAATTCAAGGGCCTTCCTGGTTCCGAGTTCCCCAGAACCCTTTCTTTCTGGAAGGTGTTCCGCTTTGGCCATCAGCCTGGCTGTCGTTTGCTCCCATAGGAGGGCATCGCTGTCCTTGAGAACAAGGCCAGGAACTAGGAGACTCTGCCACTAGGCACGGAACACACTTGACATTTTACAAAGGTCTTTCTCTTCCCTGTTTTTTCTTGACCCCAAGATAGAATTTGTGAGGTTGGTAGTATCATTCCCATTTTTCAGATGAGCCATGACAAGTAAGAAGGCATGGGTATGAGATGTTCCCACTCCACATTTCCAGTCACTGCAGAAGGTAGGTGGGGTGGCCCTTTACAGACATGGCTTTTTCTTGGACACATCTGTCTCTGACTTCTTCCTGGCCCATCAGGCAGGACCCAAGGTCAGTGGGGAGAACCTGTCAGGGGTGGTGGGCAGCAGCCCCAGTCCGAAGCCGGGGGCGGCACAGGCTTCCCTGGTGGCTCAGACAGTAACAAATCCTCCTGCAATGCAGGAGACCTGGTTCAATCCCTGGGTCAGGAAGATCCCCTGGAGGAGGGCACGGCAACCCCCTCCAGTATTCTTGCCCAGAGAATCCCCATGGACAGAGGAGCCTGGTGGGTTACAGTCCATGGGGTAGCAGAGTAGGACACAACTGAGCAACTAACACTTTCTTTCACAGAACCACAGCAATGGGTAAACCAGGGTGCTGAGTGCTACGGACGTGTCAGGTCTCGCCTCAGATCGCTGCTGCTGGAGATTAGCAGCTACAGTCATGGGGCCAGGGAGCCATCTCCTCAGAGCAGCTGGGCAGGGCAAGGCAGGGCGGGGATGAGGGAGCTACTCATGGGTGGGAGGAGTTTCACGTGGCCCTGTGCCAGAGCACCCAGGGTCACTGGGCCAGTCCCCAAGTCCCAAGCTGGGGCATCACCGGTTCTCTGAGTCTTACGCCCCTGTGGTGACGTCCAACACACTCCATCACCTAGTCCACTCCTCACAGCAATCCTACATGGTTGTCATTTCTTGTGCCCATTCTGTAGATGAGGAAATTGAGGTCCTTGGAGATTAAACAACTGGCAGAAGACCCAAACTCTCATTCCAGCTGGGTCTGGGCAGAGTTCAGAATAAGGTGGTTAGGGGGCATCTTGTGGCTCAGCTGGTAAAGAATCTGCCTGCAGTGTGGGAGACCTGGGTGTTGGGAAGATCCCCTGGAGAAGGGAAAGGCTATCCACTCCAGTATTCTGGCCTGGAGAAGTCCATGGACTGTATAGTCCATGGGGGTCACAAAGAGCTGGACACAACTGAGTGACTTTCACTTTCACTTTTTCACTTTTCAGGGGGCGTCTACTATGTATCAGGAACTATGCCAGGCACTTTTCAGGTAACATCTCATTTATACCACACAAATCAGTGAGGTAGAGAGTATCCCCTCCATTTTGGAGCAGAAACAGAGCAATTCGTTTGCCCAACATCTTAATAGAAGGATCCAAACCCAGGTACACATGCCTCAGAAATATTTAATGCAGCTGGGATGATCTTAATGTATACATCTGACCAGGCCACATCTCTGTTTCCCGCTGCTCCCTGGTGCCTCAAGGACCACAGGGAAATTCAAGAGCCTTAACCTAACATCCAAGGCTGTCCACCCTCTGGCCCTGAGCACGGCTCCTTCTCTAGCCTGTCTCCCTACTCAGCCACCTGCAGTCACAGTGCTGTGTCCCCTTAAACATGCTGTGTATTTGAAGAGCTCTGGCCTTGGTAAAGCCTGGTCCATCTGCCAGAAATGCCCTTCACCCTCTTCTCTGCCTGTCAAATTCCCATGTCATATGGTGTGGTCACATGGTGTAATCACCTCCTAGAGGAGGTGTCATTTGAGTTGGAGTCAGTTAATCCTCTGGATTCATGAAACAACTTTCACCTTCATTACAACTTGACATGGCTGAGAAGACGTGGATGTTTATAACTGGTCACTAGACTGGGGATACTCTCAGAGCAGAGAGGGTGAACTGTTTATCTCTGTATCCTAGCAACCTGCACAGGGCCTGGCCTAGCACAAGCATTCAACCAGAGTATGTGGATGGAAGAATAGATGGATGCTCGGATGGAGAGATGTGTGGAAATAACATAACAGATGGGTGAATGGATGATTTGACTGGCAAATGGATAATTTAATGGAGAGATGAGTGGAGCTTGGAAGGATGGAAGAAGAAGGAGCAGGTGAATTATACCAACGAACACAAAACTATTCAGCACTGACAAAGTATACTGAGTGCCCTCTCCACTCTCCATTTGGATGGCATCACTGACTCAATGGACACGCATTTGAGCAAGCTCCGGGAGATGGTGAGGGACAGGGAAACCTGGTGTGCTGCAGTCCATGGAGTCCCAAAGGGTCAGACTCGACTGAGCGACTGAACAACAGCAGTAGCCAATGACTCAGGAAGCTTCCCTGCTCGCCTCCCTTACAACAACTTTTTGTTACAGGTTGAAAAAGACCTGGCAGGCCCTCTGGGCAAGGAACAGAAGAGTGTCCCAGATGGGGTGGGAAAGGACCCCCACCCTTGGTGCTGAGCTCACATCCTGGAAACCTATGGCTGAGCTCTAGGAAGATGCAGGGCCTGCCCTGTCCCCTGAGATGAGCTAAGCAGGGAGTAGCCCACGCTTCCATCTTTCCATTAGCTAAGAACTCTTCCAAGCCTGGCCTCTCCCAGCTCCAAGTTCCACTGCCCAGGATAATTGGAGCTGGGGCCTGAGTCCAATGTTGCTTCAATCCCCAAACCAAAACCACACTGGCCAGAATAAGAGGATCCCTGGGGTCAGCATCTAGGAGGTATGGGGGCAGAAGAAACTGGACCAACATCTGGAGACAGCTGGAGACAGCTGGGCCACCATCAGGGGTGGGTTCTGAGAGCAATGGTCCTGAACTCCTAGCAGTGGGGGTGAGTCCTCTCCAGGAGTGCAGGGGCCCAAGAATGGGCTCGTTCTGAGGAGGGGCAATGGCACCAGCTTCTCTCTGGGTTTGACCCCACCCCTCACGTCCCCACTCACCCCCACAGCCTCACATCTGTGAGTAAGGCCCTGCCAAGTAAACAGCTGCAGCCCACACTCCAAGGCTCCCCAAACCCCAGCACTACCCACACCAGCCAAAGCCACATCCCATCCATCCCCCAGCATGGGACCCACGGGAGGGGATGCGCTCGTTAATCACAGGGAGACAGCTTCCGGGCAGCCTCGAAGACAGACCGAGGAGACCGGAGCTGGGAGGGAGCTCCCCACAAGTTCCCAGGGGAGGCCAGGGCTCCTGCTCCGACCCAGCACTGAGTCCATCAGCTAGTGGCTTGCCTTCCAGTGCCCTGGAATCTCTGAGAACTGCCGGTCCTGCTTGCGGCCCAGACATCAGGAGACAAAGGTGGGTGTGTCTGTCCTCTGCCATCAGGCCTTCCTTCTTCCGTCCAGTGAGGCATCAGAGAAACCCTCTGAGGCCAGAGGGTTGGAATCTTGGTTCTTTGCTTGGCAATCGGCTGGTCGTGTGACCCTAGGTCTCAGGCTGTGCAAAATAAGGCAAGAGCTCTGACACTACCTGTGTGCCCAGCCTAGAATCAGTCATCATGCTGTGGGGAGGGCACGTACAGAGGCCCACGCCCTCCATCCCTAGACCCACAGAAGAGCAAGTCAGCTGTGGTCGTTGGCCTGATCTGAGTCACTGGGCAGGCTTGGCAGTGGGAGGTGACCTACGCAGCCCCAGGCAGCAGGGCCTTGGAGAAAGCCATGGTAGAGAGAAGACAGCCTGGAGCACAGGCAGGAATAAAGACACACATCTGCCAGGAGCTGGGCTTCCAGTCACCCTGCTCAGACCAAGCCCAGTCTCCCCTCATCCTCACTTTGCCTTTTGGTGTTGAGGGCTGTGGACTCCTCTTGGAACACTTGAGCCCCTCACAGCCCACAGGGATGCACCTCACTGTGATAGAAGCTCATAGACCATCAAAGCTGGAGATGCGCTGGCTGACCCCTGACCTCATCATGTGACCCTAGGCAAATCCCTGTTCCTCTCTGAGACCTGTCAGGGCACCCAGTGAAAAGAGAGCCTGGAGATTCCCTGTGCCTTTCCTCTAAGGTCACTAGCATTCCTGGGTCAGCCAGCAGAGAGGTGGCTGGGCTGAGTTGACCATCTGGGAGACCCAGCGATAGGCAACAGGAGGGAGACAGCCTGGGCAGCCAGGCAGGGCTAGTGGGCAGAGCATGGGGCACCCAGGGGGGTCAGAGCAGGACTCAGGCCCCTCCACAGGCAAGGGGAAGGGGAAAGAACAAGTGATGATTCAAGCAAATCTCTACTGAGTACATCCTGTGTACTAGCCATCATTCTGAGCCCACTGGTGCTCCCTCCTCGGTACTCCAAAGAGCCAGGTACACCACATCCCCCCACAGGGAAGGGCACTAAGGCCCAGAGAGGACAGGACGATATTCAAGGTCATGCAGCTTAAGTGGACACGTTGGAGCTAGAATCCAGATTTTCAAACTCGACAACAACACGGTTCCCTAGGGGTCGGGGCAAGACCCTAAGTCCAGACAGGAGACACCATCCCAAACCCTGACCATGAAATTAGACAAGGCCAGAGCTTTGATTCTTGAGGCACAAGAGGCCAGATCTCCACATTCTACCCAAGTCTGAAAGTGGAGTGAAAGTGTCAGTCGCTCAGCCATGTCTGACTCTTTGTGACTCCGTGGACTGTAGCCCACCAGGCTCCTCTGTCCGTGGAATTCTTCAGACAAGAATACTGGAGTAGGTTGCCATTCCTTTCTCCAGGGGATCGTCCCAACCCAGGGATCGAACCCAGACCTCCGGCATTGCAGGCAGATTCTTTACTATCTGAGCCACAAGGGAAGGCCCCACCCAAGTGTGTGCTGTGCTGTGCTTAGCTTCTCAGTTGTGTTCAACTCTTTGAGACCCCATGGACTGTAGCCCGCCAGGCTCCTCTGTCCATGGGGATTCTCCAGGCGAAAATACTGGAGTGGGTTGCCATGCCCTTCTCCAGGGGATCTTCCCAACCCAAGTCTGGAGCTCCTTAATTTCCTCATCTCGTGGTCAGTTCAGGGAACAAGGTGCAATCAATCAAGGCTCATCCCCAGAGGGAACCCCAACTCTTTAGGGAATATACACTTGGAGGACACGCTAACATTATTGGCACACTACAGCGACAAAGGGCTCATGCCCTCTGAGCGCATCCCGACTCCATTCTTGGTCTGAGGCAGACATGGTGGAGATGGGTCACTGGGCTCCACTGGGAAATGGATGACATGATCTCCAGAGCCCCTCTCCTCTCCAGCCCTTTCCAGATCAGCATAGCTCCCAGACTGGAAACCGTCCCTCCTAAAGACCTAACCATTAACTACATACTGTCTGAAACAAGTGCTAGATCCCAGGGCTGCCTCTCCATTCCAGTCTGCCTTCTTGGAGAATCATCAGATCTCTAGAGTCCTTATTTCCCCAAACCTGGGCTGCTGCAGACTTCCACTCTGATTTCCCCCAAGAGGTTTGACTCAGCCTATGACCTTGAGCAAGTCCCTCCCACCTCCAGGCCCCAGTGTCCACACTTGTCAGATGGAAGAATAAGCTCAACATGGGGTTCCTTCTAACTGGCAGAGACTCTGGGATTGTCATCTTCCAGATGGGTGGAGGGAGGTGGGCAAGGCCAGCTGAGCCCCTGGGTGAGGCAGGAAATGGAAGAGCAGACCACGGATCCAGCCTGATGCCCATTTCATCCATGCCTGCTTTTGTCTGGAGCGCTCAGCAAGCAGGTGAGTTCATCTTCCATTAAGGACAATTATCTTCATTTGCATATGCTAAATGTGACATTTAAGGGAGAAGTTTCTCCCCACCCCAAACAGGATAAAAGTCCCAATGACAGGCAGGCAACCTGCGGTTTGGGGCAGAGGTGTAATTGGCTCTTATTAAGGGAAGATGTGGGGAGATACAGGTTTTGAAATGCAAATGACAGCATCCTTCCTTCCACTGGGGCTGAACTGGGAATGAGAGGGCCAGGCTGGTGTTCCGAGCTCTTGTCCTTCCACATCTGGGCAGGACAGGCCTCCTGACACAGTGCATAAGACAGATAGAAGGCAGGCTGAAGCAAGTGGCCAGACTAGCACATCCCCTCCCCAGTAGCCCATCCTTGCCTCAGCCTGCCCTGCCACACCAGCGCCCCTCCCTGCACACCAGCATCAAGCAGATTCTGCTCTCTAAACTGGAATCTTGACTCAGAGACCCCCACCGATAGCTTCATCTGTGGCTACTGCCAAATATCAGCTACAAAAAGGAGAACACCAAGAGGCCCTTAACTACCCCACCCACACTGGTCTTGGCTATTCTCTATACTTAAGAAGCCCTTTTTTCCCCACACCCCTGGCAAACTCTCAGCTCTGTCTCAAACCAGTTCAAAGGGCGCCTCATCTATGAAACCTGCCCCAGTGGCCCAGACTGGACTAATGATGGCCTCCTTCACCCCCAGCACTGGCTTTCCCACTGAGGCTGAAAGCCCAGGAAGCAGGTGTAATTCTCATCCATCTCTGGGTACAAATATCTGCTCGGAGCTGACTCCCCAAAGGAGCTCATAAGATTTGGTAGATGCAGGAAAGGAGGTAGGGCTGGCTGGATGTTCCTATGTCTCGATCCACGGCTCTACCCTGCACTTGCCTGAGTGGTGATTTTCAGCACTTCCCATTCTACAGATGGGGAAAAGTGAGGCTTGGGGAGATAGAGACTCGATCTCCAACTCAAAGAGGGAATTTGGATAAGCAGGACCTGGAATACCATCCCTGACTAACCCCCTCAAGTGGGCTCACTGTTGCTTGACTTTGAAGACATCCACAGTGATGGGAGCCTGCCCTGTGGCCACTTTATCATGTGGTGCTCCCAGGTCCTAACACAGACCTGACCTCCTGGTCCTCCTCAGATCCAGCCACTGAGCCTGAAGTTGATCTTGATGATGTCGTCCCCTCTCTTACAGAGCACTGGCTCCCATCTGATTACTCTCAAAGCAAAGAAAGTTAAGTCAGCACCGCAGGATGATAACTGGAGATGCATGGATCCCCAGCGCTGAACTCTAAGACAGGAAACAGCTGTTCATGATCCTCCTTTTCTGTAGACATCCAGAGCTGTCTGCTCTGGGAAACCAGAGAGGCGGGGAAGAAGAGGAAGGGCTAGAAAGAGAGCAGAGGGGACCCTGCCAGGGGGATCCATTATGCCCCCAAAATCCTGACCCCCAGCCCCAAGCCTGCCTGACTCTACTGAATGATACCCGCCTCCACCAGCGCCCGTCCCTTCCCTGTCAGGTCAGGATTCAACTGAATTTTGCAGTTTGTGCTGCATGAGACCTCAGGCAAGTTTGGGACCTATCAGAGCCTTGGCTTCCTCCTCTGAGAGTGGGGATGGCAAGGTCGTTCCTCTGTTGGTTAAGCTAATCCACAAGAAAGCACGGAGCGGGTGGTAGGTGCTGAAAGATGCTCCGTCACCTTCCCTTTCCTGCCCTGGACCTTTAAGGTGAAAGCCCCCAGGGAACATAGAGGGCAGACCCACCTGCCTGAGGCTCCTCTCCTCCCCGCTCCCCAACACAGAGATTCCCCATAAAAGGAGGTCAGCAAAATCACGGGGCACTGTGCTCCCCAGACATTCGCCAGAGGCACGTTCCATCAAAAGCAGGTGTGTAGGATTCTCAGCAAGCCACGTTAGGACAGGAACAGAGAAAGAACAGAGAGAAATCTGGGCCTGAGATTGACTCCAAGCTCCCCTGTCATCTGACTAGTCAGTGAAACCACAGAACGGAAGGGCCACACAGCAGTTCCCTCACGTGGCCACTTGTTAGAAACCCCTGAAAGCTCTAGCATCTCCCAGGACTCAGCAAGGACTCCCAGTGAAACCAGAATGCATGGAGGAAGAATCAGGTATCGGTGTGTTTAGGATCCATAGGTGGTTCCAGCATGACTTGAACTTTGAAAGCCATGGGACCACAGGACAAGATAGTAATTGTGGGCAGCTACCAAGACCTGACCACATTCAAAGTGCTTCCTTAGCCATCGCCCCATCTGATTGTCACCTGTTGGCTGAGGAACCACATTATTATACCCATTGTATGGAAGAGAAAAGTAAGGCCTTGGGTATTGCCCTGTCTCCTGAAATAGTCATTATTAAGGCTGAGACCAGAGCCCATTCTCCAAACCCTCAAAGTTGCATTCTTCCTACATTGGCTCAGCTATAGCACATGCTCTGAGATAGTCTCAAAGACAAGGATCCTGACTTCCAGGGGCTCCTGGGTTCTGGGGGGCATCCCATCCTTTCCTGGGAGGAGGTGCTGATGGTGGCAGGGAGAGCTGAGAAGGACTGTCCCTGAAGCAGTCAGGGAGCGCTTTGTAGGCTGGATGCAGGCCAGCACACTGGGCCAACTCATGCCTTGGCCCCAAGTAGGCCCTGGCTCGAACCCAGGAAGTTCTCCCATCTGACTTCATCCTGTGGTGTGTGGGGGTCTGTTCCGGGATGGTGGGGCCCAGACATGGGCTCTTTATCTGAGTCTTTCCTGACACCCCTCTGATAACAAAGAAGGCAGCTTAACAGGGAACGGAAGGTTTACTGGAGGATTTCAGTTCTTCCTCTAGGTCTGTGTTGGAAACACGGATGTTCACATAAAGCCCAAGGCACCACTGGCAGGGAAACCAGAGGGGCCCACAGCAGCTTGGGGGCTGGCTTAGCGCCCATCCCCTCTCCTGGTCCTCAAAGACTGTCAGCAGCCGCTCATCCAGCCCACACCCTCCCTGGCCCATTCATTTCAGGGGACAGAGGAAGGGAAAGAAGACCAAGACAGCAGCCAAGTTGCACAGCACAGAACAGCGCTCTGCTTGCAGATACCCAGCCCGGAGTTCAAACCCCAGCTCAGCCACATCTCTTGCTGTGTGATCTTGGACAAACCGCCTACCTCCCCAAGCCTCGGAACTCTCATTTATAAAACCAGCAGCAATCAGGATCCTCATTTCCAGGTATTTGTGAGACTGGGATGAAAGAACACCCATGGTGGCTGCAGGATCCTCAGTGTATTATTTTACTTTTCATTGCCTTGACTAACCCATCTTTAAAATGGGAACAATAATGCCTATTCATAGAGATGGAGTGAGGATTAAATCCATTAAATGAGTTAATCCACATAAAAAGCTTGTAAGAATGTCTGGCCCATCCCAAGCACAGAGTGACTGTTCCTTATTACGGCTTGCCTAGCATGGGCCTTGGCACACAGTAGTTCCTTAAGAAACATCTGCTTCCTTCCTCCCCTTCCAGATACTTTCCGGATGTGGCCGAGTGCAGCCAGCTGCCTTTCTCTGATGCCTAGTGACTGGCTCGGAGCCAACTCCTTAAAAAATTGGAAACGTTGCCCACTTTCTCTTCTCCCTTTTCATAAAGCAATCGCAGAACAGAGGCAGTGACCTTGGACAACCTTGTACTGCAATGTTTTCCAAAAGGCAAAACACTATAAATCACAGCGGGAGGGCTGGGCACACCACCCACGCCCCACCTCCCTCCTGTGGCCAGAGCCCACCTGAGCAGGGCTGGCCTGTGGATCCCTGTACTTTTTTTTTTTGTATGTAGGATGTCCCCCAGGGCAGAGGAAGCAGGTGGGTGGGGGTAGACGCCCTGGAACGATGAAGAACCACGGAGACTTCCAAACTCAAGAAACACTTACTAAGCACTGTCCCCTACGCCAGGAACCAGGCTGAGCATGCTGAAGCATTTCCTCTGATTCAAGTGCAGCCTTGAGGGGACCGGTGCCCAGTGTTTCTGGAGGGGAGGTCAAGGGTCAGAGACCTCAGTGACTGCCAAGTGACCTCGGAGAAGCAGAAGAAAGGGAACACAAACCCATGACCTGTGACACTGTGTCCCCATTCTGTCCTTAGCATGCCATGCCCTTAAATAGTGGAGAGAAGTTCCTGCAGAGAAGGGGTCAGGTTCAGTGACTGAGCCGGGCCCAGTGGAACCACTGAAAGCAGATTTGAGGTCTGGATAAGCACAGAGGCTAACAGTCCAAGCAGTCAGGAGATGAAAAGTGCTGCCTTAGGGCCAACAAGCTCCCAGTCTCCTGAGGCTGAAGAGGACTTTTCAAGATCCAGCCAAGAAACGACCAAGATCCCTTCCCACTGGGTGTCTATAGCGCCGTGAAATTTACTCATTCAACAGCTGTTCCTTGAGCATGCTCTCAGCTCTGGCACAGGCTCTGGACTCGGGATGGATGAGAAAGGAAGTTCCCTTTGTCTTGGAGCTTACATTCTAGTTGGGGTATGGGAGGACCACAAAACAAGAGCCCGGGAGAAGCAAAGTAGGGTAACGGGGGGTGGGGGGTGGCGGGCAATGCCAGGCCTCCCATCAGGAAAGTTCTCTTTGAGCAGCCTGCTTGACCCAGGTGAAAAGGACAGGCCACACCAACACCCAAGGGAAGGGAATTCCAGACAGCAGGGATACCACGCAGAGGCCAAGAGGTGGGACCAGGGATGCGAAAGGAGAGATGGGGCCAAGGCACAGTCAGGCTGGAAGGGCAGGGGAGGAGTGCAGGGCCAGGCCACAGCAGCCATCATCATTTTCACACCAGGATCCAGGTCCCACCGGGCAGCACCATGCTCTCCTTCTGACAGCTATGTGGAGAAAGGAGCATAGGGCTGCAGAAACAGGCTCTCAAAGACCAATTCGGAGGCCAGTTCAGTCATCTGGCGGACAGAAGATGAGGATGGTGACAGTGGAGGTGGGGAGACATGAGGATGTTTGACGTCTAGGTGGAGTTGATAGAGTTGGTTGTTAGCAAGGAGAGGAAAGCAAGGAATCAAGAGAGACTCACAGCACTGTGGGGCAATCCCGGAGACTGGCCAGGGGAGAAATCAAGAACCAGTGTAACCACGATCCTTCTGGATGGGGTACCCAATGAGGGTCTGCCCAGCCACCTGGGGTTAGTAAATGCCCTCCCCAAGTCCAGGAGAGGTGTGGGATTTAAGGCCAGCTCCCCTCAAAGATCTCATTCACTCATCCATCCATTCATCTATCCATCCACCCATCCATCCATTCATTCATTCCCTAGCTCATTCATTCATTTGTCATTCAACAGTTCTGGAGGAGAGATCTAGAAAAGGAAGCCCACCCCCCTACCCAGTGCTGAGCACACTCAGAGCAGGCAGGTTTGACCAGGACCACCTGTGAGTCCAGACCACCTTACAGTACATCAAGGCTGTATATTGTCACCTTGCTTATTTAACTTATATGCAGAGTACATCATGCGAAATGCCAGACTGGATGAAGCACAAGCTGGGATCAAGATTTCCTAGAGAAATATTGATAACCTCAGATACACAGATGACACCACCCTTATGGCAGAAAGTGAAGAGGAACTAGATGAAGAGCCTCTTGATGAAGGTGAAAGAAAAGAGTGAAAAAGCTGGCTTAAAATTCAACACTCAAAAAACAAAGAACATGATATCCAGTCTCATCACTTCATGGCAAAGAGATGGGGAAACAATGGAAGCAGTCACAGACTTTATTTTCTTGGACTCCAAAATCACTGCAGATGGTGATTGCAACCATGAAATTAAAAGAAGCTTGCTCCTTGGAAGAAAAGCTATGACAAACCTAGATAGCATATTAAAAAGCAGAGATATTACTTTGCCAACAAAGGTCCATATAGTCAAAGCTATGGTTTTTCTAGTAATCATGTATGGATGTGAGAGTTGGACCATAAAGAAAGCTGAGCTCCGAAGAATTGATGCTTTTGAAATGTGGTGTTAGAGAAGACTCGAGATCCCTTGGACTGTAAGGAGATCCAACCAGTCAATCCTAAAGGAAATCAGTCTTGGGTGTTCATTGGAAGGACTGATGCTGAAGCTGAAACTCCAATACTTTGGCCACTTGATGTGAAGGGCTGACTCATTGGAAAGGAACTTGATGCTGGGAAAGACTGAAGGTAGGAGGAGAAGGGGACGGCAGAGGATGAGATGGTTGGATGGCACCACGGACTCAATGGACGAGTTTGAGCAAACTCCGGGAGTTGGTGACAGACAGGGAAGCCTGGCATGCTGCAGTCCATGGGGTCACAAATAGTCGGACATGACTGAGTGACTGAACTGAACTGAACTGAACCTGTGAGGCGGGGTCTGCAGTGCTCTTGCCCAATGCCATCAGTGAATGTATCCCAGAAAAAGAAACCAAAGGGGCTAGGCCAGCAATGCCCCATGGCTGAGCCAGTGGGGAGGGTTGTCCATAGGAAACCAGGACTGGAACTCCCAGCTGGCTGTGTCACCTCAGGCCAGTAGGTGGCCAAGGTATGACTGCTGTTCCCATAAAGAGGCTGCCTGGTTCCATCCAAAACTCTTCTAAGAGCTGGACGTGTAGGCCACCCCCTGACCCTGTACAGCGAATCAAAGGAAAGGACATGTGGGACAGTTGCCCTCTGCTGTCCCCTCCCCTCCTGCTCAGGACCTGCTCACCAGAGAGAGTCAGTAGCACACGGCTGGCAGGAACAGCATGGAGCCTGGAGAACATAGAGGTGACTCCATGGAGTCAGATAAACAAGGGCTCCTTGCCTGGCTTTGCCATTTACTTGGGGGCATGACAGCAAAAAAGTTGCCCGTGTATTTATTCATTTAGCATCACTTTTCTCACCCATGAAGTGGGGATAGTAACTGACTGTCTCATAAAGTTATTACGGAGATTAAATACTCTTGGCTCATTTCAACTTTCCCTTCAGTCATGGCATCTCAGAAGCTCTTTCTGGCTCCCTGAACTGGAGTGAGTTCTCTGCTAGGTCATCCCATTTTCATATTTGTCACACTGTGTGGTAACTAATAAGCCCAGGCACATCTCCTACTCTAACCACTGGGTCCACAATCACATCCTCAGAGCCTGACACCATGTTGAGCATGGCACTGATGCTCAGTAAACTGCTGAATGAATGAATAGATTAATGAGCAAGAAGATGGAAGAAGGGGTGGGTGGAAGGATGGAAGCATGAATGAACCAATGGGTAGATGAATGAGTGAATGCATGGATGGATGAGTGAGGGAATGATGGATAGATGAGTGAGTGGATGGATGGATGAGTGAGTGGATGGATGGATGGGTGGACAGATGGATGAGTGAATGAATGGATGGATAGGAGGATGAATGAATGAGTTAGTGAGTGAGTGAGAATTGGCCTCCTCAGTCTTAGCCAATCTTCAAATCTCTGGAAAGATGTCTCTTGGGGTCTTGTCCACCTGCAAGGCACTGGGACTGGGCTGGGACTGAGCAAGAACCCTAGCTTGGACCCAATCTTCACTGATCAGGTGGGACTTTGTGTAATTCTATGGTTGATCAGGAAGCCAGCCTCAGGTTCTAAGCTAGAAAAAAGTTTATCCCTGAGAAACCCTCTCCACCCCTGAGCATATCCCCCAGTCAAACCTGAGCCTAGAGGCAGCTCTAACTAGACAGAAGTCTGGGACACTGGAAAGCAGCCTTCCCGCTTTACAGATGGAAGACTTGGAGCCAGGGAGGGCGGGAGCTCCCCTGAGACCACAGGCCAGCCCTTGCAGTGGCCAGTATGACATGTGGGGACTTCTGACTCCTGGGCCCTGTTGGTGTGCACGGGGAGAAGTGGGGCAGGAAGCAGTGAGAACCAGGACTCCCCAGAGCAGCCTGGGGTCATAAGAACCACCTCCAAGCCTCCTCTAGCAGCCCCAGCTCTCACAGGTGACCCGCTGCCTTTCGGAAGCAGCCAGCTCCCAGCAAGCAGATGGCCGCGGGGCCCTGGCCCAGCCCTCAGGCCCAGATGGCGGTCCTGGGCACTAGGCGGGAAGTCACAGCAGCAGCAGCAACAGGAAGCCCTCTGCCTGCCAAGGCCAGCGGAGGCCCATCGTCAAGGGAGGAGTGCCAGGTCCAGCCACATGGCTGCCTCGCCCTGCCCCGCCTTCTGAGGCCTGGCACTGCTCAGAGGCCCCGAAGGCCATCAGCACAGAAGCAGTGTTGGCCCCCACACTGTAAGTGGGTGGTTTAGTTGCTCAGTTGTGTCCAACTCTTGCAACCCCATGGACTGTAGCCTGCCAGGCTCCTCTGTCCATGGGATTTTTCCAGGCAAGAATACTGGAGTGGGTTGCCATTTCCTTCTCCAGGGCATCTTCCTGACCCAGGGATTGAACCCCAGTCCCCTGTATTGCAAGCAGATTCTTTACCAACTAAGCTACCGGGGAAGTCCACTGTGCAGACCTGGGCCCTACTGTTGAGGGTGGCACAACTCAGAGGAGGCACGTGCAGAACAGGCAACTCCGCCCAGGCTCGGCCCCAGCCCTCGCTGCCTATCTGTCTACGACCAAAGGACTGGGGATCAAATGCTGCCCAGAGGCTGAAGAGTCCCAATAAGGCCTTGCATCTCCAATAGGATCTCTGAGGGTCACAATGAATAATTCCAATAGTAATAATAAACTGAACTGAACTTGAGTGAATGCTATGCACTGCACACTAAAAGCTTTTCAAATACAAATTTGACCCTGTTAAGACCTCTATGAGGCAAGGCTATTATGATCCCATTTTACAGATGAGCAAATAGAGGCTCAGAGAGGAGACATAACTTGCTGAAATCACACAGCTAGGAAATGGCAAAGTCAGGATTCAAACGCAGGCAGTCTGGCTCTGGAGCCCGTGTTCCTACAGCACGCAGAACAGAGGGGCAGAGGGATCCCCTATCTTAGGTTCAGGGGAGATGACTTGCCAGATAATGAGCTGCCTGTCACAGGCACCCAACCCCACCCACATCCCCAGGCAGAGGTTCTCCAGGCAGGCAGAGGGGTCCTCCGGCAGTGGGGTCAGGACAAGCCCAGGTGAGCCTGAAGGGGTAAATCAAACAGACAGTGCTGTGAAAGCCAGGCCATGGTGTCTCAGGCAGAAGGCACAGGGACCCTTGAAACGCAAACACAAGGACACACAAAATTACACCCTCCAATACTCACGAACCTGATCTCACAGACATGAGCGTGTAGGCACATACACATAGACACAGACACACAAAACCATTTTAGAGACAAGTAGGACACTACGATGACCACATGGCAATTCTGGGTACACATTAGACCACAGGCGTGGGGGGCTCATCTTAATGCCTGCCCCCAGGAAAGCATGAGGCCACCCCACCCCACCAGGCCTCGGTTTCTCCATCAGTGCAAGGTAAGGTTGCCCGAGGTCACTTCCAAGGTCTTGGGCTCCCTGCCTCCTGGCCAGTCACCTGTGACTCTCTGTCCCCAGAGCCCGGCAGGGAGCTGTGACTCAGCAGCAAGAAGCTGAAGGGAGCCCCCTCCCCCGCCCAGCACACACAAAGGGCATCTTGTTACCGCAGCCTGCCAGAGGGAGGGCAGGGCGGAGAGGGCTGGGGAGGTGAGAGGCCAGGAGGGAGCCTGTGTCAGCAGGACAGGGGTGGGGGAGAGCCATGCAGGGCTGCCCAGCTAGGGCTGCTGGCCTCGGCCACACGGCCCGCATACAGTGGGACAAGGTGCTCCCAAGTGGGTGGTCACTGGGAGAGGCTGCCCCTTCCCTTTGCCTCCGCTCAACACTGTGTGTATGAAGTTCCCTGCTTTATGTTTAAGTTACAGCATGAATGAGCCTTGCTCTCCTCGCAGCAACTGCAGACCTGGAATTTCCCAGCACTGCAGAGCAAAACCAACCCACAGCCCAGGGCTCCAACTCAAAGGCTCTGAGTCTCCCCTCGCACGGTCTGGACGTGGGAGCCCTTTGAAAGAGGTCAAGGCCAAGTCCCTTTCCCTGTCTGTCAGGCAGATACTGAGGGAGAGAGCTGACGGGCACCTCCCCCGCAGGTAAGGGCGTCTCACTCGCAGGTAAGGGCGGGCCTCCTGGAGCCAGACCTGCCGAGACTGACTGGCGCTGTCACCGCCCTGCTGTGGGACCCTGGGCACACTGCTTACCCTCTCTGGCCTCAGTTTCCCAGTTGATAGAGTAGTTCTGGGAAGAGACAAGAGGGAAATGGACAGAACAATCTTCCTGGAAGTTGCTGGGCAATCATTTTTCCACGCTTGGGTCCGTGCAAGTGAGGGTCAGTCTAAGCGCTGCGTGCCTGTGTCGTGTGCCGCTGTGTGTGTGCATGCACGTGTGCACACGGACACAAGTAAACGTACAGGCTGGTGTGTCCCCACCACGAAAGTGTCCATCCAGGCCACGGCCCGGGCCGAGCAGGGCTCAGGGCAAAGGGTCTCCAAGGCCACTGTCCTCAGTGCTCAGGGCCCCTGTGGCCACCCGTGACTGACGTGAGAAATTTAAGTAAGCTGTGAGCTGTGGCTCTGCAAGGCAGACCAGCTGCCTCAGATACCTTCTCCTCCAGACATCAGGCAGAGTTCGCTGTCGGCAGCCTGTCTGTCCCAGACCACAGGACAGCCACCTTGCTCTACCACCAGGGGCATATACATTGTATCCATGTGAATAGCACCCCCAGAGATGTAGCCACCCCATGGCATCCTGAACTTTCACATGTGGGTATCTCATCTCCCCAATGTCCATTAAGATCCTAGAAACCCCAGAGAAAGGTCTCTACGTGGTCAGGAAGACACACATGGTAAATTTATCACAAACCACAAAGTGCTGTGAGGGCTTCCATTAGTTATTCCTTTGGCTCCTCAAAACACCACCCTCCTTACAAGGTTCTCATTCCCATTTGACAGATGAAGAAACTGAGACCCAGAGGAATGAAATAGATGATCCAGGACCCAGGTGGCTTGATAAGGAGATATGAGTGCCAGGCTTGTGATCGGAAGTAGATTCAAGGACCAGATACAGTTTAGGCAGGTGTGGGTAACGATCCCAGAATCCTAGACTGAACACAGCCACCACAGTGGGCAGTGCACCCCCTCTTAACTGTGGGCTTAGAGGCCATCAAGACCCGGTTATCGGGCTGAGGAAACCAACCAGATTGTATGCAGATGCTCTCTGTACCTGGGATGGATCTTGGGAGGCCATGGCACACAGGGCTTTCTTTCGGACAGACCAACACTGAGGCCTCAGGCCACAGGTACACCTCACCCGCCCCTCCCTGCCCTCGCTGCATCAGGAGTCAGGACAAAGGTAAATCCCCAGTGGGCAGGCGCTTTTGCAGCAAAAGCAGACTGGTGCAGGCTGGATGGGGAGACTTCTGCCTGTAGAACTTTCCACTGGAAGCCTGAAATGAGGAGCAATTATCTGAGAGCAGCTCTGGGGGCTGCACTTAATAAGAAAAGTTGCGATTGATTGAATCCCCACTATGTGTTTGCACTTTAAATCTGCTATTTTCTTATCAAACAGTCACTGCAGTCAGGCCCTGGTTGAGTATCAGGGAGGCACGGCCCCTGCCCTCACTGAGCTCACCATTTAATGGGGAAGGCTAACCCCAAAGAGAGACTCACATAAGAAGCAGTGACCAGGGAAGGCTTCTTGGAGGAGGTGACATTGCACTCAGACTTTCTGAAGGATGAGTAGGAATAGCCAGGCAAAGAAGAGAAAAAGACTTCAGGCAGAGAGAACCTGAGGCAGGAGAGAGCAGGCACTGTGATGGCTATAATTTTCACAACAGCTTTATGAGATGGGAACGGGTGTCCCATTTTATAATTGAGGAAACCAAAACACTGAGAGGCTGAGTCAGCACAGACACCACATATCCAGCTGGGGTGCAGGACCCAGACCCTACACCACATGCCACGCCTTTCCAATCCCCAGAGCCCAGCTCCTGAGCCCGGAGGCTAAGAAGCAAAGGTGTGGAGGGAGAGGCCAGGTCTGTTCATGCCTGCAGCCCACACGCATGGAGGGCTCTTCTTTCAGGAGAAATAAAGACCCAGATGTACTCTCTTGCCAGAGTGGGGATCGGGGGCAGGCACAGTGACAGGGCCAGGTGTCTCCCCAGATGGCTTTACAGCTGTTCACAAGGTCCAGCAGGGCCTCATCCCTGCACCGTGGGTGGGTCCCACCACTCCCCTTTCAGGCTGCTTCAAGAGTGGTGGCCTCAGCTCCTCACAGACACCATGATGAGACCCTATGACGACGACAGCAGTGGGGAGGGGCCGGAGTGTGTAGAGAACAGAGGCTTCCTCCAGGCAAGGCTTCCTGGAGCTGTTGGCCCTGGAATTGAGCCTTAAGAACTGAGAGAATTTCAAACAGGCAAAACGAAGTAGAGAAGGGAACTCCAGGCTGGGAAAATGGAAGCAGATGCCTGGCAGTGGGTGTGACTGCAGCCTGAGGGGAATGGCCAGCAACGCCCAGAGACTAGGGTGCCCAGTGCTCTCCGGGACCAGCAGGGCCCCAGCCCCACAACTGCCCAGAGCCCCTCACATCCCAGACCCAGAACTCAGCAGAGGCTGAGGGTGCAGGAAGACGTGGCCGTCCCTTCGGCCCGTGGTAACTCCCCCATATATGGAGAACGCGCTAGGCTCCGATCCCGCCACAGACCTCCCAGCCTTGCTCCTGCCCACATGAAGTGATGAGAGGTGCCATTGGTCAGTCCTCCCTTCATCAAGAGCTGGGCACCAGTCATAGGATGGTGAACTAATAGATGAGGGAGCTTATAATCTGCAAAACTGCTCCCACACTCTGCCACAAACCAGAACCCAGGAATGGGGCCAGGAGAAGAAGAAGGATGAGCAAAGAGTAGTGGGAGCAGGGAGACCCTTGCCACATCCTTTGCTGACTTCCAGCCTCACCGGGCCAGAGCCCTGGGAGCCAGATCCAGCCCACAGTCCAGGTATCTGGTCAGAGCAAGGCTACAGGACATCCAGATCATTCCTCAGAATGCCGATGGGAGATTTGACAGACATCAGCATCCCTGTGCATTCTCCTAATGACCACAGCTCTGTCAGATATATTGATGTTCCCGGAACACAAATATCCACACTTAATTTCCATAAAAGCTTCCTTTGCTTACAAAGGGACCCTCCAGAGTGCCCCGGGCTGCCAAAGCTTGAATTTGGAGGGGAAGGGGTTCTAGGCCTTTCAAGGGGATTACACTTCAACCTGGGTGGGCAGGAAGAGAGGTTTCAGGTCATGACTGCTATCTCTTGTCCTCGCTCTCAGGAGAGCCAAAGGAGCCCCGTGCTGGTTTTCCCAGATCCCAGGCAGGACCTACCAGCCTCTCTGTGTCCCTGGAATCCAGCTCTATCTGGGTGTTCACTTCTGCCCCATTGCCTCACCCTCCATGCTCCCTTCTTCAGATGGACACTCAGATGGCACTCTAGGCTGACTGGCATCCCACCGCATCTCTGCCACTGCCCAGTTTCCCATAGGTCTTTTCATTAGCTAACAGACCAGTCCAGCCCCCAACTCGTACCCAGCTCAGGTGCCTTAAAATTCCATCTTAAGTCCATGCCCCACATTTCTACTTATTCTAGAGGCCACATGAGACCCACATGATAAGAGAGCTATTCCTAAAACCTGAGTGACCAGTAAATATCATCCCACAAGGCACCTCAAACTCAGCATCATCAGCTTCCTGGAGGACTGTGTTAAGAAGATTTCTGGTACTGTGAGGGGACTCAATGGGAAAGCACATTGTGATTGATTAGAGATGTCTGCTGTGAACACAATATAGATAGAATGTGCCAGGGGTTTGCCACACTGGGCAAGATTGTTTAGGCATTTTAGGGGACGTAAACATGGGAAGAGCCAGGTCCCAGTCCCATGCCCTGGCAGGTGTGATGTGTGTGGAGCCCTGCTCTGTGCTTAGCCTCGAGCTGGACTCTGAGGAAAGCCAAGAGGGGGGAAAGGTTCTACCCTTGACCCAAGTTGTTGAAGAAGGACTAGGAAGTGGGGTCACGGCACTAAAAGTACTGGACTGGGGGCTCATGAAGCACTCAAGCTGGAGGTTCTGAGGTCAGAGAGACCAAGTCATCTGCCAGCTGGTGGTGCAGCCTCCCAAACACACGGGCCGCCTCCTGAAGCGTCTATGTTACAAGAGGTGCTAGGGGACGGGGTTTCTAAAAAGTGAGGCAGCAGGCAGAGCTGCAGGTCAGAGGATGGAGACCCCGGGAGAGAGACAGGGCAGAGAGCGGGCAAAACACGCGCACGAAGGTCAGGAGCGCTCCCTGGGGTCAGGAATGCTCGCTGGGTCTGGTGTCAGGAGTGCTCCCTGGGTCTGGGGAACCCAGGGCTGGACTTTGAAGGGGGATAAAATGACAAGGGAAGAAGGAGAAAACCCTGGGGCAAGGATTAGAGCCCTGGTCTCCTGACCTGCCATCTGCAATCCATCTTTTAGGGCTGAGATTCAGGCTGACTAGGTCTAGGGTCCTGTTTGCTCCCCAAACTCCTTCTCCCCTACATAGGATGGAGACCTCAGGGAGGCTTCCCTGACCTCAAACTACAGGAGGTCCCACATATCCCATTAGCTCCATCTCAGCACCCCAATAATCATCATGATGTGTGATTCCTGATTTTATATATCTGTTCATTTCATTTCATCTGTGTGTCCCAATGGTCTGAGTCTTACAAGAGTAGAGACTATGTGCTTTATTCGCTCTGTCTCCATATCCTAACACAGCACAGCAATAGGACTGTTTCAGATTAGGGTCGTTCAGTGAATAAACCATTGTGGGCAGAGTCACACACTCAAACACCCACAGGGCCAAGTAAATAACATAAGTGAGTGAAATGGACAGGTGTAAAATTCCAGCGCACAAACTGCCTACCTGGCTCCTCCCCCACGTCATGCTCAGGACAGGCAGCACTGTGGCATTTTAAGGAGTGTCTGCTAGACATACGTGGAAACTGTATGCAAACACAAGGGAATATCCCTCATGTCCCCAGTGAAATCAATACTTCTCCATTTTACAAGAGCAAATGATACTTGCTTTTCTTATTTTCCTACTTTTGCTAGAGTTTGAGTACAGAGAAATATTTTCCTCCCCCACAGGAAAACAACAGGCCAAGTGAGCTGTTATACGGTAACAGACACTCAGATCCGACACTGGATGGTGCAGTGCAGGAGTACTCGAAATATGTCCCTGGACCAGCATCATCCAGGAACTGGTTAGAAAAGCAAAGCTCAGGCTCACCCCAGGCCCGCTGAAACAGAAACTGGGGGGTGAAGCCTTGCAGTCTGTGTTTTAACAAGCAGGTGATTCTCACGCACACTCAAGTCTGAGAACCAGGGCAGTAGGGTGTGATGGAGACTGCAGTAAACAGGGGACACATGTACTACCCAAAGCAGCCCCCCACTTCTCAGCTCCAAACCACAGTTGCCACATAGGAATGTGAGCCCAGGCTGGCCAAATCTCCCAGTTGTACAAGGAAGTTGAAAATCCACATTTTTCATGGGAAATGACTTCATTCCAAGTATTGGCTGTTTTTTTTAATCCCGCATAGACCAAACAACTTGCCTACAAGTTGAGGCCAACCCAGGCAAACCAGAGTATGACCTGAAAGGTGGAGACTTCTCCCCACAGACGAAGCTCCAGAAGGATGCTGTGGGTCCAAGCTGTCCTGCTTAAATGGACACACCACCCTGGGACTCAGAAACCCCAACTACTGTGTGGGACTGCTTCTGAGGCCTCACATTCTAGACAAGGTCCACAGGGCCCAGCACTTCTCTAGGTCAGAGGATAAGCAAGATTGGGCGGGTAAAATGCCAGGCCCAGATGATCTAGCTCCAGGGCAGGTCAGAGGTGGGGACAGAAAGCGACCTTTTTGGAGTCTTTATTCCATGCTATAGACTCATAGCCATTTTCCCCTTAATATTTGCAAGTATACCATAGGGTAGGGGGCAGTTTGTATATTTTATTTTATTTATTTGTTTGTTTTCAATTTGACTGTGCCAGGTTATAGTCGCAACACGTGGGATCTTTGATTTTCCTTGCAGCATGCAGGAATTTTTAGACGCAGCATGTAAACCCTAAGTTGCGGCATGTGGGATCTAGTTCTCCGATCAGGGATCGAACCCGGGCCCCCTGCATTGGAAACGCAAAATCTTAGCCACTGGACCAGCAGGAAGTCCCTATAATTTTAAAGAAGAGAGAGAGGTTCTGGGAGGTTAAGTGATTTGTCCTAGGTCACCTAGCTACAATATGAAGGAGTCAGGCTGTGAACTCACATTTACCTGCTTCCCAACCCATGTTGATCTAGCCTTTCACATTGCCTGCCAGCTAAGGGATGAGAAGGAGGAAGCTGGGAGATGACCAGGGTTGGCCTGCTACCCCCAGAGTCTGCCTCCCCAGTCAAGGCCAGAACCAATGCCATGATTTCAGCGCCAGGAAGCCCAATCCAGCAAGCCAGCACAGGCAGTGGAGCTGCAGGAGGGGGTGCTGATGGAGGAAGGCCAGCAAACCCGCACCTTGCTTCAGCCTCGGGGGTATCTGGCCCTGAGTACGTCTCCAGCCCGGAGCTGAAGAACTCAGGGGCCGGGCCAGCCTGTGGAGAGGAAGCAGGGCCAGGGCTGGCAGGGTTATGGACCCAGACAAACAGCAAGGGCCTGGGCTTGAGTCACATCCATGCTTCGTCTCACCAACCTTCTTTTCGAAGGCCTAGTGATCAGCACTGGCCCTGGGACGGACCTCTGTGAGGCTGTGTTTGCCAAGGAAGCCAGAAGAAATGTCCCCAGTCCTGTCCCTGACTCTGACCCCAGGGGGCAGGCTCTTCTCTCTATCGGAAGCCCCCAGAAGGTCTGGGCTAGCTCAGGCCCCTTCCCCCAAGCTCAAGAGCTCATGAGAGCTCCCACAGACCAGGCCCAGAGGGCCCTCCCCACAGTGGGGGCTCACCCTGCCCTGGCCTTGGTCAGACTCCGCTCTGCTCTGCTCCTGCCAGGCATGAGTCAGCGCCGGGAGCCTGCGTGTGGCCACAGCTGGCTGGACGCTGAGGCCAGCCAGGCCAGGCCCTGGAGGTCTGCTGGGGCCCTGGGGCCTCACTAATGGGAAGAGATGGCCCCGAATGACCCATAGGATCACACAAGGGAAAGGAAAAAGGCCCAAGTAAAGAAATCTAAGCACACAGCAAGAATCTCAAAGCTTAAAGTGGCAGAAGCAGATTCAGAGTCGGAAAAAAAATCACACAACAAACACACAGGCCACTGGCCCTGACGTGGACACACTCCTGCCTACCCCACATTCCAGATATACACCATACACACACACACACACCACCTATAGATGTCCTCACAGTGTCTGGGCGTCTGTAGCATACACCAGACATACACACGGAGGCATTCCCAGAGAGTGAGCCCACACAGGGAAATCAACCGCACACAGCAGATGCTCGCATGCCTGTCTGTGGCGTATGGCTTTTGTCAAACCCAAGGAAATAAGACTCAAAACCCTCAGCACACGTGTCCAGAGAGGTTTGGAGACATGGGACCACGCTCGCTCTCCCTAACGGGCAGGATGTTTGTGAGGGCTGTACTCAAGGCCAGCCTGGTGACCGGGGGTCCGGGGCATCCCATCCCACGCCCCCTCAGGGACCAGGCGGCCCCTACCCACCCCAGCAAGCCCGACTTCTGCGCCCGCCAGGAGGTCGCGGAGCCGAGCGCGGCCAGGAAGTCAGCCCGGAGTGACAGCTCCCCCACGCTGTTTGTTTATTCATGACTCATTCGTCTCCAAAGACTGGCTCTTCTTTCTTTCGGGAGGAGGGGAGAGAGGAGCGGGAGGGAGGGAGGCGGGAACGAGGGAGGGGGACGGGAAGGGGGGCGAGCCAGACTCCACAATAAACAATGAGGCAGCTGAGCCGGCGGGCGGGGGAGGCGGCGCGGCCGGGGCCGGGGTAGAGGCGCCCCCACTCCACGCCCCCGCCCCGACCCGCCGCCCAGGCTCCGCGCGCAGGAGCCCCTCTACTCCCGCTCCGCCCGGTCCATCCCATCCCGGCCCGGCCAGCCCAGCCAGCCACCACCACCACCTCCCGGCGACCGGGCAGGAGCAGCCGTAATTGGATCCGCGCCGCCTCCTCCCAGCTCCCCGCCCCCAATCGGGGAGCCGGATAAATGCCGGGTACCTTGGCAAAACAGTCGGATCCAAACCTATTATTTGGCTAATGGGCTTCCCTCGTGCGGCTCCGCAACACCCCGCAGGCTCCCCCTCCCCCAGTTCCCAGAGCCGATCCCCGCGCCCCTCCGCGCCCGCCGCCTCCCCGCCCCGCTCCAGGAGGGGCTCGGCCGGGGCTCCGGATAACTGGAGGAAGCGCGGGGCCGAGGCTTCAAGGGCCTCATTGTTCTGCCTCGAGGGGCACATTGAAAGTGCTCCAGGATTTGCTTCCTGTGAAAACAGGCTGGGAGGGAGGGGGGCGATGCGCGGTGGAAAGACATTATCCTCCTGGAAGCTGCCCAGACTATACAGGGAGAAAAGGCTTGTTTTGATTGTTGCTGGCTCTCTCTTTCCTTCTTTCTTTCCTCCTTTTTCTTTCTTTCTTTTTCCTTTTGGCCCTCCCCGCCGTTTGCTGCCCTCCCCAGACCCAAGATGAATCTTGACGGCTGTTGAGCAAGTGGGAAAACGTGGGGCTGTTTTCTGCATAAAATAAGGCGGGTGAGAGAGGCAGCGCCAGATATAAAGTCTGATTCAGAGAAATTCTAAAGAACGCAGGGGCGATGAGGTGGGCAAATCCAAGAAGCTCATTTCCCCAGCATGCCCCTCTGAGTCACATCTTGCACCATGAGGGAAAAACACATCACACCACAATATGTCACATGCCTGCTGCAGAGGACCGGGCTTGGTGGGGGATGTACAGTCCTCCTTCCTCAGCCTGGATCAGCAGGGCCAGTCCCACTCAGGGCCAGGGTCAGCTGGGAGGAGGCAGGGGTCAGCCCCACCATGGGCTATCCGAAACCCTGCTCTTCCCCTTTCTACCTGAACCACCTTGAACATTAATATTAGTAACAGGCAACACTCCATAATACCTACTATGTGCTGGGCTCTGTTCTTTGTGTTTTCTGTAATATTATCTCATTTAATCTTCACCACATCTATATAAAGGCAGGTGCTTTTATTATCTCTACTTCCAGAAGGGGAAGCTGAGTCCAGGAAGACTTAGGAACTGCCTGATGTCACGAAGCTGTTAAGAGGGGTGCAGGTAGGGGGGAGAGCAGGCTGGCTCTCACGTTCATGATCTTGGCCACTGTGTGACTCTTTTGAACCTCACACTGCTCATCAGGAAATGGAAATAATGACCCTGACCTCATGAGGGGGTTCGAGGATGCATGAAGAAAATTCAGGCGATGAATTCAGGACCAAACTGAGCGCTAACTCCTTTCAATCCTGCCATCATTTTCATGTAAAGTAGCGAAAAATAAGTAAAGTTCCTTCCTAACTCCTAGGCTTTTCTGGAGGGATTGGAGAGGCCTGGCTCTTAACAGACGCCCATGAATTTATTTTCATCTCCTTCCTTTTCCCATCACATCTCAACCAACCTAGCCAATTCTTCTTGTCTAAAACTCCCCCCAAAACTGTCCATTGGTAACCATTGGTAACCATTGGAGTGCCTCTCCCATATCCTCAACCCCTACCACCCATCCATGTCAAACAATGCAGAATTTTCCACAGACCCAGATTCCTGGGCTAACATGGGCCTGCCTGGATCACCGTACTTTCCATTTCAACACACTCCGCCCAGCCCCCTGCCCTGCTCCACCTATAGGACTCCTGATCCATTTTACACTACCCCACTTCATTTTGTTCCACATAGTCGCCTCACCTCCTCACATACTCTAAAATTTTCTTGTCACATTTTCTGTCTGTCTGTCTCCCCCTCCATCCCTGCTAGAATATAAGCTCCCTAAGAGCAAGGAACATCCTTTTGTTCACTGATGTACCCCAGCCATTCCCATCTCATAGAAACTCTCAATACTTATTTGTGGAATGAATGAATGAGCCTTTCCACCAGCTATCCTCTCTTGTTCTCTTCCCCCTTTCCCACCCCTATCCCCCTGCCTCTGTTCCCCAGGAAAACTCCCACTCATCCTCCAAGTCCCTGCCTCTCTGAATCCTTGCACCATGCCTCTTGTCCTGTATAATTAGTCATGGCCCACAGCACATCTCCTTTCCTCTTGCTGCTCAAGCCTCACTCACCTTCCTTCCCAAACCTCCCCACTGGCCCTTCTGGAACTCACTTCCTTTAAAAAGTAGGTTCACTTCTTCTTATGAACACAAAAAGTATTCACAAGAGCACCTTTGTCTGTCTTTGGCCTCGTGATGGAAACCTTGGGACTCCCATGCTGAAGCCTCGGTCCACCCCAGGGGAGGCTGTTCCTGTTTTTACATCTCACTTCCTTGAGTGGCCCCCAAGGTCCCTGCACCCTCTTCGCATCCTGGCGGGTATTTCCAAGATCCCATCAACCTTAGGCGGATGGAATGCCATCCAGCCCCACAACCTCTCCTCCTCCCTCTCGACTCCACCTTCCCAGTCACCTTCATGTGCCTCCTTGCCTACCTGCCCCAGATCACGGTCTCTCTTTCTCCTGCCAAGGCCTGCCATCAGCCCAATGGCATTTAGTATCTGTTTGGATGCCATCCAACACCTGGACTCTCCAGAGCTTCAGCCTCCCCTTCCCAGGGACCTTCACAGGGCCCGTCTCACCTATTGAAGTCCAGTCCTCAATTGCATGATCCCCCCAGACCATCCCCGCAGCTGCTGACCCCCAGCTCAAGACCATCCCCCGCAGCTGCCCCTATTCTTCCGTTTTAGCCTCAAAGCCTCTTTCCCTTTGCCCATGTTCTCCAGCTGCTCCAGTGCTTTGGTCATGCGAATGGTCCTCTCACCAGCACGCTTGATTCCTCTGTATACCACCCTTCCCTTTATCTGTCCAGCCTGACACCCAGAGCCAACTCCAGTGAACTTCACGCTCAGGCTGGTGAGAGCCCAAAGCAGGAAGTTTGGGACCCATGTCAGTTGTAAGGTCTCCAGCCTCAGCTGAATCCTCAATGTCACCCCCCAAAGTCCCCTAGCCTGCGTTGGCCAGCTTCTCGTTCCCATTTCCATCACAGATTCTTTGATGTCTGACCTTCACCTCTCTTCTCATGACCCCTGCCCACCTCAGGTCCTGGAGATGCCTCACTTCATCAAAACCATTAAGGCCTTCAAATGAGACCTGCTGCCCCGCCCCATCTCCAGTCATAACCCCCTCACCCATCATGGTCACCTCTGTCCAGAATCGGAGGGAAGGACAGTCCCTCTTGTTTCTGACAGGCCACCCTTCCAATTGTGTGCTGGGCCACCCACTCCGGACCCTCCATCAATTACCCCACCTCTCCTGGGCCTCCAGAATACCCCTCTCTTAAGACTTCCTCCTTCCACCAAACCTCCAAACGTGCTCGGGGCTTTCCCATCCTACGAGGCCCTCTGCAATCCTCATTCTTCCCAGTGGGCCTTTTTTGGTTCTTCTCTCACCAGAGACGAACCGCTCACCAGAGACCGCTGCAGTCAACGCACTTACCCACCCTTGCTCATGTCCGCCTTCCTCACTTGGCCTGCACGATTTCACTTTTTCTGCTGGCCTCCTATCATCTCTTCCTCCGCCCACCCCCTAAAGGTCAGGGTCCCCAGGGAGGGGCTGGCTCTTCTTGTGCTCAGCCTCCCTGCGCCATCTCACCACTTCTGTGGTCCCCACCACCGCCATATGCTCATCATTTCACATCTACATTGCTAGTTCAGGCCTCTCTCCTGACCTTTAGTCCCTAGGTTTCCAGCTGCCTCTGGGGATTCTGTCATCCCCTTACCACTTCACACCCGGGCACCCAAGACTCACCGTTGTCTCAACCTGAGATCAGCCTTGAGTCTTGAAAGTTACTCCACCCCTTGAATTCCTTGGGGCTGGGGTTGCCTCACTGCTTGGCCCCTGCAAGGCCAGCCTTGAGTCCACCCCCCTCCCTCATCCCACACGGCCAATCAGTCACTAGGTCCTGACAACCTGCCCTCCTAAATGTTTCTCAACTCATGCCTCTCCGCAAGTCCCCATGACCACTGCCCAAGGTCAAGCCCTCATCCTCTCTTTCTGGGCAATTGCAGCATTCCCCGCTGCCTCTTGCCTTGGCTCCCTCTGAGTCAGCTGCCACACTCCTACCAGGGCCATCGTTTAAATTACAAATCCAAACAAGCTGCCTTCCAACTTAAAACACTTGTAGTTTAAATTCAAACTCCCAAAGACCTGGTCCTCTCCCCAGTCCCTCCCTGGCCTCCAACCTTCCCCCTTGAGCTGGGGCATGTGTAAAGCAGTAATGACCGTACACAGCTTCATGGCTCCCTGGTTTTGTTCACGTTTGGATCTGCTGACAGCCTCTTGCCCATTTGTAGTCTGCTTAGTTCTCTTTCTTCTTTCAAGACTCATCTCAGGTGTCTCCTCTTCCAGGAAGCCTTTGTTGATTACCCCGCTTCCATTTGAAGTTAGATGTTCTGCTTTGGGTGTAGGATTATTCTATCAGAAATACTTGTTTAGGTGGCCCTCTTTTCTACAAGTTATGGGTCTTTCTTGATTCCTGTGTATCCTCAACACCCAGGCTTTATTGTCTTTCTTAGATTGAGCACCCTTCCCGCTGGGGAGACGGGGCACCGTGGGTGTGAGTGGCACCGTCACACCAGTGTACAATTTTGGACCACATCTGAACCAGATCTTCCATCTGACACTCAGTCCTGGTATCCCCATGGTGTGTCTCACTGACTCTCCTTTTCTTCCAGCTCTGTCCTTGGACCCAGAAGCTCCCCTCCAAGCTCTCCCTAACTCAGTCTAGTTCTCATGCCAGAACCAGCCCAGGGTCTGGAAGAACACCCCAGGGGAGTCAGAAGCAAGGTTCTACCCTTGGTTCTGCTGACTCCCAGTGTAATCTTAGCTGGTGCCTCCCTACTTCAGGCCTCAATTTCCCTCTCATAGAGTGAAGGATAGAACAGAGGACCCATTTAAGTTCTGCATGTAGAATTCCTGGAGGCTGTGAATAAAGCTAGGACCTACAGATCACCGAGGGACTCATGAGAAGTCTGTGCCCATGTGCCCTCACAGGGACTTTAAAGACAGGCCACCTCTCTGCCCTCCTCATTATGCATCCTGTGCCTCACCTGTGACCACAACACCCCTCTAGTTGTTAAAAATAAAAATTACCTAGAGCCACCAGATCCGTCTAGGACAACTCTCCTAACGCGAGGGAGGCGGGGACTATTTTGGTTGCAGTCACTAAACTTGAGTGTAATCCAGGAAAATCAAACAGAGACACAACTTGGCCCATCCAAGCTGATCTGACCCGAGATGTAGGTCAACCCTTGTTGTGGTGGCATTTGAGGGTTTCACACCAACATCACAGAGTGAGACGCAGAGCATGCTGTGCGCCTGTTCAGCCAGGTTCGGTGGGGGATGCGCAGTGCACAGCCTACACGGAGCTATGGGGACTCGGGAGGAAGAGGACAGCCACCTCGCCAGGGGCAGTCCCCCCAAGTGGGGGGACTTGGGACCTTTGGGTAAAGCTCCATAGAGGAAGCAGGATTTGAAGATGGGGTGAGGAGGAGACAGTGTCAAGAAGAGCCAAGGCATGTCTTTGATCGCGCCTCTCTCCTGCTAAAAGCCTTCCTTGGCTCCTCGCTGTCAAGTGGATGAAGTCCAGACTCCCCAGGCTGGCATGCAAAGGCCTCCCCACACTGACCCTGGGGTGACCCCTCTGCTCTGGCTTCCCCAGGGCTGCCGATCCTGCCCACCCTCCCTCCCAGATCCTGGGTGTCAGCCTCCTAGACTGCTGCTCACTGGTCCACAAGGGTGCCCCGTTCTCTCTCATGCCGCCGTGGCTTTGCACATTCCATTCCTGGTGCCTGAGACGCTGTTCCTGCACCTCCCCAGCCCCGCCTCTCTCATCTTCCTGGAAAATCCTTTCTTGGACCCTCAGGCCCGCCTCTGCTGTCCCTTCCTCGTGGGCCTTCTCCAAGTTCCTAGCTGAAATCAAACAATTTGTCCTCCAGTTCTGCAGAGCCGCACTTTATGTTCAAAACAAACAAATGCACGATGCCATGCTCCGAAAGAAACGGAAATAATCCCTGCCAGCTATGAGACGTGCCGCCACCCTGCTTTCACAATGGTCCTGTCAGTTGGCTCTCACGGTCTGTGGGGTCAGAGGAGACAGAGTAACGCTGGCCGCAGTCAGCGAGCAGGCGCCGGGGACTCAGAAACCTCAGGGGACTTGTCGGCGTTTGTGTGGTCACTCACTGGCCACACCCCCTGCAGGGCTGGCTGTAGATTCTAGATTCTGGAAAAGAGACTCCCAGTTCCAACTCGTTTGCTCAACTTTCTCCCACCCTTCCCTGTCTCCTTAGTTGATCTCCTGGCTCCTTGAGGGTGCGACCTTGTTTAGGTCTCACGGTGGCCCCTGGAGTATGGAGCTCGGTGTTTAGCACACAGCAGGTCCAGTCGTTACATGACAAAGGGATGGACTCTTAGTGGCACAGGGCTGCTGAGAGAAGGAATCCCCGCCATGCTGTCCAGAGCTGTATGTCTGGGACAAGTGGGAGAGAGGGCAGTGGGTGGACCAGGGTAGCCAGCAAAGTTAGCCAGGCCCTTGATGAGGGTGTGTAGGCAATAGGGGTCCCTGGGGGATGTGGAGACAGGCTGCTTTGAAGCCCTCCTAGTCAGCGCCCATAGGAAAGAACCATCACTGTAGGAGGGACTCCCCGAAGCAAACCAGATCCCCACGCCACCCCCAGCTCAGCACCTGGCCTGTGTGTGGACTCATCTTAGGAGGGGCTGCTTCCTCCCAGGATGAGAGACCTTAGAGATGGTTATTGTGGGGGTCTAGGATCCTCACGTGGGCTGGGGTCCATGCTCCTGAGAAGAGCCCAGCAGTCATGGCAGACCTCAGAGCAGGGACATAAACGTGTCCCTCCCGGGGCCTTCTGTCACCCCAGGGCTGGAAACATTTGGCTTTCTGGGAGGGAGAAAGACTGGGGAGCTGGTCCCCCTGTTCCCTGGTCCTGTGAGCTCCCCATCCCACCAGCCCCCCAGTGGGGAGAAAGACTGGGGAGCTGGTCCCCCTGTTCCCTGGTCCTGTGAGTTCCCCATCCCACCAGCCCCCCAGTGGGGAGGAAAAGCTGTTCCTGCTGCCTTGGCCCAGCCTTGTTCAGAGGAGCTTCCCACATGCAGGCAGACAGATCCCAGACTGAGCCGGGGCATCAGCGCTTCTGAAGACACGGAGGAGAAGTCTGCATTTACTGAGATAGCAGTCTGCGGGAGGAGCCAGCAGGACAGGGAGAGGGTACCTCCCAGGCCCCACTGGGGCGCGGCCTGGGCGCCCAGCCATACAGGGAGCCCTTACCAGGCTCACTCCTCATGTGCTGCAAGGAGGGGCCCTCCAGGGGCCATGGATGCAGCACACAGAGACCAGGGCTCCAGCAGGGGAGCCCCATGTCCCGTTGCAGCCAAGACACCTGCCACGAGAATGTACACCAGCTCCATCAGGGACCCAGCACAGGTTCCCCACACCCAGTACAGCAGCCGGCTCCCTGACCAGGCTCCCAGGAGGCCCCGTTCATCTGACCCCAGGGCCGCTCAGGCTGATGTCTTTCTGGATCGCCACCTCCAGATACTTTCAGTGGCCATTCCCCCTGCTTGGAACAGGGGGAAAATACAGAAGACCAGTTAGATCTGAGTTTCAGATTAACGATTAATGTTTGGTATCAGTATATCTCATGCATACTTGGGACACAGTTATACTAAAAATTTATTTACTGTTTACCTGAACTTTAACTGGGCATCCTGTATGTTTAGTTGCTGAATCCGTCCCCTTCATACAGCCCCGGGTTCAGGCCCTCAGCTCTTGCCTGGGCTCTTTCTGATCTCCTTCCCCTGCCTGTACCTTCTCACCCATCCTCCATCTCAGCTATCACAATGCTCAGTTTTTCCAAGGTCCTGGTCTTACTATGTCACTAATTGCTTAAGCAATCTTCAGTGTGTCTGTAAAGACTCTAAGCTCTGCAAAGGTAAGGACCAAGTTTCCTTTTCCACCAGGGTATGCGCAGCACCTAGCGCAGAGCCTGATACTTGGTTGTGCTTGCGTGCATGCGTGCATGCTAAGTCCCTTCAGTTCTGTCTGACTCTGTGCAACTGTATGGACTGTAGCCCACCAGGGTCCTCCGTCCATGGGATTCTCCAGGCAAGAACACTGGAGTGGGTTGCCATAACTTAGTGCTCAGTAAATATTAGTCAAAGATGCCTGAGTAAATGAGATACAGGATAGCGTCCAAACTCCAAAGCTTGATATTCCTAAGCTTTTGTCATATGCCCCCCACTCAGCTTGGCACCCTGCACACAGCCCTGTAAGACTTTTTGACTTTCCGCAGACACACTTCTCCTCTCCATGACTTCTTGTTGGCTATTCCTTTGGGAACTCAGTACAAGCTGTCTTTCCTCTCTTACCTACCTTGTAAACTCCTCTGCATCTTTTACAGTCCTCCTTGAGTGTCTGCTCCTAGCTGAAGCCTTTTCTGAGCTTTCCTGCCCCAATTCCCATAGCTTTCTCCATTGGTCCCAAATGTAAATTCCCCCTGTGTCCTACCTAGCTCCCCAAATACACAGCATGGGTAAAGGGCTTCCTGAGAGTAGAGACAGGCTACCACTAACACAAGTGCATTCATAAACATGTATGGAAAGCGATTAAAGTGCCCCTCCCTTCTCTCTGCCCATTCCGCATTTTCCAAGGCCATGATCAAGCTTCCCTCCCCACAGAAAAACCTTTCCCAACCACTACTTACCTCAAATGTGTGCAGTAGGGTATACAGTCCTGACCTCCCTTTGCAGTCAGCCTAAACTCATTGGACACTTACTCTATCCAGACAGACAGCACCCCTTCAATCATTCAACCCTCCACTGAGCAGCCTGTGCACTAGGTGCTGGGAACTCTCCCTTGCCGCCCGGAATTTACTGACAGGAAAGGCAGACAAGCAAACAAGGGATGGCAACACAGAGGCTGGCGGTGAATGCAAGGGGTGCCCCCAGGAGGGAGCCCGTATCCCCACTTGGGTGTGGAGAGGTTGCCAGAGAAATTATATCCAAATGGAGACCTGAAGGAAAATAGGAATTGTCAAAAGTGGTCCAGATTTCGGGAACAGCATGGGCCCAAGTCTGGAGGTCAGAAACCAGTTCAGGAAATGACTTAAAGACATATTTTGGCTGAAAGATAAGAGTGGGAGAGGGTGAAGGCAGGAGAGGAAACCAGAGGCCAGGTAATGAAGGGCCTCCCACAGCCAAGAAGACACTGGGCTCTGACATAGAGGACAATGAGGCTTCCCAGGTGGAGCGAGTAGTAAAGAGCCCACCTGCCAATATAGAAATCATAGAGACACTGGTTCAATCCCTGGGTCGGGAAGATCCCCTGGAGGCGGGCGTGGCAACCCACTCCAGTATTCTTGCCTGGAGAATCCCATGGACAGAGGACCCTGGCGGGCTACAGTCCATGGGGTCACAAAGAGTCAGACACAACTGAAGTGACTTAGCGTGCTCACACGCATAGAGGACAACGATATTAGTTAATAACAGCTAACCTATATTGACCAAGTGCTCTATGTCAGAACGCTTACATATAGTCAGTGCTCTTGACCTTGCTTTGACATGAAAGGTACTTTGATGACCACTCCTTGTTTCCAAAAAAGGCAGCCAAGACTCAAAGCTACTCTACACTCCGTCTAAGGTCACACACCTGGTAAGAGACAGACTCGGGGTTCCAGCTCAGGCCACCTGACCCCAGCTGCCCTGTTACTGACAGGCATGACATGCCCATGTTACTGACATGGGGGAAGGGCCCCATGATCACATTCACAGACTTTCATCTGGACAGGACACAGCATCCCATCACTTTCTGCTTCCCCATCTGTACCATGAAGACTCCGGACAGCTCAAGTCAATGCCAAGGTGTGTAGGACCTTCTCCAAGTCCTCCCTCTGCTTCAGCTGGCCAGCCCCCAGGGGACCCAGGAGAGGGCCAGGCCCCTTCAGGGCCTCAGGGACACTAGGCTTGATTCTGCATCATTAGAGCAAAGTCATAGAACATATCCTCCATTTCTTCTCGGGAGCTCTTAGCAAGCAAGTGCCCATGTCTCAATAGCACCCCACCGGAGTTCAGGCAGGGGAGGAGGGAGGACCCCCCAGAGAACACCAGGGTGCGAGTGCCCAGAGTGTTCCAGACACTGGGCATTGTGATGGCGCACACATGAATCCCCCACAGTCTTGGGACCAGCCAAGGTCACCTTGGCTCTCCCAGAAGGAGGCAGAAGTTCCGAGACAGGGAGGGGCTGGCCCAGGTCACAGCAGGTCAGAGACCGGTTGGGTCTAGATGCAGCCAGGCCCCTTCCCTGGCGGTCAGCAGTTGCCTCCGTTCTCACATCGTTAGTGTTCCGACTGAGAGGCTGGCCGTGGTCTCTGGTCATCGTCCGAGGCACTGCCGTTACCAGTCCAGTCATCCGGAGATAGAAGCAGAAGCCTGTGTGTCTAGGTATCTACAAAGCATTCTGCCCTTGATAAAAGCAGAAAACGGTAGCCATATAGTTATGAGGCTGGAGGTGGGGAAAGGTGTGAAGCCAAGTGGTTCTGTGTTCAAATCCTGCTCTGCATCCCTAGCTGCGACATGCAGCAAGGGGCGTAACCTCCCGTTTCCACTTTTGGGAGTGAGAATTCTTGCTTCTTTCAATAGTTGTGAGAATGACCCTGTGGTTACGGAAGACAGTGTCCCTGTTTCAGAGATGCATGTGCAACTGCAAGAAGGTGAGCTACCACATGTGGAGTCTGGGGTTTGCTTCATCCCCAGCTGCTCAGGTGCTCCTTGCATGCAGATTCCCTGGGGCTCTCCTTAAAAGATTCTAATTCAGTAGGTCTGGGGTGGGGCCTGAAGTTCTGCATTTTTAACCAATTCCTAAGTGACCCCTGTGCTGCTGCTCCATGGAGTGACATAGGTTTAACGTTCTTCAGCAACCACATGGGCAAAAAAAGGCAGAAGCAGGATGGGGCCTGACAATGATGAAGCTGGGGAGCGGGGTGGAAGGAGTTCGTGCCCTCTCTACTTTTTCAGTACTTGGGGAGGAGATGGAGGGAGGGAGGAAGGGACTGGAGAATGACTGCTAATGGGCACAGGTTTCTTTGGGGGATGATGGAATGTCCTAAAATTAGATTATGATGATGCTTGCACAACTCTGCAAATATACCGAAAACCAATGAGCTGTACACTTTAAATGAGTGAACTGTAAACAATGAAGCTGTTAAAAAATAAATAAAAGAACAGTAACTTCTTTATGGGTTCTTGTGAAGAAGAAATGAGTGTAAATGCCTAGTTCCCTGAGACGGAACAAAATTTCCCTTCCCCTAGAAATTTGGATTTTTCTCAGCCTGAAAGTCTTTGAAGCGGGACCACATGTGCCTAGAGCTAAAATCAGTGAGTCCTTGGGGTTCGCTGTGAAGGAGGTAATGGGTTCCAGACAGAAAAGGGTGTTGGGAGACTTGAGGAAACTGTCAGGGACTCAGATTTTGAAGCACGGAGGGACCAGAGGAACAGCCCTCCTGTCCTGAGCCTGGCTATTCCGGGCCTAAAACAAAGAATGGTCAAAACCCCACCCCTCCCCCAGGGCCTGAGCCCTTCTTTATCCTGTGCTCCCCTGCATCCTACTGATGGAATTCAGCTGAATTTTGGGTTCTCTTAGGTCTCCTATCCCTTGGGTCCCTCCCATTCCCATGTCCAGTGCCAAGGTCACCTCCTCCAAGAAGTCTTCCTTGACCTTCTATATCTGGACTTGCCTCTCCCTTAGAGAAGGAACTATTTTCTCTAGCCTGAGCTATTAGGTCACACAGGCTGACTCTGGAGGACTCTCTGTGCAGCTGGTTCTTACAGAGCCCCTGTAGGTGTGTGTTCTGGCCCTAGGCCCAGATTCTGGGGCAGAACCTACAGAGGCTCCTCATGACTTGGTGTCAGGAGTATCCTGGATGGAGCCCAGGCTGGAAGCCTGGACATCTGGGCCATCTTCACACAGATGACCACAGACAACAGGCTTCCCCTCCTTGGGCCTTAGTTTTTCCATCAGTAGAATGGGGATAAAAGCCATGCCTGCTGCCCTCCCCTTAGGGCTGTAGGGAAATAAGAAGAGCCCCATCTGGGGCCCACCCAGTCTTCAGAAACACTGCTACCTGTGGGCTCAAGCAACTGACGGGCAGAGAAAGGAGCCCTGGACTGGAAAGCAAGGCGCTGCAACTGTCTTCCCCGGCAGGGCCTCAGTTTCCCCTTTGTCTTAAGAGGATGAGACCTCCCTCTTGGGACCTCAGTGAGGGAGAGACCTGCCAGGACCCATAGAGACTAGTGGAGTCAGAGCATTCAGCCAGGAGAGGAGAATGAAGAGAGGCAGGGAGCAAGCTTTACACATAATGTCACCTGGGGCCCCATGGAGCCCCATGAAGCAGGGGCGGGGCCAGAGGCAGGTGGCCATCACTCCTCGGGGGCTTGAGAGCATGGACTCTGGCACCAGACTCCCTGGGTTCAAGTCCCAGCCTCACCACTTACTAGCTGGGGGACACAAGCTTTTTGTTTTACAATGAGGATAACAAGAGCACTACTTTATAGGTTGTTATTAAGAGGCATTATTCCATTAACATAGGTAGTTTAGAACAGGGCTGAGTGACTATAAATACTACCAAGTGTTAGCTATTCCTGTAGTTCACTCATCAGGCACCGGCTTCACTGGGCCCTGGGAACACAGCTCAGAATAAGGCCTCAGTGACCCACCACACAGAACTGACAGTACAGCTGGACAGACGGACCAGGCCCAAAATTCATGAACCAACAGATGACGACAGACGGCAATAGTGCCAGGGAGCAAACAAGCAGGGGAAGAGAGAGTGGATGTATTTTTGTGGCAATCAGAGAGGGCTTCTTTGAGGAGGTGTCATTTCAGCTGAGAACTGAAGGGCATAGAAGAACCAGGCATGAAAAGAGCAAAAGGGTGAGAGGGGATCTAGGCTGTGGGGACAGAGTACAATGCGCAGCACATGAAGGGAGCTGCGGCCAAGAAGCCAGACTGCCCCATGGCTCATGCAAGCCAGTCCCTGCTGCCACCTGTCCGTCCTGCCTGCCCCCGACCTGGCCCCTCTCATTTGCATCTTTGCCCTCCAGACAGCTCCAAATGAGCAGGCCTGACCTTGGACCTTGTGATCACTCGTTGGTCCTGGGAGCACAGGGCAGGCAGCATGTGAGCTGTGGGACGTGCCAGGCCAGAGAAGGGCTGTGTCAAGAGAGGAGATTGGGGCAGGGGGCACCCGGAGCAGCCCAGCCAGGCCAGCTGCATCCCTGAAGGCAGAGCCTGTGGAATTCTGATCTGGCCTCCCTGTCCCCACATCAGCCTATAAGGGTGGGGAGGGAGCCCTGAGAACCACCTAGTCCAGCCTTCATGGGGTCCCAGGCGCTCCACGATGGGGTCCCAGCAGGGGCCTGCAGCCTCCCCCCATCCACCTCCAGTGATCCACCCAGTGGCTTCATCCTGAGCCTGGAATCAGCTCCTCCTGTTCTGCTTTCTGGGCCAACGAGGCCCCATCTCCTCCTCCTGCTTCCCTCTGCCCAGGACAGCCTGACCCCACTCCCTGGCAGAGCCCTCTCCCCTGAGGCAGAAACACCGGGATCAGCCAGGGTCTCCCTGGCTCCTGCTTCGCCTCTGTCCTGTTTACTCCTCCCTTACCAGGCCAGTCCCTAGGAGCGTGGAAGCACAGGGGCCATTTGTCTTCTGCTGTGTCCTGTTCCCCCCACCCCAGGGTCCCTGAGCCAACCTTCTTACTCTAATGAAAGCCTCCTCTCAAGAAAGAAGCATACTTTGTGGTGATGGAAATGTTCCCTGTCTTGACTCCATCAGTATCAAAGCCCTGGTTGTGACAGTATGCTATGGTTTTACAAGATGTTGGCAATGGGGGGAACTCGGGTAACAGGTACATGGGACATCTGTATAATTTCTATAAATGCATGTACATTACTATTAATTCACAACAAAAGATTTAATTAAAAGTAATTTATAAAAGAAAGAAGCATAACCATAGAAAGTATTATTGTAATTATTATGGCTCTTCTTTGCTTTTTTATTTGTCTTCGCTCTCCTCTTCCTCTTCCCTGAGGCATATGGATTTTCAAAGATGCAGACAGATCCTTAAAGTGACAAAGGGCCCACAGCCACAGAAGCCTATCAAGAGCAGCCCCAAACCCTGAGCAGTTCTAGACACAACTCTCACTTTGCCCAGCTCAGCCTTTCTCCTCACCTGCGCTCATTGCACAGATGGGGAGACTGAGGTCCTGAGGGGCAGAATGGCCCGCCTGACATCAGGCACACACAGTGTGTTTACAACAAGGCTGTGGTGTTTGTAAGCTGGTCTGACTCTGTCAACCAAGATGCGTAATTAGCAGAGCGCAGGCACTCAAATCATTGTACATTTTCACCTCTTGCTTGCTCTCTTCTCCCTGCACGCCACCCCCCCCCCCCCCACAGCCTGCCTTCCTTCATCATTCCCTTCCCTCTGCCTTTCCCCCTTATTTCTTTCCTTCCCACCTGAGTCTTAATCAGAATTAGAAAGCAAATGTTCCGGTCATCTATTGGGTTAGCCAGAAAGTTCGTTTGGGTTTTAGTTCGTTCAGGGTTTCCTTAAGATGGTATAGAAAAACCCGAACGGACTTGTTGGCCAACCCAATAGTTCTGTGAAACAAACCACCCCCAAGACTTAGTGGCTCTAATCAACAATGGCCATTTATCTTGCTCACAAATCTACAGATAAGACAAGGCCGGGCAGGGAAGTTTCTTCTCTATTCCATACTACACTAGCTAAAGAGTTTACCCAGAGGCTAGAGGATCTACTTCCCAGACAGCTCCCACCCAGAGCTGGCAAGTTGCTGCTGCTAAGGACTAGAGACCTCGGTTCCTCCACACAGACATCCACTTGGGCCCCTCCAGGCTGCTTGGACTTCCTCACAGCATGGTGTCTGGATTCCTGCAGCAAGTGCCCCAAGGGACAGGAAGCAGAGGCGGATAGCTTCTAAAAGCCTGGGAACTGGCCCAGAGTTACTTCTGCTGTGTGTTATTAATCAAGAACTTCCAGAGCCAGACTCAAGGGTAGAAGCATAGGTCCCATCCCTCAGTGGGAGCAGTGTCAAGACACTTTGATTTTAAAACCACCATAGAAGATGGATATACAAAAACCAGTTGTATTTCTGTCTACTACTAAGGAACAACCTGAAAATAAATTAGGAAGACAATGCATTCATAATACCACTAAAAAGAAAGAAGCAGTTAGGAATAAGTTTAACAAAAGAAATTTAAAAATTGTACTCAGAAAACTATAAAATACTGTCAAGAGAAATCAAACAAGGCCTAAATAAAAGATCTAAGTAAACACTCATGAATTGGAACACTAGAAATTGTTACAATGGTGAGTTTCCCCAAATTACCATTAAAATCCCCATCAAGTCTCTATCAAAATCTCAGCAGGCTTTTTTTGTAGAAATTGATCCTAAAATGTATATGAAAATGAAAATAATCTAGAATAGCCAAAACAGTTTTAAAACCCAAGAACAAATTTGGAGAACTCAAACTGCTAGATTTCTAATTTTACTGTAAAGCTATATTATATAGTACTTTTGTACTATAAAGCTACATTTTAATATAAAGCATTATATTAAAAAGACCAAATAATAGATCAATGCAATAGCACAGAATACCTGAAATAAACAAACATGTGTATGATCAATTGATTTGCAATGAAGTGCCAAGACAATTCAATGAGGAAAGGATAGTCTTTTCAACAGATAATGCTGAGATACTAGATATTTGTGTTCAATTTGTATACAAAAAAAAAAAAAACATATTCTTACCTTACACCATGTACAAAATTAGCTCAAAATATTAATAGATGATAGATCTAAATACAAGGGCTAAAATTACACAACTTACCATAGGACATCTTTCAGTTCAGTTCAGTCACTCAGTTGTGTCCGACTCTTTGCGACCCCATGGACTGCAGCATGCCAGGCCTCCCTGTTCATCACCAACTCCCAGAGCTTATTCAAACTCATGCCCATTAAGTCAGTGATGCCATCCAACGGTCTCATCCTCTGTTGTCCTCTTTTCCTCCTGCCTTCAATCTTTCCCAGCATCAGGATCTTTTCAAATGAGTCAGTTCTTCGCATCAGATGGTCAAAGTATTGGAGTTTCAGCTTCAACATCAGTCCTTCCAATGAATATTCAGGACTGATTTCCTTTAGGATGGACAGGTTGGATCTCCTCGCAGTCCAAGGGACTCGCAAGAGTCTTCTCCAACACCACAGTTCAAAAGCATCAGTTCTTCGGCACTCATTATAGTCCAATTCTCACATCCATACATGACTACTGGAAAAACCATAGCTTTGACTATACAGACCTTTGTTGGCAAAGTAATATCTCTGCTTTTTAATAAGCTGTCTAGGTTGGTCATAGCTTTTCTTCCAAGAAGTAAGCATCTTTTAATTTCATGGCTGCAGTCACCATCTGCAGCGATTTTGGAGTCCCCAAAAATAAAGTCTCTCACTATTTCCATTGTTTCCCCATCTATTTGCCATGAAGTGATGGGACAAGATGCCATTGTCTTAGTTTTCTGAATGCTGAGTTTTAAGCCAACTTTTTCACTCTTCTCTTTCACTTTCATCAAGAGGGTCTTTTAGTTCTTCACATTCTGCCATAAGGGTGGTGTCATCTGCATATCTGAGGTTATTGATATTTCTCCCAGCAATCTTGATTCCAGCTTGTGCTTCATCCAGCCCAGCATTTCTCATGATGTACTCTGCATCTTTAGGACTTGAATTAAGCAAATATTTCTTAGGTATGGCACCAAAATATGATTCGTGATAGAGAAAATTGATAAGTTGGACTTCATTAAAATTTAAAATATTGCACTTCAAAAGGCTATTAAGAAAAAGAGAAGACAGGCAATAGACTGGGAGAAAATGCTGACAAATTATATATCTAATAAAGGATGTGTATGGAAAATATATGAAGAACTTTTACAACTCAATAATAAAACAACCCAATTAAAAGAAAAAGATCTGAATAAACACTTCACCAAAGATATACAAATGACTAACAGGCCAATAAAAGAAACTCAGCATCACTCATCCTTAAGGGTATATTAATGCAAATTAGAGATACTCTTATGGACCCAGGTGAATGGCTCTAATGAAAAGATAGGGAATAAGTGTTGGAGAGGAAGAGAAGAAACTGAAACCTTTATACGCTGCTGGTGAAGATGTGAAAAGATGCAGCCACTTTAGAAAACAGTAGTTTCTTTAAACATTAAGCATGTACTTAGCATATGACTGGGTGTTGGAGAAGACTCTTGAGAGTCCCTTGGACTGCAAGGAGATCAAACTAGTCCATCCTAAAGGAGATCAGTCCTGAATATTCATTGGAAGGACTGATGTTGAAGCTGAAACTCCAATACTTTGGCTACCTCGTGTGAAGAACTGACTCATTTGAAAAGACCCTGATGCTGGGAATGATTGAAGGCAGGAGGAGAAGGAGACGACAGAGGATGAGATGGTTGGATGGCATCACTGACTCGATGGATATGAGTTTGAGTAAACTCTGGGAGTTGGTGATGAACAGGGAAGCCTGGCATGCTGCAGTCCATGGGGATGCAGAGAGTCAGACACGACTGAGCAACTGAACTGAACTGAGGTATCTACCCAAGAGAAGTGAAAATACATATAGACATAAAGACTTACCTGCAACTGTTCAAAACAGCATTATTTGAAATTTCCCAAACTTAGAAGGAATCCTAATGTCTATAATCTGGTGAGTGAATTAATAAAACGTGGATAGTCACACACAAGAATACTACTTGGCAATAAAAAGGAAAGAAATACCGACACCTGAAACAACAAAAATGTACCCAAAAAGCATTATGTTGAGTTAAAAAAGCCAGATACAAAAAATTCCTTGTTGTGTGATTCCATTTACATGAAATTTTTAGAAAAGGCAAAACTCTAGAGGAAGAAAGTAGATCAGTAGCTTCCTGGGGCTGAGGATGGGAGTGACTGAAAGCGGGCAAGAAAGAACTTTTTGGAGTGATGGAAATGTTCTAAACTGGATTGTTGTAACGGCTGCACACTGTATAAATTTATTAAAACTCATCGAACTGTGCACTTCCAATGGATGGCTTTTATGGCATGTAAATTATACCTCAATAAAGCTGGTTTTTCTAAAAAGCCACAGCAATGCACAACCTGGAAGAGACCATGGGAGACTTGCAGGAGCAAGGCTGACTATGAAAGGCAGAGTGCTCTGGACTCAGTCCCCCAGAACACAGACCGACTTGAGCCCCAGGAAGCCCCTGGATCACTCTGACCCCGAGATCCCCAGACTCCCAGGCCACGGGCAGCTCAGCGACCTCTTAGCAGCCTCCCTAGGGCTCAGCATTCGTGTTGACAGTGGCATCATTCAGTCTGCTGTGCCAGGGTCATTCTGGCCCCACATGCTGTCCCCACCTTCACTGCCTGTGCTGTGCGTCCAGGACCCCCAAGAGATGTGCGACAGACCCCTGGACAAGTCATTTCACCTCCCTGGGCCTTAGTTTCCTCATCTGCCAGTGTGGTCCAGCCACCTGCCTCTCCCAGGGGTAGGGGGTGGGGAAGTAGGGGAGCGGTGAGATAGTACCTGAAGAACTGGCAGGTCACAGAGTAAGTGTGGTGAGAAATTAAACCACTGAGCCTTGAGGCAACCTGCAAAATGGAAGAGAGATTTCTAAACCCAGGTCTTGCCCAGACTCTGTTCCCAAGTCCCCAGTGCACAGATTTCTCAGGGAGGGAGGCAAACTCGAAGGCCCTCATCCAACCTCTATTTCATTCAAAGTCCCTTCTAGCACAGCTTAGAGGGTTGGTGGCCTGAATTGGTCTTTGACTCCTCTAGCCCTGGGGAGCTCACTACTTTTCTAGGCAACCCTTGCCTCTCTGAACAACTCCAAACGTTCAAAAAGCGCTTTCTATCCTCGAGGGAGACAAGGCATCTCTTGTGATTTCCTCCAGCAACGTGGGGTCTGAGCACTGAAGTGTACCTGACTCTTCAGCCTCCAGCAGTGGTCTGTAAATTTTAAGATTCTAGGTTTGAGGTGATGCTCTAATATGTGTATTTTGAAAAAGTTCCCAGATAATATGCAGTGCACACACACAGACTCAGAGGCACTTTCTAGGGCAATGGGTCTCATAGTGTGGTCCATGTCCCAGCAACATCAGCATTACTGGGAACTTTTAAGAAATGCAGACAATGGCCCCACCTCAAACCCACCGAGACCCACAAACTCTATTTTAAGCAGCTTTCCAGGTTAAAATGCTTCCCCAGTGGCTCAGTGATGAAGAATCCACCTGCCAATGCCGAGAAGTAGGAGACGTGGGTGTTTGATCCCTGGATCAGGAAGATCCCCCTGGAGGAGGAAATGGCAACCCACTCCAGTATTCTTGCCTGGAGAATCCCCGTGGACAGAGGAGCCTGGCGGGCTACAGTCCACGGGGTCGCAAAGAGGCAAACACGACTTAGCAACTGAGCGCAAGCAGCGGGTTAAAACATGCAAAAGTCTGAGAGCCATTGTCGTCCTGGAAAGCCTGACTCGAAAACCAGTTTTGACCTAAGCATGGGATGGAGGGTCCTGCATGTCACCCACTGAGCCTCCTAGGCCCCTCAGCAGCTCTTAGTTTGAAAACTGCCAATCATGATGCTTTGGGGGGCCATTTTGGTTTCCCCACAAGGGAAAAAAAAACATTTGTTCTGAAAAACTGGACCTGAAGCCTTCCCTCTATAAGAGGGGTGACGGCAGGTGATTGCAGCCCCTCAGTGCCGGGGTGACGAGCCCAGTGGCAAAGCATCAAAGCTGGCCATGCAGGCTGTGGTTTGCCCTACACCTGTCAGGGCCTGCCTGGCAGACCACCGGTGCCCAGGGCCAGGCGGCCCAGGCGGTGGGGGTGGCGGGTGGCCATTGTTCCCATCCACCCTTCGGCAGCCCCAAGTAATGACACCAGGGTCTGACAGCCTCGGAGGAAGCTTTTTGTCTCACAGCCACGGCCAAAGTCCATAATTGATATGGATTGCAGGGGCTGCCACCATCACCCCGGCTGGCAATTAGCACTCGAGTTGCCGGCTGTCAGGAACTCCTGATGCTTGCGGGCAGTGAAGGCTTGTCAGGTTGCTGGGCCCACGTGGCTCATTATGTCAGGGGCATGGGTTCCCTGCCCGCAAAGACCCCTTTGATCGCAGTGGGGTGGAGAGGGCAGGTGAGCTGGCTTGTCACTCCCACTCTCTTTTCAAGGTTGGCCAAGGCCACCAGTGACAGCTGCCCCATCCCTTTCCCCTCTGGAGTCCCTAAGTCCTGCACAGGGTGACTGGTGAGAGGGGTCTGGCAGAGCCCAGGATGGGCCAGAGCAGGGAGCAGCCGTGAAGTTCAGATGGCCTGGGAGCTTGTGGCCCTGGGTATCTTCCAGCCTAGGGGTGGGGATAGTCATTCCCATGTGACAAGTCCCTTGTCAGAAGACTGGAAAGGTGAACCCGATCAGAATTACTCAAACTGCTGATCATACCCATGAGTGGCTCATAAAAGTAATTTAAGGGATTGAGACATTTTAAAAACTTAGAATGGAATATGGGATGGAATAGAATAAAATGAAATTAGAATAGAACAGAATTCCCAAAACTCATTAAGGGTAAGTATTGTTTCCTAACATTTTGTTCCAATTTGATGCTTTCCAATTGTGGTGCTGGAGATGACTCTTGAGAGCCCCTTGGACAGCTAGGAGATCAAAACACTCAATCCTAAAGGAAATCAACCCTGAATATTCATTGGAAGGACTGATGCTGAATTTGAAGCTCCAATACTTTGGCCACCTGATATGAAGAGCCGACTCAAAGGAAAAGACCCTGATGCTGGAAAAGATTGAGGGCAGGGGAAGGGAGAGACAGAGAATGAGAGGGTTGGATGGCATCATCGACACAATGGAGCAAATTCCAGGAGATAGTGAAGGACAGGGAGGCCTGATAAGCTACAGTCCATGGGGTCGCAAAGAGTCGGACATGACTTAGCTAATGAACAGCAACAGTGTGAGTATAACATAGATGTGTGTACCGGGGCACACATCTAAATTCTTTTTTATTCCAGGTAAATAAAGTTTGAAAGCTATCACATAGGATGAACCCCTTACATTCTAGAATAGGGGCTGAATACTCCATCTGTTCCAGAGCGTGAGGAACCTATTCAAAGGACAGGAGCCTGTAGGAAGTGAGGAAAGGAGGCCCAGAGCTTGGCCTCAGGGAACCTCCAGTTTCCTTGGCATGAAAGGCAAATGGAGAAGAGATGAGGCCACAGGAGCCCCACAGGGCCAGGCAGGGTCTCACTCACCTCCTGTGGTCCCCATTGCCCACCCTTGCCCAGTGCCTGATACAAAGGCGCCTCCTGAACACTCCTCTGGGTGTTTTCCAAGCTGGACTGATGTGGAGGGAGGAGCAGCTCTTATTGGCCGTTTCCAGTGTGCTAGGCTCCCTGCTGCTTCCTCCAGAGCCCTTGCAGCCCAAATGAACGACAGACGCGGGGGCTCGAGAGTTTGAAGAGCAGGCACATATGGAGCCCAGGGCTGTGAGGTACTAGATGTGGGCCAGGTGCACAGACATAACTTGGCAGTGGGTCCAGCAGAGCCACGTCCTTCCACCCCCTCGCAGCACACCAAGCCAGCCCTGCGTGGTAAGGAGTGCAGTCACCTTTATCAGCCAGGGTCACAGTCCAGTGGACGTTAATTGACCAGTTCCTTGCATTTTACAGTTCATAAGGCTCTTGCTCATACATTCCTCCCTAGGAGATCAGCATCCCCAGTTTACACAGAGAAGGGCAGCAGCCTGCCCAAGGTCACACAGCCAGCTAGCAGTCACATGGGGAGGCCGCCCAGCCTGACCTGGGCCCACAGGACTGAAACCCCCTCCCTCTCCCCCCAGCTGCCAAGCCTCCTGCTCCCTAGTCAGTGTGTGATGCGAGAACCCTGCCAGCCCGCCCCTTTCAGACAAGTCTAGCTATTCTGGAAAATCCCTGTTGAGCTAAGTCAGGTTCGATGGGGTCCAATAAAGTCTTTATATTTTTTCTCTTTGCTATTAAATCATATCTTATTTAAAAGGCTAAAGCCCCACCAATCACTACTAAGCAGCCTGCCCCCATGCTGGCTAGACCTGTATCTCCCAACCTCCACCCGCTGAAATATGCAGATGCCCCCCTACACACACACAGAGGGAGGAAATATCGGAGCTTATGACTATTATATTGTATCTGTCTTAAAAGCCAGCCCCTCTTTGCAGACACAGACACTCCCCAGCTCACATTTATCAGTTTTATTCCTTTAATGATTCAAACTTGTGCTGTGATGTGCTACTCGGAACGGAGGGTTTTATGGATTTAACAGTTTTATTAATTTAAGAGGTTTCCACTGAGCGCCAGAATGGCTCAGTGTGACAAAGAAGGTATCATAAATGAATTGATTTGTCACGTATCAGAATGCGATCCAGCAGTGATTTCATTATTGGAATTATTTTCCTCCAATTATCTGCAAACTTAAAATGCTAAAGAGCAGCCCCCTCACCCCCACCCCCAGCAGCAGCCAGCCTGGATCATTTGAGCAGGAAATAAATGCAAATCGATGGCCCAAATTTGCCACCGTGTGTGGAGGCCGCTCATGCCTCCCTCCTCCCCTCAGCACTACCACCCTGAGAAAACAAAGCCTGGGGATACAGAGGGTCTGCGCGAGGAGGCCTGGGGTCAGAGGTCATCTGCAACCCCACGTGCTGCGTCCAGGAGACCAGGTCTTTCATTAGTGGGCCCAGGGCTGGAGGAGCCTAGGCATCTGTTCCTGAGTGCAGTGGGCAGACAGGCCAGGAGACAGATTTCTGGTCACTGCCTCTGCTGGCTGTCCAGGCCTTTGGACTTGGGTGGGTGCATGCAGAATGAGCACTGAACAAGGAGCCTGGCCAGACGGGGTTCTAGACCTGGCTTTGCCCACAGCTCACGCCGTGGTCTAGGCAGCTCCAGACCCTACTAAACTCTCCACCATGTCCCAAACCCACTGTCACATCAGGACTGCCATATGCTCTTTCTTCTCAGCCTGGAAGACACCTGCGCTGCCCCACCCCATCCCCACCTCAGGCCAGCTGCTTCCCATCTCCAGCATCCTCAAGTGCAGGCCAGGCACCCACAGAGCCCTGAGCTCCCGGCTCTGAGCCCTTCCCCAGCAGCCTTACCCTGGTCCCCTGAGTTCTCTTTCCACACCCTGTCCCCAAGACTTCTGGTCCCAGGACTCAGTTCCATCGTCCCCTGAGGGCATGCGGGTGGATAAGTTCCAGACCAGGACTAACCCCCCTGACTCCACAAGGCCCCCTAGACCCTTACTCATTGTGCACTGATTTTGCTTTGTTTATTCTGTAAACAGCCACCACATGTCAGGTACTCATCAGGGTCCAGGAAGAGAAAGTGATGAGTCAAATGGCCCTCGTCCGGGCAGGGAGATAGGACATGGGACCAGAGCCACAAGTGCTGTGTCTCCACTGGGCCTCTCCTCTAAGAAGTTCAGACAGGGAGCGCAAGAGAGCTCGGGTCCTCCAGGCTCAGCCTCCCGCAAGGGGTACGCCTTCAGTCTCCGTCTCTCCCTGAACAGTAGGGGCCACCTGGCCTTGCCATGGGGCCCAGACAGGAAGGGAATAGTTGGGCTCAAAGTGACAGAGTGAGGGGCAGCAAGGAAGACCACCCAGGACCCTCACAGGCACAGCAGCTCCTACCTTCTTCCCTGGCTATACAGATCTGACCCTGTGCCTACGCAGTCAGTTATAAGGGGAAGGAAAGGGCAAGAAGCACCTACGAGACATGCCTCCTAAGCCCCCGGAACATACCTGGGCCATTCTCATTTCCTCCTGATGAGATTTTTACAGGTGAAGAAAGGAAGACCCAGAAAGATGCAGTGACCTGCCAATCCAGGCCAGGTCTGAAGGAGCGACTCCACAGCTCTCCGGAGAGGCAGTCTCCCTGCCCTTCCACTGCCTGCTCTGCTCACAGACCCTTCCCCCTCTGGCCAGGGATGTCTCCAGAGGCTGAAGGAGAAGCAGAGACGGAGGAGTCGGGGTGTGGCTCCCCTGGGAAGCACGGGGGCTCTAGATCTGATCCAGCTCAGCCCCTCACTCGCTGCGTGTGTACCGCTAAGGGGGTGACCGCCCTTTCTTCGTCTGTCCACTGGGCAGTGGCTGCTGCTGGGACTATGGAGGTCTTGAGCAAGGAGGAAAAAGTGCTTTGGTAGACTGTACAGTGTTGTGCCCATAGGAGCCAGGGCGACTGTGGGGGCCCACAGACCAGGGTGGCTAGAAGGAGCTCTTGTTCCATGTCACCAAAGGGCACCCTGGGAGAAACCGGAGCTAGCTGAGGGCCTGCTAGCCCCACACAAGCCCCACAGAGAGGGCCTGAACAAAGCTACCAGTTTCCTGGGAAGCAGGTGAAGGTCTCTGGGCTAACCTCACCCCCAGAGTGGGAATCAGGGCCCAGAGAGATCCAGAATCCTGGGATTCCCGAGGGGAAGTCCACCCAGGGGCTCCGCAGTGCCCTTTCTCCATGATAAGAGCCCCTCCAGAGAGGTCAGTTGCCCAGGTCTCAACAAGCACCTCACAGGACGGGGTGCTCACCACTGCACAGGCCGTCCATCCCCCTTCCTCCAACTCAGTTAGAAGGGTCTCTACACACGAACGTATGACTGGAAACCCACTCGCTGTCCACAAAGCACACACACACATTTACTCCCAGACACACACGGGCACACACTCACAGGTGAGCTTTTTTTTAACTTTGAAGTTTTTTTTTTTTTTAATGCACAGAAAGAACATCCCAGAAACAAAACAGGTACTGACTTATTAGAGGTGAAGCATTGTATAAAGAAGCGCCCTCCCCACTTAGTAAACAGGAATATAGTATAAACAGATATGAAAGAAGGTGAACATCTTAGGACTAAATGCAAACCCTAACACACACACACACACTTTAACAACACACCCCGGTACACTGTGCACACCAGTCAGGCCCCAGTGGGCACCCAGATCGCTCACACACCCTACGCCTGCCTGCCCACTCCTGTTCAGGGACACTTGAGACTCCATCAGGCTGTGGGCAGCACCTGATGGATGAGCTGACGCTGTTGAAACACAGGGGAAATGGCCAGACTCAAGGTGAAGCGTGATTTCTCTCTTCTAGCTCAAGTACTTCATTACCTCCGTGACCTCCGATGGCTAATAAAGGTGTCTAATTTGTGTGGCACTAAAATAGCCTTCTAATGTGCACCAGGACTATCTCCTAAAATTAATGCTATGGCAAGTAATGAGGGTCTCCATTAGCTAATATCTGCACGTGGAAATTCTCATCTTCCCAGAGTGGGCTGCTGTCTCTGAAAGGCCCGCAGCAGGAGCCTGCCTTTCCAGGCTCCAGACACAGAACAGATTGGAAGGCACTAGGCCTTGGCACCAGGCTACCATAGGCAAACAACTTTCAGGTGGTTGCTCAGGATGACAGCTGTGACCAAGGACCACCAGAGACTCTGCCCTAGGCCTGGAGGGACAAGCAGGAGGGCCCAAGTGCCCCTGAGCTAACCTGGCAGAGGAAATACAAGTGTCTCCACAGGGGAGCCCATATTGGGTACCATGGTATTCCCAGCAGGTCATAACTCACTCTGCCCAGGGGAAATACATGAAGGCTTCTCAGAGGAGGTGGTAATTCAACATCATGCTGGTTCCATTTGGTATTTGTATGAATAAGATTGGTAAAGTGAATGGGGATGTGATGGAGGCCTCCTTTGTTGCATTCTTTGATGGAGGTATTAATTTCTGGTATTCCTCTTAAGGGGCTTCCCTGATAGCTCAGTTGGGAGAAGGGAAAGGCTACCCACTCCAGTATTCTGGCCTGGAGAATTCCATGGACTGTATCGTCCATGCGATCACAGAGTCGGACACGACTGAGAGATTTTCACTTTATTTCTCTCAAGATTTGTTATTGGATCTAAGATTTGGGCTACAATATCACTGACTGTGTGGATTACAACAAACTGGAAAATTCTTAAAAATATGGGAATACCAAACAACTTACCTGCCTCCTGAGAAACCAGTATGCAGGTCAACAAGCAACAGTTAGAACCAAACATGGAACAAGAGACTGGTTCAAAACTGGAAAAGGAGCATGTCAAGGTTGTATATGGTCACCCTGTTTATTTAACTTATATGCAGAGTACATCATGTGAAATGCCAGGCGGGATAAATCACAAACTGGAATCAAGATTGCCTGGAGAAATATCAGTTACCTCAGACATACAGAATGACACCACCCTTACGGCAGAAAGCAAAGGGTAACTGAAAAACCTCTTGATGACGGTGAAAGAGAAGAGTGAAAAAGCTGGCTTAAAACTCAGCATTCAAAAAACTAAGATCATGACATCCAGTCCCAGCACTTCATGGCATATCGATGGGCAAACAATGGAAACAGTGACAGACTTTATTTTCTTGGGCTCCAAAATCACTGCAGACAGTGATTACAGCCATGAAATTAAAAGATGCTTGCTCCTTGGGAGGAAAGCTATGACAAAGCTAGACAGTGTATTAAAAAGCAGAGCTATTACTTTGCTGACAAAAGCCCATGTAGTCAAAGCTATGCTTTTTCCAGTAGTCACACATGGATGTGAGAGTTGGATCATAAAGAATGCTGAGCACCGAAGAAATGATGCTTTTGAACTGTGGTGTTGGAGAAGACTCTTGAGAATCCCTTGAAGTTCAGGGAGATCAAGCAAGTCAATCCTAAAGAAAATCAACCCTGAATATTCATTGGAAGGACTGATGATAAAGCTGAAGCTCCGATATTTTGGCCATCAGATGTGAGGAGCCGACTCATCAGAAAAGACCCTGATGCTGGGAAAAATAGAAGGCAGGAGAAGAAGGAGATGACAGAGGATGAGATGGTTGGATGGCATCATCAACTCAATGGACATGAGTCTGAGCAAGCTCTGGGAAATGGTGAAGGATAGGGAAGCCTGGCATGCTGCAGTCCATGGGGGCACAAAGAGTCAGACACAACTGAGCGACTGAAGAACAACAAAATCACTATTACAGAAATGCAAATCAAGATTACAATGAGGTATCACCTCCCACCAGTCAGAATGGTGATCCTCAAAATGTCTACAAGTAATAAGTGCTAAGAGATGGTGTGGAGAAAAAGGAACCCTCCTACACTGTTGGTGGGAATGTATATTGGTGCAACCACTACGGAGAACAGTATGGAGTTTCCTTTAAAAACTAAAAATAGAGCTGCCATATGATCCAGCAATCCATTCCTGGGCATATATATGGAGAAAACTCTAATTTGAAAAGATACACGCACCCCAGTGTTCATAGCAGCACTATTTACAATAGTAAAAACGCGGAAGCAACCTAAATGTCCATCAACTGACAAACAAACAAAGAAGACAGAGTACACACATACAGTGGAATATTACTCAGCCATAAGAAAGAGTGAAATAATGCCATTTGCAGCACCATGGATGGACATAGAGATGATCACATTAAGTGAAGCGAGCCAGACACAGACGAACATCACATGACGTCACTTATACGTGGAATCTGAAAAAAAAATGATACAATTGAACTCACTTACAAAACAGAAATAGACTCACAGACATAGGAAACAAACTTAGGGTTACCAAAGGGGATCATGGGAGCAGGGCGGTTTGGGCAGTGGGGTGGGGAGATAAATTCGGGGTTTGGGATTAACAGATACACACTGTATGCTGTATAGCACAGGGAACTATACTCAGTATCTTATCAAGTGTGCATGTGCTTAGGTCCAACTCTTTCGCGACCCCATGGACTGTTGCCCACCAGGCTCCTCGGTCCTTGGGATTCTCCAGGCAAGAATACTGCAGTGGGTTGCCATTTCTTCCTCTCAGGGATCTTCTCGACCCAGGGGTCGAACACACGTTTCCCGTGTCTCCTGCATTGACAGGAAGATTCTTTACCACTACACAATGCGGGAAGCCCAAATATCTTCTAATAACCTCTAATGGAAAAGTATCTGACAAAGAATATGTATGTATGAGTATGTGTGTGTGTGTGTTTCCACATTAAAGGGGATGAAATTGTTGGATAGCATCAGCGACTCAACAGAAATTAACTTGGGCAAACTCTGGGAGAGAGTGAGAGACAGGCAGGACGGGCATGCTGCAGTCCTTTGGGTCACAAAGAGTCGAATAAGACTTAGTGGCTAAACAACAACAGTGTGTGTGTGTACCTGAATCACTTTACTATATGCTTGAAACTGACACAAAACTGTAAATTAACTGTACTTCAATTAAAAAAGGGTTTGAGGCACAGCCAAGCCTTCCAAGCCAGAACACTTTCCTCACCAGCATGAATAGACACACAGTGCTTGTCACGCGCTCTCATCACCTCCTACCAGACTTAGAACAGCAATGCCTGAAAGACGCTGAACTAGCAAGAACCATTTAGATGTCTTCCTTCCCCTTCTCCCTGACCTCCACCCTGAACACCCTTCCTTCCTACTTGCCTCTTCCTCCCTACTTGCCTCTTCCTCCTTCCTTCCTTCAGGTCTCAGCTCATATGTCACTTCCTCCAGGAAGCCTTCCTTGGTTGAGGTGCTTCTGCAGAATGCCTCCCTATACCAGTAACTTCCCCATTAGATTTTCTAATCTGACTACTTATCTGCCTGCCTACCAGATCGTGAGCTGTGAGAGGGTAGAGCCGAGACTTTCTCTCATCTCCCACACCCACAATGGTTGTACATAGCTCACCAGATGCCTGTGTAACCTTATCTCCATTATCCTATGTGATTCTCCAACTGTCTTGGGGGAAGAAAAATTATTATTAAGATGCCCATTTCACAGAAGGGAAGACAGAAATCCTCAAAAGGGGAAGCAGCTGCCCAGTATCACATGTCAGCAGCCGCTGACAACTGGAGGGCTGGGACAGGGACGTCTTCCTCAATGCCAAGTCTGGTTCTTTCCTGGGGCTCCTGGTACCCCTTGAGTCAAGGGCTGGGTTTGACATGAATGGTTTTGCAGAGGGATTGATTCATCTCAAGTTATTACATTATCTGGACAAATGAAAAGCTTAGGTGCCCAGGCTTTCCCTGTCTAGCCCTGCTCTGGAGATGGTGACCCTCCTGTCTAGCTGTGAACCCAGCCAGGGATCTCACTGGACACCCTGCAGAAAGAATCTTGGTCCCTTCACCAATACAGGATGCTCTCTTGCTCCCCAAGGCCAGCCCTCCACCAGTCGGTTTATCTCCTGTTTTTGTATGACAGTTTCAGTCAATACCTGACCATTCCAAACGCCTATCACACACACACACACAAGGTTCCCCTGCATGAGAGCTTCTGCTCTGGGGAACTCCAAGGATGCTTATCTGGGCTCAGCAAATCCAGTCCTGAATCCCCCTTCCTGTGTGGACGCCAACCTAGTGGCCAGTGGTATTTCCCAGAATGTCCACACAGCATGACCGGTGGCATGACCCCACAGTTCCGCTTCCTCTCAGAAATCCCAAGGCACAGGGGCACTGAGAGGGTGGAGGTGCCTCCAAAAAAGTCTTTGGCCACTGGTGTCCTGGAGCACCCCTCCTGTGTGGTCGATGGCATGAACTCTCAATCAGCCTTTAGTCCCCAGCCTAGCTCTCACTTCTTCCAGGAAGCCTTCTCTGATTACTATCTTGCCTCCCAGTCAGAGAAGACTTTTAGTTCAATGACAGGACTCAGAGTTTGTGTCCAGGGTGGTCAGGCACAAAAGGCTCCATTAGACAAGCTCGGGGATTCGGACTTCTCTTGAGGGCCTTGGAAGCCACTGAGGAATTATAAGCAAAGGGTGAAGATTAGCTCAGTTGTGCCTTAGAAAGGCCCCTCAGTCTGAAAGGTAGAGAAGCAGCCAGAGGGAAGAAGTCTCCAGGTAGAGAGACGCAGCCAGAGATGATGGCAGCGGCCCGGCAGGCCAGATGGCAGTAGGGAAGGGACAGTGGCATGGGAAGGAAGCAGCAGAAGCAAGGGCGGAGGAGGCAGGACCCCCCAGTGGCTGACAAGATGAGTGTAGCTGGGTGCCAGGAAGAGTTGGCCCCGCAGGATCTTACCTGGGAGGCTTGGAAGGGAGTAGGGCATCACTAAGCTGGCACACCCAGGGCAAGGTGAGAACACCCTGAGGTGGTGCCGAAAACTGCATGGAAATCAGGCCGTCCTGTTCAAACAATATTTTCTTGCGTTTTGTTAAAGATTTCCACTGTCTGTAAAGCTGAGCCAGGAATTCCCAAGTCGGCTTCCAGAGCCCCTGTTCCCCAGGTCCCTCTGATGACGCCCCCCAATTTCACCTGACTCTAGGTCCCGGCTTCCCTCATCCTTCAGGATGGAGGCCAACCTCCCTTCTCCTGCCTTTCCCCAGAGCCCTGTGGGTTCTGAGCTGCCGAGGTGACCAGGTATCTTCTCATTCAGGGGTCCTCTCAGCTGTGTGGTCAGCCACCTGCGAGGAACACCACATCCATCTCCCTGACCCAGAGAGGAGAGGGCCGGCTCGGGGTGGGGACAGAGAGGGACCCCCAAGGTCTCCAGACAGCTGCTCCCGGGCTTTCTTGCTGCTGCATCCCTGTGGGTAACATGGTGGCTAAGAAGGACATTCACGCCTGGCTTTGTGACTTATGGGTCGTGCTGTGAGTGCTTTGCTTAACTCTCTGTGCCTCCGTTTCCTCATCCCTGAGTGGGGGATGTGGGGTTGCTACCCCACCGTTGGGTGTTAGGATCAAATGCGTGGCTCCCGGAAACTGCTCAGCCTGGCACCTGGCCTGCAGTGGGTGCTCTGGGAATTGCAACAAGGACTGCTGTTAGAATGTTTGTGGTGCTCAGGGTCCCTCCCTAGCCTGGGTGAGGGGAAAAGGCAGGGGCAGCTCAGCCCACGTTCAAGGGAAGGGGGATGAGACTCAACTTGTGAGGGAAGGAGAGTCAAAAAGTAACGGGCATGATTTTAAAGCCGCGCCTTTGGCATCCATATGTGATGGAGTTCGATCTCGCAGTCATAGCTGCGGTGGCAGCTAGCTGAGGGTGCAAGCTGGCCTCATTTGAAGTTCTTTCTAAAAACATTTATTTATTTATTTTGGCTGTCCTGGGTCTTCGTTACCGCACTTGGACTTTCTCCAGGTGCAGAGAGTGGGGGCTTCTCTTCCTCTAAATGTGTTGGCTTCTCACTGTGGTGCTTCTCTGGTTGTAGAGCACGTGCTGTAGGGCGTGTGAGCTCAGTAGCTGTGGCACATGTACTTAGCTCTTTTTTTTCTTTAATTAAAAAACTTTTTAATTGGAGCATAATTGCTTATGTTGTGCTAGTTTCTGCTGTACAATGAAGTCAATCAGCTACATGGATACATACATCCCCTCCCTCCCACCCCACCCTCCCATGCCACCTCTCTAGGTCATCGGAAAGCACGGAGGTGAGCCTGAAGTCGTTGCTCTTAAGCACTGGCTCATGGGGCACCCAGGCAATCTGGCTGAAATCACACTGCTCTCTCTCCAAGGGTAGCAGCAGGAGCCTCTGTTATTCCAACACCCCTGTTCCCAGACCTCAAGGGAAACAAATCTGCCTCCTCCAGGCCTGCTGTGGGCCGCCCCTGCTGTCTGCTGGCCTGTCCCCCAACCTGAGTCTGAGAGGCGGCCTTGCCCGCCCGGCTGCCCAGGGTCAGTGAAGAATGGCACACTCCCCGTTCAAGGGTGCTTGCTGGTTCTTATCGTGGGAGAGTGCTGTCTGCAGCGCTCAGCTGCAGTTCCTGCTCGCTGGGTCAGCACTCTACAGAGTGCAGTGAATGGGGGGAGGCTCCCCACGTGCCCAGCAAGAGACAGACCCTGTGCTTGACAAGCTGTCTACACGGCCTAGCAGGGGCAGAATGGAACCAGAAGGAAAGGAAGTAGGTGGACCAGGCGCTGAGTGTTCACACCGGGCTTCCACAGAGGGATCCAAGAGGAAGAGAGTTGGTGGCCTTGGTCATAAAAGCGATTGATTGTCCTGGGACCCATTGTGCCTACCGAGGTCAGCAGAGTGGCCTTGTCTGGCCCTGCTTCCTAGAGGAAGCGTGCCCTCAGAGATTCAGTTCACTGAGGTTCGATTAGCTAATAAGCTGTGCTAGGGTGGAAGGAGGGTGGCGGAGGTTTTCCAACTATAAGAGAGAAGAGAGAGCTTTGGGGACCTAAAGGGACCAGAATCTGACCCTTGTGGATGGGAGGAAGATGGAACTAGAGAAAACTACACCTTGGCTTTCGTCTCAGGTGAAGCTGAGTTTAAACGAAGTTCTTGGGCAAGTCCCTTCCGCTTACCAAGGCTGCCTTGCCTTCCGTCAAACACAAATGACAATCCCACTAACAGAGAGCCATCCACGTGCCAGGCACCTTGCTACCAATCTTATGGGCATGAACTCATTTAATCAGAGCCGTAATCCTAGGAGGTAGCTACTACTACTATAATCAGCATTTTACAGATGAGGAAACTCAGACCCATAAGATGAGATGACTTTTCGCAGGTCCCACTCTGAGTTACACACCAGGATTCAAACATGGGCCACCCTTGGCCGCTCCCCTTTTCTTCCTCCTGTCATGAAATACACTAACAGTGAACTAGCGACACAGATTTATGGGCTGAAACAGTGACAGGAACTTTCCACTGATGAACTCCTTTAATCCTCACAATAACCCTAAACGAAATGGGTCCCGGTATAACCTCCGTTTACAGATGAGGAAGCCAAGAAGCAGAGGCTCATGGGTGACAGAGGTGGGAGAGGAGCCCAGGCAGTCTGGCTCCAGGGTCTTTACCTTGATCCTGTGCAAAGGCATGAAAGGGCCTTTTACCGAGTGCCTAGCACATGGCACAGGGCAGGCTCAGCGAAGGGGCCTTTCTACCCTGGGGCAGCCCTTCCCATGCACACAAGCACGCATGGAAGTCGCTTCAGTCATTTCCGACTCTTTGCAACCCTATGGACTGTAGCTTGCCAGGCTTCTCCATCCAAGGGATTCTCTAGACAGGAGTACTGGAGTAGGTTGCCATGCCCTCCTCCAGGGATCCTCCCTGACCCAGGGATCGAACCCGTGTGTCTCATGTCTCCTGCATTGGCAGGCAGGTTCTTTACCACTAGGCCATCTGGGAAGCCCAAAAAGGAAGCCAAATGCAGTGAACACTGTGGGAGGCTCCCCCCATGCAAAATGCAAGCCAGCCTTTGGAAGAGTCCAGAGATGCTCTCAGCAGCTCCAGGTCTCCTGGGACTCCCAGCCTGAGTGTGGAGTTAGACAGACTCAGAAATGCCTCTGGTGGGACTTCCCTGGTGGGCCAGTGGTTAAGAGTCTGCACTTCCGCTACAGGAGGCACAGGTCCCATCCCTGGTCAGGAAACTAAGATCCTGCATGCTGTACAGCATAGCAAAAAAAAAAAAGAAAGAAAGAAAGAAAGAAATGTCTCTGGTTCAAAGAAGACAGAGGTAAAGCTGGGGTCAAGGGCCCCAATGTGCCAGGGCTTCTTAGCAGAGGTGGTGAAGTTGTGTCTTAGGAAGGGAGAGCAGCAATTCTGATGAGCCACTGGACTTGAGCGAGAGCTGGGGGTAGAGGCTATCAGACAAGGCCAAGGCAGCAGACAGACAACAGGAAGGACCATCAGAACCTCCCACTGCAAAAAGTCCCGCAGTGCCCAGCCAGGGTTGTGGGTCACAGGGGGCAGCCAGCAGGTGGACAGTTCAGGAGAGTAACAGGAAGAGCGGGCAGCTCTGCTCCAGTCTGTTGCTCAGGCTTGGGCAAGCCCCCTCCCCTACCAGGCCAGAAATCCTAGACCTGACTCCTGAGGGGCCCCACCCTCCTCCAGCCCCCCTGGCACCCCACTCCTTAAACCATCACCCCAGATCATTGAACTGGAGGTCTGTAATGCTGACACTCCCTTGGAGAGCATTTATCTGGAAAGTCATAAAATCACACTGCGCATGGTAATTAACGATTAGCGATGTTTATCCCTCAGCTAGCTCTGGCCTGTGGGAGTCTGCTGTGGGGACAGACTCCAGCTTCCCTCCCTAGAGTGGAGGTGGGTGGCTGCTGATGCCCGGTTCTCGCCATCAGAGCTGTGCCAATAGTGGAGGTAAAGGCCAACCTGTGCAGCCTCTCACTGTGGGCTGTGTTGGCTCACTGAGCCATCTTCTCAACAAAGCTGCCCAGGGCTGGCTCCCAACACCTAACCATTCCTATTCCATGCCTTTATCTGTGCCATGCCACTCACCAAGAATACCATCAAGGCTCTGCCATCTCCAGGAAGCCCTCCCTGACCACTCTGGTACAGAGCTGCTCCACCGCAGGCCATCAGGACTCTCACACCCTCTGGTCTTCACCCGGATGTGTGTATCCTGTGGCTGCACTTTGATCACTCAGACAGACCAGATGCTCCCAGAGGGTACAGATCCAACCCAACCTCCACTCCTCCACTCTCCCATACCTAGCCCTGGACCATGCACACAATAGGTCCTCAAAAATGAGCCGTAACACCAAAGTATTAGAGCTGCAAGAGAACACGCCCCTCGCCCCCTACAATGTTCTGCATGTATGGACATTGTCACGCGGCTCTGGGAAATAGGCCCAGACTCCTCAAATTGACGTGTAGCCCAGACGAGGCCAAGGCCCAGTGCACAGCAACTTGGGAAACGGAGACCTGGGCCAGGTGTTACAGCTTCCTTGGCATCTGACAGCACTTTGAGTGACAGAACCAGCAGTCAAACCAAGGTTTTCAGGCACCTGGACTTGGCTCCCAGAAAGTGTGGTGGCCCACCTGGAGTCACCTAGAGAAGGCTGGACTTGATCCTGGGCCCCAGGGTGTGGACTGGATCTACCCCGACTTTCTATATCATCCCAGGCTTGTCCCCGGTCCCCTGGACTTCAAGGTGAGGATGACTAACAGAGTATAAGCCTGGGAGTACACAGGCAAGCCTGAGGAGGGTAGCCAGGCCAAAGCGATCATCCAAGCTAAAGCCAGAGGGATGTGGGTGGGAGAGGGTTCTGTGGCCGAGTGGGCTTCTCTTTCGTCCTTGGACACAGGCACCAACACATGAACTGCCCCTTCTCATCCAGCCTGCGCAGCTCCCAGCAGGCAGCAGCTACCCAGGGCATTCTCAGGGAGGCTGTAAATGCCAGGCCCCTGGGGCTGGCCCTCACCCACCCAGGCCCATTGCTCCTGTGGTCTGAGCCAAATCCCAGGCAGCAGCCAGCACCCACCCACCCACCTCACCGAGCCTCCCCTGATGGCCCGTGAGTCACTGGGGCCCAAGTGTCTGGTCATCTAGTTCAGCCTGGCCCAAAGCCTTGCCCCAAGGTGCTCTGCAGGGATGAAAAGGGCCCAGGACTCAGAAAAGCAGCATCACTGGTCTTGGAGATGAAGAGCCCATCATATGTTAAAGGCACAGACAAGGCTTTCAGGAGAAAATGAGACAAGGCTCTTAAACACCCTACATATATGCAAGTGTGCGTGCAAGCGTGTTTTATGAACACAGACAAAGACAAAGTGAAATCGCTCAGTCGTGTCCGACTCCTTGCAACCCCAGGGACAGTAGCCTGCACCAGGCTCCTCCATCCATGGGATTTTCTAGGCAAGAGTACTGGAGTGGGTTACCATTTCCTTCTCTAGGGAATCTTCCCGACCCAGGGATCGAACCCAGGTCTCCCGCATTGATAGACAGACGCTTTACTGTCTGAGCCACCAGGGAAGTCCAACACCGAGACATGTGTAAAGACACAGGTCAGGTCATTAGCATCGCTTGCCCTGGGAAGTGGGGCTTCCCAGGTGGCGCTAGTGGTAAAGAACCTGCCTGCCAATGCTGGAGACGTAAGAGGCACGGGTTCAATCCCTGCGTCGGGAAGATCCCCTGGAGGAGGGCATGGCAGCCCATTCCAGTATTCTTGCCTGGAGAATCCAATGGACAGAGGAGCGTGGCAGACTACAGTCCATGGGGTCACAAAGAGCTGGACATGACTGAAGAGACTTAGCACACACAGATGCCCTAGGAAGTGCGAGTTGAGGGTGGTGGCTGTTGGCAACTGCTTTATATCGCTCTACACTCTCCACTGATCAGAGTGAGTATGCATTTCTCCTGAAATTAAATCAATTATTTAAATAAAGTAGCATTAGGAAAAGAAAACTGTTTAACCCAGCATTTCCCGAACTTTTTTGATGATGAATTGTTGTTTTGTGTAATGCCCAGAAACATCCACCAGAACTGGACATGTGCACAAAATATACTCTGGGGAAAGATAAACTTGTCTAGCTTTGAATAGATAAAACCATGGTCCTTTTTGACTCTGGAAACCAGGAAGAGGAAGGGATTTGCAGAATCCAGACACCACATCAATATCAGAGACAGACCAGAGCCCACAGCTCCCTAAATGCCAGTCCAGATGCTACTGCTCTGCCCTGTTCCCTCTCTGAGCTGGGACAAGCTGCAGGCAAGGGCCATGAAGAGGGTGCAGTGTCTCAGGGGAAATGCCTGGTGCAGAGAGAGTGACGGGGCACAGAGAAGTAGGGCAGGAACGGCGCTAGGGTAGGCGGCATAAGCCCTCCAGGGAAGAACTGGAAGCCAGGTGTCACCACACGGCCACAACATTCTGCAGTCAAGCCTCAGATCCCAGCCCTGGCCCCTTCCAGCTGCACAACCCTGGCAAGTTGCTGAATTTCTCTGGGCATGAAAAAGGGGCCAGATGGGATTGTCCCTAAGGTACCCTCCAGTCTGAAATTCCAGGATTCTGGGCTTCACAATGATCACTGCAGGTATGACCCTACGAATTATCACCTCCACTTTCTAGCTGATAGAACTGAGGCTCAGAATGAGTAATTGACTTCTTCAAGGTCAGCAGAGAAAAATGGAGTCCAAGTTAGCCATCGTGCCCCCAGGCGTCCTACAGAGAGCGCTCTGCTTTGTGGCCATGAGAACTGCGACTTGTGCCCGAGCCAGACCAGGAGTCAGACCATCTGGGTTTTTAGGACTGGCTCCATCTCTCACTAGCTGCACAGTCTGGACAGGTCGAGTAGCCACTATGAACCTCAGTTTATTCCTCTGTGATTGGGATTAAGCCCTCCCTGGTTACACGGCACAGTACATCATGTCAAATTCACCATGGAGCCCAGCACACTTAGGTCTCTGGAAAATGGGAGCTACTGTTACTCTAACTCTATCAATTATTCCAGAGTTGAGGGGGAAAGGAGAGGTAGGCCTTGAACTCCAGGTGCACTGGCCTGGGGGTCGGCAAATCTGTATGCCCCAGGCAGATCCCAGGACTGTCTTCTAGAGACCGAGTCACTCCCAGGACAGCAGCCATCTTGCTGCCCATCTGAGGCTCCCAGCTCCATCCTCCGTTTCCCCTTATGTAACAGGAGGAGCTGGACTAAGTGACCTCTGGAAACACACGGATCTATCATCTGGACAGAAGAAGATCTCTAGCTCCACAAGATGCCCTTTTCCCACCATGATTTGGAGACTTTTGCTCTCCAGCAGCCTGTAGTCCTTTTCTGGGACTGGGTATGTGGGTGATGTGTTAGGAGAAGCAGGGGCAGGAATAAAGAGAACCTGAATGGGGCACTTCCCGTATTTCAGGGACCATCCTAGGAGCTGTCCACAGACTAATGCATTCAATCCTCAGAACAAGCCTATGAGGACAGAACAGGTTAACACATTTTACAGACAAGAAAACTGACTTCCAAAGAAACGAAATAATGTGCCCGAGGTCACAGGGTTGGTGAAGGAGGATTTGAATACAGACCTTCCTGATCTTCATGGGGCCCTGCTCTGAGCTTCAGAGTGGTGCCGACTCTGGGTCTCCACGCAAGACGGAGGGAAGGAGAGACAGGGTAGGGGGACAGGGGCAATGTCCCAGGGCAGCATTTTCAGGGAGGGGAATGGCAAACTGATCTAAGAAATGGTTGTTGGCCTGAACTTGGGGTCTGTTGAATTTCAGGGTCATTGTGCCTACACAGGAATGGCACAACCCTTTCCCTGTGGGGCTGTGGAGGGTGGCATGGCCATGTTACCAGGAGGGAGGCACCTGCTGGCCTGAAGAAAAGTGGGGCCTGAACCTCTTTTTCTAGTGGCTACTTGGGCCAAGGAGATGCTCCATCTGCCACTGCCGGGTCACTTCAGTCCAGCAACCCTCCACTAAGTCACCCACTCTGAGTCAGTTTGCCCCCCAAATCAGAGCAGAATGTTTGTCAGCTCTTGACACTAATATTATTTAAGGCCTAAAGTCTAATGTAAGGCTTCCTTTTAGCGAGATTGTCTCATTTAATAAAACTCCCTGTCTCTGTTCCCCCAAGGTAATCATGTTGATGATAATGCATTCCCCGCGCTGTGATTTGATCTGGGAATAGAATTAGCACACAGCCTTGCTTCATTGTCAGAATCATATTCTTATTTTTCCCCCCCTGGAATAAATAAACATGTAGCCATCCAGGTGAAAGGTAGTCCTCTGCCCTCTGGAATCTTTAGTCATTGGCCTCTTAACTGGGTCACTCCTCATCCTCAGAGCCCACTCATTCACTCATTCATTCTTTCTTAACTGACTCAATCAACAAACACTGCCCCACGGCCCGTGCCCTAGGCTGTACCCAGGCTTCGAGAGAGTTGGGGTGGATTAAGACAGAAAAGCCTTGTCCTCAAAGAATGGACACCTTCTTGAATGGCCCCTCATCTTTCCATGAGTGCCCCCCACCCTGAGGTGACACCAGTAGGGCTGCAAAGAGAAAATTCAGACACTTGTTCACACGGAGGCATCCCTGAGAAAGAAGACCTGGGCTCAAGGGGCCTCCCTGTCCTCACACCACCGTGGCCAGAAGCAAGTGGCCTGATCCATTCAAGTCTGTTTGTTCCTGGGTGAGAAGGACACATGAAAACATGGACTTGGAGTCAGACATAGCTTGGCTCAGATCCCAGCCCTGCTTCCTACTAATTGTGGAGCCTAGAGCAAGTCATTTCACCCTGCAGTGTGGTGCCATCCTGCGAAACATGACCTGCTTCACAGAGACACTGTGGGCAGGGGCAGAGACAGCCACGAGACAGGAGATCACCCAGGGAGCCACTGACCCAGCACGGTCCTGAGAAAAAAGGCCCCAAAAATGTCATGTCCCCTTACAAAGCGGAAATTTTAGATGACATGATGTAGGCCAAGTGTCTGGCTCATGGGAAATACTCGGCAAACTCATTGCCACCATCACCGTCATCGTCATCATCAACATTATCAGCAGCAGCATCATCATCACCACTGTCATCAGCATCATTGAAGTCACGGATATCACTCACTCATCTAGTGAGAAATGAAAGCTCTTTAAGAACTCTAGGGACCTAGCCTGGTGGGTGTGCAGGGTTGGCACTGGGCCGGGAATACACGCTCTGTGACGGCCAGCAAGCCCCTTCACCTCCCTGGCTTAGGTGTCCGGCTGTGACGCAATATCCTTCCTGGCCCTGATGCCCCAGTGCCTGTGAGCAGGCGGGAGGGCACATCTCTCACCCCTTGGGGCGCTCTGCTGCTAGTTAACCTAGGGAGGGCTAGGGATCCAGCAGGCCGCAGGGAGTCCCCCAGCCTGGGGACGTGACAAACACGGCCACACGGGCCACAAGTGGAGCCCAGAAGGCAGGGGCAGGGTGCTAGAGGACCTGGGAGGACAGAACTTCAGGGCTTGGCTGGCCCTGCTTCCCGGATGAGCTCCCCCAACTACACATCACAAGTGGTGCCTGGGAAAGGGCACAGGACCCAGAGACCGGACTGGAGGGCTCAAAGCCAACCCGCTCCAGACATTCACGATGGGAGGCACCCTGAGCCTCAGCTTCCTCCCATGACATTCGGTGTATCAGTGACAGTTCTGACAGAAATGATCACTCAAGAGGGTGACTGAGGAGGTCTTTATAATAGGAACTTTTTAATAGGCATGAGCAGGGTTAAGGGAAAGCAGAAAAGACTGGTGAAGCACCCCAGTGGGAGTTGCTGCCACCCCTAGAATGCTTCCAGAATTGCCTGGGGGGTGGTGGGAGCTGCCATGAAGGAGAAGTCAGACCAACAGGAGCTATGGCATTTGCTACAGGAACAAAAGTCAGTACTGACCCACAGTCCATCAGGGAGGAAGCCATGGAATGTTTGTTGATGGAACCAGAGAATAAGTGAAGGAGTGAATCTGATCTCCTGCTGATTTATCCTGCAGCAGATCCCATTTTCCAAATGGCTGCTTCAATATCTCACCTCCCACATGCTCTTCTTAGTGGGACCTTAACACTCTATGAATCTGGCCACAGGTGTGATTACAGCAGAAGAAACACTGTGATATCTGTTAGGTCATAAAAAGTGATGAAGCTTCTACCTGTCCCTCTTTGGGATGCTCACGCCTTGAAGTGAGCCACCCTGCCTTGAGCAAGCCCAAGCAGCCGCGTGGAGAGGCCACGTACGGGGGTTCCAGTGGACCACCTCAACGGAGGTAGCAGGCCACGGTCAGCATCAGTCGTCACACGGGTAAGTGAGCAAACCTTTGGATTTCAGAAGATCCCATCCCCAGCCTTCAAGGCTGCCAGCCTGAGGTCCCAGGCACTGTGGGAGCAGAGACAAGCAGTCCCTCCTGCACATTATCCCAATTCCCAACTCACAGAATCAGCGCGTGCATGCGTGTGTGTGTGCTAAGTCGCTTCCGTCATGTTCAACTCTCTATGAAGCTATGGACTGTAGCCCGCCAGGCTCCTCTGTCAACGGGATTCTCCAGACAAGAATACTGGAGTGCATTGCCATACCCTCCTCCAGGGCATCTTCTGACTCAGGGATCGAACTCCCATCTCTTATGTCTCCTGCACTGGCAGGCGGGTTCTTTACCACTAGCACCTCCTGGTAAGCATAGAGTCAACAAGCATAATCAAATGGTGGGTGTTTTAGGCCATAATGTTTGGGGTAGATAGTTATGTAAATTGCTGCCTTCAGTCTGTAGGGGTCGTGCTCCCAGAACACAGAATAGGACGGAGAAGGGTAGAAGAATGTGAGGGGAAATGGAGAAAAACCAGAAGCACGGATGGCACATGCAGGGCAGGGGTTTTAGGACCGATCCAGCCAGACAGAATCTGAAAACTCATTCTTACATCCAAGGTCAGTTCCACTAACCTGCCCTACTGCCCCAGCTGCCTAAATAGCCTTTTGCATCTCCCCCCTGTCTTCCCTACCCCACCCCAACTTGGCCCTCCCCCACCACCAGAGAACCAGCTCACCCCTCCTACCTGGGCACTCTGTTCTTGACCAGCAGAAGCTCTGCACGCTCTGGCCTGGCAGGGGAAACAAGGAGGCGGCAGGAGGGCCTGGAGGGACCCGCCTCCTCACTCTGCCCTACACACACCAGGTACCCACACACCCCTTGCCCTCCCCTCGCCTGGAACTCTCTCCCTACCACACCAATGCTACCAGTACCACAACGCCTTCAATGAAGTAACCCTCCAGAATGGACTGCATGTCTGTGTCCCTCCAAACTTCATATGTTGTTGTTGTTATTTTTGTTTAGTAGCTAAGTCGTGTCCAATTCTTTGGAACCCCTGTGGACTGTAGCCCAAAAGGCTCCTCAGTCCATGGGATTCTCCAGGCAAGAATACTGGAGTGGGGTGCCATTTTCTCCTCCAGGGGATTTCCTGACCCAGGGATCAAACCTCCATCCCCTACTTGGCAGGCAGACACTTTACTACTGAGCCACCCGGGAAGATACACAAAACTTCATATGCTAAAGGCCTAACCCCCAAAGTGATGGCATTTGGAGGTAAGGCCTTTGAAAGGTCATTAGGTCGTGAGGATGGAGACCTCTTGATAGAATTAGTGCCCTTATAAGAAGAGGCAGTAGATAAACGATCTTTCTCTCTGCCATATGAGGACAGAGCAAGAAGGCACCATCTGCCAACCGGCCATTGGTCTCTCAAAAGACACAGAATCAGCCGCCACCCTGATGTTGGCCTTCCAACCTCCAGAACCACGAGAAATAAGTGTTTGTTGTTTAGGTCACCAGTCTGCGGTCTTTGTTACAGCAGCCAGCCCGACTAAGACTCCCACCCCCACGACTGCCCTTCCCCTCCCCTGAACCCTGTCCCAAGATGTACATGGTTGTAAATTTCCTGAAAGTGCCCACAGGAGATCTGAAGGTGGTATCTGAGTAAGAAAGCTGGCATATACTAGATTCATCTCCCCAGGAATGGAGGAAGTTCTGTTCTAAATCCCACGCATGCCTTCCATCCGCAGTCCCTGGCAGGGCTCACAGCTGCTTGCTAGGAAATCATCATGAAGGCCACAAATCTCCCTGACTCCCCTGTGCATCCGTAGCATCGTATGTCCACTCCCCTCAGCCCAAAGCTCCCGTTACCATAACTAACAGCTTCCCCAACCATGCTGCTATGGGAGCAGAGCCCATGTCTTCTCATAAAGCATAAAGCAATAGCCACACTTGGGGTTTCAGTCACTGCTAATAAAAGCATTGCATTTCCTCACTTGATCCTTGCTTGCAACAATGCTATGAGGAAGGTGGTTAAGGGACAAGCCCAGAGAGGAGACGTGACTTGCCGAAGGTCACCGAGAAGGTGGGAACCAGAGCCAGGACTCAGAACCAGGTCCCACTCTGCCTGCATCCCCCACCCCAGAGTGGTTTATCACCTCTGCAGCTCCACCACGGAGCAGGGGGAGGCTGAGCATGAAGCAAGCACTCGACAAATATTTGTAGACTGAACAAAACCTTGACAAATTCGCGTTGCATGAATCAAGCTCTGATACGGAATAGAAACCAAACCACCTCACTGATTTCCAATTCAAACACCATCATCGGCTTGGTGCATTCTGATGCACTGATGTCTTTTGTTTTCTGGAGGGGTTTTGTTTCCTCCAGCAACGCAAGTGGGCGGTGAGGAGGTACACAGAGTCCCCTGGGGAACTGTTTCTCACAGCATCTCAGATGTGAGGTGGGGAAACAGTCTAAAAACAAATAGGTTCTGGTTATCACAACACCCCTGCCAGAGAGGTGGGGAAAGGCTCGGGGTCCCACTTAACAGACGACAGCACTCAGACCCCCCAGAGTCAAGGGACATGTTTGTGGTCCCTTAGAGAATGAGGGCCCATACCGTTCTTGATGCCCAAACGGGAGACTGACAATTCCTCCACTCCCCTACTTCCAAAATGACCTGCTCTGAACACCACAGCCTCGTAAAATGCATAGGGAACACGACTCTAGTGAAGACACACAGCGGTCTTACCTGATCAGGGGCCGGGCTCCGAACTCTAGCACAGAGGCCTCAGCACCCCACACGCCTCCTCCCACCTCCCCTTCTTTCTCTTTTCTATGTCCAGCAGGCAGATCGTCATATCACATGGGCTGAACCTCCATAACCACGTAGCTCTGCAGAGGAAACGGGGGCCCTACGCCCTCTTGGCAACTGATGACTCTGGTTGGGCATGGGGTTCTCAGAGGACTGTGTGCCTCAGAGCGTTCTTGCCAGGGAGTGACTGGAGACCCTCAGCCAATCTCCACTGCAGAGTCAGGCCTTCAACAATGGGAGAAAGTAAAGAGGAGCCAGCCCTAGCTGGAAGGGAAAGCCCTCTGGTCCATTAATGTCTTGTGTGACCTTGGGTCAATCACGTCTTTTGGAACCACAGTTGTCAAACAGTTGTCTTCATTTGTCAAACATGTTCATACTACCTTCCCTCATTACCTCTGGGGGTAAATGTCCATCTCCAGAGATAAAATGATAACCCTTAACTTTATGCCTGCTTTCCTATTACTCCCCCTCCCAGGATGCTGACTCAGGCTGGCCAGGGTGTGTTCTCACAGCCTGGAGGTCAGTTGCCCTGGCCTGACTGATGGTGAGTGTGATTGCCCATGGCAACTGGAATCAGGCTGCATCCAAGGGACAAGGTCGAGTCTTAGCTGAGAAGGCAGCCAAGTCAGTTTATTGGGAGCAGTTTTAAGCATCATCACAGAAGGGACATGAAGCAGGGGGTGAGGAGCCACAGACGTGAGGCTGGTCAGGAAGCAGCAGCAGGGCAGCAAGGCCAGCAGCTCAGGGAGAAACCCTGTTCTTGCCAGGGAAAATCACCTAGCAAGAGGCCTGGCAGGCCACACCCACAGAACATGGGCTAGGCTGCCTCTGAGGCCAGAGCATGGAAGGAAACAGGCTGGTGTGGCCAAGAGCAGACCTAGCGCCAGCATCCTGCAGCCTGTAATCAAATCCTGGGTCAACCTGGGAAGAATGTGCTCAGAAGTACTATGTGTATGCACTTGGGTATATCTTGCCTTGTCCCAAGAAAAATGATTTAAAAGCATACACAAAGCCATATGGAATTTATAAGGATAACTAAAATCTTACAATAAGACAGAAATTAGAAACTGATAGGAAAGTACACAGGCAAAGTCCCTGAAGTACAGAGGAAAGGACATTAGATGAGACATGAATCTGAGTAGTTCAAAAATGAAGATGATTAAGTTCTTAACATTATTTCAAAGGATCCAGATTTTTGATCTGAGCTTCCTGGTAGCAAGTGCAAAAGGAGAAACCTGATCAATTACACAGCACCCATGAAATAAAATATAAGTATATAAATAAAGCCTGATATTTAGGAAAATCGTAACTGCCTCTAAGTATAAAGCAAGAATTTTTCCTGGCAGTCTTCATTATAAAATTCTCAGAATAGACACAAAACAAACTTCATAGAGATGTTTTCTGGGGAGTGACATCATATAGACAGACAATTCAAGAGAAGGAACCCTACAGGAACCAAAATAATGTTCTATGGAAGTCATTCTCTCCTGGCCAGGCTTAAGGCACAGGCAGATGAGGCTGGGGTAGTTTAAGCAGAGAAAATTACTGCTATTTACTGCTAATAGGATTGTTGCTATTTGTTCATTTATCTAAAATTCATTCATGCCAGCTATATTTACTGAGCCCCTAAGTAGTGCCAGCCTTGTGTGGGGCATTGGAGAAGAAGAAGAGAGCAGGACCGACATGGACCCTGGCCTCCAGTGACTCAAGGTCTTGGAAGAGAATCTGTAAGTAAACAGGTAGCTACAGATCACAGTTCAAAAAGGGTCTTGATGGGAAGCCCAAGTCACTACAGGAGGACAGAGAAAAGACCTAACGTTTCATATCAGGGAAGACTGCCTGGAGGAGGTGAGGCCTGAGGTGGGCTTGGGAAATACCTGGAAGGTGAAGTTGCAGCGGTTGTACCACAAGCAGTCAGGATGCTGAAGAACCCATAACTGCCCAGAGATTCCACTGGGAATGGCCTTAGGAGTGGCCCCAAGGCCAAGCCTGGTTGGGTTGGGTCCCTCACCTGGCTGCTGTCAGGATCAGTCTCAGACAGAACTGCAAGTATGGCCAAGCTGGGAGCAAATGCCTCAGTGTCCTCTGGTCCTTCCGACTCCTGGGATGGGATGGGGGTGCTCCTTCCCTGATTCTCAGAGCTTGGCCCTGCCACCCAGGAACCGGGGTGTGAGGCCCTCTTCATTTCTTCACAGCTTGCAGAGGAGCAGCAGGGAAGCCTGTGAGCAAGCCACCCCCAGATGTGAAAAACAGCTCGATTGTCTTAGAGCTGAAAGCACCCTTGGACATCAGCTAGCCCAATTCCCTCATCTCATGGAAGGGTAAATTGAGACCCAGAAAGCTGAAATCATCCAAAGTCACATAGGCTGAGACTCTGGAATTCCAGAGGCAGTAGAGAGTGGAAGTAAGAAGGAGATCAGACACAAAGGAAGATTCCAGAAGAAGCTCAGCCAGAGTTGGAGAAATGGCTCGTATCTGAGGCCATGAACATGAGCCACATCTGAGAACTACCATTTCCTCATCTGTTCAATGGTGATGATACTGACCTGCCCACAGGGTTGCCGTGGGAACTGGAAGGCACCTTGTAAACTGTAAAGCTCCGTGCACATGGAGATGCACAGGGGCCGGGGAGAGGGCACCTTCGTGGATACTAAGGGGCTGCATCCATCAGAGTGCTTGCTACATGCACAGCACTGCTCTGACGTACACACTGATCATCCCATCTAAGACTAAAGAAACTGAGTTAAGTAGCTTGCCCAAGATCTCAGAGCTAAGAAGCAGTGAAGCAGGGATCAGGACTCTTAATCACACATGAGAGGGCCTGAGGCAGATCTGGATTTGGGAGCTTATTTCTGAGAAAGAAGTGGGCAGAGGAAGCTGAGCAGATGTAACCCCTAGGAGATACAGAGTTCCTCACCCCCCCGCCACCCCAGTCTCATACCCTCTCCTTGGAGCAATGTTTTGCATGGAGAGCATGAGCCCAGCCAGCTTCCCAGGGGCCGTGAGGGAAAGATGGTCTGAGTGGGACCTCTGAGATGACCATATGGTACAACCCAGCTGCATAGCTGTGCCGGTTAACTATGGCTGAATAACAAATCAGCCAAAAACAGTGGCATAAAACAATTTATCCTGAGATTCCGTGGGCCAGGGGTTCAGACAGCACATAGCAGGGGTGATTTGTCTCTGCTCCATGATATCTGAGGCCTCAGCTGGAAAAACTCAAACAGCTGGAGAGGCTAGGATGGCTGGGCTTAGCGGGGACAGGGAGCCCAGACACAGACCATCCATGTAGCTTGGGCTTCCTCACAAGATGGCAGCCTCAGGCTAGTGATTCTTCTTACTTCCTACGTGGTGGCTCAGGGCTCCAGGAAAAAGTGTTCCAGTGAGCAAAAGGAAAGTCATACGGTATGACTTAGCATCACTTCTGCCACTCTCTGTGGGGTGGAGCAGTCACAAATCTGCCCAGACTACAGACGGTTATTTGTCCCTAGAGGTTATTTCTCCATAGAAAATGGGCTGAAGAATTTGTGGTCATGCTTTTAAACCACCACAATGGCTATGGTGGCCCAGCAGCCTGATAGGGGAACACCGCAGGAATCTATGCCTCTGCGGCAGATTCACAGAAGCTGAAAAAAGTCACATGCAGTCAGGGCAGAGCCAGGACCCAGTCAGGCCCACCTAGGCCTCCTCTACCTGTGCTGCTGGCCTCTTGCACCCCACCTTTGACTCAAAGCCCCTCTTAGAATGATGACAAGGTTAGACCAGGTTCTCACAAGGGCAGGGCTTCATCACATCTCTGCCTTTGCAGGATGACCTTGAGTGAGTCATATGACCTCTCAGGCCCTCGGGCTCCTCACTGCATTATGATAAAATCTTCCTCTCTTCCAGGTTTCTGGGGAGGAACAGAAGAGAGAACATATGTGAAACCCAGACACCCAGTAGGCGCCCAGGGAATGCTGGTTTTCTTCCAGGGAGAATGGGGTGGGGCACGGGTGCCATATGCAAGGAGAGGATCTGAGGGCCTGACTCACTGGGTCCCTGCCCAGGGACTTCACCAGGACAGCATGCCTGCACTTGAAGCTGCAGCAGGCACCTCTCGGGCCTGTGGCTCCCGGCTCTAATTACAGCTTTCTTGACACATTTCCTGTTTGGGAGCTGGCAGGATCCTCTTAGAGGAGCCACAGATAATGAGCAGCTGGCAGCAGAGCCTCCAACCACGGGGACACTGACCCCAGAGCAGGCCTGAGCAGGCCCACCGAGAAGGGCAGAAGGCCTCAAAGATCCCTGTTCCCAGTCCTGCCCTGCATACACATATGACCACACCCATGGCCCCAGGATTTCCTGGTCTCTGCTTGCACACTTCCAGTGACAGGGAGCTCACTGCCTCACAGAGCCTACTAACCTCCAGACAGTACAGACGGTTAGAAGCACATCTCAAATCAGACTACCCTTCAGCTTCTAGCTGTTGATCCTCAGGTCCCCCAAGATTCTGGCAATGTGGAACAGAAGAAAGGGCACAGCTTCTGGGGGCAAGAGGAACTGGGTTCACATTCTGACTCTATCACATCTCAGGTTCTGCAGCCTTAGTCATGTCCACTTCTTTGAGCCTCAGTTTCCTTCTCTGTAAAATGAGAATAGTACTTCCCAGTGGGAAGGGAGATTGGAAGGGGAAAAGGCCCGGCACACAATAGATATCAAGTAAAAGTCATTTCCACCCCTTTCCCTCCTGTACACTTTGTCTTAGGGTGGCTTCGTTAGGCTCAGATTCAAACAAATGACTGCCCTGCAGCAGCCCTTGACCACCTGGAGCCTCAGGACAGTAGAAGCCCACCTCCTCAGCTCCTCATAAGCTGGAGGGGGCAGGGTGGGGATGAACTTTCCCATTTCAGCTTCTAGGTGCAACTGAATTAAATGTCTACCAAATAAAGAAGGACAGATGGATGGATGGACCTACAGACAGACAACCAGACAATTTCAATAGGTTCCTAAGTCTAACCAAGAAACACCCATCCTCTTTTAACTCTATACTTGCTAAATGTCATATTTTTGTTGAGAAACAGTGTAAAGCAGTCATTTTTAAACGTTCATAAGCATCTGAGGAGGTTTTGTAAAACACAGATTCCTGGGTGCCATCTCTATTTGATTTGGAGGCTATAGGTCTGGGATGAGGTCCGGGGTCTGCATTTCTAGCCAGCTCCCAGCTGACACTTGCTGCTGCTCCTCAGGCCGCACTCTGAGAAGCGTTGTAACAGAGCAGAGCCACTGACTTCAGCACCCTTTGACTGACAAGCCCGTGGCCAGGGTGGGGTCCCTGGCCTGGGGCACTCATGCAGGAGGGAGGAGGAAGGTTCCCCCCTCAGCCCTTGGATGCGAAGGACAATGTGACAGCACTCCCACCTCCCACCTCTTCAAATCTTCAGCTCCCATCTCCACCCCATGCTTGGAGCGGCCCCCTGGGCTCTCTTCAGAGCTGTGATGGCTTCGTTTCAGACAGGGCTTATGCCCTGAATGAGAATACCTCCCTGCAGGCAATACAGGCTGCACAAAAATCCACGAAATAGGTGAGGTGTGCAGGGGCCACACAGAGTAGCCACCCCTGACAGGCCTTCCGGCAGGAGGGAAGAACTCTGCAAAGAAGGGAGTTGAGTCTCCTGGCTTCCCAGACACACACAGGCACAAGCACACACATTCACACAAGCATCTGCCACAGAGAAGGGCCCACCCCTTCCCCCAGACACGCTTCCTGGCCAGGGCTGATGGCAGCAAAGCCTTCATCCAGGACTCTGCTCAGGCGCTAACTTGCTGCGCCACCGTAGACGAGTCCCTTCCCCTCTCTGGGTCTTAGTTTCCCTGCCAGAGGTGGCTGGCTAGCCTCACCTAGGGAAAGAACTGGCATTAACTGGGCCACTGATGTGTTTGTTTACCAAATTCTTTCATTCAACAGATATGTACCAAGCAATTCCTATAAACCAGGATCTGGTCTACAGCACAAACAGAAGTGAAAGGAAGCTCACGCCTCATGGAACTGGCCCAGTTCTTTGTACCGGCTGCTTCATCCCATTGATCTTATTTCACTTTCACCTTCTCAGGTCACCTCCACCTAACCACGGGAGCTGGACGACCTCATCCCTGCTTCACAGATGAAGAAACTGTGGCCTGGAGGAAGTGGCAGAGCTGGGGTTCCGAGCTGGAGTTCCCCAGACCATCACACGGCCCCAAGACCTCTGCCCTAACCAAGCCCCACTTCCTCCCGCTCTCTTCTGGGTGGGAATCTTTCCTTCCAGGCTGCCCTTCCCTCTGCCTGGCAGGGTCCACCGCCTCACAAGGAAGTGGAAAGATCAGTAGCTATGATGGTGACTGTTTCCAGATTTGGGAATTCCAGGCTGAGCCAGGGCTCCCTACCTCTGCCCTGCTTCCACAAATTCCAGGTCAGGCCACTCAGACCCTCTTCAGCAGTAGATGCCCAGGATCTCTGGGTGCTCTGGGAGCACTGGCAGATCCTTCTAAGTCCCCCATCGCCCATCCACCCTGCTCATCATCTACTCATGTCCGCGTGACCCACAACGCAGAGCGAGCCCGCAGCGCCAGCACTGACCCAACAGGGCGCCCCAGATTGGGCCACATTGTGCTTCTGTGCACTGAACCAAGGTTGCAACCCAGAAGCTAGGAAGGGGCTAATTTAATGTCAACATACAAGGAAGCTTAGCATCACTGTGGAAAGTAAACTTTATCCAGGGTTACACCGAGTGGGAGCAAGCATCTTCCCGGAGCCCGGGGCCCTTGAGGTCTCAGCCAGCCTTGGCCCCATGCCCCTCCATCTCACTTTGAAGATGTGCCCAGTTATTCCCCAGGGCCCGGAAAACTCCCCTCCCCGAAAACTCCTCTCCCCTCTGCCTCTGCAAAGACGCCCGTCTGCCGTGGCTCCATTCACCTTCTGTTTGCTCCAGGAAGCTGTTCTCGGCCCCATTCACTCTCCCAGTTCCCACTGCTCCAGCTGCCAGCTCCCAGGGTGACTGAGCTCTCAGACCTGATGTCCAGCCTTCCGCTGATGGCTGAGTTCCTGCAGCATATGTCAGGTTGAGAAGTCCATGCAGGGGTCCTATCAGGAACGACCTAAGACACCAATGCTTTCGGAGGCTCTGCAAGGTGAGAAGGTGTTATTTGCCTTTTTTACTTTCTTCCTTGTGCAAGCATACGGCAGAATTTTCCAGTGGCTTCAACAGATGACATGAGAACCCAACCATCTTCTCCTAAGTGAATGGTCAAAGAGACCCACAAGGGCAGTGGCAACACTCTCCAGTGTTTTCACTTTAAAAACTAGTTATTTGTCCTGAAAAATATGCTAATGGTTAATAGGTTATGATTTACTCTTATTGTTCTTCGAGAATAATATTTTTGATTTCTCAATTTTCACTTAGAACACGGTAAATATCAATAATGTAACCCCATAAACAAGACTTCTTTAGTGTCCTCAGTAATATCTAAGAGGGGTGATGCCAGCGCCAAAGCCCCCAGGGGTTCGCTGTTGCACGACACCCCCTGGCCCCAGCTGCTCCATACCATGGTCCAGCCCTGCTGGCAGCCCAGAGAACTGGCTCACCCCAGGTCCCCACGAGTTTCCTCTTTTCATTCAGCCCTCCCTTACTGGAGGTCAGCTGAATACCTCTGCTCTTTGCCACCCTCAGAGCCCAACCAAAATAGCCTGAGTTCTAGCCTAGACATGAAACTCTGGGCAAGTTCAGAGCATCCATCCCCTCGTTGTCAACATGGTGATGGTGAGTCCAGCTCACGGCGCAGGGGAGGGCTCGTGAGGACTGACGTCAGAACACATGTGGGGGCCTGGCAGGTGCTGGGCCCTCAACAGGTGCAGCTAATATTAGTATGCTTGCTCCTGCCTCGATGGCTACTGTTATTATTAGTGGTGGTATTAATATCCCAGCAGGAAATGAGCTTCAAGGTCACAGAGCTCCCCATGTTACTGAGGGACAAACAGGAAGGCCAGGAGCGGTCAGCAGCAGAGCTGGAGTCAGAAGCCCAACGTGCCCCAGTGAGACCAAAAGCTCCTGGGGCCAGGGACACACCAGCCACGGCCACACTCATGGCTTTATCCCTTGCTTCTCTCCACAGTTAATTTTTGGACACATGTCATGGGCCAGGCTCTCGGCCAGGGGCTGTCTGCTCACGATGGGGCTTGGCCCCATATTGGTTCTATCAATGTTTGTAGATCAGTTCGTGGCCTCTCCCATCCGGCAGCCACTGGGAACCTAGGCCAGGGGTGGAGTTTGGGAAGGGTTCCCTAAGCCATCCCCCCGACCACCAGTAACAAAAACACAGCTGTTACTTTGAGCAGATCCCAGTCTGGGACACTCCGGGTAAAAACAAAACAAAACAAAACAAAAAAACGGCCTGATTCCTCATCCCCTTAGCTGGGAAGAACACAAGGCCCAGAGAGGGTTAGTGCCTGGCCTGGGACACACAGCCAGGTCTGGGAGAGCCAGAGAACACAGGCTTCTCAGTATAGGTTCTGGGTTCCAGACTGTGGCCAGAGATGACCGTGGAGGACTTGAGCAGATGGACTCTGGTCAGGACGTGCCTGAGAGTGGGGCGCAGAGAGCAGGGTCTCCATGGGCAGAGGACAGGGTCTGGGAGCTGAGTCTGCTGGTGCAGCTGTCCCAGAAATCAAGCCCCTGGAGCAGCCACTTCTCGCACCCTCTGCTCAACAGAGCGACTTCACTCTCAACTAGCGGAGCATCCGTGCTGGACGCAGCTGACTGTCCTGAGAAGGAGGGAAGATGGAGTACGGGCCTGGCAGAGCCACCTGTCCTAGCCAGGGGTCGGGTGTGAAGGAGAGGAGGGCGTCTAGGGGAGCTCTCGCTGGGGAGGAGGTGGGCAAGTTGCAGGGAAGGGGTGTACTGTGGCCAAGGAACCAGCTTGAGCTGAAGCTGGGAGCCGACAGGCCCCATGAAAGGAGAGTGGAGCCTAGGCCAGGGAGGTGGCTGCCCGTGGTTAGGACCCTTCCCTTCTTTCTCCCCTCCCCATACTTCTCATCCCAGCTGGAGTCAAAACATGACCTTCCAGTCCAACATGAGGCTACCTGACCACAGGCCTGGGTCCTCTTGCTCATTTCCAGATCCAGGGCCTGGCCCAGAACAGCAGTTCAGCAGGTCTGCTGAATGGGCACCTGCAGAGACTGACCATGAGAGCCCGGGGCAAAGAAAACAAAGCCCTGACTTCAGGAGGTTCTGTTTCAAAGAGACTTCAGCCATGTTTCCTGATTTGTTCTGGGTGTTAAGGCCCAGTGGAAAAAGGGGTGGCAGAGAGGAGGTCCTGGAGTTGGGGACCGACCACCCAGCAGCCAGGTGCCAGCAAGACCCAGGCAGGGGGTCAGGGCCCCTCTGCAGCAGCTCTGCTCACAGCCCCAGACCCCCCGGGGCCGACAGACACACAGGGAATAAGGACGAGGCACTGGTGTTACCTGGGGACAGCAACTCTTGTGCTAACCCCAAACACAGGATGGAGCGGATAAAGGGGGGCTTCCTTCAAAGAATCCCTGGGGTGGGGTTTGCAGGCAGGAGGCAGGCAAAATCCCTGTTGGTTGGCACCCAGGAGGCCTGAGTTTGGGTCCAGTGCCACCTCCAGCTCCCTGGATGTCCTTAGCCAAGCTGCTGACCCAACGTCTCTGAAGTCCCTAAGGGGGCTCTGCCATCAGGTAAGGCCCACAACTAGGTCTCCACAAACACACACACATACCCACTCACGTCCACGCACACACTCACACTCTCTCACACACACTCGCACATTCTCGCACACACACTCACACATACACATTCACACAGGCACACACACTCACACATTCACACACACATACACTCATGCACACTCACACAAGCACACACACACACACATACCCAGCACCAGTTCCTGCCTGCCGGGGAAGGGATGCAGGCAGCCCAGGCAGCAGGCCCGCAGCAGGGCCCCTAACAAAGGCGGAGGGGTGGGGGGACGTTGGCAGCCAAGAGCTGTGGGGGAGGGGCTCGGGCTGGGGAGGGATGTGGCTCAGAGCCTAACAGGCCACCAGCAGCCGCAGCATCTGCTTTTTCTCACCTCTAAAGGGAATCGATTTGTCTCTGACTGATTTCCCTGACGTCTAGTTTTCTTCTCCGCCCGGCTGTCAGCCCAGCCACTGTGCGGGGAAGCGGGGACGCGCCCTGGCCGCCTGCCTGCCTGCTGCTCCCCCCACCCGCCACCTCCCCATCACACCGCCCCGCACATTCACCCCACACACCACACAAGCACAAAGAAACCCACACCCGCCGGCCCTGCAGCCACCCTCCTGGACAGACAGACACACCACAACACAACACTCACATATACTCCACCCACACCCGAACTGCAGCCACCCTCCCAGACAGACACACCCACAGCCAGCCAGACAGACAGACACACACCACACCACAACACACACATACACTCCCACCCACACCCGCACAGCAGCCAGCCTCCTAGACAGACACACCCACACCCGGACAGACAGACTCACACCACAACACACACACGCTTCCATAGCGCTCACACATCTCCACACTCACATTTTCCAGCACTATAGAAGCATTAGCACGCGTACCACCACCTGCCCACAAGGTCAGGCTCACCCATCCACACACGCACGTGCACACACACACACACACACACATTGCATTGCCCTCTCAGACACCAAAATGGATGTGTACACACACAGCACACTCACGCACACTCGCCCACGCCCCCAGACCACACAGCCATGCCCACACCCAACATCCTCACAGCCCCACAGGCTACACTCCCACGACACAGACCCGCAGCCCTACGCGTCCCCTGCCCTACACCTCTGCGTGCTCTCCCACCGTGCCTTCCAGCTCGCGCTGTCATCTGGGCACCCTGCAGAGCCGCCGTGAGCCACGGCTCCTCTGACCGTCCTGGCCCCCAAGGACTATGTTATCGTCCATCTGCTGTGACCCTGGGACTCGGCCGGGGAAAGTCTTGTGTGGATACCTATCCCCAAGGGCCTGGGTGCCCATGGAGGGCGTGCCACTATGGGGCCTGGCTGAGGACATGGCCGGGGACAGGCTTGCTGCAGGGCAGCCTGGGGGAGGCGCTGGACCCAAGCAGGGTCCCGGTGATTTAGGGTGGAGGGTGTTGAACCCTTATCAAGATCAAGTTGTGTTTTCCTGGTCACAAGCACCTCCAAAGGACCCTGACTAACCCCCATCAAGAGCAGCAAACAGCGATAATAATACACCCTGCCCCTCTCTGTGTTCACATTCTCACTTCCATGACAGCACTTAAGTAGATCCTGGAAACATCCACTGGGATTGGGACTGTTGCCATCTCACAGATGAGGAAACTGAGGTCTGGACTGAGAAAGGGACTCTGCCAGGCGTCTGCATGGTTAGTGAGTTTTGAACTCTGACTCAAATCCAGGTCCCCTGATTCCACGGCCAATAATTCAGACCAAAGCAACCAGCTCCAGACAGCAATCCATCTGTCCTCAGAGACCCCATAAAGCCAGCCCATGCTGGCACCACTCTGCCCCTCGGGGAACACTGGAGGAAGCCCTCAGCATGGGCGCTGGCAAGCCGTGTGCATGGAGAACCTGTGCTTGGGCACATGTGTGTGCCAGAGGTTTGTGGAGTTGCATGTGATTGTCAAGGCATGGGACGAGTGTGAGGAGGTGGCGGGCAGCTGGGACCAGGCTCCACTGGCAGATGTTGGGGGAGGGTGTGTCTATGTAGGCATGTGCATCTGTGGGTGTCGGAAGCATTGTGTGTAGGGGACAAGCTGCGGGAGCGATCTAGCCGTGGCCGTGGGTTTGTGTGCTTTAGACGTGTATGCAGGAGGGCCTTTCAATGGTGTGGGGCTACGTGTATGTGTGAGAGGGTGACAGGTGTGCCAGAGACATTGAGTGTGAGAGTGTCAGGGTGCACGCCCACCGTGGTGTGTGCCCACCAGCTGAAGAGGGCTCCACTCCGGCACCTTGTCTGCTTCCTGGCCCCCTGCCCTTCCTGTAGTCTTTATCTGGTTAGGCAGCTCTACTCTCGGCACAGACAGCAGATAATTGATGAATAGGACTGGTTCTTGGCTCTTCAAGGTCTGGCCAGAGATAAGAGCGTGAGTACCAGCACGGAGTGGGTGCTGAGGGTTCAAGGACCACAGATGCCTCCATCCATCGGAGCCTTTCCTCTCTTCCCTCTGCGGCCAGTGACCCGCACACCCAGGGCAGGAGCATGTGACAGGCAAAGGGGCTCAGTGGGTGCCTGGAGGGTGGGGACTGGGGCAGGGTGCACCCTCACCAGGCCTGGCACCAAGCCAGGCTGAGCAATGCTGCTGAGTGAATTAGTTCTCAGCTCAGCATCCACTCATACCTTCCAACACCTGACCCAGCACCTACTAAGTGCCTGACTAGGGCTGGCTCCTAGAGCCAGGGAGGCCGAGGAGACACAGGCCCTGCCTCAGGGACATCACAGTCCACATGGCCACCCCAGACTAGGAAGACAGGAAGGGGACAGAAATATCAACCCCAAAGGCCTGGTCACATCAGGAGAAGCCCCAGAGCTGAGACCTGCAGTTATTGAGCTGGGGTCCCCAGGAGACGTCAATCAGGAAGGCATGTTGGAGAAATGGAGGGACATGGCTCGCCCAGGGGCAGCACCGATGGGAAGGCCACCACCCACCACTTACTTCTTGTTACATGCCAGACCCTGTCCCACCGAGCCATTTATTAATAGAATGACGGTCACTCCACCTTGTCCAAAGCCCTGGGGATAAGTACTGTTATTACTCAAGTTAAGGACCTTATCAGTAGTATTTGAGAGAAATGAGGGAGGTAGACAGATGAGGTTTTAGAAAGACCCAGCCCCTGCCCTCCGGAAAGAGATGATGCCACGATTGTCAGTCCAGAACACCCAACTTCTAGCAGGCTCCCCGCAAGCTGTCCCAGAAGCCTCCCAGGACTGATCCTCAGAAAGGTTAGGGCTCTGGGGATGAAGGCAAGGAGGCCTGGTTGGGACAGGGGAGGCAAGGGGGCTGGACGGGTCAAGGAGAGCAAACTCACAGCCCCCTGCAGTTAGGACATGGAGTTCATGGACCATTAGGGGCCGTGGCTCTCTCTTTAAGGGGCAGTGATGGCCATTTGGCTCCTGGGAGTGGATATTGCCTCCGCCCTGCCAGGTAGCCCGTTCTAGGATGTCCCCACCAGACGTCCCCACTGGCCTGGCCCCAGTATAACCTTCCTGTGACCTCCTCAATGTGGCTCACTTCAGACAGGTAATTTGGAGAACCATCAAAGGCCAGGACCAAGGGAGAAACTGAAGTCAGTGAGAGCAGGGAGCAGACAGGCTTCTGGTCACATCACAGGACTAGAATTGGAGTTCAAGTTCCCTGATGCTCAGCCTGACCATATATTGAGTGACTGAGTCCATGTGATGTGGGATGAAAGTCAATTTTTCAACCTCTCCCTCTTTCTTCTGCTACTTCTCCTGCCCCATTTTCCTCTCCTGTCCTCCCTCCAAGCCCTGCCTCCTCTTTCTTTTTTTCCCTTTTCCTCTCCCTCTCTCTTCTACCTCATACCTTATCTTGCCCAAGAGAAGCAACACAATATCCTTTGGCTCCAGATTAGAAAATTTCTCTGGGTAAGGGAGATCTCAGAGGTCTTACCCCCCATCTGTGACAGGTGGAGTAATCACACCCCCATGATGAGGGACAAGGAGGCCTGGCATGCTGCAGTCCATGTGGTCACAAAAAGTCGAACACGACTTGGCAACTTACCAACAAAATGTCCACATCCTAGTTCCCATAACTTACGAATATGTTGGTTACAGGATAAGAGGAATAAGGTTGCAGATGGAATTGAGGTTGCTGATCAGCTGACCTTGAGACGGGGAGATGTTCTGGGACCATCCAGGTGGGTCCGATGTAGTCACAAAGGTACATAGAGTGGAAGAGGGAGGCAGATGAGAGAAGCAGGGAGATGAGATGGAAGCTTGAGAGGGACACAGCCTAAGGTCATTGGGTGTGAAGATGGAGAAAGGGGTCACGAGTCAAAGGGAAGCAGACAGCCTGTAAAAGCTGGAAAAGACAAAAACTCAGAGTCTCCCCTGGAAGTCTCAAGAAGACATGTAGCCCTTCTGATACCTTGATTTTAGCCCAGTGAGTTCCATTTTGGAGTTCTGACCTCAAAAGAACTATAAGATAATAAATGTGTATCCTTTGAAGCCACGACTTCCGTGGTCATTTGTTACGGCAGCAATAGGAAACTAATACATGGGTCCACGTCCCCCGAAGCCCTCCAGTTGCATCCTTCCAGCGACAGGGAGCTCCCACCAGCCTCAGCCAGCTCTCATCATTACCAAATCCCTCCTCATGGGATCCAAGTTGTCCCCCAGGACTGCTTTCCACTGTGCCAACTCTGTCCTTCTGGGTCCCCTCAAAACAAGCCTTTCCAATGTTTAAAAGTAGTATTCGTGGGAGTAATTCCCCCCTCCCCAATTCGTTCCTTCTCTGTGCCTACCATCCCCAGAATGCTTTTCTGATTGCCTCATCAGAAATTGGAGAAGGCAATGGCACCCCACTCCAGTACTCTTGCCTGGAAAATCCCATGGATGGAGGAGCCTGGTGGGCTGCAGTCCATGGGGTCGCTAAGAGTCAGGCATGACTGAGCGACTTCACTTTCACTTTTTGCTTTCATGCATCGGAGAAGGAAATGGCAACCCACTCCAGTGTTCTTGCCTGGAGAATCCCAGGGATGGGGGAGCCTAGTGGGCTTCCATCTATGGGGTCGCACAGACACGACTAAAGCGACTTAGCAGCAGCAGCAGCACCACCAGAAATTCCTCTCAAAGAAATCTTATTCCCCATTCCTAGCTTTATTCTGAGCTCAGGGGGTCACTCAGGCCCAGGCCAAAATTCTCAGGAGCAGAGACTCAGCCTTCCTGCCAAGAGAGGAATTAGGGTAGGATGAATGCTGTGGTCTCTGCTGGCTGGGTGATCTTAGACAAACCCATGCTCTCTCGGAACCTCTGATGTCCTGTCTGTACAATAGGGTGAAACCCCATGAGCTCTGTGCTTGGCCACAGGGTAGAGTGGGTCTTACCTGCCTTGATTTCTTTGTCAACATAACTCTCAATCACCTGCCTTCTCTCCATGTTGCTTATCATTAAAAGGACAGGGGAGGAGAGGGGAAGAGAGGGGATGGGAAAAAGAAGAGAGGAAAGGAAGGAAAGGGGAGCTCTATGTCCCTACAGAAATTGTACTCCAATGTTTTATTATGTGCTCTGGCTCGGGCAGCACCTTAGTTAATGGTGTGTCAGATGATGGTACAAATTTATAGCTGAAGGTTTACATCACAGACAGCTGGAATGAATGACAATAAATTAATTTAAAGTGCTACCAAAGTGTTCCCCAAAGTATATGTGCTTATGAGCTCTGGGCTAATAATTTATAAATGCATGCCTTTTATAATCCTGGTCTTAAGTCTTGAAAGCAGCTAGTTAAAAAGCAGTCACATGACATAAATTATTTTTATTAATATCACGAGTGCATGATTAGGGTGGCGGGAATGGTGGTCACTAGTCCAGGTTTCTGCAGTCAACCTTCTCTTCCTTACCCCCTGACTTCTAGTCCTGAGAGGCTCAGACCTCACAGCCCCAGCCTCCATTCCTGCCTAAGAGACCCCCAGGCTGCCAGGATCTAAGCTGGTGCCCCCCCTGCCTGATCCCCTCTTCTGGGTGAGAATTTCACTCCACATCCATTATGGGGTCACTCCTCTAAGGGGTTATCATGCTCGTTAGACAGAACAGAGAAAACATTTTTTATGTGCAATCAACACGTTCACACACACTCAAAGACAGAGATTTGCTGAGCCTCAGTTGTTCCACCTGTAAAATGGGCATCACCATATTGTCCTCATTTAACCAAACAGGGCCACTGGGAGAATTGATTAAGGCCACATATTAGAACTCAATAATGTGTGCTGAGACACTAAGATAAGAGTCTCTCTGTTATCCTACAAAGGAAGAAGTTGTTCAAAGTGGTTTATATAATCTAGAACTTTGTGGTTGGTTGACCTGCTCAGACCTTGACAAAGTATAAGATGACCCTGCCTTCTTGGAATCCCATTCTAACGCTTCTTCTTTCTAAAGCCAATCCCACTGCATGTGCCCTGGGCTCCAGCTTTGCCATTTTCTTGATGGATCCATCAATTATTCCCTCAAAGTTTCCCCCTTTCCTGAGTTACACTAAAGATTGCCCAAATGTTTCACAGTTACTCCCATCAAGAAGAGTCTACCGCCCCCACCCTCTTGAATCGAGGCTGGCCTGAGACTTGCTTAGACCTATAGAACGTGGAGGAAGTGACATGGGGTAACTTCCACAACTGGGTCTTAAGATATCTGCAGCTTCACTGGAGCACTTGGAATACTCTTCTTGGAAGGCAGCTGTTATGCTGTACGAAGCCCAACCAAGACAGAAAGACCACATGGAGAAGAACCATGATGTTCCAGTCAGCAGTCTCAGCCCAAGTCCTCAACAAGGACCAGCACCAGCCACCAGCCATGTGATGGGCCACCTTGATGTTCTGGTCAAACCTGCAAGTGACTGCAGCCCCAGGTGAGCCAGCAGAGCCAAGTCATTCAAAGAACTGTGAGAGAAAATAAACGGCTGTTGTTTTAAGGCATTACGACTTGGGTGGTTTGTTACCCAGCAATAGACAACTGGAACACCCTTCCCATACTAGCTGCTCTGCATCAGCGCTTAAACAAATCCAGGCTGCTCTCATCTCAAATTCTCCCTGGATACCACGTCCCTCACCAGCTCCAGCCTTGGCTCACCGGCCCCTACCCTTTTGCAACCAAACTGCAAGCAAAGACAGAGAGGCCATGCTCCAAGCTGCCTCCCTCTCCTTCCCTGCCACCCACTCCTCACCACTTCCAGCGCTCCGGCTTTTGCTCCTTCCACTCCTTTAAGTGGGTCATCCGTTAGGTCACCAGGGGCTGGCCACGCTTGAGTCCTGCCCTTTATCTGATGGCCTTGAGCAGCACCAACTTGCCTTTCAACGCTCACCCACCGGTTCCTCCAACCCTTCTTGGTCTACACTCCTATTTCCCACATTTCCTTCTGCCTCGTGTGGACACCTCTTTTCCTTCTCTTTAAATCCTGGCATTCCTCAGGTCTCTGTCTGAGCCCTTGGCCTTCCACACTCTTCATGCACTTACAGGCACACTCATCTGCTCCCTCGTCCATGACAATGCCTTCCAATTCTGCATGTCCAGCCAATTCCCTCTCCAGGCCACTGCCTCCTGGACTTTTCACTTGGACTTCTTTAACCTCAACAGTGCGCACATTCATGCATCATCTCTATACCTCCTGCCCCTTCCTTACATGTTCCCCTTCCAGGGACCCAGTTGCTCAAGCCCCAGATCTAGTTTTAATACACTCTGCTTCCTCCCCACATAAAATTAGTCGCTACATTCTGGAAAATCTACCCCTAAATTGATCTAAATATCTCTGCTTCCCATTACCCTTGCAGGTCACCACCACCACTTACGTGGAATACTTACAACACCCCAACTGGTTTTCCTCTCTGCACTTATGCACCAAGTCTTTCTCCAGTCTGAAGTAAAGACTAATTAATACCACTTTGCAACTTAAAGTCTTTCAATGGATCCCCTTTGTCTTTAGAATAAAAACCAAACTCATTGATGCAACATATGAGCCCTAGGACCACCTCTCCAGCCCCAAATCTGACTACTCTCCACATTCACACTGGCCTCGGTCCTTTTGCCAGGCACACCCTTCCCTCCTCCACAATCCAGAAAGCACCACCTCCTTCAGACCTTGGCTTCCCCAGGAAGCCTTGTCCACCCCAACCACCCTGCCCTGCTGTCCGCCTCACAATACCCTTGCTGTGCTCCCTCATCTCCCACTCATGCTCTGTCTTCCTTTCTCCCAGCACTGATTTCCCTTGGTATTAACTGCTTTGTGAGTTATTTGTCCTCTCAGCTCAACAGTCAGCTCTGGAGTAGGCAGGGACTGTTCATTACAGCCTAGCACAACAGTTGGCACAGAGTAGATACTCAATAAGCATCTGTGAATTAATGAATGATAAATGAGTCTTGGGAAAGCATCACCACCCTGCCTCCTCCAATCCCCATCAAAACCTGGCTTTAAAAGATTTGCAAAGTCCTTGTCTTTGGCCTCCATTCACCTCCTTGGCTACTCAACATCTATCTATTGGGCAACCGTTGGGTACCCAGCCCTGGGATGGACAAATGAGTATCAGATGTGTGGATTAACAAAACATCACCAAAATAAAAAGGACCGAAGTACCAGTATACACAGCAACATGGATGCACCTCAAAAGCAATATACTAACTAAAGGAAGCCAGACAACAGATGACATGCTGGATGATTCCATTCATATAACATTCTAGAAAAGGCAAAACTTCAGGGACAGAAAACAGATTGGGACTCCCAAGTCATGTGTCATAGAGAACAAGTGAGGAAGACATAGAGTTGTCTTTTTATAACCAACCTCAGAAGTCACTGGGCATCATTTCAGCCACATTCTGTTCATTAGAAGTGAGTCACTTAAGCCGGAAGTGGAGGGAAATTAGAGTCCACCTTCCCATGGAAGATGCTGAAGAATGTGCAGACGTGATTTGAAGTTATCACAGGTACACTTGACCACATGGCAATGCCTTGTCCACCAGGCACAGTGGCCACACACCCTAACCGTCACAATCCTTGCAGGGAATGGGGTACCACAGATACCTAGATGACCCAAAGGTAGCTTTAAGAACATTATTGGAAATTCTTCTGGTGGTCCAGTTGTTAGGACTCCTTGCTTTCACTGCCAAGGGCATGGATTCAATTCCTGACTGGGGAACTAAGATCCTACAAGCCACAGGTGTGGCCAATAATAATAAACAAAATAGATTTATTTTAAAAAGAATATTATAATAATGTTAAGAGAGTATCTTGGCAGAAAAGAAAAGCATCTCTAATCGCTACTTATTCTCTTTGTGGCCATCAGTCATTTCTCCCTTCCATGCTTTGGTTTCCTGATCTGTAAAATAGGCACAGTTATAGCCCCTACCACATAGTGTTATTCTGAGGACTAAATGAGGTGACTGTGTAAAGTGCTTAGAAAAACACGGGGCAGTTCCAAGTCCCATTGTAGTCTTTCATGAGCTGGCAAAGGGGTAAATGAAATGATCCATGGAAAAAGCTTACAGCAGTGCCTGGCTGGCACACGAAGATAAATCAGTTACATGTTATTGTTTGTTAAGTTTATAATTATTACTTGCTGTAGCCTCCTGAAGACTTCCTCAGGATAATGTGCAAACTCCTAGATGTCATTCCAGGTCCTTTACAAACGCATTCCTGCCTATCCCTCTGCTCACCAATAACCCTCCCCACAAACATACCACAAATACCATCCCTGAACATGCCCCACACTCACAACTTTCCCCCATGCAGCCACTTCTCCTAGAATGCCCCTCCACTCTCTTCCTGCTGAGTTTCTATTCACCATGAACATTGGATGGGAGTCAATGTTCTCCACTCCTAACCACGACAGAGTAACTGATAATCAGACTAGCACCAGCAACATGAGAAAGAAACTTAAAAGAAAACTAAAGAAACACAGAAACCTCTATTTTCACATAGAGGCTCAGGTCAGCGATTCCCAAGAGAAGGGTAACAGATGAGGTAAGCTCTATGATTCTCTCAAATTGGACACACATTCCAGGCCACTGAACACAGAGAGAGAAACCAAGTAAAGCACAGCAGTCTCACTGAGCTGATGAGACAAAGGTTGGAGAACAGGGAGGCTGAGGCTGTAGGAAATCATGAGCAGAGTACCAGAGAGAAGGCAGATAGGAAGAGAAAATTCCAGAAATCTGCAGACAAGTCCTCCTGAGCCTTAGAATTAATTATAAACTGTGTGTGTTTGGGGTGAGATGTGATGAGGCCAGGCAAGGACCAACTATCAGAGAAATATTACTTCCAGGGACAGATGGATTTAACAACTTGCAGAGCTCACACAGAGCTGAAAGACTTTGAGTTCCAACCAGCCAGAGCAGAGCAGAAAGCCTTCACTGATCAGCTTAATAAAGCTTAAAAATAAGCCTTAGAAGGAGCAACTTGATCCATAAGCAAACTAGCTGCCTGCCAAAGCAATATCTTTAATGCTCTTTAAAAGAAGACAATAAATTTCAAACACTCAGCAATAGAATATCAAAATGTCCAGCATCCAAACAAAAAATCATAGACACACAAGAAAGCATAAAAATGCAATCCACAACCAGAAGAAGAATTCAGTGGAAACAGATCTATATGCCAGAAATTAGATGACTTGAAATAATTATTATAAAAATATTTAAGGATTTAAGAGAAAATAGCAAACAGATGAATGAAAATCATAAAATGAACTGCAGCACACCAGGCTTATCTGTCCATCACTATCTCCCTGAGTTTCCGCAAACTCATATCCATTGAGTCAGTGATGCCATCCAACCAGCTCCTGTCATCCCCTGCTCCTCTTGCCCTCAATTCTTCCAGCATCAGGGTCTTTTCAGACTCTGATGAGTCAGCTCTTCGCATCAGGTGGCCAAAGTACTATAGCTTCAGCTTCATCATCAGTTCTTCCAATGAATATTCAGGGTTGATTTCCTTTAGGATTGACTGGTTTGATTTCCTTGCAGTCCAAGGGACCCTCAAAAGTCTTCCCCAACACCACAGTTCAAAAACATCAATTCTTTGGCACTCAGCCTTCTTCATGGTCCAACTCTCACATCCATACATGACTACTGGAAAAACCATAGCTTTGACTATAAGGACATTTGTTGCAAAATAATGTCTCTGTTTTTTAATATACTATCTAGGTTTGTCATAGTTTTTCTTTCAAGGAGCAAGTGTCTTTTAATTTCATGGCTGTAGTCACTGTCTGCAATGATTTTGGAGTCCAAGAAAATAAAGTCTGTCACTGTTTCCATTGTTTCCCCACCTATTTGCTATTAAGTGATGGAGCCAGATGTCAGGATCTTAGTTTTTTGAATGTTGAGTTTTAAGCCAGGTTTTTTAATCTCCTGTTTCACCTGTATGATGAGCCCCAGTAAAAATCCTAGGCACTGGGTCTCCAACGAGCTTCCTCATAAACAGCATTTCACCTGTGTCATCACAACTCATTGCTGGGGAATTAAGTGCATCCCGTGTGGCTCCACTGCAGATGCTTGGAAGTTTGTGCCTTGTATCCTTTGAACTTCACACCATGTGCCTTTTCTCTTTGCAATATTGCTTTGTATCATTTGTTGTAATAAGTCTTAGCAGTGATTATGACCATTTGCTGAGTCCTGTAAGCCCTCCGAGAAAATCACTGAACCAGAGGATGGTCTTGGGGACTGCCAACACACCATTGACTCACCTGAGGAGGTTTGAAAATAGAGGACTAAACTAAAACCAAAGTGAGTAGAAAAAGGAAATATAGCAAAAAAATCAGTGAACTAGGAAACAGACGTATATTAAAGAAACCCAATGGAACCAATAGTATATGCTTTTGAAAAGATAATTAAAAATCATAAACTTCTTGCTCAACTGATCAAGAAAAAATAAATAAAGCATAAATTATTACTATTAGTAATCAAAGTGAGTTTATCACTACAGCTCTTACAGATGTTAAAAAGACAGTGAAAAATATTTTAAACAGTTTCAAGAAAATAACTTTGGCCACTTAAGTCAAATAATAAAATTCCCTGAAAAACAAAATTACCAAAATTGACACAAGAAGAAACAGAAAACATAAATAGCTCCGTATCTGTGATAGATATATTTTATTTCATAAAACCTTCCCACAAAGGAAATTCCAGACCAATATAGCTTCACAGAGAATCTTATCAAACATTTGAGTAAGAAATAATACCAGTCAAACATAAAGTCTTTCAAAATACAGAGGAAGATGGAATCCTTCCCAACATTTTTGTAAGGTTGCTGCTGCTGCTGCTAAGTCACTTCAGTCATGTCCGACTCTGTGTGACCCCATAGACGGCAGCCCACCAGGCTCCCCCATCCCTGGGATTCTCCAGGCAAGAACACTGGGGTGGGTTGCCATTTCCTTCTCCAATGTGTGAAAGTGAAAAGTGGAAGTGAAGTTGCTCAGTCGTGTCCGACTCTTAGCGACCCCATGGACTGCAGCCCACCAGGCTCCTCCGTCCATGGGATTTTCCAGGCAAGAGTACTGGAGAGGGGTGCCATTGCCTTCTCCTTTGCAAGGTTAGGATTACCCTGATACCAACAGCAGACAAATGTATTACCAAAAGACCAACAAATGAAAAATTAGAGCAGACTTTCTTATAAATAAGAATTAGCAGGCTGATTCTAAAACTTATATGAAAATGGAAAGAACCTATAAAGTCAAAAAACAAATTTGAAAAAGAAGGACAAATTTGGAGGACTTACACTGCTGATTTTATGACTTACTATACAATTACAGTAATGGATAGAGTATGGTATTGGTGTAGGAAAAAACATGTGGATCAACAGAACAGAATAAAGTCTCAAAATAGTCGCACATACTCATGACCAATTGATTTTTTTTTTTTAACAAAAGTGACAAGGTTACTCAGTGGACCAAAGATTATTTGCAAGAAAATGTGTTAAGACAAATAGATATGAGTTCCAGTTTCCAGCCTGGCATGTAATGAACTTGGAAGTCCTGATTCCCATCTGCAAAACAAGAAAAAGGATAAACAAACTGGAAGTCAGCAATCCTTCTTACATCAGTCAGAGGACTGAGGTCAAAGGGCAAACCACTGCCTCAAAAACTTGGAGAGACAAACAGGCAGATAAGGCAGATATAGAGCATCACAACTTACTGCAGCAGAAACCTGTGTGGGAACCATGCCATATTCCTTTTATCTAGTACATCAAGTCAGGCTTTCAGTGAAAAAAAGAAAATTACAAGATGTAATAAAAGGGGGAAAATAGTTTTGAAGAGAGAGCAAGTATTAGAACCTGCTTCAGATATGGCAGAAAGATTGGAATTACCAGACCAGGAATTTAAAATAGCTATGATTAATATGCTAAGTCCTCTAATGAAAAAGTAGGCCACATGGAAAAACAGATGGATAATACAAGCAAATGGACATTCTAAAAACAGAATCACAAAGAAATGCTAGAAATCAAAAACATTGACCTTGGATCTGCTTATAAAAAATGTGACCCCACCCACCGAATGTCAGGCTGAGCCGGTGGATGTCACTTCCCAGGCCCAGCGCCCATGGGGAGGAGGAGCGCATGGCAGGCCTGGGCAGGGCCAAGGTGTGCCTGCTGCCGCCTCTGGGATTGAGACATGGCTTCAGTGGGTCCAGGGCAGACTCTGCAGCAAGCAAGGGCAATGGAAGCAGGTGAGGAGGTCAGAACTTCTCCGTGATGGACAGAGGGTCTGGAGCCCTGGTGTGGGTGGCCCTAGGCTGAAGAAGAGGAGATACAGGATGGGCAGCTTGGACTCAGAGGCGGGCAGCTTAGGGTCCAAGCACAGACTGGGTCGTCCTCACTCCCTGCCTAGCTGTGCCACTTGCCCGAGTTGGCCTTGTTCCATCTGTCCCTGTGGGGTGGTCTTGCCAGTCAACGGGGAGAGAAGGCAAAAGCTGCAGAGGCTTTCACAGCAACAAACCAAGGTGCTGGCATTTGATCCACCAGCCCCAAGCAAGATGTCTTTGAACAATCATAAAGTCTCTTGAGCTTCACTTTTCTCATCTCTCCACTGGGTCTAATAGGACTATTACTAGGACGCGATGCTGTACCAAATGTACAGCTGCAAGAAATAGCACATTCTGGATTTTTCTTTCAAGAAACTAAATTCTGACAACCTCACCTCCATCATCAATAGGCTCTTACTCTCGGCCTCAGGAAGTGGGAGGCTCCATGGTGCCCAGGAGGTAGGAAGAGCTGTGGCCACTCTGTCCTGGACACTGACGAGGCTCTCGTGCCCCAAGACTGTGTGCCTCTGATGCCCTGTGGGGTCTTGCTCTGCTGGACCAGGTGCAGGACTGACCTCCCAGGCAGACTGAGGCACGGTCACACACTCAGGTCTGTGTCTCTTTCACCCACCTTCCTTCCCAGTCTGTCCCGCCCTCCTCAGTGTCTTGTCCCTTGAAGACCTTCCAGGTCATCTTACAGCATCTTGTCGGAAATGATGAGAGAGAGCTCTGGTCCTGGAGCAGTTTCTGCTTTAGCCCCCAAACCCCCAGGTAAAAGGATGCAAAGGCCTGGCCATCATCCTAGAAAATATCTGCAAAAATCCTCCTGCACAGTACCCCCTCGGACAATGGATGGACAGTAAGTGGTCCATGAAGTCCACTCTATGTTGGACATGTAAGGCTGTTGTAAAGGCAAATTAAACATACAGAACGTGGCTGCCCAGTGTTGGCCCACAGAAAGGGCTTCCAATTCCCTGGACCTATATCCTTTGACCTTTTCCAGTCCTGTGGCCACTGCTGAGTTTTCCAAATTTGCTGGCATATTGAGTGCAGCACTTTCACAGCATCATCTCTCAGGATTTGAAATAGCTCAACTGGAATTCCATCACCTCCACTAGCTTTGTTCGTAGTGATGCTTTCTCAGGCCCACTTGACTTCACATTCCAGGATGTCTGGCTCTAGGTGAGTGATCACACCATCATGATTATCTGGGTCATGAAGATCTTTTTTGTACAGTTCTTCTGTGTATTCTTGCCACCTCTTCTTAATATCTTCTGCTTCTGTTAGGTCCATACAATTTCTGTCCTTTATTGAGCCCATCTTTGCATGAAATGTTCCCTTGGTATCTCTAATTTTCTTGAAGAGATCTCTAGTCTTTCCCATTCTGTTGTTTTCCTCTATTTCTTTGCATTGATCATAGTCAAGGCTATGGTTTTTCCAGTGGTCATGTATGGATGTGAGAGTTGGACTGTGAAGAAAGCTGAGTGCCGAAGAACTGATGCTTTTGAACTGTGGTGTTGGAGAAGACTCTTGAGAGTCCCTTGGACTGCAAGGAGATCCAACCAGTCCATTCTAAAGGAGATCGGTCCTGGGTGTTCATTGGAAGGACTGATGCTAAAGCTGAAACTCCAATACTTTGGCCACCTCATGTGAAGAGTTGACTCATTGGAAAAGACCCTGATGCTGGGAGGGATTGGGGGCAGGAGGAGAAGGGGACGACAGAGGATGAGATGGCTGGATCGTATTACCGACTTGATGGACATGAGTTTGAGTAAACTCTGGGAGTTGGTGATGGACAGGGAGGCCTGGTGTGCTGTGATTCATGGGGTTGCAAAGAGTCAGACACGACTGAGCAACTGAACTGAACTGATATCCTTTGAGCCCTGCAATCCCACAAAGCAGGCACTGCAGGTGATGTAGGAGAAGCCCAGAGAGGGTAAGAGCCTTGGGGAAGGTCACACAGCAAAGCAGAGTGAACACTCCTTCCCTGCCCTCCATCGCTAGGACAGTGGGTGAGGCAGGTACATTCCTCCGGGTATCTGGTTGCCGATCTTGTAGGCAGTGCAGATCTTGATGAGAGTTAAAATTAAAACTAGCTAGAGAAGTGTTTTTATTACTGGGAAGAGCATGTGGGCAGCAGAAGAGCCCCATATCACAAGAACAGGCACAGGGTCAGCAAGAACAGCATTCCTCCTCTTGTGCAAGAGACTGTGTGCTGGCCAGACGCTGAGGGCAGAGGAAGCAGTAGGGCAGCACTGCTTTGGAAACCAGCAGAGAGACTCTCCCTCCTGATCAAAAGTCCAAGGACATCTGGGATCTCCCTTCAGATCTTAGTTTTCCTGTCTTGGAAATGGGTACAAATGCCACAGTGAGGCTGTAAGGCTTAAACACTCTGAAGTGAAGTCGCTCAGTCGTGTCCGACTCTTTGCAACCCCATGGACTGTAGCCCACCAGGCCCCTCAGTCCATGGGATTTTCCAGGCATGAATACTGGAGTGGGTTGCCATTTCCTTCTCCAGGGGATCTTCTCCAAGGATCGAACCCGGGTCTCCCGCATTGTAAGCAGACGCTTTACCATCTAAGCTATCAGGGAAGCCCTTAAACACTCTACTGTCCTGCCATTAAAGCAACTCTGCCAGAACAAGATGGCTATGGTCCGAATGCTTCCTCTGGAAACTTATAGGCTGAAGTCCCAAACCCCAAAGTGATGGTATTAGGAGGTGATCGGGTCCTGAGTGTGGAGCCCCCATGCATGGGATTAGTGTCGTTATTAGATGACACCACAGAGGGTTTTCTCATCCCTTCAACCACGTAAGGACACAGCCAGAAGACAGTTGTCTATGAACCAGGAAACAGGCTCTCACCAGACACTGAATCTGCCAGCTCCTTGAAGGCTTCCCAGCCTCTGGAACTGTGAAAAGTAAAATAAATGTCTGGTTTATAAGCTCCCTGTTTCATAGTTTTCTGTTATAGCAGCCTGAATGGACCCAGGGAAACATGCTACCCCTCTCCAGCTGACAAATTTCAGGAAAGGGGAAACGGTAAAGTTTCCTCAAGGGTCCCAGCCTCCTCAGCGCCTCCAAGCGGTGGTTTATCCCCAGGGAAACCAGACACAGGTGGCCCAGGATTGTTCATCTTTGAGAATGCCCGTGTCACTCGTAGAGAGATGCATGCCAGGGGAATGGTTCACAGGACAAAAAAGGCACTCCATTCACAAGAAGAGAAGCCCCTGCTCCCCTCTTCCCTGCATCATGAACTTCCCTCCCTGTCCCAGCTGCAGAGGCATGGTGGGGAAACTGTGCACAGATGCACAGCTGCTGCCCTACTCTGGGGGGATTTCTTCACCTATAAGGTGAGGAGTCGGAGGGAGTTCTCTGGAGGGCTCAGCTAGTGTGGGGAGACTTGGAGCAGAGAGTTAGGAAGCCAGTGGACAGAGGTCAGTGAGAAATGGAAACCATGGTTCTCAGAAGGGCCTGGACTGAAGAACTAAAGAGCCTCTCATTGAAAGTGAAAGAGGAGAGAGAAAAAGCTGGCTTAAAACCCAGCATTCAAAAGACTAAGATCATGGCAACCAGTCCTATCACTTTATGGCAAGTAGATAGGGAAAATGTGGAATCAGTGTCAGATTTCATTTTCTTGGGCTCCAAAATAAATGCAGACAGTGACTGCAGCGATGAAATTAAGACACTTGCTCCTTGGAAGAACAGCTATAACAAACCTAGACAGCGTATTAAAAAGCAGAGACATTACTTTACTGACAAAGGTCCATATTGTCAAAGCTATGGTTTTTCCAGTAGTCATGTATGGATGTGAGAGTTGGACCATAAAGAAGGCTGAGCACCGAAGAACTGATGCTTTCAAACTGTGTGCTAGAGTAGACTTTTGAGACTCCCTTGGACAGCAAGGAGATCAAACCAGTCAATCCCAAAGGAAATCAATCCTGAATACTCATTGGAAGGACTGATGCTGAAGCTGAAACTCTAATACTTTGGTCACCTGATGCAAAGAGTTGACTCATTGGAAAAGACCCTGATGCTGGGAAAAATTGAGGGCAAGTGGAGAAGGGTGTGACAGAAGATGAGATAGTTGGATGGCATCACTGACTCAATGGACTTGAGCTTGAGCAAACTCAGGGAGATAGTGATGGACAGAGAAGCCTGGTGTGCTGCAGTTCACGGGGTCGCAAAGAGTGGGACAACAACCCAAGAGACACTGGGACGGTTAGGGAGACGACATACCATCTCACACTTGGTCAGCAGGGTGGGATAGGGTTCAGGACCTCAAAACCTCCAGTTCCTCCTCCCTCAGGACCTAACAGCCGAAGCTGGGAGGATCCCAAGGGTGGTGACTCTGTCCGGGGCAGGACCCTGGTATCATCATGGCCTGGCCTTCCTGATTCTTGCTCCTGGTTGTGGAAGCATGAATGTGGGTGGGGTGGAGGGTGGGGAGAACCTCACCTTTCTTTTTTGAAAAGGAAATCAAAGTCCTTCAACAGCTCCCCAGCCTCCACTTCCCCCTGCAGTCTTCACTCACCCTGAAGCCTACAGGATCCTCCGGGAGCATGGTCTTAACTACGGTGGTCCCTTGCTCACCCACCTTCAGAAGCTCCCCACCACCTCTGCCGGTCCTCCTGACCTGAGGCCCTGCTAGACAGACAGAGGCCCCAGTTCCATGTTCAACAGCCTTCAGGGTCCACCAAGCTATCTCAGGGATTTCTCTGAATTTCTCAATTGATGGCTAAGCCATCTGATGCTCAGCGAGGTCAAGCAACTTGAAACTCAAATCCAGCTCTGGCGATGCAGTTAGAGTTCATGCCCTACCTACAGAGGGGCCACAGTGCCAGAAAGGAAGCTTCAGGAAGCTGTGTCCCTCCGCTGGGGAGAGCCTGGGCCCTGTGTGGTTGGGGAAAGGCAGGGAAGGAAGAGGTTGAATGGTGAACTCTGAAGGCAGACCAGTGTGGTGGGCAGAGCCCAGACCATGAATCCAGGGATCTGGGGCCCAGCCACCCCTGCGGGGCCTCAGCCACCTCCTGTGGGAAATGGACAATAAAGCTCCCTACAAGGCACAGGTTCTTGAGGGAGTGTGAACACCAGGTAGGTGCTGCCAAGCCGGCCTGGAGCTGGGTGCACAGCAGGTGTCTATTCCACCCTCGCTGCCTCTGCACTGGATTCAGAGGCTCTGGGCTGGGGGTGCAGCCTTCGGCCCCAAACCCACCCCCAGCCACAGCCCACAGGGAAGCTTTGCAGGCCCAGCAAACAACCCCTCACCGCCCTCGCCAAAAGGAAACATTTTTTAAAAAGCAACAGAAACCAACATCTCTGTAGGCTGCGTGTTGGTGTCGGGAAAAGGAGCTTCAGAGAGGAAAGAGCTACCGGGGGCGGAGGCCAGACCGAGGCAGCAGAGGAGAGAAACAGAGATCTGATAAGGAGCTCTGCTCTTCAGGGCCCGGGGAGCAGGGGAGGAAGGCTCAGCCCCTGCAACCAGGTAGCTGGGCGGTGGGGGTCTGAGATCCCCCGAGGTAGCATTCAGCCCCACCTGCACTTGGGCCTCAGGATTTCAAAGCTCAGGCATCCTCCCCTGCCTTGGGGCAGGCCCTTACCCTGGATGCAGGAACCAGCCAGAGGCTCAAAGGTTGGTGGTCCCTTGTAGGCATGCATCCCTGGCCTGGGGACAGTCTCTTGGAGACCAAGGGGTTCAGTGTCCCCTTCCCCCAAAAGAAGGTACTGACTGTCTATAGGACAGCATTAGGACATGGTGTCAGCCTAGGAATCAGGAGGTTCAGGGCTGTGGGCTTCCCATGGGGCCCCAAGCAAGTAGCCCTAGGTGGCATGATGGAAATGTCCCAGTTTAGCACTGAAAGTCTGCATCCCAGGGGACCCTTTGGTCCTGGGGAAAATGGTCCCCTTTGCCCCTCTGGGCTGGGACTTCCTCTGCTGAGACTAGAGGACTCTCCAAGCTCCCTGCATGGGCTTCCTGAAGCCCGAGGTTTGGGCCTGTCCTCTTGGACAAACTCAGACTGTTTGAGAAGACGGGATAGTCCCAGGTAACCCAGGTGGCCCCAGGATAGACAGGCAGAGGGAGCAGGTATCAGGAACCAGAGGGCAAGCACATCCAGGCAGGCTTGGCTTGACCTGGGCTTCACGGAGGGAACAACTTCACTCAGGCTGAGGCCTTGGGCGCTGGTCAGATGGTCGGGCCCCAGCTGGCCCTCAGATGAGATCAGATCAGTCGCTCAGTCGTGTCCGACTCTTTGCTGGCCCTCAAGAGCCCTGCAGTGAATTTCTAAATGTACTGCCTGCACTTTCTGAATCCCCCTATTGCATCCACTGCCAAACGATTTGCATGAAAAAACAAACACTTAAAAAAAAAAACGTAACAGATCACAAAGATTTGTCTTTTTTTCTTTTTTTTAAGTGAAGATGGGCTTTCCACAGAAATTAAAAGCACCCAGCGGGGCTCTAAATGCATATGCCCACATCCCCATGCTTTCCTGACTCCCTGTGCTTCCCACCCCAGCAGAGGCAGATCCCCCAGGAGAGACTGAAGGCTGCGCAGAGACAGCATCCAAGGACCCACTCACACCCCAGGGCACAGGGCGGCTCCACCTGGCCTTGCTGTCAAACTCATTCTGTCAAAGCGTCTCACCAACAGTTTCAGGGATGGCTCCTTCTCCTAAGTCGCTTCAGTCGTGTCCGACTCTGTGTGACCCCCTAGATGGCAGCCCACCAGGTTCCCCCGTCCCTGGGATTCTTGGCAGGGGAGTCATTAGTCCATCCTAGTTTCCTATGCCCAAGAGCCCTCATACTTTCTAGCTAGGCTGCCCTGAACAAGTCACTTGTTGAGCTCTCTCTGAGCTCCAGTTACCTCATCTGCTAAAAGAGGGCAACAAGACAGTGTCGGGGACGATGGGTCTTTGGTGCATGCACCAAGCTAAGGGATGAGTGGGCTTCCAAGAAGCCAGTAAATGCATTTCTGATCCTCCACTGGAAACCACAAACTCTACCCCCAAGAAGGGCAGCAAGAGGCAGGTGGGGGGAGGGGGTGCGCACTCTTACCTGCTGGGCTGAAAGCTAGGCCCAGTCCTACCCAGAATTCTCCACTGGGAGGACGAGAAGGGCCACACAGGGCATGAGGGCAAGAGAGCTAAAAGTAAATGCTGTCACCATCCCTCTGGCCTCCTTGGCTGATCTGGGGCCTCCGTGGGGTCCAGGGCTGAATCCACCCTTCCTCTCTCCTCAAGCACTTACTAAGCTCTTCTGACCTCTCACCTGGTCAAGTCACATGATTCTGCGCCCCGTCCCACCCACTATATGAGTTACATGCCCCCTGGTTCACTCTGTATTCTCAGTGACCCTAGCCCAAAGGTCTCTGTGCTCCCATTTCCTAAACCAACTGAGGCTCAGAGAGGCAGGGTCTTGCCCAGAATAAAGCACAGCATCCTCAGAACCAGGGCCAACAAGAGATACAAGCACCTGATGCTGCAGGTGAAGGCCCCAAAGCAAAAGAAAGGCCTTGGCAGGGAAGGGGCCTTTGGGAGCCACCCAGAGTCCTGAGCAGGGGAGTGGCGTGATTGTGGGCAGTGGGAAGCTGGCCTGAGGGCCTTGTGTCTGGAGCCAGTGAGACCAGCAAGGAGGCTGTGATAAAGGTGCAGGCAACTGGGGGAGCCAAGTGGAGTGTGGGGGCAAGTGATGTGGGGAGGGCAGACCCCTGTGGCTCTCAGTCTCTGGGGACTCAGAGTTGGGAGGGGGAGGCACCAAAGAGGGGGCGGGGCGGGGAGGGCCGCTAGAGTGTGCTCACAGCACTCCAGGCACAGCGCTGGCTCCCACGCCTCTAGCTCGCCATGCGGTAGGCTCAGCGGGGTCATCACCCCCTTTTCCGGGTCGGGAGCAGCCAGGGCTGGGCTCCCTGAGTGCCACTCGGCCAGTGTGGGCTGGGTCCTCTCCCCAGTGCACATCAGGCTCCTGTACCTACCTCTTTCTCCAGGCGGCTTCCCATGCCAGATTGATGAACAGCGTAATAAAGGGGGCAATCACATTATTCCTGAATGCATTTTAATAAAAATCAAATAAAAGCAATTATGTGAATTTTCAAGAGGATCACCTCTCCTCCTTTCCCCGAGGTAGGAAACGGAATGAATTCAGGAAATCATTAGAATCAGAAACTCGAGCTGCGCGCCACTGCCACGCTGGCGGCGGTCACACAAAAGCAGCTGGGAAACCCAGTCCCCAGGGGCAGCGCGGGTGCCTTTCTTTAGCTCTTTGAGTGGAAATTCCACCTATGGGTGAAGAAGGGTAATTAAGGGCCAGGAGAGACGCTTTGAATCCAGGCTGCCTTTGCAGCTTCAAAAGGGCAGTCTGAGGACTCCCCAAGGAACAGCTCTCCAACCTGGTAGCTCAGGACTCAGAGAGGGTCCCCAGATGAACACACTCTCACCTCTGTAAGGGATGAGTAGCTCTCAGCCCAGCCGGGTGCCAGAAAGAAGAGGTCCCTCCAAGGGGCAACAAGTACATTTTCCCTACTCGCCAGCATCCCCTACATGGGCTTTTGCAAGGCCCTTCCCTTCCAATTAGTCACTCCTGCTCCTCAAACTGATATGCTCATTTGGGGGTGCGGATGGTGAGACCAGAGGAGACAGGTGACACACGCAAGGTCGCCCAGCTGTGAGGTGGCACCAACACAGAACTTGGTTCTCCAGAGGCCCAGAGGCAAGCCCAAGTCCTGTGGATTAGGCAGTCTGGACACAGAGAAGCCTGGCCTTGCAGGGCCACTTCCAAGAACAAGCGCTGATCACCTGACTGCTGTAACCTGGGCGCTGGCCTGGGCCACAGTCTCCAAATACCAAGAAATGACTGTGTTCCTCCTCTTGATACAGGTTCAGGACTTAGCTCCTGCCAGGTGAGGCGGCCTGCACACAACCCTGCAACTAGAACGAGGAATCCTCAGAGTGGACAGAGCCTTCAGAATCCAGAGCCAGTTCCTAATTGATTGCCAGGCTGTAGGGCATCCTCATCACAGAAGAGAGGCCTTCGTCCATGGCCTTCCGGGTTGCATTTGGGTGCTGGGGAGAAGACAGGGATCTTTCCTTCCTCTGGCCCCCACATTCATGCTGGGTAACCCATGTCCCCCTCTTACGCAAAACACAGGCCAACGGTGCTCCAGAAGCAGCACCTCACCACCCCTAAGATCCTCTCCCTCAGCCACGGGGTCCTAATTCTCAGATGGAGGCAAACTGGACCCCTGGCAGCCAGAGGTTCCCTTTAGGGCAGCCTGAGTTAAAGGAGCAAACCAGGCTGGGAGGCAGAGGGCCAGCACTGGCTATGTATGACCTTAGGTAACTCCCATGGCCTCTCTGATCATGCATGTGTGTGGGTGTGCATCCGTGTATTTGTGTATGCACATGTATGCATGTGCATGTAACTACTGGATTGGGGACACTGCCCAGTCCCCAGTTCAGACTCCTGGCTCTGCCCCACTTTGTTCTGACTCAGGTCAGAGTTGCCCTCAGTCCTTGCTGCTGCTAACAGTTATGGCGCCCTCCTACAGGACACTCAGGGAAATATCACCCAAAAAAGTGTGCTCTCCACTGGTCAGGAGTCGGGAGGAGAAGCCGAGTGATTGGGAAGATTTTGGGCGGCCCCTCCCAATCGAGGTTTCCCTTGGAAACCAGAACCCCTGTACCATCCAGCTCCCGAGACAGGGAACTGACCACAGAGCCTCCAGTCATGTCCCCCTGTTTCCATCGGTGCCTCTTTCTGGTCTCTGAACCTCAGGGTCTGCTTTTAAAGGAAGTGGGGGCAGTGGCACCTGGCTTTAGGGCCAGTGCATGGGGGAGAGCAGGACCAGGGGATGGTGTGCGACTCCTCTGTCATTCCTGTCCCTCAGGGGCCAGCTGCCCCCTACTCTGCTCTGGCCAGCCCCTCAGGTCTTGCACATAGCAGGCACTCCATAAATGTGAGTGTGTGCTGCTCAGAGAAAAGATAGGCTTGTCTACGAGGGGGAGTTGAAAGCAAGAAAAGGAAGTCCCCTGCCCGCTCCACAGACCTGTGGCCTTGAGGCCACGTGCATGCACGTGTGCGCAAGCACGTGCTGGAACGTGTGCGTTCCTGTGACCACACATGTAACTATCGGAGTGGGGACACTCAGTTATGTACCCACTGGTCTGCACATGTGACTTTTACACACAGCAGATGGATAAACAGGTAAACAATATCCCCAAGCCTCTCCTCCCTGCCTTGCCTTCAAATCCCCCATTAAGATGGGTCTTGGAGCAAACAAGCTGAGACTTTGGCGGTCCAGGTCCACGGGGCCCAACGGGGAATCCATCTGCGGTCATCTTCACCCAGATTCCATCTTGGTCACTCTGGGAACATCTGCCTGGGTCTGAGACCAGCTGTGCCTGGGGTCTGGGAATAGAGGCTGCTGTTGGGAGCTACTAGAACATCTGCCTTGGGATAAGAGCTGACAGAGGAATGCCCAAGGGCTCTGGCAGGGTAGAGGAGGGCACATTCAACTCTGCTGGAGAGGGTGAAGGGATGGGGGTCACAGGGAACCTCTCCCAGCAAACAGAACCTTGCAGCAGGACCTAGAAGAAGCTGGGCTTCCCCAGCAGAATGGATGGATGGAGGGAACAGCTTAGGCAATGCCCTTATTCAGGCAATGCATAGCTGCCCGGGTACCCACCCTGCTTCTGCTGGCTGTACCAGCAAGAAGTGTCCTTTTCAGAGCACTCCCAGGAGAGAGAGGGCAAAACAGGGTACCACACTGCAAAGAGACCCTGAGTAGGGGACTAGGGCAGGAGGCAGCTCCTGTCACACCCCTAACATATGGGGTGTGAGTTGGCCCTCAGAACTCCCCCTCTGCCCTTTAAAGAAGTCACTTCCCAGGGAACTGCAGCATATAATTCAATGTCTCAGAAGTACAGTTAGCCCAGGGATCCCTCATGTGTGCTAAAACCTTCTGTGAGAGAGAGGAAGGGAACAGTGAACGAACGTCAGGCAGCTTCTCTCTGGGAAGCAAGGGACTGGGCAGGGCGGATTTTCACCGGTGTCCCTAATGCTCCGGTTCTTAAGTGCGGGGGTCATGAGCCTTCATTTAATCTGCTTCGTGACTTACAAATAGTCTTTTATATGTAGGAAATATAACGTAATAAAAGGTTTAATTGTGTTTATGCTCACGTTTATGAGGTTGTTCCAAGGCCAGGTTGGCTGAGATGCCTCTGCATGATTACCTGAGCTTGGCATCCTCACAGATGCCCTCTCCCCGGCTTAGGGCAGTCTAGGGGCTGGACCTCTTGTCCCAGTTTCACTAAGTCCATAGAAGATTCCAGTCATTCCAGGTGCAGCTCGAAAGGAAGGCGACAATTGCCCAGTCAACTACCGCTATGGGCTTCAACCTTCCCCTCTATGAGCCTCAGTGTCCTCTCTGTACCGTGAGGGAACTGCTCAGCTCAGTCCTGGGTTTGAACCCAGATGTTATCACTGCAGCACAATGGCAGGCAGCAGTTTCCTTGCCTGGAAAGTGGGCCCATGACAAAGCTGCCCATGAAGAATGGGCAGAATGATGCTTGAAGACACAGTTCCTGGCATGCACTGTGCTGACCTCAGTCACTCAGTCGTGTCCGACTCTTTGCGACCCCATGGACTGTAGCTCTCCAGGATCCTCTGTCCATGGGGATTCTCCAGGCAAGAATACTGAAGTGGCTTGCCATACCCTCCTCCAGGGGATCTTCCCAACCCAGGAATCGAATCGAGGTCTCCTGCATTGCAGGCGGATTCTTTACCAGATAGTACTCCATAAAGCAAGGGTTTCTTGCTTTTGTTTTTCAATCACCAGAATAAACGAAGAACCTCTGTGGAAACAGGAGATTGGAAGACCTGCGCTCTGGGTCTGGACCCACCACTCACTGGCCCAGAAGCCTCAGGAGGCCTTTCACCCCAGGCCTCTCTCTGCTCCTGTGTCAAATGGGAACCCCAGGGCCCTCTCAGAGAGGAGAGAAAATGAGAAAGCTCTAGCAAAGGAGAGTGCATTGTGAACACCAGGGTCAGTAACCAGAGCTCTAATCCCCAAGACCCCTCCCCAGAGGAGAAACCCCAGTCTGCCGCGAGAGGGATATGCCCGGAGCTTCACCCAGGCAGCCCTAATCTCAGGCCAGCCCAGCGCCAGCTCCCGCTCAGAGTTAGGGGCCTGGGCTGGATCAAAGGCGGAGGGAATTAGCATCACAGAGAGCCCGGGGGAGGGGAGGCCAGGATTAATTCATTCTCCTCTTCCTGCTGTTTCTCCAGCAGCCTGTGGAGTTGGGGGAAGGGTAACCATCCACCCCCAAGCCCCTACCACACCCCCAGGCCAGTTCTCACAGAAGGAGCCGGGCAGGGGCAATGATCTGGGCGGGACCTGCAGTGGAAAAGGAGATGCTCCGTGCACACGCCTGGAGTCAGTGGTTTGAACAGACAAGAATTCAGATGCCTGGGCCGGAGGGACATCCTCAGAGGTTGGACTTGGGGAAAGGGGAGTGCCATGTGAGTTCACAGACCCCACTGTGTCATTTCAGGGACATAAAAGCGTGCGTGTGTGTGTGTGTGTGTGTGTGTATCTATGATGCTGAGATGGTGAGCCTCATGTGTGGGTGTCCACGTGAATCTGGATGACCAAGGTATCAAAGGTGCAGACACATGGGCACACGCATGGACAGAGGAGCCTGAGAACTTTGAAATGAACAGAAAGGAAACGTGAGGGGAGTCGAATTGGAGTATTTCTCACGGGGAAACAGCTAGATGGTGCCCAGTGACAACCTCACAGGCCCTGCCTCTAAGTTCCATGGGCTGTCTGCATCCCTCAGGCTTTACCTGTCCTACCAGGGAACTGTCGTGGGACCACCTAGGTTAACCTTTCTGGGCCTCGGTTTCCTTACTTAAAACGTGGGTAATCATAGTGTGCGTGTGAGAATTCAATTAGTTGATAGAAGGGAAGCAGTTAAAAAGGCCCTGGGCACACAATGAATGCCCTCAGGGATGTGTCAGTACAATTACTGCTACCTGGAGGGGGCATGGTGGGGCTGAACCAGGCTGGCCGGAGGAACAGGGTCAGCCCGGAGCCTGCCAGGAGCTGTCCTCGCTGAAGCCTGGAAGGAAGGTTGCTTCTAAGCCAGCAGAGCTGGGCAGCCTCTGGCAGTGCTGGGAAAACGGAGCATGCGGTGTTGGAGGAATCACGAGGCACAGCCTCGGCCAACTTGGCAGGCTTGGCTCTCACTGGCCATTCGCACAGAGCTCCTCCTGCCTCCTCCCCTTCTAACTTCTCGTCTCCCCCACTCCTGCACCTCCCACCCACATTCTGCCCCAGGAGTGTGAGGCACGTCCCTCCCACCAGCCCTGTTTCATCCTTCAACTGGCTCAAAAGGTCCATTCTTTATGCCCATTTTGCAGGTGGTAAAACTGAGCCTCAGAGAAATGGATGGATGGGAGCAGGAAGCAGAGCTGGACTCAGGCGTCTCCGAGTAGATTACAGAGAAATAAAATGCCAGCCTGGCCCCTAGAGCAGCCCAATCGGCTCTCAGCTCTTCAGGGTCTGTGCTGGCTTTCAACATCCCTAAAACAATTCCCTCGACTGTTCCTGAACACAGACTTGGCAAAGACACCCCCTTCCCTGACGTTCACCTCGTCTTCTCCATCCCACCCTCAAGAATGTCTAGCCTGACACCTAAACGAATCCTCCTGTACCTCTCGCACCTCTCCACTTTTGCTCCTGCTGTTCGGTCTTGTCCATCCTGGTCCAAGTCGTCTTCATCCGTCAAGGCCCAAGGCAAATGCCACCTCTTCCATGAAGCCTTTTCTGATTGCCTTGTCCATTGGTGGCCTCTCGGTCCTCTTCCCCTCAGGGACCTAGAGACACTCCTCTCAGCAGTACTAACCACTTACCTGCTGGGAGGTCCGAGAGGGCAGACCAGGAGCATCTCTGTACACACCCACTCCCACCCCACAGGTCAGGACAAAGATGCCCACAGGCTGTGGTGGACTGTGAGTTCACACCCTCCCACATCTCTCTAGAAGCCCCTCTGGGCCCTTGTACTGTGGCCATGTGATGTAGCATTAACAGCTAAGGCTCTGGGGCAGATTTTCCTGGATTCAAATCTCAACTTTTCCACTTACTGTGTGACTTTGGGCTTTTATCTAGCCTCTCTGAGCCTCAGGTCTATTAACAGGAATAATAATAGTTATAGTTTCAAGGCCACTAAGTCGTTCCCATTGTTGTCATTATACTGTTATTGTTATAACCAGGATAATACAAACAGATGCTGGATACAACCTTTGTCCCAAAGGGGATGACAGTCCAGACAGAAACAGGAAAGGAGGCTTACATTTCTAAGCTCATTTAATGGTCAAACCACCTTGGTAGTTATCATCAGCCCCACTTTACAGATAAGGAAACTGAGGCTCCAAGAGGTGGTGTAAGCTCCCAAAGGCTCACAGCCCTAAGCGGCAGGGCTGGGATTCAGGGCCAGGTCGTACGGCTCCAAAGTCCATGCTCTTTCAACAAGCCCGCGCTGCCTCTCAGTCTGGCAGCGAGATAAGCCGTGTACACAAATAGCTGTAATCCAAGGTAGAAAGTGATAAGTGCCAAACAGGGACTGATAAGGGCTCTGGGAGGGCGGGGCTCTGGGAGGGAAGCGAAGGGGTGGAGGTCAGGGCAGGCTTCTGAGAGTGGGTGGCATCTGAGTGTAGCCTCCAAGGTGGACAGGCTGCACCACAAGACTTTCCAAAGGGGGTGGGCAGTGTGAGCAGACGTGGGTCCCAGGCACCTGGTGCAGCCCCTGTCGTGTCACTGAGGAAGGGAAAGGGGGGAGGAAGGAAGGCAAAGGGGATGGAAGGAGGAAGGGAAAGGTGGAGGGGAGACAGAAGGGAGGAACAGGGGATGGGAGGAGGGAGGGAGGCTGAGAAGGAGGGTGGATATACCCTGATCCCATTTGGCCCAGGAACTACCCCTCTCACTGGGAGACAGGGTCAATTCCTCCAATTTTCTAAAGGGCTTCAGGGGACCAAAGGACCCCTTGTTCTATGACACCCCAGAGAAGTAGCTCAGCATTTCCAGGCTGGAGTTCCTGACAATTAGATGTTTTGCTCAATAACAGGAAGAACTCCCCAGCAAGTAAAGCTGGACAGGGCTTCTCTGTGGGGCGGGGCAGTGTGTGTTGGAGCTGGTTCTGACTGGCTCACAGGAGCCAATTGTTAAAATTTTCAGGAACTGCCTGACCTGGTTGATATTAAGGCAGCTTAAAATTGTCCATGGTGGGAGTATTTTCTACCCTGGGAAATTGGCAAATACTACAAATCCGGTTTTCCCTACCTTGGAGAGCTAGCTGTTAAACATTTACCATCGCACCACGGGGCATTGTCTGCTATGTAAGGGAGCAAGCTCCCTGTTTCCAGAAGGATGCAAGAAGAGACAGTCTACTGCCTGGGGAGAAATGAGGCCAAGGGGTTCATCCTTAGTGAGGAGACTCGGATTGGATGATATCAAAAGACCTTATTTTTTGGCTCCAGAGACTATGGAAAGTCAGGTTTTAAGAAAAAAAAACTTAATCAGGGTAATTACTCATGCCAGGAAATTATTAACCACTTGACTCAGAGGCTGGGAGTAGGGCATGAGGAGCCACAAGCTTGCAGATTTCACAGACGGAAAGCCCTGTCCAACGTCACACAGGGAGTCAGTGGCAACACTGGGACCAGAACCCACGTCTGCAACCTCCCTGCCAGAGCTCCTTCCAGGGCACACGGGCTGGGCCAGTGGTGGCACATGGGCACATGGGCTGGGCCAGTGGGCAAGGGAGACAGGCACAGCTTCTTGCACAGTTTGTCTGGGGCCTTTCTCCTCCACCAAAATATAAGCTCTGTGACAGCACAGATCACACCTATTTTGCCATGTTGGATTTCCAGTGCCTAGTTTCGTGCCAGGCACTTAGCAGGTATTCAATAAATATTTGTTGAAAGCATCAATATGTCTGAGATTCTTTCTCCTGGCAGCATTTAAAGAGCTGGGAATACTATTGTCTGAGGCCATTACCACTTGGGTCCCCACTCTTGTTTAGTGACGTGGAACCAACAGACCAAAGGAAGGGTCTGCCCCTTCCTGTATGACCTTGACCAAACCACCAGGCCTCCTGAAGCCTCGGTTTGTTCCTCTGCTGAGTGGGTTGCACAACTTCTGCTTGCCTCCTGAGGCTGCTGTGGCATTCAGGCAAGAAAGAAAATGCTCTTTACAGACTGTAAAGTCCCGTATCCACTCAAGGAAGGTGGTAGATCGGGAAGCTAGCTTTGCTAGCCGGGTCAAGCTCAGAGGCACTGGGACAGTGGACATTGGGTAGTGGCCAGGCTGTCACTCTCACAGGTGACATCTGGGGAAACCTGCGCCAAACCAGCTCATGGTAGGGGTGGGGTGTGAGGTTGCAAAGCGGAGCTCAAAGTTCTAAAGGGGCAAGTGAGGGTGGATGAAATGAACATTAAGGGGAAATTTGGAGAAGGCTTTTTCTCCTAAGACCTAGCTAGTCTCTTGTGCAGAGGGAACAGGAGAATCAGTGAGTTTAAACGCATGTGTATCTCTGCGGTGCTCTTTGTCACCGGACCCCAGGCCTTCCCGACTGCCTCAGTGGGTGAGCTGAGGGTTGGTACCTGACAAATCAGGTCGAGGGTGGGATGGAAAACCCTGGCGTGTTCTGAAATCAAACCAGTGTTCCAAATGATTCCATGGAGGAAAGATTTCTGTGATTCTCCCATACAGGCATCCGCAGGCCCCTCCTGGTAGGGTGGAAGGCCGGGCTGGCAGGGAGGGAGGCCCGGCTCACCTCAAGCTGTGTGGGGCAGGGGGTGGGGGCGGTTGGTGGAGTGAGGAAAGCAGGCAGGAGGCGGCAGTGCCCCTACGGCCCTCCCAAGTGGCATCGGATTTTCACAAAGAGCATGAGGGCAGTGGGAGGCTCAGCGCTGGGGCCAGGGAGGCAGGTGGAGAGGGTGCCCGCAGAGTGTGAGCCTGGGCCCCCGGTGGGAAGCAGAAGAGAAAGGCCCTGTGTCAGCAGCCTGGCCCCTGGGCGGCAGGCTCGCTCTCGGCTCCATTCTGTTCGGCGGGATTCTAGTTGGCACCAGCTGCAGTCAGGAACAATGCCTGGATTTCTTTCTTTCTTTCTTCCTTTTTTTAAAAAATTTTAATAGAGGGGAGAGAAGGACCAGAGCCACTCACTGAACAGCTCAGCATCGTGGAGGCGTCTGGGACCATGTGTCCTTGAAAAAGCACAGACACAGGGACCTTACAGCTGGCTGCAAGGTGTAAGAAGGCACGTCAGGCTGGCAGCCCAGGGTCTCAACCTGGCTGCTGCCTCAAACTTGCCGTGTGACCTTGGGCAGGTCCACACTTCACTCTGGTCCATGGTCTCCCCAAGACCTCCTTACCTGCTTACCGGGCCTCACGTGGTGACCATCAGCCTCTTTCTCCCAAACTATGAGAGAGGCATTTGGTATAGACAGTCCTCCCTTGTAGCCTGTGAGCTCCCAGAGGGTTGGGTCCAGTTCATCCTTGTGTGCCCCCTGCTTCTCCCAAGACACCTGATTGCCCATCAGTTTTCAGCAGCAAATTGGGTGCTAGGATAAACCAGTGAGTCAATACGGCCTGCAGTCCCCAGGGAGGGGACATGGGTTCCCACCAGATAACCTCCCTGACCAGTGAAGTGTCACACCAGGCAAATGAAACGCTGTGCCTCAGTCTCCTCGTCTGTAGAATGGAGACATGAATACTAATAATTAGTTCATGTGCGGACTAGAGGAGTTTATACACAGTGCCTGACACCTAGTAACTTACCAAGTCGTTTCTATAACGATGACAATGCTATGGGTACAGAAGCACATGGGGGTGAGACCAACTACATAGCAGATCTGCCAGAGTTATCTGAAGAAGCTTCCCAGCAGTTGGCTGCAGATGTAGCCTGAAAGGCAGGGAGGGGTGCATCCCAGGAGGCAGGCAGAGCAGAGGAGAGTATGTGTATAATACAGACAATTCTGGGAACCACCCAGCATGGTTATAAGACAGGGTCAGAGCAAGGGGTATGAGAGGCCAGGCAACTGCTAGCCAGGTGAGCAGGGCAGAGGTTGAGGCTCTGAGATCTTTTCCCACCCCCTCCAGTGCCAGAAAGGAGGCCCCCTCAGGGTACTGGACCTGTCAGAAAGGAAGTAGGAGGTTTGACCTTCCTCCAGTCGCTTGTCCCAGAGTTCCCATGCACAAGCTCCTCCATCACCCGCTCTGGGAGCCCTGGTACAAGTGAAGAATTAGGAGACCTGGTTCCTGTCCCAGCTCTGACACTTTACAGCTGTGTGGCTATGGGAAAACCACCGCCTCCATCTGAGGCTCAGTTTAGTCACCCATAGAAGGGCCACTGCAAGGCTGGGAGGGTGAGAGGTACCCCGTGAGAAGAGGTGTTAAGGCTGTTACCTATTCTCAGTCCTGGACAGCTCCCTCCACATACAGAAGTTTCCCTGTCCCCACCAGGCCAAAAGGGGGCCACTGAGCACACTCCCCAAGGCGGCCACCCCCCAACCCCAAACCCTAAAGTGGAAGGCTCAGACCTACAGAGCTGCAGGACGCACCAAGGCAAAAGTGCCCTGGGCGTTCCTCGTGAGCCACGCACTCTCTTGAGGGCAGATGGGAAAACAGAGGCATGGAGTCTGTGACGTGCTCAAGCCACCAAGTAAGTTGGGCAGCAGGTCGGGTGCGTGGGTTGGGCTGGGCTGGATGTCCCAGCTCCTGAGAGAGGCTCTCAGCTTATTCTCTGAGGCCCCCGATGGGAAGAAGTAGATGGTGGTGGAACTAGAACCAGGGGGAAGAACACCATGACGGCAACTGAGAAGATAACAAGCCTTGCGGAAGGGCCTGGGAGATTCAGGCTCTGGAGGCTGGGAAGGCAGGGCCTCAGAGAATGAAGCGGGCCATCTGATTGGAATACAGAAAGGAGGCAGGCCAGAGGAGCCTTCTGTGCATGTCTGCTCTGTGCCAGACTTCATCTCCACCCACCCTTAGAGGCACAGAGCTGGGTAGGGTCCAAATGCCTCCTGGATCCAACCAAGGTGTGAAGATGAAAGGTCCTCCCCATTACTCCACCACCCCCAGAGGGCCCCATGACTGCCTGGTGAGCAAGTCTTTCCTCCACCTCGAAGCACCTGGCAGGTCAACCTGTCTGCACCAGAGCCTGGGCCTGGTGAGGAGATGAAGACAAGTCTCCATTCTCAACCCAGAGGCCCAGCCCAGACCTCACCCATTGAGTAGCTGTGAGGTCCTGAGCGGGTCACTTAAATCTCTCTGAGCCTCTTTCCTCAGAGGCAAATTACACCTTCTGGCTTGTGGAGAGGATGTAATGAGAGCCTATTTCCCAAGTGTTCCGTGTACAGTAAGCACTCAATAACTGTGACTTTCCTCCAGTGCCTTCAGCCCTCTGGCTCCCTTCTAGGGATGGGGTTGTGAGGAGTGGAGACAGAGGAGGCAATCCTGGAGAGGTAGGAATTCATCCCCACTGGTACCAGGCCCCTGCCCACTCCCAGCCCATGGAGGGCCCCCTGTTCGAGGGGACCATAGTCAGGACACCCTACATAAGACCTAAGCCACTGCCTTCCTCTGGGCCCCCGGCTCCCCTTACCAAGGCCTAAGCAATGATCTTCTTTTCCTGCTGGGGGATCCCTGGAGGGTGGAGGGTGAGGAAATTAATAGCAATGAAGTCTGTTCTGAAGGTGGGTGTGGGCTGGGCCCCACACCGGTGCCCATAGGCCAGCCTCCTGCAGCCTGCACCGTCCTGCTGGCCACTGAAGCTGCCTGTGAAGCCAGGTGATTTATGGGCCTGCATGGGCTGGGTGGAATTCATCTTCCAGCTCCCAGTGGCTGGGAAGTGAAAGCATCATCCTCTCTGCCTCACCCCAGGCCTCCAGGCCCACAGAGGCCAAGGCCATGAAGGTGGGGGCTCAGAACAAACAGTCCCCAAAGAGGCCTGATTACCATCATGAAACCCTGCTCTTGGTTTACAGAGTCCCAGAGAAGGCTAGCTACTTGCCCCAGGGTCACACAGAGAGTCTAGGGATGAGGATGTAGAGCTGAGACTGAGAGACCAGCAGGAAAGTTTGTTAATGAGGACCTGAGTTCAACTCATGCTGACTTCGGACAAGTCCCTCACAGTGCAGTTTAATAGCACCTAACTCAAGGCAATGTGAGAATTCAATGAACTCATGCCTCAGAGGCCCTCAGCACGCTACCCAGCACACAGTAGGCACATACTAAGTCACAGCATCTTCCAAGAGCCCATATGGATCCAACATGCCTTATTATTTCTCAAAATTGGAATAGGGACAGCAAGTGTCTGAGTCTCAAGAACTGGAGCCCAGGGTCCTCAGGAGGCTAGGGTAGACTCAAGGCTGAGGTGAGATTTCTTAGAGTTGCTGCCATCAAATGTCATGCTTGCCCAGCTGGGAAGAGCTGAGATTACCGCTGGCTCCATGCTATAGAGAGCTGGACCCTCTTTGTGTGCTGGGCTTGGCTCCTGTGTCCTCTTCAGTCACTCCCCTAGTTTCCAAATGCAAAAGGAACTGGCAAGGGAGGTGGAAGCGGGAGTTCTTCTGGATAGGGCTTTTGAACATGAGTGGTTACCCCTCAGGTCATCTGCATCCCCCACTTTTTAGAAGTAGCTACACTTTGTCACTCGCTAAGAGATTTGGACAAATTGTTTAGAGAACTGACTGAACAACCTGACCGAGATGGTCATCAAAGCAAGAGGAACTGGCCTAGTTCTCAGCTGGGGCTTGATTCTTGCCCTTCAGGGTCTTAAACACCCAGAAACTCTGTCCTAAGGTTTTGGACCTGGGGTAGGGATGGCTTTCTGACTGCTGCAATGCTACGAGTTTTGGAGGGACAGGGTGGAGGGGTGGTGGAAGGAAGGCAGCTGTTGCTCCAGCCACCTTTCATCAAGTGAATCACCTTTTCAGCGCCTTTCAGCACTGGGTCAGGCCTTCAAGGGTTTCTCAGCTTACTCTCATTTCCCAACTTAGGGAACCCAGGCCACCGTGATGATGAGGGGTTGGGGTGCCCTCCCACAGGAATGTGCTGGGACCGTCCTCCCTGGTGTCCCTAGAGGTCTCAAAGGTTTTCAGACCATCAACCATACTCAGGGCTGCTCAGCTGACACCTGTGTGAGAGCTGAAGCAAAGTAGCCGCCTGATAACAGTCCATGTGACAAGTGGAAAGACTAAGGCCCAGAAAGGAGTACCTAATGGCTCCTATATGGAGGCAGAATTTCCCATGGGAAGATCAAGCAGGCTCCCGGCATTCTCCCTTCTCCTCCCACCCCCAGCCCTGTGGACCTGAGCTGCAGTCCTCTGAGCTCTCAGGAATCCAGGCTGAGTTTGCTGGCTGTCAGAATAGCGTAGCCTTGAGAATGAATTCAGGGCTGGCAAATTCATTTTGCCTCTTCTCCCTCCGGTGGTGGAAGGAATGATCTCGCCGGCCCTGAAGGAGTTCAAGCCGAGGTCAGAGAAGCCCTCTGAAGGATGTTCTAAAAAGAGGGTTGAGGGGGATGGTACTCCGGCCTGCTCCCTCTTTGGCCCAGGGTCCGCGCTGATCCCTGCTCAGGAGGCCTGGGGCCATCCTCGAATCTGCGTTGCACGTCCGCTCTCCCAAGCGGGCCTCGTCAATCAGGCACTGGCCCTAGCCGGGCCAGTACGTCTTCCGCTAGTCTCAAGCCCCCGGGGAGACCCCCGCCTCTGCTCTCTCCCGGTGCCCGCCTCCCCCCACCCCGCCCCCAGCGGCGGTGTCATTGTTCTCTGACGTCACGCAGAGGCCCCGCCCCTCGACCCCCATCCCGGCTCCCGGGCTCCGGCTCCTGGCGCCCGAGACCCAGCAGCCTCTAAAGCCCCGGCCGAGCAAGGCTCCCCCCGCGGCCCGGCCGGGGCTGCGCCCCCTTGCGCTCTCCCCAACTTGCCTTTGTTATTCCAGCTCCCTTCCTCGCCTCGCCTCCAACACCGCGGCGGACTGGAAAACGCGGAGCGCGGAACCGCCACTACACCTGGAATCCGAAGCCGGCGCCCGCCCGAAGCCTCCCCAGCTGGCGCGGGGAGGGGAGTGCGCGCGTGCGCGCGTTTGTGTCCAACCCGGGCTGCGCGGGCGCTGATTATGATTTGGGACTGAGGGTACCGCAGATCATGAGTAGGGGGGCTGAGGGGAAGGGGTATGGAAGAGGACGTGGAAGGATGTGTTTGTATGTGTACCTGAATGTGAGGAGTTCGTGCACAGGGAGATGTTTTGTGTTTTGAGTGTATGTGGGTTTGTACAGTGGTGTGTGCGCGCTTGCCATGTACACTGGCATATTTGAGAGCGCAAGTGTACGTGTGTGTGGGTGCGTGTGCGTGTGGAAGCGTGTTAGTAATACTGAGTGTGGGTGCAAACGTGTGCCGTTTGGGTAGGAGTTTCCGTGTGAGGGGCAGCGGACGTGAGCTGAAGTGGGTGCACACTTAGGTGCTCTCAAGGGTGGGTCTGCCCGGGGAACCCCGCGAGCGGCTGTATCCAACTACACCTTGTGAGTGCCATCCTTCTCCCCGACTCCTGGGACAGTGCACAGCCCTAAGCCGGAATCCTGCGCCACCTCTCCCTTCTCTCCCGCCCACCCCCAGCCCCTGCCGCCCACCGCCCGCGCACTTTGGGCCTGGGATGTTTCCCGCGGGGCCTTGGGGAATCCAAGCGCTTTTGGACCGCACGGAGTGCGGGGGACAGACCCTGCGCACCGCTTCTACCCAGCGCTCCAGCCTTCTCCAACATGGCCTTTGGTGGGAGGGGGCTGGCGTCCTCTGCTCCCCGACCCGCCAGCCCACGGGCTTTAGGAGCAACCCCAAAGCCTTCTCCAGCGGAAGGCTTTGGCAATCTCGTTAGCAACTCGCTCAGCCCTAGTACTGGTACCTGACAGCTTTCGCAGCCCCGAGCGCACTCCTGTCGGGGGCGTGAGAGCAGAGCGGGGGACACTCCGATGAGACTGGTGATTTCAGCCTCCTTCCCAGTGTGAACACATCTTAGGCTCAGTATTTCTCTCCTGCTCCAAACTTGCTGGGGCAGCTGGGGGTGAGGTCGCATTTAGGGAGGGGGTGGGTGGGAGCGTCCAGGGAGCAGTGGAGGGAAGAGAGAGGAGATGAGTGGGAGTGGGGGAGTGGGTGACGCACGAAGCCTATCAGAGCCCTAGAGGGGAAAAAGCTTGGAGAGCGCCCAGACCGAGAATCTCGGAAGAAAGGGAGAAAAAGAGGGAAAGGAAAGGGAGAGAAAGAGAGGCGGAAAGAGACCGAGAGAAAGGCGAGACCGCAGAGAGCGCTAGGCAAGCCGAGCTGAGCGCTGGCGGCGGCGGTGGCGGCGGCGGCGCTGGCGCTGCGCTCCGCTCCTCCCTCCACCCCCAGTTCCGCACCGGCTTTTGCGGCCGGCCGGCGGCGCGGGGCCCTTTGGAAATAGAATAGCCAATGTAATCTGACACTTCAACTTGCTCGGCTCCGGGCGAGTTGATTCACTTACTCACCCCCTAACGCCGAGTTCCTTTTCACTGTCTGTGGACATTAAAAAAGCGAGCGGCGGCGGGCGCCCGGGAGAGCGATCGGCCAGGCGGCGGGCGGCGAGCAGCGACCGGGCGGCCGAGCAAGCGAGCAGCGCCGGCGCAGCGCGGTGACCCCAGCCCCGGTCGGCGCGGAGCAGAAGCCGGCGCGGAGCGCGTCTCGGCGCCCTCGCAGCTCCTCCCGGCCGGAGCCGGCCCTGCCGGGCAGCGGTGGCTGTGGCAGCGGCGCGTCCTCCAGCGGCAGCAGCGGCGCTCGCAGCACCGGGTAAGTTTGGGGCCAGACCCGGGCGTCCGCTGGCCCCAGGCCTTCCTCCCGCTCTCCTTGTACTCCTGGGGTGCGATAGTGGAGCGCCGGGTGCTGGAGCTTTTTCCCTTTTAGGGTCCGCTGGGACCTGGCGAGCCGGGCGAGTGCCCGGCGGCCGAGCTCCGCTGCGCTCTTCTTGGCGACCCGGGGCCGAGGCCCAGGCGACCGAGGAATGCCCGGCTGCGCGGAGCCGGCTTGGTCTGCGCGCGGGGTTCGGGGCTCTTCGGGTGTGCGGGGCGTGAGTGCAGTTGTGCGCGCGCGGACCTGGTGCCCGCCTCCTGCCGGCGCGCCTGCAACCCTGGTTCCGTACACCCGGGGGCCGGGCAGGACCAGGATTCGGGCAAGGAGGGAGAGAAGGACCGGGGTTGGTTCACCTCTGTCTCCCTCCTTTCCTTTGGAAAGACGCGAAGTTGTGCGCCTGTGTGTAGGAGAGCCGCCCGGGAAGGCGCCGGATTTCGGGGCGGCAAGGGGGTGGTGGTGTTAAGTTGTGCATCTGAATTTCCAGGGGAAACACACACTTTGGTAAATGGGAGTGGGGGGCGCGGTTAAGTTGTTTGTGTGCAAATTGCCCGGGGAGACGCGGTGCACCGTTCTAGCGGGGAACGCCAAGGGGTGTGTGAAGGGTCTTCCGGTAGATCTTTAGAAACCCGGGGAGCCTTCAGGCCAAAGCCTGGATGGGGCTGCCCCGACCAGGAGGGGAGCCCAGGGGGAAGATGAACGTGTGTGTGCGCGCGCGCGTTGCAAATACGAAAGTAATTTCCCCGTGTTCTTTCTTCCTCTCCGTCTCCGGCGACGGCGGCCCCGGGGGAGTGGGAGGCCGGCCGGGGCGGAGGTTGGGGGGCCGAGCCGGGGCTGGGGCTGGAGCTGGGGTGGGGGGCGGGCTCTGGAAGCTTGATTCACATTCCTGGCGTCTAGGCTGGGGGGAAAACAGTGGGGAGCGCGGCCTCGGCGTCTAGAGCGCGGGCAGCGGGCGCGCGTCGCCCCCTCGCCAGGGACATCTGTCCAGGAAGCCAGCCGGGCGAGGAGAGGGCGCGGTGCGGAGGGCAGGCTCCCCGCCCCGGAGCAGCGGGGGCGCGGGCTAGGGGCAGCCGTCTTCCCGGCCATTGTGCGCCAGCAGATTTTCACGGGAGACTGCCCCGGAGCCGCCGGAGAAGGCCGGGAGCCGGCCTCAGCCCCGGGTTTAAAAGACACTCCAGGAATGTAAACAACCCGAGCCGGAGGGCGGGCGGGCGGGGGCGCGCCAGGGCTGCCGGCCGGGGCCCCCCACCCCTCCCCGGGGGACAGCCGGACGGCAGGGCGGCCCAGCCCGACCCCTCTACCTCCCACAAACTTTTTCCTCCCTTGCCTTCCCTTCCCACCTCGCTCCTCCGGCAGGGCACTGAGGGAGGGCCTCTCCGCGGGCGAGGACCCAGGGCGCCTGGCACCCGGCGCCTGACCCCGGAGGGCTGGCGGCCGGGCCCCTGCTTGGGTGTCCAGAGCCCCGGCTGGCTGCCTGGGAGCCGCAAGCTTCCTGGGCAGGCAGTGCCGGAGTAACTGGGGCTCTGAAAGCCTGCCCGCCTGGCTCCCTCCCGCTGCTTCCCCCGCTCTCCCCCTTCTCCTCCCCCCTGACTGCTTTTCCAGTGCCCTGACATGAGGGAGGAAGATTTAACTTGGCAGCCCAAACAAATGTTCTCTCAGAGGTCCTCCAAGAAGCTGGCGGCTGGGCTGGCAGGGTGAGGGCACTGCTCGGCCAGGCTTTTTCTTCCTTCTTGCTCTGCCATGGCCATTTGGAGCCCCCTGGGTGGACAGCCCAGGGCATGGGAGAGTAGGGCCCAACCCTTACTGATTTAGAAGGGCAGGGGAAAGCTGCTTCTGGAAGCCCCTGGCTTAGCGTTGGGCAGGAGCTGCCTGGAGCTGCTTCCTGGTGCCAAGGGTTTTCTGGAGGATTTTCTTGAGCAACAGTTTGTCTCCTTGCCGCAACCCCGGGAACAGGGCCTGGTAGACCAGAGGGTTAACCAGTGCCGTCTCCTCCCTGGTGGGTGTGAGGACAGGCTGGTTACACAGGGCAGGGCAGGAGGCCAGAGGCTGTTCCCAGAGGTGCCTGGGTTTGCTTATTATTGTTTCTTGAAGGTAGAGATAAAGAGGCAGGCGCTGTCGCTGGATAATGGGCAGCCTGGCTGGTGAAGAATTCCGACTGACCTGTGCTGCCGTTTGTAGTATGGTCCTGGGAGTTTAAAAGTTGCTCTCAGGGAAGTTTAGATGAGCGAGTAAGCCAGTAACTTTCTCTGTCCTGGCTGCTTTCTGAGGGAATCCAGACTGGGGGACATTCCTGGTTTCTCACTTGCCCGCTGCCTAGCCCTCGTGGCCTGGTTTGAGAATGCCCCGAGACTTGTGCTGACCTTTCTGTCTTCAGGTTGAAGATACTGAAGCACCGGCATCAAACAAAAGACACGTTGAAAGCCGCAGAGCACGTGTGACTGAGGGTGTTTTCTTCTGAGTTTTATGTTTTCAGTTGGGTTTTGCTTTACCCAACAGGACAGAAGCATCTCCTGGTCCCAAGTCACGAGGTTAGGAAATGCTGTTTTCACGTGTAAATCTTAGAACCGTAGACTTCGGAGCTGGTGACCTGGGTGGGATGGTGCAGGGGGCGGGGAACAGTAGGGAGTTTTCTCAAGAGTTTTAAATGGTTTTGGAGTTGGGATTTCAGTCATTCGGGGTATGGCTCACAGAGAAGAGTTGGGAATAAGTAATGGCTGGACTTACGGGAAACTTTGATAACTAGTCCTCTCTCTGCATAAAAGGATTGCTGGCTTCTTTATGGGGACAAAATGTCCCTTTTTCCTCCTAAGGAAAGGGAGAAGAGGAGGAGCCTCATTCCTTTCTCAGCCAGGAGCAAAAAAAGGTCCAGAGACTTGGGCTTTTCCTCTGTCTCTGTCTTTGTCCCCCCCCTCCCACCGCCCCCCCCCACAAACACACTCCCCCAGTGACAGCATTATCTCCATCCCTGGTCTCCAGACACGTGCCCCAGCCTAGGACAGGTGTCTGCCATCGATGGAAAATTGCAGAGACAAGGACCCCCCCTAAGAGCAGCAGACTTCACTTTTTTCCTGATTGACAGAGATGGGGGTGGGTAAAGAAGGTAGACACTTGGCAGCCTGCTGTGTCCTGAGAGTTTTGTCACAAGAGTCCCCGTGTGTGTGAAGTTCTGAGTTCTCTGGCATGGGCCAGCATCCAACAGGCAGCCATGACTCTCGTCTCACGTGAGATGTTGCTATAAGAGATTCAGGCACCAACAAGTTAATTTCCGGAAGCTTCTCTGGGCACTCTGTCACAGAACCAGGAAGCAGGGCCTGCCAGGTTCTGACTGAGTCCCATACGTTTTCATTCATAACTTTGCTCCCCAGGGCCCTAGCCTGGCTCCTATCACCACCTCATCTTTATGAGGCTCCTTAGGTTTTGTGTGGACAACAAAGGCTGGGCTGCTGTAATTACTCTGAACCCTGCTGCAGCCTTGCCTGGTGACTGCTTTGACCTCTCAGCAGGACACAGTGGCCTCTGTCCACGCCCTCTGGGCGGAGGTGGGGGGTGGCTCTTTATCCCTAGAGCTCTACCCTGATGACAAGGGGAGGCAAAGCCTGCCTAGGCTAGAAGCTCCAGGGGTGATCCTGAGGTTGGACCCTGTGGCCCTCAGGGAAGATGAGAGGCTGAGAAAACCAGTGCTAAGCACAGGCTCTGAGGAAAGAGTCCAGAAACCTGTCAGGATTATGCAAACATTTCCTATCACCTGAGGAGATAGGGGAAAGGTGTCAGGAGGCTGTAGTTGGCTGGCTGCCTCCGGCTCATAGCTTTACTCAGCTGGGCCTCAGTTTCCGCATCTGTAAAATGGGTCCAAAGGCAGGACCACCCCACCCCCAACTCTGATGCCACATGGTTGCTGTGAGGATGAGGCAGATATGGGTGTGAAATCCCTGGATGTGTGTCCCCTGAAGGCCTGGCAGGCTGTGGGTGCAGAATGAATGGAGCACCAAGGGGTTAAATTGGAGGTGTTAGAAGCATTTGCCAGATACTGCTCTCCCATCCACACACCTCCTGGAAGCTTATTGTCCAGCTTTGGCTTGCATGCTCCCCATGACAGGGTGTTCACCACCTCTGGGCAGCTTCTGCCTTTAGTGGATAGCTCTGACTGTTGGCATGCTCGGCTGCATACCTTCTGGAAATCAACCCCTGCTGACCTTTGCTGGGCTTAAGGAACTAGGGGTTCTCCAGACCACAGACTAGCACTTTGATGATCCCAGATTCAATACCAGTGCCCAGGCAGGCCACACTTCCCTGGGGCGAGAGGACACCTTTCAATTGGCTGCCTCAGCCCTTATTGGGAGTGACCTGTGGGGAGCAGAGCGGGGTCTGTCTTAGGGGCTCACTGTCACTTGTCTGCGTCTGCGTGCCAGCTCTGCTTCCTGGCACTTGCCTTGGATCAGTTAGAAGAAGAAAGGAGATACGTAGCGGGGAGTGGGGTTGGGTCAGGGCCCTAGCACTGCTGCTGAAGATACTTCCTGAGAGTCTCCAGTGTGAGGACCGTGGCCTGTGAGAGACCCTGAAATGTGTAAGACAGTTCCTGTTCCTTAGGAGCTTCTAGTCCAGCAAGGGCAGGAAGATCAGTCCAAATAAATAATTAACCACCACCGGCTGGCTGCCTGCCATGGGCGCATGATGACAGTAATAACCACAGCCCCTCGCCTTTGTACAGCACTTGGTGGATTAAGAAGTGCTGTCCAACTTTGCCTAACTCCAAGAGCAGTGGCGGAAGCTAGCTGCTATTTAGAATCAGCCCCATTTAGCAGAGAAGAAAACTGAGGTTTAGGGAGGTGAAATGTCCCCTGCTGCAGCCGTTCTCAATGTCAGGCCTTATAGATGGCGAGTGTGTTGGTGCCTTCCCAGTGTACCAGCCAGGCAGGGACAAGGGTGCAGAAATCCATGTGGACTCCCAGAATGGGGAACTGGGGACTGAGGTTAAGTAGCAGGAGGTGTGCCCAGGAGGGGTTGGGAGGCTCACTTGCCCCCCACTTTGGCAGCACATGGCTCACGCCCTGAGCAACTGTGCCCTTTTCTTAGGGCACAGTGTCTTACAGCCAGAGCTTGCTCTGAACCCCAGATCCTGCCATGACTGCCCAGGGCACACATGTCTGTGCATGGGGCTTTACCCCCATCCCTGGCCCTGGAGCAGGAAGCAGAGATGTTTCTAGGCCCCAGATCCCCATGCAGACCAAGGCTCTTCCCTGGGCTGTGATGGTTTCTATAGATACAGACGTTGACTCAGCCTGCCCCTCCTCTGGCTGAGTCAGTCCCCAAGCCGTGTGGGGTAGCCGCCCTGTGGGGGCCCTTGGATTCCTTCTGCCCCTTAGCACTGCCCCCTCTGCTGACCAGGCCCCTGCACTGAGTTTTCTGGAGCCCATCTCAGTGGCATCCCAGGACCAGGCTGCAGGTGGCGGGGGTCCAGAGCAGGGAGCAGTCGGGCAGCTGAGCTGGCGGCTCCCCAGGAAGCCTGGCCCAGCCTGGCACACCTGCACAGGTAATGACTGTGGCCCAGGAAGGCCCCAGGCCCCGCCTATCAGGCCCAGCTGCTGGGGTTACTGTGGATCGTGCTGGGGGAGGCCGGGGTGTCTGAGCTAATTAGATTTCTTAGATTTCAATGCTCCCCTAATCCTGTTAGCCCGGCTGTAATTGTAACCACTCGAAGATTTCAGCCGTGGCAGGCTGTTGAGGACAGACGGTGTGGGGACTCCACTTAGCCCCAGCCTCAGCCAGCCGGCTGGGGACTGGGGACTCCCCTCCCAGGTCTCCGGGGTGGGGGTCTGAATGGTGTAGGTGATGTGCTTTTCCATAGAATCTTAGCATCGTGGACTGTCAGAGCAGCTGTGGCCTGAGATACCATCTCGCTAAAAGTCTTCACTATGCCAAGTAGGGAAACTGAGGCCTTCAGAGGGGTAGGGACTGGCCCAGTGCCTGGATGGCTGGTAGTGTCAGGGTGGCAGGGACTTTTGTTCTGTGTAATCTTTGTACCTGTAGACATCAGGACAGGTCTGGAATTGTCCAAGGGCCAGTAAACCCTCTGGAGAAGTCTACTTTATTCGGCACTTTTTTGTCTCAAAGCTGACTCCCTAGTTGGCATTCTCTATACACAGACTCGGGGTCATTGCCTCCGCTGGCCAGGGTTTCTGCTGAGGACTCAGGCCTGTCTTTCCCAGGCTCCCAGACCACAGGGCCTTTCTCCTTCTTCTCCCATCAGTCTGTTCCAGATTCTTGATCTCTTGGAGGGTCCACCTCAGTGCAGATTATAGCTTTGCCAGAGAGTGGCAGAGTTAATCTGAATGTCAGGGAGGGGGGTTATTTAAAATATAGTCTCTTTGTACTTTCAATGGCTCTTCTAAAATTATTTTGGAATTATTTTGATATCTGGCTTAAACGGACACTGCACCTACTTTCTGTCCTTTCTCCTACCCTGCCCCCATTTTCCTTGCCCGACAGCTCTAGTCATTCACCCACAGAGGTTGGCACTTGCAGAAGAGGGGGTGGTGGGTGGCAGCGATGCTTTCAGAACCCCTGCCCAGGAGGGTCCCACCCAGCAGTTACATCCTGTTCTCTTCTCTCTGGAGCAGTGGGGAGAGGTGTTTGAAACCTCTTCCTACTCTGCAATCTCCCTGCCTATGTGTTGCACCCCTAAGTATGTGTTATAGAATTGAGGGGCTGTAAGGATTACTTGGTCTGTCCTTTTTTTCTGGCCCAGGAAACCCAACTATGGAAAGAAACAATTGTCTGTATCCAAAGACAACAGCGAATTAATGGCAGACCCAAGCCTGGAACCCTGTCTCTCCAGCTCATTAGTTCATTAAACATTTATTGAGCACCTATTGTTGGCCTGGTGCGGTCCGGCTAGCCACCCTTTGGTGCTCAGAAATGAGTGATGTTCCATCTTTGAGTTGGGAAGGGCCAGATGAATCTAAGGAGGACACTTTCTGTCTTGACCCTCAGATCCTATGCAGCTAGGAAGGATATGGCAGTGAGCCCCAACCCAGCAGCATATTTCTTGAAAGGTAATAATAGGTTGGTTGCACTGGATGTTTGAGGGGAGGAAAACAGAAACTCTTTAGGGAGAGTACAGGATTTCTCATCTGCCCAGGCCTGTTTAGTCCAAGGAGATGGGTGACTGCTGCCTCCAGTCCCCCAGCCCCACCCGGAAGGACTAGTGGTCTGCTCTCCTGTTCCTGCTAACACTTCCTCTGTGGATGGAGAAGCAGGGAGGGAGCCTGCTCACTCCGCCCTGGGAGTCACCTGTGTCATCTCGGGACGAGGAAGCAGACCCAGGTGCCTGGACCTCACCCTGTGCACAGGCTCCTGTCCAAATTCCCATCCTGCTCCCTGGTAGACCGTGGCCAACGCTGGGAAGCGGGGCACCCGGCTCGGCCCAGGCAGCACTCCGACTGAGGGACAGTTAGGGCATGGCAGCCTCTGGGGGAAGGGTCCCGAAACCTTTCGGCATTTGCCGGTGGGGAGGGCCCTCCCAGGGTCCCTGTCCCACCTTCGCGTTTTGCAGTGGGGAAACCCAAAGTCCAGAGAGGTGAAGGGGCTGGCCGCATGTCACACACTGAGGTGGATCCCCTGCACCAGGGTGTCTCACTGAGGGGGACTGAGTGTTCTGAGTGCGGAGGGGTGGAATTTCCTTATTGATGTCATTGTTTTGGTGCTTCTGCTGTTTACATCTTTAAAGCAACTAACCCAAGACTTGCATAAACATCCTAATACCCAGCATTTCCTGGGCAGCTCCTTGGCTTTAGGTTCTTACACTGCCCGGGATCAACTCTCAACTCCAGCCTCTGTGACATCTGTGACTTTGGGCAGCTCCATGTCTGCAGAACAGGTTCACTAATAGTATAAAAAAAGAGCATGTGGCCTTCCCCTTGGGTTGAGAAGATGGAGCACAGGCAGGGTCTGGCACATAGTATGTGCCCAAGACATGGTCGCCTCGGTCGCTGTCACGGCTGTTGCTCCCATGACCCCTGGCCAGCTGTTAGCAGTGCCTCACCTCAGAGTGAACTACGAAGAGACTCAGAGGTGTTGCCCAAGGCCACCTGGTACCTCAGGGCCAACCAAGGCAGGCTTGGGACCCAGGTTTCCTGACACCAGGCCCCTGCCGTGGTCTGCAGTCTCCCCTCTGGAGCAGGCAAGACTGCTGGGGCATCTCAGGGAGGCCCCGGTCCATGGGGCCTCATTCACCCTAGCAGGGAAGCCTGTTCCCCTGGGAGAGGTGTTCTGAAGGCAGAGATTTGTATCTGGGTTCCTGCCTCGGAACTTCGTCTTCGTCCCCTATAAATTGAGGTGAGCAATGATCGTATTGCCCCCGCAGACTCTTCCTGGGGCAGAGGTGTGGAGCAAAGGAGAGGCAGGAGGGGCTGAGTCTTGTTGGCCGTCAACTTCTGTGCAGACTTGTGCGGGATGGTCACTGACTCTGGGACCCTAGGCCAGTCACAGGCTCTGCTGAGCCTCAGTTTCCTCACCTGAAAATCGCAAGCTGAGACCACATCCAGGTTCTCAAAATGGGTCCTCACGGACACCAGTACACAAAAGGAAGGACAGATGGCAGAGCACAGCCTCTCCCGGGAAACCACCAGCCCCTTTGGCTCACCCAGGCTTTACTAAGCCATAGGACACACCTCTCACTTCCCTTTTTAATGCAGAATAACTCATGAAGACCCCAGTGGAACCTCCTGGTGAGCCTAGGTGGCCCCAGCTCTGCCATCTTACAGCTCAGCCAGTGGCTGGTTTTCCTAGTGAAGAGCGGCCTTCCCCAGGGGGTGTCCGTGATGGGGAGTGTGAGGACAGAAGCCCGCCAGCCTGTCTCTCAGCAGTTCTACCTGATCTCCACCCCCTCAAACCTGCAGGTCCGTCACTTTCGCTGGCCTCCTTTTCTTTTATTGTTACCAGACCACAAATCCGTTTGTGGTTGGGCAGGCCCCAAAGCAAGGCCAGCTTGGCAGAGGGGTGGGACCCTTCCATGTCCCTAGAGATAGGCCTTGAAGATCTGCTGGCTTTGTGAGAGGAGAGGCCCTTGCACCCAACCTGCAGGGGTGGTGAGCCTGCCTGCACTCCTTGGCAATTAATGTAGTTTTCTGCAGAGGTGGTCCCCAGCTTTGTTCCAATCCTTGAATGAGTTTGAACAGCTGAAAGCAGTGTAAGAACCACAGCCTTCATCTGAGGGTCTAAAATTACACTGGCTCTGGACTCTTGAGAGTCCCTTGGACAGCAAGGAGATCCAACCAGTCAATCCTAAAGGAAATCGGTCTTGAATATTCCTTGGAAGGACTGATGCTGAATCTGAATACTTTGGCTACCGGATGCAAAGAGCTGACTCATTTGAAAAGACTCTGATGTTGGGAAAGATTGAAGGCGGGAGGAGAAGGGGACAACAGAGGATGAGATGGTTGGACGGCATCACCAACTCGATGGACATGAGTTTGAGTGAGCTCCAGGAGTTGGTGATGGACAGGGAAGCCTGCTGTGCTGCAGTCCATGGGGTCACAAAGAGTTGGACATGACTGAGCGACTGAAATGAACTGGACTTCCCAGATGGTGGCAGTGGGAAAGAATCCATCCACTTGCCAATGCAGGAGATGCAGGTTTGATCCCTGGGTTGGGAAGATCCCCTGGAGAAGGAAATGACAACCCGCTCCAGTATTCTTGCCTGGAGAATCCCATGGACAGAGGAGCCTGGTGGGGTATAGTCCCTGCAGTCACTGCAAGAGAGGTGGACACGACTGAGGGATGAACCCACACTGGAGTTAGTGTGCCTGGCGGTTTGTCTTTCCTCTCCTCTCGTCCAGACCCTCTGATTCCCACTCATTTGTGTCTCACCTCTCTAGTCACGGAGGCACTGTGTTTAAACCCCCGCTCCCAAACCAGCTTGACTGGTGAGGAAGGCAAGGCCTAGGGAGAACGGACCTGACCAACATCACTAAGAACAGTAGGTCCCCTGGGACACCAGGCCTGGCTCGGAGTGGGGCGGCTGGGGTGGCCCCAGGGGGTGGCCTCTTGTGCCAGCTGCCCTTGCCGCTGAAACCATTTTGTCTCATCCTCCGTGAACACTGGGATTCAACGTTGACAGAAAGAGCTAGGATTAGGGTGAAGGGTGGAAGTTCCCGCCCACTCCCTTTTCTAGGGAGGCTGAGCAGGACTGGTTTAGGGCTTACTTGCTGTGGGTCAGGAGGCCAGTTTCAGCCCTGCTGGCTGCACTGCCTGTTTATCCTGCCCCGGTTAATGTCTCCTCTTCCTGGGCTGAGAGGCCTGACAACATTACCTAGAGAGAAGTGCGCGGTGTCTTCTGAATGCTGGGCCGGGATCAGTCAGTTGTGAGCTGTTAGCTGGGGTGTCATGCTGCTGTCGGGGATGGGAGCGGGGGCAGCCTGGGGCCTTGGGGAGAGCCGTGGGCCCCAGCTGGCTTTCCCCCCCCGGCAGGCCCGCTCTGGGACGGCGGATGTGTCACTTTCCCTCCCTGGCTCACACCCCTCCTGCCCTTAATTTTGTGGGACTCTGGGGAGTGGGCATTGTGGCTGGCAGGGGGCAAGTCAGGGGGCTCCTGGGCACTTAGCCCCTCTGCCTGGTTTGCTTAGCACCCCCGCAACTCCACCCCAAGCTCTTGGACCCCCTTTTGCTTCCAATCCTTGAAAAAGAGAGGAAACCTCAAGTGTGATTTCTTGCCTGGTGTTTGGTGATGGGGCCTGGCTGTGAAAGGAACTTCCCTGAAGCTGTGAGCTCAGCATTGATTTATTTCCTGCAAAAGGATCGCATTGTGATTCCTCCCACCCCAGTCCAGGTTGACACTTTCATTTCTGTGTGTGCTTTGGGTACAGGGCTGATTTCTATAGGCACAGGAGTGGAGCTGCTTTGGGGCTTGGAATCCACATGGGGCCCAGGATTCTCAGAGTTTTCTGCCTTGTGGATGGCTGCCCTCCTAGCTAGCTCCCTAGAGGTGTGGTTGTCCAGCCAGGGGAGATGGTCCTCCAGACCTGCCGCTCTGGGGGCTCCAAACACTACTATTCTGGGTGTTCATGGGACCTTTGATTCTCAAGACTGCAAGGGAGCTTGGCAGCCACCTCATCTGATGTCTTGTTACACAGATGACTTCCGGTCCTTCTGCCACATCCCCACAGAGCATGTTATAGGCTTGCATGCCTCCAGGGACAGCTCCCTGCCTCCTATCTGCTTCCTCCTGGGAAGTTCCACTTTGTGTGGCGCCTGGAAGAATGCCTCTCACTATCTCTCAGAACTGTGCCGATAGGGTAAAGTCAGTTCTTGGGAACTCCCTTTCGCATCATGGGTGTTTCCCCAGAGACTTCTCCTCTCTAGCTGAGTTCAGGCTGGAGTGGGCAGAATGGGCTTCCTGGATGAGGTAGCCTTTCTCAGTTCTCCTGCTGCTGCTGCTAAGTTGCTTCAGTCGTGTCTGACTCTGTGCGACCCCATAGACGGCAGCGCACCAGGCTCCCCCATCCCTGGGATTCTCCAGGCAAGAACACTGGAGTGGGTTGCCATTTCCTTCTCCAATGCATGAAAGTGAAAAGTTAAAGTGAAGTCGCTCAGTCGTGTCCGACTCCCAGCGACGCCATGGACTGCAGCCTCCCAGGCTCCTCCGTCCATGGGATTTCCCAGGCGAGAGTCCTGGAGTGGGGTGCCATCGCCTTCTCTCCCCTCAATTCTCCAGGCCTTCTTATTATCTCTGCCTTCTGGTAAGAGCCTGGGCAGCTTGGAGAACTCAAGCCTGACCTGAAAATGGTCTAAGACATGGAAGCAGGCTGGGGATGTCCCAACAGTGGCTCATTAGGGTCCAAGGGAGAGAAAGTGGCCTGGCACCTGCTCTTTAAGTGTCAGACATGCCCGTTGTTTTGAGAAGGAAATCTTTCTAGCTTCTCCCAGCTTGCTTACCTGCCGCTGGAACTGGGGTCCCTTTCTAGGAGCACAGCCAGGGGGCTGTGAGTACTGCTCCCTCACTGTCTGTCTCCATCTGCCTCTTCCCAAGCCCCTCTCTGCCCTGCTCTGTCCCCTGTCTCACTGTCGGAACCTCCTGCCTAAGCATCCTGAGGCCCCAGAGACCCGGCGTGTCTACAGAGAGTGCTGGATTTAGTCAGAACTTCTGGCATTGCGTGCCGACAGTGCCCACCTAGGCTGTCAGAGGGGCGAGCCAGTGCCCTGCATGCTGCCCAGTGTCACAGCACTTATTACCATGTGCCGTGATGACAGTGTCAGCACAGAAAGGCCTTGGAGATTATCCAGGGCAACCCTCTCATTTAGCTGCTGGGTCTGACCTCAGAAGAGACAGAGGCCTCCCCAAGGTCACAGAGCAAGTCCTTGGCTTGGAGAACTGGAGCTAAAACCCAGGCATCCTGACCATCAGCGTGTGCCCATCCTCCGCCTTGTCATTGGGCAGAAACCTTTTGCTGACTGAGACTCAGAGGGAAGCCCCACTGTGGCTGTGGTAGTGACACCTGGTTCACCTGGGACCTACCATCCTCATCTCACAGAGCTCCTGGGCCTTGGCTCTCTGGCTGTACTCACCAGAACCTCTGGGCCTGGGTGTCTCCATGACCCAGAGACCCAGCTGGCTCCCCGAGCCGAGCAGCCCCCCATTCCCTCCCCGCACCCCCGCCTACACCGGGGCTGCTGCCCTAAAACAAGGCTCTCCCCTTCACTTCCTGACTCAGACAGGGCTGCCCTGCACTCTGCTAGCTGTCACCTTGGCTAGAAACAGTGTCCCACTGGCTAGAACAGGAGCCCACCCGAGACCCCTTGCACAGGTGTCTAGCCTAACTGGCTGCAGAATGTTACCCTGGCCTGGGACCATGGGTTGAATTTGTGACCCTCGTTTCAACCTGGTGCAGTCCCTTCCGGGTCTCTGAAGATGCAAAGATGCCCAGACTGTTGGGACAGCTGGGACCTGGGCAACCAGCCTATCTTATCCCTGTCTCATCCCCATTTCCCAGATTAGGAGACTGAGGCCCAGAGAGGGAAGGAAGCTGGCTGCAAAGCCAGCAAGGTACTAAATCCTCCATGTGAGCCAGCCTGGCCTCCTTCCATCGCCCGCTCCCCGAGGCTAATTCCTTGGATTGCCCAGGTCGAGTGTGTGTGGAACAGGGACATGCAACGAATAGCAGCTGCTGCTTTCCCTTCAGGGCTTGTCCAGACCCTGAGGCCAGGCCCTGATTCCCTTCCAAACCTGGGAGCCCGTGCGCTGGGAGGGCAGCACCTGCTGCCTGCTGCCAGCCTGAGAACCAGGTTTCCTGGCCGGTCTGGAGCCTCCAGTGTTCTGTCCCTGAGGGTACAAGGCCTGGGATCTTTCTGTGCCTCCCCTTGCCCTGCTCTTTAAGAAAGATGGATTACTCGATGACCCTGTATGCGAGACAGCAAAAGAGACACAGATATAAAGAACAGACTTGTGGACTCTGTGGGAGAAGGCGAGGGTGGGATGAGTTGAGAATAGCATTGAAACATGTATATTACCATATGTGAAATAGATCGCCAGCCCAGGTTTGATGCATGAGACAGGGTGCTCGGGGCTGGTGCACTGGGATGACCCTGAAGAATGGGGTGCGGAGGCCGTTGGGAAGGAGCTTCAGGATGGGGGACACGTGTACACCCACGAAAGCTGATTCATGTCAATGTATCGCAAAACCACTAAAGTATTGTAATTAGCCTCCAATTAAAATAAATTAATTTTTTAAAAAAAGAAAAGCAAAAAAAAAAAAAAGAAAGATGGATCACTTATGCATTCGTCAAGTTTGTTGAACACCTACTATTTGCCAGGAACTATTCCAGACCTTGGAGATCTAGTGGTGAACTTGACAGAGGCCCACTGCATTCTCGTAGGTGAGACAGTCAGCAAGTCTACAGCTTAATGTACAATGTCATGCTGAGTTAGGGTAAGTGTTTTGAGGAAAACAGAGGATAAGGTGATACAAGGAGATGAGAGAATTGGGCTTCTTTAGATAGAGTGATCAGGAAAGGCTTCTCTGAAGAGGCCTACCTTTGAGTAGATATCTCAGGGAGATAAGGGAGTGAATCCCATAAGCATTTGGGAGAAAAGCACTCTAGACAGCAGGAACAGAGTGTGCAAAGACCCTCTGGCATACTCTAAGAAAGGCAGGGAGGCCAGTGTAACTGGATGGAGTAGGATCAGGAGGAAGATAGGAGAGGAAGTGAGCAAGGTGGTCAGGGACCAGGTCACAGAGGGCCTTATGGAGCCCAGGAAGGGCTTCTGACCTCACACTCAGTAATTTGGAAGTCATTGGAGGATTTTAATTAAAGGACTGAGACTATCTGGCATATCTTCTAAAAAGATCCCTCTGCCTAGTGAGCTGAGTATAGATTCTAGGAGCCAAGGGTGGAAACAAGGAGAGCAACTGGGCGGCTTTTACAGGAACCCACATGAGGATGCTGGTGACTTTGACCAGAGTAGTCAGTGGCGTTAGTGAGATGGATGTTAGTAAGCGGATGTTAGTGGATGTATTTGAGTGCCTAGAAGCCCACTGGGAATGCCTGCCGATCTCTGCCAAGCAGGCTGAGGGGTCGGGACTGGCAAGCTGGCCCAGATCTCCAAGTCCTGTGGGTACGTGCACTTTTTCTTTCGTGCTTGTCACCTCCCATGAAACTATAAACTATTTGTCATAAAGTGCCCAATGAGCAGTTGGGAAAATAGAGGCATGGGGAGGTGTTTCTCACACCCAAGTCTGCACTTGTCACTTAGCATCTGGCTCCCATCCTGGTTGTCTTGCATTCGCCTTCTGCTTTCATACCCTCTGCTCTGCACCGTCACTTTCTAACACGCCATCACCCGCAAGCCCTGGCACCCTTGCCTATGTCAGTCCTTACCCAGTCCTACCTGGTGAACTCCTCTGCGTCCCTAAGAGCCCAGCTCCAGAGCTGCCACCTCTGACCTCCCTCCCCTGGATGCTTTCCGACCCTAGGGTTTCTTCCTCCACTGAAAATTCTCCTGTTCCTCTCTCTTCTGCCCTCTGTTGCCTGTGATCCACCAGAATGGGTACTGGGTCTGTGCCTCCCCCTTTAAGCCCCCTCTTTCCACTCCAGGTCCTCACAGCCTGGCCCAGGACTGGCACAGAGGAGGGAACACAAACATCGCAGTGTATTCCTGGAGCAATAGCTGGTCACCATGGAAACAAGGAAGTGTTGCAACTTCCCTGACTGTGGAGGTTGGGGTCACAGCAGGTAGCTCTGTCCTGGCCCCAAGGGTCAACCCATGATGACCATCCTGGGATTCTTATTGATTCAACGTCATCTTCAGCAGGTCCTTTCCCATCCCGGGGTCTCAGTTTACCTGTCAGTGACATGGGGGCACTGGGACTGCTTGGCTCGCTGAGGTTGTTTCCACCCTGTACCTCCGATTCTGCCTTGTAACCACAGGCAGGCCCTTCGCCCTCTTTAGGCCTCCAGTTCCCTATTCTGTTCCTGTCTCTCCTCCAAGAGGATAACCTGTCTGAGTCAGGCCACTCCAGAATCCCAGGGTGTACATGGCCAGGAGGCCCTTGATAACTAAACTGGGATTCGTGTGACTTACAGAGACAGCAGGAGGGAAGTCCTACCTCCCAGATGGCAACAGGGGCAGCGAGGGGTGGGTTTCACTCTGGTCTGAGCCTGTGCAGGCCCCTGGGCCTCCTTCCCTTGCCTTGAAGGTGACCACAGCTGGTGTTTGTCAGATGGGCCTTGTCTCCACTGGCTGCCACCCAGCATACTGGTGTTGAGCAGGGCTGGTCCTGGGCGGCCCCAGAGACTGCCCGCAGCAGGGTGAGTGGGTGGACAGTGCCTTCTCACTATGACTGTCTTCTCTCCACTTCATTACTTAGAAGCCAAGAGTTAGCCAAACACAAAACCGCAGCCTGGCTGCTGGCACCCTTCATGGCCTTGCAGCGTCTGAGTGAGGTGGTTCCAGGGCTTGGTGACAATCAGGCAGGGCCCAGACCAGTGAGACCAAGGATCTGAGATGCCCAGTAAGGGCCTAACCCAGAGCCAGGTCTCCACCTGCCACTAGTCTCAGTGGGCAGAGGGCTCAGGCTTCCCAGGTGGCTTAGTGGTAAAAGAATCTGCCTGCCATTGCAGGAGATGTGGGTTCAGTCTCTGGGTTGGGAAGAGCCCCTGGAGGAGGAAATGGCAACCGACTCCAGTATTCTTGCAGGAAAATCCCATGGACAGAGGAGCCTGGTGGGCTACAGTCTAGAAGGTCTCAAAGAGTCAGACATGAATGAGCGACTGGGCTTGCCTGCAGGCAGAGGACTCAGCCTGGACCAGTCCACCTCAACTCCCGCCTGGCACTTAGCAGGGGGTTGGTCTTTCCCATCAGGCCCGTAAGGAGGAACCTGGGATGAGAGGGCCTCTGGGGCTCTCCAGGTCTGCTTGCTCATCTGTAAAATGGGTGGAGAGCACCGCCTCCCAGGGCGCCAGGAGGGGAGGCCGAGGAGGGTAGTTTGTATCCAGTAAAAACTCTTACTGGATTGCCAGCAGACTTCAGCCGGAGGGATGCCCCTGTAAACATCTTTTTCAGGAAATGAAAGCCGGAAATTTTTTAAGGTTGAGAATCTGGTGCCGTGTGGAAATACCTCCCCCTCTGTGTCTATGTGGTTTCCAGTGGTTGGGAACTCATGTAGCCAACCAGACGTGCATTCCCTGCCCAGCACTGCTCTGATGTTGGGCTGACTAGCATCCTCAGGGCAGTAAGGGGCCCCGGAAAATGGCTGTGATCAGAGTCAGGAGACCCAATTCCCATCTCCACCAGGGAGCCACTTGGTGGCCCTGAGTCTGCCCTCGGTTTCCCTGTGTGTGCATTGAGGCCTTTTCTAGCTAGGACTCTTGAAGAAGTCTGTTTGAGTATTTGTACCTCCTGGGTAGGCAAGGCTGTCTGTACAAGCCCCCTCACCCCCCACCAACACTGACTGTGATCATCTCCCCTCTACTCACAGAGTTCTCCCATTTGTAGAACAGGGATCTGTCCACAGGGCTTTGGACATTGTTGTGGAGACTGGCATAAAGTCTCTCAGCTTCTCCTTCTAGCACATCTCAGTTTTATCATTGCCTCCTCCCGGGGGTCTCTCAGGTGCTCCCCTTTACTCCCCTAGCCCTCTGCATTCTCCCTGACTGGACTGCCATCTTCGTGAGGGTACCAGCTTGGTCTCATTCCTGCATCCCAGACAGCCTGGAGCAGCCAGGGTGTTCAGTAAAGCTCAGATAGAAGGATAAGGAAATAGAAACCCTCAGTTATCCAGATAGTACCAGTTTTCTCAGCATATGGGTTTCACTCAGCTATGTTCAATTGCTGATGTTTTGCTCAGGATATAGGATCCTTTAAAAAAAAAAATCTAATTTTTAATAAGCTCCAAGGCCAGAATTGGGCTTTCCTGGTGGCTCAGACAGTAAAAAAACTGCCTGCCATGCAGGAAACCTGGGTTCAATCCCTGGGCTGGGTTTTGGCGAATCCTTGTCTTTCAAAACTGGTGCTTTCTGACTTGTATGCTGCTGCTGCTGCTAAGTTGCTTCAGTCGTGTCTGACTCTGTGTGACCCCATAGACGGTAGCCCACCAGGCTCCCCCGTCCCTGGGATTCTCCAGGCAAGAACACTGGAGTGGGTTGCCATTTCCTTCTCCAATGCAGGAAAGTGAAAAGTGAAAGTGAAGTCGCTCAGTCGTGTCCAACTCTTCACGACCCCATGGACTGCAGCCCACCAGGCTCTTCCGTCCATGGGATTTTCCAGGAGAGAGGACTGGAGTGGGGTGCCATCGCCTCTCCCTCTGACTTGTATAGTTGCATGTATTCACATTGTTTGAGCAGTTACTATCTCTTTTTTGAGTTACATAGAGTAAATAATCCCATTTCTCATTTCTCATGCCAAAAAAGCAAGGAAGGTTAGTAAACATTCTGCTTTGGTTGTTCTTTGTTATGTTTCTACCTTCAGGGACTAGGTTTTATCTGTCTGTTCCTCCCTTCCGGACTCCAGGTCTCCCATACACCATGCGCTTGCTCAGTGCATTGTGTCTGTTGGGACCGTCGTGTTTGATCATACATGGTGTGCACTACACAGCTTAGGAGTGCTCACAGTGTAGTCCCCACAGATTACACATTTATTAAGTTCTGGTGGATAGTGGGGAAGTGTTTTGCGAAAGGGGAACCTTGTTCTAGTTCTTGTAAAGCCACTGTCAGGACTAGGAGCTAGGGACTCTCAGGACTAGGGACTGTCATTGGCCCATTGCCCCAGCTGAAACTCGGGAGTCATCGCTGGCTCCTCCCTAGGACTGCTACCTATGACACTGGGTTTCCATGTCCCTGCTGCGCTGCCCAGAACTTGGCCTGTGGGAGTATGTAGTCAGGGAACTGACACCTCAGACTCCACCTTCCAAATGTTTCCAAAGTCACCTCTCCTTTCCACTCTTATGAAGCAGCCTTTCCCTCCAGTGTCTGCCTCCAGCTTCCCTTCTGTCCTCTCTCTACTTGGCCACCAGCATGACCTTAATATAAGGCACCTCTGATGCTGTCACCTCCGCTACTCTACTTAAAACTCCTTTGTAGCCCTCTAGCACCTACAGCCCGGCTAGAGATGCTACATCTCTAGATGCTAGATGTAGGAGGTGCTACAGCACCTACTCAGGGCCCTTTGGCCCCAGCTGAACTTCCACTTGTGTGTGCTTTACATATTCTGTTCTCTGCTCTGTCTGCTTGGTGAACTCCTAGGCATCCTGCAAAGCTCTGCTCAAGGTGGAGCTTGCCCTCATGCACCAGCTAGGTCAAGGAGGTGGGTCCCCTGCCTTTGCCCCAGTTTCCCCAGCACTGTTGCAGCCCTCATCTGGCAGGATCCCAGCTACCTTCAAGGTGCCCTATCCACATACAGGCTCTGACTCCCTGATACCCAGCACCAAGCTTGGCATGTAGCAGACATTCCAAAATGCTTGTTAAAGAGGCAAATAAATAAGTGATGGCTATACTTTACACAGAGTTGGTAGGTTTTGTGGTTTGGAGATAAATATAAATTGTTGTTGCTGTTTTCATCTCTCAGTCGTGTCCAACTCTTTTGCGACCCCGTGGACTGTAACCCACCAGGCTTCTCTGTCCATGGAATTCTCCAGGCAAGAATAGTGGAATGGGTTGCCATTTCCTTCTCTAAAGGATCTTCCCGACCTGGGGATTGAACCTGTGTCTCCTGCATTGGCAAGCAGATTCTTTACCCCTGAGCCACCAGGGAAGTCCAAATATAAATGCATAAATATACAAACATATATACATATATATATTTGCATTTTAGGTGGGTACCTTAGAAGAGACTTGCATGCTTTGCTTGAGAAGGAATTGAGTAACTTCAGTCCCAGAGCCCCAGCTGCCCCGTGTACATGGTCTGACCCCTCAGTCACTTCTTTTGGGCCCCCCACTCAGCACCCCACTCCAGTACTCTTGCCTGGAAAATCCCATGGATGGAGGAGCCTGGCAGGCTACAGTCCATGGGGTCGCAAAGAGTCGGACATGACTGAGCGACTTCACTTTTTCCTTCTTCACTCCCTCAACACTCCACTTAGAGCCAGAGGGGTAGCCGGCCTGAGTGGTTTTGCCCAGGGTTGCCGCCCTCCTCGGCTTGGCTTCCTGGGAGAATTGGCTCAGCATCAGCCTGGCCGGGCCTCAGGGCCTCTTGGGCAAGACTCCCTGGGCAGGGCCAGGGGCTGGAGCCTCATCCATGCAGCCTACGCACCAGGCCAGTCTGCGGCCGAATGAGCTCCAGCTTGCCACGGAGCTGGGGGCGGGCAGGAGGGAGGGACATCCTCTGTCGGATGAACATGGGTGTCCGGGCCTGCCGAGGCACATCCCAGTGCTCTATTGGTTAGAGGCACTGAGCTGGGAGTTGCCAGGTGTCAGCCAGAGAGTGACAGGGAGGGAGACTTTCCTGGGACTCGGCCCCTGCAGCAGAGCGGAGGCTGCAGGAGGTTTGGGATCCCCAGACCCGTCTGACTGCTGTCTGTCCCTTCCCTGATGATCTTTTCACTACCTCAATTCCGGCAGCTCCTGGGGTCCCGGGGAGGCTGGGTGGGCCACGGGCAGGTGATTTCTCTAAGCCAAGACTGAGAGCAAAATTTCTTTTTAGCTATCCCCATTGCAAATACTGAGTTGGCCAAAAAAATCATTCGGGAGAAGATATTACAGAAAAACCCGAACAAACTTTTTGGCAAACCCAATATGTTTTAATCCGTACTCAGTTGAGGCAAAGCTCACATCCTTGGAAACACCCACTGCGCACCAGGCATGGTTATTTGGGACCTCACAGTTGTTACAACAACCCTCTGGAGTGGGTAGTGTTATCCCCATTTTAACCAGGCAGAAGCTGGAGCTCAAAGAGGTGAAGTTGCTTCAGGCTCCACAGCTCTTAATACCAAGGCAATATTGGTCTCTTTCTCGCTCCATGTGAAAGTGAAAGTGTTAGTCTCTCAGTAGTGTCCAACTCTTTGTGACCCTGTGGACTTTAGCCCACAAGGCTCTTCTGTCCATGGAATTATCCAGACAAGAATACTGGAGTGGATTGCCATTTCCTTCTCCAGGGGATCTTCCTGACCCAGAGATCAAACCCATGTCTCATGCATTGCAGGTGGATTCTTTACCAGCTGAGCCACAAGGGAAGCCCAAGAATACTGGAGTGGGTAGCTTATCCCTTCTCCAGTGGATCTTCCTGAGCCAGGAATCGAACCGGAGTCTCCTGCATTACAGGCAGATTCTTTACCATCTGAATCTATTAATACCAAGGGGATGTTGGTCTCTTTCTCCCTACAGATGGCCACTTCTAGAATTTTCTTATCAAATCCTTCCCTGCTGGGGTGAGTAACCCTGCTGAATAACCCGATGGGCATGGTTACCAGCCTCTAACTGGGGAGCCTGGGAAGTTTCCTAGGTGGGCACGTCTCTAGGGAAAGTGGACAGATGGCCAGAGAGCCTGGAGCCTCTGGTAGAGTTCATTGCCACCGAGGAGAGAATCTCTGTGGCCCGTGGGTAGAACGCTGGCATGCTGGATCCTTCTCCCCCACACAGCCTGATGCCAAATGAACCCGCTGCAGTGAAGGAAAATGTACCCTGTGGTACTCCTGTAAGCACAGACTGAGGGCCATAGCATTGTCAGAGAAACCCAGATGCCGCCCGTGAACCCAGCACTGCAGGCGGGAGCGTCCACTCAACTTTCATTCTTGAACTTGTTTAAGGTGTTTCTTGATTTCCTCTTGGCTGGTTTCAGCCCAGTGCTGTTGGAGTCCCTCTTCATGCCAGGGGAAGCAGTGAACTGTTCTCCCTGAGCCCTGAAAACCTAGAGGACTGCGATACTGGATCAGACGGGGGTTAGATGGAAATTGGCAGTGCTGGGCCCCGTGGGCACTTGGGGTGCTTTCTGCATGCTCCTGAAGGTGGAACCTGACTCAGGGCATGTCAGTTGGGTGTGCCTTCACCTGTCAGTGGGGACAACCCCCTGCCTTTGGAGACCTGCCATGCACATCACCTCTATGGACTGTCCTTGGCACAGGGCACCCTCCACCCTTTCCCAGCACAGGGCCCGGAGCAGCCACCTTCTTCATCCCTCTCCCAAGCTTGTGTCTGTGTGTGCGCACACAGGACTTCCTGGTTTTGGGAAGGGAAGGGGGACAGGTGGCAGAGAGACAGGATGAGCCCGAGTGTAATTTTATTTCTGTGGTTCGCCTTTCAAGCTGTCACGGTAAATCTATTTTACTTGTCACTTTGTAAATCATTATGCAGGATTAAGCCTTTTACCAGCTTTTAGGGCTTCTGCAGCCATCGACAGCCCCCGCCTTCCCCATCCAGCCTTCTGAACACCCCTGGCTGCGCTGGGCACTGGCCCCTCCGCTGTTTCTTCAGGCGGGGTTGGTTCCAACGACAGTGGAAGCTGGGAGACAGCTGGCCCATTGCTGACTTTAGCAGTCCCATTTCACTGACCGGAAAACAAGCTCAGGGAGAAGAGCAGGGACTCCCAGGCCCAGTGTCCAGGGTACTCAAGTGTTTCTGCCGCCCCTGAAGCAGTGGAGAGGGAGGCTGCTTGGGGAACCTGGGACACTGCAAATGGAGGGTTTTCCTCATCACCCCAGGGGTTTGGAGCCCCCTCACCCCACCCTGGCCATGAGACCCACAGAGAGCGCAAGCACGGAAGAGGTTTTTAAAGGAAGGAGGTTCTGCTTGGAGCCAAAGAAGAAGCTTCTACCCACTTCTGGGGTGCAGGGACACAAGCTTGGGTGACAAGGAGCTGGACATGGGGGTATGATCTGAGGCCCCCACACTGGCATGTAGCACTCCAGTTAGTTCTCTAGAAACCCATGCACTTCTCCAGAGAAGGCTTCAGGGTGGAAGAACAATGAAACCATTCGTTGAGAGGCTCAGAGCTGCAGACAGTGGCCAGGCCCACTGGGCCAAGAGCCAGCGGTGTGTGGTGGTGTACTTCCCATCGCCGGCCCATCTGGAGAGGCCTGCTCAGAAAAACAGAAAACAAAAAGGCCCCACCCACAAGGCTGACCTGCATTTCAGGAGCTGAGGTTTCGGGGGCACTGGCTTTGAGGGGTGGGGGATGTGCATGCCCCAAAGAGCCCTGCCAGGTCAGGCTCAGCCCTCTCTCTCCCTGCCTTTTCCATCAGGGTGGACTGGCCTCCCCACCACCACCCCCCAGACCCAGGCCATGGGGCTTCCTTCTTATCGCTTGCGTTCTGCTTTTCTTCCTGCCTTTGTGCTGGTAGAGGCCCCGGCCTTGTGGGGCAGCATTCACCCACACTGCTCCCCTCACACCCCAACCCAGACCTCCTTTGTCTTACTTGTAATCTGACAGGTGAGTCACTCACCTGTAATTTCGTCCCAGCAGGAGGCCTGCTGGAGCATCTCCTTACGGTAGGGCCCCGTGCTTGGCATAGTGAGGGCTCCTGATGGGAGCAAGAACCTAAACCAGGCAGTGGGCCCATCGCTTCCTGCTTCCCTGTCACAGCGCCCCCCGCCCCACCCATGCTAGGTGCCAACTGCTTGATTATGTTCCCATTTCTAGACATGAACTCCTTCTAGAAAGCCAGAACCCCATTTCCTGTATCCCCTAGCACAGTTATCAAGGAGATGGCATGGGCAGAAGAGCAGAGGCTAAGGCAATATTTCTTGAATGGAAGGATGGCCAAACAAAATTCCTGAGACTCTGACTTCAGTGAGTTTCAAGGTCTAATTGTAAACTAAGCCTTGGCTATTTGACAGAATAGGAATGATACCTACTCAAAGTACCAGGGAAATCCAAGAAGTTCCAAAGAGACCTTGGAACAAATGAGCAATGAGAACGGGCTAAAGCAGTCAGGGAGGGGCTTCTGGGGGAGGGGACATTTAAAGGCAGTGTTGAAAATGCAGAGACTTTAGCTAGAACAAGGCGAGGAGGAAAGGGGGAGAAAGGGCACTTCTGGGAGGCAAAAAGGTGTGAAGAGAGGAAGACAGGTGTGCATGCCCCAGGGGCCCGGGATTCCGGGGAAGCGCAGCCAGTGCCTGTGTCTTCAGGGGAGTTACTGAGGCCAGGTCTCCAGCGATGGCTGGAACCTCAGCGAGAAGGCAGTGTTGGGAGGAGACCCTTACTGTCTCCTCCCAAGGAGGCAAGGGAGGTCAGGGAGCGGTAGCATTTGAGGAGAGTAATCAGGAGGCAGAGAACTGCTTGGATTGGAGGGAGAGACTGGAATCTGTTTGTTAACACAGGTGGAGTCCCTCAGCTGCATCTCAGGGCCATCCCACCTGTGCTGGGTGGGAGGGCTGGTGGGGATGGGGCCCAGGGGACTGGCTCCTCCTTCAGCTGGGCCCTCCACACTGAGCGGGAGAGGAGGTGAAAGCAGCCGGTGTTTCTGAAGGTCTAAGTCCAGGCTGGCCCAGCCGTCCCCTCATGGGGTGTCATGGCCCCGAGTCTCTGCCCTCAACCGGCAGAGTGGGGAGATTTAACAACCACAGCCTGTCTGCCCAGCTGCTATGAGGAGTAAATGAGGTGCATGGAGGGGAAGGTCTTTGGGAGCTGACATCATCCATCAGGTTTCATCCCATTCGGGAAAATCGGTGGCTGCAGTGGCATGGCTATTTCAAGGCTGCTGGTTTCATTACCAACAAGCTGTGTGACCTTGGGCTAGATACGGCCTTCTCCAGGCCTCAGCTTTCTCCTCCATAAAAGGGTCCGTCCTGGTAACCCCTGTCTCACCAGGTGCTAAACGTTGCATTGAATGCATGCCACATGCACGGTTGCTGGTGTTCTCTGCTAGGAGACTGAGGCTTGGGTGTCCCTCTGTGGGCAGGGCCCACATTGCCTGCCAAACCCAGTTGTCACGACAGTTTCACACCGCCTCCTTGTAACCTCCACCAAGAGCTTCCAGTTCACATCTTGATCTCTGGTGACTTCTAGGTCCATATTGCGGAGAAGGCAATGGCACCCCACTCCAGTACTCTTGCCTGGCAGATCCCATGGACGGAGAAGCCTGGTAGGCTGCAGTCCATGGGGTTGCTAAGAGTTGGACATGACTGAGCATCTTCACTTTTCACTTTCATGCATTGGAGAAGGAAATGGCAACCCACTCCAGTGTTCTTGCCTGGAGAATCCCAGGGACGGGGGAGCCTGGTGGGCTGCTGTCTATGGGGTCGCACAGAGTCGGACACGACTGAAGCGACTTAGCAGCAGCAGGTCCGTATCGAGTTCACTTGCACTTCCTGTCCACCCCCTGGAGGCCCTTTGATAGTCTAGCAGGTAACGAGTTCCTATCAGTCCCCTGTTATCCCTCAGCAAGCCTTGTGCAAGGCGTGTGCCTCTAAGTGATGCTCACGGCTCTGTGGACATCCCGACACAAGCTGGTCACATAGTTCGCTTTTCTATGAAACACGGAGAGGTTTTTTTTAAAGAACAGATTGTGTGTTTCTGATAAAAGAGCCCTTGAGAGAGTGAAGAGATAGGGTACTGGAAAGAGCACCCCCAAAGCTGTTTGTGATGCAGGCATTCGAAGGGCTGAGCGGCCACCCCACAGGAGAAAGGCTCCTGGGGGCTCACTTTACACTTTACACTTTAAACCGAGGATGAGAGGGCAAAAGGGGCCATCCTGAAGTCACCTAGCAAATGTGACTAGGTGGCACTCGCAAGCTTCAGATAGTAATGATTGTATTCCTCTTCACCACCACCACCACCTCATTCAGAAGATTTACCAGTGTTCAGCACTGGTAAATGTGCCAAGCGGCTTATATACATTATCTCATTTAATTCTCCAAAGAACCCTATAAGGGAGAGACTATTTTTTATCCCCCTTAACATACACATGGACTTCCCTGGTAGATCAGTGGTAAAGAATCTGCCTGCCAATGCAGGAGATGGGGGTTCAATCCCTGGGTCAGGAAGATTCCCCTGGAGAAGAAAATGGCAACCCACTCCAGTGTTCTTGGCCTGGGAAATCCTGTGGACAGAGGAGCCTGCTGGGCTACAGTCCATGGGGTCACAAAAGAGTCAGACACGACTGAACAACAACACACACGTGAGCACACACAGTGATGCTCAGAGGGATTAAGGCCACAGAGCTGGGAACGTGTCAGGGGCAGAGTTTGAACACAAGTCTCAGAGCCTGGAACTTTCTCTCCCACTGCTCTCATTGACCCCCCTTCGCCCACCCTGAACGCCTCTGCACGGCCTGTCCCCGGGCCAGTCCCCGTGAAGCTAAGAGAAGACATCTTCCTCTTTCTAGGAGGTGTGGGACTTTCTGTATTGAGCAGATAAAAGAGCCCGTTTGGGATGATTTTTATCAGCTTGAGCAAGCCGGTTTGACTTACAGGAAGAAGCCAATTTGCATTTTGGGAAAGAGCTGAGTGTAAAGGCCGCGGTGAGCGCCGGGTGGATTTATAAATAAACAGTCGGCCGAGAGCATGGTGTGTCCCCAGTCGCACAATGCTGGGCTCACGTTGACACCACAGACCATTCCACACGTCACAGCTGTCCTTTGGACAGAAAGGGCCTAATTGAGTAAGAGCTCACTGTTGGAAACGCCACGGAATCCGTCCCCCGACCTGGCTTCCCCAGGCACAGGCCAGCCGGAGGAGGTCGGCTGCAGCCGGGCCTGTTTACCGAGGCCGCTGGCATCACATGCCGGGTGCAGAGCCCGCCGGCAGTGACACCGGGCGGCCCAGAAGGCTGCGAGCGTGGGGCCGGGCCGCCTAGAGAGAGGCGCGAGGGCCAGGTTCCAGGCGTTTGGCTGAGTGGCACAGGGTTACCAGACGGCCTCCCGCCTGGGTCCAGACCCTTGCTCTGCCCAGCAGTCTTTTCTCTTTCTGGAGACTTAGTTCTTTGGCCGTGAAATTGGTAGTACTCTCCTCCCAGGTTGCTTTGAGAATTAAGTGAGGCGAGGTTCACAGTGGATTTATCTCTTGTCCCTGCCCTACGTGGGATAACTACGTGATCTGGGGCACATCCAAGGCCTTTGGATGGGGCTTGGAGGCTGCTCGGGGGGTGGACCTTTGGTCCAGAGAGGCTGCTCCCTCCACATGGGGCCCAGGAGCTTGACTCTGTGATATACAAGGATTCATACCCACGTCCTTCCACCGGTGGCACCTCAGGTGTTTCCATGTCCGATCTGAGCACCTCAGTTTTCCAGGGTATGAGGTGGGGAGACTGGGACTTATTAGGATGAAACACAATGTCTGGTTAGTGCTTAGTGTGGAGCTGGGCACATGGGAAGTGCTCATAAATAAATTATACTGAAATATTCATCTCAGTAGAAAATCTATTTTCAAAACAGAACACTGCCTATCGAGTCACATTGTGATTTAATCTCAGGAAACACTAAACAACGCCAATAACCATAATACCGGTAGTTAGAAGGCCACCCCTGCAAGGCCCACCCATTGGCCCCATGAGCATTTGGAGCCTTCAGGGTAAGCCCCGTTCGTGGCTGAACACACACCAGTTCTCATCTGGCCTTTCAGCCTTCGGACGTCCAGCTTGCCTCTCTGCTCAGATAAGGATCTCTGTGTCCTTCTTGGCTGACTGCTCTGAGGGCCGCCGTGCTGCTAACCCTGTCTTTGTATTTCACCTGTCTGTCGCCTCGGGGCTGGACTGCACCTAATAATCCTGCCATGTGAACAAGGGCCCTTGGGACCTGTTCTCCAGGAGATACTGCCCAGGACCCCTGCACCCCGTGAAGCACCCCCGTCTTCTACAGGGTACAATGGGTGTCTCTCCCTCAGAGTCCGGTCCTCACTGTTCCACATGAGGGGGATGTGTATCCCCTTTGGGGGATCCACATCTCACGGCCACCTGGGGTCCTTGCACCTCAGTCCTCATAGTTGCTTGGAACCACTGTTGTCTCCTAAGGTCCCGGGGAGGTGATTGGGCAGAACTTGATGCTGTCAGTTACGTGCTCTGATTTGAACCTGGCTCCCGGCCGGACCTCCAGCCCTCAGCTTCCTACTGGCCCTGGGGTGGTGACCAGAACAGATAAGATCCCTGTCTATGGGGAGCCAGAGGGGAAACAGGTCAAGAGGCTGATAGATGTCCCTTTTATACACGATGATAGGTGCTAAGAAGGAAACAAGTAAAGTGCTGGATGAAGACACAGAGGGTGGGGTAAGAGGCCTCAAGATGGGAGGACCTTTCTGGGGAGGGCCCTGCAATGGTGGGGGTGGGCTGGAGGGCACCTGAGGGCAGAGGAGCAGCTTGTGCTAAAGCAGACCCTGACTCCAGAAATGGCATGTTCTAGAACAGAGAGGAACCTTGTGTGGCTGGAGGAATCTCTCGGGTTTTGAGGCAGGGACCACCTACCACCTTCCATCCTATCTTGGGTCTCCCTCCTGCCCCCAGAAAGCCAGCAGAGCAGCCAGGCCAGATGTGGACCTGAGCCCGTATCTGTGTGTGGGTTCCATTCAGGGCAGCTCTCTACTCCAGCCAAGGGGCAGATGACCAGTAACATCAGTGACTTCTTCTGCCTTCTGCCGGTTGCCTCCATCTTTGAATGGGAGACCTGACTTCAGTTCCTGATCTTGTCCCCCAGCTCTCCTCTCCATGAGGATCCACACTTGGCCCTCTCTGTCACCTGTCATTTGAGTGACCCCCTGCTCTCACAGAGGAAGACGGCAGAGGGGTGGGGGGTCCATCACCAAGGGTCCCAAGGTAAGCCGGGTTTTCCCACCTGAGGTCAACTTTGGCCCACAAACCTTTCTTTATTTACTTTGGTCTTTGCTCCAGAACTCTGGTAGCAAGCTGCCTGGAATGAAATGTGAAGAACTTGAGATAATAATAAAATCAATTGGACTGTTTCCCCAGTAATTCTAGAGGCTGATGCATCATTAATGTTGGTAATACAGTGCCTGTCAGATCACAAACTTCTCAATAAATGTGCAGCTGGCAAGCTCTGATAGAAATTGGAGGCAAGCAGAGAATGAGATTTGGGGCCTTTGATATATGGGGTGTCAGCCGTGTGGTGAAGTTTTTATCAATTTCTGTCACTTTGGGCCTTTGTGCTCACTACATATGTGGTCTTCATGGCACCTCCATGTGAGCTGCCTGGATGCTAACTGGCCCCCGACCAGGGTGAGGAGGAACAGCTGCTGGAGGGGCCTTGACATCCAGGCCTGGAAATTACTGAGAGCTGCTCAGGTGACGAGCACAGGCTGGATGGGCAAAGCCAGAGGCCTTTGGGCCTGACCCCATGGGTCACTCAGCCAGTCCACAAGCATTTATTGCGTCCTATTGGGTCCATGAGACCACTGGGCCCTGCCCTGGGGGCTGCAGGAGCTGCTGTGGAAGTCTACGGCTTGGGGAGCAGGAACAGTCAAGTGGTCATTTCTTCCTGAGATTGTGGGGCAGAAGGCAAGTGGAGAGAAGGCCTAGGTCAGTGGCAGTGTGTGCTGGTAGACAAGTGGGGAGGGGGCATGCTCAGGACCCTGGGGTTGATCAGGGAGTGAGGAGTTTGATGAGTCTAAGCCCCAGCAGCAAGGGAGAGAAGGTTGGAACCTTCCTGGGGGCAGCGTCGCATGGCGATTAGTGCGTGTTCTCCAGAGCCAGCCTTCTGGGGTTGTATCTTAGCTCCCCTTACCACGGGGCAACTCAGAGAAGAGACTCCATCAGGGAGGTGCAGTGGGGGATATAGTAGCAGAACCACCCGCCTGGAGGGATCTTGGGAGCATAATGAGTTAATCCCAGTACAGAGCCTCAAACAGGGCTGGTACCTTGTTTGCACCTGACCAGCACTGGCATTACTTCTGCTCAGTTATCAGTTAACCCTTGGGTAACTGAGAGCCTGACAATTGAGATTCAGAGAGGCAGAGCAGGGCATCCCAGCTCACAGAGCTGGCAGGAGCAGAGCTGCTGCTGAAGCTGGGAGGTGGTGGCATGAGGACGGGGCCTGGGAGGTTGCTAGGTAACCACCTGGGGGTTAGCTCGCAGGTGGGCGGTGGGTGGGCTCAGGTCTTGCTTGCTAGTGGCCTCGGTGGCCTGGGGAGATTCTGAGTGGCCTCTGGGACCTGAGGGTGGAGCTTTGGAGTCTGGCTGCGCAAGGGCTGCCGCTTCTGTCAGATGAGCCATTCTGTTTGCACATTCCAGCAGTGGGTTGGGATCCAGATGCTTCTGGGTGCCCCCTGCCAGGGGTCAGGCCCTGAGAGCCAACGGCCTCCTTGACACCCACCCCAGAGCCACGGCCTTGGAAACCAGAGCGAGAGGATCCCTGAGCGGTGGGAAAGATTCGGGAGGTGTTCTGATGCTGCCACAGACCTGTTAGGGACCCACACTGGAGGCCTGGGAGTTGGGTGTGCCTGTGCTCCCCAGAGGCTGGTGCTCCCCGAGGCCCCCTGGGTTCAGGACCCCTCACTCCACTGAACTGGGGCCCCCACAGTCTGCCTTTACCATGTTCCTCCCTCCCGTGACTTCACGGGCACCCCAGGACTTACTCACTGGTTCTGCATTGTTTGCTTTGAGAGGAAGGCAAGGTGGTGAGTTCTCCTGGGGCCTCAGGAAAGAGGAAGCAGTCTTGTTAGATGGGAGTGTGCAGATGACCCAGGGGCCTGTACCACACTACGGGCGAGGAGAGGTGGCAACTGGGCCCAGGTCTGCCCCAGGCCCCCTGCCCCTGTCGGAGCCTCCGTGACCCCTGTGGGTCCTCCTGTTGCTGAGCCTGGGGTACTGGCGCTTGCCTGGTTGGGGAAGAAGGCTGGCTCTGCATTTAGCAGGTGACTTGCCCAGAAAAATCCCTCTCCATAACCCTCCCCGCCCCCTGCCTGTGGCTTGGGTTTAGAGGAAGTGTCCCTTTGTGGGAGTGGGAGCTGGGGGTGGGGTGGTTGGGGAAGGCTGAGGGGAAGCTGTAAGGTGCAGTAGCATAAGCGCTTTAGGAGGAGAAGGGGCCCTCTTCACTACCTGGAGGGCCTCGTCCCAGCAGAGCACGGGTGCGAGCTGGTGCCACCCTGATCGAGTCCCACCACTACTGCTTATATGGCCTTTACAGCCCCTCTGAGCACCGCTCAGCTCCTCTGAGCATCAATTTCCTTATCACCAAAATGGGGGTCCTCATGCCCACCTGATTGGAGGTGTGGTGGGCATACATGTGATGCTCAGAACCTCTTCGTTCCTGAGTGCCAACCTTGTCCCAGACTCTGGTTGACCTGTCCTGGCCTGACCCCAGAAGCTCAGAGCCTCACTAGAGAACAAGACAGGCCTGTGTTCCTACAGCAGGAAGACCCCGTGGCCACCATGAGGGGCCTGCCTTGGGGAGTGGCTCAGGTCAGACTGCAGGGGAAGGGCATTCAGTAAGGCTTCCCATAGGAGGTGACCTTTAAGCTGCACCCCAAAGAATGAGCCAGGGAATGTTCAGCAGAAAAGGAGCAGCGGAGACATGGGGCCTTGGTGGGTGGGAAGCAAGGCTAGGTTGCTCAGCGGGGATCTCATCACACCCTGGAGGGCTTTAAATGCCCTCCGTGCCTTAAAGTTTACCCTTGGTGCAGGGTCAGTGAGAAAAGATTTGGGGTGAAGAGTGAGGGAGCCAGACCTGACTGATAGAATGATCACCATGGGGGCTGGCTGGAGGGTGTCCTCACAGGGGCCCTAAGGCGGCCCGGCTGCCTAGCGAAGGGGTTGCCTAGTGCTGGCTGGGCCTGGCTACAGCAGTGCTGTATGAAGGCTGGATGGTGGTTGGTGGTGGTTTTCAAGGGGAGTGAATTCAAGCACCAAGGGGTGGGGGAGGGGTGCCCTTGGTCCTTGGGCTTCTGCACCACAACCCTCAGGCACTGCTTAACTGCGCAGGTGCTGGGCCTCACCCCAGCATGTGGAAACCGGGTTGAGAACTGCAGGTCTGATGAGGAGCACAGAGGCAGGGTGTCTGAGGGGGTCCCAATAGGACAGGAGCCTCTGAAGGGAAAGAGTGGAGCTGATTGCAAACTCTTGAAAGGATACAGGGAGGAGCTGCACGGGGTGGAGTGGGCTGGGCAGAGGAGAGAAGAAGAGTTAATCAGCAAACAGGCACAGAGTGCCCTTCCTATGCCAGCCCTGTAGGTGACAGGGGTGGGCAGCCCTCCTGACTGTCCAACCAAGGCAGGCACACAGCACTGGCTACATACTGAGCTCACACTACCGGAGAAGGCGGCAACTGACTCAGTCGTCCGAGATGAGTGGAAAATTCCCAGGTCAGGAAGTGAGGGAAAAGCATCTGAGGCATAGGGAACAGAACTTGCAAAGACTCAGAGTACCAGAGCAATGTTGTCAGAGGAACGCAGCCCTGAAATTCAGGCTAGTGGGCCTGGACTAAGTTTCCATTTAGGGACAGCAAGTCAGCCAGACTCCCTAAGTCAGAGAAGAAAGGCCTGAGCCTGTGAGATCTTGGGAGGCCTGAGGTCCTTATCCTGGTGGGTGTTTGAGGGTGAGGGGGAGTCATCAGTGCTTGCTGGGCTCTCCCTGCCCGAGAAAGGTGACAGCGCAGTGTGCCAGCCCTCTGACAGCCTGTGTGTTTCTTTCTGGCATGACCACATTCATGGGAGCTGGGGAGTCAGAGAAGGGCCTGTTTGTCCAGAGGGAGAGGCTGCCTCTAGGCAGGTGACTGGCACCTGCCCCTCCAGTGCCAAAGTCCATCTGAGTACACCAGGGCAGGGAGGGAGGGTGGCCAGGTCATAGCCTTCTTGGCAGGTGTGCCCTGTCATCCTGCGTGAAGACAAACCAGGGGGCCCCAGGGGCCAGCACCGTCCCCTCCTCCCAAAGACACACACACACATACACACACACTCTGAAGATGTACCGTCAGCCCTCCCCACTCTGAGGACATGACATGAGGAACCAGGAAGGTGTCAAGTACTGACCCCCAGTTGCCACAACATACAGAGGTCACTGAGGACCAGAGAGGGGAGGTGACCCGCTCCAGGTCACACAGCAAGTTGGACCACCACCAGTCAGCTCCCAGGCTCCCCCATGGCACCATGGCCCCAAAGCTTTGGGAGGAACTGACTGGACCCCCACATGGCTCAGGATCTGGCCACCTTCTCTTTGGCTCCTGTGTTAGCTGTGTCTCCAAGCCCCGGGAAGAGGGATTGTCTGCCAACAGTAAGCACTCTCCTGATGGAATCAGCTTGTGCAGCTTCTTTATTCCCCCCAACCTAAAACAACCCAGGGAATTAAACCCAGAAAAGCTCTGCTCCTTGCGTGTGCTGGGCCAGCATTACCCAGCCCGAGTGTAAGACGTACGTTGGGAAGCGTGGACCTAGTAGAGTCCTGAACCCCTCCTGACAGGGAGGCAGAAATCCCAGTTCTGGAAGCGTGTAAACAGGGTTATTTTTAGCCTTGGGAGGGCTGTGGGTGCAGCAGCATGACCTGCATTTGGCTCAGCCCCCTCCTCCTGCCCCACCCAGCAGAAGGGGCCTTCTTTGCCCCTCTGCCCTCCCTCCCACCAGCCTCAGGGCTGGGCCAGTGAATTCTAGGGTCCACCAAGAGACTGAGCCGAGTGGGGGAGTCTCAGGGAGGCTGCCCACAGCCAGGAGCTGAGGCCAAGACCAGCTCACAAGGGGGCAGGATGTGGTTTGCAGAGAGGCGACATTTCATGTTACAAGAGAGATACTGGAGCCACACAGTTTCATGCTTTGTTCCGTGGGTTCTTAGTCCCTAATCCTTGTCCCTTCCCCAGTCTGGGCGTCAGGAGGCCTGGCCCCAAAGGAACGTGCTGCCACTGTCGCCTTGGTGTGCTCTGATGGGTGTGACAGCTCTCAGCATCTCTTCCACGCCCTCATCCTTGAAGTGGGATCGTTCCCCACCTGGCTGGTGGGAGTTGAGCGTGAGCTTAACAAGGTCGTGGCTGGTCATTCATTCACTCAGCAAACACTCAGCATTGATTTTGTGCCAGACATTCTTCTGGCCACTGGATATAGAACAAGGAGCCAAGCTGATATGGTACTGACTCTCCTGGAGCTAACATCGTCAGGGTCGGGGCCAGAGACAGATAATAAACAAGCACTTGCATAAACAATAATCTGCTTACAATGTGCAGTAGAGGAGTAATACAGAGTGATGTGTTAAGGAGTGATTGAGGTGAGGGAGGTGGGCTTCCCGGGTGGCGCTAGTGGTAAAGAGCCTGCCTACCAGTGCAGGACACGGGTTCAATCCCTGGGTCAGGAAGATCCCCTGGGGGAGGGCATGGCAACCCAATCCAATATTCTTTCCTGGAGAATCCCATGGACAGAGGAGCCTGGCAGGCCATGGGGTCACAAAGAGTCGGACATGACTGAAGTGATTTAGCATGTACGCACACATGGGGTGAGGGAAGGGGGCACATATTTAAACAAGAGCAATTAGAAAGGAACCCCTGAGAAACAAAGAAAACAGAGCCAGTCACAGTGGAGAGAGGAGGTGGTTAGAGGGGAAAACAGGTGCACAGGCCCTGGGGCAGGGAAAAGTGGCTGGAGGGTAAGCAGTATACTTGGTAAAATGGGCAGGGGCCAGATGAGCAGGGTATGCGGTCCATGGGAAAGCCTTGGAGAGTACTAAAAACAGGAAAAGATTTGCTTGACAGCTATAGGGAAAAGCAGGAAGGAAGTGAGAATGGGAAGTCAGCGAGGGGCTGTTGCCCTCGCCCAGGCAAAGGAGCTGGCGAGCAGTGGGCAGATTAGATCGCAGGAAAGGTGAACCCATGGAGGTGGCAGATGGTTCTGAGAAGGAGCCTCAGAATCAGGGATGGCTCCTTGACTTTGGGATTTGATGGCTGGACTGTGGGGAGGCGAGGGCAGTTGGTCAGAAGGGGCTGGTGCCCGGAGAGTGGAGGGAGAGGAGGACCTGGGGCAGGGGGAAAGCTCTTCTAGACAATGCACAGGCAACTATCCAAGCTCAAGTGGAGAGGGTCACTTGGGCGAGGGGGCACCCCAGGCCCCAGGCTGGCACAGCTCTCCTCCCCAGGAGCTCTCTGCCAGTCTCGAGCCAGGCTGTGTGGGCGGGTGCTCCCTTGAGACCTGGCCTGGGGTTTCATCTCAGTGCCTCATGGACAAAGCCCTTCCGGCTGACTGGTTTGGGTGGGGGTGGGCAGCTCCTGCACTCGGTGCAGAGAGGCCTGAAGGCTCAGCCCCAAAGCCTGGGCTGGACGGGCCAGAAGGCACCCTTCTGGGGCATATTGGCATACCTTTGCCTTTGACTGAGCCCTGGGTGTCACTACCATGCCTCGTGCCCAACTGGATTGACTTCTTATTGTGAAGTAGCAGCGGCCCCCCATGTATCTGGATCAGGATGTCCAGGACAGTGGAAGTAGCAACATGCTTAGGATTTCTAACAGCAAACTCGGTTCCCCTTCGTTTCGTCATCGGTCAGCTGTGTGACCACAAACATGCCCCCTTCCCTCCCATCTCTGGGCCTTGGAATTCCCATCTGAGACACCAGGATGGAGCAGGAGGTCCTCGGGCTCCTATAGCAACAATGCCTCCAGCTTTGATTGCAGAGGTTTGGCATTAGGGTCGTGGTGTGAGCAAAGTCTGGCGGCTGCACTGTGGAAACACTTTACAGGGACCTGGGGAGCAGATGAGTGCGGGATAGAGGCCACCGGGAGCCGGAACGCCCGGGCGCCTGTGGAGGGTCGAAGGGCCCAGCTTACCACACCAGCGGTTGTGCCTGCAGGAAGCTCTCTAGACTTTTTAAAGCCTCGGTTTTGCCGTCTGCCAAATGGGAGTGATAAACATCACTGACCTCAGAGGGATGAATAACTGCTGCGGGACCATGCGGAGGCCTCAGCTCAGCCCTTGCTCATGGAAGATCTTCAGTTTCTGGTGGCTGCCCTCTCCCTGGCCCTCTCCAGTTTGCAGCCAGAATCCACATTTCAGGGGCGGGCACTTCTGCTGTTGGGGCTTCCTGTGAGAGCCACAATCCCGGGCCTGGGAGCCCTGCCAAACCTAAGTGTGGAAGCAGTGAACCCCGCCGTGGCCTTGGGGGCCAACCCACTGGCCATGGCTTTCTCAGTGTCAGTGGAGGCACGCTGGGGCTTTAACCCAAGGTGGGGAGCAGTTCTGAAATCACTCCGGTTTTGTGTTTATTTCTCAAAGAAGAGATGGGTTTTGATTTCCTATCAGCATTGATGTGGTTGCTGTTGTTGTGTTGTGTGTGTGTGTTGTAACTGCTCCGGGTTTTAGAGCTGTGGTAGAAAGTGAGGAAAATAGCAGATGCTGTATCCGTTTGCCACCAAACTGTCTTGAAATGCTATAAATATTTTCTAAAAAGACTAGCTTCCCGAGCCCGACGTGTTAGTTATCTCCTCCCCGAAAAACTGATTCCCCGAAAATTAAGACAAATCACCTCTTAAATCACTGTTGTTAACCTCAGGTGTAAAAGCCGTTACTGAGCCAGCCGCGGGCCAGGCCGACTCCGCTCCGCCTAAGTGACTCCACGCGTGCACTGAGGCCGCAGTGGCGGCAGAAGGGAAAGACCCTTGTGCTCAGCCGGGAGGCCTGGCTCGGCCACTCACTGCTGTGTGACCTCAGGCTGGTGGGCTCACCTCTCGGAGCCTCTTGTGTCCTTATCTGTGTCACAGAGACATATCACCCACCACCTCTGAGAGCTGGTGCTGCTGCTCCTCAGACGTACCCACTGGTGACCGTCAGGATTCAGCTGCGGCATTCATCACAGCTAGAGAAAACCCCTCAGCCCCCGGCCCTGTCCAGCCCCCTGGCCATGTGGAGGGCAGCCGCCAAGTCCCAGGCCCCTTGCTGCTCTCTCTCTCTCTCCCACAGAGAGAGCTGGTGAGGCTCGCAGACTCTAGCAGGCAGGCAGCAAAGTAATGCCAGTGTTTCCTCTCTCTGCGTTTGTTTTTCTGTTTAACTTCTGTTTGTGGTGAGTGAGGCTAATTTCATACTTACAGTAATCTTACAAAGTTTTTTTTTTTTTTAAGAAATGTATTTTTGCAAAATCTGTGAGTAGATTTCAAGACAAATATTAAGCGAATGGAAGGCTAGACGGCAGAAGGACATGACAGAAGCCAGAAAGACATTAGGAAACGTGGTGGGGCCGGGGGCGGGTCTGCACCCAGGGGGTCCCTTTTCCTTCCTGTTCACCTGTGTGAACTTTTTATCTCCGTTACCCTTCTGTCTCCTCGTAGAGGAGTGGCAGGGTGCTGGAGAACTTTGGATGAGATCTCTTGCGACGGCGCAGTGTTTGGAGGTGACCACTAACTCCACAACACAGTCCTCCTCTCCTGGGATCCAGGCCTTACCTCCGCCAGGTGTAGACAAGCCCCAGCAGGTATTGCGGCCCCTCCCCTCACAGAGATCTCAGTTACTCTAGGTCTTGTGTGATAGTTCATCTGACAGTCCATCTGCTTTAAACTACCTCTGTGAGTGGAAGCCACAATGGCCAGAAAATATGTGTCATGGGTTCAGGCTAGGTCTCTGAATTATATATAGGCTGTGTACCTGCAAGCAAGTCACTTGCTAACTCTGGGCCTCGATTTCCTCACCTGTAAAGTGGTGGTAAGTGGGGCTGCCTCATCTACTGGCCAGCTATGAAGGCAACGGTAGAGAGTTCTGAGGGTGATGACCAGACACGACCGTGATGTGTGCCTGTGTGCCTCCCACACCCCCACCCCATCATGGCCAGCCCAGGGCTGCGCACAGGGTACGTGCCCAGGAGGGTCTTGACCAGACCCAGAGATCATGTGCTGCCAAGGTTTCGGATCCCTTGTCCATTGTTCTTGGGGTTCCTAACAGAACATGTGTACAGGTTTCTGGTTTGGAATCCTGGCTGCTGTGAATTCAAACATTACGATCATGTCCCATCATCACCCTCAGAACTCTCTACCGTTGCCTTCATAGCTGGCCAGTAGATGAGGCAGCCCCACTTACCACCACTTTACAGGTGAGGAAATCGAGGCCCAGAGTTAGCAAGTGACTTGTTTGCAGTCACACAGCCTATAATTCGGAGACCTAGCCTGAACCCATGACATGTATTTTCTGGCCATTTTGCCTTCCACTCACAGATATAGTTTAAAGCAGATGAACTATCAGATGAACTAGCAAAAAAATCTTTATGTATCCTGCTGTTTAAATGTTATCCATTCATTCATTCATTTGGAATCTTTGTACCCGGGTAGATGAGACCTCTGAAGCCAAATGGTCTGCTTTGCATTTCAGCCACTTCCTGGCCATATGGCCTTTGGCAAATTCCTCTATCTCTTTGGCTTCCACAGTGGCTCAGGTGGTAAAGAATCTGCCTGCAATGTGGGAGACCTGGGTTTGATCCCTGGGTCAGAAAGATATCCTGGAGAAGGAAATGGCAACTCACTTCAGTATTCTTGCCTGGAGAATTCCATGGACAGAGTAGCCTGGCGGGCTCCAGTTCATGGGTCACAGAGTCGGACACAACTGAGTGACTAACACTCATTTTCTTTGTGCCTCAGTTTTCTCATCTAGGAAATGGGCGTAAATATCACATGGGGCTGTTGTGACAATTAATGGGTTAGCAGTGCCTGGCTCAGGGTGAGTTTCTCGAGGGTGAGCTGGCCATGCTCACCCCTTTGGGCAGTGCACGGGCTCCCCCGCTGTGCTGAGCACTGAGGAATCGTCGAGTCCTCTTGGCTCTGCTGCAGGCTAAGGCGAAGGTTGAGGAGAGATGGGAAGACCAAGTGGTCTGTCCTAGTGGTAGGCAGAGAGAGTCCTGCCCAGAGCCTTGGCACAAGGTAATTGTCTACTGTTCATCAGCTGATGAGCCAGCTCCCCACCGTCTGTCTGTCTGCCTTCCTGTATGTCGCTCCTCTTTGTATCCGTCCGTGCAGTGCAGTATAAACAGCCCCTCCCCGACATATAGCCACCAGGGATCTGCTTGCAGGCCTAGGGGGTGACACCCTAGCCCACCTGGAAACCCATGTATTCTGCGGCTGGAGCCTGGAGCCCAGTTTTAATCATCCTCACTCCACCACTAGATACAGATGGTTGTATTATTAATAATCATAATTAATCAGCATCCACGGAGGCTCTTTTCCCTGGCTTCAGATCCTCAGGGCAGGCAGCCCCAGGAGGTCTCTCCCCAGTCAGTCCTCACTTTACAGATTGGAAAGTGGAGTGCTCGAGGCCAGGAAGAAGGAGGTAACTCTGGGGAGTACAGCTGGGAGTGCCTCTGGGCTCACAGCCCAGGTCTGGTGATGGCACCCCCGTGTTCCTGCCCAGAAGTGGACTCTCCACAGCCCCCAACCCCAGCCCTCTGAGGTCCTAAGGCATTAGACACTGGGAGAAGCCTTCAGTGCTCGGAGTGGGAGGGCAGCACTCAACCTAGGGGGTGAACTCAGGAGTCTGGGGCCAGGAGCAGAGGAAGAAAGGTAGAATGGGAGGAAAGGCCAGGGGGAGGCAGGAATCGAGTGGGAGAGAAGGTCTGACTGCGGGAGGAATTAGCCCCTGCCCTTAGGACAAGGCGGGCAGACACAGGGCAGGAGGGGGCAGCGGCACAGGGTGGAGGGGGTGCCACATACCATGTCCCCTCCAGCCCCCACCCCAACGGTGGGCCTGGGCCTGATGCCAGCTGCTTCTCTGTTCTAAGCACCATGTCCTAGAGGTAGTGATTTAGCGCTGGCGGCAGGCTGCTTCCTGATTTATGGGCCTGCTCTGGACAGGCCCAACCCCATGAGCACAGCGGCCGCCACGAGTTCCCGCATGGTTCTGCAGATGGCCACCTGCCCACCTGCTCCCCGCACCCGCTCTCCTGGGCCCCAGAGCTGCAGGGGCCCTGCCGGTGCCTCAGAGCTCTCCATGCCCCTGCTCGGGCCCCCCGGATGCCCCGAGCGCAGCTGTGTGCTGTTCTGGGTATGAGTGTGTACACCGGTGAGCACGTGTGCCCAGGAGCCTGCAGACACTAGTAAGGGAAGTGTACACGCACGTGTGTGGCTTGTGTCAGGGTGTGATTGGGCATGCCTATGGACTTGCAGCTACTACCTCATCCTGTTTTCCTCGGATGGATGCCATCCACCCTTAACACCTGCAGACGGTGACCCGTGTGGCTGGCGGAGATGTCTCAGCCTGATCACTGGACTCATCAGTAAGACTCCACCATGGTAAACAAGTCCAGAGTGCCTCCGCCCAGGACTCCTGCGGGGAAATGGAGGTGGGATCTTTCTCAGAGCAACTCGTCTTTCTGCCATCCCTGCAGTGTGAGGCTGGGAGGGACACAGCCCGCATCCCCAGGCCCCCACGTCCTGCTCCTCAGTCACCTCTCTCCACCATGCTCACAAGCCTACACTTACTCTGGCCCAAGCCTTGGGGACAGCCTTATGTCATGGGTCAAGCAGATCAGGGCATAAGCCCAGGCTCCGTCCCCAGCATGTGGGACATGCTCCCTCTGCCTCTCTCATCCTCAGCATTTTCCCATTTGCAAAGTGGCTTTAACAGCAGCCACCTAGTGGGGTTGCTGTGAGGATTAAAGGGCTGTAAAAGCTGATAATAAGTCAAGGCCTTGCCCCGTGAAGCCTCAGTTTCCCCATCTCTGGTGGCTCAGATGGTAAAGAATCTGCCTACAGTGCAGGAAGCCTGGGTTCAGTCCCTGGGTCGGGAAGATCCCCTGGAGAAGGGAATGGCTACTCACTCCCAAGGACAGAGGAGCCTGGCAGGCTATAGTCCATGGGGTCACACAGAGTTGGACATGACTGAGCGACTATCACACACACACACAGATAATGGTAATAATAACCCTCACTGGCCATCTCATAGGGCTACTTTTAGGATCAGATGAGAAAAGGACTTTGTGAAGAGAGTGGGGTGGTGACCACAGGGCACCATGGCGTCTTCCATCTCTGAGCGCAAGACAAGGGGCTCAGGGTCCTTGGGGTTAGGTGCTGCGTGGGGATCCAGGTCAGATGCTCCATCTAAATCCCCAGCTGCCACACTCCAGCCTTGGGACATGGGCACATTACCCCATCTTCATCCACATCTCTAGGAACCGTGGACTGCTCCTCTTTCAAGCAGTCATATTAATATTAATAGTAGGTACTTTGTGGTGGGATGGAAGGACTCATGAAAAATGTGTGTCGAGCTCAGCACAGAGCTTAACACAAAGTAAACGCTCGAGTCAGCAGTATTTGTTCTTATTTTTGCCAGCTTTATTGCCAGGCAGGTGGACACTAAGTTCAGAAACACAGGTGAATGATGTATTGGCATCATATTACAATAGAATCTGTGTTTTGAGACTTTGTCTCCATCAGTCCCTACCCAAGAAGAGTTAGGGTGCCTCTTTAGGGCAGTTTGCAGGGGCTGTGATGAAACTGCACCCTAGCCTGCAGGATGGTGCCCTAAGGTGGAAGGTGGTCAGTGCTGACCTCTGCTGCCTCCTGGGAATCAGGGTGCCAGGCCCCCCACAACTCCCTGGCTCTCCAGTGGGAGTGCGGCAGACATGTCTAGACCTGCCTGAACTGCACCCTCGCTGCCAGAAGCCCTGAAAAGAGGCCTGGAGCAGGACTTGACGTTGTCCCTGAGTCAGGTGAGGACCGAAGACCCCACGGCCAGCCAGGCGCTCACCCTGCTAGCTGCAGACTGAGCCCATGGGCAACCCCATCACACGTGGGCTTCCTGACCTGTGTTCTGCCTCAAACTGGCTGACGGGGTCCAGGAGAGGGGCCAAGTCCCCATCGTGCAGAAGGAATGAGCCCCTGCACCCAGGGCAGGGTGGGCAGGCACAGCCAAGGCAACAAGCGCTCAGAGGTGGTGGGCCAAGGTGGGCCCAGATAGGCAGGGCAGAGAGGAGGCAGGCCAGACTGGAGCCAGACCTTAAAGGAGGAGGGGACTTAGCTCACTGAAGGGACAGCACTTCAGAAGGACAGACGTGTGTGGCAAAGCTTTGGAGTCATTCCTGGGGAAAGGCGTGCCCTCTCCCATAAGACATCTGGGCCGCTCTGGTCCAGATGGCCTCGCCTGTCAGTGACCAGTGGCCATGGGGTGAAGCAGATGGCCAGGGAGGGGGGGCCACCCTCAGGCCTGAGCCAAGAGAGGCCAAGTGGCCCACACAGGCCAGAGCCCGAGACCTTGGCACCGGCCACTCGGAGCTCTCGACTCGAGAGTTAATGATTCATTTGTGGCCAATTTCTGCTGGCCTTTGCCTGGAAATTCCCAAGCCTGCCCCTTCCCTTGGCTCCGGGAGCTCCAAGAGTACAGTCTCATTTACACTTGGCGGAGGACATCTCCCCCACTATCCAGGGAATGGCTTTTACAATTACAGCTGTAGTGATGCTGGTTAGCCCTTAGGAGGAACTGATTCTGACCTACAGGCTGGGGGCTGGGGTGCTTGTTGAACTGTAGTCAAGTTAGAGGCCCCTCTCTGACCCCCTGGGTGAGGTGCTGATGAAAGGAGCCCTGTTTGCATTCATGGTGCTCCAGGCTGAGTGCAGAGCCGATGCAAACAGAAACCAGTCTGGTGTAACGTGGAAAGTGTGACAACAGTTACAAAGGGGGACAGAGAGCTTGACCTGGAGTAGGACTTGGCTGTAGGAAAGAAAACAATAATATGTGCAAAGGCCCCAGAGCGTGAATGGACAGGGGAGATTGAGTCGTTCTTCTCTGGCTGGAGCAAAGAGGCTGTAAGAAACATCTGGAAGTTCAGACACAACTCCCAGGTGAAGGACTTAGACTTGGGGGTTTGGCAGTGGGAGGTGCTGGCAGTGGGGAGTCAGGGCTGCTGCCTGAATAGGGATAGATGTTATGATTGGAATTTGGGGGGGGTCACTTGCCCATATGAGTCTTGATTCTGCCGGTCAGCAAACCTCCCTTGACAGCCTGCTCTGTGCCCACTCAGGCCCAAGCCCTACACAGGTGTGGTGGTGGATGAGAGGGAACAGATCACGTGCAGCACTCCAGGTGGGGTGGCAGGGACCCGGCAGAGCCGCGTGCTGCTGACAGATGTACGGGTCTGTGCTGACATTTTCAGACTCGCTGAGCCCCATTGTTCCGAGTCTTCAGGTGAGCATGTGGCATGTTCAGGTCATCTTAAGGAACTGCATGTTCCTGACAGACTGGAGAGATAGCCTGGAGGCTAACCCTGTCCCCTCAGACCGCATGGTCTTCCTGAAGGTCGAATGGGTATCTGTCACTCTGCACGTGCACAAACTGAGGCCCAGAGAGGCCAAGGCTGATGATGGTGCTCGGGGCCGTGGTCTCCCAGTCCTTAGCTGACTGTATGTATATCACCTCCCACATCCTCCTCCACCCTGATGCAAATTTAAGAATATTTCCCCAAACCAGGCAAAATATACAGCAGCCTGGTCCTCCAGGTTGAAAAGTCCCAGGCTTGGGGAGGGGGCTTCCGTTACATGTCTTTTCAACTTTGCACATTCAGTTTCTTCTGATTATTTCTTGACAGTCCCAGGCGTTGGTGGTAAACAGCCACTCTCCCCAGAATGTTTCCCCGCGACAGCAGCTTTCTCTGGAGAGGGTGCTATCAACACTTGGCAGGGCCTCCTCCCAGCTCCCGGCTTGGGCTCCTGAGCAAGGAGAGCTCCTGAAAGGCGTTCAAGAATGCCGTGCTCTCCGGGGGGGCTGGGACTGCAGGGTCCTGGCGGGCGTGGGCCTGGCCTCTTTGTTCCCTGCAGCAGCCGGCAGCCTGGCCTGGCCTCAGAGCCTCAGATGGCCCCTGGTTGTGGACGGTCCCTGAGCGGAGAGGTGGGGCGGTATCGAGTGTCCGCTGGCTCCCACAGCCCTGGTGCCCTGGTCCTTGGCACAGCTCAGCGACAGGAGGGAGCCCGAGGACAGCTCTGCCAGGCCTGTCTGAGGCTGGGAGAGCAGCGCTGCCCCGGCCCTGCAGCCTCCGTGGCCTGCGTCACGCGCTGGCTTAGGTGTCCTGAGTCAGAGCCAGGAAATGGATCTGCCGTGCGAGGGTGGAGGTGCTGCTGCCCCGGGCAGCTGGGGTGAACCCCAACCTCCTGCCCGTCAGCGTCAGCGCTCAGTGGGGGCCTGGCCTCATGCATCACTCCCCTGGCCTGGCCTGGATTTGACCAGGGCCTGGAAGAGAGGCTGAGGTGACGGCCGGCTCCCTGCTCCACACACTGTGGCCAAGCCCCTGAGCCCACATGGCCAGTATCTGCGGGGCTGTTGACAGGATGGAATGCTCAACTTAGGCTCAGCGAGGCTGCGGACCTCTGCCGGGGCTGTCCAGCTTTCCTGGGATGCCCTTCCCAGGTTTGTGCTCTGGGTGAGAATTTACCCAGGAATGACTTCGGTGGCAAAGCCTTCCTTAACAACCCCACTGCAGCCAAAGTGGTTCCCTTTTCCTTGGGGCCACCCTCGGAGTTGACCTCCACAGCAGCTCCTATCACAACGTAGCGTAACCACGTTTTCCTTCAAAGGGCTCCCTCCCACCTTTGCGTGAGTGCTTTGAGGCTGATTTATCTGTGCACCTTGCATGCCTGATACATACTAGATGCTCAATAAGAGCAGGCTGGATTTAATGAAGGGGGTTCCTGAGAGCGGTATCAGAGTGTCCTTTTGTTAATAACGTGGTGAAAATGGTGGGGGGCAGTCAAGTGAGAGGCTGACTGCTCCCCACCCCCCACCAGACCCCCTTCTCAGCCTCTGCCTGCCTGAGTAGTAGCTGGGGGCTGCAGCGGCCCCCTCCCCGCTTCCACGCAGCCAGAGCCTTCCTTGCCAGCAGGAGTCGGCTCCCTGGGCTGCCCGTGTGATCACTCTCCAGAAAACACCCCAGTGGAAACTGCATGAATGATTGATAAGAGCTGAGAGCTGTTTAATTTTTCCCCCTGTTTAATGGCTATCAATAATTTAATACGCTCTCTGTATGTTTTTAAGAAATAGCACCCATTTCGCCGTCTCCGGTTTAGCGGGCTAAATGATTTAAGTGTTGGAAATGTGCTCTGAGGATGGAGGTTTGAGAGTCAGAGGAATCTGGGGGCTGGTGGGGTTAGGGGGAGGTGGGTTCAGAGCCAGCCAGCAGCGTCTCGGCCTGGGTGAGTGGGTGGGTGTGTGTGTGTGTGGGTGGGTGTGTGTGTGTATATGTCTGTGTGTGTGTGTGTATGTGTGTGTGAAGGTGGGAGGGAGGGGGCGGGTAAAAGCCAGTGCCTTTCTGCTAAGAGCAAGATAATTGCTTTTCCGGGTCTCGCTGAGCAGCAGCTGAACAGCTGTCAACTCACCCCCTCCCCAATGCTGAGCTTTTCTGGATAACTCTGGGGGGCCGAGGGGCACAAGGAGGGAGCGGCTGCCGGTACCACCATGGGTTAGAACCGCCCTCCCCCTGACATCTCTGCCCCTCCTAAAGCTGTTAAATCATTTTTATTTTAATGATGCAGTTAGTCTCCTGCCAGCCGCATCTTCCAGATAGGGTAGGGGAGGTGTGGAGTGTGGGGCTCAGAATCACTCATCTCAAGGCCCAAAGGGACCTGGAAGGTCATCTGCCGGTGTTCCCCTCAAACTTTACAGATGCGCAGGATCACCTGGGAGGGCTTGTTAAAAATTTAAATTTCTGGGCTGCGTTCCAGACCCACAGACTTCCATTCTCAGGGGAGAGGCCTGGGAGGCTGTGGGTTTCACGAGCAGCCCCGGTGATTCTTATCATCAGAGGAGTTTGGGAAATACAGAGTTCAGCTCCAGTTCCGACGCTTCCTGTGCGCTCACAGCACCACTTGGCCACTGCATCGGCTTGCACGCCTCTGTGGACAGGGCCCTCACCACTCTGAGACGGCACACCCGCTTGGGGAAGGCGTGCCCCAGTTCAGAGCTCCTTCTGTCATTAGTCTGGACCCAGCCAGCTGCCCTCACAGGCTCCTCACACCAAGTTACCTCTGCCACAGGACAGACCGAAGCTGACCCGCAAATAGCCGGGTCTCCATCTCCCATCGTGAACGCTCTGGCTTCTCTGAGCCTCCTTGTTGGGCAAGGAGCTTCCTTTCTTAGTGAAAGAATCTGGGTACCAGGGAAAGCATGAGGGTGGAGATGGACTCTCCCCTCCAGGCCTGAGCACCCCCTTCCCAGGGGCAGGTGGGTGACAGGGTGCAGTGGCCTGCCATCGATGACCTGCAGTGGCCACACCCGCCTGCTTGTGGCAGGGACTCTGAGGAGGCAGAAAGATTCCCTGGCCTTTCAGGGGCCAGCCCTCCCACAGGAAAGAAAAATGTGACTCATCAGAGACTGTTGACTAAGCCGATCTCTGGGATAAGAGTGGAGGGGGCTGAGGTTGGAGGGGGCTACCCCAGGGCCACACATCCATTGAGGACAAAGCTGGAACTGCAGAGATGGAATAGGAGGCCCAGAGAGGGGCATCTAGGACCGAGGCCCTGGTGCCCACCTGAGTCACAGTCACGGAGTCAGTGTATGGAAGGATTTTAGCAGAGCTGATGCCCATGTGTCTGACATTACCACTCTCCACTGTTTTGGCAGAGATGCAGTGCTGACTGCCCGTCGGCCCTGCTGTGCACTTTATTTCACTAGATAATTAAGAGGGAAGGAGTAGTACCCTTTCACAGGTGTCACCATCTGGCTACAAATGGGTGGCTCCTTAAGTCCTCCCCCTCTTTGTAAACCCTCTTTGTACCCCCAAATTTAGCCTTGCCCTTGGTCTACCTGGGAGAAACTGGGTTCCCAGGAGATGGTGACATATGACCCTTCTTGTGATCACCAGTTCTCCCTGTTCCCCTTCATCCCCAAAGCCTGGCTGATCATCACAGCTCCACTGTGGAGGTTGTGACCCTAGGGGAATAAATAGGAAAAGGGGTGCCCCCTAACCCTACAGGGCTCCCACTTGGAGAGTTCCAAGAGCTGGGGAGACTGAAGGGACAGACTTAAATCTGTGCTCAGGAAATTCCAGCTCCAGAGAGATAGTTGTATGAATATGGATACTCGGGCAAGGCCAAGGGCAGTCAGGGAAGGCTTCCAGGAGGAGGTGCTTCCTGCCCTCAAGCTTGAAGCTGGGCAGGAAGGGAGGGGCCTCCCCAGCACAGAGGTGTAAGGTGGCACTGTGAATGTGCAGAGGAGAGTGAGGTGAGGCCAGCAGGCCAGGGCGGGGCTGGATCTTGGCTGCCTGGGCAGAAAGCCATGGAAGGTTTGTTTGTTTTTAGCTTCAGCTGAAGTATTACATCCATGCTGAAACAGTGTGTATATGCTAAGCATAGCTCAACAAATTCTCACAAAATGAATACCCTCATGTGACCAACATATAGATCAAGAAACAGAACATTCCAGATCCCCTAGAAGCCCCCCAACATACCCCCTTCCAGTCATTGCTCCCCCGCAAGGATAATGACTACATTATCCTTACAATATCAACAGTATACTATAAGTTATCTATTACTGCCCCCAAAACCACCCCGAAACTTAGTGGCTTAAACAACTGCCATTTATTATGTCTCGTAATTCTGTGGTTTGCCTGAGCAGTCCCTTTGCCAGTTTCCCTTGGGCTTATGTGACTCCAGTCACCCGAAAGGCCGGCTGGACAGGATGGTCAAAGATGGCCTCAGTCACATCTGGCAGGTTGTGCTGGCTATTGGCTGGGCAGCCTCAGTTCTCCTCCACCCCCCAGTAGGGTAGACTGGCTTCCTTCCCTGGCCAGGCCACATTCCAAGAGGGCCCAAACCAGAAATAGCAGGATTTCTTGAGACCTAGTTTCTGTAAGTCACAAAATACTACTTTCACCAAGTCCTGTTGGTCAAAACAAGTCTCGTGGTCAGCCTGGATTCAGGGATAGAGGATAGGCTCCACCCTTTTTAAAAAATATTTATTTTTACTTATTTATTTGGCTGCACGAGGTCTTAGTTGCAGTACACGGGATCTTCGATTTTCATTGGGGTATATGGGATCCCTTGGTTGCAGCACGTGGGGTCTAGTTTCCTGACCCAGGATTGAACCCAGGCTCCCTGCATTGGCGTTGCAGAATCTTAGCCACCAGACCACCAGGGAAGTCCCTGGACTTCGCCTTTTGATAGGAGCAGCTGCAGAGAATCTGGCCATATGTATTTAGTCTACCCCAGGCTAGAGTAGTTTTGCCTATTCTTGTTGCTGTTGTTCAGTCACTAAGTCATGTCTCACTCTGCTACCCCATGGACTGCAACATGCCAGGCTCCTCTGTCCTACACAATGTCCCAGAGTTTGCTCAGATTCTTGTCCATTGCATCGGTGATGTTATCTAACTATCTCATCCTCTGTCATCCCCTTCTCCTTTTGCCTTCAATTTTTCCCAACATCAGCGTCTTTTCCAATGAGTCGGCTCTTCGCATCAGGTGATCTTTAAATAAGTGGACTCCTTAAGTATATTCTCGGTGCTTCCCTATTAGTGTAGTGGGAAAGAAAGCAGGAGACATGGGAGACATAGGTTCGATCCCTGGGTCAGGAAGATCTCCTGGAGGAGGTCATGGCAACCCATTCCAGTGTTCTTGCCAGGAAAATCCCATGGACAGAGGAGCCTGGAGGACTATATAGTCCACAGGGTTGCAAAGAGTCAGACAGGACTGAAGTGACTGAATACACAAGTATATTATCCATTGTATCTGGCTTTTTTGGTCAACATTATGTTCATAATATTACCTGTATTGTTGGATATAGTTGCAGATTATTTGTTTTTGTTGCTGTGTTGTATTTCATTGTGTGGATACACTGATTTATCCGTTCTACAGTTGATGACCATTTGTGAAGTTTTCATTCTTGGGCCGTTTTGACTAGCACTGCTGTGAACATTCTAGTATGCATCATTGGGTGACCACATGCACACATTTCTGTGGAGCTGAAAATGCTGGGTTGAGGATAGACCACAGGCTAGGGGATGCATGCGAACTGTTCAAGGTGGTGCCCATGACATGCCCCACCAACCCGTGTTTGGGAGGCCCAGAAGACCTCTGTGGAGGACAGTGAAGTGGTTAATGGGGGTTTTGGAGAGGCCCCCCAGCTGAATGTGGGCTGGAGAGGTGTCTCTGACCCCAGGGTTCCCTGTAATGTCCCCTCTCTGGCCTGCCTCTAGCCTCAGGCCTCCTGGCTGGGAAAGGAGGACCATCAGACCAGATGGCTCTTTTCTGAGTTTGATCTTCATTACTGCACTTTTTCCTATCCCACAGCCCTTCTACTGCCCTCCCTCTTTTACCCAGAGTCCGCCTTCTACAGCTAGCCTCATCCCCCAACAATCAGGGAAGCTAGGTGCCTGCATGAACTGACACATGAGGATGCAGGAGGTGGAAGGGACTGCCGTGGCTGCCTCCAGGCAGTGGACAAGACAAGGAGATTTGGGCTTAATTTCTGGCCTGGCTCTTTCTTGCAATGGGACCTTGGGAACCCTGCAATGGGAACCCTTCCCTTATCGGGACCTCAGTTTCCTCATATGTGAATTGGCAGAGAAGGGAGTCCACCTCCCCAAGCCTCTTTGGTCTCACCACCCTGAACTCTGGGTTCTGGAATCTAACAGGGGCAAGGGTATGAGGAGGCCCGTGGAAAGCTCAGCAGGCTTCTGGACTTTAGGGCATATGTCAAATGGCCCATTTTGTTCAACTTATTTACTGACTGTCTTCACTGCCCCACTCATCCATCCATCCATCCCTCCATTTATCCATCCAGCAGTCGCTGTGGCCTTGTGAGCCTCAGAGGACAGACATAAACTAGACCTCATTCCTGATGACCAGGAGCTCTGCTCACAGGGGAACCCGGCCAATAGAAAGCTGGGGCTGGGGGGAGGGCAGGGAACATGGTCAGCTGGACCCAAGCCACTGCAGGATGAACAAAGAAAGGAGCAGCAGGTCAGTGAGGGCTCCATGGGAACTTCTGAGCAGAGTGGGGCTTTGAAAGACAGAAACATATGGGAAAGGGCTCCAGACAGAGTACCCGGCTTATCCAAAGGATGGGGTTCCAGGGGGCTAGGCTGACCCAGACAGAGTACCTGGCTTATCCAAAGGATGGGGTTCCAGGGGGGCTAGGCTGACCCAGACAGGGTACCCGGCTTATCCAAAGGATGGGGTTCCAGGGGGGCTAGGCTGACCCAGACAGAGTACCCGGTTTATCCAAAGGATGAGGTTCCAGGGGGCTAGGCTGACTGCAACACAGTGGTGGGTGTCCCAGCATGGCTGAAGCTGCAGGACAGGGTACAGAGAAGCTGACCTTGGTGCTGGGGCCAGTTCTGGACCTCTGACCTTTACTTGGAGTGGAGGAGGGGGACAGCATCCAGTTATCCAGTTTCTAGGGTGGCTCCACTTCTGTGGGCCTGCTCAACTCTCGGAGATGGCCAGAGGGGCCTGGGCAGGCAGGACCTAGAGGTGGGTGAAGAGGGTCGGGGCCCTCAGGCTCAGGCTTGGAGCTCACTGCACCCTCTCCTCTCTTCCACAGGACCTGCAGCAGCTCTGCTCAGCCAGGTTGGACTGCTGGGGCTACAGCTTCCTTCCCCTGTGACTGCCTTTTCCTGACACCCTTAGCAGCCTCCAGTCCCCGTGGTCAGCAGAGACCTTGGCAGGTAAGCAGAATGAGCTGGGCCCTGACCCTGGGTGTCTGCAGGTGTGGGACTCAGTCCAAGCGGCTGGTGCTGTTTCAGGGCCTAGAGAAGCGGGAGCTGGGCTGTCATCACTGAGGAATTAGGGGAAGGGGTTTATTTCTTAATTTTCACTTCTCCTTGGCATCCTCCTTTCAGAGGGAGCCAGAGAATGGAGGGTTGTGGGAAGGGATATACCCTAGTCTGGCACTTGAACTTCAGGTTTTATCCAGTTGCCAACTCCCAGTGTAGTGTTGGGTAGCCCTGTCCCTTCGCTTTTGAAAGCCTCCGTTTTCTCATTTAGCTCATGAAAATAATAATAATATCTTCTAACATTCTGAGCACTTAACTGTATGCCAGGCACTGTGCTAAGTACTGTGTAGTTATTCACTCTTTTCATCTTCATCACAGCCCTGTGAGGTGGGTGCTGTTATCCTTCCCATTGTACAGGCGAGAAAACTGAGGTTTGTGGTCTGAAAGGAGCATGCCCAAGGCCGCACTCCTGGCTGAGCCCCCATGGGGTTCACTTCCAGGTCTGTGTGGCTCCAGTGCGCCACGTCCTGACCTCTGGTTCATTCTGCCCCTGGCCTTGCCCCCTCTCTGCTGGTCTTTTCTTGTGGGTGGGCATCAAGAGATCATGGGTGTCCTCATTTGGCTGGTGGGAAGCATGAGGTTAGGAAGGCTGCCATGATGTGGGATGAGATTAACACTGGAGTTTCATGTGAGTATGGGGAGGCTGGAATCTAGGAAATCTTGGAGAAGGTAGCCCAAGTTATGATCCAGAATGTCTCTGAGAGGACTAAGATTTTCCTGAGAAAGAAGACCATTTATAGTTACACGTGAACATGAGGTTTTTCATCTGAAAGTACAGATACACATACAAGTCTCAGAGGGGTCTTCTACCCCATAGTCATACCTGTGTCCATGAACACGTGTACATGTGTACTCTACACAGGCAATGTGTGCTTGTAAACCTGTCCCTACATGCTAAGGGGCTATAGATGTGCGTGCACACACAGCCATGAGTGGTTGTGTGTGCACAGATACATACAGAAACCTGCAGAGGCACACTCCCTCTCATGCGTATACACACAGACCTCACTCGTGCACACTATAGACACACATGTGCACAGACTTGCTGCACACGTATGCTTATAGAGGCACGTTCACAAACTTCTGTGTTGACTCTTTACACAGATACACAGACACAGGTTCTCAGGACACATGGTATCTCCACATACACACAGGGATGTACTCACATGCATACACAGGGAGGGATGTGTTCCAAGGAGAAGGGACCATGGCACAGGGGGCATGAGTTCTGACTGGTATGTTCTCTGGTGAGGGAAGAGATCTGGGAAGAATCCCCAGGAGGTGACAAGTGAGCTGAGCATTGGAAGGCAGGGAGAAATTTGCTAGGTTGATATAAAGGAGAAAAGAGAAGCCCAAGCAGAAGGTCCGGCTCTTGCAAAGTCCCAGAGAAATCAAAGTTTGTGGCTGATTCATGTTGACGTATGGCAGAAACCATCACTATTTTGTAATTATCCTCTAGTTAAAGAAAAAAAGTTCATTTATTGGCCCTCTACTTCCTCTCCCAACATGTCCACCAGAATCTCCTAGAATCAGGTCTGGCTAAATAATTTGCAGGGCCTGGTTCAGAACAAAATTGTGGAGCCTGTCACTCAAAAATTATTAAGGATTTCACGATGGTGGCCATAGAACATTAAACCATGAGTAGGTCCTTTTGAGCCTGGGGCCCCAGGCAACTGCCTATGAAGCCAGCACTGCCTAGAATAAGTGAAGAACGGACTTCACATGCAGGCTCCGCCAGTCACTGACAGACCCAGTGACCTTGGGCAGGTCCCGCATCGCCCTGTGAGACTCATCTGTCCAAGGGAGAGATGTTGCCCTCTCCACCAGCTGCAGAAGCCCCGGTGGAGCCAGCATCCAGCTCATCTCAAGCATCTGGGGACGGTGGCTTCGGGGAGGGTGGGATGCCAGCCCCACCCCCAGCAGGCAGTGGTGTCCAGGGGTGTCCCGGTGTGCACTGTCTGCCTTTGAGCCCTGTCCCTACACACTTTGGAAACCTGGTGTTTGTGTGCTTTGCCTAATCCACAAGGGCAGAGGGGGTTGGGGGCTGCTCTGTGTTTTATTTGCAGAGCCTTCTGCCTCATTGCCCCTTGCCTGCCCTTCTCTGTTTGGCAAACTCACTTCTGTGGGCCAGATGCTATGGAGCCTTCTCTGACCCCAGGCCTGCCCTCCTGACCTCCGCCCTGTGACCCGCTCCGGTAGCTACAATGACCTGTTACTGTAGAGTTCTTTACAGTGTGTAAGCTCTTTCACACCCCATCAGGCCATTGAGAAAGCCCTTGAGAGGTCCTATGCCCTTTGCCAGACTGGAAAACAGAGGCCCAGAGTTGCAATCCCTAGCCTAGCTCCCGGGCTGAGGTCAGGCCTACCTCGGGAAGGGATATAGACAGTGGCCACAGAGGGTGGCACCTAGGCTGTGTTCCGAGGCAGCTTCCCATTTCAGCATTTTGGAAGACGGGCTCTCCCAGCCCCTTATCCAGGAGAGGCCCCGCAGGTGCTACGGCTGTTGAAGAGGACCCAGCGGGCTGAAGGTCTCTTCAGCTGAGTACACAAGCCCCCAGACCTACCCACCACTGGGAGTGGCTTGGCCCGCTTCCCTCAGCCTGGCAAAGTGGAGCCAGGTCTGGGTCATGACAGCCAACCCAGCTGGACACAGAAGAATGTCTAGTCAGGGCCATGACAGCTGCCCCCCCGGCTGGCACTTCATTAAAGGTACTCAGCACACCTTTGGTGGATGAGTGCAGAGGGCATGGATGTGGTGAAAGGTATGGACTCCGAGCCTTGGCATTGGGGTTTTCCAGACTCTTCACACTCCTCTCTTTGTAACTTTAGAAGCGTGGCTTAATCTCTCTTTGCCTCATTTCTTCATCTGTAAAATAGGGATAATAATAGAACTAACCCCACTGAGTTGTGAGGAATTCAATAAAGTCATCCACATAAACCCTTGCTGCAGTGCCTGGGATGAGGTTAGTGCTCCACGGCATTGACGGTACGCAAGCAGGTGGGGCTGAGTGATGGGGCTGATCCCCAGGGCTGTGGGCACACAGGGAGAGACGTGGTTGGATTGTCATTTCAGAGAGGCTGTAGGGGGACAGCGGGGGTTGGGGTGTCACATGAGGCAGTTCCAAACAGCTGTGGATGAGAGCTCTGTAGGCAGGGACCTGGGTTGACAGCCCCTCTAGCCCTGAGTTTGTGGCTTCACACTGACAGCATGAACACCATCATCTGTCAGTCAACACGTTTCCAGGGCTACATGGCACAAGGCAAGTTTGGGGCTGGTTTAGACGACGTTGAGTGCCAAGCCCAGCTCATGGCGGGCCTGGCCGTGGCCACACAGAGCTTGAATTCCAGGGTCCCCATGTGGCGTGCATGTCAGTCTCCAGCGCCAGCTGGGAATGCACAGACTCCTTTCCCTCCTTGGAATTCACTGCCAGCAGTCCAGGCCTGTCCACCCCCAGCCTCTGCAGCCAGCACTGACCCCTCACCCAACCTGAAGCTGGAAATACAGTCCACAGCCCACTGGTCGTTCCTCCCCGAGGTGGGGGACCCTCTGGGTCAGCAAGGTGGGCCATTGTCCCCCCAAGCCCTTCGAGCAAAGTTTTAGTTCAAGCCTCAGTCCTGCTGCAGACCTGCTGTGTGACCTTGGACAAGTCACCGTCCCTCTCTGAGCAGCGGTTCATTGGTCTGTAAAACCAGAGGCTCTGCTGAGACAGGTCAGGGTTCACAACCTGCAATATTCTCAAACATCTCAACAACCCAGGGACACTCGGATTATCCCACCTGTAGATGAAGAAGCTCAAAGCTCAGTCGGGTTCGACTCTTTGCGACCCTGTGACTGTATAGTGCCTGGAATTCTCCAGGCCAGAATACTGGAGTGGGTAGCCTATCCCTTCTCCAGTGGATCTTCCCGATCCAGAAATCAAACCGGGATCTCCTACGTTGCAGGCGGATACTTTACCAACCGAGCTATGACAGAAGCCCCAAAGCTCGGAGAGGTTTAGAAATATACACAGGGTCACAGTGCTATCCGTGAAGCTGAAATTCAGCCCAGTTTTACCTGACACCATAATATGTGTTTTCCCCACTGCTTCTGTCTCTGGTAGCCACAGGTATGTTTGCTGGTGAACCATTCATTCCATCGGTCATAGTGGGTTGAACACTTACTGGGCTCCGGCACTGGGCTAGGAGCTGGCATTCACAAGTGCCTCTTTGAGTGCTGGGTGAGCACAGCCCTGGACTTGAACGGAGGTCAACGGAGTCTACAGAGCAGTGTGTGCTAGGTGGAGGCTCTCAGCAGGTGAAGGCAGTAGGAAATGGGAGGGACAGCTCTTCCCTTGTGCTGGAGGAGGCAGGCAGGGGAGACTGCCTGGAGGAGGGGTCTAGATCCCTACACAGAGGAGTGAGGAAACAGGGTCTTCCTGGGGTCTCTGCACAACTTGGTGGGATTGGTCAGGAGTCTTCTGGGAGAGGACACTTCATTCAGCCACACCTGGGAGCAGGTACTGAGGCAGCTCCCAGGGGCCATAGAGTTTGACCTTGATCCTGCAGATTACAGGGAGCCAAAGGGGGCTGTGGGGCAGTGGCAGCTCCTCTGTGAAGGCCAGGAGCTGGGACTGGCCTTGGCCTGGAAGCAGAGGCTCACAGCTCACCCAGAGACAGTGGCAGAGGGGAGGGGCAGCGCTGGGGGCTTGTGTACCCCCGCTGGCTGAACCTCCAGCACACTGAGTCCTCTTCAGCAACCCAGGCACCTTGGGACCTCTCCTGGGCTAGCAGCTGGGCCTCTTTCCCAGAGGGATGCCAGTCTGCCCAAATGCTGAAGTGGGAAGCTGCCCTGGAGCAGAGCCCAGGTGCCGCCCTCTATGGCCACAGTCTGCATCCCTTCCTGATACAGGCCTGACGTTAGCCCAGAGGTGGGGCTGGAAGGGAGCCATGAAAAAACCTGTCCAATGACATGGTAGACACAGAGAGACCCAGAGCCCAACCCAGAGTCACACAGCATCATCACAGCAGTTGCAGGAGGCTGCCAGCCTAGACAGGAGGCATCCTTTTAGGGGGTGAAAGGATGGTCCCCTGGTTCTCCCAGAGTCTGGTGGGAGCCTTGCTTTGTCTGTGGTGTGTGGGGCTGCCCTTGTACCCCAGGGACCACTGGCCTCGGCCACCAGCAGGGCTCTCTGAGGACAAGCAGGGATTTGGTGAACTACACCAGGAAGGATTCCTTGGGTGTTACTCACAGCGGGTGCTTTTCCCTCCCTGTGGTGTTTGCTCACCACCCCTCTCTGAGCCCTAGAGTTTGTTTTCCTCTGGTCCGGGAGCCACATACTCAGGGTGAGGGCAGCCACACCCATGCCCCATGTCCCCGGTCCAAAGGCTCCGTGACCTTGCGGGCAGGGAGCAGACACTGGGTGGAGCTGTGAAGGTGGCCTCTTTACTTGAATCATAGCATCTCCGTCGCGTGGGGGAGGAATGGCCTTAGGAAATCACCTGGTCCACCCCCTCATGACCGATGGGGAAACTGAGGCTCAGAGAATGGAGGGTGCACCCCAAAGGAGCCCAACATGGCACTGCAGGCTTTCAGCTGAGCTCGCTGCCACCCTAAACTGTGTGGCGGATGTGGATGCCAGCAGGGCCCAAGTCCTACAGCTGATGTGACCCATCTGTGGGGCGTGGTGCTTGCAGAAAGGCAGGACCCACCCCTGAGGGGCTGGGGGTGCAGAGTGGGGGCCCTGGGAAGTTCTGGGGATGTGGAGAGCAGAGCAGGGCGCCCTCAGACCTGGCTCTGTGAAGGCCTTGTTTGTATTCCGCCTCCTGTAATCACCAGCTCCTGCTAAGGCCTGCGACCCTTATTATTCTCCTCGCTTCTGTTTACGCTGAGAGCCCAGTGGGGTCTGGAGGTTGTAGGCCCGGAGGCCAAGGCAGAGAGAATGCTCCAGAGTCAGGCTCTGATCAGAAAGCTGACAGGATGCAAGGGGTGCGGAAGGAAAGTGGACTCTGGAAACCTGAGGCCACCCGTGTCCCCTGTCAGCCCCCTTCGCCGAGCCACAGCAGGGTGCCCAGAGACCAGTCTGCAGGAGGCTTTTGGATCTGTAGTTGCTAGGATGAGTTCTCAGGGTCCCCAAGAAGGGTTCCAAGTCAGGGAGGGCTTCTTGGAGGAGGTGGAGTTCTAGCTGGTTCCTGAAGAATGGACATTATTGTGATCTGAAAGCATTCCAAACACAGGGATCAGCTGGGTCAAGGCTTTGAGGCAGGCACTCTGGGGACAGATCAGTCGTGCCAAGAGTGGGCAGTGAAGGAAATAAGGTTGGAGATGCCCCCTACAGGCCAGATGGCAGAAGAAGGAGGAAGTTTGTACTTGTTTCTAACTTGTTAAACATCCCTGAGAGATTCCCTTCTCCGTTTCTGTGCCTGTTTGCCTCAGATCTCCTCGGAGTTCCAGGCAGGCCACAGCAGGCCAGGGCCGCAGTGGAAGAGCCTACCTTTGGGGAGGGTGTGAGCAAGTGCCAGGGTCCTAGGCTTCCCCCGGGAGCTGGGCAACTGGCCAAGGATTCCAGGGGACCCAGGCTTTGCCAGAAGTTTTCCCCAGCCAGGGAGGATAGGGGACTCAGCCCTTAGGGAACTCTCCTGCTTGCTAAAAATCCAACTCCCAGAGTAGACTACGAAGCTGAGAGTCTGAGGGGGAGGTGGGCTGAGCAATGGGCTTCCTCTCCTTCCTGTGACCAGTTTCCTCTTTCCTTCTAGGGAAGGTGTGTGGGGCAAGGTGGGAGTAGATGACCCTGCCCTAGACGTTGGTCTGGCTCGGAGCCTGACGGAGAAGGGGCTGCCCTCTGAGCTATATGTGCCTGTGGGCTGCTGCAGGAGCTGTGGGTGCAGGATGCCCCCTTGGGTGCAGCCCCTCCCCATAGCCAAGGGCTCAGCCCAGGTTGTGTTCACGACCCACAGCATCCTCCCTCTCACCCTGCCTATCAGCAGAGCAGCACCTAGGGGCCCTTGGCCTATTGGTACCCAAGATTTCACACATCCCCCCAGTACTTTGCACAGCAGCTGCTCAAGCTTCATCAGCTTGGGGCTGGTCCGGGGTCCCACTCAGGAAGCCTTGAATTCATTTCCCGGAATAATACAACAGCCCATCCACACCAGGAAGGGCGAGCTGGCCTCATAGCAAAGCTTCTCCATGACCCCTGGCTCCTGTACCCTCAAAATAGTAGGTGGGCTTCTCAGGGGCCCATTTTCCAGGGGGGAATTAGAATCAGAGAAGAGAAGGCATGAGACTTGGCCAGGGTCATGGGGCCAAGGCAGGACTCACCTTGAATTCCAGGTGGTAGTCAGACTCCTTTTGGGATGGAGCCAGGGTTTTCTGCTCAGGCTTACATGCAAATGGGCCAGGGTCAGGAAGAGGGAGTGGAGGAGGAGAGCTTCTGGGGGGCGAGGAGCTCAAGGGAGAGGCCCCGAGTCAGTCTCTCCTCCTTGGTTCCAGTTACTCTAATTGGCGGATCCGCCAGTGGCGCTGACATTTACCTGGTAGGGAGGCAGGCCTCATCCCTCTCGAATCAAGATGCTAAAAATAACCGGGTCCAGCTTCCCAGGGCCCCTGCCCAGCTATCGCCTGCCTGCCTGCCTCGGCGACCTTTCTCCTGGGTGCTGGAAGCTAATTGCTTCGCGAGAGTACAGTTTCTCGTGCTGAGGACTTCCTAGGGGTCTGAGCAGGGATGGCATTGCTCCTGAAACTGAAGAGAGCTCTCTGCAGGGCCTCCCTACCCCCCAGTATTGGGGTGATGGGCCCTTGCCCAGACCCTAGCACCCACCCCGTTTTCTCCCTCGGTGCAGTATCCTGCCAGGCTGGCCACTCCAGCCCTGGATGCTTAAGCTCCTTCCTTGAGCTGCTGGAGTTTATGCCGGTGCCCCTCCTCCTCTGGATTATCCAGTGCTCACCTTGAGACCTGTGCCATGTCCAACACAGTGGTCCAAGGTGCGGCTTCTTACCTTCATGCTCCATGTCCATCCTGCAGGCAAGAGGAGCCCAGACTGGAGGGCTGGACATGTTTAAATCCAGCTGTGAAACCTTAGCGCATTTCTGAGCCTCTGTGCTCTCATCTCTGAAGTGGGCATTGTGACTGACTTTATAGTGTCGTTGCAGGAATGAAATGAGGTAACACAGAGAAGGTGTCAGGTCAAGAGAGCTGCTCCCTTCTGACCCCCGGCCCCACCCCGCCCTGCCTGCCCCAGGCCAGGAGGAGGCCTGAGCACTTCTGGGAGGTTTCCTTTCTCTTGCTCTGTAAGTCAGCCCTGGAAGCCTCATACATTTGGTTGATGTATGTAGACTGGAAGAGGAAGGTCTTAAAAGACCCAGGCTGAGAACTAGGGACTGGTACCCCTCAAAAACAGGGCTGTCCTGCCCATTCCTGTGCACATTCTGAGTGCCCTGCCACAGCCATCCCACCTGTGTATTTTGTCCAGTTCTTGCCCTTGGTCAGTGTGATCAGATGTGTTGACATTGGCCTACGTGTCCCTGGCTGTGGGGTGAGCCCCATGGAAATGGAAGTGGTTTTCTGGGCTCTCTTCTCACCTGCTATGAGAACCTGGGCTGGTGGCTTAGCCCCTCCACGCCTCAGTGTCCTCTGAAAATGGGATAATAATGGCTCCTCTGCCATCAACACTGTGAGATTAAACCAGGAGTGTTGGTGTGGTGCTTAGGACAGGGCCTGGCACGGGGGGAGCCCTGGGCCCGTGTTCACGTTAGTCGTAACCATCCACGGTAATAAGAGCAGCCCCCACCCTTGGTTGAATGATTAGTATCAGAGGCTATGTCAGAGGCTAAGCACTTAACAGTCATTATTTAACTTAATCTCCGTGACAGCCCTACACAAGGTACTCCTATAATCTCTACATTCCAAAGGAAGAAATCTGAGGCCCAGAGAGGTCACTCGCAGTCTGGAAGTGGTAGCGCTGAAAACCAGAATTCAGGTTCAGCCCTGCTGGGTGATCAGCCCTTTCGCTTTGCCTGGGACTGCCAGGTCTTAGCACTCAAAGTTTCACATCCCGGAAACCTCTTAATTTTCACCCACAGGGACAGTTGATGAGCTAGTCCCGCTGATTCTCCACTCCACAACTGTTCCCATCACCGCCTCCGGACCCCTTCCTGACTTTGGGGCACAGCCCTGCTCTGCCCCTGCCCCCTTCCCACACCTCATTGGTCCCTCTTCTCACCAGATATCCTTGCCCATCCCTCCATGGCCTGACCCAGCCTCCCCATCCAGCTTCCCCTCCTCTTCACCCTCCCCTCTGCCAGCTCGGGGGCTGTGGGTCACCCCCGAGGGGCTCTCTGTGCCCAGGGCTGTGCCTGCAGCTGGTTGCTGGGTCCTGAGCCACCTCTCTCAGGCCTCAGGCTCCCCATCTGCACTGAGGGCTTTGGCTCCTCTGCACCCGGCCTTCCAGAGAGGCTTCAGAAACCTCTTCCTTAAAAGAGGGAAGACGCAGTGGGCCCCCGCCCCCAGCCCTGGCCCCAGGCAGTCGGGAGAGATTGCACTGGCCCTTCCGGTGCATTGATGGAGAGCAGTGCTGACAAAGGAGAAAGGTCAGCAGTGGGACAGAGTGGGGCTGGTGTCGGCCTGCCGGCTAGCAGCACCCTCCCCCAAGTCAGGGCTTCCTGGGGGGAGGGGCCCAGGGCTCCTTGGGGTCCTGGTCAATTCGTATTGACTCAGGCAGCCGCTGCTTCAGCAAAGCTGGGCATCGAAGCCCCCAGAGGGCTGGGGGAGATGCCTGGGTCATCCTTGGTACCTCCCTCTTCTTCACCCCTGTGGTCGATTAAATTCTCTGAGCCACCTCCAGATTCGGGTCCCCCCTCAGCACCCCTAACCCTCTGCTAGCTCTCAGATCTTACTGTCTTCCTTGGTCTCAGTTACTGAGCTCTTCCCAGTTCGCCCCTGCCCGCCCTGGCTGCCCACTGTCACCAGGAATAAAGTCTGAATTCCGAGACTGACATAAAGGTTCTTTTTGAGCTCAGTGAGGCTGCCCAGTGCTGCCGGTCCTTCCCTGAGGACTTGAGATTGCCGTCCCCACCCTCAGATGAGCATCTCCCAGCCCCGGGTGGGGTGGAGGGGGCCATCTTCCTCTCAGACATGCCTTTCGGGAACTCAGTCCATGACTTTCCCTCCCCCAGGACTCGCACCCTCTGGGAGAGGTTGGAAGAGGTGTGCAAGGGATCAGGGCACCCTGAGTGCCAGGCCAGCTCTGCACCCAGTGTTCCAGCCTCTCCCTTCCTTTAGGGTTGAGCCTCAGCAGGTCTGTGACTAGGGCCCCAGCCCAGTGCAGGGACCCCCCACACCATGCCTCAGACTCCCACCTTAAACTGCTCCGTGCATCGCTTGTCCCAGATCTTGGAAGCCAGGGGCCATCTGCTCCCCAGCTCATGTGAAGGACAAGCCCCTGTGAGGGCAGGAGGTACAGTGGTTAGGGCACAAGCTCTGGGGTCTGACCCCAGCTCCATCACTTACTAGCTGTATGACCTCAGGCAGTTATTTCCCTCAGAGCCTCAGTGGTGTCATTTGTGAAATGTGGGTAATAATAGTTGCTTCTCCACAGGATGGTGAGATTCATTGAAATGACACATGTTTGTGGGACCCTGGAACGTTTTAAGGATCAATAAAGTCACCTTTTATCATCACCAACTCCATCATCATCAGGCCAGCGGGGTACCATATCCATGAGATGAGGGCCCTCTCCTCCTGGTTATTTGAGTGCACCGTCCACTTCTGCTCCTCACTGTGCCCCCTTTGACCTTTGTCCCCAGCACTCCTTTCCCACATTTCCTAAAATCCCAGGAAGCCCAGCCCTCCCTGGTCTCCAGTTGTCACCTGCATAGCTGCCTTGTGGACCTTGTCCTTCAGAGCTGGGCCCAGGATTTAATCTCTGTTTACCCCACAACCCTTACAGGGTCCTCAAACACAGTAGGTGCCTGATAAAAAAGTTTGTTCAGTTAAACAGACATTCATGGAGCCTAAGTCACCTCCAGGAACAACACAGCAGTGACCAGTCAGGTCCCTGGGCACATCCTTATGCTGATGAAGGGCCCATCTGAGACCAAGCCTGAGCCACCTCCCACCAGGTCCCTGCTTGTGCCCATTCTGGGCTCCCCCGCGCAGGGCTTGAGGGAGACAGGGTGGTGGGTTTGGGCCACTGCATTGGAAGGTTTTCAGAGCTGGTTCCTCTGTGCCATCCCTGTGTTTTGTTTGCCTGGGTCCTTTCCCCACCCCCTTGGTTCTCTGTTAAATCGTGTTATTATATTTAAACAAATCAATTCCATTGCAGAGTTTTTCCTGTCCTAATGATGAGTTTGCAGCACAAATGCCATTGATTTCTCACAGCCCTGAAAACCAGTTGATGAATAGCACCGGGCTTGTCTTTGGAGAGGCACTTAGAGCAGCTCTGGGCAGCCCCCCTACTCCTCGCCCGCACTGCCCCCCATCGCCACCCGACCCCCACCCCACACTTCTTCACGTGGGGCTGAGGCTGGGTGATAAAGCGGGACCCTCAGTATCCTCCGCCAGTGCCGGGGTGGGGATGTCATCACAAGGGGCCTGGCCCCTCATGATGGTGAAGCAATCATAGTGGAGAACTGTATTGATTTTGGCCGAAGGCAGGAGCGCAACTTACAGAGCAGAGAGGCCGTGCGGTGTGATCTCTGTCTTCCCTTACAAGTTCAGAGCACAGTCCTGAGTGGCAGCAGATACCGGCTCAGGCGGAGCTCAGGTTTCCAGACCTCCATGGAACTGCTGTGTTTTAAAGGGGTGGTTCAGAGGTGAGGGGGAGAAGGAAATGGCAACCTACTCCAGCATTCTTGCCTGGAAAATCCCATGGACAGAGGAGCCTGGCAGGCTACAGTCCATGGTGTTGCGATGAGTCCGACATGACTGAGTGACTGAGCACTCACTCACTCACTCACTCGGAGGTGAGGGAGCTGTCCCCACCAGGGAGCTAGAAACTTCCCTTTGTGAAATCCTCCCCAACCTCCAGTGTCAGGGTCAGACTGCCCCTTCAGATCACTGACTTTGTTTGAGTTTAGGAGGGCTGCCAGGGCTTGGGTGGACACGAATGATTCTTCCCACCTCTGAGCTGGGCATCCTGCTTGACGGGCAGTCCCTGGAGAGGGAGGTTCAGCCGCCACAGGAGCCTGAGTTGGGCGCAGAGGAACTGGGGTACACTGGAGTGCATGCCTCCCTGAAACCCCTCACCGACCCCTAGGAGTCGTGACTGACTCTTTGCGACCAGACTACTGGAGTGGGTAGCCTTTTCCTTCTCCAGGGGATCTTCTCAACCTAGGGATCAAACCCAGGTCTCCTACATTGCAGGCAGAAAACCCTCAAAGTTACCCCTAAAACTATCCTGGATGGGGCTGTGAGCTGGATTGCCTACTGCTTCTCCCGGAGTCTAATTCAAGCCTTTGTTTTAGACAAGAATGTGGCCTGGAGTTGGGAGGGCTGTGTCAAGGTCACAGCACAAGGCGGTGGAGGGGCTGGGGTTTGAGCTGGGGATGGGGGCAAGGCCCCTCTTGCAGTGCTGGTGCACCTCCCCCCAGCCGGCAGGGTTGGGGGCAGGGCAGAGGCTCCGTTGCAGGGAAGACAGACCCCTCACTCAGGAGACCCCCGCCTTCCTTGGCCCTCAGACCCAGTCACCCTCCCCTCCTCCCTCCCTGCAGACAAACCTCCTGTCCCTCCTAATCAGGTTAGCCTCCTGCTCCGTGCTCACTCTGCTGAGCTGGGCCAGCTGCCTCTAATGGCCTGTCGACCTGGCCCTCCCCCTGGCTCCCGGGTGGGGGAGGGGAAGCTCAGAAAAGAACTGTGAGTGGGAAGGGGCTGCCCAACTCCCTGGATTCAGACCTTCCCACGGCTTCTAGGATTAAGTCCAAACCCTTAGCCTGGCATCCAAGACTCATCAAAATGAGGCCCCACTTCCTTCCCCAGCCTCCACAGCCCTGGTGGACTCTTCACTACGGCGTGTGCGTACTCAGGCGCTCAGTTGTGTCTGACTCTTTGTTAACCCCGTGGACTGTAGCCTGCCAGGTTTCTCTGGCCATGGGATTTCCCAGGCAAGAGTACTGGAGTGAGTTGCCATTTTCTTCTCCAGGGGGAATCTTCCTGACCCCGAGATCAAACCCACGTCTCCAGCTTGGCAAGCCACCAGGGAAACCCCTTTACTACACCCACAGGAGGCTATTTCTTACCTCCCTGCCTTTGCACATGCAGGTCCTTTTGCTACTTCCCAACTTCTCTGGAAACTCCTACGCATCCTTCAAAACCCAATGCTGGTCTCTTCCTCTGGGCTGCCTCCTCTCAAGACTCTGCTGCCTCTGTCTCCCACCAGGTGCTCCATTGGTCCGGAACTCAGTGCTACTGTGTTTGGTTGCGTTATTCTGAGACCCGCTTCCCCTTGAGTTTCTGGGGGAAAGGGAGAACATTGTAGAAGAATATGCCTCAAGGTGCAGCAATGAAGGAATTGGGCCAGCAAAAAAGAGAGAAGTAGGGGCCGAAGAAAGAGACAGACAGGAGTGCACAGAACAGCTGCTCCCAGCCCCTCCACAACACTCTAGCTTGCTTCCTGCCAGGGAGGCCATTCCCAGTGACACATGTGGGGCCTGAAATAGACATGTGGGGGCCTTGGTGGTGCACTTGGACAGCCCAGTCCTAAGAACCACCACCACCCATTCCTTGGGCACAGAAGCTCCCCTCTCCTCCCAGGGCCCCGTCCCTGCAGCCAAGACCCTCCCCCAGCAGTACCCAGGCCTTGCCCCTCTGTTCCTGCTAACTTTGTTTTATAAATAAACTATATAAATAGGCTCCTCTGATTCCTCAGAGCAGGCAGCGTTTAAGGACTAGGGCACTGCTGCAAGCATAATTGTACTACCGAATCCATCAGCTGCCTAATTACCATTCATTTTGCATTTATTTCTGCTAATTAAAAAGAGAGAAACTCCTAACAACTTTTACGTAAATACTATATTTGTTCTATGTAAAGATGGGATGCTAATTCGCTGGTGATTAGCTGATTATCTAATTTTATAGCTGTCACACAGGCTTGCCCTGTCTCCCCTTTGAACCCCAGATGCCACTCGAGGCCCCTGATCAGGTGTGGGAGGAAAAGGCCCAGGGAGGTCTGAATGCATGTTTAGAGGGTCGATCTGAGGCCCAGGGATCCTCTGGATCACCACATGTCACCAGGGCTCAAGGGGGCTGCAGTCTGACCCATGGAGCTGGGAGGAACCATTGACTCATCCACTGTTTCTGCACAGATGGAGACACTGAGGCTCGGACAGGTCTAGCATCCCTAAGTGACTCCCTAACCCAGGACTCTGTTACTGGGTCCAGTAACAGAGATGAAACCAGGCATTTGGGCACCCCCTCCAGTGCTCCCTCTGTGTAGAGGTGTTGTCTGGGGGAATTTGCAGCCTCTGTTTGCAACTGGAACAACATCTGGACCAAACTCCAGCCCAGATGGAAGAAAGACATAGTCTGGTCTGAGCCCGTAACCCAAGCCAGACCCTCAATTGCCCTTCTGTAAACCTCTGCCTGCTCGCACTTTCGCACCCAGCCAGGGCTCGGATCCTCCTGACATCACTTCCTGAGGCTCGTCTCGTCTCCCAGTCCGGGCCTTACACACCGTGGGCTGCTAGGACCTGTGTGAGGGTCTGAATCTCACATCTCAACATTACGCGTTTATCTCAGTGTGAATTAGGAACAAATAGAATTAATACATCAAACTTGTGATTTCACAGACAATATTGCTTTAGGTGAGTTTAAATAAAAAGAATGCGATTGGTTCAAAGTGATTTAGAGAGCAATATGTAAATGATTTAGGTGAAACCTGACCTGGTTTAAAATTTCTAGAAACTAAAGTTGGGAACACACTGGCAGAGGGTCTGAGAACACAGACCAGGGACCGGGTGGCGAGTCCCGGGTCAGCAGCAAGGACTCGAGGGCAGGGTTGGCCAGTCCCTGGCCTGCAGGCCACCGCTGCCTCATCCCATGGCTGGGCCGACAGTGCCCCTGCGTCATGCCCTTCTCCCAGCCCGGAGGCTAGTGGAGTTAGCCCCCAGCAGAGGAAAGCTGTGCCCTCAGAGGCGCTTTATCCGGGACTCTGTTTCTGCCTCAGAGTGGCCAGGAAGTAGAGCGTGTGACTTCTTGGGCTCCCTGGCCAGCCCGGCTTCCCTGCATTCATGGGCGAGAGCCTGCCTGACCCTCTACTCTGTCTTCCTCGATCCTGAAAGTCTGAAAATGGCTGGTTCTAGATGGCAAGGGAGAACAGCTTTGACCAGGTCAGGGCCAGGGTCAGCGTGGCCCGTTGGAAATCCCCGAGGTGAGGGTTCCGGTCCTGACCGCAGCTTTCTGCAGCCTCATGCTCCTCCTCTGTAGATCGTGAGGTCACCGTGCCTTCCTCCCAGGGTTGCCAAAGGGATTCTGAGAGCCATGTGCAAAACTCCTCAGAGGAGCGCTCTGTGCAGCTGGTGGTGAGCCCGAGCCCTGGCCTGTGGGCCAGGGGTGGGGGGCCCCTCTGCCTCCTACCCGCCGCCACCATGTCTGTGTGAGGTGACCCGCTGCTGCCAGAGATCTCCCGCTCATCTGCCCTTTTATCGCCCTGCGCACAATCAGGGGAAGCCTGGAAGGCGGTGGGGGCGCAGGCAGATGGAAAACAAAGAGAGAACAAAGGCACTGCTTCCAAGAGGCCAAAAGGCAGGGGCCTCCTCCCCCTCCGGCCCTGGCCAGCCTGTCCCCACCAGCGCCTGTGCCACCCCAGGCTTCAGGCCACCTGGCCTGCCCCTCCAGACTAGCCCTAGCCTCACAGGGGGTTCCCCACTTGCTGGGTGACCCTCGGAAAGTCATTCCGCTCCAAGCCACCTTTTTTCTTATCTGTAAATGAGGAAGTGGGACAGCTTGCAGAGTGCTCTCCAGCAGACCCCACCCCTCTCACCTCTGCTGGAGTCTCTTTGAGGCCAACGCATTTCTTCCTACCCTCGGGTTGCAGAGGGTCAAGTTGGGTGCCCACTTCTACCCATAGAGAGGACCCCAGAATTCCCCGGGGCCAAGCGAGGCAAACAGGAAGCCTGTGTTCACAGCCTCTTGGTGCTGGGTGTAAGCATTTGCCTGGAATGAATGAATGGCTTAATCAGATGGAGGCTTAACTGTCAGCCCTGTGGTCACTGCTGCTGTTGGAGCCGCCGAGGGAAGAGGAAACCCCTGGACCCTCCAGAGCAGTTGCAAAGAGGAATGGTTGAGGGCTCATAAGAGCCCCAACACCAGGCTGTCTGGATTCATATCCTAGCTGTGTGCCCTTGGGCTGCTTCCTTAAACCTTTCTGTGACTGTGTCCTCATGTGTTAAAATAGGTATAGTACCTACCTCATAAGCCGTGTTGAACTTACAGGACTTAACTCACGTAAAGGACTTAGAAGAATACCCACCGAATAAGATCCATTAATGCTGGGTGTTATTATTATCACCAGTTCTAGCACTGTTGTTTAGAGGAAAGCTCATGCCCTTCAGCCTCCTGACCCCACCCCTGTACCGCCTGGATGAAGGTGGGGTTTTGCTGGCGGCTGGGAAGGGGCAGGAGGTTGCCATCACAGCATTTCTGTGTAAGCATTTCTGGTGAATTGTTTAAAGGGGCCTGACTTCCTAAGGTTCTAGGAATTTGTTACTTCTTTTCTCATTCCAAATGTGTATGTGTCAGGAATTCCCTGGCAGTCCAGTGGTGGGACTCTGTGCTTTTACTTCCCCAGGGGCCCAGGTTCAGTTCCTGGTCGAGGAACTAACATCCCTTGGCAAAATAAAAAAGGAGAAAAGAAAAAAATGTAACTGGACATGTATTTCTAAAGAGGACCTCCAAAATAGTGTAAGCTTCAGGTCCTGCAAACCTGGACCGTCCCCTGCTGATTCCTGTTCCCTTGATTGTATTTCTGGGACCTGGCCACCTCAGGAGGAGGGCTGAAGCTTTGGGGCTGGAGGAACCTAACTTTGTACCCTGTACAGCTGTGTATGCACCCCAGACTGCAGTCTCTACCCTGCATTCCAGGTCAAGGGAGCCCCAGAGAGGGCAGGCAGGGAGAATGGGACCCTCTCTTGACGGAGACCCTGGATGTGCAGAGTCCAGGGGCCAAGTGGGTCTGAGTGCCCTGCACTGCAGGCTGAAGCCCTGCCCCCCACCTCCGCCCCCTCCACCCTGGGTGGGCTGGGTGGGCAGGCACAGGGGGTGGCTGGGGCCGTGGGAAGCAGGTTGCTGAGCAGGAACAGTTGCCCCAGAGGCTGTCACCGGTGGGGCTGGCTGTGCGCCAATCCCTGGGTTTCGTGTCAGGTAGGTGGGGACTCAGGATGGCCCCTGCCCTTTGAGAGCTCTCGAGGTAGCTGGAACCACAAGCTTTGCACCTGGAGGGGTAGAGAGTGGGCACGATTAGACCCTGTTGCGTGAGGCGTCTCGGGGGAGTTGAGAGAGCCCAGAGGTCAGGAGTGCTGGACACTTGTGGGGAGTGGGGGCGCCTCCTGGAGAATGGACCCTTGCCTGGGGAGGCCCCCAGAGCAGTGGGTGCCTTGGGCCTTGGTGCCTCTGCCAGCAGCGGGGCCTCTCAGCCCAGGCTCTGACAGGGACATTTATAACTCACAGCTGTGCGGTCCTGGGCCCAACTGACTGTGGTAAACCGATCAGGCTTCAGGAAGTCGAGTCCTGAGGCCACTCCCCACCCCGACCCCACACTCTCCTTCACCTCCTGACACCCACATCCTGTTCTGGGTGGGAGGGGCGGACAGCTGGGGCACCGGGGGGTGGATGGGGGGCAGCCAGGGGTCTGTAACCTGTGGGCAGAGCTGGAGGGGATGGAGAAGTTCAGTGAAACCCCAGAGCTGCATGGCAGGGCCTCTGGGATCACCAGGATCTACCCCTCAGGACGAACACGGGGAAACCCAGGCCCAGAGAGTGTCAGGGGCCACCCAAGAGCACACAGGAGCCAAGGAGCAAGAGATCAGGCAGCGGGGCTTGGGGGTACGCTCTGTGCTTCCGTATCTAACTGGAGAGGAGATTAAGCATCTAGCCCCTACTGACCAACCCCAGCTCTGAGGGAGCCCAATGGAAGAGGGCAGAGGTAAATCAGAGCCTCAGAGGATCCTGGGTAAAGGCACAGAGGATGCTCGGACCCTGGGGCTCTGCACAGCCTGCAGCCCCCAGTGGGAACATCCCATCCTGAGACCAAGTTCCTCATCAGGCCTTGTGTCCACCCAGCTAAATTCTCACAGCAAAATTCACTGGAGGGAATGGTCATGCCTGGTTCTGGGAAGAACAGTACCAAGAGCTTCCAGCATACTGTGATTTTGACCCCTTTACCTCCCTTGGCCCTGTTGCTAGCCAGTTCTTGGGCTTGCTTGACCAACCACCCCTCCCCCTGACCTCTTTCTCCTCCCTTACAAGAAGAGGGATGATAAATATTAGAGTTTACCAAAGCTTGGCCTACGTAACTCTGGCAACCTGGGACACGATTCTAGAATGAGTACTTGAAAGAACATCTATTTTTGTTCATTACTTATATCCTTATTCAGGTATATTAGAAATGTATAACTAGCTTAGCAAACCAATGATTTCACAGATATGATCCTTTTGGATAAGGCCAGATTCATTAGAGCTAAAAATAATAATAATAATAATGAGTGAGTATTAATTAAGTTGTCATACAGATAGCACTCAGCTCGGACTGAGAGAGTCGTGAAATACATAGGAGAAGGACTGAAGTTTGGGGAACACCAGGGCTCTTCTCTGCTTTAAACTCTGGTTCTTGACCTCCTCCAGAACTGGACCCCCACAGGCAGGAGGGGACGAGGGGGGAGTAGGCTGGTTTTCCAAGGAGGTGCACACACAGGGTGACTCCCAAGTGTTGGGATCTGGTGAACAATTCATAATGAGGAAAGAATTCAGGCAGGGGTCAAAGAGTGGCTTTGGAAGTGGCTGCCGGCTGGCCAGCCGTATGAGATAATTCCCCGAAGCCAGGCACAGCGCAGAGTACGCCACGGGCTTAGAGGCCCAGCTAAAAATACCCCCCGACAACTTCTCCCTGTCACCCTGCCTGGGGCCGCACAGGAAGGCCCTGGCTCTGCCTTTCTTACCAGGAAGAAAAAGACAACAACATAAAGCCACCGAGCCCAGAAAAAACAAAACTTACATAGATTTCACATTTTGTTAAGACTCCCACCAGGAGGAGTTGGCTTGCTGGCTGGAGCACCACAGGGTGGGGAAGATAGCCAGCTCTGATAAACCAGGCATCCCGGGGCACGCTTACAGGGCCCAAGAGGCCACCAAGATTAGACCACTGATGGGGACAGAGCTGGGGAGAGTGACCTGCCACCTGCGTCCCTGTTGCTCACATGCGTCCTCTCTCCCCGTGTACCCAGGACGAGGAGGAGGAGGCCCGTTGGACCAATGCTGTGAGGGGTGTGAGGATTAGAGCTGCCGTCCATCATTCCCCTGCCAGAGCGAGAAAGGTAACACCAGACCCCCGACGCCCTGATGCCCAGGCTGCACTGCGGCTTTCACCTAAAACCTGGCCTGGGGTGAGGTCGGGCAGTGGGTGGTGGTGAGGCAGGAGTTATCAGCCTTTTCACCCAGCCCTTCTTGCCCAGACTTCAGAGCTTCTCTATTAATGCCTTGTGTGTGTTCAGTACAAAACAGTTCTGGGCTTCAGTTTGTCCATCTCTAAAATGGGTCCCCTACTGATTCCAGTTCTTGAGGGTTCCGTGAATCACTTGCGCCTCCTTGTTATTTGGAGCTAAGCCATCTTCTCAGCCTAGCTCAGTTTGAACCTGGGAGCAGAGCCAAGGGTCCCAGCCCTTGGGGGTGTAGTATTAAAATCACAGGGTCTGCAGGGCCAGACAGGGCTTGAGAAGAAAGGATTTTCTAGGGCAGCCCTGACTGGAGATGTGTCTCACTGGAGGTGTGGCTGTGGTCTCCTTTGTGGCAGAATTTGAAACTCCAAAGTGATCTCCCTGGCAGCTCTGGGCAAGAATTACCATCGGCATTTTTAGACTGTGGGACCAAGGCACAGGCAAGTTGGTGTGCCTGCTGTGGTCACACAGCAAGCTCTGGCCACACTGTAGCAACTCTGCTTTATCCTGCTTGCTAGATCAGTCTCTGTACGCCTGCTGAACTGCAGGTCTGGCCAGAGAAGTCTGGCTGTTGAGCCCAATAAACCACCAGTCTTCACTGTGTGCCCGTGGTGGGACCCATCCATTCATCCACCCATCGTCCATCCACTCACCCATCCATTTGTACATCCTCCTCCTCAACCTCCCTCCCACCCATCCACCCATCCGTCTGTCCACCCATCGTCCTCCCACCCCAGTCATCCTTCCATTCACTCATCCATTCACTCATCTCTTTATCCACCCATTCTTCCGACCATGTATTTACTCATGAATTCACACATCAAACACACACTGACTCATATCAGGCCAGCCCTGCACTAAGGGCTGGGTTTTGAAGATAGATCAGCTCCAGCCCTGCCCTGGAGATGGTTCGCTCTGTGATAGAGGCTGATCCATGATCTCAGAGCCAGGCTCAGTTCCATAAGTTCAGTGTTCGAGGCCCCTGTGGTGTCTGAGACTATATGAGGAAGGGAGGAGCGGCTCTGCAGGCAGGCATTCAGGGAGTGCTTTCCAGGGGAGGTGGCATTGCTCATTTATCAATGCTCCAGTTGTTTATTGAGAAAGTCTCTGTGCTGAGAACTGCTTGATGTTTTGGAGACCTGGCAGGGAATAAGACTGACAAAACTCCCTTTCCTCATGGCGTGTACGTTCTCATGAGGAGACATGGACAATAAATACTTAAAACAAGATTATGTCATGTCAGATGATGCTCAGTTTTAGGAAGAGAAATTAGCTGAGTGAAGAAACAGCCTACAGGATGGATAAAGTGTTCTTAGACAAAGGATGATCAAGGAAGGCCTCTGACAAGGTGACATTTGAACACTGACATGAGTGGAAGGAGGGAGTGAGCCGGGACGCGCTTGGCGTGTTCAAGGAAGTGGCAGGGATACACGTGGAAGAAGGGAAGTGAGAGGTAGGAGGGGCAACCAGAGAAGTCCTGGGGGGCCCACTCACCTAGGCACACAAAAGTGGGGCAGCGAGATGGCTGAGAAGCTGTTGCCCACATCCAGGTGGAAGGTGGTGGTAGCTTGGGCTAGGGTTGCAGGGGAAACAGTGGGAAGTGTCAAAGTCTGTATTTCAAAGATCTTGCAGGGTGGCTTGTGGGTGGCTTAGAAATGGAAGACGGGGCAAGAGGGGACAGTCCAGGAAGGCTCTTGGGTTTGGGAAGGAAGCCACTGGAAGAACAGAGGTGGCTGTTTTCCTCAGCAGGGGATGACGGGAGGGAGGGCCGAGGGCGGCCAAGAAGCTGTGTTTTAGACCCATTAGGTTTGAGACGCCTTTGAGACATCCAAGGGGAAAGGTTGAGAAGGCAGTTGGATATATGAGTCTGGGAGGCAGAGAGAGTCCCGACTAGAGATATGAGTGTGGGAGCTGTCATGTATAGATGGTGTTGCAAGCTGATGAGGTCATCTTGGGAGTGAGTGCAGATAGAGCGCATCAGACGCCTGTGTCTGAGTCATGGGGCATCCAGTCCTTAGAGGGAGGGAAGGTGGGGTGGAGGCCGTGAAGGAGATGGAGAAGGTGCAGCTGGGGAGGGAGGAGGAGAACTGAGGGGGCAGGCTCCTCATGGATCAGGAAGGTTTTGCTGGCAAATCAGGGAAAGGACTCTCCAGGTAGAGGGAACAGCATTACAAAGGCTCAGAGACCTCAGTAACAGAGCCATATCTGGAGAGGAGCGGCGGAGAGGGGCAGGGGACCAAAGCAGCTCCCCATTGCACACCTGGCCACACAGAGACCAGGGCCCACGGGGTGTCTGGCTGAGCTGTGAACAAGTTCGTGTTCCAAGGACCCTCCCTGTCACCCTGGTTGGCACTCCCTGGTCTCAGCTGATGATGTCTTCTACTTTGCACTTTCTTTTAAGAACCTTTGCCAACCTCTCCCAACCTCCCACCACCCCTCTGGGTCTCTTGGGCCCCTGAGACCTCCCCCTTGGCCAGAGCACTTGTCTGAAAACACAGGGCTCAAGGCAGCAGCTCAGGAACTGTCTGCAGGGCAAGGACACCCAACAGCTTCCTACTGAATCTCTAAGCACTGCCTGATCCTATATCTGAAAAGAAACTGGAGAAACTTCCTGGACTATGAGCTGCCCACTCATGCTCCGCTGGCAGGGGCGCTCACTGCCTCTGGTGGGCCAGTGCATGAGTGTTTGGGTGGGTAAGGGTCAGCCTTGGTGCACCTGCAGTATTTCATACCCAGCACTCAACTCATGGTAGAGAGAGGGACCAGGCTCATTCAGGGAAGGTTGCAGAGAGGAAGGCTAGGCAAGGATTCCACAGGGTGTGAGGTGGGATGGGAGGTGCAGGGAGGGCAAGTGGTGGGGCAGCAGAGCAGGCCAGCTCCTCTGGCTCAGCAAACACAGCCTGCTGTGCCTGGGAAGACCTGCTGGAGAAGGGATAGGCTACCCACTCTAGCATTCTTGGGCTTCCCTGGTGGCTCAGCTGGTAAAGAATCTGCCTGCAATGTGGGAGACCTGGGTTCAGTCCCTGGCTTGGGAAGATCCCCTGGAGAAGAGAATGGCAACTCACTCCAGTATTCTGGCCTGAAGAATTCCATGGACTTTATAGTCCCTGGGGTCGCAAAGAGTTGGACACAACTGATGTGCAAAGGCCCAGGAGACTTCTCCATACAGAGTACACGATGGAGCCAGATGGGGACTTGGTGACCCACCAGTTCCCTAGGGAGGTGTGCCTCTGACTCCGGAATGGGGACCAGGGATCCGTGGGAAGCCGCTTTGATGCTGCGTGGCTCAGTGGCAGGCCGGTGGCAGGAGGCTGTGGGTAATCTAATTAGTGTGCCAGGCGGACGGGCCAAGTAATCCTGTGCCTTTAGACTCACTTCTCTTTAAGCCTGCCCCCACCCAATCTCTCGATAAATCCTTCCACTGCCTGGGTGACATCGAGTGGCAGTGCACTTATCTCCATTGAACACATGGGTAAACCAGGGCCCGAGAGGAAGAGGCTTGCATGATGCCACAGCTTGCAGCTGGCAGGATGGAGCTTTGAAGCAACCCGTCCACCTGAACCCCAAGTCCATGCTCAGCCCTGCCTTCTACCATCCCCCAGGCTCTCCTAGAATATCCAGACTTGTAAGCACCTCCAGGTAAACCACCTTTCCAACATTCTCATTTTGTCAGTGAGGAAACAAAGGCCAGAGGAGGTGAGACACTCACCTAGGACTCCACAGCAAGCCCAGGGCAGAACCGGTACCAGAATCTGATCTGGCCCACTGTGTCCACCCGGCTCCACCCCGCCATCCGCAGGCCGGGGGACCCCACCCCGGACCCTGCCCGCTTCCTCTTGGAGCATCCACTGCCTTCCTGTTCTCCAGCAGCCTCTGGCATTCCCTCGGGTTGAAGGCACCAAGTTCCTCATCAGAAGGCTCCATTGTGCCTATTGTTTAAATATAGATTACTAATGAAATGCCTTTTCATTGCCTTCCCAGTGAATAGTTTCCGTGTAAAGTTAATTTGCAGTGTTATGTAAATTCTGTTTAACTTCAATCAAGTTTCTAATTATGTTTTTACCACAGTAATTCCCATTTGATTTGTCATCTCCTGTTAGGTATTTAATGTTCGGGTGGGCGGGTTCGCTTTCCCTCTGTCTCTCGGTTTTCCAAGGCCCGCTCCCTCCCTGACCCCCGTCTGTCTTTCCTCCTTTGTTCCCTCTCCCTTCATCCCCTGCCCTTTCCCTGTGACTCACTCCACCACTTCTCCTCCTTCCCTTCTTCCTCTTGTAACTGCTCCTCCTTCCTTCCCTGTTCCTCTGTGCTCTTTCTGGCTGTGTCTCCCTCCCTCCACGTCCCCTCCTCCCTCCTGTCCTTGCCACCTCCGGTGTCTTCCTTCTCTTTCCATTTCTCTGTCATTCTTTCTCGCTCACTCGCTGGCTCTTCCTCCCTCTGCATTTCTTCTGTGTCTTCCTCCACCCTTTCCCACCCCCAACTCTAGCCACCCCCCTCCTGCTCTGCACCCCCTGTCTCCCCTTCCCCACCTTTTCTCCTCCCTCACCCCTCCATCCTCTTCTTCTTCTACCCTGTAAACGCTCACAGAAGCTGTGTGTAGGGGTGGCTTCCGTGTGTGCCTGGGACGGACGGAGGATGAGAGGGGGGCTGGCTGGCTGTGCATCCCTGGTGAGCCCAGGGCTTGGACTCAGAGGCCTTGTGAGGATCACTGGAGAGGAAGGACCTCACCTGGTGCTGGGGGCCCAGCCCTGGTACGGTGGGAGCTGGCTAAGAGTGTGGATGCTAAATGTGGACTCTCTGGGTACAGGTTCTGATCTGCCCCTTATTAACAGTGTGACCTTCAGATTGCTGTCTGTAAAGTGGGGTGACAACGTTACCTATCTTGTAAGGTCATGAGTATTCAGTAAGATCATGTATGAAGAAGGGCTTAGCTTAGCCAGGGAGACTGACCCGTACTGGCTTTCATTTGAGAACTCTCAGCCACACCCCTCATTTCTCTGTGGCCTTCCTGAGGTGCCTCGCCAGTGGGTGTCGGTGCTGCTGGGGTGGTGGAGGTCAGCCTTGAGGTCAGGGCAGGCTGGCAGCCAGCCACAGGCCCCCACAGAGCTGGTGGCCATCCTCCAGGAGCCAGGTCTCAACCCTGCCTGTCAAGAGATGTGACTTCCTTCTCCTTTAGACGGCTGGTCTTGGGGCTGTGAACAGGGGTGGGCTTGCTGCTCTGGGAGAGCCTCTGAGAAGCACACACTCCCAAAGCCAGAGAGCCTGAAGACCCTGGGTCCCAGACCTTTCCCCAACAACAGACCAGATGCAGAGCTGCTCCCACCAGGTTGGACAGATGCCCCCTTTCCCCACTCTTTCATGTCTGTGTGTGACCCCGGATGCCCCTTGGGCTGCGCCATGGCCTCGAGGCTGCAGAATCACTGCGGTGGGTACTAGGCCCCGACAGGCCTGTCACTGACTCACTTGGAGACTCCCCCTTGAGCCCCAGCTTCCCTGCTGCCCCACATCCAGCGCTGGGCTTTGGGGTTCTCCCCACCATCCGCGGCTAGGTGGCCACAGTTTCCCAGCAGGCATCTGCCCTCTGGGTGGGGAGGGCGGAAGGAAAACACCAGACACAGCCTTGCGGGCGCTGCTCCTCCCTTCTCCTCTCCCTCCTCCCCCTCCGCTCTCTTCCCATCCAGCACGTCCCTGGCGCGTCCAGGAAGCAGAAAACAAGTGTTTGGAGAAGGCATTCTTCTGGGTGAAGAAAGGCAGGCTTGGTCCCTTGTCCTTCAGACACAGAAACCCGAGTTGGCCCTTCCCTGCCTGCTGGGCTCCATGACCACCTGACCCGCTGCAAGTGGCTGTGTGTGTGTGCGTATCTGTGTGTGTCCCTGGTCCAGGAAACCTTAGCTGGTCACGTGGCTGCCTTCCCTGTTTGTCTAAGTAAGCAGTTCAGGCCGGCTGCAGCCAGGAGGCTGAGACAGGCAGCTAGGGGCAGGGGGCCACACTGGGGAGAGTGGGGGAGGTGGTGGTGGATACAGGGCAGCTCTGAGCCAGGTCCTGGATTTCCTCGGGCTCTCGATTTGGTGTGGGGAGGCCTGGCCTGGGGAATGGCCCTGCTTCTGATCCCCAACCCTTCCTGGACCTCCCCCCCCCCCATCTGTTAAGAAAAGATATTGGGCTTGCTCGCTAGAAAACACACCCAACCCTGAGCCAGAGAGGGAGGGCACCCTCTTTCCAGGAGCAGCTCAGAAAGGCCAGAAAGGGCACGTGGACGCAGCCACCCCCGTGGTGTCCCTGGAGCATGCTGCCGAATCCTGGACCCTCAGCAGCAGAGCCCAGGTCAGCACGTGGTCATGCATCCAGCATGCCATTGATTAATCCAGCTACTGTGTGCCAGGACCTGAACTGAGCCAAGGGTAGGGTTGTCAGCACACAGGACTTCCAGAAGCTCTGTGGACCCCCACACCTGTGACGTATTTTCTTCCTGTGGCATGGGTAGGATCACCTTTCGCTGCAAAGACCCTGTGCTTCCATCATGAGTCAGCCGTGTCCCACCCCACCGCCACTCCAGAAGGATGAAACTTCAGCATTGGGCAGGGGACTCCAGGAGGGGTTAAGAGACATCACTGAATCCCTCGTGGACCAAGCAGTGGGGGCTAGGGTCCCCGTCCTCCAGAGAGGTTGACATCAGAGCCAGACTTTCAGAGCAGAAGTGGGTAGAGTACAGAGGCTGAGCTCAGACATCTGGGGTCCTTCTCCGAGCCCACCCGGACAGCAGAGTCCAGGGGAATCCTCTGAGTAGGGCCTTCCTTGGTCTTCTGTGTTTACCTGACCTGCATACTATGTCTTAGCGGTAGAGGGCACAGTACCCCCAGGTCCTGGAGGAGGAGGAGAAGCGTGTGGTGGCCCGGGGAGCTTCACTTCTGAGTGCCTGCCCGGGTTCCAGCATCTGTTTACCCCCCATCTCCCCTGCTCTTCTTTCTATCCTTCCTCTGACAAACATTTCCTGGCGACCAAGTCTGTGCCAGGTCTGTGCTCAACCCTAGCCCTGGAGATGCTCACTGCCAAGCTGGCATCAGCAACATCTCAAGGAGGGCTGAGGCCCAGGGAAAAGCAGTCACTGGTGGGCATCAGGCTGCGGCTGACCCCCCAGGCTGCCCTGGGTTCAGGGGAGACTTAGGCATGCTTTCTGGATGGGCTCAGCCGGACTCTATCAGGCTCTCAGGTTGAGGGGCGCAGAGAGCTGGCCTCAGGGCCACACAGAGCATACCTAGATCTCATCTCTGTTGTGATACGATTTGGGGGTGTTCAGCCTTAAGGGTCCCACAAGCTCATGAGCTCAAGGCTGTTCTGATACAGCTGGAAAACATCAATCCAGAAAAGGAATGGAGGTGGGGTGGCCAGTAATTGAGTTGGTGACACGGGCCAGTCATCCTTCCACCCATGATTGAATATGGATTCTGGCCAGAGTAATTCTAAAGTCTGTGTATCTCTAGCCTTGACTTGCATGCCCCAGGGTCAGGGGGCTCACTACTGCCCCATGGCTATCTTAGTAACTCTCCATGGTAACTTAGGCCTGGCTGCCACCAGGCTGAAGTCTGGTTCTGTCTTCCACCCTGCCCACCTCAGGCCCACAGACTTGAGGTTTTAGCCCCCCTAACCTAGTCTTCCCCAAACTTAAGTGATTCCAGGAAGATCATCAGGCTGGGCCCCCAGACAGCCCCATCGGGGCCTGTTTCTGTGGACTAGTGTGGCCGTGTCATCCGTGTCCTGCCCTGGGCAGCCGAGGTGAAGCCCACATGAGCCCCTGGCCCAGTCAGCAGGCCCGTCTTCCCAGCATAGCCCCTTGATCCTGGCTCCATCCCCGTCATCCTTGTCCCCAGGGTGATCCCAGGCCAGGACCAGCCCCATTCAGCCCAGGCCGCCTCCCGTTAGCGCTCCTCCCCAGCTCTGAGCTACAAGAGGCCTCTGTCCGTGGTGGGCCCCGTGGCGGCCGCTGGAAGAGTCCTCTGCCCTCTTTGGGCTGTTTGCTTTCTGAGTCGCCTGTTTGCCCAGCAGCCCTGAGACAGACCTGGGGTGCTTCTGCCATAGCCTGTGCCCTAGCCTGAGGGCCTTTGTTCAAACCTCTTCCCCCTCACTGGGCCAGTCCACTAACTTCTCCACTCCCACTACATCTCCACCTGTGGACAGGTGAATCCCCAGCTCCTGAGGCACATGGAATGGGTTTGGTTCACTGGAGACAATGGGTCTAGCCCCTAGGCCGAGTTCCCATCCCACCCAGACACCTGACACCTCCCCCCCAAACTTGGGGGGAAGGGGCGGTGGGGATGAAGGCATCTCTCTCTGGGTGCTGTTCCCATGGATTGACATCACATTGTCCTTGGTGTGGGGCTTCCCTGCCCAGTGGGGATGCCACACCCACCTTCTTCAGAAGTGTCTCTCATCTTTGCCCCCCTGAGAATCTGTCCTTGAGGCCTGAGATCCATCCTTCTTTAGCATCTCTCCTTGTCCCAGTCCCTTCAGCACGGCTCCTTGGAAGTGACGCTGCCCAGAGCGGGGCAGACAGTGACTGGTCGCAGGGAGAAGCCGGTTCCTGCAGCCCCTACTCAGCTGTGCCCGAAGTCCCAGGAATTAAACCCAGTGGAGCTTTTGTCGAAGCCTCTTGCTGGAAAACAGAGAGCTGGAGGTCTGGGGGTCAGAGGCCAAAGGCCACCGAGGAGGCCAGTGCAGCTGCCCCTTCCTGCCCTACAAAAGTTGATGCTTCTCAGGAAGCCTCCACGGGGCCCTGCTCTCTCCTGGGCTGGGAGGGGCCAGTGGGACAGGAAGCCAGGCCAGGCCTGGAGGATGGGACTCAGGGTGGCCTGGGCCGGAGCCAGGGATGAGGCGAGACCCAGCCCTGGCCTGGCCCTAGGACCACAGGCGCACAGGTCACCCACCCAACAGGAAACCCTGCCCGGCACCCCCTTTGTCCCACCCCGTGTTTCCCGCGGGTGGCGCTTTTACTGTTTCCCGTGGGAGCTGCTGCCAGGAATCATGCCCTCTTGAGAAAGGAAGCTGGACCTCAGGCTCGCAGGCTGCCCTCCCTCTGACCTATTCCAGCCCCCTCCCAGGGCCTCCCGTGGGTGGAAGTTCTGGGTCCACACCCGTCCCTCAGCCGCACATGCTGGTGACTTATCTTCTCCTAGATGATCAGTCACCTCTAGGAGCCTGGCAAGAGAAACCTCACAGTAGGGCCAGGCCTGGGAGCCCAGAGACAGGGTTTTTTTTTGTTTGGGATCCATCACTAGCTTGCTGGTGCATGTGGGCTAGTCACTCGACCACTCTGTAGAAAGAGGAGAGGAAGAAGCTTTGCCAGCTATGAGCATCCCATGAGATAAAGGGTTTGGAGGTAGGATGAATCTCTACCCTGTAAGGACAGCCATGTTTGCGGTTAACTGGCCCAGACCTCCCTGCCCACACGCCACTGCCTCTCAGATATCTTTGTATCCAGCTCAGTGGGGCACAGTGTCTGTGATGGCCGCTAAGCGGGGAGAGAGATGTGGGTGCTGCCAGTGTCCTCATGGGGAGTGGAAGTAGTGATGCTGGCATTACCCCTCTCTGGGTCATCCCACTGACCACACAGGGGCCAGCTGGGCACCTCTGCCTGGACAGGAGCACCCCCTCCTCCCTGCTACCTCTCCCCTCCCCCCTCCTCCTCCCCATTACCTCCTCCCCTCTTCCCCATCCTCCCTGCTCCCAGAAGCTGAGGTGGAACATGCCAAGCTCTCTCTGCTCTGCTCAGCCCTGCTCAGGCAGATGGGCCGGGGTAGCAGCCTATGGACCAGAAGCCTGGGAGGGGGCAGTGCTGAGAGCAGATTCTCCTGCCCCTCCCCGGTCCTCCTCCTCCCTCCTGGTTGGTGCTCTGAGGCCTTCGGTTTTTCTTTGGTTGTGATGTTGAGCTTAAGGTGCAGAGAGGAACAGGGCGACAATGCTAAGAACTCCAGACCTTTCTAGAGCAGTCTTCAGAGCTGCTACTCTGATCTTTTATCTACAGGAATTCATGTTTAGCATCTCTGTGAGCTCACTAATCCTATCGTCCCCATTTCCAGAGAAAGAAACTGAGGCCCAGCCAGGTGAATTGACCTGCTCAGGTGGTTACTCTGGGGTTGAACTGGGCAGCTGGTCCCAGAGTCTGTGCTCTTGGCCACTCTGCCACACAGCTTCTCAGACCTACTTCCCCCAGCCAGCTGCCCCAGTCTAAGCCCAGCTCAGTATCCGAGGGTGCAGCCTATTTCCCATGGTGGGTGGAGGAAGGGTCAGGATGCCAAGGTGAGCAGACCCAAGTCGCATGGCATTGGGTGAGCTAATAGACTCGAGGCCACCTGAGCTTGTAGATCAGCTGAGAGCTTGTTAGCAACAGGAAAGACCTTAGGTCCAAGCAGCCCGAGCCCCTGCCCTGTGTGGTGACATCTCAGCCTCCAGCCTTCTTGGACACATGGCCACTCTGAGCCTCAGCCTCTACATCTGTCAAATGGGCCTTTGAGAACCAGAGATATAGGAAGCTGTGAGAAGTCTTTGAGGTTCTGGAATGTAGCTTCTGACCTCCATGGCTCCTTGGGAGTAGAGGGAAGGTTGTGAATTTCCTTTCCGGGGCGTCAGGCCACAGGGACAGGGACATTCCTGGCAGCGGGATTAATGTGGGCAGGGTACAGAGGTGAGAGCCCAGACACTCCAGGTCAGAGTCCGTCTGGGGCCTCGTGGACAATGGGGAGCCATTGAGGGTTCTTGGCCGGAGGAGTAATGCCTCCTCTGGGAGAGGTCCTGGCAGCTGGAAAACCTAACGTGCTCGTCCAGGTGTGCGGCCCTGATGCGAAGGGAGTCACGTGGCTACGAAAGCTGGCCCCGGTGGGTGTCCGTGCCAGCGCTCCTCCTGGTCCATGGTCCACCAGGTGCTGGCCTGCCCGGGGTGGGAGTGTGGGTGCTGCAGGGCAGGACAGGGCAGTCTCAGGCCTCTTCCTCTGTGTGTCCCGAAGTCCCCCCGACTCGGGTTGTCTGGGTTTCCCACCCAACCATGGGTGGGGCCCCCGCCGCTGCTTCCTCCCTCTGTAGCTTTCTGGTCCTAGATGGGAGGGGACTCCAGAGGCTGCAGCAGGCTGTGGAGTGTGAGCCAGGGTGGGGACACCGGCGGTGGGTGGAGTCACGGGATGGGTGGCCGTGAGTCAGGAATTGCTGGGCCTGTGTGTCATCCGGCTGCCTGCTGTGCTGGCCTCCCTGCGTCCGTCTGCCTCATCTCTCCCGCCCGCGTCTGCGCCTGTGGACGGCTCTGCTGGGGCCACAGTGCTGTTTCCAAGAGCTCCAAGCCCATGACGGAGAAGTCAGAGGAGCTGGACTCCGGGTCCCAGGCTCTCCCAACGCCCAGGGTGACCTTGGACACGTCCCCTCCCTCCCTGAGCCACGGTTTCTCTGGTTGGAGAGTGAGGATGGAGCTGGGCAGGGGTTCTCAGCCCTTGCTGTCCATAAGATCCCAGGCAGCTTTGCAAGACAGCCCACCCTAGACCACTTAAATCCCTGGGGCAGGGCCTGGATCCTGGGCAGGAACCTTTGGTCTGGACGGCCTCTGATGAGCTGCTCTCTCCACCTTCCCCACAGCCCCCAGGCAACATTGTGGACCAGCACGTGGATCCTGGAGCCCGGGGCCTACACCAATTGTAGTTCTGCCACTTTCTAACACTGTGGGCAAGTGACTTCATTCCCTGAGCCTCAGTTTCCTCGTCTGTGAAATGGGGAGGATCCTACCACTTTATAGAATCGCTGTGGGGACTAATGGATTAACCAGCATAGCCAGTGTCTGTTGGAGCCAGACTTAGGATGGATGTGGTGAGCACCACGAAAGTGTCAGCTGCTGTGTTCTCTGATCTAAATCTGTTTTCACACCACCCCTCCATCACTGCTCATTCATCCATCCAGCAAACATTCTGGGGGCAAGCCCTGAGCTGGGCGCTGTGAGTGAAGGAAGAAGACACCCACTGTGGGGGATGGCCTTGGCCCATCCAGGGGTCCAGTCCCAGAGGGTAGGTTCTGTCAGTCCAAAGGATTGATGGGCAGGTGGGGGATGTCTCCCCTAAGAATCCCACCGAGGTGCTGAGCTGAAGGGGCCCTTCTTTCTTAAAGAACGAAAAACAGACTTTCCTGGAGGCCCAGTGGTTAAGACCCTGTGCTTCCGCTGAGTGCATGCAGGTTTGATACCTGGTCAGGGACTAAGTAGGATCCCACATGCCACGTGGCACGGCCAAAAAGAGAGCGCAGAGAGACTCCGGACTCAAAAGAGAAGGAGGGGCATCATAGGCTAGTCCTCAGCTAGGAAGCACCCAAGGGGTCCTCAGTGCCTCCTGGCACAAGCTCTGGGTGTGTGATGGTGCAGACAGGCCTGGGCCCTGGGGCTGCCCAGCAAGGCAGAAGCAGCCAAGGTGGGCAGGGTATGAAACAAAACCTGACCCCATCCTCCATCTCCTAGAGTCCTCTCAGCAACCAAGGATGTTAGGCAAGCCTCATTTCTTCCACTTTCAGATGGCAGGTGGAGACCTACGAGACTGGAAGGCACTTGGATTGTCAGGGCTGGAGCCCACCTGTGTGTAAACAATTTCTGATGGGAGGCTTCTCTGGGCTGCTGCACTGGTGGAGCATCTCGGGACAGGCTGGATGACTAACACATCCTGCAGTCCTTTGCTTCCCCAGCCTTCCCAGCAGCAAGCCTGCAGACCGCCACTGGGTTGCCCTGACAGGGAAGGCTGTCGTCCCTACAAGTAGGCAGAGTTCCCATGGCCAGCCTCCTCTGAGGGCCAGGGGCCGGGCCACACACTTACCCCCGTTCAGCCTTCTCCCTCCCCATTGCACCGTCGAGTAAACTGACGTGGGCAGAGGTGCAGGGACCTGGCTGAGGCCACGTGGCTTGCAAGCAGTAGAACCAGGATTTCATCCAGGCCCAGGTGACGTCCGTGCCCGTGCTCTGACCCGCCACCTCCCGCAAGCAAGAACACTGCTGTCCTTTGTCTGGCATCTGTAAACCTGGGTCTCAGCCATCGCTTCAGACTGGCCTGGCCCACGTGTGACCAGAATCCCAGAGGGACGGCTGTTTGGAGAGTGTGGCTGCAGGGGACTGGCCCCCGGCCCGGGAAGGGGATCGCTGGGGACACTTAGTCCTGGGTGTCTCATGTGTGCTGTCTAGAGTGCCCTTCAGCCTCTTGACCTTCCCGCCTGCCCTGGGCCTGGAGTCCAGGCTGCCAGTCCTGCATCAACCATGGGTGTCGTGTCAGCTCGGCTAATCCTCTAGCCAGGCTTAGCCCGAACCAGGAAACAGAGACCTGGAGGGACAGGGGCCTCCCATATGAGTCCTCAGCTCCTCCATCTAACCTCCAACTACAGCTGGCCTGGCTTCTCATCCTGCCCCTCTCCGGACTTCAGTCCCCTACTCTGCAAGGTGGCAGGCAGAGACCAAGGGCCTCCACAGCCTCTTTTGAGAGCTTCTGCCAGGCCCCATGAATGCTGCAGGGGATTGGGGATCAGGGGTATCACTGGGGTGGGTTTGAGGTTCCTCCAGGGCTGAGCTCAGATGGGCAGTGCAGAGCCAGACCACCCCAAGCAGAGTGAGCAGGTGCAAGAGACAAAGCCCCTAAGAGGGGCCACTGGCTGAAAATTCAGTTTCAATCATCAACATTGGGAGTGGCAAGTACCCAGGTGTATGGCAGGGGCCCTACTTTGGCTAGCCCCCGTCAGACACCTCTCTGGACAAGACCCTCATCCCTGGGAAGCATAAGGTTATACCCACCCATGGCGTCTGATGATGTGGTGAGTGTGGAAGAGAGCCTCTGGCATGGCATTTGTATCTAGAGGATGCTCGGCACCTTTGGCCATTCTGTGGGGAGTGACAGGAGGCCTCTCCTCCTGGGTGCAGGCCGTCTCTGGGGAGCAGATCCACTGGACTGACTCTTGAATTCACCTCAGAGAGGGTCTGAAGCCAGGATTCATCTTCTCAGGATCTTTCTCCATCTTTTTGGTAAGAGACCCAGTGCCTCCATCCCCAGCAAGACCCCAAGTCTGTACTTGACAGCAAACCTGAGCCAGTGAGAACAAGGACCGGCCCTATTTACCGAGCCCTTCCTGCGCAAGTGCAGTGTGGGTGTAATCTAGTTACATCCTTGCAGCCCTGTGAGAGGAGCGACTCAGTATCCCCATTTTACAGATGAGGAAACTGAGGCCCAGAGAAGCTAAGTTCCTTGCCCAGCTTCACAGGTCAGTGAAGAGCAGAGCTATTCTACACATGCATTCTGCTGTGTCAAACCTAGAGCCACATTATGCACTCTTAGTCCATGTTGTACCTCACCCCTCGATTAGAGGAGAAATTGTTCATTTGATGGCTTGGGGGAAAGGGAGCCACTCCCCTCTTCCTCTCCTGGGAGCAGCCACGCATCGCAGCCAAGCTCTGTCTGGTCTCAGTTTGCCCCTTCGCGCAAGCCTGACGCCAGAAGGCTAGGTGGTTCGGCACACATGCACACCGTGAGCTAGAGTGCCTCTGAGAGTCAGGATGGATGAATGCTGCTCCTTAGGGCCTGGGTGATGCTCAGTGGAGACCGTGAGGGCTTTCCCTCTGATAGGGCTCTCCCGAGGGGTGCCTGTCTATCCTGGCCTTGAAAACGCAGCAAATCAGACTTGGGCTCTGGGTGAAGCTTTGGTGGGGCCCTCACGGATGTGTCTGCAAGTGCCCTTGAATGCAGCTGTCCCTGCTCCTGATTTCCTCTATCATTGTCTCTTCAGTCTGAGGCTTTTCTCCTGACAAGACTATGGGCCTTTGCCTGGAAGGGGTGCCCTCCTGCCTGAGAGACTCTGCCCACGACCTTGATGCCCCCGACCCCCCATTGCTGCCCCCCAGCACTCTGTCCTAGAGTTATTCTGTGTCTTGCCCACCTCGATTGGACAGTGTGCAAACACCCTTGGGAAGTATCCAGGCTGGCGATGTTGACCCTGTCCTCCTCTGCCCACCGTCCACCCCTACTCTTTCCTCTTCTCCTCTTCCTCCTCCAGCACATGGTAGGCAGTGTCATTATTGTCAGGAGAAGGAAGTGAATAGATGGAATAAACAAACATGAAGGAACATCCCCTACAAGTCCGTTTACAGCCCCCATTTTCCAAATGTTGGGAAATGTCTCAGAGGTGTTCAGTGGGTCGGGAGGTTCTGGGAGCCTCTTCCTTTCCCCAGCACCCCCTGTTTGGGTCCCCATGGTGCCAAGGTGTGGACCCAGGTTGGCACTGGGCATCTCCAGCTCCTCCCACTTAGAGGCATCCCTGAGGGCCCAGCAACAGACATGCCAGGCGTGCACTTCATGCAGCAGAACCTGCCGGTCTGCCCTGCCCCAGTCACTTGTGAAGTTTCCCTGCAGGAAAGGGAGGCAGGAAAGCGAGGGGCGCGCAGTGAGGACCTGCAGGGCAGGGCCAGACCAGACGTGCTGGGTGTGGGCAGGCTGTGAGGACAGCTCCAGCTATTCTCAGGGAAAGTGAAGACAGACGGGATCATTGAGCCAAGTTTGTGATTCTCAGGCAGACTGGGCCAGGAGTTTGCCCAGACCCCAACCAACCAGCTTCCTAGGTCTGTTTACTTATCTTTTCCTTGAGACCAAATGCAGCTACTGTCCTTTGGGGAAAAGACTCAGGATTTCAGGCCTCTCCTGAACACTCAGGGCTCGCTGAGCCTCTGAGCTCAACCCCGCTGTGCGTGGAGTGAGTGCAAGGGTCTCACAACAGGAGATAACCAGACACCCAATTTTAATCATGCCAGGAGAAAGAAAGAAATACTGTCCACATATCTGGGAGTTCAGGGCAGGGAAAGCTCACTTGAGGGGACTGTTAGGGAAGGCAGCATGGTGGAGGCGGTCCTTGGGGCGTCAGAGGGTGGACAGGGTTCCGATGGGCAGGGCTGGGACTGCAGAACTGTTGAAAGTGTGGTTTGAGGTAAGACAGGGCACACTCTTCCACTTTTCAGCTGCATGACCACTGGTATCTGCTGCGAAGTTTCTTCATCTGTAAAATGGGCTTACGGTTCCCTGGTGACAGGATTGTGCTGAGGCACTGACAGCTTCTGGGTTATCGAGGAAGGGCTCTGGCAGGCAGCAAACGCGCCAGGTTTCTGGCAGCCTGAGTCCCTCACATCTTGAGCACGATGGGTGTGCACAGGCACGTGTGTTATTGGCAGCAGGTGTGAGGCCCTGAGGCCTAGTGACAGCCCTGAACTGCAGGCCGAGACTGGCATTGGTGCAGCCCCCCGCCCACCGTGCCAAACGGGGTGGTCCAGCCCCCTCCCCCAGGGCCTTACGGGTAGCTCTGTGCTCTGGCCAATGCCCCGCTCTACAAGGTCAGCAGGGGCCTCCCCTAGTGGGTGAGTAGCTGGAGAGGCAACCCGAAGCCGCCTTTTTCCTCCTGGCCAGCAGGCCTTGGCTTCCACGAGGCCCCGGACCCTCGGTCTGTCTCGTCCACGTCTGGATTCCTCCCCCTCCCCCAGCTTGGTGAGGTCAGGGAACATGTATTCCAGGAATGCGGGAGGCGGGGCAGCTGGCCCGGTTTGGATAACCATCGGGGTAAATATTTGCCTTGCTCCCGGAGCCAGCACTGGCCGCCAGGGGAGGACGAGGGGGCCTGCTCCCAGGGTCATGTAAGGGGATGCGTCCCTGGGTGGGTCTTTGAGGTGAAGGAACCCGTGTCTCCCCGGCGACCCTGGGAGTTGGGTCTGAGGCCACCTTCCCAAACAGGGCCCCTGGCCCACAGTACCAGAAGCTGCTCGGCCCACCTGTAAAGTGAGGGTGGGAAGAGCTGCCTGGCCCGACTGAGATGAGGAGGGTCAGACCCACGTGGGAGCCAGTGCTGGTCAGTTCAGCCCGTGGAACAGCAGGTTGGACTCAGTTTGGGTGGGTGCCCACATGACCATGTTCTGGCCTGCACTTGGCCACCTATGACCTTGACAGTCACCATTCACTGACCTGTATGTCAGTGCACTGGCGTCTATGATCCCGTGTCTTGTGAAGCTCTCACAACCACCGGAACATGAGGGCATGTGTGCGTGATTAGCAGCAGTTGACAAGAGTCCAGAACTTCAGCTCAGCACTGATGTGGTCCCATGCCCTAGAGACCACACTGGGGCAGCCCAAGCCCCTCTCCCAGAAGCCTGTGGATAGGTCAGTGCTCTGGCCAATGTCAGGCTCTACAAGGTCAATGTGAAGCCTCTCTTGGCGGGTGAGTAGCTGAAGGAGTGATTAGTCCCTTTTTAGAGAGGAGATGGGGGCTCAGAGATGCCAAGTGACTTGCTCAAGGTCACCCAGCATTAAAGGGCAGAATAGGGATTCAAACTCAGCTCTACCCATCCGTGCCCTGGACCTTACCTCTGAGGACAGGGCCAGGCTCCAGTCTAGAATCTGGGCTCCCAACCCTTGGTGGCTTAGAGCACACTGGTCACTTAGCCATGGGCCTCTGGCCACTGTCACAGAGCTGTCACAGAGCCCCATATCCCGGATGCACCGTGGCATGGGCACCTCTGTCCTCCCGGAATCCCCAGTCGGCCCTGTGTGTCTCTGGGCCAGCCCCGGCCCCAGTCCACTTGGCCTGGTGCCTGCACTCAAGCCCACACCCAGGTGGGTCCTTCCTCCCAGGGGATCCCTAGAGGAGGAAGGGATGGGAAGGGGGTGGGGCTGGGAGAATCCATCTGGGTCCTGGGACAGTCCCCACCCCAAGTGACCTCTGCCAAGTCCCGGACCCAACCTCGACACTTTCTAGCCATTTCACCCCTGGCAACTCTACCCCTCCCTCGGAGCTCACTGTCCTGCTCTGCAAAGAGGGAGCTCGTTCCCACCCTGCCCTGCCCTTGGGAGCGCCAGACATGAGATGAGAGTGGAAGTACATTTCAACCTGTGGTCTGCACACCTCCCCTTCTACCCCTCCTGCCCTCACAGCCAGACGCGGCCTTGTAGTCGGGGCGTCCCCCTCATCCAACCCAGAGGGAGAGTCCTGAGCTCAGCAGAGCCCTGTCTCTGGGCAGTGGGGACCCCATCCCTTGGGGAGCCTGGGTGGGCCCCACCACCCCTCTCAAGCCCTGAGTCTCAGGCTGCCCTCCGCTCCGTGGCATGGAGGGCCTTTTAAGCAGAGCACACTCGCCTATGTGAATCTATGTCCTTCACGGTTGTGGTTTGGCCAGGCTGGGCGCAGACGTGGGATGCCTCTCCCAGTCTCCCCAGGTGGCCAGAGCCCTACAGGCGGTGAGGCTCACCTACGGGCACCCAGGGGGCCAGGGATGAGGGCGGATGACTTCACCTGAGTGTTCACAGCCCCGCCTGGGCCTGAGTTCCTCACCTCCACCCCAACCTGTCTGTGCAGCCAGCGAGAGTGGGGCCCAGGGCACAGACCAGGGAGCCCGGGTGTCCAGTTGGTCATCTTGAACAAGCTGAGTCTGTGTGGACAGATCACCCACTCATGCCCGCCTCTGTTCTTATTACTTTTCACTCTGCATTACCTGTGTGACCTTAGGAAGCTACAGAATCTCTCTAGACCTCATGTGTAAATTGGGGGTGCTATTTAGTTTCCACTTCATAGCGTTTTGCTGAGGGCTAAAGAAGTATCACAGGAATAGTCCCCAGTGTGGACCCAGTTCAGGTAAGCTCCTGGTCCTTTTCTCCTTCCCAGATGAGGGTCCAGTGCAGGCTCACAGGGAAGGGTCCTATGAGCTCATAGTCCTAAGGCTCATAGTCCCTAATCAGGGCCTGAGTTCATATCCTGGTGACCCTCTGTGTGATACCCTTTCTGTGTGACCTTGGTCTATTTGCCTCTTTGCACAAGTCCAACAGCAAAGAACCAAGGATGGCTGGGGTGGAGAGACACGTATGTGTCGCCGTGAGCTGGAGCACCTCTTCGAGGCAGGATGGGCGGGCGTCATTCCTCGGGGCCGGGACATTGCTCACCGAGTGAGCGAGGACTTTCCGGCTCTGGCTTCTGTCTCAGCTGCCAAAATAATTATTTTCTCTTTGTCAGCGGGTCTGCGGCCAGCTAGCCTTTGGGAAAGGACTGAGCTGTGGCCGGTGGGGAAGCAGGAGGCTGATTCCTGTTCTGCCCCAGCCTCTGACTTGCTGCGTGACCCTGGGACGGGGGCAGGTGCTGCCCTCTCCAGGCCTCACTGTCCTCCTCTGTGAAATGGGAGAGTTGGAGTCAAGGGCCATTTGTGTCCCCACGGTGAGCAGAGTTTGGGGCCTGTCAGAGTCAGAGTCAGGCCCCAGAGACATTCTGTCCCTCATGTGGAGTAGGGGTGCTGAGCCGGGCTGTGGGAGCCCGAGGTTTAGGGGCCAGTGCTCCATGGAGCCCAGCACCAGCTCCTGGAAGTAATTTCACCTCACCTAACACGGCTGGAAAGCGACCTGTGTGTCTGGCACTCAAATGCATTACCTTATGCTGTCTGTACCACTCCTTGAGAGTGGACCCCTCCTTATCGCTTTATCACCTCCCACAGATGAGGAAACTGGGGGCCAGAGCAGTTTAAGAAATTGCCTAAAGCCACATGGTAAGGGGATGAACCCAGGACTTGAACCAGATCATTTTTATTACAGTACTGAGCCCACTTCTTAAATATCAGGCCCTGGTGCCCCTTACTGAGGCCATAGGCACACACTTGGCTCCCTGGGAACCCTGCCCACTGCACAGCAGGTCTGACCCCTCTGCCAGTCACCAACACATGTGGGAACCCAGCCTTCATGTGGCCTGTGCACACCCACTCCCGTGGTAGCCACGGGCCTCATCCCAAGAGGCACTCAGCCCTGCTGGCAGGTTTCCCGTTTCTTAGAGGAGGGCACGCAGGTGCCGCGAGCATGGCAACCACCCAGAGCCACCCAGCGAGATGCTTTTGTAGCTGGGACTCCAACTCAGGGCTCTGTGGCTCCCACCCCACAGCCAGGACTCCAGAGAAGCTAGCCTGCCAGGGTCTGGGTCTGGGGTCTGGATCTGGCCCTTCTGGATTCTTGAGGGGCCCTGTGGGTGGGGAGGAGAGGGCAATATGGCTGGCCCATTGTGGAAATGGGGCAGGTGAACCCACTGCATTGGGGGGACAGAGTCTGGGGTCCTCATCCGCCCAGTGCCCCAGGGGATCCTTCCACTTCTGCCTTCTGCTCCCTCCACTCTGAACACCATTGTCTCTTGCCCAGACTCTAGGGGCAGCCTCCCCACTGGTTTCCCTGCCTCTTCCTGTCCCTTCTAAGCCCTTCTTCCTGGCATCCTTGGGGGATCTTCTCAAACTAGACCCAGGCTCACGTGGCTCAGCTGCTGAGACCCTCCCATCCACCCTTGCGATGGTCAGCCCTGCCTTCTGGCCCTCTCACCTCCCCACCTCCCTCCTCCACCACACCACCTTCTCTCAAGTACTCTGCTGAGCCAGGGTGTTTTCCCTATTTGGAGCCTTCACATATACTGTTCCCCATGCCTGGAACACTGTTCCATGCATCTTGGCCTGCCTCTCTCTGGCTCATCCTTCAACTTTACTTCCCCAAAGAGACAGCCCTGAACCTTGAGTCTATGCTGTGTCACCCTGGCAGATGCCACTTTTAATTATGTGTTGTTTGATTCTTTGCCTATTATGAGTCCCCACAAGGGCTGCTCTATGATCCTGTTTACAGCTCAGGGTGTTCGCTAAATGTTTCTTGAGTGAATGAATGGATATCAAGTGCGTTTGTCACCATAGGCCCTTAGATCCTCCCAGAAACCCTCGGAGAGATCCCTGTGATTCCATTTGCCGGGTGAGGAAACTGAAACCCGGAGCGGCCAGGAGCTTACCCACAGTCACACAGCCAGTAACTGGCAGCTGTGGGGTGTCGGGGGCCTTTTAGGGCCCCTTGGCATTAGGCCCCTTTTCCTCTCCATCCTTCAGATTCCCCATCTGTCCAGTGGAGATGATTTGATTTAGCCGACAGTGAACTTTCCAGCAGGTGGGTGGGGGTCTGTGGCCGCAGGTCAGTTCTGGGGTCCCTCCTGGGAGTGGTCCCTGACCACCCTTCTCATTGCAGGAGAATGGAGCTGGAGTGAGGCGGAGGAACCGCCAGCTGCTGACCGGCACGTGGGACGCTGGTGATTCACAGGTCACTGAGGTAGGTGTGCAGCCGGGCTGGTGGGGGCGGCTTGGCCTGGATGCTCGAGGAAGGGGCAGGAGGCGTGTCCTGAGTGGGGGAGGTGCTGGCCCCAGCGCCCTGGCCTTTGACTGCTGCACAGCCTGGGTGGGACTGGATGCAGCCCCCACCCCACCCCCACTGAGATCTCATTGCTCCTCAAAAGGACTTCTTGGGGCCTCTTAGGCTTAGCCTGTGTCTACAGTGGCTGCCCGGCAGGGGTGGGAGATGCACGCAGGAAGAGGGACGGTCTGACGTCCCCAGCCTTAGCTCAGCAGCCCTGTCTGTACCACTCAGCCCCGTGGCACAGGGGCCTCATGTGCCAAGCAACATGGCAGCCACACAGCAAGAGGCGAGATGGGCAGAGAAGCCTGTTCACTGAGATGTGGGCCATGGCTGCCCCACCCTCTCTCTCCCACAGTCCCCTGAGCACCCACAGTTCTGGGGTCAAAGTGCCTGCATGCAAATCCTGGCCCTGCCTCTCATCCACCATGACCCTGTGTGGTTCCTTTGTGCCTCAGTTTACCTGCCTATGAAAGAGGGCTGGGCACCATGCCCCTGACCCCACATGTGCACTGGCGCAGCTGGACACAGCCAACGCTCAGGATCTGGCATTTCCCTTGCTTCTTGAACACCTCCATTCCCACCATCCCTCCTCCCTGAGGGCTCAACCATGCCAGGATGGACACCAAGTGGTCATTCAGCCTGATGAGGCGGTTTGGGCCCCCAGGGAGCTCCCAGAAGCAGCTGGATCCCGAGGGTCCCAAGCTGAGCCTCCCAGGCCTGCCTCGGCCCCGACACCAGCGTGTCTCATCACAGAGTGGCTTTTCAGGGTTGATGACACTTGGCCCTGTGCCAGAGGGCCACCCATGTAATCCCTCTTTATTCGGTGGCTCCCAACCCAGAGATGAGAGGCTGTCTCAGAAATGCTGACTTGGGCCAGGACCCTTTGTCCCAAGGCTCTGGGGCCCAGCCAGGCGAGCTCGAGTCTTCGTCCTGGTGGGAGGCCCCGCCCGATGGTCTCCCCGCTGCTCTCAGCATCTCTCCTGAGACCCCAGTGCTCCCAGGTACCCACACTCAGACAAGCCCTGGGGATCCTCTGTGCTTCACTCAGGCGCTGGAACCAGGGAGCAGACTCTGATCTCCCTTCCTGCCATAGGAAATCCTGGCTTCCTCCTATCCTCCTCATGACCTTGGGCGAGTCCTTTCACTTCCGTGAGAATTCTCATCTGAACGAGGATAATTATACCAACATTGCTGAGAGGGCTGTTAGGAGGATGCTTAGAAACCTGGAATATTCCAAGTGTTACAGCTGGGTGAGAGTCGGCTGTGGACCAGGCACTGTGCTCCGTAAATGCATATTTCCCCACTCAGTAATCCCATGTGGAGGTGTGTTTAATGCCTCATTCTCTGGAGGCTCAGAGCGGTTAAGAAACCTACCGAGCTGTAAGTGGTGGAGTGGGGATTTGAACCAGGAGAGATACCTTAGAATTAAGCAGCCCACGATGCCTTAGAGATCAGGGGCAGAGCCACAGGGCAGGCCCAAGGTGGGTGCCCAGGAAACAACCCCATTTCTGCCGGGCGGCCTTTGTCCAGCCCTCCACGCCTGGTGGCCCTCTCAGGAGCCAGTGGGTGGCCCCTGAGGGCTGGTGGCCTGTCCCTCCCCACAGGACCTACCGGCAACTCGATCAGGCTAGGGGAGCCCATTGCTAATTGTGAGGTAACCTTTGAAATTCTCCTTCACGGTGGGTTCTCTTTTCGGATGTTTTTCAAGGTAATTCATTCCCTTTCCAGAAATTGCTGGTGGAGGAGCATTAGGCGGCTGGTAATTAATCATAGGAGCGGCTTGGAGTTTATTCTTTAAAAAAAAAAAAAGGAGGAGGATAGAAAGCCTTGGTGGAAAAAAGAAAAGGAAAGAAAACCGTTCCAAGGCGAGGGTGGTAATCAATACCTCAGTGTCCTAGAAACGGCTGGGGATGGGGGTGGCAGACGTGCGGCCTTCTCCCGTCCTTCCCGGGGCTGGCAGATGGTCAGTGCCTGCAGCGTCACCAGTGAGGCTCTGCCTTTGACCATCAGCCCCCAGTGTGACTCTAAGCAAGTCTCTGCTTCCCCCTGGTCTCACCTTTGACCTATAAAATGGGCGAAAGTCAAGTTGTCAGACTAGGAAGGAATTTTAAACGATCCGGGGCATATCCGAGTTCCCCAGCACATGGTCATTGCCTGGTTGATGGTTTATCAATTGAGTGCATAAATGAATGAATGATTTTCTTGGGTCTTTATTAGCAGTCATCAGTCAAGGAGGGGATCCTGTAGGACACTGATTCTCTGGTTCTGTTCTAATGTAGAGTGAAAGCCGGGGTGATTGGCTGGCTGTGTTACTTTCCAAGCCAATGATGAAAGGACAGTCTTGACTGAGACTCTGGCCAGCAGAGCTCAGGCCCCTCGGCGGCAACCTCACTGAGGTGTCCTCAAGTTCAACTTTCCAAGAGTCTGAGCTGTCTGGAGACTTTTTTTTAAGCTGCTTTCTGAGGAGGTAGTGAGTTCCTCGTCACTAGAAACTATGCAAGCTGTGGCACTCGGGCAGCAGACTGAGGGGCTCAGAGCTTTCCTGAGTTTGGGGGAGAGCATGAGGCTCCCCAGGATGGACACCGAGGAAGCTGGACTGGCAGAGAGGAAAACCTCTCCCCCTGGAGCTCCTTCCCAGGGCCCCCAGCGGAGACTGAGAAAGGGGCTTGTCCACGCAGGACTCTGAAGCTTTGGAGCCTGTTCCCTGGAGGGACGGAAGGTGTGCTGGGGTGTGTGTGCCAGTGTGTGCCCCTGAACCGGTGTGAGGCGATGTGTGTGTGATTAGCTAGGCTACGTATGAGGGTGTGAAGTGTGTGAATATGTGTGAGTGTGCAAGAAAAGGAGAGTGCCCCCTGTGTGTGGGTGCCCCCACCCACGTGTGCGGCTCCCAGCAAGACCTTGGCACCTCAGGCCATTCCCATACACGAGGCCTGGCTTCAGCCGCACATTCAGACTGGCCAGATGGGCCCTGCTGACCATGCCAATGCCTGAGTCTAGTCCTAAGAGTGGGTGGGTGCAGCCAGGCCCCCGGGGGGAGGCAGGGGTCTGCTTGGGTAGTCCTCTGAACAGCCTGACCAACTTGGCCCAGTGTTTTCACTTCTCTGCTTGGCCTGCAAATCCAGCTCATGTGTGTGTGTGTGTCTGTCTCTCTGTTTGCCCGCCCTCCGTGTCTTTGTCTTTCTGTCTGATTCTCTCTGTGCGGGCTCCCCTCCCCTGCCCAGCTCCCCTCTCTTCTCAGTGGCAGTCCCACAGCCCCATTGCCTCCCTCCCAGCTCTGCGTCATCACTTCCGTCATCCCAGGACTCCGCAGAACCGAGACCTCCCAGGCTCCGAAGCGCCTACCTTTCCCCCTGTTTGCCCAACTCTGGCAACACACAGCTCCCTCCCACCTTTCTCTTCAGGGTATCCAAGGCAGCAGCCCACAGTCCCGCTGCTTGGAGGCTTTGAGCCATGTGTGATGAGTCCCCCCTCTCCTACCCGCTGGGGATGACCACCATCCCATCCCCATGGACCCTCACTGTGCCAGCCACTCGGGATGGAGCCTGATCTCCTGGCTGAGATCTGCCCCCATGGCTGCCCCTCTGTGCCGTCCTGGGCATACGTCCTGGCCACAAGCTAGGGCAGGGGAGAGGGGGGAGGCCTGCGTCCACTAGCAGAGGCAGCTGGAAACCCAGCATTTCCCTCCAGCACTAATGAAATTCTTGCTATAATTAGAAGTGAGGTGTCCAGGAGCTGGCTGCCTGGCGGGAGCGGGTGTATGCTCATGAATAAATAAATTGTCCTTTTCCGAGGAGAGAAGGAGCCAGAGGGTGGGCTCCTGGAGAACTGCAGGCCTGGAGGGTATCTGTGACCTGTGAGGTGGGCGATGGGCGCTAGTGGTTTCCACTCATCTGGATGCCCTTAGCATCTTTCTGAGTCCCCATCCCTGGCCAGCCAGTCTTCCTGTAAGTGCCATCTGTGTGCCAGGCCGACTCAGCCTGGCATCAAGGCTGCCACCGTCTGGCCCCAGCCTCTTTCACGGCCACACCACACACTAGCTGCTGGCCAGCGTCCTGAGCTGCAGCTCCACTGTGCTGCCCCCTCCCCATCGTTATCACCTGTCGCCAGGCTGCACCTTTCCTCTGCGCTTGCTCCTGCCTCCAGAGCCCTTGGCCCTGTTGCTGTAGAGCTGGACCTTTTCGGAGCCTTCCTCAAGCTGCCCTTCCCCCCGCCCCCCCCCGCCTAGGGATGGACATGGCCTGGTCCCCCGGGGACTTCAAGGCCTCCAGTCCTCAGAGGCCCTGGTTGTTTCCACCCTAAGCTCTCCACCCTCTCCTTCTGCTCTGATGCCCTGCAGGGTGCTCAGCAGACCGCTGGGCACATCATCTTTTATTTTGTATTCATTACATGTTGGGATAATAGCATATTGGATGTTTTATACTCTTTTCTCATGCTCAGTCTTCGAAGGCTGTTGTGTATCTAATGCGGAGAAGACGTTTCAGACTTCGGTGGTTAGTGGCCATGTGTGGTTCTTAGCTGCCGTAGTTGACCATGTGCAGCCTTGGTGACCCCGGTTTTCTGGTTCACACGGGGGGAAACTGAAGCAGGGGAAGGAAGTTTTGCAGATGAGAGTTTGCAAAGCCAGTGTGCTCTCTGTAAGACAAGGCTGCTGCCGTCCTGCTGTTCAGAATAAAGAACTGGGCACGTCGCACTGGTCAGAAAGGTAAATCGAATCAGGCAAGACTGTAGCCCATACCCAAGTGACTGAACCTCAGTAAGGCTAGGAGAGAAATTATGAGGGTTCCATTCCCCCCAAAAGGGGTTCAGCAATTGTGAGCTTCCCCACCTCATCCCCAAACAGCCCCAGACTGAGGTGCCTCTCACAGGCTATGCCACAATAGGGGCCAGTCCCTGCCCCCGTCACCCCCAGCTTCTTTCCACCCTCTCTAGAAAACAGGGTTGGGGTTTGGAGCCCAGGAAGGGAGGACGCCCCTGTCGTCCACCCCCTCCCACATCATCCAGGATGCAGTCTGAATTGCAGAGGCGCCCAGCGGGTGTACCTGTGAACCCAGAGGTTCCCCACAGGGTCAGGAGACGGTGGAGCAGGGCCAGCTCCAGGCACAGGAGCTGGGAGAAGGGAGTTGTCTCCCTGGAGCCTGGCCCTGCCCCTGCCCACCCGGAGGGGCTCCAGCCCCACCGTCTGGAGCTGACTTTCCTCTTTGTCACCCACGGCCCTGGCAGCTGCACTTTGCTGCCTGCTCAGTTGACAGGTGCACTCTTGTTTGCCTCCACTCTGGTGCTGTGGCAGAAAGTCAGGAGTTTCAGGTGCTGGCTCATCCTCCCTCTGTGGGACCCCTGCCCCCTCCCTGCTGGAGTGAATGCCCCTTGGAGACTCAGGGAAGCTCTGAACCACGTCCACAAGGTCCTGGGATGCATGCTAAGTTGCTTCAGTCGAGTCCGACTCTGTGCAACCCCATGGATTGTAGCCCGCCAAGCTCCTCTGTCCATGGGATTTCCCAGGCAAAATTACTGGAGTGGGTTGCCATGCTCTCCTCCAGGGGATCTTCCCCACCCAGGGATCGAATCCGAGTCCTTTTGTCTCCCATATTAGCAGGCAGGTTCTTTACCACTAGCGCCACCTGGGAAGCCCAAGGTCCTGGTATGCCAGTGCTAAACGGCAGCAGGAAGCCAGCAGGCACCGGGGCTGTGTGCCCTCAGCTTCCTCGGGAGATGGCAAGGAGGTTTTGTCCGGCGTGCCGGTTTTGAATGTGTTGGGCAGGCTGTGTCAAGGACTCTGAGGCTGTGCCCAGGTTGTGAGGAATAGTATCGTGCGCTGCTTGGTGCATATGCGCCCTTTCAGCCCCGGCTCCCTGACCATCGCGTCTATTTGTCAGATGTGTCCACTCTGAGCCATGGCCAGTGGGGGTGTGGGGAGGAGGCAGTCACCTCAGTGTGGTCCCACAGCTGTCGGTCTGCCGTGGCTGCTGTGTGGACGGAGCTCAGGGAAACTTCTAGAGTCCCCAGATTATGAGGACCACAGAACGCCCCTAGAGAGCTGACTGGGGAGCACCAGCCCCTGTCTGCCATACTCCTCTGGTTACTGGAGAGCAGGGGGCGTGCGGGAGCCCCTCCCTGTCTCCCCTGTCTCCCCTGTCAAGTGCTCGTCGCCCTTCTTCACTTCCAGTTCGGGAAGTGGCGCGTGTTGCCTCACGCTGTTTGGGACCCTTCGTTGCCATCCTGAGGCGTCCTTGGGGGCCTGTTTCAGTTCGTGTGGGAGCATCTCTGCTTCGTAGCCTCCGTGGAATGCTCCCCGGTGCCTCTCCGTCTGGCCCACGCTTCGGTCGGTGGACGGTCTAGCATGGGACAGCCCTCCCCAGGTGGTCCCTGCTGCGCTCCCTTCCCCACCCGAGTCATCCCCCACCCTTGTCACTGTCTGGCTGAGCTAACCCCCTTCACCCCCCTGTTCCCACCCCCAACAAATGCCCTCAGCTGAGGCCCCTAGTTGTCCCCTGCCTGGCAGCTCTGATGACTGAGCCAAGAGGACTGTAGTGAACTAGAACCTGGAAATAATCTGGACCATTTTCCTTATGTGTGGAAGAAACACAAGGAACACTCTTGCACCCTTTATCCAGCTTATTTTCTCCCCAGTCACAGCTCCAGGAAGGTTGTTCAAGGTCATCCCTGCCTGCCAAGATCCTCCAGTGGCTGCTTGCCCACCTCTGCTGCTGGAGAGCTCACCACCCGTGGGCCGACTGGTGTCTGTGCATACAGCACACAGTAGGACGTGCACCTAAGCAGGACAGACACGTGGAAAGTCGCTCAGCCGTGTCCGACTCTTTGCAACCCTATGGACTGTAGCCCGCCAGGCTTCTCTGTCCATGGGATTCTCCAGGCTGAATACTGGAGTGGGTTGCCATTTCCTTCTCCAGGGGATCTTCCCAACCCAGGGGTGAAACCTGAGTCTCTTATGTCTCCTGCCCTGGCAGGCAGGTTCTTTACCACTAGCACCACCTGGGACAGACACTTTGGGGCTCAAATCCCTGCTCTACCTGATCAAGTGGGTGAGTCTAGACAAGTTACTTTGTCACTGGTTCCCTCTGTTTCCTCATCTATAAGTGGGGAGAAACCCACTCGCCTGCAGGGATGCTGCGGGGCTGGAATGCAGCAATGGCAGGCTTCCCTGTTGACTGTAAATAGATGCCCTGAGAGAGACGCCCCCACCCCTCAGCACTGGACCATCTGCTTGAGGTTGGCGCCTGTTAGATGCAGGACCTAGATACTTCCCTTCTCCAGCGATGCTGGCCTTCTGAGTCCTCTCTGGAGCTCTGGGGTGGGAACTGTCAGGATGACACTTCAATATGGCTCTTCTCCAAAGCACCAACACACACAGGCCAGGGGGCACTTGTTTAAATGCCTGTTCTTAGGCCTCTCTCTTGGAGTCTGATTCTGTGAGTTAGAGTTGGGTTTTGGACTCTGAATTTCTAACCAATAACCCATATAACACCTGCAGTCAGGCCAGTCTGGAACACACGGATGCTGGTCACAGGAAGCTGGCCAAGAGGTAAGGCCGTGGACAGTATCACAGCCTCACTGGGTGGACTTGGACAAGCCCTGTCCCTGTGTGTGGCTGTTTTCTCATGAATAAACCCGGGGTTTAGATGATCTGTAAAGGCTCTTCCTGCTCTTAAAAACCCTGTGATAATCAGAAGGACATTTCCTGGTGTCCCGTCTGCCAGGCTCCCAAGTCACATCTGTGAGTTTCAGCCCCATTCCTTCTGGCCACAGAGCGTTCAGGGCAGCAGCCACCCGCCAGCCCCAGAGCCCTAGGGACAGAAAAGCTGTTCCCTGGGTGCGATGGGCCATTTAGTGGCGATTCCCCTGGGCCTTGCAGGAGGCCTTAGATCAAGAGGCATCTGCAGATCTGAACTCTCTTCCCTGAGCTGAACTAGCCCCTTAGCCTGGTCCTGGCTGAGCGAGGCAGGGGAATGGGGTTGTCTGGCTCCTCTGAGGGACCTTGGCGCTTTATTAGTTAACCCACATGGATACCTGGAATGTCAGTACTAGAAGAAGGGCCCTGTGGAACCCTTTCTTTTTTATAGCTGGGGAAACTGAGGCCCCGGGTGGAACATGCCTGGCCAGGGAGAAGAGGGAAGCAGGTGCAGAACCAAGCCTCTTGGCTTGTGGTCTGGTCTCTGGGCCACACCAAGCCACCCACCACCCCTCTCCTTAAAAAGTCCATCTGAGATGGGTAGGCCTGCCAGGCTTGAGCCCTAAATCAGCTCCTGGGAAGAGATGAGGGCTGTCTTAGGACAGGGACCAGGGAGCTAGCTGCTCCAAACATTGGGCCCTTTTGGAACCACACTGCTATACTGAAACAACCACCCCCGCTCTGCCCCAAGTCTTCCTGCCCCAGCCAAGGACGCCCTGTGGAAGGTTTCCAGGAATATCCACGCAGAGGGCATCGTGCTCCAGAAACGACAAGGCTCTCCATCCCAGATTCCCTCCCATTTTCCACTCACTGGCGCTCTGGAGAATTAATAAGGAGAGGTGAAAAACCAGCCCTTGCTCTAATAAGACCTCGTTTGAGTTGGCTGGGCCCTGGCAGGTGGCAGAGGAGGAATTATTCCCCCCCAAGGCCTTCACCCCCTGTCTGGGATGATGTCAGAACTGGGGCTCAGGGTCTGGGCTATGATCCTTTGACCGCTGCCATCCTGCTCGCATCACCAGTCCTGGTGTGGGCTGGGGCCGGTGGCTCTGTCCCTCCCTGGGCCCAGAGCCCGGCCGGGTCCTTGGTTCACGCCAGCACCTGGCAGAGGGCCCTTGCACAGGCTGGTCCTCCCCGCAGCTCTCCATCTGCAGTCAGTAAGGTGCTGGTATTTAGCAAGCACCTACTCCTTGTGTGGGTCTGTGCCTAGCTGCTGGGGTGATAAGGAAGCAGAAGACCCCGTGGCAGCCCTCAGGTGGCCCACGGTCTAGGCCAAGACACACATGCAGAGGACAAATGAATGCTATCCAGTGCCTCTGGCACCAGAAGGGCTTATTGCTGAGTAAGGGTTCTGGAAGACTTCCTGGAGGAGGCTGAATGGAGTCAATAGATGGTCAAAGGCTTTCAAGGATTTCAGGTAGGGCTGGGGTGAGGCAGGAAAAGCCATACCCTTAGGTTGTGTGTGGTCCAAAGCAGGACCCTAGATAGATAGATGCCTGTGTGTGAGTGTGCTTGTGCCTGGAGTTGGGGGAGGTGACATTTGTACCAGTGCCCAGCACACAGGCCCACAGACAGTCTACCACACCCAGGCCCTCTCCTGCCTCGGGAGGCAGCAGGGAGGCCCGTTGGATGGAGTAGGGCTGTGGCTCTGCTGTGTGCTCAGGCCTGGCACTGTGTGCTCAGGCCTGGCACTGTGTGCTCAGGACTGTGCACCCATTAAGTGGGTGAGCAGCACAGAGTAGCTGTCCTTTGAGGGTTGTGGAAAGGAACACATAGTAGGTGCTCAGTAGATGTAGATTGAATGAAGGCTACATGATGCACACTCGAGCATCAGCCTAGTGACTGAGAACCCAGGTCAGGAGGCAGCAGGGACAGAGAGGTGGGGGCACAGCCGGGGGACAGGGAGCAGAGCCTGGAGCAGCCCAGCAGAATTCCTTAGCATCCTGGATAGCTGGTGCCCACCAAGGGCTCGCTCTGGGACCTGCCCAAGTGGAGATGTGGTGGGTGAAGACCCTCGGGGCCTAGCTGCAGGGCAGGGGGAGCCTCCCTGGGGTGCCCCTGTACATGGTGTTCAGTGCACGCCCCAGAGCAGAGGACAATGACTGCATGCCACACCTCTGTTGCTAAAAAGCAAAGAACAACCAAGCCATGGGGCCCTGTGACAGCAATAATAAGGACAGTGTCACAGGCGAGGCAGCATCTCCGTTGATCCCAACACCGTCTTGTGAAGTGTCATCTCCATGTTGGGGATGGGGAAACTGAGGCAGGGGGAGGCCAGGAAAACAGTCAGTCTCCAAGTGGCAGAGCCAGGGTGGGGCTCGTGTTGTCTGACCCTCCTGGACTCCACCCTGTCCTGCCTCCCCGGGCTCACCCCTATCAGCCCTTACTGTCCCTGTGGTTCCCAAAGCCTCTGGAGCATCTTTTTGGACACAAAGAAGAAGGAGGGTGCAAACTCTTCGAGAGATCGTTTGAAGTCTTTCATTATCGATCTTTGCACAGGTCCTTCCGGCACCTTCCCAGCTCCGTGGGAAGATGAACGCCCAGCGGTTAGAGAATGGGCCCTTCCCCTGAATCAGTCTTTTGTAACGGAAATAATTTATCTGCCAGCCTTTGGTGCCCGGCAGTTTGATAATTCAGGTGTTGAAATGGTAATGACCACGGGGCCAGCCTGGGGAAGAGGCTAGTGAGTCAGATGGGAGATTCAATAGGAATTAAAGGCATTTAATCTCAATGCAATATGATTTTCTCAAACATGCCGCCTCTGCACCAAGAATGAGCTAACTGGAAACACCACGATGTCTCCAGCGGGGGCTGATGCTGGGCTTTCTGAAAAGCCAGTGGCACCGGGCCTGCCTGGCTCCCCCAGAGAGGGCCTGGGCCATGGAGCTTCTGAGAAGTGGCTGGAGCTCGGTGGGCTGTGAGTGTGGAAAAGGACACAAAGAATCAGGGAGTAGTCAGAAAATCCCTCAGGCCCCAAGGACAACTCTGCTGGTTTTTTAAAAAATATTAATATGCATAATTTTATTTATTTATTTTTTTGGCTGTGTTGGTTTTCATTGCTGCACAGGCTTGTCTCTAGTTCTGGTGAGGGGGGCCACCCTCTAGGTGTGGGGCACGGGCTTCTCATTGGGGTGTCCTCTCTTGCTGCTGAGCACGGGCTCCAGGGCATACGGGCTTCAGTACTTGCTGCTCCTGGGCTTGAGAGCACAGGCTCAGTAGTTGTGGCGAACCAGCTTACTTGCTCCGTGGCATGTGGGATCCGCCTGGACCAGGGATGGAACCCACGTCTCCTATATTGGCAGGCAGATTCTTTACCACTGAAGCCCCAAGCCACTGCTTTTTTTAGGGGCTGAGAAGGGGATCTCTTGGAGAGTAATAAGGAGAAATTTTAAGAATAGACTTTGATCAGCAAAAAGAGCTAGTGACTTGCCCAGGGTCACCCAAACAGGACTTAAGTCCTTGTCCTTGCTGTTAATCATGATGGTATATTGTTCTCTGTGTGTGTGTGTGTGTATTGGGGGAGTCTTAATGACAGCTGTGTGAACTTTATATGCATTATCTAATTTAATACTTATAGAGTCTGCTTTGCAAATGAGTGAACTGTGGGATAAAGAAGTTAAATAGCTTGTGCAGTCCCTGGGAGCTAGGGTCAGAATTTGAACCCGGCTCCACCTGACTTTCAAGCCTGAGTCCTCAGCCAGACACAAGACACAGAGCACTCACTCTGGGCCTTGCTGGGGAAGAGCCCCCCACCAACCAAGAAGATTGGAGGGGGCTTCATGGAGGTATGTCAGTTCCATCTCTGACAGTCAAGTATCTTTCAATCTTCAGGTCCTGAGCTGTGTAAGGTCAGGGCACCTGACCCCCAAAAGCTCTTCCTCTTCATCATAAAATGAGGAGAATGGGGCCTCCTCACCAGGGCCTGGAGGATGGGTCACATTGTAGATGCATTCTCCAGATTTAGCCGGGCTTCTGAAGCTGCCAGCACAGCCATCGTCAGGCCTATGTGTATCGGGGCCCAGATCCCTTCCCAGCATCTACTCAGGTAGTTCTCACAGCCAGGATGGGCTGAGCTGCAGGCCATGCCCAGACACATGGAGAGGGCAGGAGAAGGCTGAGACAGAGTGGACAGAAGTGGCCCTGGGGGAAGACCGTGTGCGCAGCCAATCCTGGCCACCCAGGCATTGGCTCCAGAGAGGGGTGTAGGAGGAGCAGCGTGATGAGGCCCCCAGGCTGAATCCCACCTCCGTCTGATGGGTGTCAAGGAGCTAGTGAAGCTACGGATCTATAGATGAATACAACTGTGTCGTTTCTCACCAAGCTTTCCTCAAATCCATTGTGTCAGGGAGCCCTGCTCCCCCGGGTTCTGGCAGGGAAGGGGGTCACGTCGATAGCCCCTTTGTAGCTCAGATGTCCCACAGCACGTCTGGGCTTTAAAATCCGAATGCACTGGGCACTGAGGTTGGAGAGTTCAGAGTTCATCCAGAAATAGAGGCAGAGGGCGAGGACTACACAGAAACCAGGCAGCACAAAGATACCGAAATGTGGTGTTCTGGAGACCCCAGATGCACAGACTGGAGGAGCCAGGCAGATCCCACCTGCCCCAGACGGGGAAACTGAGGCCCAGAGACAGGAAGAGGCTTGTCCCCGCAGAGCTGGGTGTGGCAACTCCTGCTCTGGCCCGCCCTCCCTGGGGTGGTCCCCACCTCCCTCTCTGTCTAACGTTCCTCCCATTGGCTCTCCCTAAGCATGAGCAGGAGGTGAGGGATGAGCCGGGTGGAGAGGGAGGATCAGTGTGTCTCACCTGGGGCACCTCCCTAGGCCTTGGGGGCACAGAACCAGGGGTCCTTGGGAAGGGGTAGAGAAGGCCAGCTTCGCAGTGCACTCTGAGACCCCCAGCTCCATGTCATAGCCCCATGACCATAGAGAGGTTTCTAAACTTCTCTAGGACTCAGTTTCCTTATCTGTAAGATAGGAAGGTCAGACAGCTCACGAGCTGGTTCTGCGGCTGAAAAGTGGTCACGATGCCTGGCTCATAGGTGTGCGGTGGGGCTCAGCTGTCGTCACCATCATGGAGGGATGTGGGATCGGGGGGCAGCTGCAGGACAGTCCCATTTTGCCAGGGGACTCAGTTGGGAATCTGCCAATCTGATTTGAGGTGTTCTTTCTTCACTGATAATCTGATGGCACTGGGAAACCTCTTCTCTCTGTGGACCTCAGTTTCCCCATCTGTCAGCAAGACGGTAGGACTAACTGATGTGGGAGCCAGAAGGCCAGGGATTGGTGTTTATGGAGTGGGATCATTGGGTGCATCTGCTGCTAAAGCCATACAAACTGCCGGGGACCTGCAGCCAGAGCTGTCTCGGAGCAGCGCCCTCAGGGATCCAGCGAGGTCCCTCTGTGGGCCTGGAGCTCCACTGACCGGCTGAGGGCTCCCAGCTGCGGCAGGGTCTGCAATCGCTCTCTCCGTACAGCTGATTGGTGGAGCGTGGGCCTGCTCACAGCGCCTGGCAGGGACCGGTAAATTGAAAACATGATGTTTCCTGTCGGAGGCCAGTGCAGGGCTGGACTCGGTGTGGCCTTGGAAAGCTGGCCTCGCTCTCAGGAAGCCCTGCTCCCCACAGCACCGCCACAAAAACAGTGGAAAAGTGAAGCCTTTTCAAGTCTGTGTTTCCACTGTAAACAGGGGGAGAAAGCTGGCCCCTTGCCTCCTGGCGCTGCTGGGCCCGCCTCCTCCACCCGGCGCTGGCCTGCCCAGTCTTTGGAGGCGTCTCAGCTGCCCCTCTGCCCCCAGCAGTGCCCCTCTGATCAGAGAAGCCCCGTGCCCAGAATTCACGAAGCCTTCTGAGTTTAGTTCAAGCACACCAGGACCTAGCAATCCTCAGCATCCATCCAGTGAGGCCAGCAGGGTAAAAGCAAAACAGCGGTGCACGGAGAGGCGCAGGACTCACCCAAAGCCACCCAACACATAAAGAGCAGCCCTGGTCCCTCCCTCTTGCCTGCAGTGACTTCACGTGGAGGCTCGCGTGGGGGAGGGCACGTGCCCGCACCGAGTGTCAGTGTCAGTTCTCAGCTGTCCGACTCTTTACAACCCCAGGGATGGGTCACTTGCCAGGCTCCTCTGTCCGTGGGATTCTCCAGAATACTGGAGTGGGTTGCCATGCCCTTCTCCAGGGAATCTTCCCGACCCAGGGATCAAACCCACCTAAATCCAGCAAGAGTTTCTTTGATGTCCTTCACATAGAGAATATAGCACAAGTAGCATTTAGTGGAAGTGGCTTATTGATTTTAAACTCTATAATAGTGTCCTTTTTTTCCTTACTGTAAAAGTAATGCATGCTTGTTGTAGAAAGTCTGGAAGTCACAGAAAAGTTAGAAGAAGAAAAACAAAAACTGCCCATCATCCTTCCAACCAGGAGTTATCCTGGTCAACATCCTGGTATATTACTTTCAGGTCACTTTATAATTTTCTGTCCTTCTCCTTTGGACTTATATCATGAGCAGTTTTCAGGGTCATTCGGTGTTCCTAAAAACATGATTCTTGATGGCCCTGAGGAGGGGCCCAGATGAGGGCCAGGGCTGCAACCCCTTCACAGGTCTGCTCAGCCCCAGCCTGGCATACTCACATCATGGGGACTCTGTGGGGGTCTCCCCCCTCGGTGGGGAGGAGAGGTCCCCCCACGCTGCAGTTCATGGTGAAAGGGGGCCTGGCCTGGACACCCCGGGCTGTGTGTGACTCTGGCCTGTCTCCCATCGCTCAGAAGGGAGGACTAGGCTCCATCTCGCCCTCGAGCCAGTCAGCCTGCTCTGAGGCCTGCTCGCCAGCTGCCCACAGGCACGGTGCTGCGTTCCTCCGAGGGCCGGCTCGATGCCAGCTGCCCATGGGCACGGTGCTGCGTTCCTCCGAGGGCCGGCTCCACGCCAGCTGCCCACAGGCACGGGGCTGTGTTCCTCCGAGGGCCGGCTCCATGCCAGCTGCCCACGGGCACGGTGTTGCGTTCCTCCGAGGGCCGGCTCCACGCCAGCTGCCCACGGGCACAGTGCTGCGTTCCTCCGAGGGCCGGCTTGACGCCAGCTGCCCACGGGCATGGGGCTGCGTTCCTCAGAGGGCCGGCTCCACGCCAGCTGCCCACAGGCACGGGGCTGCGTTTCTCCGAGGGCCGGCTCGACGCCAGCTCCCCACGGGCACATGGGGCTGCGTTCCTCCCAGGGCCGGCTGGACGTCAAGTGCCTACTGCGCTCAGGTGTCAGTCAGCCTGGGCGACAAAAGGCCCCTGTTCCCGCCATGTTCTCCCGACACCTGCACCTCCCCCATGCCTGCCCATCCAGCCCCCTCCTCCCTGACCCCTCACCAGTGGGGGGCTGGAACCCAGCTGGGCAGGGGTGGCAGGGGTCCCGGAAGGAGCCAGCTCCGACCCCCTCCACCCGCCAGCATCCTTGGTGGCCCTAAGACAGCTTTATGGAGGACGGGTCGAGGCTGTCTTCCTCCTGGCAGGTTTATTTCTTCATTTTTCAAGCCCTGCTCTGATTTTTCCATGTCTCCCCGCCCCCTCCCTAGGCAGGCTTCCCTCCCCTCCCCCTCTAATCTGTCAGCCCAGCCAGGAGAGAGGGCCACTGGCCTCCAGGTGATTGAATTATTGCGCAGGGTGGGGGTGGGGGGGTGGAGGAGATAGGCCAGGGTTTTCTGCGTGAGTGCCTTTGGCTTCCTGCCCTTGGAAAGGGGCTGGGGAGGGGGAGGGGTGTGATGGCAGAGACTGTGGGCCATGGGTTTCCCAGACGCTCTGCCCCCGCCCACTCTCCCCTGTCTGGACCACAGATGAGCCCTGCCACCGACAGTGCTGGCCCAGGGCCACGGCTCTGCCACCCTGCTCTCCCCCACCCCAGCCCTGCTCAGGCCTCGATGTCACCTCCCGCCAAACGGGCAGGTCTCTGTCCTGACGCCAAGGGGAAGAAAAGGCGTCCAGGCAGCTGTGACTGCTGACTCACATATGAGAAATTCTTAAACATCTGCTATCTGTGTGTTGTGGGCCAGGGACTCAGGATGGAGAAAAGAAGGGAGGTCAGCAATGGTAAGACACCTACGATGTACAGCAGGCATGTTCCCGTGCGCGACTTCACATTTCCTCCCCTTCCTGCCCGCTCCCAGTCGTAACTCAAAGATAACAACGAGTAAGAATTACTGGCCTTATTTTTACAGCTTAGAAATGTGCCCACTACAGACTCCTTCTCCCAGGAACCTTGGGTTCTTGAGGGATGAGGCACTGTCTGGTCCTCTCTAACTCTCTGGGGGCAGCAGCAGACCAGTCACTCAGAAGGGACCCAGCAAATGCTGCTGGTTCTACTGAAGTAAGACCAGAGAGGTGATATCACCAGCCCAAGGTCACACAGCTAGAAATGGAGCCCCCCTTTGCCTGGCTCCAAGCCACCGCTCCTGGCCTGGGTGTTGACAGGGAGGTCTGCCGTTCTGGCTGGCATTATCCAGTTGCAAGGCTGCTGCAGCGGGTCGAGAGCTTGGTGGCTCCAGGTCTCACCCACCCCTCCCGCTGGTGTCTGTTCCTCTGCTGCTCAGGCCCCCACACACTCTCCAGCCTGCCTTCCTCCGCCCAAGAGGAGGGGCTGGAGGGGGAAGCCCCCTCCCCCGCTCTGCTCCACACTCCAGCTCATGGAAATGAAAAACACATTGGCTTCATTATCCCGGGCTGAATGAGCAGGGTTGCCATGGTGACAGCCATCTCAGGCCCGCGAGGGGGCAGGGAAGGGGCTGGCGAGGCCGTGGCAAGTGGGACCGGGCAGCGGGTGAGCAGGCGCGCCGGGTGGGCAGGCCCCAGGAGCATCGGGCCCTCGTGCTCCCTGCCCTCCTGTTAGGCCCCCGGCTTCAGATCCCAGTGTTTGGTCAGGGAGAAGCAGGCAGGCCCCATCCTCCAATGACTGGCCCCTCATTCACCTGTCCTGCCGCCTGTCCATCTCTTCCTTTCACGGGAGGGTTAAAGGTGCCTCACACCATCCTGGAGGTCAAGATGGAGGGCAGACATAGGAGCTGGGGGCCAGGAGAGGGCAGGGGCCTGTCCCCTGAGGAGGTCAGCTGTGGTGCTCTGCTGGCCTCCACAGTGGCATGGCCCAAGGAAATGGCTGAGTGTTCCAGGCAGTGCACACCCCAGCACTCCTGTGTGCCCTGAGGCATCACCCCGGTCCTTAGGCATAACCCTCTTACTGGAGGCAGGGTCTCCAGGTACCCCACAGGACAACAGGTGTGATAGGGGCTGTGGGGACACCAGTGGGGAATCCGGACCCAGAACAGCCTGTGCCCCGGGAGGCCCTGGGCACGTGTCCTGACCTCCAGGCCTGAGCTGCACCTTCCCCATGGCCCTGACCCAGGGACCCTTATGCCCAGATGGGCCCTTGTCTCCTCAAGGCCTGGACATCCCCTTGCCCCGTGGCCTGTCACCCCAGGGCTTGATTTCTAAGCACAGCACCATAGGGTAGGCCCTGGCCCTGCCATCGCTGTGCTCAGGCTGATCCAAGGGAGGCTGGCTGCACCCCCATTTCTCTTCCGGGCTCCCTGGTGGCCCCCTGGGGTGGCCTCGAGTAAAGTCTGCCGTTCCCCTCTTGAGCATGCAGCACAGCTGGTCCCATCCCATGATCCAGAGCCATCAGGACAGCCACCAAGGGTCCCTGCTCGGGGGACACTGAGTGCCCTCAGGAGACTTCCCCTTCAGACAGTGCCAACCCCAACTCCAGTTTCAACCTTGACCCTAACCCTAAGGCCACATCCAGCCTCAACCCCAGTCTCCTGGCCCAGCCCACATGGGTGTGTTTCCCATGTGCTCCCGCCCCTGAGCTGCTGTTCAAGACATTCCGTCCACCTGGAATGCCCTCCCCTCACAGCCTGCCTGCTGCCAAGTCCAGCCTCCTCCCACTTCCTATTTCAGATGAGGAAACCCAGGCCCAGAGAGATATGTGACTTGTCCAAGGCGATTGGAGAATCAGGGCAGCATGGCCTGGGGCAGGATGTCCCAGGAGGCCAGGCCATTCATTCCCCGCTGTGATGGGGCAAGGGTCCACGTGACACTGGACGAGAGCCCAGCAGCTCAGGGCTGGTGACAGTTCCCTGTCCAGGCAGGTTTGGAGGGGAGGCAGAGAGCGCCAGGGTTTCAGCTCCCTGACAGCTGTTCTCAGTGGGGAGGATCCCGGGACGGGTGCTCAGGGGCTGGCCCCAGCCTTGCTGATCGGTCTGACCATCCTGCAGCCCCGCCCACAAATGGGTCATGTGCTTCTAAGCAGACAGGTGGTGAGCAGCAAAGCTCAGCAGACATGGTGTCCATGGCACTGCTGTGGTTTTGCCTCCTGCCAAGTGGCGGGGAAGGCGGCACAGGCAGGAGAAACCCCAGCACCTCCCTGTGACAGGGGACATCCAGAGGTCCCCACGCAGCCACCTGCCACTCTGCTGAAACCAGATCCCAGAGCTCATTCCAGAACGCAGAATCCCCCACCCTCCAGGGGAGGCTGGGGCAGAGCCAGGAATCAGTGTGTTTGCTGCTCCTCAACCTGTGGGCAGGGCTTGCCTTGCGGCCTCCAGGGGCCAGCCCAGCCTCAGGGTCTTGGGCCCCAGCCTTCGAGTTTATACAGAGGCCCCCTCCTTGTGCTCCTGGCTCCAGGGTCATGAACCCTTGCTGATCTGCCTGGGCCTTGTCCTGCCCAGGGCCAGCCTCAGACCGGCCCTGCAGTCCTGTGCCCTCCCTTCCCCTTCTCCCCTCTCATCCATTGTCCAGCCACCCCAGAGCCCACAGTCCCCACGGCATTTGTCCCCCGCCGTTGACCTCCCCTGACTCGGCGGCTGTGTGTCCCGGACCCGCCTCCCGGCCACCACCATGGCCACCACCCGGCTCCCCGCCCGGCGGCCGAGGGCGGCTGCTGGGCAAGGCTGTCATTTTCCCAGCTGGGGATTATAGGTTTGGGGCTGAAGGAGTCTGAGCTGGAGGAGGAGGAGCGGAGACTCTCACCCTGGTGCCAGGCCCCAGAGACACTTCTTGGGTAGGGCAGCCTGGCGTGCTCCGCAGGCCGGGATGGGGATTCCTGTAACCCGACGTCCTCCCAGCTCTGCGTGTGCACGTGTGTGCGTGGATGACACCTCTCAGAAGGGTCAGGCCCTCACTCATGCTCATTTAATGTAATCCACCCAACCATCACACAGGCATGCCTGACTCATTTCCCAGCTAGAAAAGACAAAACTCAGAAAGAGCTACACGCTGGCCTAGGTCACACAGCAGGTTAGGGCAGAACCAAGATTTGGCCTATCCCTGGCCCTCAACTGCCACCTGCTTGGCAGCCTCTTTGCCCTGCCCTTGCCCATCCTCCCACCTGTGGGGGTGGGGCATCAAGAGAATTGGCTGGGAGATCACAGAGGGCCCAAGGGCTGGGTACCCTATGGGGTGTGCTACGGTCGCCCACTGTGCCTGCTGCTGGGGAGGGTGTTGCCAAGCCAGGTTTGGGAAAAAGGCATGCATCCCTTTACTGCTCTGTCCTCACGGCAGCCCCCAGGGCCTGGTTTAGAAGGGTCACTGTGAGCCAGACTCAAGAGTGTGGCACCGCTAGTTCTGGGCATAAAGAAGCTGGAAACATCTCATAGTTTACAGCTGTGGGAACTGGGATGGGGTTTAATACCAGTAGAGTGATCCCAGCCAGACCCAAGCCTGGACCCTGGAGCCCCCCTTCCATTGTCCCCTCTGGGGAAAGCGCATTGAGCATTTGTGTGCCAGGGACACAGGCTGGGGACCGCAAAGGAGTTTGAGGATTTAAGTCAACACGGTGGAGTGGTTCTCTGAACAGGCTCTGGAATCAGACTACTCCCGTTAGGATCCCATCTCAAGTCACGTCACTTTTCTGAACCTTGCCTCTGCGTGTGTTGTTATTCAGTTGCTAAGCCGTGCCAACTCTTTGTGACTTCATGAATCGCAGCACACTATCTCCAGGAGCTTGGACTCATGTCCATTGAGTCAGTGATGCCATCCAACCATCTCATCCTCTGTCATCCCCTTCTCCTCTTGCCCTCAATCTTTCCCAGCATCAGGGTCTTTTCTGATGTAGTCAGCTCTTTGCATCAGGTGGCCAAAGTATTGGAGCTTCAGCTTCAGCATCCGTCCTTCCAATGAGTGTTCAGGGTTGATTTCCTTTAGGATTGACTGGTTTGATCTCCTTGCTGTCCAAGGGACTTTCAGGAGACTTCTCCAGCCTCTGCATGTGACATGTGCTCAAATGAGACAAACCTTGAAAACTTAGTACAGTACAAAAGCATGTGGTATGAGTCAAGAGACATTCGCTAGTGTCTTCAGTTCAGTAGGTGCTAAGGGTCCTGATCCCAAACTTCTGAGCAATGAGGACCAGAGTATAAGGGCTGGCTGTGGGGTGGACCTGCCAGAGGGTAGAGGATGGGTAACCTGTGTCTGGGGGTGCTTCCTCAGGGGCCAGGTCACTCTGGAGCCAGCATTTCTGATACACAGAAACAGGTCCCCCACCCCAGGTCGGTGACCACTCCCAGGGCTGAGCCGGCTGTCCACTGGCTGGCCACCACTGGCCTGGACCTCTGTGTAGCTGACCCACAGGTGGCCAGGTCACCTGGACTCGTCTCAGGAGCAGAGGCTGCAGGGAGGCCTGCCTGTTCTTGGGAATTCACTGCATGTCTGCCTGCCACAAGTCCCTCGATAGGGAAGATTTGTGAGTGAGCTTTGCAATTCTGTTTCTCTGAGGGTCATAAATCAGCTGCATGCACGCCCTGATGCTGCCCAGCCTGAGGTGCACACACGTGCACACTCACATCCACACTCGGAAGCACAGTCCAGGTCCTGCCTGCCATTTCCCTGGGGTGGGAGAAGGCACTCTCTTGGAAGAGCCCCGGCTCCCAGTGGCTGCCTGGCCTTCCAGGGTCCCAGAACCATCCAGAATCAAGAGCTCAAGGCTGGGAGGCAGGATGTCCCAGTGGTTGGAGAAACAGGTCGTAGTATGAGTCATTAGCATGAATCACTAGTATGAATTTCAGGAGTCTGCCTGGCCTTAGAGATTACTGTGTGCCCCTGGCCATGTTGCTTACAGAGCTCTGTGCCTCGGTTTTCAGGTCTATAAAATGGAGCTAATTGTAACATGTACTTCATAGGATGGTTGAGAGAATAAAATAAGTAAATATCTGTAGAATGCTTATTGTTGTTCAGTCACTAAGTCGTGTCCGACTCTTTACGACCCCATGGACTGCAGCACGGCAGGCTTCCCTGTCCTTCACCGTCTCCCAGAATTTGCTCAAACTCACGTCCATTGAATCTAGATGCCATCCAACCATCTTGTCCTCTGTTGTCCCCTTCTCCTCCTGCCTTCAATCTTTCCCAGCATCAGGGTCTTTTCCAGTGAGTCGGCTCTGCATCAGGTGGCCAACGTATTGGAGCTTCAGCATCAGACCTTCCAACGAATATTCAGGGTTGTTTTCCTTTAGGATTGGCTGGTTTAATCTCTTTACTATCCGAGGGACTCTCAAGAGTCTTCACAGAGTGCTTAAAACAGGACAGACACATAATGAGAGCTCAGGGAAGTTTGGCTATCATTATCATCGTCATTAGTTAAGGATATACCTAAATTTTGGCATCTGACCAGGGCTTGAATTCCAGCGCTGCCTCTTGCTGACTAACTTGGACATGCTACCGAGCTCCCATTTCTCATCTGTGAAATTGACTCTTACTACCTACTTCATAGGACCATTCTGGCCTTAAAGGATATAGAGCTTGTAAAGGATGCAATGTCAGGCCCTCGGGAAACATCAGCCAGTGCTACATCTGCCTCGAGGTGGAGTGTGGGGACTGGGCCTTCTGGGTCAGAGCCTCCGGATAACTCTGCTCTGGGGCCTGTCTTCCTGGGGAATGTTTAGATAACAGCGGGGACTAGCAGGGGAGCACAAGGGAGAATTTTAGGAACCTCTGTCTCCCTTTCACCACAAGGGGAGTAAAGCACTAGCCAGAGCGACTCTCCCCTCCCTGCCCTTGTCATTCCATCCACCCCTCTCCTGAGAAGAGGGTCAAGACTGACAGGTGTGACTCATGGCTCTGCCACTCACTTACTGGGTGGCCTTGTGCAGGTCACTTGACCCCTTCATTCCCTCCAGCCGGGAATAATTGTGCCTGCTTCCCCTGGCAACTGGAGAGAGAGTTAGACACAGAGCGTGTGGAGCACTTAGCACAGCGCGCCCGGGATCAGCGCTCTGCAGATTCCGTCACTGGCCCCTTTCTGCCTCCTCTCCTCTCCTCCTCCCACTCACACCCCCGCCCCCCACACCTGCTGCAGGAATCGCATCTTCCCAGGCCAGACATTTAAATATTTCTCTCTGGGAAACTGGGCTCTAAAAATCCACAAGACGCCTCTGGAGCCACATGAGCGAGCCTGGATAGAGGGAGGTGACTTCAGAAATTCAGACCTTCTGTCTTCCCATGCTGTCCCCCTGTGCCAGCCACACGAGGCTAAAGCATGCTAGACACGAGACCCAGCCTTGCTGGGCCACTGGCCGCCCGCCCCAGAGACTTTACTGTTCCCACAAGGTCCCCAGGTGCTGTCAAATGCAGGCTTGTTTCCAAGCTGTTGCTAGCATTTTTTTTTCACCTGCTCAGCCATAAAGCCCTGGAAAGCAGTGATCCAGGGATGAGTAGCTGCTTGCATGAGTGCAGGGGGGAGAGATGGGGGCTGGTGCCCACATTTTTGCAGAGCTGACATTTTTGCCCCTCTCCCACCCAGCTCGCTGCCTGGGAGAGTGGGATGGTGAGACCTTGGCCGTGGGTAATAGTCGGGAGCATCCCAGGCCAAGCCTTGGTCTCGCGGCAGAACTTTGGAGGCTGGACTTCTTGTTGCCAGGGAAACCAGTGTGTTCCCTGGAAAGGAAACCACAGCGCCTTTGGCTGTTAAGACACCCCCCCTCCCTCCCCCACCAAAAAAAATGAGTTCCCTCCAAAACTGATTCCCCCAAAACTGTTGAGTCGGCAGCATCTTGCCTCCTCCCTGATCCTGCTAAAATTATAGAAAATGAAATCTGCCCCGACCTTGTGCTTTTCACCTGTTTTTTAAACATTCCACTGTAGCATGAGGACATGTTTTGTTTTTTCTTATTTATCTTCCTCCCATGCCAGCTGGGGCTCCAAGCCCTTCTCTCCTCTGTTGACTGGAGCCAGAAAGGGAAGGACTTCCACATCTTTTTTTTTTTTTTTCGTTCAGCTGTCAGCAAAAATAAAACAAGCAGGTTTATATTTGGAAAGCAGAGGGTCTCAGCCACCAGATCACTATGTCCAGGGTAGGTCACAGCCTTGTATCCTCTCATGTGACAAAGGCTTGAAATTTGACCCACAGATTTGCAGAGAGTGGGGCTTTTGCAGCAGGCCTGTCTTTATTCATATCGACTTTTAAATGCCATTGGAACATCATGGGGAATTCTCCACTGGCTGGGAAAGGGTGGTTCTAGAAAAGAATCCTCTGGAACATTGCTCAAGTGGTCTGACAGGGGCAGATCTCTATGCCAGGTTGAAGGGAACTTTCACCCCATTTCAGAAACAAGGTACCTGGGCCTCAGCAGGGTTTTCAGATCGGCTAAAGAGTGGAGTTGGGTTTCACAGCCAAGGCCACCCTGTGGGTCAGTTCATTAGTAAAGTGAAAGTCATTCAGTCGTGTCTGACTCTTTGTGACCCCATGAACTGTAGCCTGCCAGGCTTCTCTGTCCATGGGGATTCTCCAGGCAAGAATACTGGAGTAGGTTGCCATGCCCTTCTCCAGGGGGTCTTCCTGACCCAGGGATCAAACCTGGGTCTTTTGCATTGCAGGTGGATTCTTTATGCACTGAGCCATCTTAGAAGCCCAATTCATGAGGAAACAAAACAAAACAGGAAAGAAAGGAAAGAGAAAGGTGGCCAGTGTTCATATCAAGATCCCTGACACTTCAGGGGAGATGGTAGGGAAGGAAACGGCTGTGAAGAGACCTTGGTCCCAAGCCCAGCGTGCCCCGCCGGCTCTCAGGCTGGGGTCTCCCCATCTAAATGGCCGTCTTGGACCTGAAGCCTGTAGAGCCCCTCCCAGGTCTGCCCCACGGTCAGCGTTCCCAGGACCATTTTGTCTTGGTAATCTGAGCAGTTAATTTTTCACCTAGAAGTAACTCTCTGTTCCGTAAGTAATTTTAAACAAATTCTGTTCCAGTCCCTGCACTTCCGTGGGGGAAAAAAACAAAACCCAGCTGGGTTTTCCACCATCCTCAGCAGACAAGGGTTTGCACGCAGTATGTACTCCAGGCTGCGATCCCTCAGAGCCCGGGGCAGCGAGGGTCCTGTACTGTGTTCAGGAGGACAACCTCGAGGGGCCCAGAGACCCAGCCTCCAGGCAGCCAGATGTGTCTCAAGGAACCATCCTGAGAGGGCTCAAGTCCTTTTCAGCCCCATTCTAGGTCTTCAACAGATCTTTCCTGGTGATTCCTAAACCCCTCTGTCAGATCTTGCTATTAGCGTGAGGCTCTCAGAGTGTAGAGTAAACTAATGAATTACAGCATGATTACACAGCACATAATTAACTTTGTAATTAATATGCAACTGCCACTTAAGCTAAAACACTGCTTATAGAGACGTGCGGCAATAGTAAATCACAGGTCAGAAATAGCACTTTGGAATTTTCAAAAGAATGAACGTAAGCAGGGAATCACTTAAGGCAGCGGGGCAAGTTAATTAAAAAGCAGATGAATTGTATGAGTCCTGCTTCATTTCAATACCTTCGTTAAGAAAGACCCTGATGCCATCCTGCCAAGCTGACTGGCCAGGCCTGGACGAAAGGACACTGGGCACGGATGGTTTTATTTCCAAAATAAATCAGGTCTTCGTTGCCCCAGCCCAGCCCACCCCCATGTCTTGGTCCTGTCCCCAGCCACACTGCCCCTCCTGGGGGCCTGGCTCTGCCCCTCCACCTCCAGGAAGCTTATGGGGTTGTCGCCAGACCAACTCCGGGCCTTCCACAGTCTGGCCTCCATGGTGGGCATGGCCATCTGGTCGGTTAGTTCAGCCTGGCTGCCTTCGCCTGGATTCCAGGCTTCTGGAAATCCGGGATTCATCTTACTTTTTTACTGTGATTTGATCTTTCCTTCCCCCAGCCTCCTGCCAGAGCGCTGAAGCTAGAAAATGCCTTAGGGATGGTCTCACCTAGGCCGAATTTCACCAAGGCTAAGAACTGAGGGGCTGAGTTCTACACTCACCTGGTGGAGTGGGCTCAGGCCTAGGAGGAATCTCTCTCTGCATCTCTCCTAGTCTTACATCAGGCTGGGTGGGCCTTTGCAATGAGTTAAACCCAGGTTCCGATCCCAACCACCCTACTGGTCCGCTGTGTGGCCTTAGGCAAGTTGCGTAACCTCTCTGGACTTCAGTTTCCTCATCTGTAAAGCCTAAGCAAGGATGCCCACCTCGCTGGGTTGGTGTGAGAGTTAGGGGAGTAATCTGTGTGTGGAAGGGCCTGGTGCAGAGGGAGTGCTCACTGGATCCTGAGTGTCCCCTGCTGTCCTCAGAGGTTTAGGGGGTACAGGGAGAAGTGTATGACATCTCAATCAGCCCCATCCTTTACAGGCTGAGAAAACAGGCCCAGAGAGGCCAACTGTGATCCACATACCGTGCATGTAACTGGCATGATTGGAACCCTCCCAAGACCAGGAGCCCCCTGAGCACAGATGACTCTTATCCATGTTCTCCAACTCTAGCCTGGGCACAGCAATGCAGAGCTAGCAAAGGGTGGTACCCAGTGGGTGGCTGAACTGAAAGTCCTCTTCCAGAACAGCCTTGAGCTGGGTCGTCTGCAAAGAAGCTTTCTCAGCCCCAAGCCCCTGGATGGTGTGGAGGTGGCTTGGCTTAGGGGAGGGATGCTGGACTTTCAAGTCTGACAGACAGGTTCGAATCCCAGCTGTGCCATTTTCAGATATTGGGCAAGTCACTTAATCATTTTCAGTCTTATTTCTCCCCATCTATAGATGGCGCTAATCATTCTAACTATATCTTTATCATTTGTCATAAAGAAAAGTCACGTGAGACAGCAAATGTGCCACCCAACACACAGTAGGTACTTAATGATATTGCTCTTCTTCTTAATCACAATCACAGAGATTTCTGAGTGGCTGCTGAAGGGCCATACAGGCCGGCAGCCTGGGGCAGGGGACTCTGGCGGCCGGGGCTACCTTGGCCTGTGCTGTCCCTTTAGATTTCTTGGCTTAGAGGGGGCAGAGAAGGTGCCAGCCTCCCCAGACAACCCAGCCTCTGCCTCAGGCAGCTCAGTTGACCTTCCAACTCTGGCCTTTGCCCTTCTAGAAAGTGACCTGGGCCTCTCTCCTCCTGACCTAGGCCAGCATTGCTGAGCGTAGGGAGTTGCCGGGCCCATGGGCAGGTCCTGGCCGGTTGGGTACATCTAAGCTATTAAAAAGCAGAGATACCACTTTGCCAACAAAGGTCCATAGTGTCAAAGCTATGGTGTTTCCAGTAATCATGTACAAATATGAGAGTTGGCCCATAAAGAAGGCTGAGCACCAAAGAATTGATGCTTTCAAAATGTGGTACTGGAGAAGACTCGAGGGTCCCTTGGACAGCAAGGAGATCAAACCAGTCAATCCTAAAGAAAATCAACCCTGAATATTCATTGGAAGGACTGATGCTGAAACTGAAACTCCAATATTTTGGCCACCTGGTGTGAAGAGCCAACTCATTGGAAAAGACCCTAATGCTGGGAAAAATTGAGGACAAGAGGAGAAGGGGGCAACAGAGGATGAAATGGTTGGATGGCATCACCGACTCAATGGACATGAGTTTGAGCAAACTCTGGGAGATGGTGAAGGACAGGGAAGCCTGGTGTGCCGCAGTCCATGGGTAGCAAAGAGTCAGACGTGACTGAGTGACTGAAGTGATGGTGGCCTCGTGACGCTGGCCGTAATCCTGGATTCAGCGTCCGAGGCCCCAGTCCTCCTGGGCGGTGGGTTCCAGATCTTGGTGTGGATGCTCTGTGGCCTCTCTTCCCGCAGACACTTCAGTTTCTGGTCCCCTACCCTGCCAGGCACTGCTGCCCCAGCCTGCCCATCCTCTCTGCCCTCTCTCTCTGCCTGCTGTCCAGCCTCTTCACCCCGCAGCCACTCCTCTTAGTTCGGAATCTGTCAAAGCCAGTTCCAGGGAAAACTAGTCTATGGGATTTTAAAATGTGTTTAGTGAAAAAAGTTTTTTGCACTCCATTCACTTTGGGAAAAGCCAGATGCTCTAAGGCCCTTTATGTGCTTCCTCCTCACCAAGAGTGGTTGGACTATGCAGCTTCTCCCCAGCCAGTCTTACCAGAGGATCCTTCGGCAGGAAGGACCCTTTTCCGCGAAACTCACCGCAGGCAGCCTGACCTGCAGCGTCCTGGCCGCTACCCTCCTTTTCCCCAGAATAGGCAGTGTTTCTCCTCTGGTCCCCCTGCCTCCTCCTGTGACACTGCCCACCTGGACAGACACTGTGTGGGTGTCCAGTGCCGCTCTGGAGCGGCAGCACTCTGTCCATCTGCCCCGAAGCAGTGACCCTATCCCTCTGTCCTCCTGAGCTTTTCAGGACTGGCCTTTGCCTCAAGGACAAATCCCCCCACCCAGCACTCTGGCCGGTGGGCACAGGCCCCTGCCTCAACCACCCACGTCCTCAAAGGCACCTGGCTCTGAGACGCAGGGTGGTTCCCAGAGGCGCCTGTGTGAGGGTGCATGGAGGGAGAAAAGTTGAAGGTCTTTAACGTCTAGAGTGGTGGCTTTTAATTCCCCCCACCACCCCCCTAGCGGATACCGGCTCCTCTCTCTGGCCCTGCTTTCCTCCTGCCTGTGATGGAGATGATAAGACCCACCTGGTCCTGAGCAGAGCTGGGGCCCACGTGCTTGGGGCTGTGCAGAGTGCTTCCTATTCACTGACTCATTTAACGAACTCAGCAGCCTATGAAGTTGGCACCATTGTTATTGCATCCATTTTACAGATGCCTGAGGCACGTAGAAGAGAGCATTTTGCCCCAGGTCACAGCAGCTAGCACATGCAAGAGCCAGGATTTGAACCCAAGCAGCCTGGTGAGCTGATCCACTAAGCTGTATGACCCACATAAATGAGGTGGTAATGAGGGTTATGTACGGATGTGAGAGTTGGATCATAAAGAAGGCTGAGCACCTGAGAATTGATGCTTCCAAATTGTGGTGCTGGAGAAGACTCTTGAGAGTCCCTTGGACAGCAAGGAGATCAAACAAGTCAATCCTAAAGGAAATCAACCCTGAATATTCATTGGAAGGACTGATGTTGAAACTGAAGCTCCAATACTTTGGCCACCTGATGTGAAGAACTGACTCATTGGAAAAGACCAAATGCTGGAAAGATTGAAGGCGGGAAGAGAAGGGGGTGACGGAGGATAAGGTGGTTTGGATGGCATCACCGACTCAATGGACATGAGTTTGAGCAGACTCCAGGAGTTGGTGATGGACAGGGAAGGCTGGCGTGCTGCAGTCCACGGGGTCACAAAGAGTCGGACAGGCCTGAGCGACTGAACAACAACAAGGGTCAAATGAGGTTATGACACCAGGGCTTTGTAAACTGTAGAGTGCTTTGCACAGTCAGAGCGTCAAGTCAGCACTCGGTTTTGGAGCACCTGGTGTGAATCCTTATCTCTCAGTAGACACTCAGGAGGCATGTTTTCAGGTTGCTTGTGGGGTACCCAGCTTGTCCCCAAAGGGCCCCAGAGATGAGGCCCCCACTCCCAGCATGGGTCGGGGTGGCTTAGTCCCTGAGTCCCTCACACCCAGAGATTCCCTGAGTGCAGATCTGATGACAGCAGGGTGATGGACACCAGACCCAGCTGACTCAGCCCCTTGCACCACAGGCCTTCTAGAAAGAGGCTCGGACGTACGGGGTCAGTGTGCCAGCATCAGCCCAGCTGGGGTGCCAAAGTCCCCAAGGAGCTGTGGGGACGTCACGGGGTTTCTGCAGAGGTGAAATCACAGATGCTTCCCACTAGGAGCAGAGCCCTTGCCGCCATCGGGTCTGGCATGGCTGGCCACGGCCATCCTGTCCTTCCTCACCCCCACCTGGAGACCCCCGGGAGCTCCCTGGTAAGGTCCCTGTCTGAGCTGTCTGGGGCCACAGGTGTGCACTCAGCAGACCCCTGCAGGAGGGGCCTGGATGTGGATGGAGCAGGGAGAGCCGAGACCTTCAGGGCAGCCCCGAGCTCCCGAGGCCTGAGTGTCGCCCTGGCTCCACTTCTGACCTGTCGCAGAGGCTCAAGGCTCTGCTGTACCTCCACCCACACCCCTGCCCTGGGCCTCAGTTTCCTCATCTGTGAACAATGTGTCCGAACAGATCCCCAGATCCGTTCTAGATCTAAGCCATGAGGACTGGTTTTGTGTTGGGTGGTTGGTTTTTTGCCATCTACCACTTTTAAGTCAAATAAATTCCTGCTTTTTGATTCCTCTGTTCCCCACCTCCCTTTTCTTGAGAAATTTTTAAACAAATCTTTCAGTTCATAGCAACTCACTAAAAGAGAAGGCATACCCAGTTAGTAAAAATAAGAGCCCAGGCTGAGGAGAAACAGCTGCTGTCCTAGACCAGCCATATCAGTCCTGCATGATAGGGGAGTAAAGACCCACCCACTCTAAGCCTTCATTTTTCTCCTCTGCAAAATAGGCTAATACTGCCCACCAGCTGCTGTGAGGCTGTGATTGATGAAAGGTTGCTTGACTTGTGGCTGGTTTGCCTGTGTGGTCCGAACGTGGGCTCTCAGCTCGAGAAGAGCCTGGCTCTGACTCCCGATAAAGAGGACTAAATAGGGAACTGGGAAATCTGCATGCAGATCTCTGCTCGTGTCTTGACTGGCTTGTGCCCCTTGGCTAAGCTTTCCCCACTCTGAGCCTCTATTCACCCTCCTTTTAAAAATGGAGCTGCCCAGGTGTTTTCTCATGTGTTGGCACCAAGTGGTTAAGAATGACTGGGCAGAAGGGTGTGTGGATGACTGGCTGGGTCGTGTGTGGGCCCCGTGGAAGAATGCAGTGACTGGTTAGCCATGCCTGTCAGGGGTGCAGGAGGTAGGGGCGGCATCCTTACACCACACACCTTCTGTGTGCTGGGCGCTTCTTAAGGGCTAATCTAGTTACACTGACTCTCCCTTGGACCTGCCATTGCCCCACCCCTGTCTGGAGCTCCTGGAGAATGCCAGGTGGGTGGATTTGGAGGCTCGAGGAGCTAGGGTAAGGAAGAGATGGTGGAGAACACCTTTTTGTCCCCAGAACTGGAGCTGCAGGCATCTTCAGGGCATTTACAGCCGTCTATAGGACACCAGCTGGTGGTCAGGGGACCCTGGCTCCACCTCCAACTTCATCCCACACTGTGTCTTCTGAGTTCCCCCAGGGAATTGTTTCTGCCTTCCCTCTTCCCCACTTCATGGCATCTGAGCCTTTGGAATCGCAGGCAAGAACCTTAAAACAAAGCCAGGTCAGGGCCGCTGCGTGAGCACTGCTGTCCTAGGGCAGGCTTGCGGCCCAGACAGCATCAGGCAGGACCGTGACTCCCTGGCTCTGCAGTGACAGTCACCTTTGTCCCTCACAGAGATGCTGAGGAAGCCTACGTTCCCACGGAGAGCATGATGCAGTGAAACCTCGTGGGCTGTGTAACCAGCCTGGGGTTCAAGTCCGGGCACTGCCACTTCTCAGTAGTGTGACCTTGGGCAAGTCGTGTTACCTCTCTGAGCCTCAGTTTCTTCATCGATAGTATGGTAATAATAACTGGAACATCACAGTGGAATTCTGGGGCTTAAAGTGAGCTAATACACGTAGAGAACCTAGTGTCTGGACGTATAAGTTCATTTGTTGTTGTTCAGTTGCCAAGTGGCGTCAGTCTCTTGCCACCCCATGGCCTATGTAGCCCTTGCTCTGCTTCTCTTTCCATTTGGAGGAAACAAAAAGCAGAGGCGGCATAGCCTTGGGGAGGAGAGGAAACCCAGCAACCTTACCCAGGACTAAAGCTGGCCCTCTTCCACCTTTTGGGAGAGAAGCTGTCAGTGAAAGTTCACTGCAAGGTCACGGACCTGGAGTGTGGCCAGAGGGTGGTGGGAGGTTTTGACCCCGAGAGTACGACCTGGGCCTGCTAAGGCATCATGGGCCCCAGGGAGATGAGCACACCCGGGTGCAGCTGGGACTCCCAGGACCGTGTGGGTTGGGACAGTGGGCTGGCACCTTTGTCAGAGCGACACTGACACGTGTCCTCCCAATCAGCCATCCTGTCCTCTGGATCAGCTCGTGTGTCCCGGAACAGGTTGTCAGGTGTACCTACCCGCCCTCAGGAGCGGCCCCTCTGAAACACCCAGGTGTACATGGTGGTGTCCCACTAACCACCATTGACAACAGGGCTTCCTGTAGGGAAGGCGGGTGCTGGGACACTGGGTCATCAAGAGAAACGGGTCCACCCTTCCAGCAACCATGCCAAGTCAGAGCATCTGAACTCTGTGGTCAGGAGGTATGTAGCTTTGTCCAGTCCTGGCATAAGGGGCACTCCCCAAATTAAGGAGGGGTCCTGCGTTTGGAAGAGACTGTTGTCCAAATCAGGATTTCCCTTTTCAGAACAATGTGCCCTGCGTGACTTCACTTACTCAGCGCCTCCGCTCAGTGGGAAGGGAGGGGATACACCTTCCTGTTTGACAGATGAAGGCTTGGGGAGATAAAGGGCCCTCCCACAGCCTCCCTGCCAAGAAGGTCTGGCTCTCAGGGCCCACCCCTACCCAGGGACCCCACCAAGAGCAAGGCCACAGGCTGACCCCAGGATCTGCTCCAGCTGCCTGGCCAAGAATGGGAAGCAGCTGGTCCAGGGCAGCTGCCTGGAGCTGCCTCTTCCCTCTCCCCACTCGTGTCTGTCCCTCTGCCCTCCTCCCTGACTTCCCTGGGCCAGGGCACAAAGTCACCCCGACTGTGTTTGCTTTACCATCACCCTCTTCCTCCGCCTCCAAGCAGCATGCCTGGAGACCTGCTACACCTCTCTGAGCGCCTTTACCTTTAAGATGAGGAAGGCATCAACTGTATCAGTGCTTTCTTAACCTCCGTCTCTTTCATACCATTTATATTATGTTTAAAATGGTTCTTTAATCCTTCCAGGTTTGCCGCCCCTCCCTTATTTAACCCCATCCCCAATAATAATATCCACAGACTCGCCAGTGATGGCTGTTCTAGTCCAAATACTTCACTATGAAGATGTAAAACCTCTGCCCACGGACCACCTGAAATCCTCCTCCTCCTCTAGTGGTACATGTATCACTCTCTGGGAGCCGCAGCCTGGCTTATCAGAGTCTCCCTGATAAGATCCTCTGATTAGGACTGACTCCTTGCTGAAAACCCATCCATCCATCCCTCTAATGAGCATTGCTGAGCACCCACTGAGTACCAGGCCCTAGGCTAGGCTAGACTCTGGGAACCCATAACTGCAAGACATCTCAACTGATGAGGGAGCCAGATGCAAAGACATCGCCCTTAGCTAGTACCACCAAATTGGGGGTTCGTGACGGGGCACTGAGGACGCAGAAGGGAGTGGCTCCGCTGGGGGAAACCAGCCAAGAGGGTGACCACCGAACCAGGCCCTGATGGATGAAGGGGGCCAGGCATTGTGGGCTGAGGCACAGAGGTAAAGACCTAGAGGTGTGATCTTCAGAACACGGTCCCAGAGGCGGGCAGCAGCCCCACGCGGAGAGTATGGGATCAGCGGGGAGTAGTGGGAGGTGGGGGCCAGACAGGGGCTGACACTGTCACACAGAGGTCACTGCTGAACCCAGGGCCCACAACATCCACCCCTCTTAGAGTCCAAGAGCTGGTAAACCAGCCGACCAGGATCCATCCCCTGGAACCCCAGGTCTCCCACCACGCTGAGCAGCAGGCGCATCCCAAGCTCCCTGGCCATGACGATGCCGTGGAATGCAGCCTCTGTTCTGCAGACTGTAGGTACAGCCCCCCCCACCCCTGCTGCCAGCACCGCTCGTCCCGGGGGACCCGAGCTGCAGATGTGCATGGTGATTGAATCGTTTCTGCACACCGCTGCTCACACGGCTCCCCTGGGGACCCGCCACTTGCCTGTGCAAGCTGTCAGGAGATGTGTGTGCTCCATGCGTCTGGGTCAGCACTCAAGTGTGTGCATGTGCCTATACATAAGTGTGCAAAGGGGGTACATAAGCATGTGGGTGTGCACACACAGATGCACAAGCCTCTTGGCTGAGTTCACGTTTGTTAAGTGTACCAGTTAACTTGTTGGCCTCAAAGGGGGAAAATAAGACACCCTGATGTTAGTACCCCTGATACCAGCCCTAGGGAGCTGCCGCCAAGGTTCCAGGGCCCCACTTTCCGTGGAGCAGATTAGAGCAACTCACTCTCTATTTCTAAGGAGGAGCCTGTGAGGGCCATGTGCCTCTTCCAACATTTTAGACCAGGTGAGAATCTGCCAGGGAGCCAGGAGGTGGCCCAGGTCTCTCCTTGGGCCCAGCAAGGTGGGTTCCAGTCCCACTCATCCTTTTTCCCCTGTGTCCATCCCCTCTCTCCGCCCCTGCCTACCATCCCGCCGGGACCATGTGGTCCCCAGGCGCCCTTTCCACTCTCCACAGTCTACTCTCCGAGCCGCCCTACTTGCCTGAGGGCAGCAAGCTTTCCTTGAGCGCATCTTCTGTGCTGAGCTCCCCTGAGGCTGGACTCACCCGAACTCCCCTACTAGTGGTGAGTCATGCGAAATGAGAGCTTGGCCCTTTCAAGCACTCCCCTGTGAGTTGGGAAGCTAACCCAGATGTCACCATTGGAAAACTTACCTACACACATTTAAGTCAAGTCGAGCATTAGCTTCAAGGAAAAGCATGTCACAGAGAAAGGGGAAGCATCTGAGGTCTGAGGTGACCCTGGAAGAGTGACCACCTCCAGAGTTTCCTGGGCCAGCAGGCTCCCCGCAGGCCTGTCTTGAGACAGGCTTACAGGCTTTGCAATTCTAGAGTCAAACCATCTTACACTTGTTGAGATGGCGTTTTCCAAACAGCTGGAGCTCCTGACACCAAAATCCTAAGATGTTGAGTTTGAAGAGCTGCCAGCAGGCGGCTAGGCTTCGTTTTACAGACGGGAAAACCAAGGAGGGTGGCAGAGCTGGGCTGCCTCCGGGTCCCCACACTGACTAGCCTTGCATCTCCTGCAGGCTGCTGGCTGCTCAGACCAGGACAGAGGGCCAGGCACCACAGAGGTGGACCGCCTGAGCCCACTCTCCATTCGGAGGCAAACACGGCAGGAAGGGCCGAGGCATGGGTACACCCAGGGCCTGGCCACCAGTGATCTCCAGTTGGGAGCGAGCCTGGCCGCAGTGAGCGCTGGAGTTACAGCCACCACTGAGGATTTGAAGCGACCTGTAAAGGCTTAGAGGTGTCCAAGCTGGAAGGAGGGAAGCAGCAGCCAAGCCCAGCAGCGCTCCTGTGGTGGAGGGCGACCTCTGCTGGCCGCTGACGCTCCCACTTTCCCGCACCAGCCAACACGCAGGGAGCCTAGCGGCGCTGGATGGCCTTGGAAGCAAGTGGGTGGGTGTGGACAGGTGCCAGGGGCACATCTTTTTGGGCTCAGGCACTGTCTTGGGTGGGGACTTCCAGGAGGCTCTGACCTCCAGTCTTGGAGCATTGGAAAGAACATGCCTCTGGTTAAAAAAGTGGAGGGTTTGAATCAGCCCAACACCGTCCCAGCTGTGTGACCCTGGGACAGTCACTTCATCTCTCTGAACCTTTTAGGACTAAGTGAATTAGCAATGCACAGGGCCTGGCCTAGTGCCTGAACACAGTAGGTGCAGAGCTAATGGAAAATCTCGCACTGCCCCTCAGGGAGCCACCGTTTTCATGCCTCCTTCAGCACCTTCTCTTCTCTTCATGTCTGTGATCTTTAGCCTTCTAGGCCTTGACCCTCTTCCTTCATGGGCCGGAAGCACTAGCCCATCCATTCCGGGTGTTACTAGCCCCAATTCTCCACTGATCTTGGTGGTGTAGAAGTGTCACCTCACCTGTGAGTGTCCCCTTAATCACTTAGACGTTTTTTCTTTTATAGATTGAGACACACACGACTTACATTCGTCCCTGTGATATGTGATGTCTCTCCTGTCAACCCTCTGGGTCTCACAGGTGTCCCACGCCCACCGTTCATGTCTTGGTTCCTACAACATGGAGCCTGGGCTGGGAGTAAAACCCCCTGCGATCTAGATGTAGCTCAGAGGTGCTGTGTGGCCTTAGACACTCCACCTGTGGTCCTCAGGCCCCCCAAGAATAAAGCCAGCTGAACTCGAGGTGGTGGAAGAACTCAAGGCACCTTTGGTCAATGATATTCTGAGCATCTTTGAATCCAGGAGCTATCTCAGATCACATAGGCCTCCAGATAGGACAGTGCATGAGTCAGTGTAGCTGCTGCTGCTGCTAAGTTGCTTCAGTCGTGTCCGACTCTGTGCGACCCCATAGACGGCAGCCCACCAGGCTCCCTCGTCCCTGGGATTTTCCACGCAAGAACACTGGAATGGGTTTCATTCCCTTCTCCAATGCATGAAAGTGAAAGTGAAGTCGCTTAGTCGTGTCCAACTCTTAGCGACCCCATGGACCGCAGCCTACCATGCTCCTCCGTCCATGGGATTTTCCAGACAAGAGTTCTGGAGTGTGTTGCCATTTCCTTCTCCAGGAGATCTTCCCAACCCAGGGATTGAACCCGGGTCTCCCGCATTGTAGGCAGACGCTTTACCCTCTGAGATCCCTCACCAAATTTCCAGAGTTCAGATTTCTAACCCCCTGGGCAGTTATCTTCATCAACAGCACCCCCTGCTGGCTACATGGGCCAGCGCAGGCCTTTTGTCCTGGTTGGCTACTGCCTGTGGGCAGGGGATTGAGGTCTGCACAGGCCTGGGGTTCCCTTTGACTTCCCTTCAGGCTCCTCCTTTTTAATGAGGCCCTTTGGCTCAGTGCCCCTGCCTTGCTAGCTGCGGAAATAGCAGTCTGTAACTGGCACCCTGGTAACCAGTGTTCGCTCATGCCCTGGGTGGGGGCTGGAGAGGCCCAGCTCGGTGTGCACCCTGTGGTGCTTGAGAGGCCACCTTCGGGCCTCAGTTTCCTCATCTATAAAGTGAGGATATAGGAACCGTGTCTTTGCCTAGTGCCTGGACCAGCACTTGACATGAGAAGAGTTCAACAAATAGTCATATAAAAGGTGACGTGGACTAGATAGAGGCTTAGACCAAGGGTTCCATGAGCTCGAGAAAATGATTCCATTTTCACCTCCCCGTGTTCCATAGAGTTGGCACAGTATACGATGTTGACAAGTATTTACTGGGTGAGTTGGAAGCATGCAAGGGTGGACAAGTGGAGAATAAAGACGGATGGGTGGATGGGTGGGTGGGTGGATGGATGGACAGACAAGCATCTAGGTGGATAAGTGATGGAGAAGTTGTACATCTGGGTGTGTAAATGTGTGATAGGTGGTGTGATAGGAAGGACGCTGGAAGGTGAGGGTAGAAGAGATCAATGTGGGGATGCTACCCCCATTTTAACTTTTTCTGGAGAGCTACAAGATAAGATGAACCCAGCAAGCACTGATCAAAGTGCAGATGCCCGAATGACCCAGAAACTCCACCTCCAGGGGTGTGCTCTCTAGATTAATTCACACATGATGATGTGGCTGATATAAAAGGCGATCCTCTGGCACTGTTTGCAATGAAGAAATCTGGGGCTAGCGCAGGCCTCATCTCGGGCCAGAGTGTGAGCCCCTGGAGCAGAAGGGCCTTGTCTAGGGCCTCAGGCCTTAGAACAGCACCTGGCCGGGGTGGATGTTCAGATGGCAGTTGGATAAATGACTCATCAGTGCCTGGGATGCTGTGCAGCCATTAAAAACTGAAAAGGCTCTTTATGTCTTGATGTGGAATACACGTTGAGATATCGTTAAGAGGAAAATAGCGAGGTCCGGAGAGTGTGTGAAGAATGCTATCATTTTATGCTTTTTAAGGGGTGGCAGAGGATAGTACACATAGATATTTGCTTCTCTGAGTCCTTCAGAAGGAGGCAGATGACACTGGTTCTCTCTGGAAGGGTCCCTGGGGGCAGGGGACAAGGCCAGCATGACCCTGGACACCTGGGATTTTTGAACCACGCCAGTGAGTCGCCTTTTCAAGCACAAATGGAACAATAAGAAGTGCTTGAGAAGAGCTGTGCGGTGAAGAGCTCCTTGGAAGAGGAACAGGGCCTTCTTCCCAAGGCTGTGGTCAGGCAGACTGTCAGCTTTCTGAACCAGGGTGGGGGCAGAGAGACAGGACATGGGAGCAGACAGGCAGACACAGTCCAAACCGCCACTTGCCATGGGAGATCCCAGACCTCAGTTTCCTCATCTGGAAAATGGAGGCGATTCTAATCTCACAGAGCGGGTGTGAGGAGTTGAGGAGAGAATGCAAGGGCCCGGTACACAGCAAGTGCTTGGTGGATGGGACGTTTGGTGACATGGCCAGAGAGGAAAGGCCTTCAGGGGGGCAGGTTTTGGGATAGCAGAGAAGGCCAGGGGTGGGGAACCTCTGCTGAGTCCCTTGTGTCTGACCCAGGTGTCTGCAGCCAGAAATGCCCTGGGGTTATGGGAAGACAAACAGCCAGTGAGGAGCAGACTTCTGCTTAGGCCTGGGAACCCGGACTCCTGAGCAGTGGGAGGGCCAGAGTTGAGCCTCTCTCCATCTGTCTGCCTCTCCTCCATCTCTGCCTTTGCGCTCGTGGCCTCCCTGGAGAAGCCTGGGGGCTCCATGGGCTTTGCGGAATCGAGGGGACCTCCTTACACACATGCTCACCTGCCCCAGGCCCAGCATCATTCAGGAAGAGTGATCCTGCTGAGTGGGACAGCCCTGTGCCCCAACCACTCGGCCAGGAACTTGCAGTCAGAGTCCCGGGGCCCAATTCGGACGCCCTGTGCCACCCCGGGTAACTCCCTTCCTCTCTCTGAACCTCAGTCTTCTTGTTTGGAAAAGGGAAGTGGTGCTGATGGCTACCCTCTTTCTTTCCTGGGAGAGCAAAGGGAAAACATGAAATTGTGGTTTGTAAACTCCAAGGCATGGGAGATGCGGGGAGGGCATCCACAGCAGGATTGCTGCCTTAAACGATACATGCTGCAGTCAGGGCTGTCACATGGGGAGATCTCTGCGCACACGTGCACACACAGCCACAGCAAGTGGGCTAAGTCCTGCAGCAAGAACCTGAAGATGGGGCTGCCATTGCCGCCGCCACCATCCAACACACACGTGCGTGTAGACATGCGCGTTGGCCTTGCCTGCCCAGTGCTCACATGAGCCACCCGCAAAGAACACCCAGGAACACCTCCTGCCCTGAGCCTAGAGAAGGGCTGGGCAGCCATGGGCATAGCTCCTCCTCCCACCCCAAGGCTGCCCCGGGGCAGAGGCCAGCGGGCCTGGCACAGCCCCAGTGACACCCACTGTCCTCTGTCTTCACAGGCTGGACAACGTTCATGGCTCTCGGGTAGAGCCCAGCGAAACGGCCAGAATGAATTCTATGGACAGGCACATCCAACAGACCAACGACCGACTGCAGTGCATCAAGCAGGTGAGTGTGTAGCCGGGCTCCCGCCGCCTCCTCTGCCAGCCTGGCCGCTGGCAAGGGCAGGGCAGGCGAGGCGGGCAGAGCAGAGTGGGGACTGATATGTACTGTGTAGTAAGCACCTGAGATGCTGGGTGGAGGTGACAGTCAGCAAGGGCCGACTGCTTGAGGCTCCCCGACCACCCACCTCGTGAGAACTGGCATGGACCAGTCTCACATTAGAATCACTCCGCTAGGTTCAAATGCCAGCTCTGCCTCACCCCTTCCCTGCCCTTCCCAGCTGTGTGACTTTGAAGCAGTGTCATGCCCTCTCTGGGCTCTGCTGTGCTCTCTGGGTTGCTTTGAGGATGCAGTGAAGTGCCTAATGTCCCTCCCAGACCCAAGCTCCCCGCCTCTTTGCTCTAGTGGTTCTTTGTAAAGAAATAGAAAAGGAACGGTCTTGGAAAATCAATAATCTTACAGAAAAAGAAACCGAGGCACAGAATGGGGAAGAGAGTTGTCGCCTGAAGTCACAGAGTGCAGCCCCACTGGTGCAGGGAGGGCCTCGTCCCGGAGGGTGTGAGTTCCCCCTCCTGCCTATGCTCACACCAAGCGTAAGAGGTGATTTGCCTGCCAGGGCTTCCCAGGTGATGCTAGTGGTGAAGAACCCACCTCCCGACGCAGGAGACAAAAGAGACAGGAGTTTGATCCCTGGGTCGGGAAGATCCCCTGGAAGAAGGCATGGCAGCCCACTCCAATATTCTTGCCTGGAGAGTCCCATGGACAGAGGAGCGTGGAGGGATACAATCCATGGGGTCTCAGAGAGTCGGACACGACTGAAGCGACTTGGCACACACACACACGCTTCTGGATTATTCAGACATAGGGAACCCTTCACAGTGGGCTCAGAAGTCCCCACTTTAAGAAGCCTGGTTGAGCCTGGGCAGGCAGGCGCCCCCTAGTGGTGATCAGGAGTGATGCTCCCTCCCTCTGGGCTCAGGCTCCCTGAAGCCAAAGGCAGCATGTGATATTTTACTCCAGGAAAGAGGAGATAGAGCGAAGGAGTAGAGGCTTTGACATCACAGACCCGAGCCCAAATCCTCACTCCTCCGTGTACCCACAGTGTGATCTCTGAGATCAGGCCTGGCCCTGTTTCTCCGAGCCTCAGTTTTCCCTGTCAAGCGGGTCCAGTAATGCCATCATCGTGGGATGCTCTGAGGACATTATGAGTGGAGCGCAGAGCCTGGCCCGGTGGCAGATGATCTGCTAATTGTGGTGGGGGGCGCTGTCGTTGGTGTCTCAGTGACAGGGGATGTCTTAGGGGAGGGGAGTGCTGGGGCGACGCCCCTGGCTTAGGTGGGCTTAGCTGGCAGTTTGGGGAGCCAGTGTAGGCCTCCAGCCTCAAGACCCCCCGGGGGAGGCGGGGGCAGAGCGCACAGCCCCACCCCCGCCCTGCCTGCCCTCCCCGATCCCCAGGGCCCAGGGGAACTGAGGCTAGTCGGCGGGAATGAGGGATGTGCGTCCTCTCATTAGCATCAAGCAGAGCAATCTCGGAAGCCGGGGCCTTGGGTCTGCGGAGAGGAAATTGAAGACGACTTGTTACAGATTGAACTCAGCCGAACAGCTCTCCCAAACGCCAATTACGCCTCTGTTCACGGTCACAGAATAGAAACCAGACGATGGGCTCCTCCTCCCCTGCCCGTCCCTCCGCCTCCTTCTTCTCCTCCTCTAGGCTCCGTGGGGCTCTCTCCCAGCTCCGCCTTTGACCCAGTTTCTCCCGCCCAGGAGGGATCAGCTGTCAGTGGCTCCACCCCCAGTAATACAGTCAAGCCCCTGTGCCCGAGCCCTCTGTGTGCTGCTGGGCAAACGGCTCCCCCTACAACCTACTCACAACTTGACTTTTCTCCCTGCATCTGATTCTCTGCAAGAATCAGGGAGCCCTTTACCCCCTGGGCTACCCAGGGGTCCAGCAGGGTCCAGAGCCCACCCAGGAGCAGCCTCTCCAAGCGTGGCACATGGACTCAGATTCACCGGTCAGTAAGCCTGAGTCTCCCTTCCACACTCGCTGGTTTCCTGACCTTGATTAAGTTGCCACTTCATCTCCCATCGTCTGTAAATGGGCATCGTGATGCAAGCCAGTCATTGGGTCCTGGAGCTGCTTAAAAGCCAGGGATCATCTCCACTGTCCTCGCCTGACCTACCCCCCACACACATGTCTGCATGCATGCACACACACACAAACACACTACATAGCTCTGTGCTTGGGCCAGACTGTGGCTCATCTGTGAGGGTGAGCAGGCTGTCCAGATGCCCCTGGGCTGTCCAGAGCTCCCTGCGTCCTCCACGCTGCATCTCCAGTCAGACACAGCTCAGCGCTGATGTCTGTCTGCTCTTCAGCTGCCCCAGAGGGCAGCCGTGGTGACTGAAGACTGTTGATTCTCAGACATCCCGTAGACTGATCAGAAGAGAAAGGTCTGCATGTTCTGAGGATGATGCATGCGTTGGCTGCGCCTCCCTCTGGCTGGTGGAGCTGTGGCTCCCAGCGGAGCCTCAGCCTCCGACTCTCCACCCTGCCTGACTTACAGCGCAGCCCTCCCTGTCCACCCGCCCTAGTTCTCCCCACTGCTGGCACTTGCCAGCCCCCGAGCACCCAGCTGTCTGTCCGTCTTCTCTCCAGACCTCTGGCTCAGCTGCCTTTGTGCTTTCTGAGCTTCAGGTGCTGGGAGAACCGGTGCCCTCTCTAGGACATGCCTTAAATTGTCCCCACAGGCAAATCTGGGCTCCACGTGCAAAGCCATGCCAATCGACTAATTCCTGCACAGCAGCCTCCTCAAACCTCAGGTGCTCTTTTGAGTCTCTGCACTTCCCCTTCCTGAGCCCTGGTGCTCCCTGGGCACCCAGTTACCGCTCCCATCCTGCTCTTTCTCCCTTAAGCTATAAGCCCCACAGGGTGTGCATCAGGTCTCCCTCCAGGCTGAGTTCCTCAGGGGCAGAAGATGAGCTGTATTCATCGTACGTCAGCAGAGTCCAGGCCAGGGTGGGGCCTAAATATGTTGGGGAAGAATGGGGGTGGGGTAGGTGATCACAGATCAGTAGCTAAGGGAATGGATGGATGGATAGATGGATGGACACATGGATAGGCAGTTAGGTGAGTGGATGGTGGGTGGATATAAATGATGGATGGATAAAGAAATGATGAACGAATGGATACGTGGGTGGTTGGATAAACTCTGGATGGAATGAAAGATAAGTAGGTAGATGAATGGATGGATGAGTGATGGATAAAGTAGAGAATGGATGAATGGGTAGGTGGACAAGTGGATGGATGCATGGGTGAACTGATTCATTTTTGGATGGATGGATGGGTAGATGGATGGATGGGTCATTTGATTCACAGATGGATTGATAAGATGCATTCATCACTTCATCTGGGCACTGGTGTCCCCAGTTCCTGCTCTAGCAGACTCAGTGGCCAGTGGATATAGCCCAGGAAGGTCTTCTGAGGAATTACAGAGATGAGCAGGCTTCCTGGTGAGGGGGTGGGCTGTTAGTATCCAGTAACAGCCGCAGCCAGGGAGAACTCTGCCTGTGATTCACATCTGTACTCCCATCCCCAGATCATCAAAGGGTTGCCAAGCTCACCCCACCCAGTCCTGGCCCTCCAAGTACCACTGGGGACCTAGTCTGAAGCTACGAGATTGCTGGCCTGCTCTGTACACAGCATGCCTTGGGCAGCTAACTGCTCACAAACCATTTCTGCGTGGACCTGGCCTCATGCCAGTTTGGGGGGTTCTGGAGATGAAGGGGGCACTAATTCTATTCTGGGGGAGCTTGGAGGAGAAACAAGAAGCCATCGAGAGGTCCTAGTGTACCGAGCAATAGCAGTCTTGCCTGACACCTGCTCTGTAATGGGGATGCCACTACAGATGTTGCTTCTACACTTTGCAGCAGCCCTGCACGCTGTCCGCATCCCATTTTGCAGAAGAGAGATCTGAATCTCAGGGCCATGAGACTCAGTGGCTGAGATGGGGTCCTCTTCATTTCACTGCATCCCTCAGCCACCTCAGAGTCTCTAAATGGACGACAGAAGCACAGAGGGGGTGGAGGTTTGGCCAAGGCCGCACGGCCACTGAGCAGTAGCTACCAAATGGGATGCCTGAGGTCTTTTGTACCAATGAGTTGCACCCACGAGTCACCTCCCATAGCCCAAACCAAGACCTCATGAGCTGGCTGGGGTGAGAGTGGAGAAGCTCAGAGGTGGGCTGGCCAGATATGGAAGGCTGGTTGCCTGGGGCCAAAACAAAACTGGACCCATGAGACTGGCCTCGGAGATCCCTTGCAAGCCTAAAACCCCAAAAAGGGATGTCAAAGATGGGATGCTGTGGGTGGGCAACTCTGAGAGCACCACGCGGTGGTTGCTGACCCTGTTAATTGAGTGTGACATCACGTAAATAAACGGAATAACTTGGTTAGCAGAGGGAGGCTGCTGGGCAGGGGATTAACCGATTTGCATGGCTTTCCACGCGGAGACCAGATGCTGCCCATGGCCTTGGAGGGGGCAGGTTTTAGAGAGGACACAGGAGTCAGAGGGCCCACTGCTGCCTGCTCAGAGGATCTGCTTCCAGCCACAGACATCCTCCTATCTTCATATGCAATGAGCTCTGTCTGCAGAAAGAGCCGTGTGTGTATGTGTGTGTGTGTGTGTGTGTGTGTGTGTGTGTAGCCAGGGCAGGAGGTGCTGAGTGCAGCTGAGCCTCCAGAGGAGCCTTTGGAAGACAGAGTCAGGGCCAAGGGCGGCCCCACGTGCCAGGCGCTCTGCCAGGGGCCGTGTAAGCCTCCTCTTGTTTAATCTTCACCACGGCCCCATGACAGAGGGCTTGCACACCTGCCCTCTTTCCCCCCTTCACCTCTCCCTGTCCCTTTGCTCCCACGGAGGGAGAATACTCGGATGCGTTTCTCTTTCCTCCATCCATTTTTAAATCTGGCCTTTCATAAACCACATTGTAATAGCAATCATGGAACTCTAAAGGAAACAAAAATCCCCACCACTAAGCCGTGATCTGCCATCCCCATTTTACAGGTAGGGTGACTGAGGCGCAGAGAGGGGAGGGGATGCCCTAGGTCAGTAGATGGTTGTGGGTGAAGGCGGTGTGATTCCAGGGCCCCAGCCCCACAGGGGCTCCCCCAGCACATCCTGCTCGCCGTGCAGTTCTGGGACCTGGCAGCTCCTGAGACCCCTCCCGGCCGTGGCTCCAAGGCAGACCTTCACTGCAGGGTGGGAGCGAGTCGCTGGTCCGAGGGCAGCTGCTGTTCGCAGTCTCTCCCAGTACCAAGGACATGGGGATCCCCTTTGCAGCTAGCTTCTACTCCAGCCCGTGTGGACACCTGCCTGTCCTGCTGGGGACCTCACAGGGAGTCACATTCAGCCCTGATGTCCCAACTCTGCCCCAACATGCTCCGTGTCCCTGGACTCGTTGCCTGACTCAGCCTGGCCTAGGAAGACTCGGATCAGTGTTAAAGAAGGAAGGGATAGCTGCAGCAGCCCCCTCCCCTCTGCCCCCTCAACCCGTCAGCCCCATGGCCTGGCTCTGAAGCAGAATCTAGAGGCCTTGGCACCGGAATTCAGCCTCTGTTGACTTAGACCCCATAACTGGGGGGGGCCTGAGCTTGGGCAGGGTCCCCTCCCAGCAACGCCAGCATCCCTGAGCCCAGGAATCCTGGGTGAGGGGAACAGGAATGGCTGAGCCACATCACCTCATCACGACGTGACAGTCACCTGGGTGCCCTGTGCTTGAGCGCACCTTCCCAGCTGGGTGTGGCACCTGGGTGCCCTGTGCTTGAGCGCACCTTCCCAGCTGGGTGTGGCACCTGGGTGCCCTGTGCTTGAGCGCACCTTCCCAGCTGGGTGCGGCCTGGAGGCCTCTTTCTGTGCCCCTGCTCCTGCTCTTTGGCTCCAGCAGGGCTTGCTGGAGCCAGAGCAGGTGGCATGCAGACCTGGCTGTGGTGATGGTGGTGGTTTGCGAGGCAGGGGTGGGGGTGGGAGTGCTCATCAATAAGGAATCTGCCTGACACAGGGAGAACCAGCGCTCCAAGGATGGAAGCCACACACACCACCCTCTTGAACCCTCCAGGGCTTCCTAACCCCCACTGCCAGCACCAGAAAACACTTTAATATCTAACGTCATTGCCCTTTTCTAGACCTCAGTTTTTCCATCTTTGCAATGGGGCCGCAGTTCCCATCCCATCAGAAAGCAGGCTGGAGTGGAGATTCAGGGGGAAAGTGAATGAGGAGTTTGAGAGAACTCATTAATCCTGGCCTGCCCCATCCTGTGTGTCTCCTCCCCAGGGAAACCTGGGGTCTTTGCTGCCCCGGACTCCCTCACACTGCACTGGCCTCACTTCTGGAGCCTCACGCTGCTTCCTCTCCCTCTCCCACAGCACTTACAGAACCCCGCCAACTTCCACAATGCCGCCACGGAGTTGCTGGACTGGTGTGGAGACCCGCGAGCCTTCCAGCGGCCCTTTGAGCAGAGCCTGATGGGCTGTTTGACGGTGAGTCTGCCTCCTCCCAGCCTGTGCCCTCACCCAGGGAGGATGGCTGGGGACTCACGTGCTGGGCTGCGGCCGGAGGGGAGGACCCGTCTGCATGGACCCCTGATAGGCTTACACCTGCAGGGAATCTAGTCTGATGGGGAGACACATTTCTCGGGGTTACATGCATTATTTACCCTTGATGAGAAAGACATGATCCTACTTTGAAGAGTTCTAAACTTTTGAGACTAAATGTTCCATCATAAGTAAAGCAGAGAGACTCTTGAAGGTTTTCAGCCCTCTTTTTAGCCATTCATTCATTCACTTCAGTAAACATCTGTTGAGCTCTTTTTACAGCCATCCATTCATCTATTCATTCATATAAGCATTTATCGAGCTTCTATTACATCTATCCATCTATGCAAATAAACACTGATTGATCGCTCAGTTATCATGCACAATCCCCTCTGCTAAGTCCTGGGAAATTGAAGATGGGAAAGATTCCCTCTTCAATGGGGAGATAGCTGTGGGAAGAGACAGCTGAGGAGATCATGAGAAGGTGGAGGGAACACGGAGAAGGGAAGTGGTACCCATCTTGGTGGTGGGGCAGGTTGCAGAAAACAGGAAGGGCGCCCCTGATCCGTCTGTAGGAGTCTGATAACCTACACCAGCACCTGAGGATAGCAAGAATGTCCTGAGCACGTGGAGCAGAGCACGCCAGTGCCCGGATGTACAGCAGAATCCAGGAAACTGAAATTAACTCATCCTGGTAAGGGTCTAGGATCCAAGCTGGGCAGAGGCCAGGCCCAGGGCTAGCGGTTTGATTTGCCAAGCTTAGGAGCCCACTGGCTGACAGCCACGTGGAAGGAGCTCAAAGCTTATGACTGTCCCCAGCCACGTGGCCTGTATCCATAAATGTGAGGGCACCTCTGCGGCCAGTGGGGACAGCTGCTCAGACCATCCAGAGTCAGCTTTGAAGGGAATGTGGGTAAACAGATTTCCAGGGAGCCCGGCTACCCCAGCACTTGGGGAGGAGGGGCCGAAATGTACTCCTCATCAGGCAGCAACAGTGGGTACAACCCAAGGCTACCATGTTTTCTGAAAAGACCTCCAGACAGGAGAGAGGTGACAGGCCATCCCTGCAGAGCACCTCCTCCATGCCCGACACTGAGCGTGGCCCCCAGGATGTGCCTTCTCATTGACTCCTCAGAGCACACTGGTCCTGCCCTCATCCTCCCTGTATAGAGAAGGAAGCTGAGAAGTGGGGACTACCTTCCCAGGTTCACACAGCCAGTTAGAAGTGGACCTGGGATTCAGGTCGGGACCCGTCCACTTCTATTGCTGGCCTTTAGGGATGCCAGGCAGGGATGCAACCCAGACCTTCCCAAGGTTTCTCCATTTGTCCGAAGCTGACACCATCTGGCTCCCTCGGGGCCACTGGGCCAAACCAGGCGACCGCCTGCACTTCCCAGCCCTCCTCATCCTCCAGCCCCTGGGCTGCCCCTCCCTCACCCAGCTCCCTTAATCCTCTTTGTGGGGATCCTGGCTCAGGCTAAGCCCCAAGGGCAGGGCCAGATGTTACTTCTGTCCCGCCGCTGGTAGTCGTGAGGAAGGGAGGGGGTAGCGCTGCCATGCTCCCTGTCCCGAGCTTGACCTTGTGAGATTGCAGGGACCTAAGGCTGAAGCCAGTGATGGCCTCGGTCAGGCGGGTGGACAGGTGGGCATGAGATGACCAGTAACTGGCCCCACCATGGCCCTGACATTTATCTATTCATTCAGCAAATATTCACCAAGTCCACACTCAGCCCTGGAGGGGCGGGCAGTGAGCAGTGTGGTCCTCTCGCAAGCAGCTTAGCTTTCTGTCTGAGAGGCTGACACTAAGGCCCATGAAGGAGTAAGTTAAGGATGTTTCCCAGCACCCTGTAAGAGGGAGCAGGATGGTGATCAGAAAGTGTCTGGAGGAGATGCGACCTGAAGAGCAAAAAGGAGTCTGCCAGGGAAGATGAGCAGGAAGGGTTGTCCAAGCAGAGGCAATGGGAGTGCGAAGGCCCTGAGGCTTGATGCCAGTCTCAGGTGACAGGATCACAGGCGTGGGCGAGGGGTACAAGAGGAGGTCAAAGAGGGGGGCAGAAACCAGCTGACCCCGAGGCTGCAGACCGAGAAGAGTTTGGATGTGATTGGAAGGGCAGTGGGGAGCCCTTGCAGGGTCTTCAGCAGGTGAGTGATGGGATATAATTTATCTGAGGACAAGAGCTCTGAAGGGGAGCATCCCTGGAGGGTGGATGGAGGGATTATGGAGGTCTTCGTGGAGGAGGAAGCCCAGGGGAAACTGTAGGATCTGATTGAAGGGGGATGAGGCCATGGCTTCCCAGGCACAGGAAACTGTTTAGACAAAAGCCCAGTGCCGGCTGTGCCCCCAGCTTAAGGCACTCACTTGGTTGAATGGCCAGCTCTGAACCCCACCCCATTCCCAACCTGCCACTTAGCCAGAAAGGGGACTCAGGCCACTGGCCACAGCTGTGGAGACCTGAGTGTGATTGTTGCTTAGGGCCCTATAAAACCTGCAGCAGGAAAGGCTGGCAGGGGGCGCGGGGAGTGGTTTATAGAAGACACCCTCGGTGCCCACGTGTCTCCCTGTTACTATCTCCTTGCAGCCTTGTGAGGACCCTGCAAGGGGGCAGGGAAGGGTTTATCACCCTGTTTTACAAACAAGGCAACGGAGTCGGGAGAGCAGCTTGCTACAGTCCCAGGTGGGACCGCTGCCCCCGCAAGAGCCCTGGGGCCTGCCACCAGCCCTCCTATCCCCTGGGCGTCCTCAACCCAGCTGTGCCCCGGGAAACGGATGGGATGGGACAGGTGAGTGATCCCACGGGGTCTAGTCAGGGTTCCCCCCAACACACAGACACACTCGCACCCCTTCCCATCCCGAGGGCTACCTGAGCCCTCCAGGTTGCCCTCACTCTTTCGGTGACCTCTGGAAACAACTTCCTCTGGATTCCGCTTACATGGAGGATATAAATTAAAAACCACTTAGCCTCAGGAAATAAGTGGACACATTTTTGCCATACCAGGGCCCGGCCCTGGGTTGAAGAACCTTGGGCTGCTGGCAGTCCCCTACCCACCCTCCCTTTCATGCCCTCTGACCCCAGGATGAAGACCTGTAACCTCTCCCAAGGGACGTCAGTCCAGGTACCACTTCCTCTTCTGGTCCAGCTCCTTCCCGGGCCCTCCCCTTAGCAGCAGGGCTGACTGTCCTCTCTGGGGGTCCCCCTCAAAGTCAGGCCTCTCTGGACCTGCTCCTCCTTCCTCCCCTGAGGGGGAACATGCTTGATCTGCTCGAGGAACAGACAGAAGGCTGAGGCAGCGAGGACACAGGAGAAGGGAGACAGGTATAAGAGGAGACGGAAAAGAGAAACCAAAAACCAGTGAGCACAGCAGCAGGGCCCTTGCCACCCCTCCAGGGAGGGAGTCCCCACAGCCTCAAAGCGTTCACTGCCGAAGTCGCGGGTGAACGTTCACAGACAGCATTCACTGAGCCGTGTGCCTGGTCCTGGCTGTCATCCTTGCAAAGAGGAGATTGTGTACCCATTCCACAGATGAGGAAACTGAGGCCCAGAGAGGTTAAGTCACATGCCTTTAGTTGCTCAGTATAGGATGGAGCAGGATCGGAGCACAGGCCGGTTCCCGTGACTGCCTCATAGGATGACAGAATCCAGCCACCAGCTGGGAGCAGGAACCCCTTCTTTAGCATCTCCTAGACAATCTGTCCTGTTTTATAGCCAGGAGACTTGCTGCCTTCAAAGGCAACGCACTGCCTTTATGGGACTAACGCAACTGCCATATGACCTTGAATATGCCTGTTCTCTAGCCTCTGGGCTCCAGTTTTCCTGCTCTGTGGCCTGAGGGACTGGACTCCCTGACCTGTAGCACGCCAGGGTCTGGGTCTCAGACAGCCAGGTCACACCAGTCAGCCTTAGAAGCACCTCGTAGGCTGGGCCAAGCTGACCGGACCGAGGCAGCCAGCAGAGGGCAGCGGTGCCGTGGCTGCTCACTGCAGGCTCTTCACGGAGGGGTCTTCACACCCGTGGGGTGGGAGCAGGCATCCTTGAAACATGACAGGAGCCTACTCAGCTGAGCCCACTCTCCCTACCACTGACAATCAGACCCTCCTCACGGGACTTTGCAGGGGGTCCTTAGGCTGGGCCAGGGGAAGACAGGGGCTGCACGAAGTAGTCTAGGATCGTAGGGTCCAGCTTAGCCTGCTCTGCCACACTTGCGCTGAGTGACCTTCAGCCAGGCCCTGCCCTCTCTGTGTCTTGATAAAAGGAAATTGTTGGAGCCAATAACCCTTTTGAATACTGGGCTTGGGGAACTTAGTGACAGGCCCTTCCAGGCCTGCAGGAGAGCCCTTAGAACCAATACCAGGCCCCTCTTGCTCAATCTAGCTAGTTTCTTTCTTTTTTTGGAACCAGAGCAACAGGTTCAGCCAGTATTGGCCAAACAGAGGGACCTTTGCCTTTCTGCCCTCAACCCAGAGCCTGAGGGTTCTCCATGCAGATGGGGAGTTCTAGCCTTAACCCTTTGTGGGTTGAAAAAGAAGTCCTCTCATGCAAAGAGCCCAGGCTTTGCAGCCTGACTGCCGGGCATAGCATCCAAGCTCTCTCACTCTCAGACTCCTCACCTGTAAAACAGAGATGGTCATACCACCCCATGGGACTATTGTGACAATTTGGCATCTCACTGCTTACAAAGCATTTACTTAGCCTTCGTTCATGGAAGCCAGCATTCTCATTGCACCAGCGTGTCAGCATAGCCCACAAGCAGCAGCCTTCTGATGCCCTAGTCCAAAAACTGCCCGGGCTCACTCGCACCCACCCCAAGGCTGGCCCACCAGTGAGGGCTCTGTAGTCAACATCGAGCTGCAGTGACCCTTCTCCCTACTCTACAGCGTCTGTCTCCAGAACTGGAATGCTCAACAGTCCAGAGGGAATTAGCGGTCTTGGGGCCTTCCCTGGCAGTCCAGTGGTTATGACTTCACCTTCCAGGGACTTCCCTGTGGTCCAGTGGTTAAGAATCTGTCTGCCAACTGCAGAGGACACAGGTTCGATCCCTGGTCCAGAAGGATCCCACATGCCAGGGGGCAACTAAGCCAGGCCGCCACAGCTACAGGACCCTGTGCTGCAGTTACTGAGCCCCGTGAGCCTAGAGCCAGTGCTCCGCAATAAGAGAAAACTCCGCAATGAGAGGCCGCGCACCACAACCAGAGGGGAGACCCCACCCCCACCACAACTAGAGAAAGCCCGTGTAGCATAGAAGACCCAGCACAACAAAGATTTAATTTATTAATTGATTATTTTATAAAAAAAAGACTTCACCTTCCAGTTCAGAGGTTACAGGATGGTCCACATCAAAAATACATATGTATGTATGTATATATGTATTTCGGAGAAGGCAATGGCACCCCACTCCAGTACTCTTGCCTGGAAAATCCTGTGGATGGAGGAGCCTGGTAGGCTGCAGTCCGTGGGGTCGCTAGAGTCCGACACGACTGAGCGACTTCACTTTCACTTTTCACTTTCATGCATTGGAGAAGGAAATGGCAACCCACTCCAGTGTTCTTGCCTGGAGAATCCCAGGGGCGGGGGAGCCTGGTGGGCTGCTGTCTATGGGGTCGCACAGAGTCAGACATAACTGAAGTGACTTAGCAGCATATATATATTTTTTAAAAAAAAGGATTAGGGCCCTATTTTTTCTGCCTGGACCGTGAGACTAACAGTAAGGAATAACTGGCCCTGAGGCGGCTCGGGGACTCCGGAACATGGTGCGTGTGGCAGATGGGGGTGGGGAGCCGGGTGGGAGTTGCGTAAGAGCCGCAGTGCAGGGACAGATAGATCCCGTGGGAAAGAGGCCTGGGGAGACAGAAGATTCCTGCGCCAGGGGCTTCTGTGTGCAGCAGAGAAGCTGAGCAAACATTCGAACCTGAGAAAGTCCTTTTTCCTCCCTGCACAGAGAGCTCCCTGGAGATGGAGGCGGGGAGGCAGGGTCAGGAGATCATGCTGGTCCTGGAAGGAGGGATCCACTGGCTCCTTCCTGGTACACCATGGACGCTGTGTCTCTGGGCCTCAAGTGTCCATAGTTTTTAAATGAGAGGGTTGGCCAAGACAAGTGGTTTTCCCACACTCTGTAGCTCTAGAGTTCTTGCAATAAACCCCTAAAATAGAAAGCCTATGAAATGAAGTGAAAGTTGCTCAGTCGTGTCCGACTCTTTGTGACCCCATGGACTGTAGCCCACCAGGCTTCTCTGTCCATGGAATTCTCCAGGCAAGAATACTGGAGTGAGTAGCCATCCCCTTCTCCAGGGGACCTTCCTAACACAGGAATCAAACCCAGATCTCCCATATTATAGGCAGATTCTTAACCGTCTGAGCCACCAGGGAAGCCCGAGAATACTGGAGTGGATAGCCTATCCCTTCTCCAGGGGACTTCCTGACCCAGGAATCGAACCAGGATCTCCTTCATTGTAGGTGGATTCTTTACCAGCTGAGCTACCAGGGAAGCCCTTAAAGCCTACAATGGGGCACTCTTCTAATGGCTGTAGGGGCTGGGCCAAACTCCACTGCAGCCTAGACCCTCGGAGGGCCTCGAAACGTCTCTGGAGCGGGTGGTCTCTAGGGGCTCAGTGATGGAGCCTTCCCTTTCTCGGCAGAGTGAGCCCCCCATCTGGGAGCCCTCCTTTCCCAGTCAGCCATAGCCACCCCAGCTGCTTCCTAAAACGACTCCATTTTCCAAGGTCCTTCCTTCTTAATAAGGAAACCTAATTCGGCTGCTGTTAATGAGGAAGGCGGGCAGGAGGGAGTTGATCTGGCTGGTGGGACACCTGGGAGTGGGCAGGTGTGAGCCTGCAGAGCCATTCGTGAGCCATCCCAAGCACCCTGTCCCTCACTGCATGGACCCCCCGGGACTGACAGCCCTCCCAGCCCCTTGCCTCTCCCCATTCCAGCACATGCTTCCGAGGTTCATGGGGAGACAGGTGGGACCTCCGGTCCAAATGCACAGCCCATGCTTTTACAGGCGCCTCCCATGGCGGGGGGCCAGTGCTTGGCGCTGGCGACAGACCCCAGGCTGAGCATGACAGCCCTGCAGTTTGGGGACTAGGGTCCGAGACGCTGCAGGGCGCTTGGCACGGAGCTGGCGATCACCAGCCGTGCACTCTGGGGTATTCTTAGTAGTCCATTTGGGCAGCTCCAAGTTGGAGCTCTAGGGAGGTGGTGAGTCCTGCTTCTGTGCTTCTCTCCAGATGTAGGCTGACTCAGGAGAGGATGCTGCTGCTGGGTGGGGACTGTTCTTGGAGTATCGAGAGTAGCGAGTATCCTGTGGTGGTTGGTGCTGGGGCTTAGTGAGGGATGGGGGAGAGGTGGTGGGCATAGGAGACTTCCTGGGGGTCGGAGATTTGGGGTGATGGAGTTTGAAGGGAGAAGAGACCCTGGCCGTGGGCCATGCTAAACATGGTGGTAGAGCATCGCCTGCCAACCTCTAGAATGAGACCAAATTTGGGCCCTTGAAAGAGCAGGTCCTGGGCTTTGGGCTCAGGCCCACCTTTGAGGGCAAAGCCCGGGATCCCAGGACCTAACATGGGAGAGGTGCTTATCAGTGTTTGCTGAGTGACTGAACAAGACACTTTGAGTCCCAGTTCTGCCTAATGTTGAGGACCTGCCTTAGTCTTCCCGCCTCACCTGTGAAATGGGCGCATCCATCACTCTGGGTTCAAAGGCCTGGCATGCACAGTGACTCACCCCACCCTTCTTCCCCATCTTGCTGGCAGGTGGTCAGTCGGGTGGCAGCTCAGCAAGGATTCGACCTGGACCTCGGCTACCGACTGCTGGCTGTGTGTGCCGCGAACCGAGACAAGTTCACTCCGAAGTCTGCCGGTAGGTGACGGCTGGGGGCTCCACGGTGTCATCGGGAGGCAGGCTGGGCAGTGGACTCGAACCCAGGGCTGTCACCACCGTTGTCGGCTGGTGCCTCGGTTCGTTCAGGTGTGGTGTGAGCCTCCAAGGAGCAGCAGCTCACCTGGCCCTCAGGTAGGGCCTCTCCCTCATCTCAGGGCCAGCAAGGGGTCCAGGGCACACCACACCCCCCTACAACGGGCTAAAGGGAGATGCTTATCATCTTATTCCATCACCACAGTGACCCTTTGGTGTTAGTCCTAGGATCATCTCCATTTTACAGTCTAAGAAACTGAGGCTCAGAGAAGCTGGAGAGATTTCCCAGGTCACACAGCTAGGAAGTGGCAGAGCTGAGATTTAAATCCAGGCCTATACTCCAGAGTCAGCACCCTCGACCCTGAGGCTTTGCTGTATTCATTCAAACTTTTTTGTTGAATCAGTACTTTCAGGGTCCTAAAAGTTTGTTCTGTGTAGTAATCTCCATTACAACTCCATCATCACGCTGGACCTCTGACCCCTTAGTAAACAGAGGCCACAGCAGGTGCCTGGCAGCGTTCTCTCTGCAAGCGCTTTAAGCACACCAAGGATGCAGCTTTACCTGCCCCTCCATCTTCATTACCTTGCTTCAAAGCAGGGGATGCTGTGTAAGTTTTTATTCGAACACACCTGGACCACCCAGCCTTGGCACTTGCTCAGTATGTGACCTCTGAGCCTCAGTTTATCTCCTCGGGAGGGCAGGAGTGACAGCGAGCCCTACCGTGCTGGGGTCAGTGCCGAGCCGTGTTGCGATGTGGTTAACTCTCTTTATTGAGTCTGAACAATTCACTGAAAAAGAACAAAAGTCAGTTATTTCCTCTGTATAACAATAAAACAGACGTTTTCTCTGAACTCGTCCATCAGTTCTCTGGAGCATTTGTAGAAACAGCGTAATGCAAATGTTTAAAGGACTTCTCATGATAGGTTTTCATCGGTCTGCACAGCCCACAATCACTTGAACAAGGGTTTGTGCTTTTCTCTGTTAAGTTTATGATGGCCCATGCACGTGGATGGCGGGTCACTTACAAGAGGTGGTGAAGGTCTCGTTAGCCAGTAGCTGCTCTGCGATCCCTGACGCGCCAGCCTGTGTTGGGAATGTCACTCGTGTATTGAGCTGTTTGCCAGACAACAGTCTTGGAATCTCATAAGTGACGTCTGTTCCTCTTGAAATCTGCAATTTTAATAATAACTTAAGTCAATACAATTTTGACAGGGGAAAAATTGCTACTTATCCCAGAAGCATATACATCTGTATTGCTCTTGAGCACTGGCTCTTTGCAGGCGCCTGACTGGGGCTGGGTTGTGCCGAGGAGTAAAACAAATGTGGTCTCTGCTAGGGAAACGTACTGTCCAGAGCAGAGATCAGCAAACTTTCTCTGTAAAGGACCAGATCGTAAATAGTTCAGGCCTTGCAGGCAGAGCACAAAAGCAACTGTAGACAATATGTAAACAAATAAGTGTGGCTAGTTCCAAGAAAACCTTATTTATAAAAGTAGGTGACAGGAGAGTTTCCTGATGCCTGGTCTAGAGGGAGAGAAAACCATGGGATCAGATAATCACAGCTGTTTGCTGTACACTAGAAACTACCACCTCATTGTAAATCAGCTCTGTGCTGTGCTTAGTCGCTCAGTCATGTCCTACTCTTTGCGACCCCATGGGTTGTAGCCCTCCAGGCTCCTCTGTCCATGGGGAGTCTCCAGGCAAGAATGCTGGAGTGGGTTGCCATGTCCTCCTCCAGAGGATCTCCCCAACCCAGGGATCGAACCCGGGTCTCCTGCATTGCAGGAGTATTCTTTACTGTCTGAGCCACCAGGGAAGCCCAAGAATACTGAAGTGGGTAGCCTATCCCTTCTCAAGGGGATCTTTCTGACCCCCTCTTTACCAACTGAGCTACCAGGGAAGCCCAAAACTTCAATTAAAAAAAAAAAAAGACATGCAGAAAAATCAAAGCTCTGTGTGTGTGTGCGCGTGCGTGTAAATTCAAGCTATGATACGTGCCATGAAGGAACAGTCTCGGGGATGCTCTGAGACAGTTTGGAAGTAGGGAAGTCTTCCCAGGACCTGAAGGTCAAGTCAGAGTTGAGCAGGTGAAGAAAAGGAGGAAAAGCTACCCAGGCAAAGGGAGCAACCAGGCTTATGCAAAGGCCCTGCAGTAGAAGCCAGCGTGGCTTTTTGGCAGAACTGAAAGGAGGCCAGTGGTTCCACAGCCCGGAGGCAGAAGTCGGAGGCAGTTAAACACACAGGGCCCGTCTTGAGGGTTGTCCTAAGACTAAAGGGAACATGGCTACATTTTCATTTTGCAAAGATGGCTCCAGCTTTTCAAAGAACAGATTGCACAGGGGAGGCCATTGTGGATGGAAGGAGCCAGATGGCAGAGTGCTGGGGTGTCAGGGTGCGGATGATGGTGGCTGGGCCAGGAAGGTTCCACTTCCTGTGGAGTAGAGTGGAGACCAAGGGATGACTCCAGGGGATGTGCAGCATCAAAACAGAGACAGGGTTTGGGAAGAAAACCAGGCGGATGGACTGCTCCAGGAACCCCAGCTGCTCTCTCGGCCACCGTGTTGCCCCGCCCTCAAGGGCCTCTCATCAGCCTGCCAGGACATTCTGGGGGCTTTCCCTTATTCTGCTTCAGTGCCTACCTCTATGAGACACTGGGTATTGTCTACATTTACAGAGGAGGACTCTGGAGCTCAGAGAGGTCTTGTGACTTGCCTGCTGTTGCACAGCTTGTAAGTTATAGGTCTGGGACTTGAAGTCGTGGCCTCCTAACTCAGGCCTAAAGCTCTGCCCCCTGCATCGCAGCTGACTCTGAAGCTGGTTGGGGATGTAAATTTAGGAGGCCTCTGTCCCCCTGGACCAGGATCTGAGAGGCTCCTCCATTTGGAATAGCCCTTCGCTTCCCTCAAGTCTCTCTAACATGGCCCTGCCTGTCTCTCAATGGTATTTCCAACATCCCTTCTGCTCCTGAGATAAGGGTTCTGTTCCTTTTCCGTCTGTAACCCCAAGGTGTGGGTAGCTCTTTACAGTCTATAAAGCCCTTTCCCATATATATGTCTATCTAGTCACATGACAGGCTCTGGGCCCCTAAGGTGAGTTCTCAGTATACCCATTCCATAGCTGAGAATGCCGAGGCCCAGCAGGACCTGTGCCTTAGCTGTCACATAAATTCACTTACCAAGAGTCAAAGCCTGGTCAGCACCAAGAGCCATGACTAACCACGTTTCACAGGCTGCCAACACCCCCTTGAGAAGTATGGGCCTCGTAGCTCTCAGGGTCCCAGCCATCCTCTGCTTGGCCCATCTTCTGGGAAGGCAGGGTGCCAGTCTGATGGGGAAAGCGCCAGCTGAAAGTTTCTTTGGTGGGATAAAGGGTCTGCGGGGGACTAGCCAGACCAGGAGAGGGGTAGAGACCGTGGAGCACAGGGTAGTGACCCCAAATTTCAGAAGCGGCTCCAGCACTGGCCCCCATCTTTACCACGTTGCCCACCTCCCAGAGCTGCGGCCTCATCTGCAAGGAGGGATTATATGCCCATCCCACAGGCTGCCCAGGAGACTAACTGAGCTTCCCTGGTGTGCGGTGGGTGCCGCGGCAGGTCGCTTCCGGCCGCCCTTCTCTGCCATCTCTCCCCTGCGTGGTCCCCAACCTCTCTAAGGCCCCTTCCGCACCAGCGAAGCTGCTTACCACTGCTCTCTGTCTCTGGGGCTCTGTGGGTGGGTGCATGACCTGTCTAGCCCCCACTTTGGGTACAGCTGGGAAGGTCCTCGGGGTGTGCAGTGCACACATTGGCTACAGCTGGGCGTCTCCCAGCCAGGCCTCTGCAGTTCTAGAACACAATCTGTCCCCGGAGCTCCTGCAGCCTCTCTGCCTGCCCGTCTTCCTGGCTCCCGCTCTGCCTCACTCAGTCCCGGTGTCTCCCTCTCCTTTCTCCCTGAGGGTCTCTAATGCCGTGTGTCTGTCCCTGTCTTTCCTTCCATTCCCTACTGCCTCTGACTTTCTCCCTGTGTTGTGATATGTGTGTGTGTGCACGTGTGTGTGTGTGTGGTGGTGGTGGTGAACGTGTCTGTGTGTGCACGTGCATGTGTGGTGGTGAACGTGTGTGTCTGTGTGTGTGTGTGCATGTGTGGTGGTGAACGTGTGTGTCTGTGTGTGTGCGTACATGTGTGGTGGTGAACGTGTGTGTCTGTGTGTGTGCGTGCATGTGTGGTGGTGAACGTGTGTGTCTGTGTGTGCGTCTCCCTCTCTGTGCCTCCGCCACCCCTCTCCAGCTCCCTCTCCCTGTCTGTCTCTCTTGTCAGGAGGCCAGGCTGGGGCCAGAGGGCCGGTGGGATGAGCTCATGCAGCAAGGAGCAGAGCGGTGCTTTGTCAGGAGAGATGGCGGTGCGCTGGGTGTGTGGGCTCTGGAACACGAGCTCAGGCCTGGGGGCAGTGCTGTGCGGTGCGTGCATGTCTGTGTGTGTGTGTGTGAGAGAGAGAGAGACAGAGATGGAGCGTGAGCGCAGAGCAGACACTGCAGCAAACCGCCAAGTCAGGCGTCTCCACGTGGGCCCCTCTGATACCCAGCCCCCAGCTCTTTGTTCTGGTGCAGCCTTTAGCCTGTGTGCTCGCACACGGAAGCACGCGCACACACGCACACGTGGCAGCGTCCTCCTCCTTGGGAAGGTCCTTGGGGGGCAAGGGCCCCCCTGCCTCAATCTAGAAGGTCACCTGCCTTGCGCCTCCCCTTGTTCCCCCTCCTTGGCCACAGCAGGCCCACCCTGCTCCCCAGGTTGCTGCATGCCAGCTCTCAGCAATTTGGCAGGCAGTGCTGAAATGTCAACCTCCCTGGCTCCGAGAGGCCCACATCTGCTGGCTATGAGGGCACCGGGCTCCAGGCAGTCGCCATGTCCAAGGTCCCCAAGAGCCCTCCGTGTGCCTCTGCTATTGTCCTTGAATGACTCAGTCCCCTGAGCTGACCCCTTTGAGCAGCCCAGTGGCGTGTTAAAATAATAGAATAGGGAATGTCAGAACCCACGGGATGGGGAGCCCAAGGCCCAGAGAAAGGGGGACCTGCCCCAGGTCACAGCAAGGCAGGGTGGAGCCCAGACAAAAGCCTCAGGTGCCCACTGCCTGTCCTCACACCCCTCCTGCCTCCCTGGGCTCCTGCCTGAGAGGTGAGAGGTGAGAGGTGAGAGGCATGAGGTTGCTGGCAGAGTGGAAGATGTGAAGAGAGCAGCAGGTCTGGGGGTGCCAGGGTATCCCGGGGGCATCCTGGGAGAGGCGACCAACAGGCATTTGGAGCAGGGACCAGAGAACTCGGGAGAGGTCAGGGCTGGAGAAGGCAGCCCCCGAAACCTCCCAGGAAGAGGAGGCCAGACTTTTTAGGGACAAGCGGAGGGAGTTGTCAGTCACCCGCCTGTGGGCTGGATGTGACCTGCAGACAGCTGAGATCTAACTGGAGGTTTTTAAAAATGCATGTTAGTTTCCAGCATTCACTCTTTGCGAGGCTGTACTGTCCAGTCAAATGCCTGGCTTCCTTTGAATGGCAACCTTGGCTCCCAACCTGCCATGGACTGGGTGGAGGCTGACCCCTGGAAAAGGTGCTGAGCTTCCTCCATGTCTCACACCCCAAGCATTTCCTGAATTTGGAAGCCTGCTGGGCCCTGTGGACATGTGTGTTTCTTACCTCTGTCCTACACACACCCTCACATCCCAGCACTGCAGCCTGAGCCCTGGGCCCAGGGGTGGTAACCCAAGCAAAGTGGATCACTTGCTCTGTGTCGACAACCATCTGCCTGGTCTGGTTTCTCCAGTGCGCTGACAGCCCCTAGAGGGGCGGCCAGCAGACCCCGGGAGGGGGCTGAGGGCGGCCCTGGGCCCCTGGCCAGCCTGGGAGGGGAAGAATTAGGAATGCGATGGGGCCCCAGCCCTGCCCTTGTCGATCTATAGCCTGTGATCCACTCAGGAGAGGCTCAGGAGAATCTTGGACCTCCCTGGAAACCCTCAGTCCCAGGGGGATTTCTGCAGCTCAGAGACAGACCCCAGCCCTGGGGGCGGCCAATGGTAAGTGTCCCACCCCCGCTGGACAGCTGGGATGGGACACAGGCTTCAGAGGCCAGCCAGGTCATTTCACCACTTCCACCCAGGACTCTCTGAGCAGAAAGCTGGTCGTAAACCATTTTCCTCTGTCGTTAAAGACATTCCTTCTTGCTCCCATCCGACTGAATTGGGTGGAGGTGGGAGGGTGGAATTCTCAGATCCCCGCAGTGGTGGTCACAGTCCTGGCCTCTCTTGGCATCCCAGCTCCTATCCTACCTTCACGCCTCCCCCTTGGCCTCTCTGCACCCCCTCTGCCTCTGCCCACCCCAGAGCATGCAGCCGCCTTCCCGTCACCAGCACCAGAGAGGACAAATGGTCCTATTCAGGGACACCCTGCCAGATCTGTCTAAGACAAAGCTGTGCGCAGCTCTGCGTGAAAAACGGCTCGCAGCCGCCCAGCGAGCGGGAGGGATTGGTGGGTGCAAATTGCAGGGGATTTGTGAACGCTTGCTGGCTGCCCCCAGAGACAGCGGGCAGGCGGGCCCTTGCCCTTGAAATGCCAGGCCGCCGGGCTGGGCACCTCATCAAGGCCAGGGACAGACTTCCTCCGGGACACCAGCCCCCACCCCCACATCTGAGCTCAGCAGAGCTGGGCTGTCGGGGAGGGACTTGGCTTCCTTCCTCCTGCTCAGCCGCCTCTGCACTCCAGGTCAGGTCCTGCTCAGGAAAGGGCTCTGGATTTCATCACCCGGCCCCTGGGAACCGACTTGCAGTCAGCTCTGTTTAAAGGACAGAACCTGTTTATCAGTCATCTTCCATCGGGTCACTGCTGTGGGAGAGGCCACGGGGGCCTCTTATCAGCACACCCATTTTGTAGAGGAGGAAACTGAGGCTCTAACAGGGAAGAGACAGAGCAGTTATCTGAATTCCAGGGCTGGAAGCAGGACCTCCAGATGGAGCAGTGTCCCCATTCTGAGTAACCCTCCAGGGGAGGGTAACACCTCCAGGGGAGGTGTGCCCCTTCTGAGTAACCCTGAATGAGCAGGTGGGATAGGTCGTCCTGGACTGGTGGCCCTGGGCTCCCTCCCGTTCCCTGGCTCCCTGAGGGCTGAGGCCTGGGATCCAGTGGCCTCACTCTGCTCTTGGGGAAAAAGAACGGCGGCGGGGGTGTGGGGGGGGGCCGCGGGAGGAGCCCATGTGACCGAGGGTTTGTGGACGCAGCGTTCCCAGGCTGAGGAATTGGGGGAGGGGTGTGTGATGGTCCCTGGGGTGACCGGAGTGAACGAGGAGGGGGGCAGTGCCCCAGAAGAATGAGAGGGCAGATTTGGAAATAGCTTCAAGGCGCGGAGAAACGGGAACTATTTCAGTGGCCACTCTGCAGCCTTGAAAAGTGAGGTCCCTTAAGAATGATTGTACGTACGGAAATGCTTATGACATAATATTAATTTTTTTAGAGGGTAACAAAATGTCATGCTCAGTAAGACCTCAGCTAGGTGCAGAAACAAAATATACATTTGGTTAGGCACAGGAAACAGGAAACAGAAGGGAATATACCAAAATGTCAACTTAGAAATCAGGAATCTATCTGGATGCGGGGAGATCGTCAACTTTGTTTCCCATATTTTCTGCAGGGAGCATGGATTCTGTTGTTAGCAGAAGCCTCCAGGGTGGTTGTGGGTTTCTCTGGAGTTTGGCTGGAGTTTGCAGGGGTTGGGGGAGGGGAGAGCACCCTGGTCTCTAGGCTGGCTCAGCAGTTTCCCCAGCATGGCCTTCTCTGGTTCCCTGAGGGCCCCAGGGGCAGGCCCCTACTTGTAGGGGAGGCTACTCTTCCTGCCTCCCTCTCTTCTCAGGATTAGCTCATCGCTGGCTCCCCACAGAGCCGGGGTGTGCTAGGATACAGCTGCTGGAGATCTGCTTTCCAGGCCTGTCCGGAGGAGAGAGGGTCGGGGGATGAGGGCATCAGCTCACAGCAGGGCTGCCTAGGGGCTAGGACCCCAACAGATCATACAGAACCCTCTCAAGAGGGGACTACTTGTCTTACCTGGATCCTCACCGCTCCAGTCCAGAACCCCAGCCGGGACTCCACACTCAGGATTGGACCACATGATGGGGACGGGGGTCTGTGACGCGATGGGGGAAGGAAAGGCTGCTGGAGGCGCCTCAGTCACATGATGTGTGTCCGAGTCTGGGTTCCCCCAGGTGCAGACCCCACCATGACGTTTCCAGTGCAAGCGATTTATTTGGAAGAGCCCAGAAAACACCAGTAGAGAAGCAGAGAAATGAGATGGGGAAGGGAATGATGTGATTGAAAGAGTGTGATGTGAAGTGCCATACCTGGTGCGGGGAGCTCCTGGAGATGGAGTAGAATGCACCCCTCAGTCAGCCTAAGAGGCCAGAACGAGGAGGTTTTTATCCAGCATCTGGCATCTGTTATTGGCTGGGGTCTCCTTGGGGTCGGGGCGGGTGGATGTACCCTCCAATACACGCCTTGGCGGAGATGCCCGGCAGAGCCACAGTGCCCATGGTCCCCCGGGGGTGCGCAGTGAGGCACCCACAACCCCAGCAACAAGTCACGGCCCCCTTTCCATCACCTGCGTCTCATCCTCATCTCACCCTGCCGTATTCCAGTCCCACTCATACTCTGATTGTATGCTTCATGTGGTTGCTTACTTATTTTGACTTCAAGAGGGAAATTTGAAAAGAAAACTTTCTTCTCTCTGTTACCACCTTATCTGGCAAACCAGCCTCCCTGACCATATTTAGATGTTAACTGTCCAGGTAAAGACAGTAGAGAGTAGACCCTGCGTCCAGGTATAGCTCCAGGCGCCTGCCCCATGGTAGAGTCTGGGCCAGCTCTCTGCCAGTTAAAAATGGAGCCTGGGATTCAGGAAACTGATACTGTCCTCCCTGAACTAGCAACATCCCCAAAATGGGAAGAGAGCTGATGTAGCAGTGGTTTTCTCGTCTGGTCCCGTGACCACCTTAAGCCATCTCGGGGGCTGCCTCCCCAGTCCACACTTCAGGGTGCTCCAGACAAAGAAGACAGCCCCTGAACAAGGCCGTGGGGGTCTGGGGGCCACCTTCCATCTCCACCTCCCCTGGGCAGGCCATGCTCCCCCACCTTCAGCATCCATTTCTTCCACAGTCTCATGCATCCAGACCATTTCTCTACCTTCACGGCTACAGGAACAATGATGAGGTCAAGGGCGTGGGAATGCCTCTCAAAATAAAAAATACTCAACAGAAATGTTCAGGGCAAGGAACGATAAGCCGTCCTGTGCCAGGCCCACTCCGTGCCAAGCACGGGGGCTACACACACATATAAATGCACCCCACACAGTCCCTGCTCTCGGGGTTTGAAATCAATGCTCCCTTTCTGAGGGTGAGAAATGACAGTTATCCTACACACAGACACAGCCCTTTACACGGCCTTCCTTGTCCAGCCCCATGAGGGCCCCGAGACAGGCTCGAAAGTGAAAACTGAAAGTGTTCATTGCTAAGTCGCGTCCAACTCTTCGCGACCCCATGGACTATAGCCTGCCAGGCTCCTCTGTCCATGGGATTCTCCAGGCAAGAATACTGGAGTGGGTTGCCATTTCCTTCTCCAGGGGATCTCCCTGACCCAGGGCTTGAACCCAGGTCTCCCGCATTGCAGGCACAGATTCTTAACCATCTGAGCCACCAGGGAAGCCCAAGGCAGGCTTATTCCCATTTAAAGGGGAGGAGTCTGAGGCTCTGAGGGGTAGGGAGGTGGTCTCAGAGCAGGCAGAAGTGGAGCCAGAGCTGTGGCTATCTCTGCTTCTCTGCTGGTGTCCCCGAGGAGGTACATGGTCTCTGGGGAGATGCAGGACCACAGGATTATAGCCCTTCAGGCACCAAGGTATCACCACCTTCCAGCCACCACCCAGCCTTCCACCACCCAGACCAAAGGTGCATCTGGGACAGAGGTCCTGCCAAAACAGTCTCCACCACCCCACCCTAGGGTGCCCTGAAGATGCCATGGCTGGCCTAGAAGTTAATAAAGCCATGGGCAGCAATTAATTCTGCAGAGGAAAGAGCCAGGTAAGAGGATTAAGGAAGCCAGAGCTTTGGTTTTAAGATGGAGCTTAGCTTTCTCACCCCCAGAGGAAGGATTTCAGGGGATTCAAGGGTGTGAGAATGAAATGGAGCAGGGACTTGGCAGAAAGTGGGCGAGGTGGTTATGGAACTTTTAAGGCATGCATTGCAAGCCACGGCCTTGTAAATACCTTCTGAGTTAGACAGACGGACAGGAATTAACAGCAGTGCAGGTATCATCAGCCTTGCTTATTTAGACTTACAGAGTCCAGGGCAGGGCAGCTGGCTTAAGAAAAGAATCTGATTTATAGCCCCTTTCAATCATGATGATAGCAAATATCTTCTCAGTGTTTTCCCAGTACCAGGCACTGAATGCAACATCTTCAGTGATCCCAGACCCATCTCTGCCCCCATTTTATAGATGAGGAAACTGGGGTTTAGGAAGATTGAGCAATTTGACCAAGGTCTGAATTGTAATTCAAACAAGAATACCTAGTCCTGAAGTCATCAGCTGCCCTTTCCTCTATGTGCAGATTGAAATCAAATTCTGGGAAAGACAGGGTAATGACTCAAGAGAGCTTGTCAAGATCACCTGAACTAGTGCAGGTGGAAATATTAAGTATTTGACAATGATTTGTCCTTGTTGGTGGGTTAAACACCTTCATATCTTTGAGCTCATTCAATACTCATGGTCTCGTGGTTGGTGAGGAGCAGAGAGCCTAGCACTCAGTAAACATTCAGTACATGTCAAGTGTTGTTATCACGGTTTCCTGGTTGGCCTCAATTCCAAATGTTTTTATCTCCAGAAACTATTCAGCTATTTCATGAATGGAGTAGTCGTTAAAAGCATGGACTCTGCAATAGCATGTCTGGTTGTGAAAACCACCCGGACCTCCACTCCCCAGCTGTGTGACCTTGGAAAAGTCACTTAAGCTCTCTGTGCCAAGCTTGCCTCATTCGATAAAAGGGGATACTAATAATGCCTACATCGTAGGTATTAAGTGAGTACATGTATAGTGCTGAGAATGAGGCCTGGCATATACTGAGTATGCTCAGTCATGTCTGACTCTGCGACCCCATGGACTGTAGCTCGCCAGGCTCCTGTCCATGGGATTTTTCAAGCAAGAATACTGGAGTGGGTTGCCATTTCCTTCTCCAGGATGACTTTCCCAACCCAGGGATCGAACCCACACCTCCTGCATTGCAGGTAGATTCTTTACCGCTCAGCCATCGGGGAAGTTCCAAATGCTGTATACATGTTAGCAATCTTATTCCAATGCGTTGGCATTCAGACTTTCTTAGGATGCCTCACATAGCTGGAAGTAGCCTAAAACCCTGTGCCTGACCCTGTGTTGTAGTTTCGGGTCTGGAAGATATGAAACATCTACTTAGATAGGGCCAAAGTCAATGCCAACCGCACCCACCTCCAAGTTGGTAGATAGAGGGTGTTGTTTAGTCACTAAGTCATGTCCGACTCTTTTGCGACCCTATAGCCTGTACCCCGCCAGGCTCCTCTGTCCGTGAGATTTCCCAGGCCAGCACTTTGGAGTAGGATGCCATATCCTTCTCCAGGGAATCTTCTTGACCCAGGGGTAGAACCTGTATCTCCTCCACTGAAGGCAGATGCTTTATCACTGAGCCACCGGGAAACCCAGGTAGGTGAATGGGATCCTATTAACTCAGTCCAGGAAATGGCCCCTTTCTGAGGCTCCAGGACCAGAAGCCCACAGCTGTCTCCAAGACAACAGAGGATCACATGGGGTTAAGACGGCATCTTCTTTTCCCCCAGAAGAGGAGGCTGGGCTCCAGTCAGGGAGGTAGACAGCCTGCTGAGTGGAGAGTAGAGAGCTGGCTGAGGCGGCCTAGGTAGGGCCAGCAGCACCCTGTCTGTGCCTTGGCCTGGGAGGTTTGAGGGCCTCTGTCTCTCCAAGTTTCCCAGCAACCCTTCTCAAAAGTCTTTCGAGAGAAAGTGACATTTAAAGGACCATAATGGCCCAATGGTTAGGACCTGGCATTTCCACTGCAGGGAATAAGGGTTCGATCCCTGGTCGGGGAACTAAGATCCTATATGCTGTGCGGCATGGCCCCACAAAAAAATAAAATTCAAATTAAAAAATAAAATACCGTTTCCCTGGTGGCTCAGATGGTAAAAAACCCACCTGCAATACGGGAGACCTAGGTTCGATCCCTGGCTCAGGAGGATACCCTGGACAAGGGAATGGCTGTCTACCCACTCCAGTATTCTTGCCTGGAGAATTCCATGGACAGAGGAGCCTGACAGGCTACAGTCCATGGAGTCGCAAAGAGTCAGACATGACTGAAGGACTAACATTTTCGCTACTACTACTTATAGAGCTCTTGTTTCATGCCAGGCTCTATGCTGGGTATTTTATGAACATCAGCACTGATTCTCATGACAAACCAACCCATTTTGCAGATCAGAAAACTGATGGACAAAGAAATTTATTCACTTGCCCAAATCCTTTTGTGTAACAAGGCGAGGAATGAGTGGATAGATGGCACTCACCAGATAGATATTTGGACGGTTCAGACTAAAGAAAAGATGGAAACAAGCAAGAGAATCAGGTTGATGATGTAGACCAGCCTGCTCCACCTCCAAGCCTCAGTCCTTCTTCTGTTCCTCCATGGCTGCTGTACCTTCTCTCTCATGGATCAGGCTCATTGTGAGTGTCATGCTCGGCCTGTCCCCGGGGCAATCTGACCCTGGTCAACAGACCCCCATCCTCTTGCCCCTCATAAGCTACCCAAGTCACGTGCACAGCAGAGCAAGGGCTTAGGAGGAACCAGGCCCTGGAAACTGTAGTCTTAGCCTGCAGGTTCCCAGCCTGGTCTCCACACTTTCAGTGGCCCTTGAGTCAGGTCCAGCCAGCTGCTGGAACAGCACTGGTCTCAGGACAAGCAGAGAAAAAGATCTAGAAGCCACAGGCAGGGCAGTGTGGGACAGGGGTCCAAGCTCAGGTTTAAGCATCAAGCTGACCTGGGCTCAGCTCAGCTCCATCACTTCCGTGCTACATGTGACCCCAGCTGTATCTCCCAGTCTCTCACAAAGCGATAAGTACAAAGTACTTAACTCAAGCTGGCATCTCAGAAGGGCTTCGTACATAACCATTTTGATTATTACATCCTGCATTACAGTACAGTCTCTAAAACCTACTTGCTGCGTGAGTTCATGCAAATCACTTCACTTTTCTAAGCTTGGGGTCCAAAAGATCTAGAATCCGGGTCTCCTGGCTGGAGCGGCAGCAATTCTGTTTCCTTGGCAACCCAGCTGCCTCTCAAGGGACCATCTGGATCACGTCGCCCTGGCAAGGTGCTGCCCAGGCAACCAGGTGTTTGTGTTCTGCAGTGGAAGCTCTGCAAGGTGGTAATTCCTCTCACTGGGGACAGGGTGGTGGCCAGGCAGGTGGCTGGAAGGAATCCTCGCTGCCTCAGTCACTGCCTGCCCTTGCTATTCCTGGTGCACAGAGAAACCGACTCCAGAGCTTGGGAACTCTAGCCAATGACTTTCCTTGAGGAGCTATTAACAGATGCTTCATTATATTCCTCCGCACATTTTCTGGCTTGTCGAGGCTGGCCAGGTGGAAAACGCTGCCTGGGGCTGGACTCCTGTAGGGAATTCCAAAAGACCCAGTCTCACCTGTTTGGGATGAAAAGCCACTATTGTCTCTGGCAGGAAACAGGAATTACTAGCGGGGAAAAATTTGGAGCCTGCCTTTGAAACAGGCACATAATTATAATAACAGCAGAAACTTGGGTGCAAAGGATAAACTAATTCACCCCTTCCACAGACGTGCATGGGCAACTATTATATGCAGACTTCATGAATGGCACTCAGGTAACCTTGAGTGAGTGAAGTCGCTCAGTCGTGTCCGACTCTGCGACCCCATGGGCTGTAGCCTAACCAGGTTCCTCCATCCATGGGATTTTCCAGGCAAGAATCCTGGAGTGGGTTGCCATTTCCTTCTCCAGGAGATCTTCCCGACCCAGGGATTGAACCCAGGTCTCCTGTATTGTAGGCAGACGCTTTACCATCTGAGCCACCAGGGAAGATCAAGATTGTCTATATCCGTGAGAAGCTCACAGACCCGGACAGCTAAGAAAAAACACAATGTCAACAGACGCGCATCAGCCAAGGGAGAAGCTGAAGGGGAGGAGGGGTGGAATGCAGAATCCCCTGGGGCCAGCCACTTCCAGCAGCAAGCTCTCCCAACCCAGAGCTGCTAGAAAAACCAGGAACAGTTCAGGGACACCCCGGGCTCTGCCAGCACTTCACACAAGTGAGAGCTTTGACTTTTCCAACAGCCCATGAGGGAGAGCTCTGTCCCCTTTTACAGATGGGGAAAACTGAGGCTCAGAAGAGTGAAGGCCACGCCTAGATTCACAGAGCTGGGGATTAGGCGAGCTGAGATCAGAACTGGGCCTGTATCCACCATGCATCCTCTCGGGGCAGTGAGGGGGGACCCCCGCTCTCCTGGTGGGCTGTCAGGAGCAGCTCCATCACCTGGAAGCATGCATCCACTCTCTCTGTGATGAACACAATAAAATAATCCTCCATCTCTGTCCTTCTGGCTCCTTCTCTTTTTCTCTTTCCTTCTGCCCATGTTGCCCCCCACTTCATGCCCCCTCCCTCTCTCCTTCCCCCTTCCTGCCCTCTCGTTTCTTCTCTCTCCCCCGCAGGTCCTCCCCTCTCCTTTCCTCTCGCCTTCATTTCCTTTGTCTTTCCTTTCCCCTTGGGACCACAGCTCCATGCACCATTGGTACCGCTGGCTGCAGTTCAGCTCTGCCGAGGTGTCACCTGCAGCCTCTTGCTCCGTCCTCAGGTTCACTGTCCTTGGGGGCACCGCCCAGTCCACCCCCAGACTGCCCAGCCCTGGGACGCACCCCCAGAAATAAATGCCTGCTGCTGTCTGGCGCTGTCCCCCTCCTGAGTACCCTCAGCCGAGGAAGTGACATAATTGCATGTTTTCCCATTTCCTCCAGGCTCCGTGTGGTCCCGAGCCCACTCTCAGATGTGCCGCCCAGATGTTTAGAATCACTGCCGCCCAATTAAGCGTCTGCCGGGAGGCCGGGAGGCAAGGGGCCGCGTGCGTGTGAAGGGCCCACGTCTGTGCAGACGGGGCCAGGAAGAGAGAAAATGGGAGCTCGCCCTCCCCAGGCACAGACGGCGGGAAATTGTTTGCCATCGAGCTCCATGGGGGAGCCGAGTGCTGGCAAGTGTGGCGAGCCGCCCGCCCCGTGTGTGACTGTGAGCCGCGCCTCAGCATCTCTGGGGAGAGACTAGCCTACCCCCTGGGACAGGGCTTCTGCGTCTGGTTCTTTCCTCTCACCCCAAACAGAGAGAGAACTGTGAGGGGGAAAGACAACCGAGGAGAAGGGCACCGCCCCTCTAGAGAGAGAGGACAGAGAGCGGAGAGGTGGCCCCTTCCATGGGGTCTGTTCCCTCCCAAGCGCTGCTGGTGCCCCAGTCTGGCCAAGGCTAGATGCCTGAGTTCAGGTCCCAGGCCTCCTCCTGGTACAGAAGGGCTTCCTCAGCTTGGAAGATCCACATGTCCACAGGGCAGGAGGTGATGTCAAGAGCGATGGCATCAGGAAATACAGGGTGACTTGGGGATCAGAGATCCCAGCACCACCAGTGGGCAGCCACGGCATGGGGGGCCACCTGAGGCCGCGTGAGACACATACCCACAACTGCCAGGGCTTCCGATTCCATGACAGATCTCCTGAGGCTTTAACGTTGTCATGCATCTCCTATTTAAGACCCAGCGCTGGCCAGTCTAGCTGGGCCTGAGGGCTGGCTCTCAGGTGGCCAATGGGGGCTTGGAACTTAGATCATTCAGGACCAAGTGGGGATAGATTGATTCATGGCTGCCAAGAGGAGGGGCCTGTCTGTGGAGTCTATGGCGCTATGTCATCGTCATTGAGTACAGAAAGAGACCTCATGCTATGTCCGCAGGGGAGGGCTGACAGTGAGGAGCACCTGAACGGGGTGGAGTGGGGCAACAGGACCTCTGAAGGGTAGAAATCACCCATGTGGCTTGTCTAGCCGTGGAGGCAGGCCACCCTGGGTTTGCATCTTGTTCCCTGCTTTCAAGCTGTGTGACTTCGGGTAACTGACATAACCTCTCTGAGCCTTAGCAGTAGTACCAGGAAACGGGATGATAGCCATACCTCCCTCCCAGTTGTCTGTGGTGTCTGGGGTGTTGAGAATTAGTAGATGATGTGGCGGAAGCTGTGCCTTGCGCGTGGTGAAGACTCAGTATCCATTTGCCATACATAGCGCAGCAAGACAGGTGGGTGGAGAGTACCCTCTCCCAAAAAATGAGCTGTGGGAGGAAGAAGTCTGGGTCGGGGAGGAGGATACTGTGTCCTGGAGAGAAAGGGGGAAGCAGGAGGACAGTGCCCTTGTGGAGGACAGTGGGTGTATAATAAGGATAAATAGTATCTGTAGTAGTATCGATTTAATTGCCACTGATACTGTTGGATGTGATTGTCAGACTGCAGAGGGTCTTCCCGAATCACCTGGCCTATTTTTATCTGAGGGGAGACTGGCACAGAGACGGGGCAATGTCCCCAGCATCCCTCATGGTGCCAGGGGCACGACCCGCCTGATAACAGCTGTTGTTGTTTAGTTGGTCAGTCGTGTCTGACTCTTTTGTGACCCCATGGACTGTAGCCCACCAGGCTCCTCTGTCCGTGGGATTTCCCAGGCAAGAATACTGGAGTGGGTTGCTATTCCCTTCTCCAGCAGATCTTCCCAACGTAGGAACCGAACCCATGTCTCCTGCATAGTCAGGCGGATTCTTTACCAGTGAGCCACCAGGGAAGCCCTAGCCTGATACAGTGCTTAACATAGATACTCTTCCCATTACTAGCAGGAGCACTGTTACTCCCAGGACAGCTACTCTTACTGCTATTGCTATTACTCACACTAGCCGATTGCTACTAGTGCTACCATTATTTTACTACTACTATGAATCAATTACGTGAAGTTTTATTGAGTTCTTACCATGTTCCAGACGCTAGGCAAAATACTGCACAGACTTCCTCTCCTTTCATCTTTATAAAAATATCGAGAAGAAACGGAGACTCAGGTTAATTACTTGCTCAAGGCCACACAATTAGCAAGTGGCAGGGCTAGAATTAGACCCAGGCAGTCCCGCTCCTGCACACTTGGGTACCAGGTCAGACCGCCTTATAGAAAAAGGAAGGAGGCTTGACAACCCCGAGCCTGGATGAATGGAAGCCTGGATGCACCTGGAGAGTAGGGCTGCACGGGGATTAGCTCACTGGGCAGCTGCCTTTGTGGAGGGATCTAATAGTCTGTCTCCTGCCTTGTTTCACAAGACCTGAAATTCCGCTTTTCACATGATTTTCTTTGGATTAAATTGCATGTCCCTCTGTCAGTGAGCCTTGTCCATTCAGTCTGTCATTTGATAAGAGCGTGGTGAGGGGTGGTAAGGCCAGGTCCCAGACTCAGGCAATCCTAGATTCCCGTTCTAGCTGCTTGCAGGCTGGGCGACCCTGGGCCGGTCCCTTCATCACCCATCTCCCAGTGGTGGGATGTCACATCTGAAGCGCCCAGCCCAGGGCCCCACAGAGTGGCTCCTCTGTGCTTCCCCGTGACTCCGCAGGGCCCTGGTCATACCCCCAGGCACAGCACTCCTTACAGATGAGGCCCCCATTCCCAAGGCCCAGGCCAGTGATGGCAAGAAACCAATAGACTGCATATAGAAAAAAAAAAACCCAGAATTCAGAGGCCGTTCATCCATTCGTTCAGCAAACAAGCATGGAGCACCCCTGCGTCCTGGACCTATGCTGAATGCCTGGATCACGTGAGTGAGCCCAGTGCAATCCTTACCTTCTAGGAGCTCAGGGCTTGATAGAGAGGACAAACTTGGGATAAACGCCCTCCAGTGATGATATAATCGTTATGACCGGCTCTATAGGAGCCGAGGGGGGCAGGGGGACTGAGCCTCGGAGCTTAGAGAAAGCTTTCTCAAGGAAATGATTCTCACAGAAAGGCTCCCAGGAGAAAGTCTGCCCAAAGAGAAGGACAGAGAAAGGCATTTCAGGTAGAGGAAACAGCATGTGCAAAGGCCCTGGGTGCAGAAGGAATGTGGCTTCACCTGTTCTTTCTGTTTTTTCTGACTTTGTGCAAGATGCTTCTCTGTGAGCCTCAGTTTCCTCACCTGTAGAATGAGAACTGTTGCCCCCAGCTTCCCAGGGTTCCAGGCAACTGAGAGTTTAAAGGATATGAAGGTGCGGGTGCTGGCACTGCCCCCCTAAATGCCTAGGGAAGCTGGAGGCTGCCTCTTGGCTCCTGGCTTCCAACCACCCCCGACACTTGAGGCTTCTGTTGGTACTGATTGTTCCTCCTCACAATTAGGTAATGAGGCCAAATTCAATTACACACCACGCTCCCAGGTCTGTCTGAGGCCCAAGGGGGGCTTGGGCTCCCTTTGCTGGGATGGGGGAAGGGACAGCTGGAGTCCTGCTCCCAGAGTTGGGCTTTCCTACCATGCATCCCAAACTACTGCCTGCACCCCAGATGTGGAAACTGAGCCAGGGAAGAGGCTCAGCTGCTTAGCCCCAAACCTCAGGGCTGATTTTTTTCCTCCTCGACAGCCCCAACCCAAGCTGAGGGCCCATGGCTTGTCCCACACCTCAAATTCATCACAGGGGTCCTGGCTCCTCTCCCCCTGGACAAGACCCCCCACGTCAAGATTTAGATTCCCTGCCATCCTTGGACTTGTGGCAGTTTCTCCTCCCAGCTACATACTGGTACCAGCCACTATTCAACACTTTGATTGGCATATGAATTCAGAGAGAGAACACACCTCCAGTAAAGTTGGATGAACCAGGGTTTGTAAATGTCTTTGAGGCACCTGCTGGAGGCATCCAGACAGGGGCAACCCTGGTTGAGGCTAGCACACAGGTGCTCTCAGAGACCATGCGTAAGGGCCTTGAGTGCCAATCTAAGGCGCTTGAATTTGAACTTGATCCTGACAGCCCTGGGGAGCCAGGGAAGGTTTTAGACAGAGTGATGCGATCATATTTGCTTTTGAGAAAGCCCAGGGTAGAGAAGGGACCTAGACCAGAGGCAGGAAACCAGGTTGGAGGCTGTTCTCCCAGTCAAGAAACTATGGAGGTGAAATTGTGATATATGCAGAAAGAAAGGGATGGATGGGGACTTTCCAGATATGCCCACCCTGGCTGCCTACAGGTTGGCCCTGGGAAGCTCATTTGGTGATATGGTGGCTCAGTGGTAAAAGAATCCGCCTGCCAATGCAGGAGAGACTGGTTGGATCCCTGGGTCAGAAAGATCCTTTGGAGGAAAAAATGACAACCCACTCTGGTATTCTTGCCTGGTGAAGCCCATGGACAGAGATTCCCGGCGGGCTGCAGTCTGTGGTGTCGCAAAAGAGTCAGCCACGCCTGAGCGTGCACACACAGTTGTTCTATGATTGCCTCACGAGTTATTGCTTCTGAAGATGACGCACAATGCTTTTCAGGGTGGGCAAAGTCTTAACTTTGAATTCACTTAATTCTAAAATGAGAGTGGTTGTATGGGGGTGTTTATTTCTCTTAGCAAAATCCTTGCAGAACAATTATGGCATGCAGAAAATTAAAAAGAAATTATAGAATAGCTGAAATCTAACTTCCATGGGATAATAACTTGATGAATAACCATTATTCAACAAATGCTTGTTAAGCACCTACTGTGTTCCAAGTATGAGCCACTAGGGATTCAGCAGTGATCAAAACACAAGATTTCTGTCCTCATGGAACTCACAGTCTACCAAAACTGATGTGCTTATATTTACTTGGAATCATCTCTAGATTACTTATAAATCCTAGTACAATGCAAAAGCTAAGTAAATCATTATAAATACAATGTAAATGCTATGTTAATCGTTGCCAACATGTAGTGAGTTCAAGTTTTGCCTTTTGGAACTTTTTGGAAAAAAAACTTTTTTCAAAATATTCTTGATCCACGACTGCTTGAATCCACAGACGCAGCGTCCATGGTTATGGAGGGCAGACTGTATATCGTAAGCATCTTGCTTGGCCTGCTCCATCCTTTACAGGAAATCAGTGGGGGTCAGGTCAATAGTGCCACTTCTTGAGGCCTTCCCAGCCAGAACTGGGGAGACAAGTGCCCCCAGCAGAAATGTCCTGCATTTGCACTAGATGTCTTCACTGGGTGGAGAAGCTGTGGCCCGGAGAGACATACTGACCTGCCCTTGGTCACACAGCAAACCCCCAAGCCCCTCTCCCAGGCAGCATCTGTCTCAGTGTGGGACTTGGCTTCTGGCTGAGGGGTGTGCTGTTCTCGCCTGCTGAGCTCAGCTCTGCGGATCCTGATTTCAACATCAGGCCTCCCACTCCTTTCCTTGCCCTGGCGGCCACTTTGGATTTCCCCCAGACGTTCCTGTGTGGCCTGTCTGCTCACGTCCAGAGGCCCCGGGGGTGGGGGACACCTGGGGACCACACTGCATGAGTGCGGGAAGTCACTGGATCCCCGGGGCTGCCGTGAGCAGGGGCATGGGGCTGAAAGGAGCAGGTGCCTGCAGGGTGTTCTCTCCCACGGGACTGTCAGGAGAGGCGGTGGGCAGAACACCAGAGGACGCAGGGTTCCTGGTGAGCTTTAATGGGCTTAGGAAGTTCATAAAACTGCTGTACTGCTGCCCAAGATGCACTGAGGTGCTTGGGCATGCTTCTCAAGCACCCTCCTCTCTTCTTACCTATCACAGCACCACAGAACCAAGAGGGCCTCAGAAACATAAGCCTACCATTGCGGGAATCCCCTCTCCATCCTCACACCTTGGATGACAAGGTGTTCACTGCCACCATGGGTAACTCTGTCAGGAGCTCCTTCCTTCTTCTGAGCCCAAGCCTATCTTCTTTTGATGCCCACATCTATCTTCCTGGTGCACGTGACCCCCCCCCCCCCACTGTGGATGAGGAAAGGACAAAGGTCCAGGGTCTGGTCCCCAACCTCCCTGTGAGGAGGGGAAAGAACAGAGTGGGGCAGGCCATCCCCATCTGAATCCCAGCTCATAGAAGGAGACAGTGCATGGCCAAGAGCCCTTTAGAATGGTGAGTCCTCATGTGTCTAGGACTTTACAATTTGCAGAACACACCCTTGACATTACCGTTGGTGGAAACACAACATGGTAAGATGGCTTGGGGCTCTGGAATAAGCCAGAAGCCCTGGATTTAGTCTTATCTCTACCACTAACTGGCTGTGTGACTGGAGGAAGCCCTGGTCCCTCTCTGAGCCTCAGTTTCCTCATCTGAAAATTAAGACTAGGCTCTCTTTACTCCAGTGCTAAGTGAGTTGGTGGTTCCAAACACGCAAGCAGAAGCTCTGCAGGGAAGGGCGCTGCATGTAACAGGCTGTGCAGGTTTCCGGGCACCCTGGGTCAAGTGGTTGTTGGGGCAGCCTGATTCAGCCTTGCCGGCCCCCACCCGCCGCAGCCTTGAGTCAGAGTGTCCGGACTGAAATCCTTCCCCCATCCCAGCTCCATTTCTTCCTCCACAGAGTGGAGGACAGCACCCTCCTGGTGCCTGCACGAGTCTTTGTCTGGGGAGCATCAGGAGTGAAGTTGGCTGCCCCAGGCCAGACAGGGAGGTGTGTCGCCCAGCCAGGCATGCAGAGAGACCAACAGCTACAGAAGGAAGGGAAATTGCCTTTCCAACTGCAGAGAGTTCATGTCAGTCCAACTGGGGGGCTGTCCGGAAGCCCCCCCGGAGAAGCAATAAAACCCCAGGAGTGCTGAGGCATGGACATTCGAGCTGCCTTGGCCGTCCCATCCCTTCAAAGGCGACTCCAAAAATCAATGGGAAGAGATTCATTAGGGGCCTGGGTGGTGAGCTCCTCACCACCTCTGGCAGCCCCTTTGCTGACCTGAGCTTCCTGTCTGCACAGGCAGCTTCCACTGAGAACATCCCACGTTCTGGCAGACAGTACGTCAGGGACCCAGTCTCTGAGCAGCATCAGAGGGCAGAAGCAGGGCACCACAGACCCTACTGTTCACTCGTTCATTCCCTCATTCTTTTATTCATTCAGGTTGCTGGTCTGTGCTTCATTCACGCAGCAGATATCAAGCATCTGCTTGGCATAGTTTAGATCCTATCAATAAAACATGTACAAAACAGACAAAAGTTGCCGTTGGCAGGGAGCTTGACTTCTACCAAGGGAGACAGGGGTACCAAGAGAAATAATTGGAATAATTGATCATCAATCAAGGAAGACCCTAAGTCAGGGAGGAGCGGTAGCCACTGAGGAGGGCCTGCAGCTTTGAGCAGAGTGGCTGAGCAAGGCTTCCTGAGATTCGGGTGTCCCCTGGGTGGAGGCCTGTGGGAGGCGGGAAGTGAGTCTGGCCACCTGGAAAAGAGTGCTGGGGGTGTCTGCAGCCTGAAGTCCGGGAGACTGGAAGGAAATGAGGTCGGGAGGCGACAGGGACCCGGTCAGTCAGAGTCCTGTGGGGCCCCATAAAGACGTGGAATTTTGCCACTGACTGAGCCGGAGCGGTTTAAGCAGAGGAATGATGAGCTGTGAACTTGGGTTTCGGCAGCGTCGCCACGCGTATCAGGTTGTGGAGACGCCATAACAAAGTAGCCCAGGAGCAGCCTAAACAACAAGGGTTGTTGTCTCGCGGCTCTGGAGGCCAGAAGTCTGAGACCCACGTGTCATGGTGGCAGGGCTGTGTTCCCGCAGAAGGCACGAGGGAAGGACCTCTGCCAGGCTCCTCTCTGGGCCTCTGGTAGTTTCCCGGCTCCTGAGAGCGGAACTCCAATCCTCACACAGCACTTTCCCTGGGTGCATGTCTGTCTCTGTGTCCAAATTTCTACTTTTTATCAAAACACCAGCCATATGGGGTTAGCTGCTGCTGCTGTTTGGTCACTCAGTCGTGTCTGACTCTGCGACCCCATGGACTGTAGCCCGCCAGACTCCTCTGTCTATGGAATTTTCCAGGCAAGAATACTGGAATGGGTTGCCATTTCCTTCTCTAGGGGATCTTCCCAACCCAGGGATCGAACCCACATCTCCTTCATTGGCAGACGGACTCTTTACCACTGAGCCACCTGGGAAGCCCTATGACGTTAGGGTCCACCCTAATGAACTCATTTTAACTTGATCATCTGTTGTCCTGTTTCCAGAAAAGGTCATATTCACAGGAACTGGGGGTGAGCACTTCAGCATCTTTTGGAGATGTGGGGACCCACAACCCTGTGGCCTCTCAGCCTCTTGAGAATGATCGCTGTATCTCTTTGGTCCTCCCCGGCACCTGGTATTTGCTGGCCTCGCTTCTATTTTACAAAGGAGGAGGTAGAGGTTCAAGGAAGCCAAAGTGACTTGTCCAAGGCCATCAGCTAGTCAGTGCTTGTTTCCTAAGCCTTGGCCTCCAAATCTGGGCACATCTCCTCCCTCCACAACTCCTCAGCTAGCAAAGACATGGTCAGTGCCTTCCTGTCTTTGCTGAAATCCCTCCGACCTCTCTGTGTAGCTGAGAGGCTGTGGACATCCCCGTGACATGGGCAGACAGCCTGGGTGTGGCTGCCTTCCCAGCTGCGTGGGTGGAGGGGCAGGCAGCAGCTCTTAAAGGCAGAAGCCACCTGAGGGCCCGTTTCAGGCCTGGTTTCTGGGTTCCCGCCCCCGTCCTCTCTCCTTCTCCAGTCTGGCAGGAGGCTTTCCTGGATCCCCAATAACCTCACGACCGTGGGGCTTCTCAGAGGTGCCCATCGAGTGTGGGGCAGGGGTTGGTTTTGTTTTCTTAACGAAATGATTGTAAGATTTGGGCTGATGCCAAATACAGACTGCTGGGAATGCAGCCTGAGTGGGGGATGAGGGCCCCACTGTGGGATACCTCCAGGAAGGGTGGGGAGCAGTGACAGGAAGTTCAGAGCCAGGGAAGTCTCATTCTCCACTGTCACCCCCATCCCCCCTTCAGGTGGAGCCCTGGACAAGCCAGAATGCAGGGTGGATGGTTAAATCGCACAGAGGCTAAACAGGAAAAAAGAAATACAAAGAAAGTAGACATTTCCTTATATGTAATATGGTGTGCTGGAAAGAATATGAGTCAGGGAGACACGACTCTTATCACAGTTCTAACTCACTGTGTGACTTTGATGATCACTCTCTGGAGTCCCATCTTGGGAATACAATCTGAAGGTTACTGGTGCAGACTTTATAGCCAGATGGCCGGTTAGTTTAAATCCTTCTGCCAGTTGTCTAACCCTCTCTGTGCCTCACTGTTCTCCTCTGCAGTGCGGAATTAATCATACTTCATCAGAGAGGCTTTGGGTGAGGATGGCATGTTGATACTTGGAAAGTGCCTAGAACTGTGCCTGGCACTGGCAGACACTCTGACATCAGGAGCTCTGTATGACTGTGGACAGAGGAGAGGCCTGGAGCCAGCTTGGAACTCTCAGCTGGGTGTCCCCAGTGGGATTGTGCCCTCCCGCTGTCCCTGTGTGTGGGTAGGGGCCCCAGGGCTGGCTGAGATTCCTGCATTGGCTGGCTGGGAGCCGAACCTCAGCTGGGCCTTCCTTCTTTGAGATTGTATGTGCAGAATCAAGGAGGCTGCCCAGGGTGAAGGAGGGAGGGAAAGAGGCAGAGGTAACAGGTTTAGTGAAGGACACGGGAGTTTGTGTCTTGACCCCTCAGAGGTGGGCAGAAGCCCCAGGAGAAGGTCCCTGAAGGCAGAGTGCCTGAATCAACTCACGCCCAGTGCAGCTGCTTGAGTCTTCCTGGGGCAACTGAGCTGGCAGTGAGACAAATGCCCCATGGCCAGTTATCCCCCATATGTGTGTGTGCCTTTTCTGAACCCACTCCATGCCCCACACGCCCCTCCAAGCACCCCGAGAAGGCCCAGTTGTGTGGAGACAGATGGCCAAGCAGCTCCCAAGGCCTGAGCTCATGCCGACCACACTCCCATGGACACCACACGGGGCCTCCTTGTCTATTTCACTCTCCTTGCTGAGTGCTGGCAGAGAAGGCAATGGCAACCCACTCCAGTACTCTTGCCTGGAAAATCCCACGGACGGAGGAGCCTGTAAGGCTGCAGTCCATGGGGTCGCGAAGAGTCAGACACGACTGAAGTGACTTAGCAGCAGCAGCAGCAGCAGCTGAGTGCTAGAGCCTGCATGGATGACATCCTTGAGTCACTGGGATCCTTGTTGAAACCTGCTGAATCAGCAAGCCCTGCCTGAGGAAGACCTGGCTCGGGGTGACTCTGGGGTTCATTGTTCTGCTTCTCAGTCTCAGTTGGAGGGAACTGGGGCTTTGTATGTCCCTAGCCACCTCCACCTCCCCCCGCAAAGCCTTGCAGAGGAGGTGACCCTGCCTTGGGCCTGGGAACCACTTCTCCACTCACGGGGGACCTACATCCAGTGGCTTTGCTCTTTCATACTCATTGGCCTGGGCTGGAACAGGATCCAGGAGCCCATCCCTCTAGAGGTGAGCTCAGGAGGCCTGGAAGAAGCTCCTCCCACACGCCAGACTCCACCATAGAGTCACCCTCCGTGGCCTGGGTGGTCCTGTGGAGGTGAGCTCCACACGACAGGCTCCCCAGATGGGTGAAACACCCTCCCTCCCCCGCCCTCCAGTGCAAGCCACGGCTGCCTTCCCGGCTGCAGAGCTGTGATTTATTGGCGGCTCCTCCTCGCCAGGGCCCATGGCAGGAGGAGTTCAAACACCCACAAGAAAAGCCACCAGCTATTGATCCCCGAATCGGGCTTCCCAAGCGCTCCCGGGCATTCATCAAGGAGCCATGGCGCTGGGGCCGCAGCTCTCCCTTTCTTCTTCCTTTCTTCTGCCTCCCAAGTCATTCCCCCAGGCTGTGCCCCCCTCGCCGAGGTCACTCGGAGAGCTCGCCAGTGACTGCGTGCAGAGGTGGAGAGCGCCTTTGTCTGCTGCCTCTTTCCTGTAGATCCTTATCAAGGCAGGCACCCAGGGGGTGGAGCGGGCCACTTTGGACCTTGGGCTTTTAAGAAAATCTTTGGAAGTTAGAGAAGTGGAGTTGGAATGTAGAATAAGTAGGGGGATGCCTTTCTGAAGCAGGAACTGGTCGGAGTATCCATGTTTCTCTAGGCTCTGGGCTGTAGTATTAAGAGCTTGCTAACCAAGTGGGGCTGGAATGGGACCAAGCAGGTCTTGAAATTAGCATGTGAAAACCCTAGCTTTGGCCTGGAGGCCTTCTGTGCGGGCTGGTGAATGGATTGTTGAAAACAATTTGTTTTCCTAATTATATAAATCTGCTAGCAGAGTATTTACCTTTTTTTTTTTCCCTCTCACCTGGGGAAAGTCTGTTGGTCCCAGGCCTGTGAAGTTTAAATAAGCATATCAATACTCTTCTCTCACCCTTCCTTGGGGCTCCTTCAAGAATGGGTTCTGGGGAGAGCGGAGAGATAGGGGAGGGGAAGGGGTGGGACTGTTACTATTCCCAGGCTGGGCCTCCAGGTCTGTATTTCTCAGGTATTCCTCTGCTCCGTTCCAGACCAAATTCTGGTTCAACCTACAGGAGTGGTTTTTCTGAATTCAGTGCCTAGAGCCACACAGGTACCAATGTATACAGAGTATTTCAAGAATGAATCCGGAAGTTCCAAACATTAGGGTCCTTGGTGGCTCCCAAGGCACTAAGGACCAGGCAAATATTGTGAACTATCATTGCACAGAACTTCTGGGGGGGAAAGAATCCAGAAGACGGGTGTTTCGGGTATTTGAGGTCTTGGTGACTTGGGTTCTGTATCATCGAGGTTTGAGCCCTGACATCCTATTAAAACCAGATTTGTGTTAGAAAAACGGGTCTTAGAGACATCCATTTCAATGTTTTCTTCTGAAAAGTGGACCAAACTGTCGTGTCTCCTCTGCTTCTGGGTGTCACTGCTGAGCACTGGGATTTGGATAGGAGTCTGTGTTCTACGGGATCTGCAAAGCGAATTGGACCAACCAAAGAGAAGAATGGGAAGGTCTTCACTGGCCCCAAGGCTCTTCCCTCATGGGCTCTCAAACCCCTCTGTAGCTACTTGGGAAGGCAGGTCCTCCAATGGATGTCTCAGTGAATAAATGACTGTCCCTAAAGAAGCCATTGTAACTCAGGATGAGGGGAGGCTCCTCCGAGGATGGGAGACTGAGCAAAGCCTGGAATTTGGACAAAGCAGAAAGTCCTTATGCTGGCTGCCCCCGGGTTGGCCCTGCAGGAAGGTAATGCCAATTAATCTCTCTTGCAGGAAGCTAGCTCTTGTCCAAAGGCAGCAAGTTATGAAGTATGAATTAATCCATTTAACCAGCCCCTCAGAGGGAAAGCCCATGACAACTGCATTTCCAAATGCCATCTCTGAAAGTGATATTTCAAGTGGCAGTGGGTGGGATTAGAGCCTGCTAACGATTTATGTCAAACAGGGAGCAAGAACATAATTTCTAGGTAAGTGATTTGTTTCAGGCACTTCCAGGGCTGGCAGTAGGACAGACGGGAAGGTTTCCGGGCCAGCCAGAGCTCAGACTGAAAATAGGGGGCTGGTAATGGGGAATGAAGGAAGGAGAACAGGAGAAGCTAAGTCAACGGCTAGCAGACCTGGTCAGTTTCCCATGATCGCAAGGAGAGCAGTACAGGGAAGTCTCATATAGAGGGGATTTTCAAGACAATTCTGGCTGGCTTTCATTAGAGTGAAAGATGGGGCCCCACTTACCTTCCTAATTGTTTGGGCAGTTAGGTTGCCATTCAAGAAACTTTCACTGCGAGAGGGCGGGGCTGGGGGAAAGGGGCTTAAAATAAAGTTTGTCCCAAAGAGGATCGCGGTGATGGGAAGTGCCTACGAAAGAAGGAGCGAAGAATCCTTTGGGGTGGCAGGGCGGCGGTTTGGTTTCCAAGGGTGTCTGCTCAGCTCAGCGCCAGGAGCCCTTGCGACAGACAGGCTGGAAGGAAGAGGCCGCGGCCACCACAGGATGCAATGTCAGAAGGCAGCAGCTCCCAGGGCGGGGCAGGGCCGCGCGCAGCCGCCACCCCCGGCTTCCCTACCGCTGGTTCCAGGGCGCAGAGACTCCCCGAAGTCAGCGAGCTCGAGCGTACGTGCGCCCGCTCACCCTGCCTCGGGGAATCCCAGGGGTGCCAGGGGCCTCTGTGCCAGGGAAGATGCCAGACCGCCTGCCTTCTCCGCCCCTTAGCCCGTTCCGAAAATCCTTTAAACCAGGTCACAATCCGGATGCCCCAGTCCCGCCCCGCCCCCTCTCCTCCCGCGGGGCCGAGGCCGCCTCCAGGCCTGCTCCCTCCTCCGCCCCCACCCGGCCTTGGACCCTTATTAGCAAGACCACTTGGGAGGATTCTCCTGGGGGGCAGGAGACACCCGAAGTCATCCACCGGCTGTGCCTTCCCGGCGGCCCCCTTGGGCGGCAGCGTTCCGGGAGACCCACTCGTACAAGTGTTGCTTCCAATTAATTGCCTAGGCGGGGGAGGGAAGGGGCCTGTCGCCGCCCCCGCCCGGAGGCTGGAGCGCCGCTCGTCGGGTCGTGCGTTCGCTTAGCGGCGGCGTGCACCAGCACCACCCCTGCGTGCAAGTTTGAAATGTGAGCTGCCTCAGATTCATATTCGCTCGCGCTCCCTCGCAGCAAAGTGGCTGGGCTGACGGTCTGCGCGCGCGAGTGAGTGCGGGCGGCGGGCTGCGGGGCGGGGGTGCGGACGGCGAGACTAGCGGGGCGGGGAGGGCGCACGCGAGCCAGGGCTCCCTGGAGACGCCGAGGCAGGTCTGCTAGCCTTTCATCTTTCTCCCGCGCTCCTCCTCCTCCCACCCCTCCCCCAGCCGCGGCGCGCCCGGCCTCCACGGGGCCCCCAGCCCCACGCGGACGCAAGCAGGGTGGGTGGTCGCGCCGGCGGGGTGCCGGAGCGCCGCGCAGGGCGCGGGCCGTGGGAAGTTTCGCCGGCGCGCCCTGTGCGCCCCCGCCCCCGCGCGCCCCCGGCCCATCCCCGTCCCCGGAGGGCTGTCGCTTGCGCCCGGGCGCGCGGCTGGCTGCCTCCTCGGCGGCGGCGGCCCCATTAGCAGAGCCTCCGACTGTGATTGGCTTCGCCCGGGAAGCTGGAGACGGGCGATGAATAATTGATGTGTGCGGTGCGGTAGCCGGACGGCGGCGGCGGTGGCGGGCAGCAGCGAGCGGGAGCGCGGGAGCCGGAGCGCCCTCGGAGCGGGCAGCTCGGAGCGAGCGGGCGCCGGAGCCGCCCGGGCCCCCGCGCCGCCGCCGCCGCCCCGGCGCGGAGCGGGGATGCAGGCGGCGCCCGCTGCCTGCACGCAGCCTTTGTTCCACGCCGGCTGAACCCTGCCCGGAGTCGCTCGCTGCGGCCGCCCCCGGCCGGGGCCCAGCCCGCTGCGGGCGCCAGGGCGGGATCGCGGCCGGTGCAACTTCCAGGTAAGTGCGGGACTGGAGGGTCGGCGCCGGGGCGCCCGCGGGTCGGGCCGGGCTCCCTCCGGGAGCGGGGGTGAGTGTGCGTGCCTGTGTGTGACAGAGAAGGGCCGGTGCATTGTGGGTAGCGCCGTGTGCTGCATGGTGTCAGCCCGAGGCTTGGCGGCGAGAGTGGCACCGGCGTGCACCGGGCCGTTTTGTGCGCTCATACAGGGGCCCCTCATTTTCTCTGGGGCCCGGGGCCAGGTTGCTTCCCCTCCCACCACCCCCGCCACTCTCGAAGGTGAAGTGTTGGCTCTCCAGCAGACATTTTACAAGGCTGCGTCCCCAATTGGCTGCTGCTATTGCAAAAATCTGAATGGGCCAGGAAGCCTTCCGCGGAGGCAGCGGCCGAGGGTCCTTAACTTCAAGCTGCTCCTTTGTCAGGATGCAGCCCTGATGCTGACAGCGCCCAGAGACCCCGATGGGCGCTGGTGGTGCCACCATTGCTGCAGGGTGCCCTTCCGAGAGGTGGTGGGTGCAGAACATACTTCTGACAAATGTTTGCTGGGAGGCGGGCTGGAGGAAGAGAGATGGGTCTGCACCAGAGAGCAGGAAGGGGCCTTTCTGTGGTGCCTGACACCAGGCTGTGAAGATCTCATTTAAGACCTTGGAGAGAGGGTTTCTCAGAGGACTGCCTGGGCTGAAGGTCTGTCTCTGTGGTCGGGAGCACGTGGTTTTGGTGTTGGGGAAATCTTACAAACCTTGGCGCCTGGTGCACTAGATAAGCCTCTGTTCTTGAGTCCAACTGAAAGCTAGCTGGGGTGGTACTAGGAGAGATCAGGCTGTCTTTCCCTGTCTTTCCCTCCCTTTGCACCACCTATGGGCTCCAGGAGACCATCATTCTCAGGATGGAGACCTAGGTTCGCTACCCTTGACCATCAGGCTGGACTGGCAGATGGTTGCTAGGCATGGCTGGAAACTCCTTCCACAGGAAGGTCTTGTAAGGCAGCTGGCAAGGAGTTGGCCCCAGAGAGCTTCTTAATGGCCCATCCTTGAGAGTGGGCCAGAAATCCAATTGGGGAGGGAGTTGGAGTGGGCAGGGTGATGGCTCCCTGAGATCAGGGTGACCCCAGATGGTTTATAGGGACTCAGCCCCTTCCAGTTCTGAGGCTCTGGGCTGGAAGGTCATCTCCCATCTGCTGCAGAGTCTATCCCACGACAGGGGGTGTAAGGAGGTGAGCCTTGAAGTCCACGTGGCTACTAGTAAGATTGTTCCCCTTTTTTGTGTGTATGAACCAGGCGGTGACTACCCCCACTGCTAGCAGGATTCAAGTCCCCTCCTGAGCTATTTTTACCCTGAACTTCCTTAGTGAGAAACCACCACACAGTGATGCTTTGGTGAGAATCTGGGTCTTTACCGGAAGCAGCAGCCTGCACAGAGTTTGAGACTTGCTTCACTCTGCCATCTCCGCTCCCCTGCACAGCCACCTTCTCAGCAAGAGCCCCTTTGCCTCTTGTTCTCTCTCTCTCTCTCACATACTGGTTCTCACCGCAGCCTGTGTGCTCAGGGACTCGGGAGCCCCATTTCAGATGGAAAAACTGATGTCCCTGAGACCACCCAGTAGGGGACAGAGGAAGCCAGTCATAACTGTGACCCGAGGGTGGCCTTGACTGTGAGCTCCTTGAAGGCAGGAAGGAGCTGTATGTTACTCATCACAGTATAGCCTGGTGCCAGCCACTGGGCCTGGCAGGTGGCGAGCGCTCTGACTCCCGAGGGAGCGCGTGAGCAGAGAGCTGGTCGTGTGCTGCTTTCCTCTGTTGGAGTGGGGAGGTGATGGAGAGCCTGAAAGCGTGCTTCTGGTTGTAAGTCAGTGTTGGCTGAGCACTAAATCATCAGGCCAAGCTCAGTCCCTGGGAACTCTGAGATGAGTTCCAGGTCTGCTGTTAGCCAATCAGACTGAAAGCTCCCACAGCTGTTCAACCAGAACCCTACCTGGGAGCTTTATGGGTCACACCCCAGGGAACAAGGATGGCAGAGCTCTGTTTAGAACCGCATTGTGGAGTATGGTAGCTACTAACCACATGTGGCTGTTTGTACACTTAATTACAAGCTTAGTTTCTCATCTGCACCAGCCACGTTTCAAATGGTCAATAGCCACATGTGGCTAGTGGCTACCAGGCTGGGCAGGTCAAATCATAGAAGATGTCCACTGGGGCCGGAAGTTCCACTGGATATCTCTGGCCTGGAAGGATGGAGATTTAGGACAGACGGGAGGTAAGGATGTTAGACAGTGTGACAGTGCAGGAGGAGTCCATAGGATGCAGGGACCTTCCATTTTCCGACAGCCTCCCAGCAAGGGGGGGTATAGACAAGCCAGGTGCTCCCACTTAGCATGGGAGAAGGCCGAGATTCAGTTCTGCCCAAGGTCACCTAGTAAGTGGCATGAGCCCCAGGTCTCCAGCTCCTCCGCCAGAGCACTCCCACCCAGCAGAAGTCAGCCAGGGGTCACGGGTGGGCAACGGTCCCGGGAGCAGCCTCAGACCTCCCCAAGGACTGTCTTGGTGCCCGGTAGGCGTCAGTCTTTGTGAAGTCATCCATCGATCGGGCGGGAGAGCCAGCTCAGCCTCGCGTCCCCAGGAACAGAGAGTTCTCTGCTGGCAGAGCTGGAAGGAAAGGGAGACAGGCTCTCCAGGCGAGGGAGGTGTTTACCTTGATGGATGCGGCTTTGGTCCCAAGGGAGAGGCGGCTCTTCTCCACAGAGGAGGACCCCATCAGCGGGCCTGTGGCCAGGTTCATTAGCTCCACCCCAGAGGGAGATGTGCAGGCCCCAGCCAGGGCTGCAAAGAAGAAGGATTGGGGGCCATCTGGCTGGCACAGGATGCCCTTTGCTCCTATCCTGCCAGGGCCTGCTGCCTCTCATGTCATGGGGCATTCGAGGTGCCACCCTTTCCTTCGCTTTCCCTGAAGCCTCAGCTGCAGGAGGAAACTCTCCCAGGGCCCAGCAGAGAGGCAGCAGCCTCACAAGGGAGCCTGCTCAGGGAAAAACAAGGCCACCACCCTCCAAGCATTTGCAGCCTCTCCAGGAGCTCCTGGGCCAGAGAGGTAAAGGGACTTCCTGCCCCCAGGTCACATGGCAGGGCAGGCTAGTGGTGGAGCTAATGCCCACTCGTGCCCACTGCAAATCCCTGTCTGCCATTTTGAACTTGAAGTTTATATGAGATTTCACTGTGCCTTGCTTCACTTTCCTCCTCCAGCCCTGTTAGATCACTTTGTCTCTGGCCTTGTCCTGAGGTATCCTGAGGTGTCCACCTGCTGTGAACAGCAGGCCTCACTGTAGCCTCCGGCTCCCCTGGGGCCTGAGCTGACTCAAGGAGGATGTTTCAGTAGGGGCTGGCCCTCTGCCAGGGACCCCAGCACACCCAAAAGAGGCTCCTTAAGGCCCATCCAGGGGAGCTTGAGAGATGAGAGGAGCTCTGGGGAAAACCCCAGGTTCCCAGTCCCCTTGAGTGAGGTGGGGGCTGTGTTCAGGGCCTCTGCTTGCTGTACCTTTCCCTGGAGCCGAGGTGGGCCACCTGGGGATGCTCACACACTCTTGGTCCCCCGTATCTGATGTGCTGTGTGCCCTTCACAACTGACTGACAGCCAGGCTCTGCCTCGGGCACCCAGAACATCAGGCTGGGCTAGCCAGTAGCCCCAGACATGGCACAGATTCCTGCTTGGAGCCCCGAGATCATTTTTAGTTCTCCGACTACCCCTTGGGGCAAAAGCAGGCCCTCCGAGTTCCTGGACTGGGGTTGAAGTCAGTTCTTCGTGCATATTTGGTGAATGAAGGTCAGGACTTTGGCCAGGACACCCACATTCCCTGAAGTTGCGACTCCCCAGGTGCCCTGAAGATTCGGTAGCTCTGGGGTACATCCCAGCCTCTGTGATTTGGCTTTGGTTCAGATAATTCCCATACCATTGGTGGCAGCATGGCTCCAGGGCCTAGCGTTCAAGTGATAACATCTAGGATCTGGTGCCAAATTAGTGTGACCTTTGGCAAGTCACTTCCCCTCTGGGGGCCTGTGTTCTCATCTCTGTACTGAGAATATTGCCCTGTGTCTCAGCTCTAAATGGTAGACTCCAATCCAAGAGTTAAACTACTGGAGTCTTGAGCTAGAATGGACAGGAGGGTGATGAAGGCTTGGTCCTGCCTGTGGGTGCTACCTACCCCCAGCATCTGATGGTACAGCAGGTGATAGTAAGAGATGCCGGGATGAGGAAAACTGAATGAATAGAGTCTTGTGTTCCACGCTCCAGGAGCTGGAGAAGGAGGAAGGGAAAGTGGTGGCTTCGGGACTGGGATAGCCTGAAACTTCCCAGGTGGTCCTTGAATTTGGAAATGGGTAGAATTTGGTGTCTTGGGTGAGAAAGGGAATGGAATATCAGCTGGGACACCTAGGGAGGTGGTTCCTCCAGGTGAAGCAACAGAGACGAGTACAGGAAGTGGAGTCATTGCTGAAACAGATCTTATCCCAGGAGCACAGGTCTGATCCCCAGGGGAGGGGAGAGCCAGGGAGGAGCCAGGGAGACCTGTGGGGCTCCCAAGGGCTTCCGGGAACAGGGATGTTGCTGGCTTGAGGCAGGAATCTGTACAGGGAAGTGGGAGAGCCCTGCGAGGTCGGAGCTCTGCTGCGGGAATGTCCCTGCCTCTGCTGACGCAATGGAAAGCCTGTCGTGTTGCAGGGTTCCTGTTCTGCGGTCGCCCATGGTAGGGGGCCAGGGCAGCCAGCTCTTCTGAGGAGCTCTGGGAACTTGGTGGAACTTGTCCAGGCCTCCCCTCTGCTCTTTCGTGGAAAAAAAAAGAGAACCTTGTTTGTGGAATCTGCCCCTAGTCCCTCGGGGGTTGCAGCCACGCCCTGGGAGGGTTTAAATCTCTGTGGGCGGTTCCCTGGGGCTGGGACTGGAGGGGACAGGTGACAGGGGACAACCTCTAAACTGGATTTTGGCCTCACACCCTCTCAGTGCCCGCTCCGGGCAGAGCCTGAGGCAGCTGGTGATTTATAGGCACCCGGTCCACCTCCCGAGAGTGTGATCTGTTTAGCAGATTCGTAGCTGTGCACGGAAGCCTTAGCAGCATCTGGTTCAGACCCTATGTGTGGGAGGGAGGCTGTGGAAAATGGGGGGCCACGTTTCAGAGGGGAGGGCAGAAAAGCCCAGGGGAGAGCCCTTCCTTCTACCGTCTCCTCTCCACCCTGCCGCTTCCAGGCCCACCCTGAGTGTCACCAGCCAGCAAGCCTCCCCTAGTCCCTGCCCCCAGCGCACACAGGACCTGTCTGCTGTGCTTTATTTCATTTCTTTCTTCATCTTGGACCCTGCTCCACCAGGTATCATCCGCACTGGAAAGTGTATTTGTTGCTTGGTCACGTCCGACTTTGTGACCTCACGGACTGTGTCCTGCCAGGCTTCTCTGTCCGTAGAATTTTCCAGGCAGGAACACTGAAGTGGGTTGCCATTTCCTTCTCCAGGGGATCTTCCCAACCCAGGGATCAAACCCAGGTCTCCTGCACTGCAGGCAGATTCTTTACCCATGGAGCCACCAGGGGAGCCCCCGTCATCCCCACTAGCTTGTACATTGTAGACAGGCCATCCATGCATGTATCAGTGCTGGGTACTCATATATATGTCTCTTAAATGACCAGCCCAGCCTTAGGTGGGTCGCAGCGAAGGCAGTCACCCAGGAAAAAAAAGGAGAGTTCCAAGCTCTCAGGCCAGCTCTGGCTTCCCAAGGTGACCCTGTGATGTGCGGAAGCCCTCATCCTTCTCTGGGATCCCGCCTGTAGGAAGAATCACTGGGTTTACCCTGCTGTCTGATAGAAAGGCCACTAGCCACAGGTGGCTATTTAAGTGTACGTTGGATACAATTAACTGAAATTCAGCATTCAGACCCCTCAATCACACAAGTCGTATTTAAGTTCTCAGTAGCCCCATGGGGCTGGTGGCTACCACATTGGGCAGCAGTGGCTGAACATTTCCATCATCACAGAAGATTCTGTTGGACAGTGATGGAGGGTGTCTAAGGGGCCTCGTAGCTCTGTCACTGCGGATCTATAGGGAGGCTGGGTCCCACAGTCTCTGCCTGCCTCCTGCTAGGAGCTGCCAGCCCCTCCCTCCATGCTGGGTCCCAGGGCCTCAGCCTGCCTCCTGCTGGGAGCTGCCAGCCCTCCCTCCATGCACAGGGCCCTGGACTTTCCCCACTGTTCTTTCTGTGAATCACCGGGCCCTGCAGGACTTCCCTGTTTCACCACACCCCCACCCCGGGCTCTTCAGCGAGGCCTCCCAGCGTCCTTCCCAAGACAGCGTCAGGGGAGTAATTATGAAACCCACATGTGTCATTTACTGGGTGACTTTGGGCAAGTCACTTAACTTCTCCAAGTCTCTGTCTCCTAAATTAATAAAACTGAGCTGCCCGTGCCCGCAGGGTTGCGGCAGGGAGTAGATGAGAAGGGGCTTCGGGCGGTTAGTGTCTGGCACATAATAATTGCTCAGTGAGTGGCAACTCTCATTACCATCAGGTTTTGACTTAATACCCTCGAGGCATGTGATCAGCTTCCAGACGAACTGGGCTTAGGGTTTCTCTTGAGTTCTCCAGCCCAAGAGCCTGGGTCGCACCACATCTCAGGCCTCAGTTCCCTTGTCTGTAAGGCACTCCTTAAACTGTGTGTTGTGACCCGAGACCTAGCCGTGCAGGGCAGAGGGCGGGCTGTCCAAGGGCTCCTGCCCCTCTTCTGTGTGGCCGCTATAACGGGAACCTGCGAAGAACAGGGGAGCCCCAGGGGTGCCAGTGTGCCTGCACTCGTTCTGTCCTGAGAAGTCCCGGGCTGCCCTGCAGGCAGCTGTCTGTGTCCTAGCCCTGGAGCAAGGGCAGGGTGGGCGGGGGGAGCCCAACATAGGTGCGCACTTTCATGTCTCTCTTGGGAAAGGAGCTGTACGCTACATTTTGGACTCCGGAAGCCCTCTAGGCGGCTTGTCCAAGAATGCCTCCCTTCTGAGGTCCATGGATAGTTTGTTGGGGTCCGTGAGCCCCCAGCCTGTGTGGAGTGCATTTGCCAGGCAGAGGGTCTCTGAGCCGCATTGTGTGGAGGCGGCCTCGGGGGCCAGCAGCCCGGCGGAGGCAGACTGGCAGGATAAGGCCCGCGAGTCCAGGCCCAGCTTCCAGCTGTCCGGAGGGCTCCTGGAAGGACACTCAGTGAAAAGAAATCCTCAGAGATGGGGGAGGTCCCAGGAGCCAGTGAGCTGATTTGTCTCACACCTTAGGGCTTGACAACAGCTGGGTGCTGGACTCCGGAAGGCTGGACAGCATCAGGCCCAGCCTCGGAGTCTGAGGCAGCCACAGTCTTGGGGATCAGACCTCATGCACCTGGGGCTGCAGGGCCAGGTCACGTGGCTTCTGAGGGATGTGTCTCCTTGGGGAGAATTTTTGGAGGAGGTGAGGGCTGGGTATTCCCAGAGAAGTGGGTATGGAGAGGAGTTCCGGGTGGAGAGGGCATGGTCCTCCCATGGCTCCCCGCTATTAGGGACTGGAGGCCCTCACGCCTCAGAGGCTACCCCCCGCACCCCGGCCCTGACATCCTTGTTCACCAGCATCTCTCCCCTTCTCTCCTGTTTGTTCCACACAAGGTCCTCTAACCGCCTCTAAGCCTCAGTTTCCTCATCTGTAAAATGGGGGAATAGCACCCATCTCATCAGGTCGTGGAAAGATTAAAGAGTATATTCTAGCTGCAGCTTGGAACACAGCACTGGGACCTGCTCAGCCCTGAGTAGGCATCAGCTGTCCTGCTGCTCCGTCATGGGTTTCCTTGTGCTTTGCTGGGTCCGTTCCTCTGGGGACACACCCTCCTGCTTCCCCTCCTCGTAATCCTCCATCAGAGCCCAAGTCTGCCCACGTGCTTCCCCACCCTTCCCTCCACCTTCTCCTTGGTCCCCGGCACAGGGCTCCCTCACCGTTTGCTGGCTTCAGCCCTCACATGTATCTGCTTTTCATTCGCCAACATCAGGTCCCCAAAGTTCGTGGGCAGTTTTGGAAGGGCCTGGGTCAGGGGAGGACAGACACCACTGTCCTGAGGGGTCTCAGGGCAGTAGCACCCAAAGCAGAGGAAACCCCCCACCCCCCACCTTATTGGACCCAGGGCAGCCTTACCACTGGGTCTCTAATGACTTCTGCCCCAGGGAGACAGCCCGGCCCATGGAGCGGGACGCTCAGAGGTCAGCATCAGGACAGGAAAGCGAGCAAGGACCAAGCGGTGGCTTCATTTTTTGAGCACAGGCCCTGGCTCCTGCTGTCCAGGCCACTTTGATCCTTGAAACAGAAATGGGTCCTCCGCTCTTTCCGAATGCCCCTGCCCCAAGGCGCCACTGAGCAGAAGAGGGATCATCACCACCCATCCACCCTCCTGACCCCACCCTGCACCCTGGGAGCAGTCCCCACAGCCCACCCACCTCCCTGGAATTAAGCCTCCCAGCATCAGTCCTGTCAGGGGCCGATAATCCTCTCAAAGCTTTGTGTGGTGTTATACCTTCTCTGAGAAATACGTTTGATGACCTGGATAAGATCTTTGTCCTCGGGTTACAGCCCCGCCATGGAGGTTTCCTCTCAGGTTGTGGCTTCCTGATGAACGTGGGGGTGCTTCCGGGATGGATCTGGCCACCCACAGGCTGGGTTCCCCAGATGTCTCCCTGACCTTAGACACCTGTTACCTGAAGCCTTGCTGGCACCCTACCCAGGTGGTCAGGAGCTTGTGATTCCCCTTAGCCACTGAGTTGCCTCTTCTGTAAAATGTGGGCCCCCTTACTTTCTAGGAGTCCTGGAGCAGGCGTCCTGCCAAGGCACTGCACTCATGCCCTCCACACGTGTGCGCACGCCTGTGCCCTCTCTGGGTTCACTGTGAGGTTTGCACGGGAATGTTTTGTTTCTTCAAGTTCATGAAGCGCATGTGCGCTCAATCATGTCTGACTCTGTGTGACCCCATGGACTGTAACCTGCCAGGCTTCTCTGTCCATGCAATTCTCCAGGCAAGAATATTAGAGTGGGTTGCAGTTTCCTGCTCCAGGGGATCTTCCCTAAACTCAAGGATCGAACCCGCCTCCCCTGCGTTGGCAGGCAGATTCTTTGCCACTGAGCCACGGGGGAAGCCCCTCCAGTTCATGGCTATAGCTCATTCAAGTTTGTATGTTCTGCATCCGAGTAGGCAAAAACTACACATTAGTATGTTTTGAATGAATGAACGAACAACTGAAGAGCTGGCTTTCGGTTGGGCACTGTGGGGCATGTGCAGAGAGACAGGGGCTTCCTGCCCTCTGGGAGCTTAAAGTCCTCAAATGATGATGGCAATTCTGGAAGGCACCAGGTGAGCAGGGCCGTCTGTGAAGTGGGAGTGTGCCTGTTGCAGGAGAGTATAAGATGGAATGCTGGAGAATCTTACATGGGTTTTGCATCTGCGTACATACATCATGTACCACGAGATTGGACAGGCATGTGTCCAGACTATTGGATGAGTGTATATGATGGTGTTCTTGTGGGTTTGTGTAGATTTGTGAACTTGGAGGATGTTGAGAGTGTCTGTGATGTGGGAGGGGCACCTTGGGAGCTGCATGGCATATGCGTGTAAGAATTAGCAAGTCCTGTTCCCTCTGGGGCAGGCAGGTGCCCACCATGGTGGGCAGTGGCAGGGAGAGGCTGTGCGGCCAGCCCCTCCAGTTACCAGTTGTGTGAACTCAGGCGAGTTACTGAAGCTTTGAGATGCCTCAGCCTCCACAGAAACAGGGTGGTCACAGCAGTGACCTCTAGGTGTCTGTGAGCACCCCTCACATCCATGTGCCTGGCACAGGGGATGCGTTTCATGAATGTTAGTTGTTATCATTATGCTGGGGTAGGGGGGACGGTCCCCCGATCGGCCTGAGGGCCAGGACAAAGGCAGGCACTGCATCTGGACCTTTCCTGCCCCTTCTCCCATGCAGGCACGCCCTTAGCCCACTCAAACCAGAGCGAAGACACAGTGTTCCGAGAGGGGGCCCAATCCAAGGCTCTAGGGATGTTCTTCCTCCCCAGACACAGCTGAGGGCATCGGGCTCCGCAGCCCTCCCCAAGCACAACTTGGGGACTGGAGGAGAGGCCTGGGAAGGCTCGTGGAACCTACCCCAGAAGTCACTTCCCATCCTCCGGTAGCTGACTGGACCCTCCCAGACCTTCAGGAAAGGCGTCTCATGGTTTCCTGGTGAAATCAGCCCTGGCTATCTACAGCTTCCTTTTGCCTGTCTCAGGGATGGCAGAGAATTCTCTGTTCTCAGAGGTGCCTGCAGAGAGAGACTTTCAGATGGTCATTGTTTCCGAGCACAGTAGAGTCTGGAGACCATCGGGAAGTCACTCGCCTCTCGGGGGCTCTACTTTCCCATTCTGAAAACCGGGTGGTTGACTCCTGTCATGCTTAGCACCAGGATGAGTCCAGACTGAGTCTCCAAGCCTCACTGCCCCATCTCTCGGGCCAGCGCCTCCCTCGGTTGGCCTGGCTCCTTCTCAAGCAGCCCTGGCTTCTGCCCTCCAGCCTCGGCCTCCTGTCAGCGGCTCTGCAGATTCACCTGGACCGCTCTGCCCCTCTGGGGGGTCGTGTGGGGAGGGGGGACACTCCGGCCAGGAGGTCTTACCTTACACTTCCCACCCAGAGTCCTGACTCCAGGGTGCTAAATAAACAGAGGTCAGACGTTGGCTCTGAGATTACAAGTGGGAGCAGGGAGTAAAAACATCTGGTTTCTAGAGTGCTTCAGGGTCCAGAAGGATGCTTCCACTTGTGTGGCACCATCTCTCCCCTGGGACAGGGGATACAGTTGCTGCCAACATTGGGCAGATACGGGGGCTGAGGGTGGGCGGGGGTTGTTGCGTGGTATTGAGGCTCCAGCTCTGGCCTCCCACCTTCAGAGTGCAAGTCTTTGGCCCGCCAGAGACCTTCCTGTCCCTTTCCCTGACAGAGCCTGAAGGGCGGAGGGTCCAGACCATAGGATCCCAGGCTTGGTTAGGGGCTGAGAGGAGACCATGACCCTAAAAGGTAATCCACCTGCTAATCACCCAGCCTTCCCTGTGTGGACGTGCGGGTCTGCACATGCGCGCATGCACACACATTAACTCATGGCCCTTGGGGGTCCCTCTCCACTTAGACAACTTCATTGTAGCTTAAATTCTCATTTTAGCCAACTTTGTTTTTAATGTTGAACAACTGTCTCTTGTTTGTATATATTTCAGAAGTGAGGTCCCAGGGGAGAAGCAGTCTGTTTTTTTAAGCTGAATCCTGGAAGTCCAATTAGGAGTGATTGTTCCACTTCTAAGGTTTTTCCAGCGGCTGCCTGGTATGCCCTGCCGAGCCCCTAATTAGGCAGCCAGGGCACCCCAGTTCACGGCCCAGCCCGACTGGGAGGTGGCCTGTTTGAAGGCCGGGCCAGGGCAAGTTCAGGGCCTGAACCTGGACTCAGGAGGTCTTACAAGAGACAGGAAGGGTCTTGTCCGTTCAGGACGGGGAAGGCTTACTGCCCTCCATCCCAGGGCTCTCACCGCCTTGGAGAACAACATGCAGGGCTCAAAAACAGAGTTGAGGCACCCTGGGTTGGAGAAAGCCACCTCGTCGGGTCAGGCTGGCCTTCTTGCCCACACCGTCGAGTGGTATTCTTGCTCTGGGCACTGCGAGGTCAGCTGTGATAGGGCCCAGCCTGCCTGTCACCCGTTCACTGTTCATTCACTGAGCTGGTTCGAGCCAGCTGTGGGCCACCACAGTGCTGTGTCACAGCAGTGTGACACTCAGTACCGTGGGGCCAGGAGAGGAGGATCCAGCCAGGTGAACCCCAGACAGGCTTTCCTGGAGGGGGGCGGGGGCAGAACCATGAAATACAGAGAGTGGTTCAGACAGGTGTAGAGAACCAGGCACCGCAAGGAGAGCTGGCAGAGGCAAGGGGCGTCGGGCCTAGAGGCTTTAGAAACCAAACACTTAATGCTTTTGGCCAGAGTCGTGATTTTCAACACATTGCCTGATGGTCTCTTTTGCTGGGGAAGAGGAGCATGTAGTAGAAAATAAACATATGCCCTCAGCCAAGCTCAGTCTGCAGCCTAGGGGTTTGTCGAGCTGCACACACAGCTGGTGCCTGATCGTTCCCTGCGGGCCGTTGGCCTCCAGCCTGGGCTGGCTGGGTCCTGTGGTGCCATGGAGTGCCCACGGCTGCCTGGGAGGCACTGCTGCTCGCCCCTGCAGCCTCTGGGAGGTTCAGGTTTCTGCCCCCCAGGTGGGTGGCTCCCCCCACCCCCACCCCATTCTTCACAGCACACAACTCACAACGCTGCCCTGGTCCTGCCACCTGAGCCCCCCAGGTGCCATCTGCCACCCTGTTTCCAGGTGGCAGGTAGGCGGCCTTGGGGCAGGGGCAAGTAGAACGCAGGCAGATCCCAGATGGGGCAGGTGGTGCCTGGCCTGCTACTTGGCACCTGGGTTGTCCCCACCTCCCTAGGAATGGATGAGAGCAGGGCTGGTGAAGTGTGGGTGCGTGGAAGGGGGTGCCCTCTCTCTTGGCATCTCTGCATACGTGGGCAGTAGGACCTGTCTGGCACCTCTGGAGCACCCGAATATCTGACATCTCTGTCTCGAGCTTGGCCGTTCCCTCGGCGTCCCTGCCTGCCTCCCTGTCTCTCCATCCACACCGTCCACATCTCTCTCACTGTCCCTGCATCCCTGTGTCCCTCTGTGTCTCTTAGTTCTGAGCTGGTGAGGGTGTCTTTGCCGTCAGAGCCGCCTCCCCCCGACAATGAGTTGCTCTGCTTAATTTCATTTTCCCGGGGCTCCAACTCACAGAAATAAACCCTCCCTCCCAACCCCTGCACTTTTTTGATTTAACAAGCCTGCTGGAAAACAATAGTGATTTCCGCATCGATCATAAACAGAAGTGATTACCATACAATTACAGCCTGAACCGGCAGCCTCCATGCAATCACTGAGCCGCATTGTAAATAGGAAGACAATTGCCTGCAGAATTACCCCCAAATTGGTTTAAGTGGCAACAAAAGAGTGTTGGCATTTTGGCATTTTGGGGAGGGGTGTGGGTGGGGGGAAATGCCAGTGGTCCTGGCAGCAGAAGGTCTCCACTGGTGTCTTCCTTTCCTTTGTGGAGGTTGCCTGGTAGGGCGAGCTGCCGGCCACCTTCCCCCACCTCGTTATTTTTCCTTTAATTATTGCTCCTTGCTCATCTTGGTACTGTTTGTTACAAACTCCCTTTATACTAATGTGTGAATGGCTAAGTATGCCTTCGACTGGGCCAGCAGAGATGGGTGAGTCTGGTGGGAGAGGGTGTTCAGGGGAGGCTTCCTCAAGTCCCCTGATTTCCCCTCTCCCCAGCCCCATCTCATCTCTGCCTCTTCCAGGTCACTTCATCCCTCTAGGCTCTTCTCCTGGCCTGGCTCCCACCTGGAGCCAGATGGGCTTCTCTCCCCATCTCCCAGCCCAGTGGTGCTCTCCTGCCAGGAGCCTCCTGCCTTCCATCCAGAGCAGCCTACTCCCTCCTACAGCTGTAGCATGTCCCCTGTATCTTCCCCAGACACCCTGGCCAGCTGGGAGCCCCCGTGCCTGGCCCAGTGAGCCAGGGCAGCCCACTCCTGGGAGCCTGCCAGCCACCCCCGTGGCAGGTTCTGGGAGGAGCTCACAAAGCAGGCCTCCAGTGACCCGGGCCTGCCCCTTTCCAGCCTCTGATTTTATGACGAGTCCTCTGCCGGCGGCAGGCCATCTCTTGAATGTCTGGAGACTGGACTCCTGAGCTCCAGCTGTTTCTGTGGGGCGGAGGCGGGCAGGGGGGCTTGTCTTCCCTTAGGGAGGTGATTTCTCTCCAGGGTCAGGCTGCTCTGAAGTTACCGAGAAAGCTTGTCCACTGGCATGCTTAGATTCTATCAGATTTGTCCAAATCCAGGTTAGAAGTGTTTTTGCATGTTCTATCTGATCCTTACAGAAGGATTAGGGCGTGCTGGTGATTTTATTCTCGTTTTTGATGGAGGTGTGATGTGGCTGGCACCAGGTCACACAGACTACCAGTGAAGGACGAGGCCTTCAGGTCCGTACTGGAGTGCTTGTTTCTGAAAGCCGTCTCTCCAGCCTTCCCAGACGTACAGGATGCAGGCTAGGGGGCGACTCACCCCGTCTCTGACCCGCTCTGAGAGCTGGGGACAATGCCGGTGTTGAACAGGTCCCAGTGCCGACGCTTGCAGGTGCTGAGTTCTGCTCGCACACTCACGAGCGCCCCTCATCCCCACTTCAGCCCTGCAAGGGATGGCCAGGCCCCCGCTGAGGACACGTGACTCTCAGCGCTCAGGTTTCTGGTGAAACTGGCTTGAGCCCATGTGTGCCAGCCTTCCAGTCTGTGCAGACTGACATCCTATAAAGCAGAAGGCAGCCCAAGGTCCCCAGGCTCCCCCTGCGGTGTCATGGAGACCCCCTGTGTGGTTGTCCTCTTTCAGAGTCTCAGGAGGGGGCCCCATCTACAGTTGGTATATTTAAAAACCTTTTGTTTTTTTGGTCATGCCTCACAACATGCAGGATCTTAGTTCCCCAACCAGGGATCGAACCTGTGCCCCCTGCTTTTAGGCACAGAGTTTCAACCACTGGACCTCCAGGGAAGTCCCTAGGGTTGGTATATTTAGAACCCAAAGTTCTGGCGGCTGTCCCAGTGCTGCCCTGCACTGGGAGGGGCTGGGGCGACTCTGGGGTGCCTCTGTGTATCTGGCACCCACCTTGGCACTGGCATTGAAGGGTCCAGTCCAGAGGGCAAGCTGGTCTGCACACTGTGGTGGTCTCTGCCTACCCAGCTGATGTGCCCTCACATGCCCTGTCCCCGGGCCTTTGCTCCTGCTGCACGTCTGCTGGTTAACCAGGTATTCAGTGGGGAGCCAGGGAGTTCAAACCCACAACAGCCTAGACTCAAGCTATGTCTGCCACATCACGGTTTGTGTCATCCTAACCTCTGAATTTTGCTTCTTTTTCTTTAAAACGAGAGTGTCCGCCCTGCTGGACAACTCAACGGTAGTGGTGACCATGTTATCAGATAACCACTGCTGTTATCCTTGGCCTCAGAGGAGGAGGGGTCCAGCCTTCAGTGAGCAAGTGTCACATGCAGAGCTTAGGGCTGGGCATTTGAAGGCTGCCTGGTTTGACCCTTCACCACAACCCTGAAAAAGCAGCTACTGTTGTATCTGCGGTGTCCTACACAGGAGCCAGAGCCCCATGTGGCCGGTCACACTCAAATTTAATGAAGTAACATTAAATACAGTGTAAAACTCCGCTCCTCAGGACAGCAGCCTTGTTCCAAACGCTTAATAGCCATGCGTGGCCTGTGGCCCCTCTTCTGGGCAGCACGGAGATGGAACATTTCCATCACTGCAGGAGTTCGTCGGACAGGCTGCCCTGTGTTGCCATTCCCTTTCTCGGGTGTGAAGTTGAGGACTAGATCAATGACGGGTCATACTCAGGGTCCCAGCTGGTGGAGTGGGAGCTGGGCTGCAAACCTGGGCCCCAGGTGTGGGACGCACTGAGCTCTCCTCGGTTGCCAGCTCACATACCTCCTCACGCGCCCTCTGTGGGCCCCTCCAGGCCAAGGACTGTGTCTCCTCGGAACCCTAGTGCCCATCCCACGACCTAGCCCAGACTGGGCATCTGGGGCGGTGTTTGCCGAGAGCATGATGGAATGAATGACCGAGTGAGCACTGCCTGCTGAAACTTGGGGCATGCTTCACTCCCCTCCTGCAGAAGGACGTGCAGAGCCAGCTGCTGAGGAGTGATGGATGGCCCCTCTCCCGAGATAAATGTGGCAGTCAAGGTAATCGGATTGTGTGTGACGGTCTCATTTGTAGGCGAGGGTAGGAAGCGCCCAGCCATGCCTCGCCCCAGCCGCCCATATTAGTTTAATCAAATGCCCAGTATCTCAATGACTGGGCCCCAGTGATGGATGATGTGAGCTTTGCTAAATGCTGTTGCCCTGTCAAGCCCAGCTTCTCAAGGCCCTGCCAGGCTCCAAGGCTCTCTCGTTTGTTTTTTCTTGCTTGGTTATCTCCGAGTGGGGCAAGGAGGAGGGGGCTAGGGCTCTTCCGTCTGTCTTAATTCTCTGGCTTTTCATGGAGGAGGAGGAAGTGGCTGGAGCTGGGTGATGAGTGAGATGGAGTCACCTTCTGCCTCTTCTGAGAAGCCTTCCCGGGTGGCTGCAGGCAGTCTTGGGGAGCCTGAATCCCCAGAGCCCTTTAATCTAGGACTCACCATGCACTCTGCCTTCTGTCTCGTGCAGACGCTCCCCTCCCCTGTGATAGCCTTTTCACTCGTCTCGAGGGGTATACCAGAAATTCTTCACTTTAATGTTGAAAAATTCTCAACTTCCCCATGTAGTTAGTGATTGTTGTGTTCTCTTTGAGAGTCTTCCTTAGTCCCAGAGTCATGGAGATATTTCATTTTCATGGAGGGGGTTTCTTCCATATACCATCTCCAGACAATGTATTATTTTACTAATTTTTTTTTGGTCTGTGGTGTGAGGTAGGGGTCAAGTTTCCAGTCCAGCCATTCTGGGCTCTATGTGCCCAGACCAGGCTGAGTCCTCGGTTGAAACAAGGAGTAGAAAAAGCACGTTCCTGTCTTCCAGGAACAACGATCAGTTTGAGCTGAAACTTGTATTCTTAAAAAGGAGGCTGAGCTCAGCATGTATGACATGCCACCCTCTGGGTCGAGGTGGGGTCGCCCCTGCAGACCCAGGCCGGACCTGTGAAGGTGCTCCTGGTGAAGCTGATCATCACCTGTGCGTCAGGTATTGTTCCAGGCACAGAGGTGTGGCAGTGAATACAGCAACAGAAAAAAGGAAGACCTTTTGCTCCAGGGCAGGGAGTGGGGTATCAGATGAGACATGAAATCAAGTAGAAGGCAGTAAGTGCCGTGGAGAAGGATTGAGCAGGGGAGGCTAATAGAGTCAGGTGGTGGTGTAGATATTGCCACCTACAAGCTAGAGAGGTCAGGGAAGCCCTCCCTGAATAAGCCGGTAAGGGCTGAACCATGTGAATATCCAGGGCAGGAAACTTCCAGGCAGATGGTGTAAAGACCACGATACATGTCAATGACGGAACAATTCTGGAAGGAAAACCAAAGCCACGAGCACGATTTCCCTGGTGGGAGGAACTGAGCTACAAGACTGGGGAGTTGGGACTGCGTTTTTTAGAACATATCTTGTTTCTGCTTCTGTATATTTTTAATCACATGCACACACTACTTCTTCAAAAACTACCATTGAAAAGTAAAGAAGGGAGGGTGGGTAAGTGCTAACAGCGAGGTGGAACCATCAGATGTCATAGCAAAACTGTGGAGTCGAAGGCCGACAGATGTGGGTCCTAATCCCTCTATCTGAAATGATAGCTTTCTAAGGAGACTATGTGTGCATTATTTAAGTAAATGAAAGTCATTTTATTAATTAAAAATAAGTAGATCTCACTCGATTGTTCTGGCTGGTTGTTGTTGGGCAGGTTCCACCTCTCTGAGTGCCAGTTTCCTCCTGGAAAATAGGGGTAGTGATAGTGCCATCACGGGATTGTTGGGAAAATGGATGGAGAAGAAGAGTGTGTCAAGTTTCTGCCTGGCCTGGACTTGACCTTCCCGAAGGCATGTCCCTGCGTGAGCTGGCCCTCTGCAGGGCAAAGGCAGAGACTACTGTCCTCAGATTCTCCGAAAGCTGCAGGAAGGCCCGGGCTCTGCATTCCAGCTCGCTCAGAGGCAGATGAATTTGCTCTGAACCCCGAGACCAATGGCCATCCAAGACCCCATGGAGGGCCCGTCAGAGCCCCCTCAGCTCGCCCAACAAGAGCCTGCTCTGCTGGGAGCAGCTTGTCTTCTCCAGCTGGTCATCTGGCTCCGACACCCCTCCCTGCTCCCTGTCTCCTTCTCTCTGGGTGCTGTGTTCATTTTTTCATGGCTTCCCTCAGAGGCAGAAGGCAGAGTGCCGTTTCCTGCAGGGAGAGAGCAGGCGCTGGAGCAGGGAGGAGGGAAGGAGGCAGCACTGCGTGGTGATTAAACACTGCAGAGGCCTAAACAAATGGCGACTCCCTCCCCCAGCTGCTCTGGGAGAGAAGCAGGGAGCCGCCTGAACTGCAGATGGCCCAGGCTGCTGTCAGCCCCCGCCTGCCTACTTGGAGCTGCCCTGAGGGCTGTTTCCGGGGAGCCATAGAGATGCTGAGCCCTGCAGGAGTCAGCTCAGTCCTGATGGCCCCCAGGAAGCAAGCCCCCAGGCAGGGAGGTCTCAGGGCCGCACAGATAACTCGCCTGTGAGTGGTGGAGGGGAGACCTTTACGAGGAGGCAGCTGTATCAGTAGTGACCTCTTAAAGTGTCGCCCTGAGTGAGATGGTGTGTGCAAAGTGGCCAGGACAGCGCCTGGTCTGAATCAAGTTCTCGGTCCACGGAAGCCACTGTCAAGGTTGCCCTTTGGGCTTCCCTGGCAGTCTAGTGTTTAAGACTCCGAGCTCTGGCTGCAGGATGTGCACGTTTAATCCCTTGTCAGGGATCTAAGATCCCGCATGCCATGTGGCCAAGTATATATGACCTAGATTGGCCGGTCACACCTCAGAACAGCTGGGTGAGACAGGTTGACATGCAGGTGAGGAAGCTGAGGTACGCGCACATCTGCTAGGGTGTTGCCCAGGAGCACCCAGTTCACACAGTAGGTCAAACCCAGGCCCACCCACCTCTGCCCAGTTTTATTTCTCCTGGCCTGATGCCTGGAAGAGAGTCCAGGGTCAAACCTCCAGAGCCTTGAACACAATGATCAGGGGGAATCAGCAGCGTAGTCAGAGGCCATCTGTCAGTCACTCAATCCTCCTGGCTGGAGAGCTTGTATGAAGGGGAGCGGGAGGAATGCCCTCCCCCCACCCAGCCCCTGCTCATGCAGAAAATGGCAACTGAGCTTAACCATCAGGCTAGAGCAGTGGTTCTCAAACTGGGGTCCCCAGCCCAGCAGCCTCAGCATCACTTGAGAACTGGTTAGAAATGCAAATTCTTAAATTCTACCCCAGACCCACTGAATGAGAAACCCCACTAAGAGTGAGACCCAACATTCTGGGTTTGAACAAGCCTTCCAGATGCTTCTGATGCACAGGCAGGACCAGGGACCGCTGGCCTGGAAACCCCGGTGCTTCAGTCCTGCCATGGCACTTCACCATCCAGGCCACACTTACCTAGACATCACCAGGTGTGCTACACTCCGAGTGACAGGTGCAGCCAGGAAGTGCTTGATGTAAATGGAATTCTTATAAATGAATCTTATTTTCATTGCAACAAGGCAGCTGGATATTTAAAGAAACCTCACAGAGAATCATTTCATCACATAAAGGAGCTTCTGCAAGGAGAAAACTCCTCTCTCGTTTCCTGCCCCGCTTCCCCCAAAGTGTTCTATAAATTCTGTCTCTATGTCAGGTTTTCTTTGAATGGTGTGTACCTACACATAAATAAAACAGGCAGACAGCCTGCTATATGAATGGCAGATAGTCTCCAAAATACATCAGGAACCCCTGCCTTTTAGATGGAGAACACCGTGGAACAAATGGAAGCCAGTTCAGTGTGTGGGGGCAGTTGGGTCATCCACTGCCAACCCCTGCTAAGCACCTGGAGGGGGTTGTGATAGCCAGGCATGGGTGGTTTTCAGGGTTCCAGCAAATACCCACACTCAGGGGTTCTCACAAAATAGTGGAGTGGCCAATTAGGAAGCTAAGACATCGACACTTTGAAATGTGCAGGCAGTTGGCTGCCCTTGCTGGATAAGGGGATAAGAGAAAACCCTGCCACACAGTTCTGGATAGGGAACCCACTGGAGGGTTGTCATCTCCCATAGTGCGGGGTCAGGAAGTAGCATCTGCCTGTGCCACCAAATGCCACCTATGGGGCCAGGTCAGGTACCCTTGAGCTGATGTCCAGAGTGACTACAGCTGGAGCAGCCTGTCCCCCTTCTAAGCCATCTGCCCAGTGCTTGGGCCTCCCCCTAACCAGCCTGGAGCTGGGAGTGGCAGGTAGGGACCGCTGTCGCATTTCTTGCACCAGGAACTTGAGATCCTTTGAGGTTAACCAGGTAACTCATTCAGGGGAAGAAGGGAGTGGGGTGGGGTCCACATAGTTGGAGGCAGGAGAGCTGGAGGTCTGGTGAGGAGCTTTTTCCAGAATCTGCTCTTTCTGAAAGAGCAGTGAGTGACCTGAACCCGACTCCCAGTGATCAAAGATCACCAGCAAAGTGCCGCCTGCCCCCGCATCTCTGTCCTGCCCCTGCCACCACACCAGAGGTCCCCGTGGCCACTCTGGGAGGTTTTCCAGGTGGTTTCTTTATAGAAACCCTGAGGCTCTGAAACAAGGCGGTCGACCCTGGCTTTATGAGCCCAGACTGGGTGGAAGGAAACTGCCATCTGAGGGTCCTTGGGTCTGTGGCTGGCTCCTGGCTCCCACGGGAAGAGCCGAGGGCCTGAAATTAGACAAGTGGGCCAGAGCAGATGGAGAGAGCACTCAGACTCACAGCCTTCTGGCCCTCTACAAAGGTGGAAGGCTGTGTGTTTGGTCTCAGGGGTCTGATTGGCCAAGGCCTGACCCCACATCAGCCTCTCCTTCTTAAACTGGGAGCAGGAGGACGCAGCCAAATGGAGTGCACAGCTGGGAGGCCTCAGGAAAGTGAAGTGCCCAGGGAAGAAGTTGATTCCTGTGGCCTCTCCATACCCTCGGGCTCCCTGAGTGGGGAGCAGCAGGCAGCAGTGTTTAACCCCCGGAGAAACTGTCCATGGAGTAGAGGACAGCTGTCCAGGTGGCCAGTAGGAATGAGGGGCGTGGTCTCTGCCAGTAAGCAGGCGGGTGTGGCTCCCATCTTGTCTTGCAAATGCACTGGGAGTGTCACCCCGGGGCTGGTGGCTTGGGCAGACCATCCTCCCCACCCTGGGCCTCTGGATCTCCTCCATCCTGCTCTAGGGCTACTTCAGAATGAGAGGGAGGTGGGGAGACTCTTGGCTCCCAGCTCACACCACTCCCCAGCCCCCATGGATATTCTGGTTCATGCTTGGGTAGCCAGAGAGGTCTGTCCTTTTGGAACTTAGGTTCTTCTGGAATCTGGGGTCAAGTGCACAGAGGCCTCCTGGCCTCGGTCCATTGTGGAGGTGGCTCAGGGCACCTCCCCTCCTCAGAACACTTGCTTTGCTACTAATGCTGCATAATTTTCAACTGAGATGGTCTAGATCTCCACACTCAGCCCACCACCAGCAAATATCCCAGGTCCTGGCCTGCCACAAGCTCAGGTGTGTCCAAACCAGGTTAGCTAGCTTCTCTGTGACCCCTTACCTCCAAGATGGGAGCTGTGACTTCCCGGCCATCAGGTGGCTTATAAAAGTCCAAGGGGGGGGCAAAAGTGTGTGAGCCAGTGCTCCTGCGGGGTTCTGTACATGGTGGCAGTGCCCTACCAGCTGTTCTCGGCAAATAGCAATGCTTCTTTGGCTGTTGCCCTGTCCAGGCCCATCCCAGTAGGTCTGCAGGGCACCCCTGAGAAGAAAGGCTCATCGGCTTTCTGATGAAACCCCCAACCCCACCTTGAGCTTGTTTCGGGCATCTTTCCAATTGAATCTGAGTTATTCACAAGGCCCAGAGGATAGTGTGAGGTGGACAAGGAATTTTCCGGGATGGGATTTTCCTAAAGTTCACGGACAGGCTCAACCTGTCTGACTTCTCTTGGGTCCCAGAGCATCCTCCGCCACGGGGTTGACAGACAGCAGAACTGGTTTGGGAATCAGCTGTCCCCAGCTCCAGATCCCCCAGAGTTCAGTTCCCAGGGTGAGTTCACAGGCTTGGAGACTCCTGGCTCCTGCCACCCCAGGCAGCCCATGGGGAGAGGGGGTGGGAACATTGGTGGAGCCTTCCCGAGGGAGGGACAGCCCAGAGGCCCTCTCCTGCCTGCCTGGACCACAGGACTGCAGGTGATAGGATCTGCCTGGGGAAGCAGGCAGGGCTGGGTGGGCCGGGCCACAGGCCTCTCTGCAAATCCTGGGACCGGGTACCACCCCCCTGGTCAATCTCCCTGCACGTGGGGCCCGAGTGTAGGTGGGTGAGGGGCAGCCAGGAAGAGCTGGAGAGGAACAGGGTCACTCACAGCCAAAGGGCCAGTCGTCGATCCTTTCTTGTTTTGACTTTCTTTCCCACAGTGATGGGAGATGACAGAGCTGGCCGCAAAGTGTGGGAATGATCTAGAAATGCCAGAAGCTGTTGAAACTCAGGACAGTGTGCTGCTGGTGCCAGCGTAATGATGCAGCCATTTTGCAGGAGAGCAGGGTTTTCCCTCAAGGAAAACATCTCTGGTTTTATGTTCTAGGGGTCAGCTGTCAGGGTCACCCAAGTTCAACCTACAAGCCCCCAGGGAATGACATTTCCTGTAACCACGGGGAGGTTCTCACCTGTCAGTAGTCCCAGTTGCTGAGGTTGAGTCCTGGCCGCCCACCCACGTCCCCGGGCCCTGTCACACCTGGATCCTGTTGTACACTGGCATTTGCAGGACCAAGAGGAGAGGATTAGGAGGGGTCCTCTGGGGACAGGGCTGCTTCATGGGGAACAGATTGTAGAAAGCACAGGCTCTCACCTTTCTTTTACATAAGGCCCAGAGAGGGAAGGAAGTTACCCGAGGTCACACAGGACGCTGGTAGCAGACCAGGGACAGTGCACTGGGGTGGTGCCGAATCTTGGGAGGGGGAGGTGGGTGGGAGGCATCTCTGGAGGATGTACCTTCTCTCAGATAGGTGACATCACTGACTTGTGGGGGTGAAAGGGAAAGCATCCAAGACCAGCAGTGGAGGCGCTGCTTGGATCACCTCTTGGGCCTCAATTTCTGCCCCATAAAACACGGACAGCCTCATCCTTGGCCAGCCGCTCGCTGGGCATCGTGAGGCTGCAGTGAGGCAGAGGGCACCAGTCGGCTGGGAAAGCAAGAGGCCTGTTCGTATGCCACTCCGTGATCCCATTAGGTCCTCCCCATCCGTAGTGCGGTGCTCTCGCCCCATTTCACAGATACACACGTGGCCCCAGCTGCCCGCTGGGTCAGACCGCCACAGCACCCAGCCCTGAGTCTCGGCCCCCCGCCCTGACGTTCTGTGGTCACGTGTATCCGGTGCCGCTTCCTGGGAGGAGATGATCCAAGAGAACTGGCAGGGAGGAGGCCCTTTCTCTACTTCTGGGGCACCCAGCGGTGGTGGCCCACAGAGGAGGACAGGCAGGGGGCACCCAGCGGTGGTGCACCCACAGAGGAGGACAGGCAGACAATTCCAGGGACAGCTTTCTTCTCAGGGGTCACGGATCAGAGCAGGAATCCTGAACTTGGCTCCCATCCCGCCTCTTGCTGGACACACAGGGACATAGGGACTGAGGAGGGGCGAGGGTCTGCCTGCCGCCCAGGCACTTTGCAGGCAGGAGCCCACCCAGATTAGCCCCCTGCACTGCATGGCCTCAGCTGAGTCAGAGTGTGTGGCTGCTGGGACGTAATTCCATGGGGGCCCTGGTCTGCCGAATTCAGAGTGTCTGGCAGAGAAAAACACTGGACGTGGTTCCCACTGGGTGCCAAGGAACAGCACCACCCAGAGCACACCCAGTGTGCGGAAAGTGGTGTAAGACTGGGTCCAGGGCATATACGCCTTCTTTGTGCTCCTCCTGGAGATGGGTGAAAGAAATTGTATTTTATTTGAGCTACAGTATGTAGATGGGGAGACAGAGAAACCTCTTAATAACAGAAACAGTAACAGTTTATTCTTAAAGTCCTTCCTATATGCTCAGCATCATGTGCATGCGTGTGTCGTAAGTTGCTTCAGCCGTGTCCAAATCTTTGCGACCCTGTAGACTGTAGCCCGCCAGGCTCCTCTGTCCATGGGATTCTCCAGGCAACAGTACTGGAATGGGTTGCCACACCCTCCTCCAGGGGATCTTCCCAACCCAGGGATGAACCCTCGTCTCCTGTGGCTCCTGCGTTGCAGGTGGATTCTTTACCACTGAGCCACTGGGGAAGCGCGCTCAGCATCACGCTAGCATTTTATATGTATCAGCTTGTTTAATCCTCATGATGGCTTCGGAGGTAGGTGTTATTTATTATCCCCACTTTACCAAAAGGGGAACAAGAGCACAGAGAGGTTAAGTAACTTGCCCACGGTCGCGCAACTGCTAAGTGGCTGAGCTGGGATTTGAACCCAGAAGGCTGGCTGGAGTCTGTGCTCTTAGCCACTCTGCCTTCTAAAAGCAAGAGAGAGCACTTCACAGCTTCCAGTTTGCAGCTGAGACTCGAGCAGAAGACTTGCCATCTTGCACATGTGGTTTAAATCTCAGGCCCTTCCTTCATCTTAGGGCTCCTCACACCAGGCCTGTGAGGAGAGCTTCCTCTTATTGACTCCGCAGTTTACAGGTGAGATGGAGAGGCCAGGCCGTCATCATCATCTCAGCAGCCCCCTTCACCCATCCCTCTTGGGCTCTCACTGTGCTTCCTTTTCCCTGCCCGGATCTGCAGAGTAGAAGAACCCTAGTCCCCCGGCACAGGCAGGAGTCCTCGCTGGTTTTCACCCTCCCAAGCTTCCTTGGGCAGTGGCCCCAGGCAGGACCCCATGTTTTGGGAGATAAAAGAAGGTCAGAGGGTAGGAGGGTGTGGCCTGTGTCTAGGAGGCAGAAGGAGGAGCAGCAGCAGCATCTCCAGGGAGCCTGGGGTGAGATGCTCTAGGAAGTCCCTTTGTCATCCTGGGTGTGACGGACGCATCAACATGAACACAGTGCCCACAGCTGGCTCTTCTGCATTAACGAAAGGGTGTTGTTTCTGTCATCTGCTTACCTTTCGTTCCCTATTTGGGCATGGTCGGCTGATGGGGTGTGCATGTCACAATCAGGTGTCACTTGACTTGGTGGTAGGTTTTGTTTGATGACAGCAGCAACCCGGACACATGGTGAATCAGATTGCATTCAGGGCTGGTGCTCCTGGAACTGGGTCCCTGACCCTGAGGAATGGGGAGCTGCTGGCAGGCTGAAAAGCTATAGGATGCCAGGTCACGTGTATGAGCCTGATCGACTGGGTCTCAGATGCAGTGTGTCCAGTGTCTGACTGTCTCGCCTGTCTTCTGCACACTGGGTAATGTAGATGCAGTACATTTTAATCTGTTAGTGGTGTGTTGGCTTCGTAGCCTGTGCTGGGGGCCAGGGTTGCAGAAGCAAACCCCTGGAATCCTATCCTGGCCCTCGGGGTTCACGCTCTCACTGTAGAACACCCTGCTCCCCAACTTTCCCCAGGTAGCCTGACTCTCAGTGAAATCAGCATGTTTTCTGGGCCTCTGCTGTCTCCCAGGCCCTATGCAGCCTCTGGGGACACAGACTGGAAAGAGGTGAACAGCATACATTTGTGGAAAAATTCCTCCGGCCGCCTTGTAGCGTGTGGGTTGGCAGGAGGCGGGACTGGAGACTGAGATTAATGATAGAACGCACTTGTCATCATTCGGGAGAGAAAGGACGACGCTGCAGAAGGTGATTGGAACAGGCAAGAAGCAGAGGCGGCAGACTGCAAAGATAATCAGGCTGCAGTGACCCAAGGGTGGGGCGGGGTGGCATGCCCATCTTCCCGAGGTGGCTTGAGGTGATCCTGGGGAATTCGAGTGGATCCGGGAATAGGAACTCAGTTGTGGCAGGGAGGAAAGGAGGAGAGGCGGGGAGGAGCCCAGCATGGAGGACTGGTTCTTCTGCCCTGACTCACCAGGCACGGCCCATGGCCAGTCTTCCCTGCTGGGAGAGGGACCACTGAGCTCCTGCTGCCATTTCAGAGGGTCTTGTGTGGATGTAGTAAGCTAATGTATGGAAACGTTTTGAAAATGTATCATTAGTATATTTCATTGCACAGTGAACTCCATTTGCATATTCCCAGGGGCCCTTTCTGCCACACTCTGACTCTTCCTCTCCAGCCCCCTCCAAAAGCACGATTTGAGGGGCTGCTGCCTGGCAGATATGCCTCCTGGGCACCCCGAGCCCTGCCTCATCCTTGAGTCTCAGAAGCCCTCCTTCTCACACACTCACACACTCAGAGCTCCTCTGTTCTCCAGCAGCCTTTTAGCCGCTAAGATGCTCTTTGATACTTAATACGCCTTTGTTTCATTTTGCATGTAGCTTCCCCAGGCTGCAGCACATTTGATAATTCTCCTGCTTGGCCCGCACATCCAGGTCTCTGCACCCTCCTCCCCAGACGGCCTTTCATCCTCCCTGCATCCCCCCACAGCTGCTCCCATCCCTTCCCCATTCCCAGACCTCACCAGGACTGAATATCCTGGCCTCTCACTGTCTTAATATCCCTCTGCTTGCCTTCATAGGGAACAAACGCCTTTTGTATGTGTGTCTCTCTGTGTGTATGTGTCTCTGTGTGTGTGTGTGTGGCCACACGAGTGCCTATGGTTTCTGGCTCCTTTTTAAGCCCAAGCCCTGCCTGGCAAGGGGCAGTTTTTTCGCATGTGCCTAGGCAAGCTCATCTGCCCCTTTGATGCTCTGACTCCCAGACCCCAGCCTCTGCCTCCCCTCCACCCGCAAGTGACTCATTGTCTGCCGATTACTCTGCTGGTCTGGAGATTACAGATCCACCCTCCCTACCTGGGGCCCCGACGGTTCCCAGATCCAGCCATGCAGCCCCTTCCTTCTGCCGCCTCTCTCAAGACTGGCAGCCCCACACTAGTTCATCGGACCAGCCCAGCCTGGGCATCTCTTCTGCTGGGAGCTGCAGTCAGAGGCAAACACAGGGCCTGTCACTGATTCCAGGCGGGCCACATCTCGGACAGGCCTGGACTAAGATGCCCCAGAGCTTCGCGCCAGACCTCCCCTCATTTCTACATCTGGTTTCCTTTTACTGGTCTCTAAGGGACACTGTGGTGACTGCCAGCTGTAGGGGCAGGAGCCAGAGAGCTCTTGGGGAGCAAATATCAGGAACTGGGCTCTCCCCCAGTGCCCTTCCTCAGATCTGCTTCCTGTGTCCTGTGTGATTCTCAGACCCCACATTCATTTCCACTTCTCTTCCGTAGATGTCTGTGCCACCTCACCATAGCACCTTCTGGTGCAGGGGCCCCTAGACACATCTCCTGGGTCCCAGGAATAGGAGACAGCCAGCCCCCTTTGTCACACACACCACTGTTTGATGTACCACTGGGAAAGGAAAACACAGCACCAGTCACGCCGTGCTGTGGCCTCGACTGTAAGACACGTGCTGCTGGCAGATGACTTGGTTGTTTAAGCCCATGGAACCCTAGTGCCCCTTGTGGCTTGCCGGGTAAGCGGTAGAGGCACATGCAGGCAGTGGGAGTTCTGAGAGGGCAACCTGTCTGTCTTCTCCCCGGCTGGAATCCCCTTTCTCTTCCACTGACCCCTTGGGGCTGCTGCTGTATGGTCAGAGGTGGACAGAGACACCAAAGCCCATCCTGTTGGTTGCTTATCTACCTACCAAGGTCAATAATACTGATCATCTTTGTAGCAAACATACGTAGAGCACCTATGCTGTGCCCGATGCTGTTCCTTCACTGCATGGTGGTAACTCAGCACCTGACCAGCATCCTGACAGCTGGTTTGTGAGACAGGGAGTAGAATTTCTAAACGGAGCGACCACTGTTTAGAAATGAGGGAGCTGAGGCACGGGAACGTAGGTGACTTGCTCAAGGTCTCACATGGGCGGTAGAGAGCGAGCTGGGATGATCGTGGGGTCCGTACCTCACCAGCTACCCAGGTGCCGTGTGAAGGGAGAGGTGGGCACGCGATCGAGCGGTGGTTTTCCTGGGGCTGCTGTGAGTTACGGGTCATTTGGGCCTCCGCCAACCCTGCTTCTCTTTTGGCTTCTGCTCGGATGTTCCGCCGACCCTCCCTCTCTTTTGGTTGACTAACAGCACTGATTTACAGCTTACATCCACTCTCTGAGGTGGGCGGCTCCTATAAAAATCCATTTCACAGATGGGGAAACTGAGCTCCAAGCAGTAAAGCAGCCAGTGTGAAATCTCCCAGCTAGAGAGCGTCAGGGCACAGTTCAAGCCGGGTCTGTGGAACCCCAGAGCCAGAACACTTAGTCATCACGTCCACAGCCTGCTCACCGTTGTCCCCTCTCCTCCCCTCCCCTGGGAGTATTGTAGACATTGGTATCACCTCATCAGAGAGGCATGCTCAACTCAGCCGTGTACAGACAGCCCAGATCCAGGCCTACCCACAGACGCACACCCAGACATTCACCCTGCCAGGCTGTCTTTCTGTCCTTGTATAATCCCCTGCCTGTCCCTGTCTGTCTGTCCTCCTGAGTCTCTGGTTTTGTGGCTGCAAATCCCCACGTGTTATCACTAACCAGCATTTGCCTCGGAACGGCTTGTGTTGGCTTGCACCATGATGAGAGCCTACCCTGTGTCTCTCCAGTCTGCATCTGCCCGCGTGGCCTCTGCCAGCTGGCCGCTCAGGCCGAGGGGGTGACGGGTGGTGCCTGCCTCGCTCCCGGTCCTTTCCCTATTGGTTGTAGGAATGTGGCTGTCCTGGCATCTGTGTTGTGTCGGGGCCGCCTAATACCCACATCACATCTGCTCACAGCATCCCAGGCCCCTCTACACCATTCCCTTTATTCTCTCTACGGAAAACCACTCTGCTAGCAATAGGAAGACAAGGGCCGTCCTTGACCAAATGGGGGAGTGGCTTGTGACATTGAAGGAAAGCTCCGAAGGCCCCCCGAGGTGCCCCAGCCCCTCCCATGGCTCGGTGGCCCCCAGGAGGAGCACGGGCCAGGAGGGGCAGCGTGGGCAGGGCAGGCAGCAGGCGGCACCATCTGCGGCCATCCTTTGTGCTGGCAGCCGAGCGGCCCCTCCGTCGCTGTGATCCGCTGGGCCTCGTGCTTGGCGTGCAAATGAGGTTCCAGATGCCCGGTGCCCCCCCGCACAAGAAGCGGTAACTAGGGGCCTGGGAGAAGAATGGAGCAATCTGGAAATTCATTTCTGTTTGTTCCAGCCTCGATGAATAGGCCGCTTCCCGCTCCAGCTGTGGCAGATGTTTGCTGGGCACCCGCATCGGGGGCGTTTTGCCGTGGTTTCTGGGCAGACAAAAGCCAGGGTGGGGGCCTCTCCTCTCTGGCACCCTCCTCCCTGAGCAGGTGGTGGCATGGTGAGGCCCCCAGAGGGGGCAGGATGCAGCTCTTACACACAGCTCGGCCACTGATCCCCTCTCCTGGAGGGGGGGAAACAGGTGCCCAGTTGGGAAGGGCACAGATTGTATGTCAGCCTCTCTTGCCTCTTTGAGCATCTTTGCCCACCACACAGGCCAGGCAAACATACTCAGTGATGCCGGCAGGACCCCTCACCACCCCACCCCATCCCCACAAGAACCACCACCCTTCCTTCGCCCTTCGGTCCCCAGCGGGCCCCTGGGAGCGTGAGCACCTCCCTCCTAGCCAGCACTCAGCACGGCTGGATGGACAGTGTTCTCCTGCTGGTCCTAAAAGCTGCCTCCTGGCCCCTGCCTACCCGGTGAGGGGCAGGAAAGAGCCTGCTGCCCCTCAAGATGCCGGGCCCCACTCTCTACACTCCTGATACAGCCTCCCTGGGCCAGGGGCCCAGCCTGCCTCTCCGGGCCTTGGGCTACTAGGGGAGCCTATCCAAGGTCTGGGTGGTTTGAACTGGCAGCCCTGTGCCATCTCTCCAGGGCCTTGTGTATCTATGCTTCTTCCCCCATCGCCCGCTGAACACGGTAAAAGGTGTGACTCAGAAGAAGCAGGAGGAGTTTCTCATTGAGTCAGGGCGCTGGAGACCGTGGCTGCCTGGTTTGGGCCCCCCCTCCCTTTTTTTTCTTTAATTTATTTGGCTATGTTGGGTCTTGGTTGTCCTGTGACATGTGGGATCTTAGTTCCCCCACCAGGGATCAGACCCACATCCTCTGCAGTGGCAGGTGGGGCTTTTAACCACTGGACCACCAGGGAAGTCCCAGTTTGGGCCTTTTGAAGAGTTTCATCTTCTCCCCCGCACTCTGGTTCAGCCTTGGGCTGCACCCACCAGGATACACAGGAGGGGCACCATCTGAGTGTCTGCCCCTCCCTCAGTGGTTGCTGTGAGCGGGTGACTTCCTCTGCCTGAGCCTCAGTCTGCTGATCTGTAGAATGGGGAGAACAGCTGATACCGTGGATCACAGGGGATGGGTTCAAGAAAAGGACACACAAGCATGTTGCACAGTGCTCAGATGGCAGACCCTGGAGATGGGCTAGGGGGCTGTGCGTCCTGTCCTGCTTCAGAAGGCTCCTGACTCCTTGACGGGGTCGACTCCTTAGAACTCCTCAGAACAGTAATTAGTGTGACTGATTACTGACGGCAGGAGCAGAGCATTGGCTGGGCTGTGATCAACCCATTTTGTGGCCACAGTCTCCACAGTGTCCCCTTCTGCCCCTGACCACAGCCCTGGAGGAAAGACAGGGCGTCAGTCATGACTCCTTTTTCCCTGCCAGCAAACCGAGGCCCGAGAGGGTCTGTGTGATCCTTAGGATCACGCAGCGAGGTGCTGACAACCCAGCCTTCCTGATTTCTGACTCCTTCCCCAAACCTCAGCTTTTGGACTGGCCAGAAACACTGACCTTGAGGGTGCTTCTGGCCTCTGGTGGCCTCACTGGCACAGTTCAGGATGAAGTAGAATTGTTCTCTCATCCCCCAACACCTAGCTTATTCTGGTAGCGTTTCCTAGTTTCTGAGGCCTCCCCAAGCCTGGATGTGAAGCGTTCTTCTGTGCTCCTGCCTTTGATGCCCCCGGCAGACTCTGGCTCGGCCCCTGCCCCACCCCTGGGCCACCCTGTGCCCTGGAAATGCTTTGTCCTTTCCAGCGTCTGTGCCCAGTAGCACAGGGACCCATCACGGGTTTGCCCGGAAGGTGGGTGTACCTGTGTTCTTCCGGGCACTTTGGGGGAAAGGAGAACTCTGCAAACACTCCTGGAAACAGCAACAGGTTCTAGGAAGGATCCAGATTTTGTTTAAACCTTGTGATTTTGGGGTCCCACTCATGGAGAGGAAGCCATGTTGAGCTGACTATCCAGAGTCCAAGGGTGTGGGCCTCACTGAGATGTGTGGGGGCAACCAGCAGTTCCTAACTTGGGCACACGCCGGTCTGTGCCTGGCCTCCGGCCTCACCCTGGCCCTGCCTCTGCAGTCCTCTCCGTCGTCTTGACTCTCCCCTCTTTGCCGTTACACTCTGCCCTCCTCTGATCTTCTCCTTCAGCAATAGCAGCTTTTCGGTCCTCTTTCCTTCAGATGTTTATCCCACTATACAGGCAAGAATACTGAGAGGGCTAGAATACTTGTGTCAAGCTGGGGGCAAACCCTGCGTGGGGAGCGCCCAGCCTGGGTGGGCGAGGTGGGCCAGGCGCGGCAAGGCGCGGTGGCCAGTCACGAGCTCGCTGACCGTCCTGTCCTTCCTTGCAGCCCTGCTGTCCTCCTGGTGCGAGGAGCTCGGCCGCCTGCTGCTGCTCCGACATCAGAAGAGCCGCCAGAGCGACCCCCCTGGGAAACTCCCCATGCAGCCCCCCCTCAACTCCATGAGCTCCATGAAACCCACTCTGTCGCACAGGTGAGTGGGCGTGCACCACCCGGGGTGGGGCCAGGCGCCGCTTGCGTGGGTGCTGGACAGCCACCCCTCGGGCCCCCAGGTCTCCTTGGACATGTCCCCAGGTCAGAGAACCGGGGTGGGGCCCCTGAATAGTCAGGAGGGCAGTACATTTTCTAAAATCCGGGTGTCGTATTTTAAATCCTCATGGGTGAGTGCTATTTGTCCACCATCAAAACAGAAGTTGAAAGTGCCATCTTATCCAGCCTGACTGCTTGATCCCTTCGGTGGAGAGCTGTCTCTTCTTTAGGTTCTAGACTTTCGGTAGAAAGTTAGTATCCCTAAATCCAGAGCCTTCCCTCTTTCCTGAGCAGAATCACAGGCAGGTCTGGAAGGGATTCAGGAAGGTCACTGGGCTGAAGGCCACCCAGGCAGGAGTCAAGGGAGGCTGGACCTTCAACATAGGGGCAGGGCTATGGAAACCCAGCGTCACAGGTGATACTGGGCCTGCCAGAGGCAGCAGGCACTGAGGAACTGGCCAGTCTGCCCTCCACCAACCCCAGACGGAGCACATGGTCAGGACCGGCCCGTGTCCTAGTTAATTATCTCGCAGGTCCCTCGCTGAGCAGGGCTGTTCTCTCAGAGCGCTCTGCAGGCTGACCCTGGAACAGCAGGGCCTGCTGTGCGGTCTGCTCTCCCAGTGGGAGTCCCTGCTGACCACAGGGAGGGGCATTTGCAGTCGGCACTCCACACTCATTACCAGGCCTGACCGCGGCACCTGCAGCCCAGAGTGCGCTGCAGGAGACCTGGGTCACACCATAGAGGCGCTGCCGGGAAGTCGGGTACTGGCCATGCTCATAAATCGAATTAGAGGCAATTGATTCTTGGAGCCAGAAGGGGCGCTTAGAGCTCCTCGGGTCCAGCACCTGCTCGGGCAGGATGGGGGTTGGTTCCCTGCCTCACTGCGAAGTGCTTTTCACCACCTAGCCCCTCACCCCCTCTCAGGGTCACTGCCTCATCGCACCCTCAGTCTGACAGCTCAGTCGCTTAGAGCAGCCCCCTTCTGTGGGTGTTTCTGGGGGTGGGAAACTATTGGCCTTTTGGGCCAGGGTAGTTTTTAATGGTGCAGGACTTTGTGGGGCAGGTCACGTCTTGGCTCCTGCCCACTCAGTTCCTATGTGACCCCCCACCCCAGGCATTGCTAAAGGACTCTCACACGTCTAAAGGACAGAGATACCACCTGTGGTTGAGACCCACCACTCTTGAGGCCAAACCCTCCTTCATCCACCTTCGCCTGCTTGACCCCGGCCTGGCTAGAAGCCACAGGTCTTCTCCGGCTGAGTGCTGCCAGCCACTGGCACAGGCGCTGCGATCCAAGCCACACCCTTTGCATTTACCCCTGTTACCTTCTGGCTCCTTAACTCCCTGTCCTGCCAGAATCGTCCTGCGTCTCGTCATCCCACATCCCACATCCTTCTCAGCCACCCCTCCTCTGAGCCATTTCAGTAAAGCTGCTGCTGCTGATGGCAGGCCTGCTCCTCTGGAGACCTGCCACAGACCTGCCTGGCCATGACCACAGCCAGCCTTTGGCCAGGTCTTTGCTGAGTTGAGCTGAAAGCATGAGACTGCCTGGTCCTGGGGTTAAACAGATAGATGAAGGGGGTCTCTGCTCCAGGAGCTGACTCTTGCTGGTTGGGGAAGAAAGACTTGGTGAGGCAAAATTGCGAGCTGGCAGATCAAGGCAAAGCTAGGGTTTGGTGACAGGTTGGCTTTGGGGTTCTCTAGGAGGAAGGTGGAGAAGGCAATGGCACCCCACTCCAGTATTCTTGCCTGGAAAATCCCATGGGTGGAGGAGCCTGGTAGGCTGCAGTCCATGGGGTCGCAAAGAGTTGTACACGACTGAGCGACTTCACTTGCACTTATCACTTTCATGCATTGGAGAAGGAAATGGCAACCCACTCCAGTGTTCTTGCCTGGAGAATCCCAGGGACAGGGGAGCCTGGTGGGCTGCCTTCTCTGGGGTCGCACAGAGTCGGACACGACTGAAGTGACTTAGCAGCAGCAGCAGCAGCAGCAGGAGGAAGGTGGCCAGGCTGACACAGTCAAGAGGCTGCCCAGAGGAGGTGGACCTTGACCTTGAAGGACTTGGATGGCATTCCAGAATTCGAACTGGCTTTTTAAAGAAATGCTGTGACTGAAGAGCCACTGTCTGTCTGGCACCCAGTGCTCTGCTACCACCCCCGCTTCAGCCTCCTGTGCGTGCCCATGGGGTGCTAGAGAGGGCAAAGCAGTGGCCTCTGAGAGAAGGGAGAGCTCTGCCTGCGGGTAGACTTGCTAAGTGTTGATGAATAGCAGCACAGCAAGGCAATGGGCATTCTGGGCAATATTCTTCCCTCCTGTGGCAGAACTGGGAGGGAAACCCCAGAGTGGGACAGCGACTTCCCCAAGAATGCACAGCCAGGAAGGGACAGAGCAGTGAACCACACACAGCGCTCTGCCCTTCACCCTCCTCCCCGCTGGCCATTCAAGACCAGTGACATGGTTTCTAGTCATTAACCCAATCCTGATCCACACCTCGCCCCATTTCCCAACTTATAGTGGGGCAGTTGAGACCAGAAAGAAGTGTCATCTGTTGAACAAGGTCCAACCCATGTCCCTTCAGGCCAGAGCTGTTCCGAGGGCACGTTGTGGCCTGTGACTGGAGAGTGGCTGCTCTCTGCCTATAACTTCGTGAATTTCCTCCAGGTGGTGAGTCTCTCATTTTTAGAGAAACTCCACTGGGGTGCCTCACCTTCTAAGTCCCTCCTGTAATTTCCCAAACGAGAAGGAAAGGAAGTGGAAGAGAAAGACAGGTACTGTCACAGAAGGAAACTCTATGCCTGCCCTCCTCCACAGCTGTGTCAGGTGACTTAGAGGGAGGAACCTCCTTTCTGCCTTTCATTAAGGAAACTTTGGGTGGGGGTGAGCTTAGGGACCCTGCATGTTCATGATTCGGTATTTGGAGGTATGTGGCTGTTCCAAGACTCAGGGTCCTTGTCTGAATTCTCTGAGGACAAGCAAACAGGGAAGGGTGAGGGAGCCAAGATGCTCGAAGTCCCAGGCTGTTGGGTGGGGAGGCTGTGACTGTTGTATATCTGTAGTTCAGGCATCACGGTCACATCCATTACAGGCCATGGAGGTCGGCACTGCAGCATCACTCTGTGAGTCGGAGCCTGTGCCTCTAACCTCTGGAACCAGCTTCTGAGCATGTCGGCAGTTGGGAGGAATCCTGGGTACCCACATGTCTGGCTGGAGCTCAGTGGTTTGTGGAGCACTATGGGTTCGTCCCTGTCTGGTCCTGACCACTGAACTGTCGACCGGCTGTCCTTCCACTTTCCAGACGCCCACAGACTGCTGCATAGAAGGGACCCTGGAAAGGTCAGTCCAGGGCAGCTGGGGCCTCAGGCCTGGGGGGCCAGGCAGCAGGATCCCTTAATAGTCCCTGCGGTGACCCAGACATGATGCCTGCAAAGATTTCTGCCTTCTTCTAGATTTTTAATGAGTGACTCAAAAAGCCATTGTGATTAACACATTGTCCTTATGCAAATCAGTGTCATGAAGGTAATTGAAAGCCTAATAAATCTTGTTTACACTCTTAATTTGATTACAATCAAAGTCCACCAGAGCTGGGGAAGCCTCCAAGACCAAGGGGTGCCACCCTTCCTCTTCCAGGTGAGGGGTTTGCAGCTCCTGGAGGGGTTTCTTGAGAGGGGCCTTGGGGCTCCCCTTGGCCCTGGGCAGGCCCAGGGCTGCTGTCTGTGCAGCAGGTGGCATACACGCCCTGGAGCCAAGCTGCTGGGCCTCTAGTTTCAGCCCTGCTGTCTCCTAGGTGGGTCACTTTGGGCTGTTCTGTAACCTCTCTCTCTGCCTCAGTTTCCTCATGTGTAAAAATGGAACAACCACCGCACAGGACTTAACAACACGCTTGTCACCATGCCTGGGCACAGGTCGCTCCACGGACTAGTCTTTATTCTCTGAACCCTCAGCCGGGTGCCACCAGACTCAAATGTCCTCATTCACGGCCAGCTAACAAAGAAGGGATCTAGTAAAGCTGACCCCGGTGCTTGTCTCTCCTTGGTACCATCACACCGCCTTCACCGCTTTCATTTTTAGCTCTTTTTTTGCACAGCCACACCAAAAGCTCAGTTTGTTATAGATCCCCCTCTTACCCCCAGGAAAAAAGAAGCAATGAAAGGGAGGTTGGAGGATCTATAAATCCTGCTTCATCAGTTTCAGACTGCCAAGATGCAAGGATCTTTTCCTTTCCTCCTTCCTCTGGAAAAAATTTAAAACCCTCTAGTACGCAGTTAGCTGCACAAGTTCCTCTCCGAGTTTCACCGCAGGGAGGGAAGGAAGTGGTCCCCAGTAATTGTGATGATGGAGAGCGCTGTTAATGGTTCCCCTAAATTAAAGAGGGTGGGAGCTTCAGCTCCTCACTGGCTTGGTGTTTCATTAGTGGTAATGTTACAGCCTTGCGCAGAGATGGGACCGATATAGCCAGATCAGGGAAATGAATTAGGGTCTGACAATACCCTTAATAGGAATTTGTTATTTCCTCCAAATAAAGTGGCTGTTAGAAGTGCAAGGGAAGAAATAACTCAGCTCTCCTCCCTTCTTCTTCCCTCCTTGAATGTCTGTGTAGATACTTTCACAGGAGGTGCCCAAGAACTGACGGTCATAGTTCCCTCTTTACTCATTTTCTCAAATTTAGCAAACATTGGTCAGTGCCTGTGGGGCTGGCAAACAGACAGATAAACTGTCTGCTGTAACTGCAGTGTGAAGAGCTTTTTGTAAAATATATTTAAAAAAAAAAAGTGCTGAAGGAATAGGGGAAAATGCCGTTGGTGTTCTGCATTGGAGAGTCACAGAAGGAAACATCCAGGCTGAGCTTCAAAGTATGGATAGGAGTTTGCTAGATTGAGAAAGGCAGAGGCACCCTGAGGAAGGCCTTGGAGGCTTGGAACACAGGTTCAGCAGGCAGGAATGATAATAACACCCCCTCCCATTGATAGCCTATTTGCAAAACTTCTAAGCGCCATCATTGTATCATCAAATACATCTGAGTACTTTGATCCCATTTGAGCTGGAGAAATGGAGAGAAAGGTCTAGGTACCGCTGAGCAGCGACTGACTGCGAGGCAGTGGGCTAAACGTTACCTGTATTTGCATGTTTCATCCTAAGAGAGTATTAGTCCCACTTTACAGATGAGAACATTGAGGCTGACTTAAGTAACATTTCTCAGGTCACAGGAATCATCAGTGGCCAACCATAGTCAAGGTTTGACCTCAAAGAATCTTAAGCTCAGAGCCTAGTTAACCACTGGGCTGAGAGGCCTCCCTCTGCCATTTGAACATTAGCTAAAAAAAGTTTAGTCAGAGCCCTTGAATATCTGCCAATACACTCAGTCGAGGCCAAAGCTAGTGATGTATTAAAGTGTTTTTTCCTGGGACACTGTTTGGGTTTCGTCTGCAGCCAGTCTTTGAAGCATAACTTTATGTCCCCTGTATGCCCTCACTGGGTGGCTTCTGAAAGACAACTTCCCCAGGAATTTTTGGGAAGCTCTGCCCCTTCTTGGAGTTCTCATGGACTTCTGGATCGCCTTTGTAATGTGTGCTTGCTTGCATCATTGCCATCTTTGTAAAGGGAAGTGCCACCTTACTGGACTCTGAGCTCCATGTTGGTGTTCAGTTAAATCGGATCCGACTCTTTGCCACCAATGAACGGTAGCACCCCAGGCTTACCTGTCCTTCACCATCTCCTGGAGTTTGCTCAATCTCACATCTATCGAGTCAGTGATGCCATCCAACCATCTCATCCTCGGTCGTCGCCTTCTCCTCCTGCCTTCAATCTTTCCCAGCATCAGGGTCTTTTCCAGTGAGTCAGTTCTTTGCATCAGGTAGCCAAAGTATTGAAGCTTCAGCATCAGTCTTTCCGATGAATATTCAGGGTTGATTTCCTTTAGCATTGGCCAGACCCACTGTCCGCCTTGCCCTCAATTAGCCCTGTGAGACTGGGAGCCTCAGATCCTATGAGAGGCATCTGCTGAGCCCACTTCAAGGGATCACATGAGTTCTTGGATGAAAGTCCCTTCACACAGTTCCTTGCATGTAAAAGCCTCTCAGTGAATCATAATAACGATACTAGCAGCCAGTAATTTCAGGCTGCAGGAGGTGTGCTGGGCCTTGCCTTACCCATGTGAGCTCACTAAATCCTCATGACTGCCTCTGAGAGAGGGGCTATTCTTATCCCTGGGCGTGGTGAGGGGTGGCCTCAGTGGACACGGAGGCATCGTGAGAGGGTAGCCACTTCATTAGCTTTCCTCTGTCCCCCTCCCTGGAGGGTAGGGCCTCTCCCTTCCTGAGTGGCAGTGCCCATGGGGTCACAAGCGCACTGTAGGTGGTCAGCAGTTGGGCTGAATGAGAGAATGCATTCATTGATCCTCAGACATCGCTCTGGGGGCTGGCACAGAGGGGTGGTGTTTCTCTTTGGCATTTTGGTTAGTAGAGGCTTCCTGAGCCCTGCAGGTGTGTGAAGACACCATGCCAGGCGCAGGTAGCCGGAGAATTCAGGGCTCCTGGGGCAGAAGGAAAAGGGCAGGGAGGTACTCGGGCCCCAAGCATATGAGGAGCAAGTGGAGCTCAGGTCCGTGGATGTGGTGAGGGCTTCCTGCTAGAGGCGGCCTTTGGAGGAAGAGACTAAAGGTGAGTGACACGTTTCAAGGCAAGGATGGAGCACCCCAGGCCTACACCTGGAGGCCCAGGGGCAGGGGAGTGGCTGCGCTAGGTCGGGAGCTGCTCGGCAGGTAGAACGCTGCTGAGGTTACTAGGGCTTCTGGCGTCGGTGCCTCTGCAGGTGGGGCAGGTTTGGCTGGTCAGGACTGTGGCTTATGGCCTGAGACCAGGCCATGCCGGATTGGAGGTGCGCAGAGCTGGGCAGGACTACTTAGAGTGGGTTCTCAGATCCTGGGGGGCCTCCCTCTGAACTGAGATCAGCTGTGGACAGGAGGAGAGCGGCTCTGAAATGCCAGGGACCTCCGACCCGGGCTGAGCATGCATGCTGGTGAAATAGTGCTTGCGGAGGAGGGACACGGCCTCAGGGCACCCCCAGACCCCTTGACCTCCTCTTCATTGCCCTGAGCCCCTCCCACCCTGGTTGGACCCAGGAGCCTGGCTTGACCTTCATGCTGGGGCTCCGGGAGCCAAGTGGGCCTCCTCCCCTCCCCCGACAGCAGTGTCTGAGTCTGGGCAGAGGCGTCGTCAGCAGGGCTGACTGCCACCATGGGCCTGTGGGGGCGAGCAGCTCCCCCGCGCCAGCGGGCGCCGTCTCCCCAGGAGATGAGTCACAGCCGTGTCGGTGCGCCTGCCACTTCTGCTTCTGCAGCAGGTGCGAGTGGGGGCGAGCAAGTCCCCGAGACCACCCCTACATGCGGGTGCCCGTCTCCTCCTCCACGCACGCACATGCCAGCGGGGCCCCTCTGTGTGCACACACACATACATGTCCCCCACACACACTGGGTCTGCATCTGGGCTCTGGGGTGAACCCTCCAGCCAGACAGTGGGATGCCCACTTTGGGAACCCGGGTTAAGTTTGCTTCTCACTAAGCCTGGGGTGGAGGGGACAAAACAGGAAGGAGCCGGTCTCCGCCCACAAGGCCCACCCACAAGCTGCAGGGCAGTTGGGAGCTTGTTCACAGGCCTGTATCCCGCTGAGCCGGGGCCTCCCCGCTTGAGGTGGTGAGGCAGCAGCTGGTGGCTCGTGGGGAGCTCCCAGGGGCCCTGCTTCCTGACTGCTGGGTAAGAACCTCGGCCACAAGCAGATTCAGCCTGGAGGGCTGGTGGGAGTTTGTGGGGCAGGAATTCTGGGGAGAGAGGACGGACTTCGGCCTGGGCTCTGCTCCATTTAGTTTAGTCCAGGCGCATGTAGGGTAAGGGCTCCGCAGGAGGCAGGGTATCCAGGGGTCTCCTCTTTGTTGTTTAAAACTGTAGCCTGTGCGGCCTCCCTGTGAGACTGGAACGGCAGCCCTGGGACTGGGTGCTACGCTGGGATCCCCAGCGACCTCCTGGGAGGGCAGGGCTGCTTCCAGCCCAGCTGTGCCGAGGAGCAGGCTCTGCTTGTTCTCCTGTGCTTCTCCATCCTGCCCAGGCTCTCAGGCCCCCCAGCAGCACCCCCAGGTGTAGAGAGTGTGAGCTGTCGGTCACCTTTGGCCTGTGCATCTGGGCCTCACTTCCTTTCCGCTGACCCACATCACATCTGGGCTGCAGAGGGAGAAGGCAGGCAGACGGACTGGTTCCCTGAGGAGAGCTCCTCACCCCCCAGTTCTAGGCCCACTGTTTTCCTCTCAGAAATCATGAGTAATGCTGAAGTCACTTAGTGTCACTTTCCAGTTAAGAAAGACTTTTTGTTTGCAGTCTCCTCTTAGAGCCACATCATCAGACTTAGGCCACGGAGGCTTGTGTTCAGACTTACCTGCCTGAGACCAGCGGGCTCCCAAGTGGTGCTAGTGGTAAAGAACCCGCCTGCTAATGCAGGAGACATAAGAGGCTGAATTCCATCCCTGGGTCAGAAAGATTCCCTGGAGGAAGGCATGGCAACCCACTCTAGTAATCTTGTCTGGAGAATCCCATGGACAGAGGAGCCTGGAGGGCTGTGGCCCCCAGGGTCGCAGAGAGTCAGACGTGACTGAAGCAAATTAACACACACACCTGAGAATTTCAGCAACGCGCAGATTTACCCCATGATCCAGGGTGCGTGTGTGCTCATGTGTAACACCAGGAAGTCAGTTCGAAGGGTGATATTCCTCCTTACTCTGTGCTCACACTGGATAGCTTCCTATTTTATTCCCTCCGTTTTCCCCCTCATGCTGGTTCAATGTCACACCACACTTCATGTGTCATGACCTGCAGTTTGAAGACCGAATAGAATGGGAGTGGGGGTAGGTGTTGTTCTTACGCCCATTTAACAGATGAGGAGACTGAGTACAGACAGCCTTGGAAGTTCGCACTGGGTCCCCGAACCAGGGAGGGGCAGGACTTGTACCCAGGGTACCAAAAAAAACAGGCGAGAGTGAGAGGAAAAGGGAACAGGGGTGGAGTTGCTGTTCCCCAGGAGGTCAGGGCAGCAGCTCCAGTGAGGTGACCTCTGAACAGAGACAGGAAGGAAGCCAGGGGCAAGGGAGGAGCAAGCATGGGCAGTCAGTGACACCTCCCTTCAGTCTGACCTGACTTGACCAACGTGACCGAGAGCCCTGCCCGGCAAGGAGCAGTACACGAGGCTCAGACCCCCCACTCCCTCAAACCCGGGGCCCTCTGCCCCTCTGTCCTGCAGGCCTGTGCCTTTTCCTGGACGTCTGACCTCCAGGGCCTAAGCTGGCTGCTCTGCTAGGGTTCAGGTGTCTCCAGGCGTGAGTGAGCGCGTTGGTCTTCTGCTGACTTCCTGTGATGAAGGTGCAAGTCAGAGGCATGAGGTGCTTTCCTAGCAAGCCACGCTCTTCCAGAACCCGCTTCCCCTGCTGCCTTGCCGACCTCAGCCCAGTCGGAATGCCGTGGGCAGAGGTGGTAGCACCGACATGGGTGCTCGGTGCTTCTTCTCTTTCTGGGGCCGCTTCTGGGATTTTCTCTCTGTGAGAGGTGCTAGAAAAGTCAGCGAAGGACGGGCTGCAGGGCATAGGCTGCCCCAGCCCAGCACTCCCAGGGACTGGGACCCTGGCGGGTCCTTCTCGAGCTTGTGCCCCGGCTCCCCTCCCTGGGGTCTGCTGGACCTCACTCTCCATCTGCGCCATGGCAACTAATAGAAAGCTATTACTGAGCACTTCTGATGTGACGGGCCGGGCATGGGGTCTTGCTTCTGATGACTGGGGCCTCCTGGGGAGATGTCATTGAGCAAGGTGTGTACTGCTGGTACTAGAGAGGAGACTGGGGAGGTGGGGGAGTGGCTGGGGTGGGGGTCGGCTCCTGGAGAAGTGAGAGCCAAGGTGGCAAGCAGGGTACGGTGGGATTAGTCAGTGGGGTAAACTGTTCTGCAGTGTGAGTGGGGACTTTGTGAACACTGGAACCACTGAAGGTCTTTGATTGTGTCTCAGGTGTCCGAGGGAGATTAGTTTGGTGGGATGTGCATGAGAGTTTGGGTGGGAGCAAGGGAGGAAGCACAGCAGGGAGGCCAGTACCTGTCATCTGGGAAGAAAAAGCGACTTGAGGACCCTCCTTCCAAAGGCCAAGTCAGCTGAGCAGGGAGGCCAACTCACCATGAGGGCTTAGGAGGAGGGAAGAGCCAAGACTCAGACCAGGGCCCTGCTGACCTTTTCTGAGAAGTGCAAGTTAGCTGCTCAGTCGTGTCCGACTCTTTGCGACCCCATGGATTGTAGCCTGCCAGGCTCCTCTGTCCATGGGATTTCCCAGGCGAAAATACTGGAGTGGGTTGCCATTTCCTCCCCTAGAAAATCTTCCTGACCCAGGGATCAAACCTGGGTCTCCTGCGTTGCAGGCAGATTCTTTATCATCTGAGCCACCAGGGAAGCCCTTTCTGAGAAGGGATGGGTTGTTTTGAGGGGAAGTTGGTGCCAAGGAACCAGGGCTCTTTCTGGAGAACTTCTTAGAGCAGCTTGTGGTCGAAGGCAAAGCTTAAACTGAGCTGCAGGTCCCTTCTTCCATAGCATGACCTGTGGACTTGGTCTCACAGGAGACAGACAGCCAGGGGGTGGCACCTCCGCAGTGATGCCGGGAGAGCTGGTCACTGTTACACAACAGGCCACCATGCCAGGCTCAGGGGGTCCAGAATGGAGAGTGGCCAGGAGCCACAGAGCATGGTGGGGTGATGGGGCCTGCCTCGCTCTGAGCCTGTGTCTGCAACACCCCTGAGGCCCCTCCTCTGTCTCTCTCTGCAGTGATGGGTCATTCCCCTATGACTCTGTCCCTTGGCAGCAGAACACCAACCAGCCTCCCGGCTCCCTCTCTGTGGTCACCACGGTTTGGGGAGTGACCAACACATCCCAGAGCCAGGTAAGAGCCTGTCATCCCCCCCAGCCACAGCCCCTTCCAGGTGGGACCATCCATCACGGTCACCTTGCCATGCTAGCCCTGCTGGCTCTCCCAGGCTCTTCCCCTGCTGGAAAGACCGGCTGTCAGGGCACACCCAGCTGTGGACACGGCTCTACCCAGGATGGGCCCACACCTGCCCCAGGAGGATGGCACCTGGCCCTATGCCCTGCCCCAGCTCTAGGGCCTTGCTGGGGCAATGGCTTTCACCCGACAGAGAGCAAAGGGTTCTTTCCTGGCTCACATTTACTTAGATTGGATTAACAGGAGAACTTCCTGGAGGTTATTGACCTTAGGGTCCCAACACCTGGAGTCTTTGACCCTGGATGGCCTGGGTTAGATTTCAGCGAAAGATTGAGCCTAAAACTCGTGACAGACTGCACCCCACATCCCTCGTCTGCCGTGCCTCCCGCTCTTGTTCCTTCCTCTTTCCTCCACGCCTTCCTTCCCGCCGCCTGGCCACATGAATGGCTCAGGGCCTCTTGCCACCCTGTAGAGAACCAGCGCCCTTTATCTGCAGTCTTGGGCCACAGGGAGCCCCTTGTCCAGGGCCCTGCCACCCTCCAGAGCTAGAGGGTTGGGCTTCCCTTGGCCCTCACAGAGCAGCAGAGCAGGGCCTCCGTGGGGCCTGACCCTTGGGCATCCAGGCTGCTTTGTAGGACGGGAAGACTGAGAAGTCCAGGCCTTTCCCACCTGGAGCATGTGCAGGCCAGCCTCACCTTGTTCCACCCTGGGCTGACGTTCTTATCTACAAAGCCCGCTTCCGGGCTGGGTTACCCGCTTCTAATACTGTGTACTGCGCCAGCAGTTCATGCCCAGAGGAAATTGAAAAGCTCCCTGCCCTTTTCCTCCCCCTCCTCTTTCTCTGTTGTCCTCCCTGTGTTTTGATGCTTCCCCCACCCCCTGCCATTTCTCCTTTTCCCTCCCTACACCACTTGGGGTACCCACGTGGGTGACAGCCGCTCTCTCTGCCCACAGGTCCTTGGGAACCCTATGGCCAATGCCAACAACCCCATGAATCCAGGCGGCAACCCCATGGCGTCGGGCATGACCACCAGCAACCCCGGCCTCAACTCCCCACAGTTTGCTGGGCAGCAGCAGCAGTTCTCAGCCAAGGCTGGCCCCACTCAGCCCTACATCCAGCAGAGCATGTACGGCCGGCCCAACTACCCCGGCAGCGGGGGCTTCGGGGCCAGGTGAGCAGGGCCAGCCTGCAGGTCCCATGCGGCGCAGCTGGGTGGCGTTCTGAGGGCCATCAGCCCTTGGGGTTGAAGGACAACCTTCTCATTCCTCCCACTGATGCTGCTCTGCGTCGCACCTTTACAAGTTGGGAGACACCGAGAGAGCTGGGGTGCAGGAGGGTCCGCTCTGCCGCGCTGCTTGTGGAGGCGGAAGTGTGCAGGGACTGGAGTCCCGCGGCTCAGGAGTAAGGGAGGGAGACAGCAAGGAACCGCAGGAAGCACTCCGGGGACGTGGGGTGGGGCAGAGGCCCCAGTCCTCCCCTCACTGTCCATCCTGCCCTGTCCAGGACTGCCCTGTGGACTCACCCCCCCAGGTCCCCAGGGCTGACTGCAGCCCTTCCAGGTACAGTGGGGCTTCCTGGTGAAACATAGCTGCATCCCCATCCTGCCACCCCTGCTGGGGGCCATGGGCCAGTGGCTCAGGTTCTCTGAGACTCGGTGTCCTCCTCCAGGAAATGGGCTCACTGCGGTGGCCGAGAGTGCCATGACCTAGGGTGTAGGAGCCAGCACCCACTAGGACCTAGAAGGGGCTCCAGGCACACAGCAACTTGGTGGTTGCCAAGTGGCTGAGGGACTGACAACCCACAGGAGGCCCCTGGCCCTGCTGGGCTGTGAGTCTAGACCTCCCTGCTCCATGAGCTGTGGGCAGGAGGGCCTGGAATGGCCCAACCTCTCTCTCCCCACCCAAGGCTGGTCGTGGGTTCATCTTTAGGCTCAGGCAACATCTAACTCACCCTTCTTTTCTCCCTCACAGTTACCCTGGGGGTCCAAATGCCCCTGCAGGCATGGGTGTCCCTCCACACACCAGGCCACCCGCTGACTTCACTCAGCCAGCAGCTGCCGCTGCAGCAGCTGCAGTGGCGGCGGCAGCAGCCACGGCCACAGCCACAGCTACGGCCACCGTGGCAGCCTTGCAAGAAACACAGAATAAGGATATAAACCAGTATGGACCGGTAAGGGCCACACTAGTCCTGGTCCACTCAGCAGACGGCCCCGGGGATCGGAGTTGGGCTGTCCGTGTCTGTGTGCTGGGAGGAGCGGATGGCGTCAGGGTGCATTTAGGTTTTCCTAGAAGCACAGGGAGGGGTTATGTGTCGAGGTGTGGGTGTGTCAGTGTGAATGAGTGTAGTGGGGGTGTTTGGGAGCTTGTGTTGGTTTTGCGTGTTACCTGTATGTCTCTGTATGGGGAAAGATGCTCCATATTGCAGTCTGGCCCCCACTTAACCCAAGAGCAGGCTGTGTCTAAAGCAGCCTCGACGCCAGTCTGTGCCCTGATGTCCTCTGAAGACCGGGGCTCCGCTAGTTGTCTCGTTTGTGGATTTTGCCCAGGTCCCAGCTCTGACCTTCAGAAGGATGGGATGGGGTGTGAGGAGACGGGGAGCCCTCACAGAAATGCAAGACGGGTGTGGAGGTTGGGGATTTAAGTTTGGGGACAGCAGGGCAGGTGGGCAGAGATAGGCAGAGCTGAGTCCACCTCAGACTTGATGGATAGAGGGTGTGTATCTATTGGCTGAGAAACAAGTGCGGGGCCAGGGCTTCCAGGAAAGGGGCTCTTGCCTCCATCCTCATCCACCTCCATCCTCCCATGCCCCTCCCCACCCCTGCACCCCCTTCCCTGTTCCCTGCCTGCCTCCCTGGAAATGCCGCCTGTGCATTGGAGTGACTGCGCCCCACCCTTTAACCCCCCTCGGGCTGCATCTTCCCTGTGCGGCCTGCAGAGGGCAGCCGTGAGCCCAGGCGGCCGGTGGTCCTTTGGAGCCTGGTCTCCAGCTGCAGCCGCACAGGAAAGAGCCCCAGCTCCAGTCCTGAGCCCCCACTTCCCCCACCCCTCCTTCCCTGCACTTTCAATGCATGTGGCATTTTATTCTTTTTTTTTTTTCTTCTTCTCCCGTTGAAGGTCTGTTCCTCTTTCCAGATGGGTCCCACCCAGGCGTATAACAGCCAATTCATGAACCAGCCCGGGCCTCGGGGGCCTGCCTCCATGGGGGGCAGCATGAACCCCGCAAGCATGGCGGCTGGCATGACACCCTCGGGGATGAGCGGCCCTCCCATGGGCATGAACCAGCCCCGGCCGCCCGGCATCAGCCCCTTTGGCACACACGGGCAGCGGATGCCCCAGCAGACGTACCCGGGCCCCCGGCCCCAGTCCCTTCCCATTCAGAGCATAAAGAGGCCATACCCTGGAGAGGTGAGTTTGGCAGCAGGCAGATGGCGGGCAGCGTGGGTAGCGGGGAGGCCCTGGGACTTGAAGACACGGGTGCTGTGGGCAGTACCTTGAAAAGGGCGTGCACTGACCCTCAGGAAGCCTGAACCAAAAGGCAGAGTCTTAGGAGCCGGGTGCTTCTGAGTTCAAGGTCAGCACTGGCATGTCCCATCGAGAAGACCTTGAGCAAGCCATGTCTTCTCCTGGAATCTCCGTTTATTTCTTTCATGACCATCCAGCCCGTGTCATGGGGCTGCCTGGAAGTCTTGAATGAGGGGATGTACCTGGAGCTCCTCGCCCTGGGGCTGGCATGAGCAGGCACTTAGCAAGCAGTGAGCGCCCTTAGGACTCTCTTCTGTCTTAGCGCAGACAGTAGCTGGGCGACTTAGGCTAAGGAACTAAGATCTTGGGTCCACATTCCTCACACCCACGTGAGGGCATCTCACCCGAGAGAGAGAGGAGACAAAACCCTGTGGTGATCTGAAGGCCCTGCATCTCAGAGAAGTGACTGGAAGGCAGGCAGCATGTTCCTGGGGCTCTGCCAGGGGCGAGGCTGCCTATCAGGCTATCCGGCCCGCTCAGCCACAGGATTGGGGAAGACCGAGGGAAGCAAACCCACACCTCCTGTCCTCCAGGAGCCAGGACTTCAGCCGGAAGGATGAGGTCTAAGCCGGAAGCCACAAAGGAATGATGCACGATGGGGTGTTTGGAACTCAGTATGAGGTCTGAAGAAGAACTTCCTGGAGCAGGCATCACAGGGCCTTCAGAGAGCACTCAGAAAATAGGTTGGCAGTGAGTGGCCTATGTGGGTACCTAGGTAAAGGTTTAGTTCACCTGCAGAAGACACAGAGATGCTTCTCGGGAGGCCCACCTTGATTCCTCACCTGGATAGAGCCCATCCCAAGCATCTCCCAGTGTCTGCTTGCACATCTCCTCAGATTGGCTCCTCCCCCTCTCAGAACTGTGCCTCCTGCTTGGGCTTACCGTGCGGTTAGAGCCCAAAGACCTCGAGTTCATCGAAAGTCTGTGTGCTTCCCCTCGGCATCCACCGCTCCCTTGCTCTAGAAGATGGCTTGGCCACTGATGGAGGTGCCCTGGGTCCAAGACAGGAGAGGTCAGGGTCAAACAAGGTCAAGCCCAGACCTTCTCCAGGGTGGCCCCAGCTCAGGGAGAAGCCGGAGAAGGATGGCAGCTCCTGAGGCCCTGGCTGTCCTTGGGGATGGGAGGGGCCCTTGACCTGTGCATCTCACTCCCATACAGTCAGGGCCTTCTCAGCCCGCTCTGTGCTCAGAAGCCCAGCGTCCCCACTGGCTGGGCTGGGAGTGCATCTGTAGGTCCAGCCTCGGGACTGCAGGCACCCAAGGAGGTGACCCCAGAAGAGGCAGCAGAATTCCCAGCATCAGCCTGGTGTCAGCCCTGCTCCTGTACGTTGTTGGCTCCCCACCTCTTGCCTGCCACAGCAGGGCACACCAAAGGCTCTCTATCTTTACTAAGTCATCTCCTGTGAACTGCTGATGCTACCCAGCTACACAGTTCCTGATACTGGGCTGTGACACCAGGGGCCACAGCCTACACAGCTTTAGCCTGTCTTGGAATCTCTAAGTACATACACTCTCATAGAACCTCTCAGGCTGTTGGAACCCTGGGACAGGGGCTGGGGGCAGTCCCCTGGTCCCGCACAGGACTCTGCTGGTGGACAGTCTCAGCTTCCAGTTCCTGTCCTGCAGTGATGTGACAGAAATCCCACCATAACACAGAGCAGCTGCCGCATGGCAGTAATGTGAGCTGAACCAAGTTCTTTACTGCTGATGCAAAGCTGGCTCTCCTCCGCCGCTTACTCTCTGCCCTTCTTTCATGTATTGAGCAAGTATTAATTGCTGGCCTATTCGCTGCCAGACACTGGGACATAGCCATCTCCTGCACCTCTGAGCCGAGAGGGCCAGAGAGACAGCAAATAGACAAGGAGTTTCAACAGACAGGGAAGCAGCACCAACTCTGCAGGATGGAATGACGTGGGGTGCCCCAGGGTCACCTGATCTTACGAATGAGGAGGCAACTGGAGGGTGGGGAGTGGCTCTCCCAGGACAGTGATCCTGCCCCTCCCAGGAATGGTTGCCTTCCCCACGAGGGGTTGTCTTGTCCCTTCACCAGCCTGGTTCTCCCAACCTCTGCATGGACGACCCAGAACTCAACATCAGTGTGTTCTACTCAGTATGGGGTAGGGGGACAGAGCCTCCCAGATTCAGGGGCTCACCTTTACAGATCTGCCTCCTGTTGTCTGTCACAAACCAAGCACCAGGAGAAACCCAAAGGGGGCTTTGGAATCAAGTGCCCTCCTGATGGTGTGAACAAGAGGCTCTGGGAGTACCCGGGGCCGTGGGGCTTCCAGAAAGACAGCTTCTAGGGGAGGCCCTTGAGAAGACAGGCCAGCTGTTACGTCCCTGCGTGTCAGAGCAGAAAGGGGTCCCAGGCATCATCTGGTTGAGCTGTTGCTCTTTGCAGGCGGGGTGGATGTTTTGTGGGTGGCAGCCATCAGGGGCAGAGGAGAGGAGAGGAGGCGGCCCCAGCATCGGTGGGCAGCTTGGCTTCCAGACACTGATGACCTTTCCCTGCTCCTTTCTCTGCCACCACAGCCTAACTATGGAAACCAGCAATACGGACCAAACAGCCAGTTCCCCACCCAGCCAGGCCAGTACCCTACCCCCAACCCCCCGCGGCCGCTCACGTCTCCCAACTACCCCGGGCAGCGGATGCCCAGCCAGCCGAGCACTGGGCAGTACCCGCCCCCCACGGTCAACATGGGGCAGTATTATAAGGTGAGTCCCACTGCCCTACGGGCCCCTTCCCTCCTCACCAGCTCAGCTCCCTTCCCCCACCTGCGTCATCCTGGCCCCGGGCACCCCCTGAGGTCACCAGGGGGCAGGCGGAGATTTCTGGATGTGACCTCGTATGCTCCGAGCTATGCCTGTGGTGACCAAAATGACAGACTGGCTTTTCTTGGTTCCTGTTCTCACGGGGCTCAGACGATGGTTTTCCTTCTCCTTTTACTATTTATAGTGCATGTAAGATAATAACAATGAAGGAAATATATTTTTTTTTAAGAAAAAGCACCCGCTCAAATATATTTACATTCGATTATTCTATGCACATGGGCACCAACAATGTTATATGGTTCTTATTACGGTTGTGATTTTGAACCTGTTTCTCTCACTTGACACAGTGTGTTACTTATTGCTATAGTCCCAGTGGTTGTCACTTTTAATGGCTACCTAACATTCTACTGAGAACCATACGGCATTTTATCCTTTCTGTTGGACGTGTGGGGTTTTTTCTGCGGTTTCACTTTTGAAATAGTACTATAATATTTTCATGCACGTAACTCTTTCCTTCTTTGGGATTACTGTAAAGTACATTCTCAGGAGCGAGGAAGACTCTGGAAATAATTTACACCTATTTGCTCATGAATCATGCCAACTTACATGACCACCCACCACTTGGCTTACGCGGGCTTACTATTTTTACCCCAACTTCAGCACGTTAGGTGTTGCTATTTCTAGAAACTCGCTAAATTGGTAGCGATGGGTAGAGAGAGGCAAAACATTGACCACGGCAGTGAGCTGCTCTGCCCCCACCCGGCCCCCCACCCCAGCACTGGGTGGGCCTCTTCACCATCCGCTGTCCTTCTGGAAGATTTTCATTTCAGGAGGGAGAGAGGGTTTCTGGTAGATTTTCTGCCTTCCATTCATGGCTTTGTTTATCTTGCTTTACCAGCCAGAGCAGTTTAATGGACAAAATAACACCTTCTCTGGAAGCAGCTACAGCAACTACAGCCAAGGGAACGTCAATAGGGTATGTTTCAGTCTCCATCTCGGGAATTATAACCCATATGCACTGTTAGAGGGGGCCTCACTGTTTCTGCCCCAGTCTTTCTGGACATTAGTAGGCCCATCTGCTCCAAGCCACAGAGATGCTTGGAGAATCCACAGTTCAGATGGGTGGGATGGGAATGAGTGTGGACCTGACCAGCCCTGGAAAAAAGTGATGTGGGGACTAAGAGACTAAGGGAAGGGGCTCCTGGAGATGCTTCGTGCCTGACTCCATCCAGGGACCCCAGTGTGGTGGGAGGGGGATGAAGGACGTGGCCTACAAAAATGCTGTGGGCAGCAGGAGACCTGGAACTGTTTCTAGCTTTCTTCTTCTCCCCAGACTATATTAGGCAAGTCCTCCATCGCCCTGAGCCTGTGTCCTCGCTGGTCAAATGGGCTGGGGACCCTACAGTCTTTCAATGTCGTGACCCAAGTGAAGGGTGGTGATGCCCTTCCCAGACCCACCTGTCTTCCTATGGGAGCAGAGGCCTGAGTGCGCCCAGAGTGGAGGAAGGGGTTTCCCTGCGGGGCGGGGGGGTGTCTCTCCCCTTGGGGGAGCAAGGGCCGCAGCCCTGGGATGCTAGGGTGGGCGGGGTCTGTGTCCAGAGGCACAGCCCCTCCTTCCTTATTTCTTAAACCCGTAACCTATCTATGGTCTCTCTTTCCTTCCAGCCTCCCAGGCCAGTTCCTGTGGCAAACTACCCCCACTCACCTGTTCCAGGGAACCCCACGCCCCCCATGACCCCCGGAAGCAGCATCCCCCCATACCTGTCGCCCAGCCAAGACGTTAAGCCACCCTTCCCGCCTGACATAAAGCCAAATATGAGCGCTCTGCCGCCGCCCCCAGGTGAGCGCCCGCCCTCTCCTTCACGTCCTCCCTTCCTCTGTCCAGACACCTCCATATGCCCCGACTCCCCTTCCCTCAGAGTACACCAGGAGTCAGGGGACTTGGAAGTCTGGCTGCTGGCCTGTGTGGGCTGGGCGTGTGAAGAGTGGAGGGTGTGAGAGCAGACCTCCTTCCCCCCTGCCTGAGCAGTGGGAGGCTGGGAGGCAAAGTGGCTCTCAGCTGTGCAAAAGGACTGGGAGAAGTCTTCAGGGCTTCCAGGGCAGACCGCAGGTGGGACAAGAACAGGATACGTGGGACTTGGGATGCAGGGATGCTCAGGATGGGGTCCAGTGAACCAGAAGATGCCAGGAGCTGTCTGGTGTGCCCGGCTGCTGTGGCCCTGTTCACACACACACGCGGGACATGCAGCCGAGGGCGCGTGTCAGGTGCCACGGCGGCCAGGGCGATGCGGCTCACCGGCTCCTCCCCTGTGCAGCCAACCACAATGACGAGCTGCGGCTCACGTTCCCCGTGCGGGACGGCGTGGTGCTGGAGCCCTTCCGCCTGGAGCACAACCTGGCCGTCAGCAACCACGTCTTTCACCTGCGGCCCACGGTCCACCAGACGCTGATGTGGAGGTGAGTGTAAGCGTGCGGCACAGCCCACGCCAGGGGGAGGCGGCCTCGCCTGGGAGAGGTGGTAGCAGCATCTGTTGGACACCGTCACCCGTTCAGCATCGCTGACTGGGCCCTGCTGCGTGCAAGGCCTTGGGGTTGTCACAGGAAACCTGCAGGTGCCTGGAGGCAGACAGAGCTGCCCTGGCCTCGGGGCCCGAGCGTGGGGGTCAGCTGTCACTCAGCCCGGCCCTCAGCAAGTGCTCAAGGACAAGTTCCCAGTGGAAACGGTGGCTAGCTGAGACCTAAAGGCTGAGAAGCAGGATATTCCAGCAGGGACTCTAAGCTGGCCCCTGACCGTGGCTCATGGGGCCAGAGCCAGGAATATAGACAGGTGCCGGAGCAGGGCTGGGTCCTTCCTGAACCAGGCGAGCAGCTGGCCACTGGACGGGGCTGCTGCTCAAACATCCAGCACTGGAGCGTCAGGTCTAGAGGCCCCCTGCTAGCCCAGGCTCTGTGTTCTGAGCCTCCTACACCTGACCTCCTTTGATCTTATGAGCGGGCATTGCTTGCCCCATTGACAGTGAGGAAACTGAGGCCAGGGAAGTGGTTAGCTTGGGTGAGTCCGCACAGGGAGCAAGAAGCAGAACTGGGAGTTGGGCTCAGACCTCTTAGACACCAGAACCCATTGGTGTCTCCACCCTTGGTCCCTTCTCTGCCAGGACTCAGCTGCCCGCTGAGCACCTTGAGGGCATGAGATGTGTCTGAGCTGAGCGGCTGCCTGTACACACACACCTGTGTACACACAGCTGTGCACACGCAGCTGGCCCATTGCCTTGATCAGGCTGATCGGGCTGCAGAGCAGGCCTGAGACAGCCAGGGTGAGCATAAGGGCGCGGGAGCACACTCAGGCAGGAGAGACGCCCGTGCAGGGGCCTTGCTCACCCACCCCTCCTTACCCGTGCATACCCTCACCCGAGACCTCCTGTGCCCTGGCTACTGCCCCTGCTCACCTTTCACGCATGTGTGGTCCCTGCTGGGTTTGTGGGGATTCTTTCAGGGCTGTGTCCTTGGGGCCCACCATAGAGGGGAATGCGGGGACTGAACCAGACACGGCCCTGGCCTGGGATGCTTCTTCCACAGGAGTCTAGGACATAATCAGTCTTCCAGCTGGTCTTGTTGAGTTAGTGTCCTTTCTGTCTCTGTCCTTACGTGCAGGGGGCTGGGAGACAGTGGCCAGAGCCGTGGGGCTATGGTTAAACAGTGTGTGGGAGTCCTGGGGGAACTGGGGTTGTTGGAATGGGTTTTGATGGGGTTGGGGGGCCTGGGCAGTGGGAATGTCCAGGGTGAGAGAGAAGAGAGGAGGCGGTCAGAGGAGACTTTATGGCTGAAGACAGAGTCCTGGGCGACTTGACGGGGGCTGTGATGAGGCCGAGGTGTGTGGCCCCGCCAGGCATCCTGGAAGCCCCGGGCAGCCCCCTAGCAGAGCCGCCCTGAGCCTCAGCCCCACCCCCAGGTCTGACCTGGAGCTGCAGTTCAAGTGCTACCACCATGAGGACCGGCAGATGAACACCAACTGGCCGGCCTCAGTGCAGGTCAGCGTGAACGCCACGCCCCTCACCATCGAGCGCGGGGACAACAAGACATCCCACAAGCCGCTGCACCTCAAGCACGTGTGCCAGCCAGGCCGCAACACCATCCAGATCACCGTTACCGCCTGCTGCTGCGTGAGTGTGCCGGGGGTGGGGGGTGGGGGACCCTCAGCGCCCCGTGGGGTCAGCCATGGCCTGGGGCCCCCCTCCCCACAGCTCCCGGAGTCATCTTTTAGAAGTACCCCAGAAATGTGCCATTGTCCTTCCCCCCACCCCCCCGGGACTGTGGGATGAAATTCAGGCCATCATGCTCTGGCCTTCTCCCCTCTTGCACTACAGCCTTGCACCACTTCCTCCCGGAGCTCTTGGACACCACCTGCCCCCATGCCCACCACCTTCTTCCACTGGGGAAGTTCTGTGTCTCCCTCAAAGCTAGGCTGCATTCATGCCTCATTTGCAAGAAATTTTTATATTCTAATCATCTTTTTCCCTCAGACCCAACTCCACCAAGTCTGGAGTTAACACCCTCCCTTGATCACCCAGCAGTGCTAGCTCAGAACTCTGTGTGTGTGTGTGTGTGTGTGTGTGTGTGTGTGTGTGTGTGTGTGTGTGTGTGTGTGTGTGTGTGTGTGTGTGTGTGTGTGTGTGTGTGTGTGTGTGTGTGTGTGTGTGTGTGTGTGTGTGTGTGTGTGTGTGTGTCTCCTGACCTGTGACTCACTGATCTGGGACCACGTCTGAGCCATGCTTCTCTCCCCCAGGATCAGGGTCTGGTACTCAGGGCTTGCTTGGGAATTGCAGTTTACCTGCCCGTGCCTGCTGGCCTCCCCTGGAGGAGAAAGAGCTCTGATCCAGCCCTCATGAGGGTTGGGGCTTCAAGACCACCCAGAGATAGGGGTCACAGGACTAGGGATGCTGTCAGAGTGAGGAGCTTGTGGGGGCTTGTTGGAGTGGACAGTCCTGGAAGGCTTCCTGGAGGAGTGAAGACAACATCCTCTGGTGGGAAGGTTGGAGTAGGCATGATGGGGAACAGCAGGGTGCAAGGGTAGGAAGTGTTTGGCTCCAATCCTGATGCCTTGTGTCCTGTGACTTCCTTTGGTGGGGGCGGGGGGTGGGTGTTGCTATTTGAGCATCAGAGTCAGCTTTGGTGGAGACCCACTGTCCCTGGGGAGTGACCCCTCTCTAGGTCCCCAGATCACAGGTCCCAAGACACATCCTGGTCCTTTAGGGCTCTCCCAGGTCCCAGGGACCCTCTCCTAGCAGGGCATCACTGTGGATGTGGGGCCCTTTGCTGTGTTTAGCCTCTGGCACACAGTGAGTGGGCATGGGAGCCACATGGCAGGGTCCGAGTCTCTGCTTTTTCTTGGCAGTCCCACCTCTTTGTGCTGCAGCTGGTCCACCGGCCCTCTGTGCGCTCCGTGCTGCAAGGCCTGCTCAAGAAACGACTCCTGCCTGCGGAGCACTGTATCACGAAAAGTGAGTGGGGGCTCAGGGCTGGAACCAGACCCCAGTCTCTCCGCATGCACTGTCCCTCAAGCCTGACACCACTGGGCCCTGAGGGTCCCCTGGCACCAGCCCCTCCCCCTTCCCCTCCAGTGCCCCTCCTCGGGCTGTGGGGACAATCAGATGAGTACATGGTGCTGTTATCACAGGAGATGAGGCAGATTAAACCAAGATACCGTGGTGTAGGTAGTCGGGACAGGCTCCCTGGAGGTGATCACCTGGAAGGATGGGAGGAACTGGAGAAGAGGGTTCTTCATTGTGGGGGAAGCACAGAGGTCAGTTGCAGACTGGACTCCTTACCTCAACAGCCCAGGCCTAACTTGAGAGGGAGGGACTTGGCTCCGAGTCCCAGGTGCAGACACTTGGGGTCGGGGGCACCATGCAGGCAGTGGGAAGTATGTTCCTACACCCTCTTCAAATGTGCTTCTTCGTATGCTGAGCCCTAGAATCCTGCCAGGCCATTTCCACACTCGGAGAACTAAGTGCAGAAGTGCCTGTGGGGCTCTCCCACTGACCCAGAAAATCAGTGAAGTGCCAGACTGTTTTTGCAGGTTTTGCAGAAAGTCCTGCCTTCCTACTGAAGACACAGGGCATAAACTGCAGAGACTGGGGGGCTGACGACATGGCACCTCCAGGGACACTTCACACTTTTCACCCGAAGAGTGTCATTCCAGAGTATTGGGCATCCCCGGGCCCCCAGCGTGCCGATCTCACTTTCACCCAGGCCAAAGTGCCCTGCACCAATTTTTGAGACCTCCCAGTGTTAGGGAGAACCAGGGTGTGCATCAGCCACTTGAGGGAGTGGGGGAAGTACAGGACAGCCTTGCCCTTCTTATCCACTTCTGCCTCCACCCTACAGTCAAGCGGAATTTCAGCAGTGTGGCGGCCTCATCAGGCAACACGACCCTCAATGGGGAGGATGGCGTGGAGCAGACAGCCATCAAGGTGTCTCTGAAGTGCCCCATCACGTTCCGGCGCATCCAGCTGCCTGCTCGAGGCCATGATTGCAAGCATGTCCAGGTGAGCGGTCCTGGGAGGAGCCTCCTGCAACCTGGCTGGGATGGTGATGGGGCGGGCGCAGGCAGCAGGGCTGTCTCCAACCCTGGAAGGATGCCATGGCCATTAGCAGCTGATCTCACTCACTCATTCCTGACATCATTTATCCTTCAAGCAACTTCTCTGTGTACTCAGAGCTAGGTCCATCTGGTTTGTGAATCGTCAACGAGCTGTTGAAGTGTCAGGACTTAACTTCTCTGGATTTCAGGAAGTCTCATGAGGTTTTCGGAAAAGGCAATGGCACCCCACTCCAGTACTCTTGCCTGGAAAATCCCATGGACGGAGGAGCCTAGAAGGCTGCAGTCCATGGGGTCGCTGAAGGTCAGACAGGACTGAGCGACTTCACTTTGAGTTTTCACTTTCATGCATTGGAGAAGGAAATGGCAACCCACTCCAGTGTTCTTGCCTGGAGAATCCCAGGAACTGGGGAGCCTAGTGGGCTGCCGTCTATGGGGTCACACAGAGTCAGACACGACTGAAGTGACTTAGCAGCAGCAGCAGCAGGAGGTTCTATTGAGCAGTTAGGATGGATGTAAACCTCACTGGTGGGACCTGCTTCTTCCCTATGCACCAAGAGATGTGAACAGTACAGAAGATGAAGTAGTAACAAGGTTAGAAATAAGAGGATGGAGCCGCCACCCCCAAAATGAAAGTGCTGGGGACTTGGAATTCAGGCTTCATTGGTTATGCACCATCATAGCAATTCATTCTTCCCCTCTAAGCCTCAGTACCTCCTCTGGGCCATGGGGACAGTTTCCTTGTCCAACTTACAGAACTCTTTGGATATGACAGATAATGACAATCGTCATGATGTCTATAAATGGGAGAGGTAGCCACTCACTTCTTTTTGTTTCCTCTCTCAGAAGGAGCGAGAAAGAATTAAAGAGACCTCTTCTGGAGCCCCAGAGGGCTCCAGAACTGGATTTAGACAGTCCCAGCCCTGGCAGATGTCATAAGCCAGCTGGAAATACTGCCCTTTTGGCCACCATGGCTGATGTGAGCCTGAGAGCAGGGGCATCTCTGCCCGGCTCGTCTTGAGGCCTTGCCCTGAGCACGTGCTCAGGAAGTGGCCGTGGGTTGAGTGCCTGGTCACAGTTTGGGTGGCTAAACACAGGCAGCCCTAGAGGGTGAGACGCATTGGGTGGGAGCTACCCTGGGGCCAGACCAGCCACACCCTCAGCCCTCACCCTCTCACAACAGGCCCCAAGGGCTTCATAGTGGGTCAGGAGCCCCCCTCCATCAAAAGTTCTTTCCTTGGGAAAACGGGGGGAGGGGACGTCTGGTTGTCTAATTTGTTTCATACATGCTGATGAACCAGATGGGGTGTGTCCTCCCTGCGTGGGCTCGGCCAGTGAGAGGGGCAGGATTGGTGAGGGGCGGCTGCAGGGGAAAGCTGCTCGGAGGCCATGGGTCATCTGGTGCACAGGGCTGGTATGAGGAGGGCCGGGCACAGCGTTGCAGGGACTTGGTGTGGCCCATAGGCTGTATGCACAGCAGAAAATAGGCAAGATTATCACTCCACCCAGCCCCCCAGCCCTGGGTCTCTCCATCACCTGTCTCCCTCCCTGGTGGGACATGTTCATGAGGGTCCCAGAGGCAGTTCGGGTTGCATGTAAGTGGTTTCTGAGGGCCCTGGGCTCATCTGTCTTTGTCTCTCGGCCTCTGCAGTGCTTTGATTTGGAGTCATACCTGCAGCTGAACTGCGAGAGAGGGACCTGGAGGTGTCCTGTGTGCAAGTAAGTGACACCTGCCTCAGCATAAGCACAGTCACCTGGCTGTGGGAGGAGTTCTGGGCCTGTTCTATGGGATCCAGCCGCCTCCCACCTGCCCTAAATGCATAGCAGAGGGGCTCAGATTACAGGGGCAGTGCATAGTCCCCTTGTACCAAGCTGTTGCAAAGCTGCCCTCTCCTGTTGGTGCCCCAGTAGTAACCAGAGGCAGGCGCCGAGTCTCTTGGACACAGTGGGGAGGAGCGGGCTGTGTCTCCACGCCTTAGGATTCAGGAGCCAAGCCCAAGCCCTGCCTCTCTTCTTTTCCAGTAAAACCGCTCTGCTGGAGGGCCTGGAAGTGGATCAGTACATGTGGGGCATCCTGAATGCCATCCAACAGTAAGTAGGCCTCTCCACGTGGGGAAGGGGTGGGGGGGGCAGCAAGAATGCGGGCCCTGATGGTATGAGGTGAGCATACATGGTTGCCCCTGATAATTTATCCCCCACTGGGCCGGCAGACCATTTTCCCACATTCCTCACCTCTCTGCAAATTTAAGGACTTGTTTACCTGGGGGCAAATGAACTTTCCAGAAAGGACTACGCTCAGTCAGAGCAGGAAGCTGACAATGCCTGCAGTGGTGGCCATGCCGGGAGTACAGGCTTTGGGGCCAGCTGCACAGCCACTTGCTTTTCCTAGCCTCAGTCTCCCCTTCTCTCCAACGATGTAAAAGTCTCCCATACCTCTGTTGTAGGCAGAGTGTGATGGGAATGGGGGCAGAGGGAGCCTGGATGAGAGCATCACAAAGTCTGTTCAAGCTGGAGGCTCTTGTGTCTACAACCTGGTACCCAGGACCCCAGCTCTGCCCCTTTGTTCCCCCAGCTCCGAGTTTGAAGAGGTCACCATCGACCCCACGTGCAGCTGGCGGCCAGTGCCCATCAAGTCGGACCTACACATTAAAGATGACCCTGATGGCATCCCCTCCAAGAGGTTCAAGACCATGAGTCCCAGCCAGATGATCATGCCCAATGTCATGGAGATGATCGCCGCCCTGGGCCCTGGCCCATCCCCCTATCCACTCCCGCCTCCGCCTGGGAGCACCAATTCCAACGACTACAGCAGCCAAGGTGGGTGACGGCCGACGAGGAGGGAGGGAGAAGCCACGGCAGGGGCCCAGGATTTCTGGGGTGATGGTGGCAGGTGCAGGGAAGCTGTAGTGTGAAGAGGCAGAGGTAACTTGCCCCCAGAAACACCGCACCGCTGGCCTTGGGTGCAGTGCCATCCTTCCCTCTCCGTCCCACTGCTTGGTTCCGTCCAGCCCTGCGGGTTGGTACCCAGTTGGGAAGGCATGCGTGAGATGCTGCCCCATGAGCCAGCCTCCTGCCCCTCGCACCCCACCCTGCTCAGCCTCCTCTCCTGACTCCTGGAGCTCCCGGGCCGGCAGCTGCCGATCTCAGGGGCTTCCGAGCTCCTTTGCTTGAGACGCTGCCACCACCTGCCCCTTGAGTTCTGGCCCTTCCCCAGGCCCCCTGTGTTCCTTCCGATGGTCTGCATATTGGCCCTGTCCCTGTGACTCTGCCACCCTCTGAGAGACAAGAGTCCAGGAGCCTGGAGCACCAGCCTTCAGCCTCCGAGGTCACCGTCACTGTCCCTCACTGTCTCTGCCACCCAGACCCAGCTGCACTGCACTGCCCTCGGTTCCCAGAGAGCACCCTCCCTGCCCCCCAGAAGGCTGGGGATGGCAGCACCCCACGGAATCCCTGCCCTCAGGTCCCCGGGGCTCCAGGGTGATCAGATTCCCAGAGAGGTTAGCCTACCTAGCCAGAGTCCCGCAGCGTACTGAGGGGCCCAGCTTTCCAGCGTGCTGATCCTCTGAGCTCTCGCCACCAGCACACGGTGAAGGGAGCAGCGGCTTGGGGGCCAGATAGCTGACTTCTCAGGGTGGACTCTCAAATCTAACACGGCTTCCTTTTTTACTGGGCAGATTCTGGCCACCTGCTCTGGGCCTGGGTCATACCAGTGATGAAGGGAAGGCATGTGGTGGCTGCAGGGGAGCAGGTCTGGGGGCTAGCTCAGCAGATCCTGTAGAGAGTTCAGACTTGGGCCTCATTCTAGGACCCTCTGCCAACAGGAGTCCCACCCACCCCGTCCCCCTACGCTGGCCCTGCTTGTAGCTGTAAACCAGCAGACACCTGGGGGTGTGAAGGACCACAGGAGAAGGCCACCCTGGGCCCCACCATACAGCCTGGAGGTCTGAGCTGCCAGAGCCGACCCTAGCCCTTCAGGGGTTAGGCCTGGGTTCTTCGTTTCCACACTCTGATTCCCTGGGCAGGGGGTGGGGGGGCATTTTCCCTCTGGATGACACCCCTCCCCATCTGGTTCCATCTCCAGGAAACAACTACCAAGGCCATGGCAACTTTGACTTCCCCCACGGGAACCCCGGCGGGACGTCCATGAACGACTTCATGCATGGGCCCCCCCAGCTCTCCCACCCCCCGGACATGCCCAACAACATGGCCACCCTCGAGAAGCCCCTCAGTCACCCCATGCAGGAGACTGTGAGTACCTGTTCCTTGCCCTTGACCCTCCACCTCCCCAGTGCCCCCAGCCCCAATGTGGGGCTGTTTGGGACAGAGGGCTCCCCTGGACCTTTCTGATGTTTGCCTGGTTCCCTCCCAGGCAAAGGAGAGGGTGGAGAGTTGAGTCTGGGGACTCAGGAGGGAGTGGGGGGCCTAACTGAGGCTGGGTCATGGCTCAACAGCATCCCTGGATTTGGCTGTTTCACCCAGGACATCAGGTTCTCAGATGGGGGAAACTTCAGGCTCTACCTGCACATACATACTGCATATACATGCACACGTGCGGATGCCTGCACACACCCCGCACGCAGGCCCACACACTGCCGTACACATGGCACACATTCTTACACATGCACACGCACACACACAGACATGCCGTCCCCTCTTACACACACTTACACTGACTTATCAAAGCTCCATCCAGCCATCTAGAATTTTGTCCCAAACCCAATCACTTTACTCCCTGAGAGTCTGATTACCTCCTTCTTCAAAAAGAAAAGTGAGGACATCTACTTATCCCAAGAGGATTCACTTCTCATCCTGTTTCACATATTAACACACACTCTATCGCTGAGAAAGCTCCTTTGGGTGAGGTGCCCTGTGCTGTCCCTTCTCTTCCTGTGGCCCCAACAGCAGTGGTGGGAGGTCTGACCACCCCCCAGGTCCTCATCTAGGCGGCGATAGATGATCCCACTTGGTCTAGTGGGCATTCTCTGAGCCTGACCTCCCAGCTGTGCCTTGTATCAGTTGCAAGCAAGACAGACGCAGGCCCCATGCTCGTGGAGCAGAAGTTCTGGTGGTGCCTGGATGGAGGAAACACAGTTGGTGTTTTGGGAGAGCCGAGGCCCAGGCGCTGAAGACTGAGGCCTCCGTTATTCTTTGTGTCTCTCATCTTAGCTAAGGGGCAGTCACGGAGGGCCTGTCAGTAGGTCCTGGGTCACAGTTGCCAGAGGGAAGGGGCCAGGGGGTCTCGTCAGCGCCCAGCGGTGGGTTTGGGCCTGTACCCAAAGGCACCTCTCCAGGCTCTCCATGCTCCACGGTGTGGCCTCGAAGGAAGGGGCTTCTGGATTATACTGTGTTCCCCACACTTGACATGGAATTGGCTCTGCCACTGGGCCAGGAGATTGTCCTGTACACCGAGCCACTAATTCTCAGCCAGACCGACTATTAACCAGGACTCTGAGTAAGGGGCGCTGTAGCAGCTTGCCCACAGGAACCCAGAATGCCACATCAGAAACAGCTGCTTTCACAGGCCTTTGGCCATGTTTTTGTAAGTTACTTTTTGCCCTGTGGGGCTTATGATTTCTGGGAGCCTTTCTCCTGGCCCCCTTCCCTAGCCCTGCTCCCCAGGATCTCAGCATTCCATGCCCAGGAGTCACCCAGATCACCCCCTGACCCCATATTCACATGGCACCTTCTGAGTCCTCACAATTCCCAACACTCAAACATGGCAACGGGGGCAGTGTTTCCTTCCTCTGTCCAACAAGACTCTCTCCTACCTTGTCAGTTCTGCTGCCTGGGGTCTTTGCAGAGGGACCTAAGCCTGTGAGTTGACTCCACAGCCCCCCAGGATGCTTCTCAAATATGCACCATCGTTGCCCGTTTCTGGGCTTGTGTTAGATGGTGACTAGACCCAGAAGTACAGATGCACAAGGTGATGGGGTGCGATCACAAGGCGACCAACCCCCCACACCTGCCCAAGCAGAGCAGCCTCGCCCGGCTGAGCGCGAGGCCAGAAGGATTCACAGTGCACAGTGGGAGGGCCCCAAGCAGGCGCTCGTTCACCCAAGGGCTCTCCTGTGCCAAGTGGGAGGTTGATGGGTGTGTCGGCAGCACCAGAGAGCACCCGCCCCTCCAGGCTCCGAGATAATTCCAGCAAGATGTCAGGGCCAAACAGGGCAGCTGTGTCAGCAGATCCAGGGGACTGTCTGTCTAGGGCTGGGCTGCTCCAGGTGTGTGGAGCCCCCTCCTGCCCCCCGCTTCCCAGAGCAGTCACTGTGGAGCACCGCAGGCGTGGGGAGGAGTCACAGGCTGGCCTCACACTGACAGCCGTGGTGGCCATCCCTCCAGCCCCTCCTGGTCCTTCTTCGTCTGCATCCCACACATGTTCCCCCAGGGTCACCAGCCTTAAGGTCATGTGGACATCGCCTGTTCTCAGGGCTCCGGGCTGTAGGGGCAGTGCTTGCAGGGGGCCACCCGAACTGTGGGCAGAGGCCGGCCCACAGCAAGGCCCGGAAAACAACTTTTAGGAGAAACAGGAAGAGGAACCGGGTTCTCTGGAGATCGGGACGGTGTGGCTGCTGTTTGCAAACCCACGAAGGAAGTGTCAATATTTCTGTGTGGCCCAGAAGACGGGGTGGGGAGGAGGGTAATGAAAGACCACAGAGACAAGTGGCCACCTGGCTGCCCATTCCAAGTGAGCAAGCAGCCTGGCCCAGCAGGGAGCTCCCTGCACTAGCAGAGTGTGACGGGCGTTGGGGCCGTCGCTTGGGGAATGCCGGAGACGGGGCCAGGACCTGGACTCAGCCTTTCACTCTGAGATCTGAGCTCTGCAGGCAGGACTGCTTGAGGCAGCAAACAGACCAACAGGGGAAGTGTAACTCTCACTCACTCACGCCTGTGTCCCTGCCCGCCCACAGCCCCTGTGCACGTGGGGCGGGGGGTGGGTCCTTAGGTTGTCTATGAGAGAAGCATGTTGTGGATGCCCCGGTGGGCGGCCAGCAGGCAGGATTCGGAAGCCCCGGGTCTGCTCGTTTTCCATGGGCTCAATTACACCCTACCTGGGGCAGCAGGCAGAGCTCGCACCGGAGCCTGTGCACCCAGCATCACCCCCAGCCCAGGGCCCACGTCGGGGCGCAGACCCCCACCCCGAGCTGCACGCCTGCCCCATGCTGTCGTCCATGTCTGCTCTTCGCCAGCCCAGCGCGGGCCTGCAGCACGCCGCCAGCAGCACTCCTGCCCACCTCCCTGCCCCCTGGACACGTGCCCATTTCGCTTCTCCATCCTGCCCTTGCTGTTGTTCATTGTGCTGGTGTCCGGGCCAGGGAGGCAGAGGGGCTCCCAGGGGCCTGCCTGGACCCCGAGGTCTCAGTGTCTCCGCTCATCTCAGAGCCCTTGGCCGCCTCCCTCCCGGCCCCACGTGGCCTCAGCCTCCCTGACAGGCGGTTTCGGGGGGAGGATTTTTGTTTGTTTGTTTCTCTGCAGAGGGAAAAAAAAAAAAAGAGCATTCAGCTTTGTAGAGGGGTGGCTTTGTTTTGGGGGTTTGTTGTTTTCCTGGTTTGGTTTGGTTTTCATTTCTCCAGGCGTCTCGTCGCTGTACCTTGTCACCTCACCTCTCTTTTTCCTGCTCTCTCCTCCTCCACAGATGCCACACGCTGGCAGTTCTGACCAGCCCCATCCCTCCATACAACAAGGTTTGCACGTCCCACACCCCAGCAGCCAGTCAGGGCCTCCATTACATCACAGTGGGGCTCCTCCTCCTCCTTCCCAGCCTCCCCGGCAACCGCCACAGGCCGCTCCCGGCAACCATCCACACAGCGACCTGACCTTTAACCCCTCCTCAGCCTTAGAGGGTCAGGCCGGAGCGCAGGGAGCATCTGACATGCCGGAGCCTTCGCTGGATGTAAGTTGGGGTCACCACATGCCTTGGCCTGGGGCTAGGCCTGGCGCCGGGACCTGTCCGAGAGCAGGGGCGGGTGTTGAGGGCCCGAGGCCCGGGGTGGAGGAGGCCTAGCTGTGAGGAGGGGTGGGCGGCCGGAGGGTGGGCCCCGCCAACCTGCCTCCCCTGGCTCCAGGACCAGGGAACCCCACAGCGGGCCAGCCCCCTCCCCCTCGCTGCTGGCCCCGCCCCCGTCCCCTTGGCCACAGTCCCGCAGGCCAGCCCTGCCCCGCCTCGCCCAGGCCCCTGTAGAGTCCCTCTGGGCTGGTCCTGGAGGCAGCCCGAGAGGGTCCCCACCCGTCCCCCCCTTCCCCTTCCCCCACATCGGCTTGCCATCTCCGCGTCTGCCACACTTTCTGGCCCCGCGGCACGGGCGGGGCTGGAGGGACAGGGTCTGTCCGTCTGCCGCTGGTGTATGTCTGTCTGCAGTTTCTAGTCTGTGTGTCGCCCATGCCCTGTGCTTCTGCTCGCTCCATCGCTCACTGTGAGAGGCCCCGGGTCACACTGCGGGTGGTGGTGACTGAGGTGGGAGTGGGAAGCTGAGATTTAGGGATCACCACCCTCTCACCCCCCCACGTTGAGAACTGAATGATCTGGAAGGTGGGGCAGGGGGACACTGGGTGATGGGTGCTGGGTAGCTGGGCAGGGCTGCAGGGAGAGGGACACAGCACTTGCCCCTCCCATCCCTCATCCCTAGACTCTAGAATCACAGACAGGAGGCCCGCCCTCTCCTCCATCACTCCTTTCCCTCAGGCCCCAGCCCCAGCAGGAGTCACCCTTGATCTCTGTAGTGGATGGGGCTCACTCGGCTTTTTGGCCGAGTTCTTGAGTTCTTGTCTTGAGATCTTGAGTTCTTGTCTGACTCTCCTCCCCAGACCAGGCCAGGGAAGGTGCTTGTAGATTGATGAGGGTTCCCCTGTGAAATCAGAAGGTTCCAAGGACCTCGCAGAAGAGGGTAGGGTTGGTCTGCCAGCCAGCCACGGGCTCAGCAAGGAGCCAGGAGTTCTTGGGTGAGGTGTGGGGTGGTGGGATCCAAAGAGATCACCCAGCCTTACGTGCAAAGCCACTTGGTTTTCCTGGGAGGCCAAGTGACCCCCAGTTGCTGTGGCAAGTATGAGGATTACTCTGTTCATTGAGGAGCCTCCCAGCTGGTGGACTGAGGGCCCCACCGTCCAGACTTGAAGTGAGCACGGTGTGCCCCAGACCAGCATGGTGGCCTGGGTGCATCTGGGGACCACGAGCACTGAGTTTCCCCTGTTTGGGCCAGGACCCCAGGAGGCAGGTCGAGGGCAAGTGAACAGGCCGGGGGGTGCCCTGCCTTCCTCGCCTTGGGCTGGCCCAGCCCTCGGCCGACACCTCAACTGGGCTTCTGTACTTCTCTTCCAGCTCCTTCCAGAACTCACAAACCCTGACGAGCTCCTCTCATATCTGGATCCCCCTGACCTGCCGAGCAATAGTAACGATGACCTCCTGTCTCTCTTTGAGAACAACTGAAGCCCACCCCTGCATCGGGGCCACCCCTCCCCACTCGGCCTCCTTCCCCGTCTGCCCCACACACTTCCCCGCTGGGAGCCCGAGCCCTCGGACCGCCCCTTCTGCGGCCTTCAGAGCCAAGGGGCAGGAGGGTGCGCTGTGAAGGCGGTGCGGGTCTGGAGCCCACGCCCAGAGCAGGCCCTGAGGATGACCCTCGAGATGGGGCAACAGCCCAGGGAGGGGGCACACGCTGATGGCGGCTTCCAGACGACCCTCCAGTGCCCCCCAGATTCTTCCAGTTTGTAAACTGTAACCCAGCTTCCCTGCTTCCTGGCCCAGAGCCATCTCCAAGTGACTGTGACCCTGAGAGAGAGCCCCCCAGACCCCGGCGGCCCCAAGCCTTGGAGGAGCAGCGGCGGTCGGCAGCAGTGAGAACGGCCTGCCCACCACCACCACCACCACCACCACCACCACCACCACCCACAGAAAAGCACAAACCTCTGGGCAAGAGAACTCTCAGGGGCCAAGGTTATCGCTTTGACCCCAGACCTCTTAAGCCAGGATACCCTATGAACAGTCTCAGAAAGCAGAGAAAAAAGACAAGATTCTGTGTTTGGGAGAGGGAGAGCCATTCACCCTCTTGCTCGGGGATGGGTGGAAAAAGGGAGTCAGGGCCTCTCAAAGCCAGGATGGCCCTAGAACCACTGACTCAGGCCAGGGTCCAGCCTTGGGGAGACGGGGGTGCAGAGAAAGAACCCAGCTGAAATTATTGTGCCCTTAGTTGGAGGGAGCGGGGGCCACCAGTCAAAGTTGGAGTCCAGTAGAATCAGCAACTTACAGTTTTGCTCCAAGCCTCTCCTTTTTTTTAAACGACCGCAACAAAGCTACGAAGTCACTTGGAGAAGAGGAACACTGGACTTGGACAGCAAGTGAACCATTTCTCCCCATGTGTTCTGCTTCCTTCCTCTGCTCCCCCGCCCCAGCCCCTCTGAGACTGTTACGTGGGATGCCCACGTCCCTCTGTCCCAGTGCCCGTGTCCGCCCGGACGGCAGGGTGGGTGGTGGAAAGGCAGGGCATGCAAGGGCTCAGCAGCAGGAACCCCGGGCATCGCTCCCTCTCCGGCTCCTCTGCCTGTCTGGTCTGTGCTCCAGGCTGCCCCGGGCTCCAGCCCAGCCCATCGCCGTGTGTGCCAGGATCAAGCATCGCATGGTGTTTCTGTGGCTGTCTCAGCCCCAGCTCTTGGCCGCCAGCCTCTCCCTCGCTTCGTGTCCCTCTGCTCTTGCAAGCTCACCTCACACTCCTGCTCCAGCAGAAGCAGCGTCTGGTCTACCCTCCATGCTTTGCTCCATCCCGCCAACCGCTCGCTCTCACAGTGCCCCGGGTAGCTTTCTGTGCGTCCGTTTTGTTGCAGGCTCCCCTGTGCTCCCCGAGCCACGTGGGCTGTGATGTTGGGCGGTTGGGTCGCTTGGGTCACCTCTGTAAATTTGTCGTGCCCCTCCCCTGCTGCTGCCCAGGACCTTCACTCGCTCCCCCGTTCACTGTCTGTGTTTTCAGTGTCTGTCTCCCCCTCTGTTGGCCGGGGGACACCCAGCACTCCTCTGGATTTGACCGGAACGTTGGCCCCAGCTGTTGACTTCCGGTCACTGAACCAGGTGGCCCGGCACAAAGTTTTCTGTAGGAAAGCTGCCATCGTCCCTCCCCCACCCCTTTCCTTTGTCCCGTTGTTGAGGTTTTTTCAAACAGCGTGGTGTTCCGTATGCAAATCAATTATTTTAAGAATTGCTTTTGTAAATATCTTTGTGAATATTTTAGTATTGTCTTTGATAATATTCAACATTTTCATGACCTGGTTATAGCCTTTGCTGGTGTTTTTAAAATACCTTGACTCAACGACAAAGACCGAGTCCCTTTTTTAAAAAAAAAAAACAACAAACAAAAACAAAAAAGCAACCAGGGCCATTTGTACAGATGAAGGGATGAAAAGCATGGGTGGCTGTACCGTGAGTTAGATGAAGACCAGGCCACCCGCTGTTGGGAGCCATCCCCAGTTGGCTGGTGGGGACACGTGCGGCCATCTCCGACCAGTGACCCTTAGCCCCAGCTGTGTCAGGCCATCTGGGGATGCCCCACCCCAGACAGACCTATAGATGCCTTCCTTAGAATTTCCCGCTTCCTGCCTTGCAAGACTGTCTCAAAAAGGCCTGGGTGTGTTCTTGTTATCAGGGTGTCCCCACTCTGCTCACCAACTTACCCACAGCTTTCTAGCACAGAGGGTCTATCTACTGCCCACAACCCAGGCTCTGGGCACCTCCCTCATCCGTCTCTGAGTAAGCCGTGGGCTCAGCACCCTGAGGTGGATTTCCTGGGTCCCCTCTCAAGCAAGCCTCCACCAGCAAGTTCAGCAGAGAGCTTTCCAGACCTGCGGTGCCTGCATCCTGCACTCCGGGCACACACTCTTCCAGAGCGATTTTGGAGCCGGGTTGGTGGGGTGGGGGTAGGGGGGTAGGCATCAAGGTGTCCGGGGCTGGAACGAGCCCTAGTTGGTGACACATTCAGGTGACGACGGCTTCCCCAAGCAAGAGCGGTTCTGAACTCCGGGGAGATGCTTCCCTGACCCTTTTGGATGACTACTTGGAGCCATACGTAACCTCAGCAAAAACGATGCCTCAGCAAGCCACGTCTCCATGACAAGCATCCACCCAGGCCACAGGCACGCTGCTGCCTCCACTCCACGGAATGGACAGGGCGCCAGCAGGCAGGCGGGAAGGCCCAAGTACAAGCAGTCACCCCGTCTTCTTGGTTTGAAGCTTTACCCATGGGTCATATTCCTGTAGCCATTTTTATTTTTTAAGGAACTAATACTTTCTCCCTAATGGAAGCCCTGAGCCCCCAGAGAGCTCCACGCCTGCTCCCTCGGCCTCACCCAACCAGACAGGGCGACGCAGGCAGCAGCCACTCAAGGGACATGTGTACATATGTAAATGAGAAATAGAGACATGTTAACAGATGCATTCATTTCCCTCGGAATGTGTATTGTTCTTATTTTACGGAACAAAACAAAAAGGCTTGGAACTCCATCTTAATGTGGGAAAAAAAAACTAGATCCTGTCTGTTAGCGTCTGTGAGGTCTCTCTCCGCATCTGTCTCATCATGTAATATACTCTGACTCTGTGTGGAAAGGAATTTTTTTGTTCCGTTTTTGTTTTTATTTTACCTACATGTACTATTTAGCTTCAGTGTACTAGTCCCACCACCTGTGTGTTTTTAGGGTGCTATGGAAATAATGAAAAGAAACGGGGATTTCAGAAGAAAATTGTAACCAAATTCATCCTTTGTATAATTTTTGATATCATGATCGCAGGTGATTGACACACACACATGAACACAAACCCACCGTGCAGCCTGAAGTAACCCCCACAGCGACGTCATCGTCTTTGTACATCTCTGTACAATGCAATCATTTCATACTTTAAACTGGTCAGAAAACTAATTGTGATTTCTAGTCTTGCAAAACTGTATGTAGTTAGATGATGTGACAGCCTCTAATATTTATCTAATAAATATGTATTCAGATGAAACCTGTATATTAGGTGTTCATGTGGTTATTTTGTATTTAAAGATCAAATTATTTGACTATTGCTAGACATTTCTATACTCTGTTGTAACACTGAGGTATCTCATTTGCCCATGTTAATTTTTTTTCTAAATAAATGGACAAAAACGAAGGTTTGGCGAACTAGCGATTTTGTGAATGGTAGGAAGTGGTTTGGGTGTTTGCTGGTTTTGCTTTATCAACCGCCACCCCTGCCCGATCACCCTGCAAAACAAAACAAACAAAACTAGGCAGACAGGTGTTAAGTCGGAGGAGCCCCTGATACAGGGGTCCCTGCAGAGAACCTGGAACCTAGTCCATATGAATGTGCAGCGCCCAGTGGTCTCACCTCCAGGTCTCCAGCATCCCTGGTCCTGGTGAAGGGATGGCCTGGCAGGCAGGAAAGGACCCTGAATGGTGCCAGGCCCTGTATGGAGTGCTGGGCCTCAGGCCCGTTGTGACTCAAAGGCTATGCAGTGCTGTCTGGGCTCTAATAGCAAGCCCCTGGTGGATTCTCTGGGCTTAGAAACAGGAATCTCATCACATTAACACAGCTGCTATCCCTCTGACCACCTCTCTCTGGCCACCCCACTTCTCAGCACCCTCGGCCCCTTCCCCTTTAAGGGGGACTTTGAGTCTTCTCTTGCCCATGATTGCAACTTACATAGGCTTCTTTGCTACAATCGCTGCCCAGGTCCTGTTTCTATTAACTGTCCTTACAGCCTCAGACACACAACTGATTTCCCTTCCTGTGTCTCCTCCTGAACTTCAGGGAAGTGAATCTGATTCTCAGCCCAGCATCAGAAGAGCTCCCCTCTTCTCTCAGCTCTGGCCTCAGAAAATAGGACAGACTAGAATTTGACTGTTGTGGCTTTCCCTCCACAGAGACAGTGTGAGACCGGGTCCAAAGAAGGAAGTGGAATCTGGGAGGCACCCCAAAGTATATCCCCTGGAGCCTATGTGTGTGTGGGGAGAGGGGATGTGTGTCAGGAGAGAGCACATATCTGCACATGAGCAGGTGAGTGTGGGGGGGATGTGTGTCAGGAGAGAGCACAGATCTGCATGTGAGCAGGTGTGTGTGTGCCAGAGTGAGCCAGGAGGATGTGTGCAGGGTGTCATCAGCCACAGAACTGCCCGTGGAGAACTGGGGGCCAGGAAGTCCCCTGCCTCCGGGACTTCTCCAGGGTGGCCAGCTTCTCTTCTTGGAGGGAGATGGAAGGGAAGGGCAGAAGGAGAGTTTACATTAAACCTGGAATCCTGTGGCCACTGCCTTCTGGCAAGAGGCGTTTTCTCTGAGAACCGACACTCCTGGAAGAGGGATGAGTAGCATCAACAACAGCTTCCCAAAGGGGCCCCCAGTTCCCCACTGCCCTGGAGCAGAGCTTTCCCATGGCCCTGTCAGTGGCTCTTGAAATCATTTTGGTGGGTTGTGACAAGCACTTTTTAAAGAAATAGATGAGAATGAAATAGAAAACACAAAGAGCACCCTTACAAAGTGAGGGTGCCGATTGTATCATGAAACTTGTGTTGCAATTGTGTGTCTGTGTCTGCTGAATCATGTTGTAAAATTAATTCTTACTTGTGGGTTGTGGTTAAAAACAAAAAATTTAAATGCCATTGCCTTACAGGCAGGAAGTGGGCAGGGGGTGGGGAGGGAGAGGCAGGGCAGTATGCTCCCCTAACTTTAAGATAAAAAGCAAACCTTCCTGCTGTTCTAGCTTCAGAGCCTGAAGCCAGGGATACAGCTTAATAGTCAGGTGACCTCCTAGCAAGGCTGCATGGAGACTCACCCACCCCACCCCTCTAACTCCTCCTGACTGACTACTTCCTTCTGTGGGCCTAGAGTGAGAGAAGCCAATGGGAAAATCCCAGGAAGGGCCTCGCTCAGAGCAGCCTGGAACTCAGCCTCCTGCCATACCGCTCTCTCCCCTCTGCTTCCTCTCTCCCCTCACACATCTTCAGCATGTCCTTCAGCCCATGGGTCCTCTTGGGTTTCCATTCTTCCCAACCCACCCTACAGAGCCCCCACCCTCTATTAAATGACTGTCCCTCCACATAAGGCCATAGAGTGCTGGTAGGGCAAGTTATTCAGCCCCGCTTGTGGCTTCAAGGACAAATTAGCATCTCCTGCTTCACTGAGACCTCAGGGCAGGAACTCCTACCTGCCCACCAATTTCTCTCTTCTTCAGCTCCTGCCTCCTGCTACACCATGCCCACCTTGCTTAGCAAGCTACCCCACTCTTATATAGACCCCCAATAACTTTCCCCCACCCACTAACCTGTGTTCATCCTCCCCCAGAGTTATCTTTTTCCGCCCAGGCCCAGAGGATGTGGTGTTCCTTCCCCAGTCAGGACCAGTCCCTCCTCAGCCTCTGAAACTGTCACCTCCATCTCTTCTGGGAAGGACTTCAGCCCCTTCCCCGACCCTCCCCCACTCCCTTCCACAGGCCTGGAGCTTAAGGCTCTGGGTCTAACAGCCTCACCCTCACCCTTGACTGTCCAGCCTCTCTGCTCCTTCTCATGCAGACTTCTCAATCTTCCCTTGATCGCTCATCATCCTTGACACCATGCAGCCAAAGTCTCTGATATTCTTCTCTGAAACTTCTCTCACAAGCTCGCCTACGACCCCTTGTTTTCTCAAGTCTGCTCCCCTTTTGGAGACTGGACCTCACGGCTACCTTTGATAATTACCGCTTCTGCTTTGAAACTCCCTTGTCTTGGATTCCATGACAGTCCCCTCTTCTGGGTCTTCAGTGCTCCTGAAGTGTCCTGACCATGCACTGGAAAGAGTAATAATGGACTGGAAAGAGCAAGAGTGGCCTACCTGAGATGGGAGGACTGGTAAAGAGGTATGTGGTTAGACCTATGAGACGGGAAAATGTGAGGATCCACAGAGCACATTTTATCAGATGCCAGGGAGCGTCCAGTACAGAAGAGGCACCGAACAACCAAGGAGGCAGGGTGACTCCACCAGTTGATCAGCCAGAATCTGTCCCCATCCCTTGCTCTCTATCTAGTGTTTTGCATAATATGGGCTTCCAGCAAGTGTCATGGAGAACAGAGTGTCAGGGAGATAGAGATCAAGTTACGTGTGAGCCCAACAGCAGAGGCTCCCTGTCATCAGGGCTGATCTAGCTACTGCCACTGCTGAAAGTCCAACTTGTTAGCCATGAAGACCAAAGCTGAGCCCCTGATACAACAACATTCCACAAGGAGGTCAACAAGCCACTTGGTGCCAGTTTACTACATAGGACCCTTTCTATCAGAGAGGTGTGGGGGTGATTCACCTTGACTCAAATTGATACATCTTCTGGGTAAGGGGTTGCCTCTCTGTCCTATAGGGCCTGAGGCCAGCACCCTTATCTGAGGACTCGTGCTTAGTCGCTCAGCCGTGTCTGACTCTTTGTGACCCCATGGACTGTAGCCCGCCAGGCTCCTCTGTCCATTGGATTCTCCAGGCAGAATACTGGAGTGGGTTGCTATTCCCCTCTCTAGGGGAATCTTCCCAATCCAGGGATCGAACCCAGGTCTCCTGCACTGCAAGCGGATTCTTTAATGTCTGAACCACCAGGGAAGCCCTATCTGAGGGCTCACAGAGTGTCTAATTCACTGATGTGGGTTCTCATACAAGATCATTGCAGACTAGAGGTCTGAGTTACAGAAAAGATGGTGTGGCCATGACTCCATGATCCTAGGTTCTACACTACACAGAGGCTGCAGATCTGAGAGATGGTAGAACGGCCTCGTCAAGATGCAGCTGAGGTATCAGATTGGAGATGACACCCTGTGAGGGTGGATACTATCCTTTGGTTACAACCCAAACCAATAATGACTCTGGTCTGTCAATAGGCAGACAAGATCAGCTTAATGTGAGAAGCAGGTGGGTCTGAGCAGTGCAAGGACTATAGGAAACACTGCTCTTTTCTGCCCACATCCCTCTGCAGGGCCAAAGCCCAGACCTACCGTGAGTGTGGGCTCTTAGCCCACAGCTGCCTTTTCTCTAGAGAATGGCCCTGAGGTGTCAAGAACTGTCTTATCTGGGGACTTATACCCCAAAGGGGCAGCCCACAAGCAATGGCTAGAACAGAGTCTAAAATTCTGGCCCTCTGCCTTAAGGAAGATGTCATGTAGTACAGTTTATGCTCCGAAGCCCTTGCTCTGTGATCAGGCCAACGCTGGCCTCTCCCTGCTCCACCCCTCCCAGTCGTACAGGTTGTTCTGAATAGCAGTCCCTCAACAAATCACTGTCACACGGATCTCAGTCTCAGGTCTGCCTCTGGAGAACCCCACCTAACGCAGCACGCCTCAGTTCTCTGGATGTTGCTCTTGTGCCCTTTGGCCTCGTCTGCAATTTCCCCATCCCTCTCACGATCTTAACAACCAAGTTTTGATGACTTGACTTCCTAAATCTCTGTCTCTAACATTTTGGCTGCACTGTCTTTGTTGCTGCGTGTGGGCTTTCCCTAGCGGCACAAGTGGGGACTGCTCTCCAGTTGCCATGCAGGACTTCTCACCACAACAGTTTCTCCTGTTGCCGAGCATGGCCTCTAGGGCACTCGGGCTTCAGTAGTAGCAGCATGCAGGTAATCACAGAGTGTAAGTAACCGTGGCAAGTGAGATCCCTGTTCCCTGACCAGGCCTCGAAGCCATGTCCTCTGCCCCAGCAGGCAGATTCCCAACCACTGGACCGCCAGGGAAGCCCCCTAAATAGCTATTTAATCTGATGTCTTCTCTGCATCCTGATGCTTTACCATAATTCAAGTCATATATAAGTACCTATATCATAGTCTCAATTTTGCCTCTTGGCCCACAAAACATAAAGAATATATTATCTGTCCCTTTAGGAAAAAGTTTGCGGACTTCTGGTTTACACTGTAGGGCTCAGGCACCTGGATACATTGATTTATAAACTCAGAAGATGTAGAGGGAAAAAGATTCCCTCCAAGGGACGTGAGAGTGTTGTTAAGAAGGGGAAAAACTGTGGGAGGCCTGACATGACAAAGAGGTGTGTGTGTATGTCTGTCTTCAAACGGAGATGTCTCCCCATCAGTTCTGTGATCCAGGAGGAAACCCAGGAATTAAAGTGAAGTGATTTGGACCAGATGCCCTTCATTGTCATTGTCAAGTTAACAGAAGACGTGTTGCTATGCAGTTCATAGCAGGACGGAGTGGGAACTCTCCAAACATTCAAGAGCATTAAGGTTACTGTCAGGAAAAAAGTCAAGTTATATAAGATGGAGAAACATGGATATCTGTTAGAGATCTGGGGGTCCTCAGTCACCATGAAGAAGTCCATCTCTCTGAAGCCGCAGTCTGGAAAGACCACAAGGAGGGACCACAGAGAAAGTGAGGGATGCCCCCGGAGCCCTAGCTGTCTCCAGTCCTGCCTAAGTGTTTCAGCCTGAGCACCAGACACGAGAGTGAGGAAGACTTCAAGATAACCCCAGCCTAGCCAGTATCTGGCCCAAAACACCCCAAGGGAGGACTGTCAGCAACGGCTGGGTCCAGTCAGCTTCCAGGTCCGTAAGCCGAATCAGCGATTGTTACTGATTGAAGCTGCTGCTTCAGGCTGGTTTGTCATGCAACCATAGGTCACCAAACCATCAGCGTGAAGCAAATTCACATATGCCGTGCAGGATGCGCTGGATTGGTGGTTATATGAGAAGAGCCCAAGTTCAAGGCACGGAGGGATGGAGAGAAACCCTCGCCATCCTCCCCTGTCACTCCCAGGGCCAGTCCTCCCAGGACCGCTGGGCTCCATCATAGCCCGAGGACTAGGGCCCAGGTGTTGTCATGGCTCTGGGGAAAGATGGGGTGTCGCAAGAGAAAGGGAAAGAGAGAGAGAGAGAGGATATGGAGAAAGAGGCAGAGGGTGTATGTGGGCAGCTTTTCAGAGGCCTGTGGGGTTACCGCTCTGGTACATGAGGACACCACTAATGCCAGGAAGGGCGCAGAGCCTGATCCCTACCCTCAGCATCCTGAGACTTTGAAATGATCACTCAACCCCTTTAGCACCTTCACAGCTGCTCCACACTCGGGGAAAGGTGAGGGCTGCAGCTAGGGGCCAAGGGTGCAGAGGAGGCAGCTTCGCCCCCACTGCGGCCTCTGAGCTGCCCCCTGATGGTGTGCAGCGGAGAAGCAGGAGCATGTCCTGTGAGCCTCTTCCTCCAAGTGCCAGAGGCGGCTGGAAAGAGACCTCCAGTCCCGCAGCTTGGTGCCCAAAGAGGAACGAGTCCCAGGAAGCACTGGGTGATGGACATAATGGGAGTTCCCCTGCCTCGTGGTGCAGCAGGAGAAAGAGGAACAGGGACACAACCCCAGGCAGTGATCCCCCCGCCCTAGGGGCCCTGACCCCAGCAAGCAAGGAGAAATGAGCTAAAAAGACCCACAGATGAGGATTCCGGGGAGGCCTCAGGTACCCTGAACTGCCTGCTGAAGACCCAGCTCCGCCCTGCTGCCGCCAGAGCAGACCTGAAGAACAAAAGCAAGGAGGAACCCCGTGTCTGCGAGGCCTCAGAAGCAATGTCATCATGAGAAGGACACCTGAGTATTAACCAGTCATTGAGGACGTGTGCTCTCAGCCCTGCTCCTGTGGCTGCCCTTGTAAACTGTACTCCCCGGGGAGAGGCTGCCCAGAGGACAGCTGCATGCTCAGGTGTGTGACTCACCTGAGCCAGGCCGAGGGCAAAGGAGGCTCGGGAGACACATGGCTGCCATATGGTAGTCCTGCCACGTGCTGCTCCAGCCTGAGACACAGTCTTGGGGCAATGGTCCTGGCTGGGCCTGGAATCACTTCCTGGTTTGGGGGACATCCATCCTCAGCCTTCAGAGCTGGCCAGGACACAAGGAACCTGCCCAGAGCAGAGAGAGAGAGAGAACCCAGCTTCCTGTCAGTCCCACAAGCTGTGTGACCTCAAACGTTCACCCATTCTCCTCTCAGGACCTCAGTGACCCATCTGGGCAGTGGGCATCCTACCTTCTCATCTCATCACAACTCCTGTCTTGCTCAAGAAGGGTAGTGACCAGGTAGATGGGAGCAGGGCTAAGCCAGGGTTCTATAAGATGTGGAGGGAGGTGCCCATGGAAAAAGCGGCAGCCTTGCTCTGATGCCCAGGAGAGCCAGTCCTGTGTCTTGACCCCACAGAGCCTTCAATTTTGGAGGACCACAAGTCCTACCATCAACTTGTGAAAGTCCAGAAGGGTTAGTGTCCGAATAGAAAGCAGCAGAGGCTGGCAGGACAGGGGCTGGGGTATGAGGCTTCACATTTACTAAGTGCTCAGTTGATACTGTTCACGAGACAGTCACGCAATCTCTGTGAGGGATGTTGTCTGTTTTGTTGCTGGCATATCCACAGTGCCTAGACTATAGCCTGGTATACAGTGGGAGCCTAATAATTACTTGATGAATAAACGAATGAATGAACGAACAAATGAGCAATCAGAAGAAAGGTGAGAGAAGGCTGTCAGGTGAGCTGGACCATAAAGAGTGAGTCAGAATGAGGTGGAACAAGGATTAGGAAGACAAGTATGTCCACAGGCTCAGAGGCATGACGGGAGACGGCGCATCTGGAAACGGCAGAACGTCCACTGCGCCTGGGGAAGAGCCAGAGGATGTGGGTGAATCTGGGCCTGAGAATCTGGGTCTTTACCTTGAGGACACCGGGGCGCTGCAGGGGGTAGCTAGCTAATCAAATGTGGTGGGTTTTGTAAACAGCTTTATGGAGATACAATTCACAGACCACACAATTCACCCATTTAAAGTGTGCAACTCAATGGCTTTTAATGTATCCACAGAGTTGTGAATCACCACAATCAATTTCAGAACATTTCATTACCCCCAAAAGATAACCCATGCCCATTAGTTATCATCCCTCAGCGCTCCCAGCCCCTCAGCCCTAGGTAAGCTTTAATTCACTTTCTGTCTCCATAGATCTGCCAGTTCTGGACATTTCATATAACTGGAATACTATCTGTGGTCATTTGTGACTGGCTCCTTTCAGTTAATATAATGTTTTCAAGGTTCATTTGTGTTGCAGCATGTATTTCTGCTTGATTGTTGTTGTTGTTGTTGACAAGTAATATTCCACTGTATGGATTTACCACTTTTTTTATCCATTCATTAGTTGATGTATATTTGGGTTGTTAAGATGTGGCTTTTAAAAAGATTTTCTGATGGCTAAAATTAACAAGATTAACCACATCAAATGCTGGAATGGTTATGACTTGACCAAAATACTCATACATTACTGGTGGGAGCTTGTAATGATAAAACCACTTTGGAAAAGCAATTTTGCACAAAGATATGTATATATGTGTATATATATATATATATATATATATACACTCTGTATATCCCAGCAATTCAACTTGTAGGCTAGGCTGTTTCCAGTTGTTTTTTGTTTGTTTGTTTGTTTGTTTTTTACTATTATGAAGAATTCTACAAGTTTTGGTGTGGACAAAAACTGGAAACAGCCTAGCTGTTCATCAACAGGAGAATGGATAAGCAAATTGAGTTATGTTCAAAAATGGAAACATCTCTGGCGGGTCCCAAAGATGGATGAGGGTAGGGACTCCGCTGGTGGTGCAGTGGTTAGGAATCCGCCTTCCAACGCAGGGATGCAGCTTCAGTCCCTGGTCAGGGAATGGAGATCCCCCAAGACACACGGCAACTAGGCCCCGTGCAGCGCAGTGTGGGATCCACACACCACAACAAAGACCCCACGTGCGGCAGCCAAGACCCGACGCAGTCAAATAAATAAATGAATAAGATGGATGTGGGTAAAGCGTTATGCTGTATAAAAGAAGCCAGATGTAAAGGAATGTGTTGTGTATAATTAATTACTATGAAATTCCATTGTATGTGAATTTCAAGAACTTGCAAAACTCACCAGAACACAGATTGTTTTGGGTGCGGGGTGGCTGATTGAAAGGGAATATAAGGGAATGTCCCAGGATGATGGAAACATTCTATACCTTGATTGGGGTGTTGGTTGCATAAAGATAAACATTTGTCAAAACTCTTGAAACTCTACTCTTCAGATTGGTGCATCTTATTGAAGGTAAATTACACTCGAATAAAGTTGGAGGTGGGGTGGGAAGCACCTCCTGGAAGCATTGAGGAAGTCTGACAGAGGGGCTCAGGCTGGAGCACAGGGAGAGGCATCCTCCAGTCTCTAAGCTGGGGCAGGAGTGGCAGAATGGGCACAAGGGATGCTAAAGAGGTGGAGAGGCATTCCTGATTGACAGGAGGCGGGCAGTGGGGAGGAGGCAAGTGTGACTCGTGGGCCCCTTTCTCTGCACCTCTGGTGCTTTAGTCACCAGCCTGTCCCCACTCCATCCCTGGAACTTCCAGCTGTCACCTGTGTCACCATCTTGTGATGCTCCATGACTTATGGCAGAAGAAGCCCAGATAACTTGGGCCCTGAGATCAGCGGAGAGGGGCCCTGGGGCTTTCCAGACGTGCTTGCTATGCTGTAGGGAGGAGACTACAGGCTGGGTGGGCCAGCTCGACTCATGGTGGTTTGGGGCACCCAGGGAACCACTAGAACTTCCAGTAAAAGCCACCTGGGAGGGGTAGCCCACCCTCCCCGTGTAACCAAGGAGACAACCAAGGTCTGGGAGGGCAGAGGAGGAGCCCAAGGCCTGCTTTTCTCCCGCCTCCTCCCACGCGACTCTGACCTCAGCTGGGTGGGCAGTTGCTGGTACAGTGGCCAACACAGACCCTTCCCTCCCAGAGAGGTGGATGGGAAGCTGGTGAGGGGTTACCCTTCCCCTCAGAACATGGCACAGAAGGGCAGGGAAGCATAAAAGCTCAGCCAGCTCCCTCTGTAGGCCTCAGCAGATGAAGCACACCGGGGCCTGGGGTGGAGCTGGCAGGAAAGTCCCTGTCATGCGTCACTCTGTCATCATATACCCCACCCTTGAACTTCCCTTAAGCGTGTTCTCTCCCTGTCATCGGCCTCAGCAAGGACTCAATCACTGGTCAAAAAGTTCCTCGAGATGCTTTCCACTGAGTCCCAAGAACTGAGCATCTCTGAAGGGCCATGATGGGGTTTCCTCTTGGTTTCTCCCTTTCCCCACGTCCACTGAATTATTGGTGCACTGAATTATTCCTGAACAAAGGAAACTTCGATACATTTTTTAAACTTGGGTACATGTTTTATTGAGATATAGAAAGTGTGTTAGTTGCTCAGTCATTTCCAACTCTTTGCAACCCCATGGACTGTAGCCTGCCAGGCTCCTCTGTCCATGGAATTCTCCAGGAAAGAATACTGGAGTAGATAGCCATTCCCTTCTCCAGGGTATCTTCCCAACCCGAGGATCGAAGCCAGATCTCCTGCATTGCAGGCAGGTTCTTTACCATCTGAGTTACCAGGGAAGCCCATTATTGAGGTATACCATAATAATATAGTTACTGCACATGTTATCAGTGTAGAGTTCGACGAATTGTACACACATAGCTACCACACCCAGATCAAGATATAGAACATTTCCAGAATTCCAGAAGGCTCCTTGTACCACCTTCTCACTCACCTGACCCCAAAAGTAACTGCTGATTTCTCTGACTTTAGATGAGTTTTACCTTCTCTTGTACTTCTTAAAGATGGAATCATCCAGTACACACTCTGGCTTTTTTTCTCTTTTTTGCTCAATATGTCTGTGAGATTCACCCATGAAGCAGTATGTATCAGTAGTTGGCCCTTTTTTATTGCTGGGTGGTACTCCATTATATGGATGTACCACAGTGTGGGTATCTATTTCACTGTTAATGGGCATTGGGGTTGTTCCGAGTTTGAGGCTCTTATGAATGTTCAATACAGATGGACATTCTCATTTCTCTTGAATATATGTCTAGAAGTGGAATTTTTCTTGAGTCATAGGTTCAGTTCAGTTCAGTTCAGTCGCTCAGTCGTGTCCGGCTCTTTGTGACCCCATGAATCGTAGCACACCAGGCCTCCCTGTCCATCACCAACTCCCGGAGTTCACTCAGACTCATGTCCATCGAGTCAGTGATGCCATCCAGCCATCTCATCCTCTGTCGTCCCCTTCTCCTCCTGCTCCCAATCCCTCCCAGCATCAGAGTCTTTTCCAATAAGTCAACTCTTCGCATGAGGTGGCCAAAGTACTGGAGTTTCAGCTTTAGCATCATTCCTTCCAAAGAAATCCCAGGGCTGATCTCCTTCAGAATGGACTGGTTGGATCTCCTTGCAGTCCAAGAGACTCTCAAGAGTCTTCTCCAATACCACAGTTCAAAAGCATCCATTCTTTGGTGCTCAGCTTTCTTCACAGTCCAACTCTCACATCCATACATGACCACTGGAAAAACCATAGCCTTGACTAGACGGACCTTTGTTGGCAAAGTAATGTCTCTGCTTTTGAATATGCTATCTAGGTTGGTCATAACTTTCCTTCCAAGGAATAAGCATCTTTTAATTTCGTGGCTGCAGTCACCATCTGCAGTGATTTTGGAGCTCAAAAAAATAAAGTCTGACACTGTTTCTATTGTTTCCCCATCTATTTCCCATGAAGTGATGGGACCAGATGCCATGATCTTAGTTTTCTGAATGTTGAGTCATAGGTTAGCATATTTTTAACTTTAGTAGATAATTGCCAAACAGTTTCCTGAAATGATTGAACCCATTTACATTCCCAATAACAATGCATGAAAGTTCTAGCTATGCCACATCCTCACTCTTTTAATTCTAGCCATCCAAATGGCTATATAATGCTATCTCACTAGGGCTTTAAAACATTTCAGTTCAGTTCAGTCACTCAGTCATGTCTGCCTCTCTGCAACCCCGTGGACTGCAGCACGCCAGGCTTCCCTGTCCATCATCAACTCCCAGAGTTTACTCAAACTTATGTCCATTGAGTCGGTGATGCCATCCAACCATCTCATCCTCTGTCGTCCCCTTCTCCTTCTGCCTTCAATCTTGCCCAGCATCAGAATCTTTTCAAATGAGCCAGTTCTTCTCATCAGGTGGCCAAAGTATTGGAGTTTCAGCTTCAGCATCAGTCCTTCCAATGAATATTCAGGACTGATTTCCTTTATGATGGATGGTTAAAACATTTGCTTTCTCCAATGGCACCCCACTCCAGTACTCTTGCCTGGAAAATCCCATGGATGGAGGAGCCTGGTGGGCTGCAGTCCATGGGGTCGCTAAGAGTTGGACACGACTGAGGGACTTCACTTTCGCTTTTCACTTGCATGCATTGGAGAAGGAAATGGCAACCCACTCCAGTGTTCTTGCCTGGAGAATCCCAGGGATGGGGGAGCCTGGTGGGCTGCCGTCTATGGGGTCGCGCAGAGTCGGACACGACTGAAGCGACTTAGCAGTAGCAATGACTTATGATAATAACTTATGATAAGCTTTTCATATGCTTATGGGTTATGTGGATATGCTTTTTTGTGTGTGAAATACCTAGTCAAGTCTTTTGACCACTGTTTTAGGCCTGTTTGCCTTTTTGCATTGATTTATAGGAGTTCTTAATGTTACTGGATATGAACTTTTGTCAGATGTATGCATTGTGAATATCTTCTCCCAGTTCATGGCTTCACTTCTTTACTTCTTTTTGAATTCTGTTTTTTTTTTTTTTCCTTCCTGTTTTATTGCAGTGTAAGAGACATAGGAGCACTGTGTAAGTTCAAGGTGTACAGCATAATGACGTGACTTGCCTACATCATGAAATGATGACCACAGTAAGTTTAGTGAATGTCCATCATCTCACATAGATATGGCTTCACTTCTTTACTGCATGTTCTTAATGATGCCTTTTGTTGAACAGAAGTTACTACTGTTAGTGAAGTCTAAGCTATCCGTCTCTTCTCTTGTGTTTGATGCTTTTTACATCCTCTAAGAAATCGCTGAGAAGCCCGGGTTTTGTGCTGGCAAGGGTCATGCAGCTTCCATTCTGGCCTCCTCCCAGGGCAGGATTCAGACAGTTATTACTCACCCAACCCTGTCTCTGAAGCCAGCTGTTTATCAGTTTGTCCACCCACCTGTCCATCCACCCACCCGCTCACGCCCCTATCCATCCATCTATCCATCCATCAATCTTGCCCACATTTGCCATCACCATGAGCTGAGTGATGACACGTAGTTACAGGATGGGATGGTGATGGAGTTAGAGATGAACAAGACCCCCAAGGAGCTTATGATCTGGTGGGAAAATACAACCCATATGAAGTCCTTGACAGGTTCCTGCTTATCCTCCTACCGTCCTAAAATCTGTAGCTTTCATTCATTCCTCTCTGAAACTCCCATTATTTGTCTTTGTTCTGTGACCCCTTCTAATATCTGTAGATAGTCCTGTTCCTACAAATACGAGCTACAAATAGCAGAGGTGATTCTCACCTCTCACATTTCAGGTACTTGGTCTTTATTGATAAGGCGTGAGATGGTCAACAGCCCTGGCCCACCATTGGCTTAAATCCTGCTTGTGACCAGCTTGTACTCAGAGAAGTGTTCCCCTGTTGGGGGCGGGGGTGGTCAGAAGGAGACACCTTCACCAGGGCTGACTAGCCAGCATGGGTATTTGAAGGCTGGCCCTATGGGACCAGCAGGTGGCCTAACCTGGCAGCAGAGAGGTAGGCAGTGGACCCAAGCAGGAGTTCAACCATCTGATGGAGCTGACCAAGAAGGAAATGGGGACAGGGGCTGGGGGTACAAGCTGTCATGTAGAAGGGTGGTCTCCTTCCTGACTGAAAGGAGTGGCTTCCAGCTCTCTGCTGCTGGTCTCAAGTTGCACTGGGGACTTGGGCCAGTAGTGAGGAGGGTGGAGAAACTGTACCCTTCCTGGGGGCCTTCATCTAACCTCTGGCCACTGACTTGGCAAATATATATCATCTCCCCAAGCCAAGCATCGGACTGGCTCCCTCCCTGACCTCTTTCTGGGGAAGTGGCTCAAAACCAATAAAAACAAAGAAGACCTGTTGGCCTTGGCCCCAACCAGCCCGGCCTTGGTCACTCCTCTGTGATCTGACCGCCCAGAATCCATGCGGGCCTGGCTGCCATCCTGACTGCATAGCACCTGCCCTCCCAACAACACTGGCCCTTTGTCAAAGGAGATGGCTTGTGGGGACAGCCCTGGGGAGAGGAACAGCTGAGCAGACCAGGCTGGTGCCACGTGGGACAGGGGGACTTCAGCAAACAAGGCGTCCTAGAGAGTGGCCTGTGGGGCTGGAGAAGGATCAGACAGTAAGTCCAACCACAGTGCCTGATGAGACTGAAACAAGAATCGAGGACAGGAGGCTGAGCAACCCCCGAGCCTTGGCCATAGGACCCTCCCCAGACACACACCTGCCGCCACGCAGACTCCTCTCTCTCCCTCCCCCACCTCTTTGCTGAGCCCAGCCCTCACGGTGACTCTGCCAGGTCTGGCTCAGGGGTGACTGGACTGGCCTCTCTGATCCCTCAATAGGCAAAGAGAGCCCAAGGGTGGCCCTTCTGTTCATTGTTTGCTCAGAGCTTAGGGGTGACAGATACCCCCTGAAGTCAGCCCCTTGTGGGCTCTATGGCTGGGATGATTGAGAGGCAGATCCGGGCTGAAAAGAAAGTCATTTCCACCCTTTCTTTGTGCCAGGCATGGTGTCAAGGGCTTGACTTGCAGCATCTCAACAGACCTCACAACAACTTTCAGAGGGTCAGACTCAACTTGTAATAGGGTTACATCCCCATAAACACATCTTAAGTTGAAAATCCTGAGTCAAAAATGCATTTAATACACATAATCTACCAAGCATCATAGCTTAACCTAGCCTACTTTAAACATAAGTGGATCACTTACATTGGACTACAGTTGAGGAAAATCATCTAACACTAAGCCTATTTTATAATGAACTGTTGAATTGCTCATGTACTTTCTTTCTTTCTTTCTTTCTTTTTTTGGCCATGCCACATGACATGTGGGATCTTAGTTCCCCAGCCAGGGATTGAACCTAGGCCAGGGACAGCCCTGTGATACTGACATGCAGTCTTAGGAACACAGCCTGAGAGTCAGTCAATTTTCCAAGCTCATCTAATATCTGAAATCTTTGTTATATAAGTTGAGGCCTCTTCCAGTCTAACTACTATCTGCTAACCTTTTGTACTAAAATTCAGGGACAATGGAGATTAATTCTGAGATTAGGCCAAGTCAAGTCAAATACAGGCTTAGCCACTTAATGCGAGGAAGACCCTGTAACGTCAGACAGCTTATATAACCTCTGTTAATTTTGGAGACCTCCAAAGAGGAGCTCTTTATAACTGCTTTATAAAGATCAGTTAACACTAGTACCTGTTCCTAAGGGCCGTGGAGGATTAAGAAGTAATATAGGGCATTCCTTGGCAGTCCAGTGGTTAGGACTTCATGCTCTCCCTGTCAAAGGCCCAGGTTCAATCCCTGGTCAAGGAACTAAGATCCCACAAGCCACATGGCTCAGCCAAAATAGGAAGAAAGAATGTAAATTCTTACCTTGTGCAATTATATTGAGTGTGCAGTAAATGATAAGTATTCTTACTGTTATCAAGCATCTAAGACTATAGTGCTTATTTTAATTGGAAGAAAAAACAAAACTTAGCATCATTGGTAGGCAATCTTGATTATGTAGAGGGTAGGCAATGTTAATTCAAAGGGAATTTATTCAACTGGAAGAGGAAGAGATATAAATGTTAGTAAGTAGAGACTGAGGGTAAAGCCAATAGATTCAAGAAAATCACACAGGTCAACGGGAGAAACAAACAAACCAAAAGCAGGGATGGGGATGCAGAATTGCAGGCTCTTTGCCTCCTGGCAGCCACAGAGTAGAGCTCAGAGCTCAGATGAGGTTGGCCCAAGCAGCCCCTTAGTCTTGGCAGAGGCTCGAGTCCCACTTTTAGGGAATGTGGCAATGAGGCCCTGTCCTTAGGATATTGTTATCCTTAGGATAACAATACCAACCAGGGCTGGCCAACACAGGTGGGTGTGGGTGTGCACGATGGCTGACCTGAGCTGGCTTGGGAAGCTCTTGAGTCCTGCTGAGGGCTCCTTTTCCTGTTGACTCTGTGTGAATAACAGTATATGTGTGTTTATACATCGCTCACCTGTGCAAATGGACACCATCTCCAGCAGGGCTGAAAACCAATGGTAGATTCTCTAGGGCAAGAAGACCCAGCCAGAGCAGGGGCAATGCAAGCTTTGGAGCCAGCCAGGCCTGGGCAAGTCCTGCTCAGCCACCTGGTATCTGTGCGGCTTGGGTAAGTCACTGGCTTGGAGCTGTCCTCACCGTGTGCAGACAGGAGCCTCTCCCTTGTGGAGTTATCACAAGGATAGATGGGATGGCAGATCAAAACCACCAAGTAGTGTCAGGCTAGCCGGAAGAAAGGCTGTAAGAAAGGGATGCTATCTGGTATGATCCACCTAAGAGGTGCCACTTGGAACCCACCAGTTCCTGAAGGAAGACACATAGCCAAGGAGAATGGGGAAGAATGCCAGTCTCCACTTGACACTTGAGGGACCTTGGAGAAATTGCTTACCCTCTCTGGACACCCATTCCTTCATCTGTAAACAGAGTTAATCCCCCAGTTAGCAGGTTCCTCCTGAGGATGGGGTGTTATTAAGTTATTAAGAAGTACTGTCCTTTCTCTGAGGCCACTGGAATGCCATGGCTAATCCCTAGCTCAGGCCCTCTTGCCAATGGCTTCCTCACACCTTCCCCTCTCTCTCAGGCTCCACGTATTCTCTCCTTCAGAGGAATGAGACAACAATAGCAGCCCAGCCCACATGGTCACCAAGACCCATCAGGCCATCTCTCAGGGCCAGTTGTCGCCAACTCGGCCCTGAGGTCTCTGCCAAGAGTGGGTGAAGACACAAGCCTGCTGAGATGGCAGGTCAGAGTGGAGCTGTGTGTGGAGCAATGGGATAGGAGCTGGGTTTTAAAGGGCCCTGGCTACAGGTTTCATCTATCTATTAGTTATCTGTGCTGCATAACACGTGACCCAACACTGAGGAGCTTAAAGGAACAAGCATCTTATTGTCTCAGGGTTCCTGTGGGTCAGATGTCTGGGCATGGTTTAGCTGGGTCTCCTGGCTCAAGGTCTCTCAGGAGGTGGTGGTCAAGGCGCCAGCTGGGCGGCAGTCACCCCAAGGCTCTACGGGACCTGCAGGATCCACTTCCAAGCTGGCTCACATGGCTGCTGGCTGCCTGCAGAAGATGCATGTCTAAGTCTCTCCTGTAGTGGCTGGCCAGTTTGGGTTCCTCACCACCGGGGCCTCCACGGGCTGCCTGAGTGTGTTAAAGGGCAGCGGCTGAGGAGAGACAGAGAGAGCGAGCCCAAGGCGGGAAGCACAGTCTCCTTGTTGCCTAATCTTGGAAGAGGCACCCCACCACTTTTGCCCTATTCTGTTCACTAGGAGGAAGTTGTTATGTCCAGCCCACATCCAAGATGGGGGCAACGCCAGGCTGTGACTACTGGGGCATCCCTGGGGATCATCTTAGAGCCCGCCTGACTCACCGGGGGTGGGATCAGGGAAAGATGCCATCATAACTTTGTATTGGTTTATTTACCTGGCCGCCCTGGTCTTACCTGCAGCATGTGAGATCTAGTTCCCTAACCAGGGATTGAACCCAGGCCCCCTGCATTGGAAGCATGGAGTCTTAGCCACATAACCATTTTATAGAGTGGAAAGAGCCCAAACTCAGTGACCCTGGCTCAAGGGCTGGCTCCTCAGTATAGCCTTAGGCTGTCTGCCACTTTGCTATTTACAGCTCCAGTTCCCTCCTCTACTAGGTGAGATAACATTCCAGCCCAGCTGACCTCACAAGTTGTGTTGTGGATCAAAAGACACACGGTCTGATGAATATACTTAAGCAAGCCTCCAAATATTACACATCAGTTGGTGTGATGATGGTGTTCTTACATTATTAAAGGGAGTCTTGGGTCAGCAGTAGTAAAAATCTACCCATAAAAAAAATCCATCTATCAGGGACTTCGCTGGTGGTCCCGTGGCTAAGACTCCACCCTCCCAATGTAGGGGCCCAGGTTTGATCCCTGGTTGAAGAACTAGATCCCACATACTCTGACTAAGGCCCAGCAAATCCAAATAAAAATAATAAATATATATGTTTTTAAATCCACCCATAAAAAAATCCACTCACAGGAGTGCACCTTAGGGTACACATCCATAGGGCACCACATCATTCACTCAAAGCCAGCCTTCCCACCTTGACCGAGTCCTCAGCTGGCCTAGGTCAGGCGGTGTGCATTCATTCATTCATTCATTCACAGAGGCCCTCATGCTCAATGCCCCTCACCAGCTCCCTAATATGAACAGTTCTGTGACGCAGACATTAGTAACCCCACAGACCACCTAGAAGAAACAGGAGCTATTCTGTATCTTGAGGGTAAAGCTCAGATCCTGCATTTAGTAGGAGCCCTGAAAACATGTCTGCTGAGTGAATCTTGCAGAAAGAGCCCCGGTAAGTGTGAAGAGAGGGGTTTGACCACAGTCCCAGTACTTCGAGGCTGTGTGACCAGAGGCAAGTTCCTTTCCCTCTCTGAACTTCAGGTCTCTCATCTACACAGTAGAGATTAGAGCTTGCAAACTACAGGGCCAGAGGCCCCAGCCAGGGTGTGAATATGCTGTTTAGGGCTTATTTAGGGTTTAATTTTATTTTAAAATGAGTTGCCAATATATGAGTTGGGAGATTTCCATAAAACCCGAAGTTTTCAGTTTTTATTGAAAAATGAGATTTGACTACACTGGACCCATTGTATACATACAATAATTGACCGGCTGGGGTAGGAGCTGCCCTTTAACGGTGCTGTTTGGACACAGGACACAGTGCTGCCTCCACTTTCTCCCTATAGCCTTGCCCAGCATGCCTCACCCTGAGGTGTCACTGCCCGGCCCCCACAGGTATCTGAGCTTGCAACCCCAGATGTCAGCATAATCTGACAGCTCTTTGGCTCTGTGAGGCCTACAGATGGCTTTACAGGATCCCTGAGTGATGAAAACCATTAACACCCTGGATGAGAAGCCACTTGGGCTGAGCAGAGAGCAACTGCTGTTTCTAAGGATGACACAGAGTTTATAAATAACCTCAGAGCCAGGTGAGGGTGACACCTACCCCGTCTCACCTGGGTGCGGATTGGGCATGTTTCAGTCCACGGCTCAGGCCAGGGACAGTCCCTGCTCCTGATGCCGACTGAGGTCAGCACAGGGAGAAATGATTTCACAGCTGAGCCTGTGGAGCAGGTGCAATTTTCTCTGGCTCAGGCAAGAGGCAGTGATGATGTTTGATTTTCCAAAGAGGATAGAAGGTATAACACAGTGGAATGAAGTATTGCACCATCCGTGGTTTCCCAGTGCTATTCAACAACGTGAGACCTCAGCCTGGCCTTCAGGATTCTCCGTGGCCGCCACGCCTCATCCCCTGCCAGGCTTTCAGCTCATGGTTAATACTGGAGCCTTTCCTTGAAGGTGCCCTGACCTCTCCCAGTTCTGGGCTGGCCTTGGCTCATTCCCCCTCTGGAATCTCCTCTCTGCATCTTTTTGTCTCTGTCCCTCAAATGCAGTTGTCTCCAGGCTGACTCCCCAGACAGAAACCATCTTCCTTGTCCCCTGAGTTCCACGGCCCCCTGGCTAACTCCTTAGTTTCTCTCTTGCTGTGTCATCTGTCCAAGGTTGGTCTCTGTTGCCCTCCCCACTCTGTCCCAACTACCAGCTCCTTGATAATCACGACAAATGCAAACCCTGATTTCCGGGTCAGACTCCTTCCAGCTCTGTCCTTAGGCACCTCCTCGCCTAACACTTTGGGCCTTGCTTCCCCATCTAGGCAATGGAACTGCTTCTCAGGCTGCGGTGAGGGCTAGGCAAGGGCTTTGGAAATTAAGGAGGTTACACAAATGAAGGCAGCTCTTCCCTGGCACTGGACTCTCATACTCCACTGAGACAGAGTCCCTCCAGGAGCCAGCTTGAGAGACAATGGGGGACTGAGAACACACTTGGTTAGCTGAGAGCTATATGAGCCCAGGGCCTGGAACTGACATGTAAGGTGATTCTTCTCTTCCTCTTTGGAATCTGCAGAATGTACTGATATAGGGGAGGATGTGGGAGACGTGCTGAGGGCCCACATAGGGCAGGGAGCAAGCTGGCTTCCTAAGCAAGCCTATTCTACTTCAAGGCACAATCACAAAAGAGGAGACGCTATTCCTCAGGCTAGAGTGAGGCCCTGTCCTGGACTGGGACCTGGAGAGCATCTGGGCTCCAGGATGTAGCCGGAATATCACTGAGTGACCAGGCTCCTCCTGGGGCAGAAATAGAGAAGAGGACTGTGGACTTCCAGAAAAAGGCCAAGCCAGCACTCCCATGCGGCTAGGACCCTCTGCTCTGCCCTCATGAATTGCCTTAGGTCAGCATTTTGCTGCCTGACCTCTTCCCAGGAGTCATTTCAGGGTCTGGGGCAGGTCAATTTAGAGTTTAAGTTCATCTGACTCCAAGGCACAGATCCCACCCTCTTCTCTGCCCACTCAGAACTCTGAGCCCCTGCAGCCGAGGCCCACCACTGTCTGAGCAAAGACCATCCACGCTCTGTCCACCGCTGATGCTCATGGCACAGCACTTAATAGCTGACCAACCCCCTTACTCTTGTTCCTTTTATTCTTGGAACAGACCTGGAAAACAAGAAGGGGAGAGATTAGAATCACACACTATTCTGCAGAGAGGTCTGGGAGGACTGGCCCTGGCTGGCGGCAGGGGACTTCCCGGTTCGCTGACCTCTGGGCAGTGCCTTCCTCTCTCCCAGCCTCAGTCATACATCTTGGGAATTGCAGATGTTGGCTCAGATGCTCTCTCAAGTCCCCTGCCGGTCACTCATTTCCTGTGGGCTTCTCATGCCCGTAGGCTTCTGTGAAGCCCACCTCAGCATGTGGGGTAGATTCCCCCTCACTGTGGTTCCTCGCTCTCAGTTCCCCTTCCCATCCTGCCTTCTCGCTTTTCCTTGGACTGGCCCCTGTGCTGTTACCTGCAGATGCAGTTTTGGGGGCAGGACTGGGGGCAGGAGGGGAGCTAGCAGCCATCTGTTCTGGTTGCTGGCATTCAGGACTATCTGGGCGTCAGGGAGGGGGAGTCAGACCCAGTCCTGGCGGAGGGCTGGGGGTCTGGTAAGAGCATGACAGGCCCAGGCTGAGTCTGGAAGAGGGACTGGTTTCTGGAAGCATCTGGAGACAAGCCCAGGCTTGGACAAGGAGCCCTGTGTTCACAATGGGAGGAGTCTGCCTGTCTCCTCCTGTCACCTCTCATTCTAATTCCACCTCTCGATTCCAACTTTCTTTGTCTGACTCTCAGTTGCCACAGTCTCTCTTGGTCTGTCTGTCCATTTGCAGGGCCTATGATAGGGCGAGGGACAGTGAACACAAAAGCCTCAAAGGCAGACTTCTGTTATATTCAAAGAAAAACATATGGAGGCTCCTATTTTGGAGTTAACCACGTTTTAGCATTTACCCCTTCTTTTCATCTATTGGGACCCTCACAAAATAGAACCAGCCTCCGTTGGCAAAGTCGCGTCTGTCCCTCAGGTTTCCAGCCCTGGTTGGGGTGTGTTCAGACTTCACGCCCCACCGCCCCACCAGCCGGGGTGCGCTGCCATCTGGGACCAGCAGGGGGAGCCCGCGAACAGGTTGGAGGAGGCGGGATGGAGGCGGGGCCGCGAGGCCGGCTGGGCCAATAAAGGCGGCGGTGCGCGGCAGCTGCTGACTCTGCCCACTGGGCACTAGTGACCCTCTCTTCCGTCCTCTCCGTTCGCCGGTTGATCTCTAGCTCGGACCCGCGCGCCCATGATGCTAGCGCTCCGCTGCGGACCCCGCCTGCTCGGCCTGCTCTCCGGCCCGCGCTCAGCGCACCTGCGCCTCCCGGCGGTTCGCGTTTGCAGCAGCGGCAGCGGCTCCCACGGCTCGTCCTCTTCCTCCGGGAACCCGCTAGTGTACCTGGACGTGGGCGCTGACGGGCAGCCGCTCGGCCGCGTGGTGCTGGAGGTGAGACCACCGAACCGGACCGCTCTGGACTGGGCGTGGGGGACGGTCCCGGAAGAGCCTTGGACCGCAGGCCGGCGCTGTGCCTGGCTCGCTGGGTGACCTTGCTTCCTGCCCCCGGGCTCTGGGCCTCAGTTTCCCCATCTCTTAAGAAGGGGCATCGGACTGGTCTCTCCAGGCCTCCCCTTCGGATCTTTGAACTAGTGGAGGCGGGAGGGAAGGCGCGTGTGGAGGAGAAAGCTCAAGGTCAGATCGTAGGCTAGGAGGGTCCGCCCCGCTGGCCGGCCGCGGAGGGGCTCCGAGACTTCACCGTGTGGGCGCCTAGGCCCGAGCTTCGAGGTGGCTGTCAGGGGCTCGGGGGTCGGGGCGGCGGGCCGGCGGGGAGCTCACGTGTTGGCCCTTGCAGAAGGCGGAGCCGGCCTCAGCCCCGCCCCCCGCTATCGGGCTGTCTCGAGAGCTAAGGTGGTTTTGGGCCGCCTCCTCTCCCAGCAGTTCCCGCTGGTCTGGCCGCAGGCTCCAGCCACCAGACAGACGTGGCATAGACCTCTTGGGGTCAGGGCATTGTGCTCAGAGCTCTTTGCCCCAACTCCAACCCCAGTCACCCTCCCAAGGTGACACAGTGCCTGCCCCAGCTCTTTGGGCCTTTTTGAAGAACAAAGCAAGAGACCTACATAGTCCAGAAAATAACAGAGGGGAAGCTTGGGTGTAGCCTTCAAGCCCATTTTGAACAAAGGGGTCTTAGTTAAATTTCGGTTTCCTGTTCTGGAAAATGGAGAGCACCCGTTTATTTTAAAGGTTAGACACTAGGGTGGCTCTTGCAGCTGGGAGGCAAGAGGCAGGCTTGGATGGAGCTCCAGCCTTCCCTTTCCCCCACCCTCCTGCCTCTCTCTGAGCCTCAGTTTCCCACCTGCCCACTGGGGAGCTTGGACTGGCTCCCCCCAGGGGCCACCGTCTCTGCGTCTCTGAGGCTTTGGGCCCAGCTGAAGCAGCTCTGTCAGTTCTGCCCCCAGAACAAGGCCAGGGTGGTGTTGTCATCTCTTCTGACAGATTGGGAAATCGAGGCTGCCCCTCCCAACCTGCAATTCAGGAAGCATCTGGCAGAAATGATTGCTTAGGTGGCTTCCCACGGAGGATTGAGAATGACAGGAATGGTGCTTTCCCTCGCTCCTGGACCGTGTAGGGGGTTGGGTCCTTCCTTCACCTGCCTCTGGACTGAGCCTGTCTTCCCTCTCCTTTCCCCGCAGCTGAAGGCAGATGTCGTCCCAAAGACAGCAGGTAAGACGGGGACCGGGGCCTTCTGACTCTGGGCCACATGGAAGAGAGAGAGGCATGGTGAGGTGGGTGGGATGGTGAGAGGAGTCAGGGCGGAGACCTATGGCCAGATTGGAGTACACCACCACATGTGCTCAGCTGCTGGGGACCTTGGTGCAGCCTCTGAGCCTCTTGGTGGAGGCTGGACTTACCTGGCCTCCCTGCCCCACTGGCCCGGTGCTACTCCTGCCGCAGTGCTCAGATGCTGAGGTCAGGGCACAGGGCCACTTGGCCCAGATCACACCGTCAGCAGAGACCCCGGGGCAGGGATCTTCCCATGTCCGGGGGTGGGTGGGTAGAGAGGGTGCCGGCTGGAACCAGCTGTGGCCCCTGCACTGAGGCCTGGCCCTGCTGACCTGCTTTTTTCCTTCACCACCCACCCAACCCCACCCAGAGAACTTCAGAGCCCTGTGCACCGGGGAGAAGGGCTTCGGGTACAAAGGATCCACTTTCCACAGAGTGATTCCGTCCTTCATGTGCCAGGTATGGTGGGCCTCTTCCTGCCTCGACTTCTTCTTCTGTAAGTAGCATACTGACGGGGCGACCTTGGAGAATGTCACGGGGACTAGCCAGTGTGCTTGTGCCCGGAGAGTACTGGAAGGAGGGCAGCCGCGGCCATTCGCTCAGCCTGTCCTCTCCTTCTGAGAGTCTGGAGCTTGTCCTGGCAGCCATAGTGCCTTCCCTGCCCCAGGAGCTAAGCAACAGGACAAGCAGCAGGTCGGCCCTGCCTGGCAGCGCCGGGAGAGTGGAGCGGCGGAGGGAGAATGGCATCGGGGTGTGGATGTGCTGGGGGCTTTGGAGTAATAGCGTATTCGGTCTCTGCCCACAGCCCCCAGTGTGTCCCACCGAGCACTCGGCATAGGAGATAAGGAGGAAGGGGAGGAGGGAGGCCAGGCACAGACAAGAACACACAGGTCCAGACTTGGAGCCTCTCTCCAGCCTAGGGCGCCTTTCTCGGTTAAATGCATTTGCTCTTTAGTCATGTGTTCGGCCTCTTTTCAGAAGCATTAGCTTTGCTGTGTTAGAAGTGTTGTGGGTAGGTGTGGCAGGTGAGAATTTCCGCTGGTGCCAGGGCCTGAGCCATGCTAAGGGTTGTCCTGTGTTAGGTCAGACCCTGCTAAGACAGGGGCTTATGTCTGGGGCCAGCAGACCTAGAGGCAGGGGCATGGCTGTCATGACCTCTTTGAAGTCCTGTCAGCTGGGATTTCTGCCCCCCAGTTCCCTCTACCCTGACCTGGTGGCTGTCGTCACATCATGGTGAGTGGCATGGCTTGGGGCTGGGCCTGCTGACATGTTGAACATGAGGAATGCAGCGATTGGCGGGGGTTGTGGTTGTGGGACAGGCCTGGCCACAGCCCATGGCTCTCAGCTGCAGAGGCCCCCAGCTCTGCCTGAGGCTGTAGACTGAGCAGGAGCTGAAGTGGATGTCCAAGCTGGGCTAGGGTCTTCCTCTCACCACAGCAGGCAAGGGCAGGGACTCCAAAGCTGGCGGGCTCTTGGAAGCACGGGATGGTGGGACCGGGCACCGGGAGGCCCAGTCCTCTCTGGGGACACCTTATTGGCATTTGTGAATGCTTCAAAAGCAGGGCTGGTCAGGTCATCCCTCTCACCCGAGGAGGTCATCTCAGGAAAACAGCAATATGATGGTGGCTGGGGGCTGGGCTGGCAGACCCTGGGCTCTTCTGTCTGTGGCTCCTTGTGGCAGCCTCGGGCAAGCTTTGAGGAAGACCACTGGCCCTGGGTGGACTTTGTCCTGGGCCGGGTGAAAAGGAGATGCTGGGACAGGAACGGGGGCTCAGTGGAGGGACCTGGCTCTGTGCTAGCTACCCACAGACCACACTGGGGAGCAGGGACTCCTGGCCTCCTCCTTGTTTACCCTCCAAGAGTTGTGGGTAGAAAATTCTAGGTCACTTAAGAAGCAGCTCCAAATGGCCTAGAATTTTTAAGGATCATTTAAAATCTCACTCAGACAAAAATGAATCATTCGGAAACCAGGGTAGTTATTGGGGCAGAAAGTATGAAATCTTTATTTTGTTGCTGCTTATGCTCCTTAGCATTATATTAACCCTTCTATCATCGGGTATTTTCTGACCCCTTTGCCTGAGGGCTCCCCGCTGGGTGGGCTCTGTGTGGGCTGGGGGCTGTGTCGCAGCATGGGAATGGCACCCCTCTGCCAGCTCTAGTGGCGACACTCAGCCAGCGCTCCGTGTTCGCAGGCCGGTGACTTCACCAACCACAACGGCACAGGGGGAAAGTCCATCTATGGAAGCCGCTTCCCTGACGAGAACTTCAAACTGAAGCACGAGGGGCCGGGTGAGTAAGGCTGTCAGTCCCCACCTGGGTATGTGCCCTGAGCTGTGAGCCTGGTGCTGCCACCCCAGCAGGCCTGGAGGCTGCAACCTGATGGCTCCACATCCAGGGCACACGTTCCTTCCTTCAGTGTGAAGGGTGGGCTTGTTGGATTGTCTCAGAGGCTTTTTCATCCTGAGTGCTCAGTTTCAAAAACAAACCTTTCTTTGACCATCGTTCTTTGAGAGCTGTTAAGCAAAGCCCTAGCTTTGTGTTACCTTTAGGACCCAACGTGCGATGTGGAAAAAGCTAGAGTTCAGGACTGGAGGTCCCGCCCCTGCTCTACCACTGAGAGCTCCCAGGAGGCCCTTCCCTCCTGTGTCATCAAGGCGGACAGGCCCTGGGTGGCTATGTGCTCTGGGCTTGGCTTTCTCTTCTGAGCCCCAAGTATCTTCAGCCTCAAGTATCCTTCCTGTGGTTTGCGTCATCCATGCTGGAACAGCTCCCAGGTGAGATGCCTCCTGGGCAGCCTGGTCACCCCACTTGTTTCTGCAGGCGTCCTGTCCATGGCCAATGCGGGCCCCAACACCAACGGCTCCCAGTTCTTCATTTGCACCATAAAGACAGACTGGTGAGTTGCTGGCTCCTGGTCCAGGCCCTCTGGTAGCAGGGGTGGCCTTGAGCTGGAGGGGGAGGATAGTCTGAGGCCAAACTCTCTGCTCTGGGGCAGTAGCCCTCACCCGGCTGAGTGTGTAAGAGGAGAAAGTCCCCGAAAGGGTTGAGGAAGAATTTGGGCTATTTTGCAACTCTGTCTTTTATCAGGCTTCCCATTGTTGTTGTAGCTGGAATTTCTCAGTGCTCTGAGCATGCACATGCGCAACACACGTACACACAGGAAAGAATTCTTTTACCAAATGCATTGGGGAGATGCTGCAGAACTTATCAGGCCTCAGGATGGCCTGTGGCAGAAGCTTGCTCACTTGGTTTAACCTGCCATTTCCCAGCTTATTTAACCCTGGGCTGCACCTTGGAAAATGCTGCAGTAGACAGCATTTGGATATCACACCGGATTTCTCATCAGGCGTTAGCACCAGCCTGTGGCAGCCACCAGCGCCCCCGGACCCTCTTTCCCATTGCCCTTGTATTTTAGGGATGTCGTCCCAGGTCAGTTTCCCACTACCTAATCAGTTTTCTCTACTCAGAGTCCCCTGTGTCCTCACCCTGAGGCGCCTCAGCAGGGTGAGGGGACAACAGCTGGCCTGGAGCTAAGACTTAATAAAGCCCATTTCCCAGGACTTTAGGGAGACCCAGGTGGTGGTGGATACTAGTGGTCTGTAGCCTCTGAGCCAGAAGGGACACGGATGTTGGAGTGGGCAGGTTATTGCTGGCCCTGCCTCCCCTCCTTCCATGAAAACTCTTAGTGGATCCCAAAGGGTAACCAGTCTTGGTTGGTGGCCCTGAACTGAGCTGCCTTTTAGATTTTCGGGACTCTCTCAGACTGAGAGCTGCTTGGGACTCGAGTAGGTTCACCATACATATCATCTTGGCTCTCACCCCAGAATTCCTGACTGTTAAGGCAGTTCTATAAGGGCCTTCCCTGGTGCTCCAGTGGTTAAGAGTCCACCTTCTGATGCAGGGGGTACAGGTTTGATCCCTGGTCAGGGAGTTCATATCCCACATGCCTCGTGTCCAAAAAAACCCACAAAAAACATAAATAAACCCCAGAAACAATATTGTAACAAATTCAATAAAGACTTCAAAAATGGTCCACATCAAAAAAAAAAAAAACTTAAAATGATTCCATTTTACACAGACTTATTTCTTCAGAATAGTTCAATATCCCATCATCTCCCTGTGCAGGATGAGAACAATTCACCCTTTGTAGGTGAGGTTCCCAGGATTCAGGTTGAGTGGCCTGGCCTAAGGTCACACAGCAGGTGAGGCAGAACACAGCCTGGGAGGGAGCCGTGCTCTGGTGCATGCTGGGGGCTCAGCAAGGCTCCACACGGGACCTGTGAGGGGCTGGGCCAGCTTTTCGGTCTGAGCTCCTTTCAGAACTGCTGTTTTCAGTAAATAGTTCCATGACCTAGGGACTGTGACCCCGGGGGACATTGCAGCACTCTCATTTCTGCTTACCTGGCTCACCTCTCCTCCCAGGCTGGATGGCAAACATGTTGTGTTTGGCCATGTGAAAGAGGGCATGGACGTCGTGAAGAAAATAGAATCTTTCGGCTCCAAGAGTGGGAAGACGTCCAAGAAGATCGTCATCACAGACTGCGGCCAGTTGAGCTGACCCTGTGTGCTTCCAGGAGGCCTCTCAGGAATGTCAGACCCCACAGGGCCCACCGGGCAGCTTCCCCAGTGTCCTCCCTTCCCCAGTGCCCCGTTCCTGGACACCCATCGTGGACACAGTATCACCGCTCCTTGTAGGCATCGCCTGTGACCACCCGGCTCAAGTTCACCTGCGCCTCGGGCACAGATGATGGGTTAGCTTTGAAGGCGGTTTCTGCCTTTTCTTTGACCACAGGGGAAAGCCAGTTGCTGTAAAGCGCTGTCATATCTGTTTAATATTGTCTTTCTGATTGGAATAATTTCACTTGACTCCCTGGAGCTGAAGCTGTGACACTAACTACTCCAGGCTGTGGTGTGACCTGAGTTGGTGGCACAGGCCACAGACCTACAGAGCTTGGCCTTTGGAGCACACTCCAGGCCTTTGTGATGGTCCCGCAGCCGAGGCCTTTAATCCCAGCCACTGTGAATCCCGTTGGTCTGCTGCTCTTGTATTTGGGGAGAGCCCGTGGGGGTGGAAGCAGCTGAACCGGGGGACAGACCCACTGCAAGCTGTGCCTTGTCAATGTGAATTCCCAGGTTGAAAATAGCAATAACCTGTAAGTGCTATGTGCTCTGGAAGGAAGTCAAAGTGTATTTTCCTGGTGGGCTTTGATTTGTTTTTCTTGTGTGTTTAATAAATTAAAGCTATTGATTATGTACACAATATACTTTTGGAAAATTTCTTTATGTTCACCTTAAATGTGAAAATAAATCCTATTTTCTATAAAAGACTGTCTGGTGTCCATGCCTTTAGCAAGCACTGTCTGTAACACATGTGTCTGGAGCCAGCGTTTATTGTTAACTGCCGTCACTCCGTGCTCTGAGCAGGGCCTTTACGTGAACTTGGGTCCACCAGCAACCTCTGAGGGCATTCTTGTCAACCTGTTCAACAGGAGAGGATACAGGCTCAGACTGTCAGCACCCACAGCCCACCCGAGAGCCCTGGTGTGCCTCTGGCTGACTGAGCCTCAGTTTTGCTCAGCAGAGTAATGGGATAACAGTGCCCAGCACACAGGGTGGTGAAGGTTGGACATGATCTGTGGAAAGTGCACAGCACGGGCCCTGGCATGTGGTCTGGAGGGGCAAGGGCGCCATTTCTGGTGTGTCTGGGTCTTAGAAAAGAAGGAGCTCTGATTATGTCAGACTAGATGTGGACTTTATTTCCCTCTGTGCCATTTAAATTTGGAGTTAAATGACAGGTGTTTCTAAATTCGCATGGGGGGCAGACTGAGGGGTGGGAGGAGAGTAAGAACTTCCTTAAACAGCCAAGGGAGGACAGTCTGAATAATAGAAGAATCACAAGATGATTGGCATTACCTCACCTTGGAGTTCCCTGAGTGTGATGGTGTGTGGTCTCAGGTCCTTGTAGTCATTCTCAGCTCACTGTGGCTGGACTTTCTATAGTGGCTCAGCGGCAAATAATCCTCCTGGCAATGCAGGAGACTTGGGTTCAATTCCTGGGCTGGGAAAATCCTCTGCAGAAGGAAATGGCAACCCATTCCAGTATTCTTGCTAGGATAATTGCATGGACAGAGGAGCCTGGTGGGCATGACTTAGCAACTAAAAGCAAAAAATAAGTAGAGGATTTGGGTCATTAGCGTCATGGAGAGTTTCTATGAAGTCAGTTCAGCTACATGGGTTGGGAACTCGGCTCACCTAGTAGTTCTCAAACAACTCTCAAAGAGCCTTGAAGTGTCTTCTGACATGAGCACGGGCCCCTGAACCTCCCTTCAATCGCTCAGTTGCTAAGTCGTGTCCGACTCTGCAACCCCATCTACTGCAGCACGCCGAGCTTCCCTGTCCTTCACTATCTCCTGGAGTTTACTCAAACTCATGTCCATTGAGTTGGTGATACCATCCAACCATTTCATCCTCTGTCAACCCCTTCTCCTCCTGCCCTCAATCTTTCCCAGCATCAGGGTCTTATCCAATGAGGGGGGCTCTTCACATCAGGTGGTCTTTCAACCATAGATACCCTCTTATGTTTTCTAAAAGGGATTTCATTTGAAGTGTGGGGTCTTGAGCCAAGTATCAATAACGGTTATTGGTCAGTCCATCCAGCGTTTTACAGTTGGGTAAACTGAGGCTGCCAGAGTGGTCATGGTTGCCAAGGTGACTTCCGGAGTCAGTTGGCAGAGCAGGGGCTAGAATCCCGGACCTGACAGACCAGAGGGCTCTCCGTGGGAGGCGTTTCCACAGACTCCTTTGTCTTCAGATCACACACATTCAGAGCTCTTTGAATTTCTTAGGTCAAAGCCATGATTTTGGTCCCTGTGGTTTCCTCTTGATCTCTGGGGATTCTGGGAGGAGGCAGTGGTGCTGTTGACAAGTGTGAGGGCCATCTCCTTGAGGTGTGACCACTGGACCCCTGATGACTTCTGAGGACTCGCAGGGTCACAGAGCCTGTGGGGCGTGTGTTCAGTTCACAGAGCATTTCCCTTTTGACGAGGAGGAAGAGTGTGTGTGTGTGTGTGTGTGTGTGTGTGTGTGCGTGTGTGTGCGTGTGCGTGCCTCCCATGCAGAGGAGTCTGGTGTGGTGGAGGGGAACAAAGTATTCAGGAATTTCCTAAAAACAGATTTCCCAAAGGTGGGACTATTCCCTATATTTCTTTTCCTAGAACTCTTGCACGAGGGCCCGAATTGGTCTTACTATACAAAGCAGAGCCTACGCAACAGACAAATTAGGATACTGACTTGTTGCTGACGCACAGCGCCGAATGCATGAAAGAAACGGTGAGTCATACACGTGCTCGCACAGATGGACTCATATGCGGATGTCATGTAAACACAACGTGTTTAAATACCTGAAATAGCAGTTTTCTGAGACAACACAGGAGAGCTTTTCAAACTGACTTCATTGAACCTTCAAACCATGAAATTTTTGTACCTTGTTTTACATCCCTGGATATGTTCCAGTGCCTCCTGGCTTATAGTCTATGGGAACTTGAATAGAATTAGTATTCTGCTGTTGTGTGAAAATTGTATAAATCTTACTTATGTTGAATTGGTTCATAGTGCTTTTCAGGTCTACTATTTCCTCCTACTTTCTATTTATTCTATTAATTTTTGAGAGTTTTATATTGAAACTCCAACTAAAAAAGTCTTAATTTATCTACTTAAAAATATTGTAATATATAGTGGAACTATATGTAACTTTGTAGTCTCCAAGTGTCCTGTAAATATGTTATAATGCTTTCATAATTTAAAAACTAAAAAAAATTATAAAATCTAAAAAAAAATGACTTCATTGAGGTATAATTTACCTGCAGTAAAATTCACACATTTTAAATGTACAGATCAATGACTTGACAAATTCATACACTGAGTAATCGCCACCAAATTAAATTAAAGAACATATCTCCATGAAGAGATGGAAAGCTTCCATGTCTCCAGAAAGCTACCTCTGTGCCTGCTCCCAGGAACCCAGTGATTCTGTCTCTGTGGATACATTTTACCTGTTCTAGAACTTGGTGGAAACAGAATCCTACAAGATTTGCTTTTTGTGTCTGACTTCTTTCCAGTAGCAAGTATAAGGATGTGGGAGAATTTAACACACTGCTGGGCTTTATAGAATGTTGCTCCATGAAAAGGAATGTCAGTCAGTGCTCCCAAGGTCTGGTAAGGTCTAAAGCGATGCTTCTCCTAGGAATCATGCGGTGCTGGGAATGCATGCAGATTCCCAGGCCATGGCTGAGACCTGTGGAATACCAGTCTCTGAGGGTGGAATCTAGGTCTCTGAATTTTCAGATAACAATTCAACTAAAGTTTGAGAATTTGAGTGTAGGCGAGAGGGGGCAAGACTGAAAAGGGAGGCCACCAGACCACTAGAGTCACGGCTGACTTGTGAGACATTATTCACTGCGTGTCCTGGGAAGCTGGGATAAGACCCTCCGCCTGTGAAAGATGCTTCGCTTGAGTTTCCAGGTGGACACTCTTGGGTGATGGGTTGGTCAGCCTGTTCAGCCAAGCTTTGTGGGGACTGGTGGCTTGGGTAGGCCCAGACAGGAGAAAATTTCTCAGTGAACAGCTTCTGGAGGCCATGAGTCAGATCTGTATCTGAGGTCCACTGGAATAGGTTGAATAGAGAAAGTCTTGGTTCCATGCTGAGTGTTCTGATGGCTCCATATATCTGCGAATATACTGGAAAAAACATTGAATTATACACTTCAGGTGGATGAATTGTATGACATGTGAACAATATCACAATAAATCTGCTTAAAAATATGTGATGTAAAGTCTCAGAATTCTTTGGGTGTGCAAGCTGTTTCTCTGAAGTCCTGTCCCTCTGGAAAATGCTGAGATTTGACCTGGTGATGGAAGTCTTGGTTGGTCTTGGGTATTACCTTTCAAAGCACCCATCCATGGTGAAGTCTGTTCTCAGACTCAGAAGGGTGGGCTACTTGCACAGGCAAGGGAGGAATGGAGTGGCTGGAGGGTTCAAGTTGTTAGTTTCATTTGGGCCCAAACAGATGTCCCCATCACAAACTTCAGGATCCGGTTCCTTTCCACTGATGCCCTTCACATGAAAGCCTTAGCGAGACTGTGAATTCAAACGATACTGTAATTCAACTGATTACACAGTTAAACTTTTGTTTGAGTGATGTCAGTCCATTTGTATAAGAAATGAAAGATATTTTCGAGTTGTCATGGAAGCTTTCTGGTTCTCAGACATTAACATAAGCCGAGAATTAAAGGACATGTTTGTCATTTTCTTTTGGTAAACAATCAAGCGTGCTCAAAATAACTCTCCCCACAGTGTCGTCCTTATGGTCATGGATACTGCCGTGACCGTCATGTGTGCAGCCGGCTTCCCGAGGCACGTGCTTCTCTCGTCACTTAACCGCAGGTGACAGCACTGTGGTGTCACTGCATACCACGCATCACCATCATTCCACTTCCTATTGTTCAGCCATGCCTTCAAGCCCAAGGGCACAGCGAAACAAATGTCTAAATACCATCTTTGTAGGGTTATCTCCTAGGATCAGGCCAGTGTCAATGCATTGGTCAGGATCCAGACAGAATATAGAAACAACACAGTGATTCTAACACGGAAAGTTTAATATGAAAAATTGTTAACCACACATGGGTTTACCTAACAAAGTGTCTCTCTAGTGCCCTCTGCTGATAGTGTGTGTGTGTGTGTGTGTGTGTGTGTGTGTGTGTGTGTGTTGCTCAGTCATGTTCTACTCTTTCCCACCCTATGGACTGTAGCCCTCCAGGCTCCTCAGTCCCATGAGATTCTCCAGGCAAGAATACTGGAATGAGTTGCCATTTCCTTCTCTAGGATATCTTCCCGACCCAGGATAGAACCCAGGTCTCTTGCATTGCAGGCAGATTCTTTAATGTCTGAGCCACCAGGGGAGCCCCTCTACTAATAAAGGCTAATATAATTTCAGGTGGCAAGAAACAATGGTCACTGTGTCACAAACAGGGTATTGAAAGGAAGATTTCGAGTTAAAAGACAAGGAACTTGAAAGTGGTGGCATTGCTTTCTTATCCAATCTGACAAACTCTGCCATTCAATTAAAAGTTTAGGCCACTTATATTCAACTTATCAATATATAAATTGACCTCCTTTCTATTTATTTTATCTTTGTCCCATCTGGTTTTTGTCCCCTCCTTGCCTTCTTTTGCATTGAGTTTTTCCTCCCAAATGATTTCATTCTACCTCCACTATTGACGGATTAGACTTAGTTCTTCATTTTGTATTTTCAGTGGTTTCTCTAGGATTTAGAATATGTAGCTTAATTTATCACAGATTACCTGTAAATAATATTGTGTAAGAATTACACATATGTAATTCTTACATATGTGTAAGAATTGCTAGCCTTAATGGCAACTTCATGTTTAAGATTTTGAGGAACATCAAACTGTTTTCTAGAGTGGCTAGAAAATTTTATATTCTCACAAGCAATGCATAAGCGTTTTGATTTCTCCATGGCCTCACCAGCACTTCTTATTATTCATCTTTCTGAGTCTTGATGTCAAAGTAGTATTTCACTTAGGTTTTGATTTTCATACCCCAATGACGAATGAGGTTGAGCATCTTCTCATGGGTTTATGGACCCTTTGGACATCTTCTTTGAAGAAATGTCTATTCAGATATTTGTTGATTTTTAAGTTGGATTATTTGTCTTTTTATCATTGAGTTGTAAGAGCTCTTTATTTATTTTAGATAAAAGTCCTGACCCTAGATCCTCCTACTGTACCAAACAGAAAGGTAATTAAGAAAAAAAAAATTGACTTTTAAAAACAAGAACACCCATGTTGTTCAATAGGGAGTTGATAAATACATTACCTAATAAAAGAGTGCAATCAGCTTTTAGTCAAACAAAACAGATTTCTGTGCTAGCAGGGAATGGTGATGATTAGAACAAGGCAAGTTATGGAACAGCATGTCGAGTACAACCTGGTGTGTGTGTGTGTGTGTGTGTGTGTGTGTGTGTGTGTACATTACAGATACAAATATTTTTACAAGCAAAAAGTCTAGGGAAGGTTAGGGCCAAACTCGACAGTGGTGTCTCTGGAGGAAATTGGGCTGCTAAGAATTTTCACGTCTTCCTATTTTTGTATTCTTTCCATTTCACATTGTGTATGTATTATTTTTATAATCAAGAAGGAAAACTCAGATATTACCACTTGACAGTTTTACTCAAGCAAAGTTGCATGAGGCCTGGGTAGTACTGTGCTGGAGTGGTCAGGACTCATCTGGGTTTGAGAGCAAAAAGATAAATCCCCTTTAGTCCCCCTGTGAAGGCTTGCAGCCTGCAGGGAGCCGCAGTTCTCAGACTTAACCACCAGGAGGCACCAGGGGACCAGCAGATTCCTGCAAGAGGAAAGGGGGCGAATTTTGAGCTGCCAGGGATATTGGGGGAGAGAGATCTGGGCCAAACTGTTTGAAGCAGTCTCCACTGTGGGGTCTGGATGGGTCAGGTTTCCAGAGAGAGGAAGACCAGTTATGTGCTCGGCAAAGTCACTTGCTGCAGCGCAAGAGGGAAACTCAGGCAGAAGCCCAGTCAGAGCGGAACAGGGTGTGGGTGTCTGGGGAGGGTGCGGGGAGGGTCTACAGTCCAAGGACCAGACAGACTCACATCCTGTCCTGGGGCAAAGCCTCATCTGCCGCCTGGTTGGTATACAATTTTCAGAAGGCCTGGCTCAAGGTGCTGAGAGGTGTAATAGGAGGCAAAAGACAGAGAGGGAATCACGAGTAGGGGGAGGATGGCATTTCAAGGGCAGCACAGGCCCAGGGGACTGTCACCCCTCCGTGACTGGCGCAGTAGCTAAAAAACGCTCAAGCACGTCCCAGGTGTTTAATCATGACAATGACCCTCAGCTGGTGGACAGGCAGTCTCATTTCCATTTTACAAGAGAGGAACCTGGGGTTTGGGGTGGGGGAGGCTCGGCTCAGGACGACAGCTGATGAATAGTGAAGCTGCAGTTCTGCATCTAGTCCATTTGACCCCAGAGTCCTTGCCAGGATGAACTGAGGGGGTGCTGAAATGGAGGTCACAGCAGGTACCACAATCCCAGACATACAAGGCAGGATTGGATCCCAAATTGCCCCACAGGCTGCAGTAGCTGGGTGCAGAGGGGCGGCGGGGGCTGGGCCCTGACCTCTGGGGGTGACCAGAGGAGAGGGTGGGTGTTGAGCAGGTAGGAGAGGAGGATGCTACTCAGCTCCCAGCATGGAGGGCTTGGCATGGACCTTCACTTCCAGGACCAAGAGGGAGCATGTGGATGGGGAATGGGCATGAAGACAGGGCTCCAGTGGTGGGAGGGCTGAGGAGAGGGGGTAGGGGAGGGCCAGAATGGGTGATCGTGCAAGGAGAGAAGGCACAGGTGCTGGCCTGGCTCTCCTGGAGGTAGTGGAGGTAGCAGCAGGGCTCCCTTGCAACTGGGAAAGAGGCCCCCAGGGAGGTTTTCAAGAGGGTTGGAAGGGGGTGGAGACCTCCTGGGGGTTTGTGTTCTGTGTTGAGTGGCTTGGCTTCAGTTCTAGCTTCTGCCCAGGTTTGCAGTAACCACTGCAGCAGCTGCACTAGCTGTTTATTGGCTCCAGACTACCACAGGAAGGCTGACAGGCTCGGCCGGGCAGGTGTGAGGGGCCCAGAGACCTGGGGGCTGAGGCAGGCCGGCCCCATGCCTGGCTGTCTTGGGTGGTGGCACAGCTGCCAGAGGCAGGGACTAAACCCTGGACCTGACATACCCCTGGTGCTGAGAGATGGGAAGGGGGTCTGGGAAGGGGCACAGGTAGAGATTCTGCTGTCATCAGCCATATGATCTTGGACAAGTCGTCAACCTCTCTGGACCTTGGCTTCTTCTTCTGTGAACGGGGCTCATTGTAGCACCCAGCTCACAGAGTTGTCGCAAAGACCGAGACTGAGATGCACGTGCCGATCACGCAGCCCAGCAGCTGGCACTGGATGTTGGGCAGACCTCACTCGTTCATTCCACACTTAACCCCGGGGTGAGCCAGGTCACACCGGTGCTGCGGCTACACAGGCTGTGGGGGGGATGGTGCTGAATGAGGGCAGGGACAGGTGTGGAGGCCCTGCCCCCACGATGCCCGCGCACCTCCTTGGTCCAGCTGCCCTGAGCTCATCTCCCGCCCAGGAGTGGAACATGAAGCAGAGACTGCAGGGCAGTGGGTCTCCAGGGTCGCGGACCCTCACTAGGACAGGCTCACCATTTTGTCAGTCTCGCTTCAGCAACCCCCGTCTATATTCTGGATTGCTTGAGAACAAAGCCAAAGCCTGGGCACCGCCTCGCTTCACCTTCAACACGCGTGTCTAACAGATGAGGTCACTTTTTGCACAACCCTCATCACAGGCCCACTTTTCACACGACCCACTTTTCACAGGGCCCTCATCACGCCTGGCAAGCCGAGACTTCGCCCCACTGTTCTCGATCCGAGGACAGGCTGTGGTCAGTGTGTTGGACCCCTGTTTGGGGCTTGACTTCTCTCACCCACTGGATGGTTCCAGAGACCCCTGGCTCATGGCAGGGAGGTACAGCCTGTGGGGAAGGTGGCAGAGTCACATGAAGTCCATGGCCCTCTGGGCGGGAGTTTCTTCCTCTCTAAAAGTGACCCTTGGCTAACAGGAGTCAGGGAGAGGGGCTGCCCTCGGGGCTCCCTACCCCCTCAGTACTCCCAACGGGCTGCAGCCGTGCATGTTTGTGGTATGTGTGTGTAAATGTGTCTGAGAGTGTGTGAGTGCACGTGTGTCCGTGTGTGGATATGTGTTAGTGCAAGCAAGTGCAAAGAGGTATGTGAATGTGTGTGTGTGTGAGAGAGATGGGGAACCACGAACCCAAGCCTCTAACCATTCTGCAGAAGTGTGGAGAGGTGTGAGGAGGGGCCTTTGTGCCCAAGGACAGGCTGTTCCTGGCTCCAGCCAGAGTTCCAAGAACACCCAAAAGCCTGCCTCCGGCTGCGGGAGCGCTTCCCCAGTCATCACCACCTCCATGTCAGCTTCTCTTGCCCTGTCTCCCCTCCCAACACCATGTGGGAGGCAGGCCAGGGAGCAGCTGGGGTGGCCTTTGGATGCCCGACCTTAGGTTGTGGGGAGCTGGGGTCCAGCTGTCTGGGAGTAGGCAGGACCTGACTCCCCACCCAGGTCATCACGGGGCCCAGCCCTGGCTCACCCCTAGTCATTTGCTGAAGGCCTGAGCAGGCTGGTGGAAAGGCACTTGGAGTCTCTGGCTGGAATCAGAAAAAGCACACGGCGTGGAGATGGAAGGACCCGTCTGCCAGTATGGGACATCGGGGCCATCCCTAGGCCTCAGTTTCCCCACCTGCCATAGTGTTCTCTGCCCTGGCTCCTGCCTTGACCGTTAGGAGCACATATGAGCCCCGAGCGACAGGGGAGACGTGTGCCTGTGGCCAGGGCCCAGGGCAGAAGCCACATGGCAGCGGGAGCCAGTGAGAGGAGGTACACTCGGCACAGAGCACCCTCTGCAGCCTGCGGTCAGTCCCGCGTGCCCCAGCTCATAGATAAGGACACAGGGGCTCCACGCGTGTGTTTCAAGAAGAGGGTGGTGCTAGGAGCCTTATCTGGGCCCCATGAGGGTCCCCTGAGCCCCCAAGGCCTTTGGTGCTGAGGTGGTGGTGGGGGGGTGGTTGAGCTCATATTCTCCCCAACCAACTCAATGCTGGGGAACTGGCTGGTTTCCCTTCCCTGTGTCTGTGTCTTACACCAAGGCCTTCACGGGCTGGAGCTGCCCGCTCCCCAAACCACCTCTGCCCTGGAGCCCTCCTCGCCCACCTCTGCAGCTGTGAGCACAGCACGCTGCTCCAGGCAGAGCCCCGGCTCTGCCTCTGAAACATTGCACCAGGAGGTGAGATCTCAAGGTTCAAATCCTGCTCTGCCCCCAAGTGGCCTCAAGTGAGCCCTTTTCTCTGAAGGCCTCAACTAGGGGTGTGAGGGTGGTGGAGGACGCCAAGGGGAGAGAGGCAGGGGTGGGTCAGAGCTGGGCCCTCCCATCTGGGTCCACTGACGCCCCTTTCTACTGTGGACTCCGCTCTCTCTACTCTCGGCTGCCAGCTGCTTCTGGACGTGGACATTAAGTCTAACCGGAAATCCTTCCTGTCCAGGGGAATTACTGGTTTCCACGGCTCCAGGAGATGTCGAAATGCAGGCTGTGCTTGCCTTGGATTTGTTTTTTTTTCCACAGAAAACAAAGCAAAACAAATACATGGGCACGTGCACACGACACATAAGGGCAGAAAATCGAATGGTAGCCCTGACTCCTCAGGCCCAGGATGGGGTCGCTCAGCGAGTGAACAAGAGAACCAGGTTCCTGGGTTGGAGGCCTGGTGTCCCCGTGGACACCCTGTGTGATCTCTGGCCTGAGCCACAGACAGTGGGAGCAAGCGATCCACAGTGCTGGCCCCCTACCCGCCGCCCAGCTGCCAAGCTGTGTACAGGGCCTTGTGTTCACTGGGCTGACTTATCCACACAACATCCCCATGGAAGCCACGGCTCAGAGAGGCCAGGGGAACTGCTCAGGGTCACCCAGCTGTGGGAGACAGGACTGATCTGGAAGCCAGCACGACAGGGCACAGGGCCACTGAGATGGACGGACTCCGAGTCCTCAGACCTGTACCGGGAGCGCAGCCCTCCCTGGGCTGCAGGGGGAGATGCCCTCTTTGGGGGGTTTATTCTCTTCCTCGCCCAGTCTTCTGGACTGGGTCCCCTCTCTGCTCACTGCTTGGCTGCAATGACACCCACCTGCCCTGCCCATCATTTCACAAAGCCTGAGGCCAGGCACCCAGAAGTGAATTCTTTCTCTGCGCCAATAAAGGGAAAGGGCTTGATAGATTTCAGGATTCACTGTGCGCCCCAAAGAAGGCAAGGGATCCCGCTTCGGGAGTCAGGGACCTCTCTTCCTGCCTCTTCCCCACACTTCCCCATCTGTGTTCCCTGATCCCAAGGACTTACATCTTGTTTTCTCTGCTCCATCTCAGAGGCTGCAGTCTGGAGGCATGGACTGGCCCATAGACATGTCGTTTGGCTATTTAATAAACTAGTTGCCAAAATTTAAAAATTTGAAAATTCCATGTAACAACTTGGACTTCTAGTCTCCCCTACCACCCACTTCCCACCACACCCCAGGTGCTGTATTCTTGGCAGCAAGTGCATGGAGCTGAGGATGGGGTGGCCAGCGGGGAGGCAGAGCCCCTTGTGCACAGTCTCATTCCCATCCCCATCAGCCTCACAGGACCATAAGGCCCATTTCCAAGCCTGGTGCTTCTCAAGCATGCATGTGGGACTGATCAGGGACTCTAAGGACCTCAGGGAACCCAAGTCAGTGTCTCAGCATCTCTGGGGTGGGACCAATCCTCCCGTAGGTGATTCTGGTGAGCAGTTGGGTTGAGAACCACAAGTGCGCTGACCCTGAGTGGAGGGGCTCCGTATGCAGGTGGTTCCTTAAGGCTCACTTGGCTGTGGCTCCAGGCTCTGTGAGCCATGGCCCTCGGTGAGAGCCCCACGTCGAGAAAGCCCAGCCTGGTCCTTGCTCAGAAGAAGGGCCCTCTGTTTCCTCTCCCAGGGACTTTCCAGGAGGTCCTGGACACTTGAGTCTGCTCACTGTGGGATACTCAGCATCTGAGGCCCAAATCCCGGGCTTGGAGAGAAGGCCAAATGGGAGCTGCAGCGGAGGCCTGGGGCTGCCGTCTCTGAGGAAGATTCACTCCTATATATGGTCACCGGGAGCCCCATTGCAGAGCGAGCCGTGACCTAATGTGCCGACAATCTCGCCCAGTCTGGGGCCCTGCCTGGGAAGGGCCCTCGCCCCGGAGAATGTCTGCTTGGGGACAGAGGGGCTGGGAGGAGGCGAATGCTCGGGGTAGAGACAAGGTGAGACAAGACATCCCAGACACTCAGAGACCAGAGGGGCGGCCCCAAGGCCCCCCACCCCTCGTGGCCTCCTGCGTCTGTGAAAATGTCCAGCTCCCCACTGATGCTTTGTGTAGACAAGGAAACCCAGGAGCCTCTCTTGGTTTTAAAAGTTCTTTTAATAGAGCATGAAAAGGCTATATCTCTATAGGCAGGCCGTATACAGATTCTCCAAGAATAAGGCACACGACGGAATGCCATCCCAAGGGCGGCCCTCAGGAGAGGTTGGGAGGCTTCTCCACGCACCCTCCGAGCTGGCCCACGGGTTCTGTTTGTCTTTTTAGCTGGACACACACATATTAACAGATACAGACACCGACAGGGTCACCACACAGGAGTGGAGGAGGTTGAATGGTGAAGCTGACAACAGAGAGCGGTGAGCTCCCGTAAGACCGGACGCCTCCCAAACGTCAGGGTTAGTTGTCACTCTGGGCTATGATGTAGTGATGCTGGATTTAATATTTGTTCCAAGTAGATTCAAGTCCGTTAGATGCTGGAGGGCAGGTCTCAGGGCTCTGGGTGACAAATCCAAGTTCAAAGAGCACAGGGCCCTGAGGCATGGCTCAGATGGCAAAGCTCCAAAGAGGGAGATTGGAGAAATCCCCCTCCTGCTTCCTCTTCCCTCCCTGGGCCCTGCTGACTGGGAGCCCTGGACCAGGCCAAGGAGGCCATCTTTGGAGCTGGCCGACTTATGGAGGGGCTATGTACATGTCGCCTCCTCCTAACCTGGCTCATTTCCACCCCCACAAGATTAATAACCATGATAACAAGATAATAATAAGAAGGTGCAAGAGAATGGGTTCTAATGCTGTGCTATCCTCAGCTGAAGAGGCTCAAAGGGTTCACCATTCCCTTTTTCACTAAGTATCTAATAATAGCTTCCCTTACAAAAAGTAATACTTTCCCAAATACACATATGTATAAATACAGGACAGGAACACATGAATAAGTCTAAGCACTTGAATAATATGCTGGCTACCTAATACTGATATTTTCATCCAAGGAAAACAACAGAGAATAACAATAATATGGCTTAAAGAATTGCAAAGATTTTTTTTTCCTCATCAGAATTATGTACCAACTTCATATAATATTCTATGTAGACAATATTTCCTTCTTAATGTAATTCAGTTGCAGACTTTTTACAGACCAAAGCATAGTTAAAAAAAAAAAAAAAAAACCAAACCAAAAAAAAAAAAGCAAAAACAAAACAGGAAACAGAGAAAAGTTCTCACCATAAATATTTTCTTGCAGCTTGACCAGAAGGTTTGCAAAAAATACTTCCAGAAATCTTCCTTTGATATTCTATTGCCCTCCTGAAAGCTCTGAAGTTTTGAAAATGCCTCTCTTTTTGTTTAACCTCAAAAATCAAGCAATCGTATTTTTCTTTTTCTTTTTTTTTTCTTAAAAAAAGCCCTCAAATATATACAGACAAAAATCACTGTGAAGTTTTCGGGAGAAGGTAACAAATTCAGTGTTGTGAGAAAAATTGGAAACCATGCAGAAATTTTAACATCCATGAATTTTCGTTTCAAAATACACACATAGTATTTTTTTCTTAAAAAAAAAACAACACAAAAGGAATTCTGTGTCAAGTATAACTCAAAATAAATACAAATTCACAAGTAGAACTATTGAATACTTCATATGGGGTAAACACCGTTCTCTCCCAACTGGATCTCTAGACCTACTAACTGCAAGCAATTGTCCCTTTTGAATGTACTACAACCACACACTTTCTTGTCTCCTAGGCACCCAGGCCCTCTGAGCACTTAATTCTCACAGCACCAGCCTGGACAGCAGTGGTTCTCGCTGAGCCCAGAGAGCTCCCCAATTCAGCCAAACAGTACTGGAGGGGGTGGTGCAGAAGGGCAGCCTCGGGGGAGGCCCAGCCCCCGCTGGCCGGCTCTGTACAGACGGTGGGGTGCAGTGGCTGCCAGCTGGACAAGCCCACTGGAAAGGTCAGTTTGGGGTGATATCCCTTCCCCTCTTGACCTGTGGAACGCCCTGGCCTCCTGGGGTCTGGAGCCTGGGTTCTTTCTAGGGTGTAGGCTTCCCCCACAACTGCAGCCCAGGCACGCTGAGACCAAGGTTCCCCCATGGGGCTAGGTCCCTGGAAGTGTTGAGCCTGGTCCACACAGCAGAGACCAGCACAATGTCCACCACAACAAATGTTCTCGTTAGCAGGGCACTGGTATGGCTGACAGTAACAGCTTCCCCTCCAGGAAGGAGAGCCCTGGGCCAGGGTGACTCTGGCTCACGGACACCATGGAGCAGGCAGGGAGCAGCCGGGAGGGCCTCCTCAGAGGTGGGCGGTGAGCGTCTTCTCAGCCAGGGACCCGCACTCTGTCCCTGTGGCCGGAAGGAGGCGGCTATGGGGCTCAGGCTGGAGCAAATACTCTCTTCTTAAGTGCTCAGAAGGCATGGCCTCCCCCACAAACCTGCCCTGCAGCCCTCTGGCTGCACACACACTCACTCCATCTCTTTGTCTCACTCCCTGGACCCCTGATAAACACTTCGCTGTAACTCCTCAGTTGTACAAAGCATTTTCATTTGAAAACAAAAGGCGACCGGACATAGGTTGGGTGTCCTTGAGCCGTGGTAAACACTGAATTTCAGGCCCATTTCATGGTCTGATTTTTTTTTCCCCCACAGAGGCATAATGTTGGGGCAAAAATCAAGTGACTCAGCTCTGACAAGCCAGCTCCCCTCCCCTCGCCCCGGGAGAAAGGAAGGGGTGACATAACAATAAAAATAGGGCTTCTCACTGGGGAGAGAACGAAGAGCAAGGTGATCCCCCCCGCTTGCTGGGACAGCGTGGCCCTGGCCAGTGTGAGCGCCAAGAAGCCTCCCTGTCCCCTGGGGAGGTAGGAATCATCAACCTGGCTTTGCAAATGAGAGGTTCTGTAGCTTGTACTGGGGTTGCCTATGTAAGGGGGGGACAATTCTTCATGTTTGCAGGGTAGGGGACAACAGGAAGAGCTGGGGTTTCACTTATTAAGTGACTGACTGACTCCCGCGGCATACAGGATAGTGGGTGTACAGGACCTGGAAACCCTCTCCAAATAAAGCTCTCTGCTCCAGGAGACGGTGTGTAGCCAGGACGAACCCCAGGACATCAGAACACCTCTCTGCTGTCATTCTCTCATGGGACGAGTGGGGAAACGGAGAGATGAGAATCCTTCCCAAGACTCCATAGGGCGTCACTGGCGGGGCTAGCATTAGAACCTGGGGCTTGGATCTTCCAGGCCTGTGTACTTCCTGCCAGAGTGGCTCCACTGCTGGGTTCTACAGCCTCCATCCGAGGGTGGCCCCCCAGCAAGGGTGGGAGGGGAAGAGGGAGGGAAGGGAATGGGACCGACAAAATCTAAGCAAGAGGGGAAGTATGTGGCGGGGGTCGGGGGGTGGGGGGGGGTGGAGGCGCGGCTGGACATGCACCAGGTCACACCTTGGAACACTCTCCAACATTCAGTGCCTCCCGTCCCTGACCCCTGGGTTTGTGGGGGGTGGGGTGCAGCACCCAGGTGCCAAGCCAGTGACGTTAGAGGCGGTCAGATTTGGGGCTCAAAGTGGCAGGGGGCAGAAGTGCCCACTCCCCAGCAGCTGCTAGGACAGGTGTCAGCTCACCATGAGTGCTGACTTGGAAAACTGGGGCTTTGCAAGAGTGGCTTTTCACACAGGGCCAACTGGAAGGTTCTGGGCGGGAGAAGGCGGCCTGGCTGGTCTCGGGGAGACAGTCCCCTGCAGGCTCTAGGATTCACAGTAAATTTAGTGCACTTGTGGCCAATACGAGGCTGCTCACCCCAAAGGGAGTCTCAGAGAAGAGCCTGCGGGGGACACTCAGGGCTCTGTGGGGTCCTGTGTGCTGACCTCGGCTCGCCCCGACCCCTTCACACAGACCCACATCCACTGCAGGGAGTCTCAGAGACTCAGCCTTCCAGGGGCACATAGCGACATCAGTAACACTGTCAACATACATGAGCCAAGAACCTAAGAGCCCACCCCGCTAGACCTGTCAGCCTGCGAGGACACCCCCGCACACACACAGGGGACACGCGGGGGGTGGTGTCTTCTCTGGCGGGCGGGAGGGTGGCGCGGCAAGGCCGGCGGCCAGGTCATTGCACACGCCGGCAGTAGTAGCCCAGCACCTTGCACTTCTCGCACAGATGCTGGGGGTGCTCCTTGCTCTGGTCGGACACATCCAGGCCATCAGGTTTCTCCAGGGGTCTCTGCAGAGAGAAAGGAGGAAGCGAGCCCAAGGGTGGGGAGGAGGAGGGTGAAGAGAAAGAAACACCCAAGTAGGGGGAGTGAGACAGATGTGGAGAGAGGACAGGCAGACAGGAGGAAGGTGACAGAGACACAGGAAGGGCGCAGGGAGAGAGCACATCAACCTGTAATCAGAGTTTGCTTCCCAAAGCGCCCAGGACCCTTCCTGCCTCTCGCCTGCCGCAGGTAACACACGTGTCCTGCGAACTGAAGGGCACAGGCCGAGGCCTTGAGCTGGGAGCAGGGCTGTGGGAGGGCGTCTCGTGCCCAGAGCCCCAGGTCTAGACCCACTTCGCCCACCACCTCCCAACACCCCACCCCCCGCCAGCACTCTCTGAGCCGCCACCACCTGAAGCTCACAAATGGTGCACAGACGTGATCCAGCTGGAGAAATGGAGGCCCAGCTCAAGGGAGACCCAAGCTACATCCCCTGCTTTCCGGCACACACTGCTTCTTCCCAGGCCACTTGTCATCCCCACACCTGCTCCTGTGCCTCAAGACTCAAGGGGAGTTTAGGGCATTCTCTGGTGGTCCAAGGGTTAGGATTTGGCCCTTTCCCTATGGGGGGCCAGGGTCAATGTCTGGTTGGGGAATTAAGATCCTGCAAGCCATGTGGTGCAGCAAAAAAAAAAAAAAAAAAGACTCAAGAGTTCAGCCATGAAAAGGAATGAGTCTGAGTCAGCTGAAGTGAGGTGAATGAACCCAGAGCCTGTTATACAGAGTGAAGTAAGTCAGAAAGAGAAAAACAAGTATCACATATTAACACATATATATGGAATCTAGAAAAATGCACCTATTTGCAGGGCAGGAATAGAGATGCAGATACAGAGAATGGACTTGTGAACGCAGCAGGGTAGGGTGAACTGAGAGTAACGCTAACATATATACACTGCATTGTGCACAACAGTCAGCTAGTGGGAAGCTTCTGCGCAGCACAGGGAGCTCAGCTTGGTGCTCTGTGATCAGCTAGAGGAGCGGGCAGCAGGCTGTGGGAGGGAGGCTCAAGAGGGAGTGGGTCTGTGGACATACATAGCTGGTTCATGCTGTTGCATAGGAGAAACCAACACAACATTGCAAAGCAACTGCCCTCCAGTTTAAAGTAAATTTAAACATAGAGTTTAACCTGGATGGGGTCATGGCATTTCAGGCTTTGGGTAAGCAAGTCCTTAGCTCTATGAGGTCAGTAGGCAGTGTTCTGATTCATTCTGCACCCCTGGGCCTGGCACAGTGCCTGCCTATTTATGGAAGACTGAGGTCCAGAGAGAGGAGGTGACTTGTCAGACCTCTGATGCTGCTTACTCAGTGTGACCTCACAGAACCTCAGTTTCCACATCTGTTAAGTGGGCCATTTTTGCAGCTTGTTTACAGGGAGGAGTTAGGCGTTTAGATGTTTGTAAACTGAGGGGTGTTCAGCATGTAAAAGCACATTTCTGTTACATGGGGGGCTTCCCTGCTCCCTCTGGTATTCTCAAAAGCTAGCTTGTTTCTCTGGAAAACATATGGAGGCTATTAAGCAGACGTTTTCTTGGCTGGCAGCTGTAGCCCCAGCCCAGAACCCCTACCTGTAGCGAGGTCCCCTGTACAGGACTCGGAGGGGACTCAAAGGAAGCTGGTCAGGGCCAGATGGCAGCCACATGCCAAGGAGAGGGGCAGGAACTGCAGGCTGGTGTGGGCCCAGGGAGCCTTGGTGCCCGTGACCAGGACCCAGGATGGTCCTGGAGGGAAGCTGAGTGTGAGCGCTGCCCCTGGGCAGGCTGCAGACTGCTCAAAGGGAGCACACCAGCTCATCTGCATAATTATGCAGTGCCTGGCCTGCAGCTGACACTCAGAGCAGGTGGGGAGCGGACACGTCCGAGGGCTCTGGGAGGTGACGGCCTGTGGGTGGGCAGGGTCCTGATGTAGGGTCATAAAAAGTCATTTCCGTGCTTCTAAGCCTACAGCCACATTGGGAAGACATAGAAACAGGGCAGGAGCCTTGCCCTCACCCAAGAAACTTTCAGATGACCAACTTTCCTGCCCAGGGGAGAGGAGAAAAAGTCTGTCTTCATGTCAGGCTTGGGCTCACACTACCTATGAGCTGTGTGACCTCTCAAAAGTCACTTAACCTCTCTGGGCCTCAATTTTTTCCATTTCTGTTGTTGTTTAATCTCTACGTCGTGTCTGATTCTTTTGCGACCCATGGGCTGTAGTCCACCAGGCTCCTCTGTCCACGGGATTTCCCAGGCAAGAATACTGGAGTGGGTCTCCATTTCCTTCTCCAGGAGATCTTCCTGACCCAGGGACTGAACCCACATCTCCTACATTGGCAGGTGGGTTCTTTATCACTGAGCCACCAGGAAGTCCCCTTTCTCATCTATACAACAGGCTAATAAAGGTACCTGACTTCCCCGGTGGCTCAGACGGTAAAGCGTCTGTCTACAATGCGGGAGACCTGGATTCAATCCCTGGGTTGGGAAGATCCCCTGGAGAAGGAAATGGCAATCCACTCCAGTACTACTGCCTGGAAAATCCCATGGACAGAGGAGCCTGGTAGGCTACAGTCCATGGGGTCCCAAAGAGTTGGACACGACTGAGTGACTTCACTTTCACTTTCACTTTCAATAAGGGTACCTACTTCATAGGGTTGTTGGGAAGAGTAGATAAGTTAATATATGCAAGGTTACTAGAACAGTGCCTAGTACATAAAGAGCAAACTGTCTGTTAGTATTAATATCATGCATCATTGCTATTGTTATGTAGAAGGGGGCAGGCTGAGAACAGGGGAACCAGCTGAACCCCTGGGGAAACGCACTTGCAACATCCTGGCCATTCCCGCTCCTCGGCTGTGACCTGTCAGTGCCCCTTCCCCCCATGGGTCCTGGCTCAGCCCTGCCCAGGCGCTGGGTGGAGGAGGTGGGGAAGCTGTCAAGGCAACTCCCCTCTGCAGAGGGAAAACAGTCAGCAGCTGGGACTGATCACCCCAGGGCCACCCCCACCCCCCGCAGGGAGGCAAAGCCCATTCTTGTTTTCTTCTCCTGGAGGGCAGGGCCGGCAGGGGGAAGCCACAGCTGGAGTCTGACGGGAAACAGATGTAGTGGGGAGCAGGGAGAGGGGAAGTGGAGAGTTCTCAAGAGATGGACACCGACAGGTCAGAGCTCAGGGAGCAGGAGAAATAAAGCAGCCCCTTTCCACCGCAGGGGCCGGGGGGAGCCTGGGGGGACAGATGCTCCAAGCCCCTCCTCTCAGTTCTTCAAAGGCTCCTGACTGCTGGGGGGCCTGGCAGGGCCATCACCCCCTCTGTCCTGCCCCCAGCTTGCCACTTCCCTGAGGAAGAAGAGCCCTGTGACAGGAGACTGGGGAGTAAAGCAAGAGCAGAGCGGGGTCCCAGGCCCCCTTGACGGGCTGAGTGACCTCACTCAAGTCCCTTCTTCTCTCTGGGTCTCAGTCTCCCTGTTGCACACAGTAGGTGCTCAACAAACAAGCACAGAATGACTGGGAGAGGGAAGAGCAGAGCCACACATCCTGCATTTGGTTCGGAGACTGTGGTCCGGAGGTGGTAATCAGGGAGGCGGTGCTTGCACTGAGCTTTCAGGTTGGAGACGATGAAACAGATGAGGCTGCTGCCAGTCTGGGGATGGCGGGTACAGCCCTGGCCTCTTGGAAGGGGTGCTAAGGCAATACAGGGGCGGGGTCAAGGAGGCTGGAGCCACTGCAGGGAGTTGGGCCCTGGTGGACTTGGGTGCATGGACGGGACCCCTCTGCTTAGGTCACAGGCTGTGAGAGTCATTGGGACTGAGCGTTCCAGACCGCCAGCACAGACTCCAGCACCATACATCTGAGTTCTGGCAGGAACTGGCCTATCCCCAGCTCCTGCCCCAGCCAGCTGGCCTGACCTGCACTTGTGCTCGCCCGCCCCTCCCCTCCACGGGTCCCCTGCAGGTGTTCTCGGCTAGCCCCACCCTTCATGAGTTTCAGCTTCTCTACTGAGCTTGGGTGAGTCACTTATGCCCTTTGCCTCAGTTTCCTCCCCTGTAAAATGGGGATACAACAGAGCTGACCTCCTGGGATGGCTGAGAGGATAAAGGGATAAAACACACAGAGGAGTGCCTGCCCACTGCACATTGCTGTCAGGATCTTCCCGAGTCTCCAGCGGCTGAGGCTGACCTGCAGCCTGGCCTCCTCCCTCCTGCGCTGGGAGCCCAGGGGTGTGCTCCAGCCCACCCAGTTCAAGGAGGGCGGTGCTAGGCCCACCTGGCCTCAGGACCGGGCTCCAAAGACAGGTGCAAATTCAATTCCAAGGCCCCATGTCTATGTGGGGGCCTTGGAAAGGCCACATGACTTCTCAAGATTGCACGCTCACTCCCAGTGAAGCAGGATGAACAGGACACCTGGTCTGTGGGCAGAGCACACAGGAAGGGTGTACAGGGGCTTAGCAGATGGCACCCAGAGCGCAGCCACACCTGTGACTCAGGCCAGGAATTCTCTGAACGCCAGTAGGTAACCCTGTCTGATGGAATCCCATCCCTTGGGTTGGAGAGGAAGCTCCTGGAAGGCCTGGCAGCACCCTGACCTTCGTCTTCCTTTAGAACCTACACAGACCAGCCAAGCAGTCCTCAATGGAGTGTGTCCAGCGAGGGAAAGAAGGAATCCCTCTGACAGCACTGGCCCTGCCCCAGGGCCCTGGGTGCGTGTGCTGATGATTGGACATTACAGGAGGTGGTTTTGGACTGGGGTCCCAGACCTGCTTAGGAATTGCCAGGAAGACCTCGGGAGCCTGGATGCTGAGGACTGTTTACCCTGCTTGCCTTCAGCCCCATCCTTGATGTGCTCCAAAACATGTGCATGCCACGTGTCCTGTGCCCCCGCTACTGGGTCACCAAGCCTGTGTTGGCGCCCCAGGGCCTCAGTGTCTCCCTCGGTGTCATTAGGCCTGGACCAGGCCCCTGCACTAAGGAGCCCCTCATCCGCTGGGCTGTGTGGCCAGCTCCCTATCTATTTGCCTGGGAGCCACAGGGTGGGTGCTGGGAAGCATGGAACCCTGAGGGACAGAGCCTGCACTCAGCGACAACGGAGGCCTGCACACAGTCATAAAATCACAGAATAGTTCAGCCACGAGAGTGCTCCTGGACAACTCCCAGACCTCCTAGTAGGACAAAGACCAAATTCTGGGTCACAGTCTCTGAGCCAGCCCCTCCCTCCAAACTCCCTCCAAACTCTGCTTCCCTCCTCGGCTCCTCCAGGCTTTCCTGTCCTCTGCACTTGGCACATGCTCTTCCCACTCCCACGCCAGTCTAGTCCCCGTGGTCTGCTGACCCTCCATGGCCCCTTCAGGGCTCAGCCTGACACTACTGCCTCAGGGGAGCCTCCCCCACCCTCTGGCTTCCCTTTCCCTGTGCCCTCCTCCACCCTCCGCTCCTGCCATCCTCAGGGAAGATTCGCCCTACCCCCAGCTCCTCAGTATCCGACTCCCTCACCAACCCTAACCTTCTCTCCCACCATCCCTTGGCCACACCCTGGACCTGGTCTTCAGAAACCTGCTCTCGTGGCAGCTCTCAGCTCCTCCCCTGAACCCAGACCTGGGCCACCTCTCCATCAGGGCTCCTCTGGCTTCTTTTCCTGACCAACTAGCTGATGCCCCCGGACCAGGCATTTCCAACAGCACACTTTTCCAAATATGCCCCAAACTCGGCCCTCTTCCCTCTGAAACACTCTCCTGGCACACCTCGGCCCTGAGCCCGTGCCGTGTCTGGCTTGCGCCTGCGTGCAGCGAACACTGCTGGGCACAGCGCAGAACTGAGCTGATGGCTTTGGTGACAGTTACAGTCTCAAAGCTCCCCTGGGCTTGGATGCTGCTGGCCAGTCCGGTTATGTTTCCCTGGTAGACCCGCTTCCGCCCTCATCCTTCAGCCAGCCCACCATACCCCTTCTCACCCTGGCTTTTGACTGAAAACGTCGTATCCCACTTCACTGAGAAGACAGAAGCCTTGGAAGTGAAGCCCCTTCTCTGCTCCATGTCCGTCCCCAGGCATCCCCCACCCCGCTCCCTCCTGGGCCGACCATATGGCATGCCTCTTGTCCCGGTATCACCAGCCTTTTACTTTCTTCTGGGCCACCCTCATTTACCCGTAACATGCTCCAGGCTCTCTCACCATATAACACCCATCTCAATGGCCTGTCTCTACTCCAGCTATGGTCCCATTTCTCTGCTTCTCTCCACAATCAATGCCCTTTGAAAAAGTGGACAGTGAAGGTATTTCCTCTGCAGCCTGGCCCAGGGAACCTATGCCACCAGGGCCACCATCCTGGCCAACAGATCCCCTTGTGAATCAATATCTTCACTCCGCTTATGCCTGACCTGCAGGGTGTTGGCTTCAGTGGTTCTCATACCTGGGTTGCAGCTCAAAAAATCCTCCAGATAAAAGTGATTCCACACCAAAAGCTTCGGGACCATCTCCTTGTTACCAAACCTCAAGGGTCCTTCTCCGTGGTCATGACAGCTGACAGCTCAGCAGCAGCCATCGCCTGAGGCCGGGAACGATGCTCCCTCCCGCCTCGGGGACTCCCTGCTTTGTGGCCTTCCTCACCGGATGCTCCTCCTTCATCTGACTTCTGAATGCTGGGACTCCACAGCACATGGTCTGGGGAATCCCTTCTCAACTTTGTCCACATTCTGCAGGGCATCTCATCATTCCCTAAATACCTTTAGGCCAGTGGTACCCAATTATCAGTAACCACCTTGAATTCTTACATGAACTTCAGAAAAACAAACCCAACTGCCTTCTTGACATCTTGACCTGGATTTTCAGGAACATCTCAAATAATGTAACAGAGGTCTCTTGCCTCTATCTAGAGCACCTATGTCACACCCCAAACTGCCCCCAGCCCAGACTGCCCACCGTGGTCATGACCACCGTCACCCACTCGGGAGCTCAAGCCAGAGTGTGACTGTTTTCCTGGATTCCTGGCCTCCCCTCACCGTGCACATCCAGTCCCGTGGCGCTCTGTCAGACCCAGATGCAGACCCACAGACTTCCTATGGCTTGCCTGGCACTATTGCCATGGCCTTCTACTGGTCTCCCCATGCCTCCCAGACCTTCTAGACCAATCTCTACACATACCCAGAGTAATCACCTGTAAATGAAGCTGTTTCTTGGTATTACCCTGTGGGGCCCCCCACATTCCTCTGGGACTGTCCCATTTAGCTCTCCTATTCCTCCCACCCCACCCTCCTGATCCTTCACTGAGCTCTGAGCCCTGAGTAGCCCAAGTCCAACAGCCTCAGGGCATTTGCACCTGCTCTACCCGCTTCCCGGGATGGCCAGCCACCCTCTCGTGACAGGTGTAGCTTCTCTCCCTCCTTCAGGTCCCAGAGTAAATGCCGCCTCCTCTCTGCAGCTGCAGAGTGGGAGCTCCCTGGGGTGGTCCACCTCAACCCCCTCCCAGCAGGGCAGCAGGCCCTTGGTCACCAGCCCTGTTGCACAGTCCCAGGCACCCAGCAGCTGCCTTGTGTACAGGCACCAACTGGGCGCGTGAACCAGTGAAGGGCGCTTTCCTACATCACTCCGCTGCCCTCTCATCGCTCTGCGTCACAGTCGCACCCCAGTTCATTACTTTCAAAATTCACTTGGGTCTGTGGTCGCAGGGTCTTGGTACAGTGGCCTCTTTATCACTCCTTCCTTGCCTGGGAAAACAGGCCCTCTCTCTCTCCAACCGCCCCCAGCTCCCATTTCCGATGAGACAAGGAAAGGAAAGGGCTCATTTGGATAGATGTGGTCTCATCGCCATCGTATGAAGGAGCAAACTGAAGCTCAGTAAGGGAAAAGGTAACCCTCTTCTATCTGTTCTACATAAAGGCCCTGGAATACACCCCGCCGGCTCCCCTGTGCCTCCTCCCACTCCGTCCTGCCTGCTCCCTGCCCCCGCCCCTCACCTGCTTGTGCGGGTACACGTTGATGTGGCACTTGATGCACTCCTGCCCCATGTTGGCCCAGGAGTTGCCGCTCATCCATTTTCTCTTGCACTTGGGACACTTGTACTCGCCGAAGCAGCGCTTTTTGCCCTGGTACGGGGTCAGACCCTCGCCTTTGGGGCGTGCCTAGAGGACAGGAAGCAAACACAAGGGATTGGGGTCCACCCGGCCAAAATAATGCCCCACCGGGTCCCCACGGTCTCTCCCTTCAGCCTTCATGCCCTGCGTCCCCAGGTGCAGACATGGGGACACCTTTTGTCCCAGGTCTGGAGGACACCAGTCACCCCAGAGCGCACGTGGGAATCCCAAGGCTGGGAGACTCACACGGGGATGAAGAACGGAGCTGGTGGTGGGTTTTTAGAGTGAAGAAAGCAAGTACTTCCTGGTGGCGAGGAATTACTCCTTAAACACCGCAGTCATTAAGGGGGAGCTGGCAGTCACATACCTCCCGACACATGGCCCACAGTGGTGTGGTTCAAATGGTCACTGAAGGGGCAGCATAGGCAGAACAGCACCTCAAAAGCAGTGAGAGTGTGTCTCTCCTCAGCCCTGCTCCCTTGCTCGGCAGCTGTGTTAATTTCTTTTAGACCACCCCAAAGATTGGGCTCTCCATTTTCAAATGCATACAGCATATATATTCCTAAAGAAGACCAGTCCTGGGTGCTCATTGGAAGGACTGATGCTGAGGCTGAAACTCCAATACTTTGGCCACATCATGTGAAGAGTTGACTCATTGGAAAAGACCCTGATGCTGGGAGGGATTGGGGGCAGGAGGAGAAGGGGACGACAGAGGATGAGATGGCTGGATGGCATCACCGACTCGATGCACATGAGTTTGGGTGAACTCCGGGAGTTAGTGATGGACAGGGAGGCCTGGCGTGCTGAGATTCATGGGGTCGCAAAGAGTCGGACATGACTGAGCGACTGAACTGAACTGAACTGAACAGCACATACATATGTATGCACATCCTTTCTTTTCCCTCACTCATACGGAGACAGATTATAAACTTGGTTCTGCGTCTTCCCTTTCTCACTTAATAATAATCCTAGACATATATATATAAAGTATTTCCCCCCGGTCAATCAGTACAAACCGAGCTACTGTTCTGTGCTGTTAAGAGTAGCATAGTATGCAACTCTGTGCAAGTTTTATGGTGCTTTCTCATCACTACTACAGCTGTCTAGATTGTTTCTACTCTTCTATTACATGCAGCGCTGCAATGAATAACTTTGCATATATGAATGTGTGTGTGCAGATGGTAAAGAATCTGCCTGCAATGCAGGAGACCCAGGTTCAATCCCTGGGTTGGGAAAATCCCCTGGAAAAAGGAATGGCAACCCACTCCAGTATTCCTGCCTGGAGAATTCAATTCCATGGACACACCATGGGGTCACAAAGAGTTGGACACAACTGAGCAACTAAGACTTCCATGTGTGTGTATATAATTTTGCACATATGAGAGTACGTTTGCCCAATACGTTCCTAAAAGTGAAATTGCTGGGTACATGGGTGTGTGCACTTTTCATTTTTAAGGATGACAGTTACCATTAGCTTCCTTTCCCCACCCCCAGCTGCAGTTGTATCAGCTTAACATTCCAACTCCTCATCAATAGTTTTCATCATTGCTAATCTAGGAGGTAGACTTCTCAGAGTAGCTCTGACTTGTATGATATGTATTATAAACAGGAGAGAATTTTTACATTTAAGAATCATTTGTGTTTCCTTTGTGATTCTTTTTTCCTGCTGGGGTTTGATATTTTTCTTGTTGATTTGCAACTGTACTTTATATATTAAAGAAACTAGCTCTCTCCTACATGTTTTTTTTTAAAGCATTTTTACTGAGATACTATTTATATAGCTTATATATATATTTTTATATATAATATATATTTATATAATAGTAATATATATAGCTAATATTTCACCCATTTAATGTGTACAGTTCAATGGGTTTTGGTATATTCGCAGAGTTATACAACCATCACTACAGTCTAATTTTAGAACATTATCTGTTACTCCCCCACAGAAACTCTGCATTCATTAACAGTCATTCAGTGTCCAACCCCCACTTCCTCATCCCACCTAGGCCCAGGAAACCACTAATTTAACTTTCTCACTATAGGTTTCCTGTTCTTGGCATCTCAGGTAAGTAGATCATAGAATAATTGCCCTCTTGTGTCTGGCTTCTCTCACTCAGTGTGATGTTCATCCACATTACAGCATGTATCAGGACTTCATTCCTTTTTGGTGCCAAATAATATCCCATTAGGGCTTCTCAGGTGGCTCAGTTGTAAAGAATCTGCCTGCCAAGCAAGAGACACAGGTTCGACACAGGGAACGCAGGTTCGATCCTTGGTTGGGGAACTGGGATCTCACGTGCTGCAGGGCAGCTCGGCCTGCGTGCCGCAGTGGCTGGGTCCACACACTCTGGAGCCAGCACAGCACAAGTAGAGAGCTCGTGTATGGCAGCTAGAAGGGTCCACACGATGCAACGAGCATCCTGCGTGCTGCAGCTGAGACCCGACGCTGCCAAATAAAAGCAAGAAATATTTTAAAAAAGAAGTACTGTGCTGTGAGACAGTCTGCTTCCATAGTAATGTTTCCTTGGGTATTTGTTTGTTTCCAAAGTAGTGCATAAAGGTCAAGAACACAGACTCTGGATCCAAACCCTGGTTGTGATCCTGGGCAAGTTACTTCACAAGATTAGTGATAGGAACTACCACAAAAGCCTGTTCCGAGGATTAAGTGAGGCAGAACACTTAGAACAATGTCTGGCAAATAAAACAGGGGTATTTGTTGGTATTATTTACTAATGTAGAACAACAGCATCATATAAAATAATAACTTCTTCCTCCGGTAATCATGTCTTTTTTGCCCAGGCACCATTACCACCATTTGGTGACAGCCTACTAGAATTACAGACAGAACCCTAAAAAGGGAGATACGTGCCGAATGCGTAAACCTAAACTCAGAGGGTGGCAGCAGTGCCGCCGGGTCTTCTGGGCCCACTGCCCTATGTCTTCTGGACCCTTCCTGGCCTTCCTGGCAGCCGTGACATCCTGGGGAGAAACTCCGCCTGAGCTCCGAGGCAGGGCTGACTCTCAGCACTGATCAGATTCAGGGGAGAGACCAGTTATGCAGGAAGAGTGCTCCGCGTGCGGTCAAGCCCCAGGGTCCAGTCAGCGTGCAGTAGAGAGGCCACCTTATGACTCTGAAGACGCTCTGAGTTGTGATGGTCTCAAGATAGGGACAGTGCAGTGAGCCCTCCAACCGCTTCTGGGGGCACCTTTTCTACCTGGTTCCTGGTGCCCACAACTTCCACAGCCTCCCTTCTCCAGTAATCCTGAAATAAGAGACTAGATGAACTCAGTCTCATGGTCCTTGTTCTTAAAGGGAAAGTTGCTCAGTCGTGTCTGACTCTTTGCGACCTCATGGACTATACAGTCCATGGAATTCTCCAGGCCAGATAACTGGAGTGTGTATCTGTTGCCTTCTCCAGCGGATCTTCCCGACCCAAGGATTGAACCAGGGTCTCCTGCATTGCAGGCGGATTCTTCACTAACTGAGATATCAGGGAAGCCCAGAAGTAAAAGTGAAAGTCACTCAGTTGTGTCCGATTTTTTGCAAACCCGTGGACTGTAGCCTGCTCTGCTCATGGAATTCTCCAGGCAAGAATACTGGAGTGGGTAGCCGTTCCCTCCTCCAGGGGATCTTCCCAACCCAGGGATTGAACCCAGGTCTTCCACATCGCAGGTGGATTCTTTACCATCTGAGCCACCAAGGAAGCCCTTGAAAGGACCTACATTTCACAGGGGAACTGGGATAGGCATGGGGTGCCGAACCAATGGTAGGATTCCAGACTCCTTGGTTGAAGTGGGAAATGAGGTTCTTCACCAGCTAGACCCACCCCAAGATCTGGTTCTGCAGGCCTCTTGGTTCAGAGATTGATGGGACCTGGCACCCGACCTCATACAGCTGGGGTCAAGGGCAGGGGTCAAGGTGTCAGATGTGGGAGTCGAGGTATCCTGGGGCCCTCCGCAGCACAGAGCGTGAGGATTGGGGCAGGACTGACAATGCAGTGCCCCCAAAGTCTCTGCTTCAGAAATGAACAAGAAGGAAAGCTACTCAAATAAAGAAGATACTGCGTGTGCACCAAAGGAAGAAGCAGGAAGATGAGAGAAGAGCAAGGGGTAAGTCGGGAAGTATTGCCACACTGTGTAATCAGAAAACCAGCCATTCCAGAGCCTTCTATCAGGGACTGTGAGTGGCCAGGCAGGTCCCAGGGACAGGGGCTTCTGCCGGACCAACACACCATTCCCACACAACTGTCACCAGGCCAGGCACCAGGAGGGCCAGCTCTGACTTCCCACCATATAGGACGTGGCTCAGATCTCAGATTTCAGGACCAGATGCTAGCAATGACATATTCTGTCTCTATCTGGGACTGTCTGGGGGACCTTCAGCAAATCATACAACCTCTCAGTGCCTTGGTTTTCACAACCAGAAACCTGGGATGATGATAATGGGCCAGCCTTCCCAGGGCTACTGGAGGAATTTGATGCATTCATACTGATGAAGGTCTTAGCTCAGCAGATGGACATTGCAAGTGCTCAGTAACCATTAGTGATTTCAGTAGCATTCGCCTCCGGACCTTGTACAGGGAGAGGGAGCAGGTATGTTCCAAGTGATGTGGAGACTGGGGCTGAGACCACTGAGCATAAACTGTAAGAGGAAGTCCTAAAGATGAGAGGAAAGCCTAGAGAGAGGCTGGGCTCACCATCCCCGAGTTGCGGTTGAGCAGGGAGGGGGCAGGCAAAAGATGAACAGCATTAGGTGTCTTCACCTGCTGGAATCCTCAGAGAGAGAGCCAAGAAAAGTACAGAAAGGCTGTGAAAGCTCTGTGGATGCTATGGAGAGGACAAAGAGGGAAGAGAACGGGTTTTTACAAAGCACCACCTGTGGGCTAGGCTTTGTGCTCATGGCTCCACGGCCTGTTCGGCTCCCATTTAACTCTTCCCATAATCCTATGGGGCAGGGAATATCATCGACCCTCTTAACAGATGGTGAAACTGGGGCATGTGGAAGGACTTGCCAAAGAGCTCCCAGAGTACAAGGGCAGGAGGTCAGGCTCAGCAGGCTTTCCCACGAGCCTACAGTTAACTCGCCCTTTCTGTCTGTCATTCCCAAGCGCGTCTGCACCGTAAAGCAGAGGCCTGCGCTCAGGAGGAGAAATCCCCCAGGCCTCCAGCTCAGCCTAGCCCAGTGGCTTTGCTCTCCTGTGGGTCAGAGTGGGAGAGATGACCTGTAGGGCAGGGACAGGGAGGCAGGGGATGGAGAGGAAGGCAGGTCAGCAGGCAGCTCTGGGTAGACAGCACCCGCTTCCCGGAAGGGCTCAGTCCCATTGTGGCTGTGCTTACAGACGAGGGCAGGGCCAAAGGGAGTAGGAATTTTGGATGGGACAAAGACTTCCCTACCCCCAACACTTCCCCCCGCTGCCTCTCCTCCCAGAAAGGCACGGCCTCTGCTCATAAACGTCAGTGTGAGCAGTGACTGCTGACAGCCTCGCAGGGGCCGCCACCCACCCCGGCTGGGAAGGAGGCCAAGACTGACTGGGCTCTCCTGACCTGGGCCCCTGCCACGTTCCCCTCTGGGAGATCACATGTGCCAGGAGCCCAGGCAAAGCTCAGTGGGGCTCAGGAGCCAGCCCTCTTAGCACAGACAGGCCCCCTAAGGACCAAAGAAGCCAAAGGACTTGCTCAAGGACACACAGCCAGTCAGGGACGGAGCTGAGACGACAGATCAGATCCTCTGACCTCCAGACCAGGCACAGCCAATCAGGGACTGAGCTGAGACCACAGATCAGATCCTCTGACCTCCAGACCAGGCTAGAATCAGCATGGAGGGCAGCCTGGGAAGTGAGAGATGGTGGTTGGCATGGAGGTGGGAAGGAGAACTTATGCCAGGGAGCGGCCAGGGCAAAGCTGGGCAGAGGGTAGGGGTTGGGGTCATCCAGGCATGCCAGAAGCTTGGGGAGAGATGCAGATGATGCTGACACTACCTGGACACTTCTTGGGGGTGGCTCAGTGTTTTCTTTCCAACAGCTCATGATATTTCCTGTGTGGCTGACCAATAGGTAGTGAGCTCCCTGTCACTAGGGGTATGCAATAAGTGACTGGGTGAACAACTCTCAGGGACACTGCCAAGGGGACTTTTGCCCTGGTCAGACAGTGGGCCCAGGGCACTCTGAGGACACTTCAACTCTGTAGTCCTCCCAACTCTTCTTGCTGGTGAAGGCCAACCAGGCAGGTGTGGAAAGGAAACACACTCAGACACTGCTGGGGGTGGAGGCTGAACAGGAACATTTCCTACTGCATTTCCACAGTGCAACTCGGCGGTAAGGTTTCAAACTTGAGAGATGTCCATTCCTTCCCCCCAGCAAATCTATATCTGGGTGACCATTCTAAGGAAATAAAAGATCAGAGATGCAGACCACAGGGAAGTTCAAAGATGACCATCACATCACTGTTTATAATAGTGACAAGTTGGAAAAAGCTAATGCCCTGGTTCCCTACATGATGTTACACCCATTGGACAAATGACAACAAAGCCATTAAAACATTTATGAGGATTTCTTAAAAAGGGTTTGGGAAAACATTTTATAAGCAAGCAGGATAAGCAATCAAATACAGTCTGCTCCCAGAGTAAAACTGTAAAAAGAAAAGATGTGTGCAACAAGAGGGCAGGAGGGAAATCAGTCAGAAACGTTCAGAGGTTGCCTCTATGAGACAGGATGCTCTGCTCTAATTAATTATCTCAAACGAGTAGGTAGGCATTACTTTAATAGAGAAAATGAGGGCCCTGACTTGCAGGCCCCTCCTGCCCACAAGGGGGCGCCCTGCACTTTCCCAAGGTGGTGAACCGGAGATGGCAGTTCTGTCCATACTTGGCCTCTTGGGCCTGGGTGTGGGGCAATGGTCAACCTCTGGCTGCTGGGTCTGTTGGAACATGTGTGTTCGCAGAGCTGCCCTGCCCTCGGCCATGGTGTGGGCTTCCCACCCCCTCTACCCATTTGCTCCCTCAATTCTGAGAACAGCTAGAATCACCCACACCTGTCACGTAACGTAAGTCTGGCTGGTCACTCTGCCCATCAGTTTCCCTGCCCCTGCTTCCTGAAGTCCCACCAGGAGTGAGTCAGGCTTCAGGGTGAAGCTTGTTTTCCTCTCGGCCTCTTTTAGATTGAGTTTTTTGCAGGGAGATGACATCATCACCTTTGGTCGCTCGAAGGAGAGCATCGCAGGGACCCTGGCTCAGGAGGAGGCAGTGAGCTGGGGTGATGAGGACCTGAAGCTGTGCCCTGCACATGACAACTCCATGCTGGCTTCTGTCCCAGGAGGTACAGCCTCTGTTCTCAGGATCACGGTTTCGGCCACAGGCCCCAGCTGCAAGGTCTCAGCCCAGCCCTGGTCATGCCACCTCTGCCTGCCCCACAGAGCATCCTGTGCCCTGGTGAGCTTTGGGACAGACTAACAGCTACACTCACTAGGTGTCTCTTAGGAGGCAGGTGCTCTGTACAATCACCTGTGAGGCAAATATGCTTAGTCCCAGGGTTAGAATGAGAACACAGGCATGAAGAGGTTAAGTAACTCACCCAAAGCTATGCTTTGATGACGATGCTTGGATGGCATCGTCAACTCAATGGACATAACTTTGAGCAAACTCTCAGAGATAGTGAGGGACAGGTGGTGGAGTCTGGTCTTGAACCCAGACCACTGACTCAAGCCCACTCTCTCAATTGCCCTGCACTGTGCCAGGATGGCACAAAGATGAGGAACTCACACAGCCAGGACAGTGAGAGACAGGAAAGGGTTGCTACTGCCATGGGCCCTGGCCCGGGAGCATCCCTTCTCCTCTCTGGGCCTCAGTTTTTCCATCTCTGCTGCTGCTGCTGTTGCTTCAGTCGTTTCCGACTCTGTGCGACCCCATAGACAGCAGCCCACCAGGCTCCCCCGTCCCTGGGATTCTCCAGACAAGAACACTGGAGTGGGTTGCCATTTCCTTCTCCAGTGCATGAAAGTGAAAAGTGAAAGTGAAGTCGCTCAGTCGTGTCCGACTCTTAGAGACCCCATGGACTGCAGCCCACCAGGCTCCTCCATCCACAGGATTTTCCAGGCAAGAATACTGGAGTGGGGTGCCATTGCCTTCTCTGTTCCCCATCTCTAGAATAAGAATTGATGCTTCCAACTGTGGTGCTGGAGAAGATTCTTGAGAGTCCCTTGGTCAGCCTGGAGATCAAACCAGTCAATCCTAAAGGAAATCAATCCTGAACATTCATTGGAAGGACCGATGCTGAAGTTGAAGCTCCAATACTTTGGCCACCTGATGTGAAGAGCCAACTCATTAGAAAGACCCTAATGCTGGGAAAGATTGAGGGCAGGAGGAGAAGGGGGTGACAGAGGATGAGATGCTTGGATGGCATCGTCAACTCAATGGACATAAGTTTGAGCAAACTCTGAGAGATAGTGAGGGACAGGGAGGCCTGGTGTGCTGCAATCCACTGGGCAGGCTTTCCTTCTTGAGGCCCATAGGACAACCTGGCAGCCCCACGCACGCTGGCTCTCTCAGCCAGGGAGCACTAGGCTGGCCCCACAGTGCATCCAGCTGAGAGGAAATGGCTGAGTCGGGAGAGCAGGGGAAGGAATAAGGATCAGACGGGCTCCTTGCTGGCTCCCTGTCCCCTGTCTGCATGCTCTCTGCGGTCAAGTGGCTGAGGTGGTGCTGGCCTAGAGTAAAGAGGGAAAGAGCCCTGGGTTTGAGATGCCCTTTCCATAGATGAAGACACAGAGGCGGAAGGGCCCAGGACTCTTGGTGCAGCCTCGCTGACTCTTCCTGGAAAGCCCAAGAGGGTTCTGGGGACCCTCGCTAAGGGCTGGGGGCCTTCCCTGGAGGAGGAGCACCCCTTCCCTGGAACTTCTTCTCTCGAGCCCCCCTTTCTTAGGCCCATGGGGGTACCCCTGCCCTTGGCACTCTCTCCCCAAGCCTGGACACATGGGGAGGAAGCAGGGGCTCCGATCAGAGGCCTGGGCTCAGCTCTGGCTCTCGTAGGCCCAACTTGGAATTTCAGTTTCTTCTTCTGCCAAGTGAAGGGGCTGACGTAGAGGAGCTGGGACGCCAAGATTTCATGAGCACCCACCATGTGCCAGCCGCTTGCCAACTTGTCACTCCACAGCTCTTCCATTGTATGAGAGAGCAAATGGAGGCCCAGAGAGGCCAAGCAACCTGTGCAGGGCCCCACAGCCGTGAAGCCAAGACTTGAACCTGATCTGCTACACCTCCTACCTCATGCATAGCTGCTCCTGAAACGGTTGTGAGAAAATGAGAGAACAAGCCTGTTTCTAGGACCACGACCCCACCTCTGAGCACCACCCCTTGGCTACCACTGCAATCATTCATTCATCCAACTAACATTTACTGAGTACCTGCTCTGCACCAGGCTCTGTGGAACATTCCAGGAATATGGAAATAAACAGGACAGACAAGGAATGCTTGCACAGTCTGGGGCCTTCCAAAGGATCGACCCTGTGTGACCCTTTCACCAAGCATGGCCTACACCAGTCACAGACACCCTCGGACACGCACTTCCAGGCTCTGGCTCAAGTCAGACTCACACCTGCAGAAACACTCTCGGACCCGCATCCTCGGGTAGAGGCTACTCTTCACCCAGTCCTCCCAGATGACAGGCAACGGGGCCAATGCAGGACATGTGAAATGATCTCTAATCGATGCAACAGCCTTATAAAACCAGCACTCTGAACCCTACCGACAGACAAGGAAACTGAGGCTGCAGACAGGGGCAGCGGTGCCCAGAGTCACAGAATTGGGAAACAGTGGGGCCAGGATCTGAGCTTAAGCCTGTGCAGTGCCAGGACCCATGCTGCTCTTTCCCCTGTTTTCTGTGACTCCGCTTAAGCCACCCTCCCAAGTCCCCCATGCTCATGTGTCCAACACACGGCCCGAGGAGGCCGGCAGGAGGGCTTCCTCGGCCTCTGCAGCCTGGTCGAGGCAGCTGCGGGCTCTGCGGAGGCCCGAGAGGAAGCAGGAGATCAGAGGGACAGGTGGGCTGGGCCCTGCGGCCGGCAGGCTGCCGGGAGGGAGGGAGGAAGGACACTGCAAGAGGCCCCCTGGGTTTCCTCCCGAGCCTCAAGGGCCCCCTTGTCTGAGCACTGGCGTCCTGGCCACCTCCCCTAGACCCCCTCCCCTATTCTGGGTTCCTGCCGCAGCCCAGCAGGAGCCCCGAAGGCCCAGCCTCCTCGCCACCCCTCCCACCCCGTTCCCAGCCCAAAGCCACCGCAAAAATGCCATCCTGATTCCACAACACTAGGGTTTGTCAAAGTGCAAGGGAACAATGACGCTTTCACAGTGCCAGGAAAAGGTCTCAGGAAAACCCTGGGGAGGGGGCACCGAGGGGGAGTGAGGAGACAGGGAGAGCGCCGAGATGGAGCAGAGAAGACAAGGGGCGGCTGAGAGGCAGAGGCCAGAGGCAGAGGCAGGCAGGAGTGGGGAGGGGGTGTGGGCTGGGAGCCAGGAGACTGAGAAGACAGGGCGGCAGGGTGGAGGCGGGGGCAAGGAGTGACAGGCGAGGGGAGAGAGAAGCGGGGAGACAACCGAAAGGGAAGGAGAAAACAGATCCAGGATGGGCGCCCTGACGGAGGCCAAGAAGCCCCTCCAGGACCCAGAGCGGTGCAGAGGCCCCTGACACCCCTCTTACGCCTCTGGGCACTGCACCCCTAGGAGTTACCCTCCCTGCCACAGGAACCCCTCTCTCCAAATCCCACCCCAAGGCCAGGCAATTGGACTTGCTCTCAGGCAAAACTTTTTGGAAACCAGAGACTTTGTAATCACATGAACAGCCACTCCCTAAGCTATCTGTTTCCTGCTTCTGGCTTTCCTCCATCAGCAAAACCACACGGATCAGAGCTCAGGGGCGGGAGGGGAAGGGCGGCCAGTCCAGAGGGGTGGAAAACATCCGAATCAGAGCGATTGCAAAAGGCCTGGGTTTTCCTCCCCTCCTGTGACTGCAGAGACAGCGATTGCTCGTCCTGCCGCCACTGCCGCTGATGGGTGGATGCGATGGACAGAAGGTCTGCAACCACTGTGTGGTTGGCCGAGAGCTGGATGCTGCTCTGAAAACCATTTGTTCTCCTGAGCGGGTTCCCAGAGCCTGGTGCATCTCTGTTTGGGTGGTCCGTTTGCCTGGCAAACCCTTTCTTCGGACTGTGCCCCTCCCCTGCGGTGGGCACAACCCGGGTCCAGCCAGGCAGAGTCGCCCTCAGGTGCTTTAATGGCCACGTCAGGCTTGGGAGCCCCCAGGACCTGCAGGATGGAGGCAAAACACTCAAGACTTTCAGACTCTTCCCCAAGTGGCCCGGCTGACCTCACCTTTGTCGCTGCTGTTCCCTCCTGCTGCTGCTGCTGCTAAGTCGCTTCAGTCGTGTCTGACTCTGTGCGACCCCATAGACGGCAGCCCACCAGGCTCCCCCGTCCCTGGGATTCTCCAGGCAAGAACACTGGAGTGGGTTGCCATTTCCTTCTCCAATGCAGGAAAGTGAAAAGTGAAAGTGAAGTCGCTCAGTCGTGTCCGACCCTCAGCCACCCCATGGACTGCAGCCTTCCAGGCTCCTCTGCCCATGGGATTTTCCAGGCAAGAGTACCGGCGTGGGTTGCCATTGCCTTCTCCGGCTGCTCCCTCCTACCAAACTTCTATTCCAACAACAACGAAATCACTTCCTGCAAATAACTCACCCGCTCTGCCCTCACACCTTTGCTCTTGCTATTCCCTGCCCCCACCCCCCAAGCCTTCTACACCTGGTGGATGCTCCTGTACTTAAGGCCAAACTCCAAGGCCACTCCATCCGGCCTCCCACTCCCAGACAGGGTTAACTGCCCTCCTTGGGGTGTTCATGCCACTCGAGTCCCAGGCTTGAGCCTTAGCACAGAGCCCTTCTGCTGCCTCCCTCAGAGAAGCCCTGGCTCCCCAAACTCCCAGGGGACTTTGTGGTCTGCACCACTCGCTTGGCTGCGGGTCATGTCCCGCCCTGACCCGGCCTCTGGCATGCCAGGGATGATCTGGCATGCCAGAGATTTCATCCTGAATTTAAAGAACTTTTTGAAAACTGCTGTTTCTTTCGTCTAGTTTCCCAGTAGTCTCTGAGTGCGCTGGGACCACGAGGGGCTCTTGAAGCACCTGGGTGGGGCTCAGGCCACATCAAAAGCTGGGGGGGACAGAGGTGTGGGCAGTGCTGGTGATGGGTGAGGTGACGGGTGAGGTGATGGGTGAGGTGACGGGTGAGGTGACGGGCGTGGGTCCGGTGGGGGTCCCGCAGGCAGAAGCCTCCTCCCAGGATGCCCCCTCCTGGGCTGTGCTGAGCTCTCTGGAGGGCCACCTTGGGACACCAGCACCATCTTTACAGATTGTCTGGCCCTGGTCTACATCTGAGGGCATCCCTGGCGAGGTCTGGCCACACGCGACCTGGCTAGATGTGGCTGTAACCAGCCCAGCTCCACCTGGCTGGAGGGAGGCTCTGCACCAGTGCTGGGGCAGGAAGGCATGTGGGTAAGAGGTGATGGCCTCAGCCTACAGTGATGCTTTGGGTGTGAGGGTCACAGCCCTGGGAGGGGAGGACAGGGGAACTCAGCTCAAAATAGCAGTGGGGGAAGGGTGTGGAGGGTGGCCAAGCGCCAGAAAAGAAATCTGATCTGCCCTGGCCAATGAAACGCTGACGTCAGCAGTTCGGGGCCACTCTGGCAGGAGCCAGGGCTGGGGCTCCCAGGCGGCCTGGTGAGAACTTGCAGGCCCGACTTCCAGCCTCGGCTCTGTACTGACATCAGTCGCTCCTCTCTCTGGGTCTCCACCTCCTGACCTGATCCCGAGGGGTAGAAAGGGAAGAGAGCTGTCCACCTCTGAGAACTTTCCTCAGGTGAGTGTTGGCACTTGAGATGCTTGGGAGATGGCAACAACCGCGGGGAGGAACAGAGAGCCGGCATGGGCCATGCACTTGGCTTGTAGGCGGCTTCGTTGTGACCTTGTTTGCAAGTTGAGGAAACAGAGGCCCAGAGAGGTTAAGTCACCTGTCCGAGGTCACAAAGCAAGTAAGTGGAGGCCTTCAACCCCAGTCTTTCTGGCCATATCCAGTTCCCCCACGGCCAAATGAGGGCCACACGGCTGCGGACAGGTTTCAGGGTCATCTGTGACAACTGTCATTGGGCAGAGCAGGGGTTAAAGAGGTTCCTGGAAGCCAGCCCAGACATCTGCCAGCCTTTACTGTGGTTCCACGGTGATGGTTGGTATTAAAATCAGAGGATGGGCCGTGGAGAGGAGGGTGCGTGTACTTGTAAATGCACGTATGTTTGTGTGCATAGAGGCGTACGTGTACCTCTCATGCTCACTGCCGGGCAGCAGACCATGGCACAGATCCTCCTGTTGTGGGGCCTGGCAGAGGAAGAGCTGCCCTTACGTGACTTTTCTAGGTGGTCACAGGGAGGAAGCAAGCTATTTGCCACCCCCACAGTCCAGGCTGCAGCTGACATTGCTTTTTCTCCCAGGCGCAGGGAAAGCTGACGAAACCCTCCCCCACTGTCTCCAAGAGTAAGGGTGCTCAGTGCAGTGGGCTCTGTAGCGGCCAGGATGATGGAGCCGTACTGTCTGGCCTCAGATGGTCCATCCTCCTCCCTGGGCCCAGCTGTTAAAATCCTTACAGCTCCTGCCATAAGCAGCTACCTCCACCAGCCATTCCATCCTCACTATAACCTTTACAGATGAGAAATCCAAGGCACAGACAAGTTGGGAGATTTGCCTGGGATCACACAGCCAGGAAGCAGCAGAGCTGGGATCTAAACTCAGATCTGGCTGACTCCCACGGCAGCACACAGACCTCTGCTATGGTCTCCAGCACCGACCTTCTGGGGCGGCCCCACGTGACAATAAGCCTGATCCTTGTAAGAAGGCAACAGTTACTTGCCTTCTCTGTGCCTCTGTATCCTGAGCTGTAGAATGGGCATGAGAGAATGGGGAGGTGTGGAAAAGACAGTATCTGATCCATGCTCCTACTCTAACAGACTGTTATCAGAATCATCTAAAACAGCGGTTTCCAAAGTGGGTCCCTGGACCTGCAGCATCACCTGGGAACTGGGTAGAGATGCTGAGATGGGAGGGGAGGGATATGTACCCATTACAGGAGGAGGCTGGCCGGTGGTACTCATTCTCACATCGTCTCACCAGTGGGACTGGTGTGCACACTCTGCATACCTCATCTCCCAATAAAATCCCATGAGAAGCTGCACTTGCCCCTGGAAGCTTTCCTTGACTACTCCTGCAGGCACCACTCTGGTCTCAACCCCTTCCGTAGCTCATCTCGTGTCTTCTGCGGCCAGATCCAGGCAGCGCTGGAGCCCACTGCACTTCTATGAAGGCACACGCCCCTTCACCAGGGTTCTGAATCTGCTCCTTTAAAGTGCTGATGGTGGTGTGAGCCAGGTGTGGAACCTGCCCTCATGGGGCATCTGTACCAGAAGAGCTCAGGTGTGGGAGCTGGGCTGACCCTGCTGTGTGTTATCTGTCTCATTTAATCAGCACAGTAATCCCACCACGCACAGTGTAGGAATATCTATCCACTTCCCTCACCAGGAAACCAAGGTTCATTTCCAAAACCACAGAGCTGCGAAGTCTGTGTGCCATCTTTCTGACTCCAGACGCCTAAGCTCTTATTTCTGGAGCATAGGTTGTTATTCACCTCAAGCTGCGTCAGAGCCACCTGGGGGCTGTCATCACACTGGCCACTGCCCATTCTTAGAGCTTTGGAATCGACAGGTCTTGGCTGGGCCTGAGAATCCGCATCTCTACCCGTTCCCAGGTGATGCTGACGCTGTGGGTCCAGGGACCCGACTTTGGGAACCGCTGTTTTAGATGATTCTGATAACAGTCTGTTAGAGTAGGAACATGGATCAGATACTGTCTTTTCCACACCTCCCCGTTCCCTCATGCCCATTCTACAGCCCAGAATACAAGACGCACAGAGAAGGCAAGTAACTAGCCCAAGCCATACAGGAAACTAGGCTCAGAGCTGGGAATGGAGCCCAGGGCTCCTCACCCCAGCAGTTGGTCTGGATGCAGGACAGTGAGGCTGCGAGGCAAAACAGTACAACCGCCGGGGGTGAGGAGAAGAGCCACCTCTTTAAAAGTGGGACTGGTGGTGGAGGTGGAGGCGGGGTGCTGGGGGAGGGCTGGCCTGCTCTCCTGGCCCAGCCCCAAACCTGTGACTCCTCGGCATCTGGAAACCATCACGAGGAACAATGGAGGGAGCAGGGGGCCTGGCGGCTCGGGGGCTCCGGCCCCGACTGTTCAGGAAAGCAAAGGAACCGGGGCCCTGCAGCCATCTCCCGCCCCCACCTCCATCACCGCTGTTTGCTTTGGCTTCTGCACACACAGCTCCCAAGGGGCCCGGCTGTCAGGAAAAGTCAGCCCCTGAACTATAGACACGGGGGCTGGTGGCCAGGTTGGGTGCCCAGAAGCGGGCCAGAAGTCAGGAGACTCCGCCCACTCAGCTCCAGCTCCGTGAGCAACACTTCTGTATTACTGTAGCTCTGGGGGGTCAGGGGGAGGCCTCAGTTTCCCCGCAGGAAGTTCAGGTACCACCTGGGCTGGCTGATTACCATGTACTGGCATAGATCTGACCAGCCTGGTACCTGGGTCCACTTGTTGCCCCCAGGGGCCCGCTTGTCCTCTGCAGGCCAGCGGGGGCCAAGCAGCCAGCCATGGAGTCGGAAAGGGATCAGACTGCGTACATTTACCCCGCCTGCCGTCAGCTCTTCCGCTTACGCCCTCAGCAACGCACGTGTACTGAGCATCTGCTGTCCACGAGGCACTGGAGCAGAATGGTTAAGACAGATGTAACCCCAGACCCCTGAACTTACAGCCAGGTAGGAAGGAAAAAAACAAGTATCTCATTCAAATAATCACAGCTGTGATGAGAGCTATGAAGGAATGGCATGCTACGACAGAGGCAACTAACAGAGAGGGAAACAGCCACTGTGGGGTCTGTCCCAGCCTCTGGGGTTTTGCAACTTAGACTCAAGGTGGGTGTTTCTTTCCTAAATTTCATACAGTTTTAGAGATTATTTTCCATTTACAGTTATTACAAAACATTGGTTATATTCCCTGTGTCGTACAACACATCCTTGAGCCTATCTGACATCCAAGAGTTTATACCTTCCACCCCCCACCCCTATATCGCCCCCCAACCCCCCCACTGGTAAGTACTAGTTTTTCCTCTACATCTGTGAGTCTGCTCCTTTGTTATATTCGCTAGTTTGTGGTATTTTTTAGATTCTACTTATATCTAGACGACACAACTGATATTATACAGTACTTGTCTTTCTCTGTTCAACTTCGTTCACTTAGTATAATACTCTCCAAATCCATCCATGTCACTTCCAAGGGCAAATTTTCATTCTTATGAAACGGTGGAGTGGTATTCCATTGTGTGGGTGTGTGTGTATACACATATAAATACATATATATGGGTGTATACATATATATTCCATATTTTCTTTATCTATTCATCTGTTGATGGGCATTTAGGGGGCTTTCATACCTTGGTAATTGTAAATAATGTGCTAGAACACTGCAATGCATATATCTTTTGGAATTAGTGTTTTTGTTTTTTTCAGATATATATCCAAGAGTGGAACTGCTGGGTCATATGGTAGCTCTATTTTTAGTTTTTTGAGAAACCTCCATACTGTTTTCCACAGTGGCTGAACCAGTTGGTATTTGAAGGTGGGTGTTTCTTTACACACCCCACCCCTAGCCAGCCCCAACATGCTGCCACCAACATGCTCTCTGGGACAAGGCCCTTCCTTGCTGGGTCTCAGTTTCCCCCTCTGTCAATGAGAGCACGGCAGGAGGGAAAGCAAATACCTCATCTTGTGTGTCCAATTACTTGCCATCAGTGTACTGTGTTAAGAAAGATTCTGCAGCAGCATCCTAGCTCGATAGGCAAGAATAGTGTGACTTTGGTGACTTCTGCCTTGCCATGGCCGTGGGCTGGGGGTGACAGGCACACGTGACTTGTGTTGGCATTCTAGGCCCAGGTGATCCCTGAAAATCCTTCCAATGCAAATGTTCCACGAGAAGACAGCACGTGGCTGAGAGCAGACAGGTGCTGAGTCTGGCAGGGCATGAGCCTTGGCTTGCCATAACGCAGAAGCCATCGCTTCTTCCCGCCTCTGGCCCTATAACAGATGCTAGTCTCGCCCTGCCTATGTCTATGGCTCTGTTGCCTTGTGGCTCTGGCTGAAGAAACACTTCAGAACGGTGACTCCTCTTCTAGGAAGCCTTCCTGATCAGCCTTCCTGGCAGACACTGTGCCACCGCACCCCCAGCACTAAGGATGCTCCACTTAGCCTGTGTGCTTGCTGTCTCCGCCCAGCCCTCTCCCCAGGGACAGAGACCATGTAGATTCCTCTCTGATCCCCAGGCCCAGCATGGTTCTGGCACACAGCAGGGAGCCTCTGGGGAGGAGGCGAAAGACAAAGTGACCATTTTGGAAATGACGGTCATCCCGAAATAAGTAGCCAGAGGAGCAAGTCAGGAGGGCTGGGGAGGCGTGGGGAGGGGGTAGCAACGGGCTGGTGACTTCCTGCACAAGCATGCCGGCGACGGTCCTGGTCCTCACTGTGGCTATTGTCCCCTCTGGTCCAGAGAGCAGGCTCAATGGGGCCTCTGTCCCTCCCCGGGCAGGCCGGCCGGCTCGGTGGCGTCCCACCCGGGCAGCTGGGAGGCAAGGGCCGACGCTTCCTGTCCCCGCCACAAGTGTTCCGAGGGGCAGGGAGAGGGGAGGGGGCCCCTCCAGACAAGCACCCATCTATGTCCCCTAGGGGAGGGCTGCCCAGCTGGGGGAGGAGGCGGGAGAAGCACTGGGACGCGCTCACCCCTGTGCGGCTGCCTCTGTCCTCCCGACCAGCTCTCCCTCTGAGCTGGAGCTGCCGGCAGAGCCACTCTGGCCCTCTTGCTCTTCCTCGAACAGGCCAAGCGCATCCTTGCCCCATCTCAGGGCCTCTGCTCTTCCCGTTCCCAGGCCCGGAGGGCCCCTCTCCCACATCTCCCCACCATTCGTTCCCTGCTTCATCTGTCTCTATTCAGGCTGCCGCTGCCGCAGAGGCTGTCCCAGACAAGCCTGTCTGAACATGACCTAACACCACAGCATGTCCGTTTGCACCTAGATCTTTCCTGTAGGTCATTCTGCACAGGCTGAGCTGTATTCTTTCCTTGTCTTTCCTGTTCATTATGGCAGGTGAGAATTCTACCACCTTTTTTTCCTTTTCCTTTTCCCTTTTAAAAAAACTTTTGGGCCATGCCACATGGCATGCAGGATCTTAGTTCCTAGACCAGGGATCAAACCCACAGCCCACGCATGGGAAGCACAGAGTCCTAACCACTGGACTGCCAGGGAAGTCCCTCCTGTTCACTATGGACTGTCCCCAGTTTCTGGGGCAGTGGTTGGCACATAATAGGTGCTCCATAAAAACATGCTGAATGAACAGAGAAAAGTAACACACTTGACTATCAATGCACACACCAAGAGATGTGCTCTGGGGGAACAGAGTCCTGTGTTTTGGGAGGATATGACAGGGTGGCTGGGGTGGAGGCTGTGGAAAGTACAGCAAGAGCCAGGTGAAGATAAAGTAGAGAAGGATCCATGTGGACCAGGCAGTATGTGCAAGGGCTGGGACAGCAGGAAGCAGAGGGCTTAGGGCTTGGAGGCCAGGCCACACCAGGCCCTGGGACAATGCTCCAGAGCCAGATTTTAGGTGGGGGTCACGGGAAGCTAGGGAAAGAGTTAAAATCAGGGGTGGCAAGGTCAGTCTGGCATTTCAGGAAGTCTGGCTGGGTTTAGAGAATGAACTGAATTGGGGTGTGGGCAAAACATGAGAGGACCCCCTGGGGGCTGCGGCCACATGGCTGGTGAGAGGCGGCGGTGGTGTGGTCTGAGAGGAGTGGCAGGGAGGAGAAAGGTGAAGGGATGCCAGAGACAGACAGGAAGCACAGTCAGGTTCTGGGGTAGCCCTGGGGAAGGGCAAACCAGGGAGCAAGCCTCAGCCATCCTGCCTGGCTGTGGGCCTTGGGCCAGGCCCCCTCTGTTGGCTGGTGATAGCGCTAACTCTGGCTGGGGCTGGGCAGGGCAGGGGGAGACGATGGCAGTGCCTAGAGGCTGACAGTAACAGATGGAAGGAGGACTGGCCGTCACAGGGCAGCCGGTGGCACTGATGGCTGGGACAGCCTCATGATAATTATCTGCTGGGCTCCTGCCCAGGGGCCTGCCCTCAGGAGTCAGGAGTTGCCCATAAACCTGTCACCTGAGCCTGTACAAGCTGCCCTTGGGGGGAGGGTGTGCCCCAAAGCTGATGTGGAGAGGGGATCAGATACCCTGGTGTGATGCTGCAATTACACACACACACACACACACACACACACATGCGTGCACGCGTGCACACACACACACACTCTCCTGCAGATGAGCAAAAGGCTCTCATTCCAGGAAGGGCCAAGCTAGAAACAGCCAGGCCATACCACAAGCACTCAGTCCCAAGGCTTGTCTACAGTTCTGAGTTGCCTGCTAGGCCCCGGAGCAATTCTTCAGAGCCCAGAAGGAAGAGTTGATGGAAGAAGTGTTGGGTCTTAAAAAGGGAGAAAACTCAGGAGGAAGGGGAGGAAGGTGGATTCAGAGGGAAAGATGCCCCAGGCCCTCCATGGTCCAGCCACACAGTGTGCACAGCAGGGGATTAGCAGGGTCTCTGGGGCAGGGAGGGGACTTCCAGCATTGCACAACCCATAACGGGCAGGACAGGGCTCAGACCTCCCTGATCCAAGTCCAGTGCTGGGGGAAAGCCTGAGGCTAGGGTGGAGAATGAAGAGTAGAGGGCACTTCCAGAAGCTCTTCCAGCACCTCCTCAGCCCTGGGACCTGGCTATGCTCCCTGAGAGGGTCTCTCAGCCCCAGAAAGCACCCGACACCAGCCTCATCCCCAGGAGGATATATCTCCTCCCCAGGGGTGGCACCAGGGCAGCACTCAGTACAGGCACCCACAGCAAGCTCCCCAGAAGCCCACTGTCCTGGTCCCTGAAGCCCACCCACACGTGCTCCTTACGGGTCCCAGACCATCTCTCCCATCCCTGCCTCACTCCCAGCATCCCCGAAGATCAGAATCACGGGAGTGGAAGGAAGAGCGTGGGAAAGACTGGCATGTGGAAGCTGTGGAGAAAAGCCTCCTTATTCTGCCCACAAAAGGGCGCTGAGCTTGGGTCCTGAACTGGGCCTGGACGGGCACATGTCTGCAGACACACAGGTGCACACGCAGCGCCCTAAGGAACGACACACACGGGTGTTCCTCTGGGGTACACACTTGGGGAGTTGCCAGCTCCATTTTAAGTCCGCCGACAGGGAAGCATGTGGTCAAGATGGCCTTACCCCTGCCTGGGGCCCACGGGATGCAGTTCACAGCACTGCCCGTAGACCTGGCAGCTCCTGGGGGCTCGGCAGCAGCAGAGCCTCTGTGGGCTCATATGAACTGGGTGCTGCAGAGGGGAATGCGTGCAGCATGCACACTTGGAGCTCCGGGTACTAGTGCCATGCATGTGACTGCACAGAACCCTCCACTCTGGACCCATCCTCACAAGCTACTGTGGACTGGGGGGAGCCCCAGGGCAGGGCAGCATGGGCAGCTCAAAGAGTTTCTCAAAACCATCAACATAAACGCATGGAAAACTGGGAGAATTATCCTGAAGGAAGAAAAAACTGCAACCACTCATCTCTCCTGGAAGATGTCTTTCTAGTCCCTGGCCACCGTTTATCCCATGACCCCACATCTTCTCAGCCAGCTGAGCCCAAAGTGAAAGAGCCCTGGCTGTGCAGCTCTGAGACCTGGGTTTGAGTCTTGGCTCTGTAATTCCTGGCAACAGGAGCTTTGGGAGGTTTCTAAAGCTCCCTGAGCCTCAGTTTCCCATTGCTCAAGTGGGAATCATAATATCTACCCACTGGGGAGTTGAGAGGATTTCCTGAACTCATGAATGCAGAGTGCCTGGCATGCGTGCATGCGTGCTAAGTCACTTCAGTCATGTCTGATTCTTTGCAACCCCGTGGACTGTAGCCCACCAGGCTCCTCTGTCCATGGGGATTCTCCAGGCAAGAATACTGGAGTGGGTTGCCATGCCCTCCTCCAGGGGACCTTCCCAAACCAAGGATTGAATCTGTGTCTCTTACATCTCCCCTGTTGGCATGCGGGTTCTTTACCACTAGCGCCACCTGGGAAGACAGAGTGCTTGGCACACAGTTGGAACTCAGTAATTGGTAGACTTCATCACCCTTCTCATCATTATTTGGACACATAAAACTTCACATGTCCAAAACTTACATTTATATTTTTTCCCTTCTATCTTGCCAACTTTCTGAAAACCCAGAAAAGTCTCTGGAATCCCAAATTTCATCCTTTCAGCAAATATAAATAAACTCACTCAATCTCCCTCAACAAACACAAGTTGTTGGTCAGACCTGGGCTCTTTGCTGAGGGCAAGGAGCCGGCAGCGTGTGAGGTTGGCCTCTGTCCCCTCCGATCACGTCAGGTTTTCCCATATAGGATCTCACGTCATCCTCTCAGTGACTGGGAGTTGCGATACATGGGCCCCAGCATGGAAAGGCCCAGAGAGGAGAAGGGACTTTCTCAAAGTCACAAAGCAAGTGAGTGGCAGGACCGCCAGCCCAGGACCCCAGCTGTCCCTCTGCCTCCTGGTCTCTGAGCCGGCCCTGCGCTGGTGGGTGTGGTACCGCTCCCGGGGCAGTGAAACGGAAGATGGCGTGGTCGGGCCAGTACGGAACAGCCAGGGGTGGGGGGTTACGGGGCACGGGGAGAGCCACTCTTGGGCCTGGCAAAATCCACCTGGCTACAGGCTGTGAATATGATATCCTGAATCTCAAGACTGGTCCCTGTCACCTCTGGGTGCTGTGACAGGTTGACGATTCTGTGCAGAAAGCAAGGCCTGGGAAGGACTAGACGGAAAATACATGCAGGAGCCGGACGCTTAGTGAGGAGGAATGGGCTTGGACACAAGCTCTACCAGGCAAGTTGCTTCCTCATTCTGGACCTCAGTTTTTTCATCTGGAATCAGGGTGCATGTGTCTAGAGATGCTTTAGATGAAATAGACTCTAAAGTCTGAGCCACAGCTGACCCCCCGGGGACTGACCACCCTGCTGTGGGATGGGGTTAATGCACTGAGTGAACAGGAGATGCTGCTACACGTCTAACCCGCAGCCCTTCCTACTGCATGGTCAAACACGCCCCTCATCCCTGCTCTACCTTCCACTCCTCTATTGATAGCTATGGAGCAAGAGCCAGAGCAGAGAGAGAGCTCTGTGGGGTCTCTTCTCTCCCCACCCCCACTCTTCCCTTAGAGAGGCCGTGTGGGCCGAGCAGGGGAGGGGGCACTTGTCCAAGCTTACACAATCAGCACCCTGTCTGGCGGAGACAAAGGCCAGGCTCTGGGCCTTGGCGGCCAACTGCCCGGATGGAATGACAGATCACAGAGCTGCTGAATTTAGAATTTTTTTTAAATGTTAGCTTAGATTCTGAATCTCTAAAATTCAGAAGAATTATGTGTTAGAATCACAGACGTGCAGAATCTTCATCTCGAAGAATAAGAATAACAGCATGGTGAAACAGAAATGGAGAGTTCAGAATCCCACAGCTGAGACATGGAATGATTGTCGGAACCTCAGACTCTTAACAAACTCAGACCAACCAAGTGTCAGAATCATCCTGTGTGGGAAGCCTCATTTCCCAGAATAATAAAATGTGGGAATTGCAGGATCTCAGAAACCCAGGACTGAACGTCACACAGGGTTGCAAGTAGGAACTCCTGGAATGTTCATTTCAATCTCACAGAACCACCTAATCTTGCCTCCCCAAGACCTCAGAAGGACGAATATGGTTTTGCTTACCTGAAGGGCCCTTCCACACACCTGCCTGAGCTCCACTTTGGACCTGGGCAAAAGTGTATCAGACTCACCTGGAGAGCTGAAAACATGCCCGTGGCCAGGCTGATCCTGGGTCTATTGAGTCAGAATGTCCAGCATCAAACAAACAAAAAAATCCCGAGGTGATTCTACTGTGAAGCCCCAGTTGCGAAGCACTGATCTGGTAAGCCTCACCGCCTTATTCCAGACAGGGTAACAGAGAATGCAAGTAGCTGGCCGCAGAGCACTCAGCAGTGGTCCCTAGTCTCTACAGCAAGGCCATGCCCCTCAGGTTGTGTTCTAACTCCGCCTGGACATTGTTGGCCCCAGGGACCCTGTTCCCAACTCTCTGTGTCTGCCTCAGAGCTCCCCTGCTCCAGGGGTGTCCCCAGTGGTCTTGGGGGCCAAGCAGGCCGGTACAGAAACTGCTAGGCTCACAAAGCCAGCCCTTCCCTCCCTGCTCCCAACCCCTCACACTCAGAGTCCTCCAGGTGGTATCCACCCGAGTCGGAGGAGCACTGTGGAGGTCACCAAGGTCAATCCCCAGCCTCCAGGAGGCCTGTAATGCAGGGGTGTCCCAGGCGTGGGGAGTCAGAGGACAGGGGTCAGAGGACAGGGGTCCCCCACTGCATTAGCTTGCTGAGCGGCCTTAGATAAGTCACTTGACCTCTCTAAGCAAAAATGGTCTCAAGGACAGGAAACTTCTGGAAATCCTTTCTTCCTCTGCCTTTTGACCTCACCCAACATGGCCACACATTTAGTTGAACGGACGCCCTCAGCAGCCTTTGCCACACTGTCCTCAATCTTTCTTATATCTAATCTGAAACACTCCTGCTGCAGTGTTAGCCCTCCTGCATGAGGATGGAGCCTATCTGGCCACAAATGCCCTCTACTTGCTCAGAGGAAACCCCCAGAGCCATCCCGCAGCCCACCTGAGGGTGTCCCTGTTGCAGGTCTGGCTGGCCTTGCTGACTCTGGTGGGAGCTAACCTCCCAAACAAATGATGAAGAGGTGGCACTCCTCAGGGGCCGCCAGAGCAGCAGAGGCCGACAGAGCTGTCTGATGATCACAGTTTCAATCAGATGTGCTCACAGCTCCTAAGCCGTCTAGCAGGGCAGGGATCCTGCTGGGCCAGAGTGTTTCCTCCAACGAGATGGAGATTTCCCGCCAGGCCATGGAAAGAAAACCCAAAAGGCAGTCTCCAGGAATGGGGAAGTAGGAGCCCAGATAGTCCCGAGACCAGTGTTTCCCAAATATTAACATCCCCACCAGCCACCTGGGAGCTTGTGAAACGCCCACACTGATTCAGTAGGTCTGGGGTGGGGCCCAAGTCTCCACATTTCTGATAAGCTCCTGCTGCTGCTGCTGCTGGTCCATGGACCACTCTTTGAGAAGCAAGCCTCTAGATGTTCATAAATAAAAATCGTTCTATTCCTAAGAATTCTCTACTTTTGTCAGGCATTCATTTCCAGCTCTGTCAGCTCATGAGAGCCACAAAGCAGCCCTGAGGGGCAGAAAGGATGCAGATCGTTGGGTTCACTGCACAGAAGGGAAAACCGGGGTGAAGCAAGGGCATGGGGCTTGTTCAAGGTCACCCATCTGGTTACCATTGTTGTTTAGTCACTAAGTCATGTCCAACTCTTTGCAACCCTATGGACTGTAGCCCACCAGACTCCTCTGTCCATGGGATCCTCCAGGCAAGATTACTGGAGTGGGTTGCCATTTCCTTCGCCAGGGGATCTTCCCGACCCAGGGACTGAACCTGTGTCTTTTGCAGTCACTCCTCTAAACTCCTTCTCTGTGGCTGTTCAGAACCACACACACCTTGGCAACGAGCGCACTGACCCAGTGACTCCCTGTCCTGCCTTCTACTCAGCTGTGCCAGCCTGGAGATAGAGGCCAGCTCCTGTGCTCTGAAGTTTTCTGGGGATCTCCAGGGCCCCTCACTGAACTGTGCTGGCTATTGATCTGGCTCCCAGTGGCCTCAGCTGATGGACCAGAGGGTTAGGAATCAGTCAGGCTTACTGAGCTTAAACCCACACCCTGCCCTTGGCTTCTGGGTGACTCTAGGAGGATTCCTTGACATCTCTGAGGACACGGATGATGTGCCAGGACTCAGCACGCTCCCTGGTACCTGCAGGGTGCTCAGCCAACGTTCACTGCCTGCCTTCCTTTCCTTCCCCAACTCCCAGCTGAGTCTTGTGCATTTCTTCCTTCCTCCCTCACACATTTATGACAGCACAGCCTCTGAAGCAAGACTACTGATTGGATTGGAGCTGAGCAGTGTGACCCTGAGCAAGTCACGTACTGTCTCTGTGACTCAGTTTCCTCCTCTGGGCAATGGGGATGATAGGAGCCCACAGAGGGCTGGTGTGAGGATTAAATGGGTCAATACATGTGAAGGGCTTAGAGCAGAGCCTAGGACACAGCGAACGCTCCCTGCACCTGTCAGCCACCATACTGTCCACAGCATCTCCACACGATGGCCTGGCTCTGCGGCAGGTGCCATGGCAGATGCTGGGGGCACAGTGAGAAGCAGCATTGCCATTAGTGATTTCACGGACTCCTGCCCATCCCCGCCCCCGCCCCAGATCACAGGCAGAAGAGAAGACCAAGATACCAGGCTGGTTGTGCAAGGGTCCTTTGGGAACACAGAGGAAGGAAGGACCGGTGGACGGGAGGGCTTAGAAGGCCTGGGAGGGGAGGAGATAACAGCCCTGCTTAAGCATCATACTTAGTACCAAAGAGTGAGGGGAGTTCGGGCTTCTGTCTGCTTTTACCCTTTGTCATCATGCTTACCGCCTTGGGGACACGCCTCTTCTCACCGCCTCCTCATACATTCAACTCCTGCACAAAGCCTCCCTCTCTGGCCAAAGTCAGGGAAGCACTGGGATGCAAGGCAGGGAGAAAGCCGAGGGGCGGGGGCGGGGGGGACACTCTCTCCTGCAGCCTGATTATTGCCTGGGCCAGAGCACAGCAGGTGTACAGCGTGTCCTGGAGGATGGGTCTATTCTCATGGGCAGACAGGGCCAGTGGCAAAGGTGGGCTCCTGGGGTCAGAGAGACTTGGCTTGATCCTAATCATCTGTGGAACCAAGGGCAAGTTGCCTAACCTCTCTGTGCTACTTTGTTACAAAAGAAAAGAAGGAAGGAAGAGAGGAGGGAAAGACGAAGTGGGAGAAGGTGGCCAGATGGACTGCAGACACAGTGCAGGCTAGTATGAGCATCCTAGGAGATCATGAGGTGGTGGCACACTGCAGGCTGGGTATGAGGGCGAGCACATTTCTCTAGGCTTTCCACCCCACTCCCTGGGGATCCTTCCTTGCATTTGTTGCCTGATTTCTCTGTAGCCCAAACCTTAGATGTGGGAGGGGCTGGTGAGAGAAAGGAAGCCCCGATCTTAAAAGCAAGCCAAGTCAATGGTATCAAGTCCTGGAAACCAGAGACAGAGCCACCTCCTACCCCAGACAAAGCCATGGGGTCCAGACTCCGTCCTAAGGGGCCACCCAGATGCAATGGGAAGGGAAACTGCCACCATGAAAACGTGCCCCCGAGAACCCCCAGCAGATGAAGGCAGAGTCCGTGGCAACCTCCAGGCTCACATTCACTCTAGGAGCACATGCACTCTTACTCATTTCAACACACACTCTGTGAGCGCCTGCTGTATGCAGGACCTGTGCTCAGCTGCTCACTGGGTAGTGGGGCAAATGGTATGACTTCATAGTTTTCTAATTGGGTTTGCCTGCCCCTACCTCATTGTTCCTGGAGCTCACAGAAGCCCTGATTGATGGGCTTCATGGCTTGACCCTGCTTCAAGCACTCAGGGGTCGTGAAGGCTCATGGGCAGGGTCGACTTGGCCAAAGTGGACCAGCTACTGAGGCTTGGGATAAGAACTCAAGGCTTTCGACCCCAAAGCCCAGGTCCTCTTGCCAGCCATGCAGACACAGACCCTACCTGCGGTGGGGCCCCCAGGAAGCAGGAGAGACGGTCATGTGAGAATGGGCTCCCGGCTAGGCAAAGCTCAGCAAGGCAGAGTAGGAGCAAGGTGGGAGGGTGAGGGGCACAGGGGCTCCTCCACAGGAAAGGGCACACTTGTGCTGGGCTTGGAGGGAAGGGTGGAGCAAATGAGAGCAAAGTACCAGCTGAGGGCACAGCACAGGCAAAGCCCTGGGATGGGAGGGGGTTAGGAGAATTCAAATGGCAAACAGCCAGGACCACCTCCTGGGGGGCCCAATTGGGGCCACACTCCAGGGCAGGGCACCGAGCCCACAACGAGGGGGCATCATCTGTCCTCCGAGGATAAGGTGGGGAGGCAGACAGGTGAGAAGCCATGGGAGGCCTTAGAACCAGGCTCTGGATGGGGTTGCAGATCCTGAAAAGTGGGATTGTAGAGAAGAGCTGGTGGGCCTGCGTTGCTGGGGAAGGAGTCTTCACGGAGGTGAGTTTAAGCTGGGCCTGGAAAGGGGGCGGGAAGGAGATGTTAGGAAAAGGACTGCAGGCTGGGGGGCTCCGTGGGCACTGTTCACCTGTATGTGTGGCTGAGCAGCCTGGCTGGAGCAGGGCAGGGAAAAGAGGAGGTTTCGGGGACCATGGCATCTTAGGCTGCCTCTCACCCACTACATATCAACTCTACAAAGCCAGGCTCGTGGAGCCTCCCTTTACAAATAAGAGCAGATAAGGCTCAGGGAGGCCCAGCAGCCCAGCAAGTAATGCTAACAAGAGCTGCCATTGAGCACTCATGGGATGCCAAGCACTGGAATAGCCAGCCCATTTCCCACAAATATCTTGCAAGTGGGTAAGCCCACCTCACAGATGGTTGGGTCGCTGTGTAACACAACGACAGAGCTGGGGAAGGGCAAGAGTGAGCTCTGAGCTCAGCTCAGGGAGACTCAGAGGGTGGTCCCTTTGAGCGTAGAGGAAAGGCGAAATCAGAGAGGGCTGCCTGGAGGAGGTGACATCAGCAAGCTAATCAGCCCAAGAATATAATCACTCTGCTCCAGCCCTCCATCCCCTGGGCCTTGAAGGTGGTTAAAGGACCAGGGACAAGTTCTGGCTCCCAGGCTCTGCCATCACCCCTGTCCCTCAGGGACCAGAGACAGAGAACTGAGGTGAGGCCAGCTGACACGGCGAGATTCCTGGGGGCCTTGAGTCACTCTCTGTGATCCATTTAAAAGAAGAACTGGCAGCAGAGGATGTGAAACTGCCCCTCTCAGACTCTTTCTTGCCAGGCTTGGGGCAGCAGGAAGGATGTAAAAGTGGTTGTCCCGTGAGCCCCCACACGCTGTCTGTCCATCCCTCCCACTTGTCTTTGCCAGGGTAAGCACTTGGCGGGGCCATCCCTCTGCCCGGCCAGAGGGCAGCTGACAACCCATAGGTGGCACTTGACACCTTCTAGCCATGGCTCATCATCCCTCCTCCCAGAGCCCCCACCCTGGACAGAGTGGAGCCTCCGGGACCCAGTTCATAACCTTTCATCCCTCAAGCCAACCTGCCAGTCCCAAAGTCATCAGAGCCTGTCCCAGTCACCCTCCCAAGCCTCCTGGGAAGGCCCAGGCTCATCACATGGCCTTCCTGCAGTCCACCCTGGAGGCAGCCTGTCCTGTACGGTAACAATGGGATAGGAGGACCAGAGACCCCTCTGGTGACCCCATAGCTTTAAAACACTGTTTTAGACCTCTGGGACTTCACAAACAAGTTTGGAGCAGTTGATTTGAGGCATTGCAATCATGATGGTCATTAACACAGCCATAACAGCTAACACGGTGCATATGAAGTATTCTCTGTGAAGCACTTCAGATAAAATAAGTCATTCATTCTCACAACATTTTGTGAGCTAGGTTTCTATCATCTTCACTTTACTGAGGAGGGAACTGAAGCCTAGAGACCTTTAATTGATTTTCCCAAAGGCACACAGCTAATCCGAGGCACTGCTGGAGGTTGAACCCCGGTGGGCTGGCTTAAAGGCTCTGCTTGGAACTACCACAGCAGAAGGTGAGGGCCTTGGAAGGGGAGGAAGGAAAGACTCGAGGCCACAATACAGGGTTTGGGGGGACCACCCCAAAATTAGCAGGCACTACACCATCCCTATGAACACCCGTCCCAGCTAACATTCTCCAAGCACTCACGACATCCCAGGTTCTGCGCGGAGCTCTGGAGTATCAAGCCCAGGCACCAAGATTAGGAGGAAGCCTGAGAAATGATGCCTGCTGCGAGCAATGCAAGCCACCTTCCTGAGCCCAGTCCTTCCACACTGGAATCACAAAGTGACCTTGTGTGTCCACCCTCTTTCCTTCTCTCTCCCCTCCTGCCCTTCCTTTTTTCCTTCCTTTTCCCTCTCTCCTTCCTTTCCTCTCTCCATTGATCTTTTGTAACTTGCAGTCCTTACAGTCCTGGCCCAGCGCCATGAGAAAACGTCGGTTTCCACATCCATATATTGATGGCTCTGAACTAATCAGTGGTCCCTGCCCTGAGCTTCTGCCTGTCCCTTTCTGCCTGTTCCTTCCCCAGGCTCAGCCACTCTGGCCCCAGAGGAAACCCAGGCCTGCAGGGAGGTCAGGGCCACAGTGAGAGGTTGGAAAACCCAAGCAGAAGTCAGACATGGGCTGGGGGCCACGGCCTTCCCGGCCTCCTTGGGACACCCCACAGGGACCAGCCTGCTCTAGCCTGGGAAGAGTTGGAAGGGCTGGGGTCCAGGAACTGCAGAGACTGGGTGGGGAGGAGGAGATCTCAGCCAGCCTTCACTTTCCCCTTATCTCCTGCCCCTCCCCCAGCAAGACCCTGAGACTATTCACATCCCACCTCTAAGGTTTCAGCTGTTCTAGGATTCAATTCTCTCCCTGCTCTATTTTTCTTCTTCTTTTGCAATCTCCAAGAAACTCGAGCTGCCAGATGGGTGGGGGAGACGATTGTTTTGTCTGACATCTGGATTTCATTAGCAGCCCTGGGCATGCTGACTCAGGAATGGCAGCTCCCCTGGGCTCAGACCTTTCCCAGACCCCTCACGGTGCCTGGTCCTTGCTGGACGCAGGAGGCACAGGTGCCAACATCCTTCAGACCTCCCCCAAAGGAGTAACTAGCCCCCCCACGAACATCTTGGGTGTGGTGGAGGCTGAGGACTTAGAGAATTTCTGCTCCCAGCTCAGCGCCTGCCTGATGGGTGGCTGCCAGCTGGGCGTGGCTGGGTGTGACCACCATGAAGGCTGCAGGAAAGGATGCTAGGTCCTGGATGGACTGCCTCCATCTGTGCCCCAGTCTCCATTCCTACAGAGGCACCGAGCCCTGCACTGATCCCCAGTAGCAGATACAATCTGGAGATGAGGAAAGGTGGCCCAGAGAGCAAGTGACTCATCCAAGGTTGCACAGCTGGTAAAAAGTAGAGCTGGAACTTGAACTCTGGCTTTGAGGTTATACATTTGAAGCTGTTTCCTCTGACCTCAACAAGATGTCCCTTCACTAACATCAGGGTCCTTCCTGTTGGCCTATGGACCCTCAGCCCTGTCTGAGTTTCAGAGGAAAGGTAGTATCTGGAGTTTTCACATCATATCATCCATCAGAGAGGCCTGCAGTGGCCATCCAACCTAAAGCAGCCTCAGACACTCTGCAGGGAGGACCCCTGTGGATCCCCTCCTCCTCGGTGAAAGTGTCTGTCGCTGAGTCGTGTCTGACTCTTTGCACCCCATGGACTGTAGCCCACCAGGCTCCTCTGTCCATGGGATTCTCCAGGCGAGAATACTGAAGAATACTGAAGAATATCCCTTCTCCAGGGGATATTCTTGACCCAGGGATCGAACCTGGGTCTCCTGCATTGCAGGCAGATTCTTTACCATCTGAGCCACTATTTTATGACCTTATTGGCATAAAGATAAATATCATTCAGACTGGATTCATTATTATGCACTTACTATTATTCATTTTTTTTCCTTCTGGTTTTAAGATAAATGAAAATTAGTATATTTTTGTGGGCCCCTGGCAGAACAGTGCCTCAGCATGCCTGCTGTTTCTCCCAGAGAAGCTGGCCTGGCAGTCTTGGTCAAAGCACTCACATTCTGCACAGCAGTTCTTGTCATCTCATATCTCCTTCTTCTCTTATTGATTTGTGCTTATTGTCTGACTTCACCCAATACTACATGAGCTCCAAGAGAGCGGAGCTCTTTCCTAGTTTGTTCACTATGGCATCCTCAAATGCCTGCTACGCGCTTGGCACATGGTTGGTGTTCAATAAATGTCAGTAAATGAATAAAGGAAGAGGAACCTATCTTCTCAGGCAAGGGTATTGAATCCTAGGTAGTGGCACCCCACTGGCCACTGCAGCGATCTAGCAGCACCTCCTTTACTGCTTGCCCCTGTTCCTCCTACCCACCTGGTCACCAGGCCCCATGAATGCAACCTTCTCGTCATGTCTAAAGTCTGTCCTCTCACCTCCAACTTTCCTTGCCCTTGCCTTGTATCCGATCTTATCGTCTCTCCATGTGCCTGGACTGGTTTGGTCTGCAGTCTTGCCTCCTCCAGCCTGGCCTCCCAACTGCCACCAGCGTGATCTTTCAAAATGCCAATCTGAGTGTGTCACCTAAAACCCCTGGATGGCTTCTCCTGGCCCTCCAGATAAAGTCCAGACTGTGTAGCCTGGCACACAAATCCCCCACCACCTGCTGCAGCCATACCTCCCACTCCCCCCCTCAGGCACCCAGAGTGCCGGCCGTCGCCAAGGGCTCGCGGTTCCCGGAAAGCAAATTCCTACTATTAACACACTTTCCTGGAAGCCTTCCCTGCTCCGGACTCAGACTCCTCCTCTCTGAGGCCTCCCATGGAGCCCCAGGCAAAGCTGGTCCCTCACTGCAAACGTTATAGCCCTGATCACCCTGAACGGTCAACAGCACTTCTGTTGTCCACACTGTGCCACGGTGGAAAAGGTCGAGCACTCGTCCAGCACAGGCCTGACGTACCGTAGGTGCTCAGGAAGCGCCAGGCGGTTGTACTGAGGGCTGGGCTGGGCTCTGTCCTGGACAGATTGTGTGTCCTGAACACAGATGTGGCACTTAGTCAAGGCCCCACCACATACACACGTACCATTACAGGCAAATGTGGAAGACGCAGAGCAGGTCCCGCCACACTGGTGTGCAGAAGCCAACACGAGACACGCGGGTGACCCTGAGGGCAGGCCCAACAGAGAGCACGCATGACTCCCCTACAGCCACCTGGAGTTTCTGCGGGCACCACAGCCGGCACCCCAACCAGCCTTGGCCTCCTTGACTGCACCGGGGCAGCAAACACCCTGGGGCTGGACCAGTGGAGGAATCTGCCAGACACAAGGCCTTGGCCAGACCAGGCCTGATATGGTTTTCATCCACGTTGTCTTGTCCCTCTTTATTTCCAGCAACCCATCTTTTTAAAGAACGCTGACTTTCTGAGAATGATGGTGGAGATAAAAACCTGGATGCTGACGTGGGTGGCAGGGTCTCATCTAAAAAGCACACGGGCTCTGGAGTCGGGAAGGCCTGAGTTTCAATTCCAGCTTTGCTGTTCATTAGCCATATGACCTTAGGCGAGCCACCCAACTTCTGTGGGCCTTGGTTTTATCATCTGGCAATTGGCCTGATGGAGTTTTTGAGATAATTAAAGGAACTGGGACATATTACACACTAAGCTCAGAGGGAAACCCAATGCTTAGAGAATACTATTATTGCTGTTCATATTATTATTATTACCCTTGAATAGAAACCTGGCACGCTATACACAGATAGCTACAGGGACAGATTTTTTAAAGATGATAAACATTCTTGAATCCTAGTTTTCTTGGGGCAATGCTGACGTTGGCTGGAGAGAAGTCCTGGCCAGGCACAGCCTCACCCCACAAAGAGGGGTCGCCTCTCACCAACACTGGAAATTTGTCTCCAGCACTTTCTGCCTCTGCTTTTGGGGCTCCTCTTCATACAGTGCCCAAGCCCCTTGCACTGCCCCTGGTAGCTATGAGAAGCCTCACCAGTCTAAGGAGCTGAACTCTGGACACCTCTCTCTACCCTTAAGGTTGGAAAAGAATCAGTTAACAGGTTTCCGTCCTCTGGTGCCTGTGTCCCACCACCCAGGCTGCTGGCAGTGCATGCTCTAACCCCGTTTTCACTGCGACCTTTCTCTGAGGCTGGGGCTCCGTGGCAGCTTCAGGACCCAGGGAGGGCTGGCCTAGGGTTCTGCACGTTCCACCCCTAGTCAGACCATTTAAGATTTTAAAAGCATTTAAACCATTTAAAAGTCATTCCACAAAAAGGGAAGAGAGAAAGGAGTAGAGAAGTCATTCAAAGAAATGATGGCTGAAAACTTCCCAAATCTGATTTAAAACTTTAATCAGCACATCCAAGGAGCTCAACAGACCCAAAGCAGTATAAAGATGAAGAGATTCACAAATAGACACATCACAGTAAAACTGCTGAAAGCTAAAGAGAAAAATCTTGAAACCAGTGAGAGAAAAATGGCATGTCATTTACAATTGATTTCTGATAATAATAACTGACTCCTCATCAGAAACAATGGAGGCCAGCAAGCAGGGGATAACATATTCAAAGTGCTCAAATTAAAAAATATCTGTTGGCCAAGAATTTTATACCCAAAAAAGCCATCTTTAAAAGAATGAAAGTGAGTTAAAGACATTTCCAGATAATTCCCCATTGCTAGCTCACTAATCCTTCAAGAAACACTAAAGGAAGTTCTTCAGGCTGAAAACAAGTGACCCCGAAGACTAATGAAAATACATATGAAAAAGCAAGCACATTGATAAGGTGATTATGTAATTGTAAAACACAGTAGAAGTGTGTACTTCTTTTCTTCTCTTAGCTAATTCAAAATATTTGTCCTATAACATACAGAAATATAGTACCTTTTCCAATAATAGCACAAAGAAGGTGGGTGGGAGAAAATGTGTCTTGAGCTAAGGAAATGACACCAAGTGGTAATTTGAATTCACAGGAATAAATGATGAGAATTCAAAATGTGAAATAAGAAGGCTAACATGAAAAAAGCAACAGATATATAATTGGTCTCATTTCTTCTTTCAGCTTCTCTAAAACACATAAAGTTAAATAAAGTAATAATTCTAACAAGCATTGTTGAGTGTGTAATATACATAGATATAACATGTATAACAATAATGCCACCAGAACAAGGAACAAAGAATAGAACCATAAGGGAGTAATGTTTCTATTTTGGAGTTAAGTAACATTTCTCACTGGAGTTAATATAAATCTGAAGCATATTTTGATGAGTTAAGGGGTTTAAGACCTGGAGCAACCACTAAGGAAATTACTAAAAAATGGTGAAAAAATACTTAAAGAAATTAGAATGTTACATTAGAAAATTATCACTCAATGCAAGAGGAAGCAGTGAAGGAGAAACAAGGGAACAAGAAGGACATGAGCAATTTCAAAAACAAAGTACAATGGCAGCTCTAAATCCAGCTATATCAATAACAGCACATATAAAAAGTGCATTAACAATAGCATTATCAATAATGTAAATGGATTAAGCAACCCAAACAAAAAGCAAGGACTGTCTGGTTGGATAAAAAGTAAACCAAGGTCTAACTATATGCTGCCTACAGGAGACACACTCTAGATCCAAAGATATGAACTGATGGAAACTAAAAGGATGGGAAAAGACATATCAGGTAAACAACAAGCATAAGAAGGCAGGCTACACCAATATCAGGCTGAATGGACTTTAAAACAAAAAATATTGCTAGATAAAGAGGGACTTTTTCTAATGGCAAAAGGATCACTCCATCAGGAAAATACAGCAGTTATAAACAAGCATGTGTGCCTGCTCAGTTGCTTCAGTCGTGTCCGACTCTTTGCAACCCTATGGACTGTAGCCCACCAGGCTCCTCTGTCCATGGGATTCTTCAAGTAGGAATACTGGAGTGGGTTGCCATGCCCTCCTCCAGGGGATCTTTCTGACCCAGGGATCAAACCCATGTCTCTTGTGCCTCCTGCATTGCCAGATAGATTCTTTACCACCAGCACCACATGGAAAACCCATTAGAAACACAGATGTACCTAATGGCAGAGCATCAGAAAGCAACAGAACTGAAGAAAAATTGTCAATTCAACAATAATAGAGATTTCAATACCCCTATTTACAATAATTTACAACATAACTAGGCTGAATGTTGACAAGGAGTCAGAAGACATGAATAACACCATAAACCGACTAGACCTAATAGACATCTGCAGAATACTCCACCGAACTGTATACTTCTCAAGCGCACAAAACTATTCTCCAGGACAGACCAAATTTTAGACTATGAAACAAACCACAATAAATTTAAAAGCACTGAAATAATATAAAGTATGTTTTCCAACCACAATTGGATAAAATTAGAAATCATTAAAAAAGGATACTTGAGAAACTCACAAATACATGGCTATTAAATAACATACTCCTAAATAACTGGTGGGTCCAAGAAGAAATCACAAAGGAAATCAGAAAATATCCTGTGATAAATGAAAATGCAACATGCCGAAACTTATGGGATGCAGCTCAGAGGAAAATTTATAGCTAAAAACCTCCATTTAATTTAAAAAAATGTACAATCAGTATTCTAACCTTCAACCTCAAGAAACTAGAAAAAGAAGAGAAAACTAAACATAAAGCAAGCTGAAGAAGGGAAATAATAAAGATTAGAGTGAAGAATTGAAAGCAGGACTCAAAGATATTTGTGCATCCATGTTCAAAGCAGCATTATTCACAAGAGCCAAGAGGCAGAAACAATCCAGTTGTCCACTGATGAATAAATGAGCAAATAGAATGTGGCAGATACACACACACACACACACACACACACACACACAATGGAATATTACTTAGCCTTTAAAAGAGAAGGAAGTTTTTAATAAAAATATATCACAAGGCAAAAAATTAAGGAAGGAAATTTTGACACATGCTATAATATGAATGAACCTCGAGGACATTATACTAAGTGAAATAAGCCAATCACAAAAGGATAGACACCGTATAATTCCACTGATACATGGTACTTAGAGTAGTGAAATTCTTAGAGACAGAAAGTATAATAATAGTTTCCAGGGGGTGGGTGAGGGGAGGGGAGAGAAGTATTGCTTCATGGGTACAGAGTTTCAGTTGTGCAAGATAAAAAGAGTTCTGGGGATGGTTGATGGGGATGGTTGCACAAGAGTGTGAATGTACTTAATGCCACTGAACTGTGTACGCTGAAAAATGGCTAAAATAGTACATTTTATGTTATATGTATTTTGCCACAATTTTGTAAAAGATTAGCATAGAAAGTAATGAAATGAGGATAGGAAAAAAATAGAAGAAATCAACCAAACCAAAAGTTGGTTTTTTGAAACGCTCAACAAAGTTAACAAACCTTCAGCTAGAATGACCAAGAAAAACAGAGAGAAGACTCAAATTATAAAAATCAGACATGGTAGAGGGGGACATTATAAAATAAAATAAAAAGGATTATAAGAGAATATTATGAACAAACTTCATGCCAAGAAATTAGCTAACTTAGATGAAATGGAAAAATTCTAGAAGTACAGAATCTACAGAAATTGATCCAAGAAGAAATAGAAAAGCTGAATAGACCCATAACAAATAAAGAGATCCAACTGGTAATTTAAAAGAATCTACCCACAAAAGAAGACCCACACTTGGATGGCTTCACAGGTGAATGCCACCAACCATTTAAAGAAGAATCAATATTAATTCCCCATAAACTCTTCCAGAAAGTAAAAGCGGATGGAACCCTTCCCAAATCATGGAGCTAATAAATGCTATTACGTGGAGGAACCTTGAAAACAATATGCTAAGTAAAAGAATCCAGTGACAAAAAAGCCACATATTATATAAATCTATTTATATGAAATGTCCAGAATAGGGAAATCTACAGATACAGAAGGTAGATTCGTGATTATTAGGAGATGGGGGACCAGAGGGTGATAGCCAAAGAGTATGAGGTTTCTTAAGGTGACAAGAAAAATTCTTTAACTGACTGTGGTGATGGCTGCACAGCTCTGTGAATATACTAAAAATCATTGAGTTGTCTATTATAAATAGTTGAATTATATCTCACTAAAGCTGTTCCGCAAAATAAGCATTCCACTTTTACATATTAAAAATGCTGAGCTCTTACACAATAGTTCATTTGAAACAAGGGTTTCCACCTGTTCCTTCATTCAGGAAGCTATACTGAGCAACCTGTGTGCACCATGTGGTATCTGGGCAGGCAGAGGGCTACAGAGATGAGTTCAGTCTAGCACGTGGGGCTTGTGGTCAGCAGAGACGTGGGGAGCATCCAGTCCTATTCCAGCCTGCTAAAATCCTTAGCCAGGCAGGTGCACTCCACATTGTGACATAAGGGAGACAAAAACAACGCTAGCCAACAGATACTGAGCACTTACTGGGAGCCAGGCACTGTGCTGAGCACTTTTCATGCATTACTCCATTGAGTCCCCACAGCAATCCACGATGTTAGTGTTCTCGACAGCCTCATTTTACAAATGGTGACCCTTGTGAAGAGTAAAGGGAGGTCCTCGGGCCTGCAGGCATCCTAGACAGAGTCAGGTTTGAGACGGAGCTAGAAAAGGGCCTCTAAGGAGAACGTGAGGCTCCACAGGCTATGGCTTCTCAGCTTGGCGCAGCACAGATGCTCAAGGGAGCAGAGAGCACCGAGGCCCCAAGAGCAGGTTCAGCCCTATCTGCGGGTGTCCTCTCCTGAGACTCTGTTTCTTCAGCTGTAAAATGGGGCTATTATCCCTACTTGGCCACAGAGTTGAGAGCCCTGCACAAGATTAGTGAGCACACTGTGTAACATACAGCACCCTGCTAGGAAGCAAGAGGTACTGAGGAGAGGCACCCTCTATCTGCACGTTGGCAGGACTCTGGCCTCATCTGGGAAAGAGCAGCGCGTGCACAAAAGTCACACACACACACCTCTTCACTGTCCCTCTGCCTTGGATTCATTGTCCGTTGCCTTTGGATACTGGTCACCTCTCACTCATCAACCTGCCAGCCCCACTCAAGCCCCTCTCCTGGAAGCTTTCCCAGGCTGCTCACCCAGTAGACACTCTCAGGGGGCTCTGAGGAGGTGCACCCATGCACCCATAACAGGAGGTTATTAAAAGCACTCAGCACACTGGGCAGATGTGAGTGTTAAAGGAAATGCTTGGAGAGCACTTAGCACAGTGTCCATCTCCTCCTTAAACAGGGTGGAGTCCTGCTCCACCCTGGAGGCAGGGTGACTGAGAGCAGACAGGCCCTGTGTGTGGGGTGGCGTGGGGGGCTCAGTCAGGGAAGGCATGGGGGGCTGCTCACTGGGTGGGCCCAGGCACATCTGTGAGCACCAACCAGATCCTCAGCCACCTGCTGGCCTCTCGTCCCATACCTAGAACCCTGGGGGCTAGGGGCCTAACTCTGCCAGGGCGCCCTCATGCCAAGGGTCCCTTGCTCACTGCACACATCTGCCCAGGGAGTGTGGATCTGGAGGGCAGCCAGCAGTGGGTTCAGGGTGGGTGGGCCTCTCTTGGCCAGGGGCGGGGGGAGGCTGAGATCACCAGCTGAATCACCAAGGATCATAGTTCTGGGTTGGGTTTGAGGTTCTGCATTTCTAACAAGCTCTGGGGTGACACTGATGTGGAGATGGCTGGCTGTACTTGAAGGAGCAGGGACCCAAAGCATGGCGTGGCCATTCCTGAGAAGAGTGGTGACTGGCATCTCAGACCCCCCACTGGTCTTGGAGGGACCCAGCCCTGCCTGGCCACACCCTCAGCTGCCAACATCTGGAGGGCAAGACTACACGGATTTTCTGAGTTTCCAGGATTCCATTTCCATTACACGTATAAAATAAAAGTAGTACCATGCTATAAAAACAGTGGAAAGTACAAAAAAATAATAGGAAAAAAAATCGCTGATAATCTCATACTGTATGTAACACAACTGTTAACCTCTCTCCCCAGGATTCCAAAACCACATCTGTCAGAGTCAGGGGTCATCCAGTGAGTGGGGTCTGCCCCCAGAGCCTCACCTTGTTGCAGCGAAACACTAGGGGAGAGATGGGAGCTGTTCCTGACCCCTTTCCCACCCCAAGGGAGCAATGCCCAGCCCCCCATGCCTGAGGCCTTCGTGTGTGCGTGCTCAATTGCATCCGACTCTCTGTGACCCCACGGACTGTAGCCCGTGGGATTTTGTCCATCTGTCCCATGGGATTCTCTGTCCATGGGATTTTCCCTGCAAGAATACTGCAGTGGGTTGCCATTTCCTCCTCCAGAGGATCTTCCTGACCCAGGGATCGAACCAGTGTCTCCTGCGTCTCCTGCAATGCAGGCAGATTCTTTACCACTGAGCCACCTGGGAAGCCCCTGCCTGAGGCTTTCACCCAGACCTATCCTGGGGGCACCCCTCCCCTTCACAGGCTGCAGGCTGCAGAGCAGGCAGAGGTGGGGTCTGGGGGAGGGGGCGCACATCTGGGTTCCTGGCCAGGAGCCCACATTCCTTCCCTGTGAGTGGGAGGTGATGGGCTCTCAGGAGAGCCGTGAGGAAGCCGTTGGCTCCTCCTGCCCGATGGTAACAGGACCCACCTTGGCAGGAAGACTGGGGTGGGGTGAGGGGAGACTCGAAGGCTCAGAATCTCACTCTGGGGTGCCTCTCCCAGACTGCTGACTGGCCAGTGCAGGCCCAAGCTGGGGCTCTGTCCCATCCACACCAGCTAGCCTGCCTCAGGAAAACCAGAGGGGACAAAGAAGTGGCAGCCAGTGATCACGGGGCGAGGTGCTGGAGGAAGGGGCCCCGGCGAGCTGTTTCGCCTCCTCCGCCCACGGAGGCTGGTCCACAGGCCAGCCAGGGCCCTGAGCCGCCGCCGGGGCCGGGCTGCCTTACCTGGGGGCAGTCCTTGATGTAGTGTCCTTTGTTGAAGCACAGGTGGCACAGGTAGTTGGGTGGGGGCCGCTTGCTGGGCTTGCGGGTCTCGGAGGCCAGGGTCAGGTCGGAGAAATGCTCCGTGAGGGAGCTGAGGCCGTCGGCGATGTTGTTGAGGGAGCCGTAGGGTGAGGCGCTCTTGTACACGCTGCTGCTCAGTGCCTGGGGGGGACAGAGGCTGTGAGCACGCTGCAGGCCTGGCCACCAGTGCAGCCATGGCCTCGTGGGCACTTCCACAGGCTCGGACACACACACACAAATTCATACCGATTGCTTTTTTTTTTTTTTGCCTTCCCTGATCTTTTCTATTGTTTATTGAAGGATAATTGCTTTACAGAATTTTGTTGCTTTCCATCAAATCTCAACACGAATCAGCCATAGGTATACATATATCCCCTCCCTTCTGAACCTCCTTCCCGTCTCCCTCCCCATGCCACCCCTCCAGGTTGATACAGAGCCCCTGTTTGAGTTTCCTGAGCCATACAGCAAATTCCCATTGGCTATCTATTTTACATATGGTAATGTAAGTTTCCATGTTACTCTTTCCATACATCTCACCCCCTCTCCTCCCCTCTCCCCATGGCCATAAGTCTGTTCTCTACGTCTGTTTCTCCATTGCTGCCCTGCAAATAAATTCTTCAGTACCATTTTTCTAGATTCCGTATATATGCGTTAGAATACGATATTTATCTTTCTCTTTCTGACTTACTTCACTCTGTATAATAGGTTCTAGGTTCGTCCACCTCATTAGAACTGACTCAAATGTGTTCCTTTTTATGGCTGAGTAGTATTCCAACATGTATATGTACCACCACTTCTTTATCCATTCATCTGTCGATGGACATCTAGGTTGCTTCCATGTTCTAGCTATTGCAAATAGTGCTGCAATGAACACTGGGATATGTGTGTCTTTTTCAGTTTTCGTTTCCTCAGGGTATATGCCTAGGAGTGGGATTGCTGGGTCATATGGTGGTTTTATTCCTAGTTTCATACCGACTATTTAGTCACCTGTGGGCTCTGGCTTCCTGGAACCCATGTTCAAATCCCAACTCGAGTTGTGCATCCATGGACAAGCCAGTGAACCACTCGGGACCCCAGTGACCCCATCCAGTAAACAGGATTGATGACAGCTACCTCCAAGGGTTTCTAGGAGGCACACATAACCCTTTATTTCCTGCCTGGCACTGGGGAAGTGCTCAGTATAGGATGATGGTGATGATGGTGATCATTAGTTCTTTACACACTGCCAGGAGGTAAGACAAGCAGCAGAAAGCCACCTGCTAGAGCCCGAACTCTGCCGTGTGCTGGTGGGGTGATCAGCTCGCAGTCTCGTTTCCACTGTTCAGAAGAGGAGACTGACGTTCGGCACTTTGCCTGGTCTCCTGCAGCCCGAGCTTGTGCACGGTGTGTCCGGGGAGTCCTCAGCCCAGCCTGGGCCAGCTCTCTGGAAGCCCGGGGAGGAAACGGCCCACCTCTCTCACCTCTCCCACCTCCAGTTGACAGGAACCAGATGTCTTGCCTGGCTTCAAAGCAGACGCGGCCCAGGCCCCCTCCTGGTGTATACAGCCTCTATTTATAGGAGTCACGGGCTCTGGGCGGCCAGGCACACTGGAATTCAGCAAAGGTGGGGCCTGCTGTGAGGCTGGCAGGGAATGGCCGTGAGACCCTTCTCCCAGGGCCAGGCCAAGGCTAGAAAGAGGTAGCTTCCCCAGGGGCTGATGGCAAACCTGGGCACGGGGCTCAGGCTTACTAGGCTCCAGTTCTTGCGCACACCAGTGGGGACAGTTCTTCTGGATCCCCTCAGTGTAGGAAGGGAGGGGAGTAAGCTGAGAGCTCGTCCCAGGGAGTCAAGACACCCCTCCTCCAGCCAGGACGGAGCCCACACCTCACACATGTATGCCTCTGGAGGTCCGGCACTTCCCTGGAGGACACAGCCCTCACTCTTCTTGGCTCTCTGGACACCCTGCTCTTCGACCCTGGCCCAGCCCTTCCCCTCTCTGGGCCTCTTTTCTCTCTGGGATCTGGAAGGAAAGACAGAGACACGACAACCAGGGCAGCTCAGGCCCAACACACAGTCAGTCCTCAGTGACTCTGCACTGAACTTAAAGGCTCCTGATGACATCTTGGGCTTCCCTGGTGGCTCAGCTGGCAAAGAATCCACCTGCCATGCGGGAGACCTGGGTTCAATCCCAGGGTTGGGAAGATCCCCTGGAGAAGGGAAAGGCTACCCACTCTAGTATTCTGGCCTGGAGAATTCCACGGAATATAATTCATGGGGTCACAAATCTCTGCTCTACCACTGCACAGGGCCACTGTGGAAGATCCCACACGAACCTGCATCCAGTCTGAGGGCAACTTTCCAGCTCCCTGAAAGGCAGAGGGTCCTTTGGGGGAGCGGTACGCGAACCAAGACAGGACAACCTTAAGGGATGTGGGGAGAGTCCCAGCGGAAGTGGGATTAGATGATATTAGTCACACAAACTGAGCACTTCAATGTCCCTGGCGCTGGAAGCTTTACGTGTGTTAAGATAACTAATGCTCACCACAGCTCTATGAGTCACTGTCCCCATTTTACAGATTAGATCAGTGTGTTCAAACTTCTTTGAATGACCCGGGAAACTTTTAACCAATACAGTTTTTCTGGGTCCCACCTGAGACCTATCAAAGCAGCCACCAGGGACTGAAGGCCCAGAATCTGCTTTGCTTCACTGTGGTAGAATATACATTACGTAAAAACCTATCCTTTTAACGATGTTTAAGCGTGCAGCTCAACGGCACTAAGCACATTCACATTATTTATAGGGCAAACATCACCACCATCCATCTCCAGAAATCTTTCGTCATTCCAAACTGAAACTCTGTCCCCATTAAACACTAACTCGCCACACCCCCTTTACCCCTAAGCCCAAGTCAGCATTTTTCAATCTCCCATGGAAGGTACAACCTTCCTAGCCCTACCTGGCCTTGGGAGCACCAACCTTGGGACTTTCCAACCATCAAGGTTTCTCCTTAGCTTGTCTCTGGGCCTCTCCCCATCCAAACTGGTCTGGGGGAGGGCAGTGTCGCCCCAGCCTCCCAGAGAAAAGTTCATCCAAACAAGAGACTTGAAGTTCCAAATGGTGTGACTCATTCTCATGACTGGGAAATGCAATTTCACAAATAACAACCCTCTTATTATTTTTTTTTCTTTCTTTCCTTTTTTCTTTTTTTTTTTTCTTTTCTTTTTTTTTTCTGGATAAGATTTAAGCAAGTCCACAGGAATCAGGGCTGTTTTGGCAGCAAATTGTCAAGAGGAAGGGGAAGTTTGGTGGGTGCCAGAAACTGCACTAATTATACCCTGAAAAACCTCTCCCCCATCTTGTGGCCACACACCCCTGCCCACGGGCAGCCCCGCGGGTATCCCTGGGCAGGCAGAGGCCTCTGAGTAGGCTGTCCTCCCCCTGGCAGCTTGACACCCCTCCCACCGCCTCAGGAAGGTCATGGCTTTGTCCCTCAGGAGGGTCACACAGGCAGCTGTGGGTCAGAGGAGCGGGGCCAGGGCTCCCCTCCCCGCTGCCTCTCCCCATCCAGTGTACACTGGCCTGGCCCTCACAGCTGCTCCAACGGCCTTCCCCAGTCCCAATTCAAGACGACACCAGGAAAAGACGAAAGGAAGGAGCAGCCAGCCGACCCAACCTCATTCTGAAGTCACGATAGAGAAAGTGAGGCCAGGGGCACAGACCAGGGCATGCAGCCAGGCCTAAGGGCCAGGAGTTCTGCTTGCCGGCTGGCTGGAGGGGCGGGTGGGGCGGCAAGCTGTTTCCTCTCTGAAGCCCTGAGGAGCTCGGCCCATGGAGGTAAAAGGCGAGCCGGTCTCTCAGCCGTTTCCATGGCCTGTGGGGACTGATTGGAGCAGAGGCCAGGACATGCAGAGCTCCCTCCCCTCTGCCGGTGGAGCTGGGTCCCGGGCTTCTGGATTCCCCACATGTAACAGGGAGCAGGGAAGGAGGGCAAACTTTAGGATCTCTGCAGGCCTGCTTTTTTAAGGTCCAGACACTCAGGTACTGAAAGATGTCCCCAGAGCATGGTACACAAGAGGGCACTTCATTCACAAGGCACCACCTCTCCCAAGTCCTGCCGCTCATGGCTGGAGGGCAAGGCTGGGCAGGGCTTCCCTTCATCAGTCAGCCCCTAATTCTACAACAGCGAGGCTACTCCCCTCGGTGTCCCACTGGCCACTGCTTTTCTCCCTCCAGGCCTGCACTTGCTGTCCACCCCTGGGATGCCCACCCTGGATCCAAACCCTCCAGGATCTGGTTCTTGACCTGGTTCTGACTCCAGTGATATGGCCAAGAAACCACCCCTTCTTCTTGCTCAGGCCTGGGCTCCAAGTGACAGTGTGAAAACCACCGGTTCAGGTGCTCCTGAGGTCCCACTGGCTACAGAGGCCCAGCCCCCTCCAGAGACCTTCCAGGCCTCCTGACCATAGCCTTGTGCTGCGGGCTGGGATGCGGACTCCCCTGCCCTGGCCTGAAGGAGCTCTGAAGTCTGTCTCTCATCTCTTTATACAGAGATACCTCTTCATCTCTCCATAGGGCAGAACATCCCCAAAGGCAAAGATTCTACTATCTTCCACTGCCCCAGAGACCAGACTCCAGTGCTCTTTAAGCCCCTGATAGTCCTGCATATAGACAGTCACAGGCAGGAAGAGGGCTCCATTTGACAGATGGGGGTATGGATGCTCTAATACCTTGAAGGATTTAGCTCAGGGTCTCTGAGTTCCCATGGACTAAGTCGGAGGGTGCTCTCACCCCAGTTTGCTGCTCTGGCTGAGGGGTGAGGGCAGCCCCACTAGAGTATGGCTCTGGGTCATCTAGGCCCAAATGAACAGCCTTGGGGAGGAGACCACCTCCTTCCTCCCCGGGTCAGTGACCCCAGCAGCAAGCAGGAAGTGTGGGATCCTTAAGCCACATGCAGGGAACAAAGCATCAGATTCCTGTCCATGGCTGGAACTTCTCCAAGGTTCTGGCTCGACTGTTGGGGAAAGTTAGATGGGAAGAACTACGGTTTATTCCGAGCCCACTTGTGTCACATACTCGACTGGATCCTTTCCCTTTCTTAGACTCATACCTGCCAAGAACACTGTTCGGATGGGCCTTGTCTGGCCGGTTTATAGAACTGGGAACTGAGGCTCAACGAGGCTGAGTAACTTCCCAAGGAAACACAAGCAGCACGTGTCTGAGAGGAGCTTTGCAGCCCGATCTGCTGGCCTGTTTTACATTTCAGCTCCTGAATGGCCTCCAAGGCTTGTCTTCCCCTACAGGAAGGGGAGCCACCTGGCAAGGACCACCCTCCTTGGCACAGAGGCCCTGTGACTCCACACTGCCAAGCCCCTCAGGCCTGGTAAGACAGAGTACCAGCTTCTCTGGGTTGTGTGAGGGGCTCGGGCCCCAGGGTTTGTGGTTCTGCTGAGGGTACACAAGGAGAGATTTTCAAGCCCAAGTCAACCTGACCAAGTGTGCTTCCTTTTGGCCACCATCCCCAGGACAGAAAGAGGGCACAGTGGGAGAGGCAGGCAGGAGTTGAGGCAGGTGGGCAGGAGCTTCTGAGGGCAGCCAAGAAGAAGACAAGATGGGTGCAAGAAGAGAAGAGGGGACAGCTGGCAGAGGTGGGCACAGCACCACAGGTAAGCTCTGTGCAGAGCAAATGCGGAGTCTGCTGCCCCCGGGGCCTGAGAAGGCCTGAGAGGAGGAATCCTCTGCTCCTAGGTCCCAGCTCCGTGGGGGTTCTTCCATTCTTCCAGCAGCTGAACAACCGCTTCCTTATCCCCAAAGCCATCCCTGTCCACACTGCTATACACACACACAGACATGCACACACATGCACGCCCACACTCCTCTCTTTGGAACAAGAAACCATTCATCTCACAAATGACTCCACCCCTTCTCCAAGGAGATCTGCACTTTTTCACCCCTAGGGTCTATCTGGGGCTCCAGCCCCTGGGGTCAGATACATACACATGCTCACATACACACATACATTCTATACAAAAAGCAGGGGTGGATATGGGCTGGGCTCAGGGATAGGAGACAGCCATGGCCAAGGATGGAGTGGGCCAATGGGAAAGTGAAGTCAGACCAAGGGTTTCCCCAGCTGTGGTTAGACCCCAGTTCTGCTCCTATTTCCAAGGTCTGAAGATGACCTGTGGGCCAAGAATGCAGCAGTGCTGACCAGGACAGATGCAGCAACCCTCTACTCAGGACCCCCTAAGGGCACCATTGCCTCCTGGAAGTCCATTCACCGGGGGTGTACAAAACACAGCCCCCTGGATACAGCCAGAACTTGATGGGAGATTCAGATTTCAATAAGAAGGCTGTGTTCTTCTTGGTAAGGGGAGTTGGGAAAGAGAAATGGGAAAAGAAAGGACCAAGGGATGGAGAAGCACAGTGACAGCAAGATGGAGTGGAACAGACCCAGGGGAGGGTCCCCCTCCCCACTTAGTCTCTCCTGTTCCCCTGCAGGTCACCACTCACCTGGCAGGGGTTCACATTTCATAGCTACGTGCCTGCTTCCCAGCTCCCCAGCTCAAGCATAGGCACTGGCTCTTGCTTCTAGACCAAATGCATTGAATGAAAGCAGAAAGCATGGATCTGAGAATCCGAGGACTAGACGGTCCCTAATAGTTAGACAGTCTGGGGCACCACCAAGGCTTGCAGCCTCTACAGCAAGGGGCCTGGATTTGAGGTCCACTGTCCACATGATCCCCCTGAAATCATGTGCAAATGCAAGTTGTGTGTGCATGGACAGGTGTGCTGTGTGCATTGCACTGAGGAGAGGAACTTGAGCTGCTTTCAGATTCTCAAAGAGGCCCACAGCCAAAGAAGGTCAAGAACACTTCACACACCTAAACTTCTGCTGGGACACCTCTAGGCATGGGGTTTCATGACTCCCACATCAGCTCTTTAAAATTTATCAAGCAATTCATAAACACTTCTTCTGTGAGATAAAACAAAAGGCTAAGAGGCTGAGGAAAGTGTTCCCTAGTCACAAGTCTGGGGAAGGAAGAGGAGGAGAGAGTCCAAGTCATCCATCCACCCATCCACCTAGCGAATGTCAACTGAGCACCTAGTCTGTCCCAGACACTGACCAGGCATCGGATGCTGGGATTACCAAGTGAAATATGACAGGATTCCTATTCTCAGAGTGCTGACAGCAATACCGACTGTTCAGACATGCTTTACCAGAAGCATGCACCATTTCTCTGTCACGGGACATGGAAGGAGGGAGGTGTGTTCCCCATGGTATTCAGGTAAAGCCTTCAGAGAAGAGACATCCTCTGGGGCCATAAAGAAGTAAGTTGGAATCTGTCAGTTATACAAGGACAGTCCGCAGCATTAGAAGCAGTAGAAGCAACAGCAAGTGCAAAAGCTTAGAGTGAAAGCTTGGTGCTTAGTGTTTTCAGAAACCTCAAGTGAATCTACATGGCCAGAGGAGGGCGGGATAAAAATTATACATCACAGCCACCACCACCCCCACACATACACACAAGAGACCAAGCACCCTGAGACACACCCTGGAGCCCTGATCCTCAACTGATTCCCTGACTTTATCTTCCTCCTCTTGAAGAGCCTTAGTTTCCCCATGTGCATAATGGAGATGCTGCACCCAGTGGGTGCTACGGGACAGGAGTGCTAGGAAGTCCTCGGTGTCCACCTCCTCTGCCTCCCCCAAGCCAGGCCACCCTTGGACTCATGCCCCACAGAGTCCCAGGCTGGAGCAAGGACATGACAGAAAACCCAGGACCCATGAGCAATGCCTGCCACTCCTCAGAAGGTTTGGGATTGGGGACAAAGCAAGTGAGGCACTGAAGCCTGACAGAGCACCCTGGTTAATGCATGCCCCATACTGGCACCCAGGGCACGATCCAGGTGAATGCCACCTGCACCAGCAAGGCAAGCCAATGGGACAGCTGTAGTCAGGATGCAGGAGACTTCTAGGTCGAGCTCTGCCACTGACTTGCTGAGTTACTAATCAGGCCTCTATTTTCTCTTCTGTAAAATGGGGCCATGAAGAAAAGATGCCTAGAATAAAGCACCACCTCCCAAAGTAAGGGACGCTTCTCCGCAGAGTCTTTCTCTTGGTGCTGACCGCGCCTGACTTTCTGTCACTGCTAATTCCCTATTACTAATGCTGCCTGCTTTCCTCCCTTCCACCTGACTCAGAAGGTCCATGAGGTGTGGTCTCCCTCCGAGTCTAGGCCCGCCCTGTCAACTGAATCTGACGGAGGGAGGGTCACGCCATCTCGGCCAACAGGCCCTCGAACGACGGTCTCCCTTGTCTGAGTCAGAGCTCAGCTTTCCAGGGCTGGCCAGAGGGAGCCGGGCAGCTTCCCAAGCTCCCAGCTGGGCTGGAACGGCTGTTCCTCCCAGGCCCTGGGGCTGCCCCCCACCACTTCACACAGACCACAAAGGCTGCTGGGAACAAACCTCAGCTCCTGAAGCCCATTCAACCCGTTAGGCAAACTCCCACCTTCAACAAATAGGTGGCTTTGTTCTACACATCCATGCCAGTCGGGCAGCCCCTCGGCTCAGATGCACGAACGGACAGCAAAAGTGATATATCCAAACCTTCAGAAGACTGTCAATACCTGCTGCTGCTGCTAAGTCGCTTCAGTTCTGTCCGACTCTGTGCGACCCCATAGACGGAAGCCCACCAGGCTCCCCCGTCCATGGGATTCTCCAGGCAAGTACACTGGAGTGGGTTGCCATGTCCTGCTCCAATGCATGAAAGTGAAAGGTGAAAGTGAAGTCGCTCAGTCGTGTCCGACTCTTAGCAACCCCATGGACTGCAGCCTACTAGGCTCCTCCATCCATGGGATTTTCCAGGCAAGAGTATCGGGAGTGGGTGTCAATACCTAGGACCTTTTAAATCAGGACACTGAGGTTACCCCCTCAAAGGTTTCTAACAGCCTCATGTGTGTAGGAGCCTGAAGCCCTGTCTGGTAAGCCTCATGAGACCCTTACTGCTGTTCTCAAATCTCCAGTGAGACCAGAGAGGCAAAGAGGAGGGTGTCCTCGGTGCTATGAAGATAGCACTAGGACCCAGGAGGGCATCTGGGTTAACAGCTGCAGGAAGAGCCTCCCACGGGTTGAAAATATCCAACAAGGAAGAGGTCTGCTTTGATGGAGCACGCCCTGAACTTGGAGGTATTCAGAAGAATGTCGGGTTGAGGAAAGGTTAGCAGGCTCTGTCCTGCAGGACTTCTCAGAGCCTTTACTGTGTTAGTGGGCAGTATGTGTCTCCAAGGGAAGGATACTAGGCTGTGTTCCCCAAATGTATTTGACTCCAAAGCCCATCCCCTCAACCTCCACAGAGCATCACTTGACAGCTGAGCCACATCTTCAAGCCACATCTGGCCCTGGAGGAAGAGGAAAAGAAAACAGCTGCCCTAAACATCTGACCTGGAATGGGACAGCTCTGTCTCCCTAAGAGGGTGCAGGAGCTACCCAGGAGGGGCTCTTGGCATCACTCGGAGGTGCTTAAGCACTAATTCTCAACATGAGGGTAACTCTACTTTTCTGCAGGTGGAGTCCCACAGCCTCCACACTGCTGTGAATTTAAATTCCAAACAAAACCTGGCAGGGAAGACCCCCCACCCTCATGCCACCAACCCCAGCTGCCTCTAAGACCTGCCTTCCTCGGGTACCCGGAGAAAGAGAGGAAGGGCATAGCCAAGGGCCTCACAAATTTCTCTCCAAAGACATACATTAATAGTTGTTGCCACAGATCAGGGTTGAAACAGGGGTTCATTCACAGGGTCTAGTTTCTATACCCAGAGGCCTTTTTAAGAACTGCACCAAGTACCTGTGTGTGCTTTGGCCTGGCAGGCTTACCACACTAAGAAGCCGAGAAAACCCCCACAAGCAACCACCCCCTGGTGCCAGTTTCTGAACTTGCCCATGAACTCCACCATCTCCCTCTCTGCTCCCGGAGCCAGTGCTCCACTCAGAACCCTTGGCTTATCTTCAGCTTCCAGAGCTGAGGTTCTAGGGGCACAATGGGCTTCTGTGCCCCCATGTCCTCAGCCCCCACCCCCGCCCAAACCCCAGCTGCATTCATGGTGTTCTGCTATTGTGGTGGGAGCAGCCTGGGGGTGGTGCAGGAGGGGGTGGGCTCTTGGCACGGGGACTGGCGCAGACAGGCCATGGTCAGTGGTCAGCATGCAAGTCACATCCGCAGGCACTGCCACTGGGCCTGCCAGGCTCTGCATGGAATGGTGACGCTCCTGGGGCCCTGGGGCCCTTCGCAGAGTTCCTGCAGGCCCACACACAACTTGCTTCCTGTCGGACAAGCCCCTTGGTGGCATTCAGGTGGGGGGTATTTTTTCTTGCCTTCTCAACCAGTTGCTATTTTGGAGCCATATTAGGTCACCAGCTAAGCCCTGGATGCAGGAAAGGCCTGTCCCTAGAAGCACAGCTGGGGCTTCAAGAGGGTTTAGGAGGCGAAACGGGTTGGGGGGAGGTGGTGAGAGCGGGTGAGTCTGAAGCCAAGAGAGTCTTCCAGAAGTCAGCAGACACAGCCTTCCAGCCCCTGCATGGAAGCCACTGGCTCATGAACATAGGAGAAGCCCCTCCTTACTCTCCCAACTCAGCCTGTCTGTAGGTATATCTTCTCCTGTACAGCTCTCAAATCCCACACACATCACCCTGGAGGACAGCAGAGATTACATGTTACAGATAGGTAAACTGAAGCCCAGATAGAGATGAGGGTTCTTCCAAAGTCAGATCATGAGAGAGTGTTTTCCACCATTGCTCTAGATAACCTTTACCAGCTCCTTCTACACTGGCCCTAGCAAAGGAATGTGCCCCTTCAATGGGGACACCAAGGTAAGCAGCTAGCAGAGGCTGCTTAGGGACCCCCACTTGATCTGTGAACCATGGTCTCCCTTCTGCCTTTGGGTTCCTACAGGATCCCCATGAAATCACCCACCATTCACACAGTATCATCTTATCTGTCTTCTAATCTGGGGCCCCCATGGGACTCTGGTGGAATCCCCAGGGGGCCACACAGAGCTCAAAAATGTTTGGTAAGAAAGCAAACAACTGACAAGACCCAGGCACTGTCCTCCAAAGTCCCTGGTCACAGAAGCCAGTTCCCCGAAGAGAAGGCAAAGTCCCTTGTAAGAAAGAAAGATTTCCAGCCAAGAACAATTCCTCAGGTGGAGAGAGTGCTTTACAGTTTACAAAGAGTTCTGGAATATGAATGCTGTCGCCTGGCACCAAAGGGTGCTTTCCAGATTCATCTCCCCCAGCTATGCCTGACAGTCCAATACAGGTCAACTATCCCTTCTTTTTGCTGGCCTGCCGTCGGCCCATCTCTAGGCCTCAGGCCAGCAGTTCACATGGCCACGTCTTCCCTAGTCAATAATGGCAGAGGCAAACACATTATGGGGTCACAAAGGGCGACCCTCTGTCTTTCCCACCTCATCACCAGCACACTGGTGTATACACAGGTCTTCTCCCGCAAACTGGTAAGGGACTCTGACTCTCCTGAAACTAACCAGTGTGCCCTGGTCTAAAAGACAAGTGCCCCTCCCGTGGGTCCTCTTCCCGGGCCCCTCCCTCTGCACTTTTGCAGAGAGAGCTGCCAGAAGCAGAGTGAGGGAAGGCCACAGAGGGTGTCTGCGGTTCTCACATGAGGCAGGAGTAAGTGAGAGTGGGGCCCAGGAGGAATCCAGCTGAAGGGAGAGAGGATGGTATCCAGGAAGGCTCTGAAGAGCTCTCCAAGGGACTGGGAGGTCCTGGCAATCTGGGTATTTATCTAGCTGGGGAAAGATGCAATCTGGGTATTTATCTAGCTGCCCGTCTGACTTTGTAACTGAATCCATCCAACAGGCAGACTTTGCAACGGCAGCCGGCCCAGGTTTCTGGAGAAGGCACTGGGCAGCTGGAACCTCTCCCCCTATCGAGCCCCCTCCCAGGAGCTCAAGAGATTTCCCTTTCATTTCCTTCCAGGCTGGAAGGGCGGGGGACAGCACAGTCTGTGGGGTCAAGCCCTCAAAAACCACTTCCTATGTGGCTGGGGGAGGGCGAGCGGCTGAAGAGTGTATTTGGGGGTCCCTGCGTGAGAACAGCAGAAAAATTCTGCGGGTCAGTCACTGCTCTTCAGAGTGCCCTTCAGGTCGGAAACCACCGAAGTCGGAGGAGAAGATTTCAGGGCCCTCCGGAGGAACTCGGAGCAAATCCACACTCTCCGTCCCAGCGAGCGGTGGCCAAGGGGGGGATGGGGTTGGGCGTGGGAAGGACATTTGGAAGGGGCTCCCCGCACAAGCCGCGCCCCGGCTGTCTGGAGACAATCCGGAACCCACCCACCCGGTCGGCTTCCCCAGCCCCCTTGGAGCAGGGCGCCCCAGGCTGGGAGAGAGGGAAGGAGGGCTCCACCCGCCCCAGAGCTACTCCGGGCCGGGCTCAGGCGGGGAGGTGACGCGCTCCCGGCGCCCCGGGGACTTCGGGAGGCGAGTTTGGCAGAGCTGAGCGAAGTCAAGCCAAGCAGGGCCGGGCAATACGGAGCCGGGCCGGGGCCAAGCCAGGAAGAGCTGGGCAGATAGGAAAAGGCCCTGCGCGGTCGCCGGAGGGCGGGGGCGCGCGGGGGCACCCACCTCTCCGCGCTGCAGCTGGAAGAAGCTGTTGAGATAGCTGGAGTGCAAGGGCGAGCCCAGCTGCTCTGGGCGGCCCTTGCCGAAGGCCAGCTCTGGGGGCGCGGCGCCGGCGGGCGGCTCTGGCCGGAAGGCATCGAAGGCGCTCGCCTGGTGCGTGTCCTGCAGCGACAGGTAGACCCAGTTGAGCAGCTGGGTCGGCTGGTACACCGAGGCGGCGCTCGTGTCGATGGCCGACAGCAGGCTCATTTTGCGGCGGCGGTGCCGGCTCCCCGCCCCCCACCCCGGCCGCCCGCTCGCGCCCCCCCCTCCAGCGGAGGGGCGGGCACCGGGGAGCCTGCGCCCACTGCCGCCGCCTGAGCCTGGACGGCGATCGCCTGCACCCCGCGCTCAGCCCGCAGCCGCCGCCGCCGCCTCCCCCCAACTGCAGCCGCAGCGCGCGCGGGCGGAGGAAGGAGGCAGCGAAAGTTGGGCAGGAAACTTTTGGGCCCGCCCCCTCCGAGCCGCCCGCCCCGCCCCGCCCCGCGATCCGCTATCTGCCTCTGTGCTGACCCCTTCAGCGGCCGCTCCTGGGGTGGGGTTCTATGAGGCCCCGCCCCTTGTGGCACCATCCTCGCCTTCCATTGGCTGTATCATTGAATATAGAGTAGCGGGGGCGGGGTGAGAGGGGGGAAAAGGAGCTCATCTACATAGGTAGCACGGGGAGGGTCCGCCCATGGGCGGTCCCGTTGCAGTCCCCGCCCACTGAGTGTGGCCGGCCCAGCTCCCCAGCTCTGCAGGAGCTCTGTGCTCCCCGGGCCTGATATGTCCAGGCTCTCTCTGCTTTCGGCTCACTGCTGTCTCTCTTTCCAACTCCTTTACAATGATTTCATTTTCACTTGTTTTTTCCCCCTATTTTCTTAGCTTCCACATACTCTTCTTTCTCTCAGACTAACATCTCCTGTGTCCACCGTCTGTCTGTCGTCTTTCTCGGCGGATCTGTTTCAGTCTCTCGTCTTTTCTACTTTCGTCTAGTCTGATGTGTCTTTGCCTCTCCCCTTCCCCTCTCAGACCCAGACACGCGCGCGCGCGCGCGCACATACACACACATACTCACACACACATCTCCCCCCCTCCTCTCACTATCACCAAAGGACCCTCCCCCTCCCACTTAATTCCTTCCATCTGCAGAATCGTTTTTCGGGTCTGCTTAGCCAAGGGGGGCCTGGGTTCCTGCCCCAGGAAGGACTCCCCGCCCCCTTCCCTCGCCTTCCTCCCTCCCCCTCTCTCTTCTCCTATTTCTGCTCTGCGGCCGCCTCACTTCTTGCACTTTTCCTCGGCCCGAACCCGCGGTCCCAGCCCACCCCAATGCCTCTGCGGGTCGCCAGGACTCTAGATGAGTTTGGGGAACTGAGGAAGACGTCTGTCACTCTGCTCCCCAGGGCAGCCCAGCTAGTTCAAGTATGCCGCGGGGTGGCGGGGGTAGGGTGGGGCTCCACAACCATCCCTCGCCCTGCCCCGCCCGACACACTCCGAAGCCCCGAGGCCTTCACCCTCTCAAACTTAGGTAATCTTCGGGCGCCTGCGCTGCGCCAGCGCCAGGGACCTAGCGACAAGGCGCCTAGAGGGGGACGCGAGTGACCTCTCCAACCTCCAGTGGTTCTGGAGCCATTCAGCCTGGCGTTCAAGTGCCAGCTTGGCCACCTTCCAGATGAGTGGCCTTGGCGTTGCGCCTAACCTCTGCTGATGAACCTTTCTCTTCTGTAAGATGGGGAGGGTCACTGTCCTACCTCTAGGGATATTTGTGAGCTTACCAGTTTGCTTGAAAATCAGAAGATATTCCATGAAGGTCAGCTCTCTGGTATCCCCTCCAAGAGGTTTTCTCCCACCACCTGCATGGGCACACATCTGTGGATGCTTGGAAGTGAAAGGACTTCAGTGGTGACCAAATGCCACCCTTTCCAACCATGTCACCAACCAAGAACCCCTTGTTTTTTTTTTTTTTTTTTTTGGTCTCATTTGATTACGTTTTCAAAGATTTTGTCTATCAAACAGTTTGGGATTATTAATACAAATGATAACACACATACCAATCTTAATATTTTTCATCATCAGAGACACACATATATAGTACCCTTTATATTTTAAACCTATCCCTTGAAAGAGAAAGTACACATTTGTTGGGAATAAATGTTATTACCATTTACTTTTGGTAACATTTGGGGTCATCTCTGGAACTCTGATACTATCTTTAAGGTTCCAAGGGGAGGGGCTGGATAGGATTTAGAACCACCGATCTAAACTTTCCCTAAGTTTTACAGAGAAAACTGCTAGTCAGAGAGGAAACGTCTTCCAATTGCACATCTTCCAGTTCCAAAAGCAGGCAGCTGGGGAGCCTAAAGGAGACCCAAGGTTTCCAGCATTAGCCCAGAACTCTGTCTCTACCCACCACTCTTCTTCTGGGCAAGGATAGTCCTGTTATCTTGAAGTGCATATTTTTTCCCTAGTATGGGTTGCAAATTTAAATTGCTTTAGAGACCAGGCAGGTACCAGGCAATAAACAGGTAATGATGGAGCATGTGGAGAGCCAAAGTGCTAGCCACACAAAACCCTACTGCTATGGTTCTTAGCCTCAGAGAGACTATGAGTCTCAGGCACCTGGTCTGGGATCCCCTGTCCCTAAGAACAATGTTGCAGTACCCTCCATGCTGCAAGGGCACTGGTCCTACCTGGTGACCATACTGATGGCCTCTGCTCTCTTCACCACCACCCCCACTTCATAGTTCCTACACAGGGCCCGTACATAGATAGGAGATGATCCAAAAAATGTTTGCTAGGTCAATGGTTGGATGGAGGGATTATGGGAGCCAGATTATGCTCCCCTTTGAAGCCTGAATGGCTTCTTTGCTTTGTACTTTTCTCCCTCCCCTTGCCCACAACACACCTGCTCAACACGTGGGCTCTGTACCCAGTCAGTGATCAATAAATTTGAGCAACTGACAGGCAGTTTGCCTGGATAGCAGCTGACTTGGCCCCTCATATCCCCGAGACAACCCTTCCCATGGGATGGAGGGTGATGGGTAAGAGTGACAAGATAGGTATCAGAGGCCTGGGTCCCAGGATAAGAAGACTGGTCCAGGCCCAAACTCTGTGCTTCCCCACCCCCCATCATGTACACATTAAGAAGCCTTGCATTCAAAATGTCAGAGGGGACTTCCCTGGTGGTGGAGTGGATAAGAATCTGCCTGCCAGTGCTGGGGACATGGGTTCAAACCCTGGTCTGGGAAGATCCCAGATGCTGAGGAGCAACTAAGCCCAAGAGCCACAACTACTGAAGTCCATGCACCTCAGAGCCTGTGCTCTGCAGCGAGAGGCCACCACAGTGAGAAACCTGAGCACCACAAAGAATAGCCCTGCTCCCAGTGACTAGAGAAAGCCCATGCAAAGCAACAAAGACCCAGCACAGCCAAAAAGAAATAACTTTTAAAAAAATGTCAGAGGTCCTATTTCAAGCCTTCAGGCTACAGAGAAGGAAGCACCCTGACCCAGAGAAGGAAAGGGACTGGCCCAGGGTCACCCAGGAAGCCTGAGGGCTAAGCCACCTGCTCCTAATCCAATCCACATCTAACTCTCTTCCTTGGCCCTGGTCTGGCAGTCTCCTGCATGGCCACTCTGGCCCCTACACTGTCCTCAGGACCACAGGGAACTCTCAGATGAGGGTTGGACCCACGTCCCATCCCCTTTCTGGCAACTCCATCCACCCTGTGGTCTCCAGGATGAGACAACAGAGAGAAGACAGGATTTGGAGAAAAGAAACCTGGCTGAGTGGCTTTGGGCAAGTCTCTGTCCACTCTGTAAACCTCAGTTTTCTCAGTTAGTGCCTGACAGGGTCAAACGAAGAGGCAAACAGGAAGGTGCTTTGCTAGCTGGAAATAAGCAATCATGTGGGAAGGAAGTGTGGTATTAATAATTTCAATAAGAGTGATATTCAACTTTCCTGGCATGGTGTTTGGAGGAGGAGGACCAGTGTAGGGAAGTGTCTGCCCCTAAAGTTGCCCAGGCAACAGATTTGATAGTTCCTTGGTGGCATTTCAAACCAAGAGCTTTGGGCTCTGAGCAGGAGGAACTTTGGACAGAAGAGCAAGCAAGGATCTGGGGTGGGGGTCTTGGGCAGGGGAGGGGGAAGAGGGACAGGAATCAGCCTTCAATTTGGGCTTGAAAGGCTGGCAGAGATGAGCAGAGGAAGAAGAAGGGACTTCACAGTCCTGTGCAAATTGATGCTGCTTATTTCACTAGAAAACATCTCATGGTGATTTGTAATGCAAAGAAACCCCTAACCCTCTTGAACCCACCTGCACTCCATGTGTCAGGAATTAAACAGCTGATACACACTGGGAAGGCTGACGTTTGCCTTTCCTCTGGGCCAGGGCTGTGCACTGGGCTCCTTTGGGCTGTGTGTTGACACAGAAGGTGTCAGTTTACAGCAGTGATAGCAAAATGGCAAATACTCTCCCTGCACACTCCACTGCCCCATCCCCCACTGACGGCAGAAGTCACCGAGCGCAGCGCTCCTTCCCAGACAGGGCTCCAGGCTCCATCTCCACACAGCACTCCGGATTTGCTGCTAAGAGTGGAGCTGGTCCACAAGATGAAAACTATTTGCCATCCCTGATGCAAATCCACAATCCCAAAGAACTCTCTGACATATATGGGGACGTTGTGCAGAATTAGAAAGAGGCTGTCCTCAGTCCCAGTGGGCTCAAATCTTGTATACAAGTCACTTTTGTACAGACACACAAAAGATAATCCTTCTTCCCATGGATGCAGCTCCCTTGTTGCCAGGGCCCAAGGCTTGGTAAATGCCAGCTAGAGTTTGGTGCCCACCAATCCCAGATATGATTGTTCAGTTTCTCTGATGAGAAAACCAGAGGTGCAGCCTCATCACTCCAGGCCCCGCTTACAAACTCTTGTCCAGAAGGGAACCATACAAAGTGGGCAGAGCCGTGAACCTTAAACTCAGCTGGCCATTGCATGCAGGTTTGGAGCTGTGCAATAGTGCCAGGGCCTTTGGAATCTACCCCGTTCCTCACTGTGTGACAGTGGAAAGCTGAATATCCTCTCTTCATGTGTAAAATCTTTCCGCTGGACTTGGACACCTGATGGCCCTGGTCCTTGGAAGGCCCTCAGAGAGTGCTTGCCCAGTTTCAAGGCTAGATTCTGTGAAGTGGATGTGAGGGGCACCAGCTTGGATATCTCTGAGGGTTCTCAGCCCAGCCCTCTGGAGGTGACCTAGGGCAAGATGACAAAAGGCCCTTCATCTCTGATCCCAGAAGTCACAGGAACAGCCCTAGCAGACCCTGTGCTCCCCAAGGAACGGCCTTCAGAAAAATGGTGGGGCAGAGATGGGGCCTTCCTCACAGGGACTGTGGCAGCAGCGACTTTTCTCCCCTCCTTCTAATTTCCCATCCACTTTTCTTTATACAAAACAAAACGGCCATATAAATTTTGCCAATAGTCTCAACCACCTCAACCCCATGGAGAGACCCCAGACCTTCAGGATGGGAAAGAAGATGCTTGGTCGCTGCGAACCAGTGATGGAAATGTGTGGGGTACAAAGGCTCTGGAATTTGTATGTATTTAGGCTCGTGGGGCATCTGTTTGGAAGATGGGGACTGATGCTCACCCAGAGTTGTATGTGCAGAACTGTGTACATATATTGGGAAATGTTTTGTCCATATCAAAGGAGGGAAGGGAAACTGGTTAATGGAGACTTTGGGAGTGGCTGAAATGGCCCTTCCAGTGACCCTTGGTCTTCCTTGCCTCCTTAGAATCTTTCCATGGCTGCCCAGTGGATAAAGTCCAAACATCCACTGGGCATGACATTCAAGGCCCTTTTGATCTCTGATTCTTGACCACCTTTCTACCTTAACTGCTGTTACAGGGGACTTCTCTGATGGTCCAGTGGTTAAAAATCCTCCTTGCAATGTAGGGGACACGGGTTCGATCCCTGGTCCAGAAGACCCCACATGCCTTGGAGCAACTAAGCCCACAAGCCACAACTAGAGAGCCAGTATGCTGCAACAAGGACTTGACACAGCCAAATTAAAAAAAAAAAAAATTGCTGTTACAATCTACCCTTCTACCCCTACACCACATGTGCCTTGCCTTCCAATAAAGTGAAAACACTGGCCTTTCCCCACTCACGCGAGGCCTTCTTGGCCTCCACGCCTTTGCACATGCTGTTCTCCTACCAGCAAGAGCCCCCTCTTTCAGTTCTCCCAGCACGCTACTCTTACCCTTCAAGATCCAACTGAAAAAATGACTTTCCCAAAGAAAACTTTCGTAATCACAACCTCCAGCTCCACTGTCACCCAGTAGATATTTTTTCTTTTACTCTTGACACCAGTGGCTCAGTGGTAAAGAATCTGCCTGCAATGCAGGAGACTCGGGCTCGATTCCTGGGTCAGGAAGATCCGCTGGAGGAAGGCATGGCAATCCACTCCAGTATTCTTGCCTGGAGAATCCCCTGGATACAGGAGCCTGGCAGGCTACAGTCCATAGGATCGCAAAGAGTCACACATGACTGAAGTTACTGACCATGTATGCATCAGTGTTTGCATGGTATCATGATATCTGTAAAACTGTTGTTCCCCCCTTCTCACTCCCTTCCACCCAGCGCCGTTGCTGACTGGACTATGAGCTCCTCTGCCCGACACAGTGCTGGATCAGAGCACGTCCTCTGTTTACTTAAGGAATGAACGAATAAACTCAGAAAGCCTTTGTGGTTTGTAGACTCAGAGACAGGAGACTGTCAAATCTGGTCTGGAACGACTCAGAGGCTCAAAGGATTGCAGAAATGCAGGGGGCTCTGGCAGGGAGAGTCCCCATTCTCTGAACATCCATGCCCTCCCTCCTTTTCCCAGCATCCTCTGCAATTGGGCTGGGGCCATGGGACGCGTTCTCAGTGACAGGGAGGTGAGAAGAAGCAGTGTGTCTCTGGTGAGGCAGCAAGCGTCTTTGGGGCTTCTCCACATTTTCTCTCTCCCATTTTGCTGGTGGAGAGTGAAAAATTCCAAGGCAGAAAAGGCCAGATCCCTAAGTCAGCATTTCAGGAGAGCTGACAAGGAGGGCCTCTTAGACTGTAGTGGGAACTGGAATGAAACTCTCTGGTGTTCAGCTTCTGAGACAGAGGTGGAGGTGAGAGATTCTTTGTTACAGCAACAGAACCTGCTCTAGCCCTGCTAACTGTTGTTGTTTTATTCACTAAGTTAGGTCTGACTCCTTTCATCCCCATGGACTGTAGCCCACCAGGCTCCCCTGTCCATGGGATTTCCCAGGCAAGGATATTGGAGTGGGTAGCCACTTCCTTCTCCAGGGGATCTTCCTGACTCAGGGATCAAACTCTTGTCTCCTGCATTGGCAGGCGAGTTCTTTACCACTGAGCCACTAGGGAAGCCAAGTCAGCGAATAGGGGGGCTCAAAGATGATATGGTCCCCAAACCTCATTTTACTGATATGAAAACTGCCACATAAGGAGTTTCCTGTGTGGTCCAGTGGTTAGGGCTAATGCTTTACTGCCATGGACCCAGGTTCAATCCCTGGTCAAGGAACCAAGATTCCACAAGCCTCCCACAAACTGTATGTGTGGCCAAAAAAAAAAAATATATATATATATATACACACACACACACACACAAGAAATATGAACTTCTCTGGTGGTCCAGTTTACATTTGCAATGCAAGGGGCGTGGGTTTTATCCCTGCTCTGAGAGCTAAGATCCCATATGCCATGCAATGTGGCCAAAAAAAGAAAAAGAAAACTGCCACCTAGAAGAGGAAAATCACGTGGCTTCTGGTTCTGTGATTTTTGAACTGTTACCCTGAAGACTACCTGGTAAAAGCAGCCAAGCCTTCTGATCTGCAGTGCCAACCTTCCCCCTCCTCCTCGGCCTGGGCAGCAGAGGGCATGAACCATAATCCTCACTCTGTAGTTTTATTTTAATTTGTTTATTAATATAAGTCTCTATGAACAAGTCAGTCAAAGCAAAAACTCAGACCTTGACAATACCTTATATCTACCTATGAGGCTGACCCTTAGCCAATTTCCGAGGTCTCCCCAGCCTCCAGAACCATTCCCTTGCTTTCCTATTTTCAGAGTTTTGTCTCATATTTGTACACATATTCTGAAAATATATATCTTTGACTTGTTTAACTTTATTTAAAGAGTATCACACTGTGAACTCTTTGACTTATTTCACTTTGTATAGTACTGCTAAACTGCAACCTTATTGAGAAATGCCACCATCACCTTTCATTCCGATGCCTGTAATTCTATTTCATTGTGTGACTGCAGCACAGCTTCCTCAACCATGCTCTGTTGATGGCTCTTGCAACAGTGCAGCTGGGACTTTCCCGACCTACCTTTGCAAGAGTATTTCTGGAGTATATGCATTTGCCGCACTGTAAGATCCATTAATGTTCACCTTTGCAAGATACAGCTAACTGTTGTCCAGCAGAAGAGGTCCCATGGGTCCACACCCTTCCCAACACTTGATTTTAGACTTTTTTAGTTTTACAAAGTGTGTGCAGTTCTCTTGACGCCCTGGCAGGCTCCCTGACCTCCCTGACCTCAATTTCCAAATACTCTGAAAGGAGATGATAGTCTCAATGCCTATACGGCTCCCAAGGGCTTCCCAGGTGATGCTAGTGGTAAAGAACTCGCCTACCAATGCAAGAGACATAAGAGACACAGTTTTGATCCCTGGGTCGGGAAGATTCCCTGGAGGAGGGCATGACAACCCACTCCAGTATTCTTGCCTGGAGAATCCCATGGACAGAGGAGTCTGGTGGGCTACAGTCCATAGGGACACAAAGAGTTGGACATGACTAAAACAACTTAGCATGTATACACGTGTGGCTCCCAAAGTGAAGCCGACAGGGAAAATGGGTGATGTTCACGCAGGTCGCAGGAAGCCTGGCCTTGCTCTGCTGTGGTCTGCACAGTGAGGGACAGGCAGCTAGCTACTCCCTCCCAAATCTCCTGGCCATTCTCTCCATTTCAAAATACAAGACGCTGAGACTCAGCATGTGCAACCAGCATGCTGGGATGTGGAAAATAGAAGCAGGCCGACCCTGAGAGCTCAGAGCTGGGAAAGGATTCCAGGTCCACCCAGATTAGCCAGCTCATCCAACCCACAGTTGGGGGGTTTTCCTGTTGGCTCATGAAGTGATATTAAGTCAGGGGTATTGTTCTCCCTGGTCTCTGCCATTGATAAAACAGAGAAAAACAGCTCCCACGATACTGATGCCGCCAGTCCTTCCTGCCACTTGCCTTCCTGGTTAGAGTCCATTCTCCTGTGCTCCTTCCTCTCTCTCCTCCCAGAGACTGTGATTCAAGCCAAGATGCCTTGTGGGGCTGCTGAGCAGGGGGCTCAGAGCCCACCTTCCATGCCTTAGTGGGCTCCTAGCTTCTTCTAACCTTGGACCTTCAGATTGTCAGAGGCTCCTAGGCAGTGGCGTGCAGGAGTTGGCTTACACTGGCTCACCGGAGCAAATTGCTCAGTGTTTCTGGATTCTGTAAGCCTGTTGTTAAGCACAGTCATTATTAAAAATTAAATTCTATAGTATTACAATTAAATAACTTATAATAAAAGCACAGATAATGAGTACTCAAAACTCTTCACATCCTGATTATTTCATCACATTCTGCTATTATTAAAAACACTACACAAAATACTGTGACACTTTTGTTCCATTCATAGAAAACATGCCCCTGTATACATACCTGGTGTACCTGATCGTGATATAACATGTAGCTTTTCTTTTTCTTTTTTTTTAATAAGAACAAGTCACATAAGATCTACTCTCTCGGCAAATTTTTGAGTAAACAATACAGTATTGTTGACTATAGGCACTAAGCTGTACAGTGCATCTCTAGGACATATCTTTTACCCCAGAAACTTTGTACCCTTTAATCCATACCCCTCCAAGCCCCTGGAACCCACCATTCTACTCTCTGCTTTAATGAATCTATGTTAGCTGCCTCATGTAAGTGGTAGCACGTAGTATCTGTCCTCCCAAGTTTGGCTCATTTTACTTAGCACAATGTCCTCAGATGTATTTCTTAAGCCACTGTTTACTATCTATCAGCTGCTATTACGCTGCTGCTGAAAATCCTCCAATAGCTTCCACCATACTCGGAAAAAGCCCAGAGGCCTGATCCTGTCCACAAGCCCTGCAGAATCTGCCCTCTCTCTCATTTCACCCACAGTCCTTCTGGCCACTGGCCTTCTTGCTCTCCCATGACCCTCAGCTTGCTTGCCACTAAGGTCTTTGTGCTAGCTGTCTCCACTGCCTGGACTGCTCAGCCCCAAATGTTTACCTGGCTGCACAGACCACTCAGATTTCAAATGCTGCCTCACTACTCACCTTTTTGTTCACTTATTGTGTGTCTCACCCGCTCTGTCCCCATTCCCACACACACCAGGATATAAGCCCCAGGAAGACAAGAACTTTGCCCAGCACATGGCATGCTACCTGGCACACAGTAGGGCATCAGTTCATGTTGGTGAATGAATGCACTGATGCCAGCACATGGGGTCATCGCTCCACGTCTGACAATTGGAAACTAGTTTAAAGTTCTCCCTAAGCTCGTCAGCAGAAAGTGAGACCCGAAAGATAAGAGATGCCATCAGGTCACTGAGGGAATGAGCAGGGTTGTGCAGCCCTGGGGTCCTGACACCACTGTCCTCTGCGGCCCTGGGCAGCCCAGTCTGCAGCCAAAGGCTCTGTCCTAGAGCCTATCTCAGGTCTGAACCTGTAGTAATTCTGACTCTCCTGGACCTTTACCAGACGGTTACCTTTATTCCTTTTAGTTTGATTGCTTTGTCTTGCTTTCTTCTATTTTTTTCTGTATTTTATTTCATTTCATCACTTTCTAATAATGGTCCACAGTTCTTGCGTTCCAGTGAAGGCTAATGATTTGCTAGTGGATCCTGAGCTTTGGTCATTTTTCTTCTTGCTGCCTCTCCCTTCCTCCTCACCACTGGCTCTCGCAGGCCGATTCCCTTCCCACAGTGCCTCACCTGTCCCCTTACTGGGAGGAAGATGCAATGCTCCCCAGGGCCTGCTGGGTGGGCTTTAGGGCCTGCCTCATTCACCCTGCATGAGCTAGTGCCCTTCCCTAAGGCCCCTTCCTTTGTGGGCTCTGACTCTAGAACCTTAATGAAATTTCCCTGAACCTCAGCTTCCTTATCAGTGCTTTGGGCTTAAGGGTCTGTGCTATGCCTACACCCCAGGGCTGAGAGGATCCAATTAAAATAGGAGTTGTGAGCATCCTTTCTGGGCCCTGAGGTTCTGTCTGATCTCAAGCATGCTTCTGTAGTTATGAGCAGGAAGACTTTCTTACTTAGACCATTGGCCTTTCCATCCAGAGGCTGACTTGGACAGTTTGGGGCCCTTTCTGCACACTGTCTGCCTCTTCTAACTGACGTGCTTCTCTCAGCCTGGCTCAGACCTGGCCCTGCCCTCCCAGCCTCCTGGGCCAATAACAAGGCTCTCTGATGCATACAGCTACTCAGACCTATTCCCCTTCCTCCCGGATTGCCAGACTTAGCAAAATAAATAACAAACAAGCAAGGTTGCCCAGAATTTTAAATAAATAACAAACAAGCAAGGTTGCCCAGAATTTTATTTTTTGTGTGTGTGTGTAAGTATGTCCTGTGCAATATTTAGGACATCTTTTTTTGTGTGTGAAGTTGCTCAGTTGTGTGTGACTCTTTGTGATCCTGTGGACTGTAGCCTACCAGGCTCCTCCATCCATAGAATTTTCCAGCCAAGAGTACTGGAGTGGGTTGCCATTTCCTTCTCCAGGGGAATCTTCCTGACCCAGGGATCAAACCCAGGTCTCTCGCATTGCAGGCAGATGCTTTACCGTCTGAGCCACCAAGGAAGCAACTCAAAGAAATATTCATTGTTTATCTGAAATTCAAATTTAACTCAGTATCCTCTTGTATCTTGGGCTTCCCTGGTAGCTCAGCTGGTAAAGAATCTGCCTGCAATGCAGGTGACCCCACTTCGATTCCTGGGTCGGGAAGATACCCTGGAGAAGGGATAGACTACCCACTCCAGTACTCTTGGGCTTTCTTGGTGGCTCAGACAGTAAAGAAGCCACCTGCAATCCAGGAGACCTGGATTTGATCCCTGGGTTGGGAAGATCCCCTGGAGGAGGGCATGGCAACCCAGTCCAGTATTCTTGCCTGGAGAATCCTATGGACAGAGGCACCTAGCAAGCTACAGTCCATGGGGTTGCAAAGACTGACATGACTAAGCAACTACGCACAGCACAGCACAGCATCCTTTTGTATCTTATCTGGCAACCCCACTTTAGGGGTTTCCTCAATTTGTCTTGGGTCAATAACCTAGATCACACTCAGCCTTGGTTCACTTTCTGAAAACAGGAAGCACAGTAGATAGCTCTCAAGAAAGTTATGAGACTAAAAGAAAAAAATGCTTTGGAAAGTCCCCCAAAAGTGTGACTTGTGTACAAGATTGAGAAAATCTTATTCTCAAGCTTAAAACACCCCACCAGGTCTGGAGGTGGGGCCTGTGTCCTCCACCCTCCCCAGCAAAGCTTCCCACCTGGGCTTCCCCATCTCTGTAAAGCCCCCACTCAGGGATCTTCTTGGCATATACCATGCCCCCACTCTGTCCTCAACTGCCTGAAAGTCCCATCAGTCCCCAGTGACCTCTCACCAGGGCACTGATTTTTTTCTCCATCCTGAGACCTGCCATCAACCCAAGAGGCTAAACACTGGGATCCCTATGTGTTGGTTTGCTCATGAAAGTCCAGGCTCCTACTTGTCATTCCTATGTGGGACTGTAAATTAATAACACTGCCTTTCACTTTCAAAAGTGGACAATAAATGATCTGTGACCCATCACCACCCTGCCTTCTTAGCTCCCAGTCTGCCTCATCTCCAGGACCGTCACGCCCCACTGCACTGCTGTACTCATGCTTTCCCATATTCTGTCCATGCCACTAAAGCCTTCCTACATCTGACATGGAATACGCAAGCATCAGTCTCTGAACCCCTCTCCTTCTACACAGCTTCTCTTACTCGTTTTTTTTTTTCTTTTCCCCCATCTGCCTTAAATGTCTTGGTGCATCTTGTCAATCACGCAGGTCAGCTTCCCACTGGTTTCACTGGCCTGGTATCTTACTCACCAGAAATTTTCCAGGGTAGATTCATCCATCATCAGCCTTCTCTGGACTGGCCTGGACTGTCAAAAGATGCTCGAGAACCTCACACAATCACACAATCTGAAGCCATAAATTCTCAATCAAAGATGTTGCATCATTGAATATGTGCTTCTGACGGGATGCTTTGGCAAGCAGTTTACACTGGGGTGGGGAAGGGGGTGCCAGCAAGCAGGAGACTAGAGAGAAGCTGTTCGTTCGCCAAGAGTTTACTAAGCACCTGCTCTGCGAGAGGCGCTGGAGATTAACCGTAAACAAAACATACCCAAATCTTTGCTCTCAGCAAACTCACAGTTTAGTGGAAGGATTTAGACAGTAGACAAGTGTATTAACCTGTGTAACACTAACAGAACCAATGGAAGAGATATATATGTATGATCTATATCTATAGCATATATATCTACATATAGAGAGAAGCTTATTGTAAGTAATTGATTCCTGTGGTTATGGAGACTGAAAAGTCCCCTAATCCATATGGCAAGCTGAAGACCCAGGAGCATTGACGGCCCAACTCTAGTCTAAATTCAAAAATCTGAGAACAAACAGAACCTATGATTAAAGTTGTGGTCACACTCTGAGTCCAAAGGCAGGAAAAGACCAACATTCCAGCTCAAAGATGGTCAGATGAGAGAGAGAGTTCTTTCTAACTCCACCTTTTATACTACTGAAGCCTTCCACAGATTGGACGATCTTCTGAATTCACACGGTCATTTCATCCAAAACACCCTCACAGACACACCCAGAATAGTGTTTGACCAAGTATCTGGGCGGGCTTCCCTGATAGCTCAGTAGGTAAAGATTCCACCTGCAACGCAGAAGACCCCAGTTGGATTCCTGGGTCACGAAGATCCGCTGGAGAAGGGATAGGCTACCCACTCCAGTATTTTTGGGCTTCCTTTGTGACTCAGCTGGTAAAGAATCCACCTGCAATGCCAGAGACCTGGGTTTGATCCCTGGGTTGGGAAGATGATCCTCTGGAGAAAGGAAAGACTACCTACTCCAGTATTCTGGCCTGGAGAATTTCATGGACTGTATAGTCCATGGGATCACAAAGAGTTGGAAAAGACTGAGAGACTTTCACTTTCAAATATTTGGGCACAAGGTAAAATTGACCAAATAAACCGACACCATATGTAAGTAACTAAAATAGCATGTTAGAAAATATAAGTGCTAAGGAGAAGAAAACAAAGCAAGAAAGGAAGACAAGAAAAGTTAGCAGTTGTTTTTGATGGGGGCAGTCAGGGTCAGCCTCTCTGAGGAGGCGACAAATGAGGACATGAATAAAATGCGGAAGTAGAACTTTGGGATATTAGAAGGAAATGCATTCCAGGGAGAAGAATGACGAAGTTCAAAGGCTTCAAGGTGGGACTAGGGTGGCCGTATTCAAGGGACACAGAGTAGAACCTAGGAGAGCAAGAGGAAGTATAGACAGCGATAAGGCTTAGAGAGGAAGTGGGGTCCCATTGCAGAGCCTTGAGGGTCATTGCAAGGATTGTAGCTTTTACTGGGTGTGACGTGCAGAGGCACTGGAGGGTTCTAAGTGGAATGACAAGATCTGACTTTCACTAGAAGCAAGTGAGCATGGAAGCAGAGACACTGATTGGAAACCACCATAGTGATCCAGGCAAGAAACAATGGTGGCTCTTTCCAGGGCCTCTGAGCTTAGCAGGGATGTTGGACTCTCAACCCAAACACCCACAGGCAGTGTGCTAGGCCCGGTGCTGAGGTCCTGGCACAAGCACACAGTAGGAACCCTCTAGATGACTCCGGATCACAATGTACTAGTGAGTTCTGCCAAAGTCCACAGCTGTGTGCAACCCAGAATCTGAGGCAGGTCAGCTGTAGTCCCCGTCCTCTGGCACAGCATGCTGGGTTCAGGGTTGGCCTGCCCTGGCACAGCCTAGGAAGATCCCCAGATACAAGCTTCCCACAGGGGTCAGCTCCAAGTCGGCCGACCTAAAACAGCCACAGCTCACAGAGATGCCCCTGCAGACCAGGAGCCGAGCAGCCACCCTCTGTGGGTCCCTGCACCTGCCTTTCTCACCCTTGACTCCCTTTAGCCAGAGCTCACAGGGCTGGACACTTGATCTTGTCCAGGCAGCACAGCTTTCTCTCTTGCAGGGAGACAGGCCCACCCACCTCCCAGCCCCTACCATCGTCACAGCACAAGCCCTGCCCTTGGTTTGGTGGAAAGCCAGGCTTATCGGAAACTCTGGCTCGGGTGAGCAGGCTCCAAGCAGGACAGCCATTCCTGACTGTTCTGTCTGTTGGGTCCAGGAGTCTCCCCTTTCTCTGGAGCCTTCACATCAATCCTCCTTAGAACCTGTAAAGGGGAAATGGATTTGTTCTGGAATACGAGGTTAGACTCCAGGGTGGGCTCACTGATCCCTGGGTCACTATCACGATCATCATTAAAGCTTTAATTAATTGCACAGCATGGATTTGTTTTTCAGAGTTGGTCACCACCCCAGGAATTTGTAATCTGAGACAGATAGACTTGTTCAAGATACAAGTGATAGAAAAGACTTTGCCAATCTTACGTAGAATTCAGAAGTCCACAGATGGAGACTCTAAGATAAAGACACTGAGTATATCTTAGATATGCCACCAAACGTATAAACAGCAAAGGAAAAAAATAGTTAAATTGGACTTCATCAAAATTAAATCTTTTTGTGCCTGAAAGGGCACAAAATAAAAATTTTTAAATCGGTAATAAAATAAAGTAAAAGCGCAACCAACAGAATGGGAGAAAATACTTCCAAGTCATATATCTGATAAAAAAATTTGTACTCAGGATATATAAAGAACTATTACAACTCATTAATAAAAAGACAACTCATTCTTTTTGAAATTCGGCAAAGGATCTGAATACATATTTCTCCAAAGAGGATATACAAATGGCCATTAAGCACATGAGAAGACACTCACTATCATTAGCTGTTGTTCTTTAGTTGCTAAGTCATGTCTGACTCTGCGACCTCATGAACTGCAGCCTGCTAAGTGCCTCTGTTGATGGGATTTCCCAGGCAAGAATACTGGAGTAGGTTGACACTTCCTTCTCTTGGGATCTTCCCAACCCAGGGATCGAAACTCCGTCTCCTGCATTAGCAGGCAGATTCTTTACTACTGAGCCAACAGGGAAATCATTAGGGAAATGCAAATTAAAACCACAAGGAAATACCATTTTATAGCCACTAGGATGGCTACTTTGTTTTTTTTTTAAGGAAAATAACAAATGTTGGTGAGGATATGGAGACATTAGTGGTGGGAATATACAATGGTGCAGCTGCTGGAGAAAACAGTGTCTCAAAAAATCAAATGTATTACCACATGACCCAGAAATTCCACTCCTAGGTATATACTCCAAAGAGTTGAAAACAGGTACTCGAACAAATACTTGTACACACATGTTAACAGCAGCACTACCCGCAAGGGGCAAAAGTTAGAAACAACAGGGCTTCCAGTGGGGCGGTGGTTAAGCCTCCAGGCTCCCGATGCAGGGCGTGCAGGTTTGATCCCGCATACCTCCCGGCTCAGGAAAAAAACAAAGGTGGAAACAACCAAAATGTCCCTCCACTGACGAATGGGTAAATGAAATGTGGTATTATTCAGCCATAAAACAGAATGAACTACTGATATATGCTATAACATAAACCTTGAGAACACTCTGCTAAGTGAAAAAAGCCAGACACAAAATAATTCATTTTGTAAGATTCCATTTTATATGAAATGTCCAGAACACGAAATTCTATATATAGGGAGAGAGCAGTTTAGGGGTTGCCAAGGTCTATGGGGTTGCACAGAGTCGGACGCAAGGGCTATGGAGAAAGTGGGAAGAAGGAAGAATGATTGCTAATGGGTATTAAACGACAGAATGATCTCTGTTCGTTTCCAAGGCAAACCATTCAATATCACAGTAATCCAAGTCTATGCCCCAACCAGTAATGCTGAAGAAGCTGAAGTTGAATGGTTCTATGAAGACCTACAAGACCTTTTAGAACTAACACCCAAGAAAAATGTCCTTTTCATTATAGGGGACTGGAATGCAAAAGTAGGAAGTCAAGAAACACCTGGAGTAACAGGCAAATTTGGCCTTGGAATACAGAATGAAGCAGGGGCAAAGACTAATAGAGTTTTGCCAAGAAAATGCACTGGTCATAACAAACACCCTCTTCCAACAACACAAGAGAAGACTCTATACATGGACATCACCAGATGGTCAACACCAAAATCAGATTGATTATATTCTTTGCAGCCAAAGATGGAGAAGCTCTATACAGTCAGCAAAAACAAGACCAGGAGCTGACTGTGGCTCAGACCATGAACTCCTTATTGCCAAATTCAGACTTAAATTGAAGAAAGTAGGGAAAACCACTAGACCATTCAGGTATGACCTAAATCAAATCCCTTATGATTATACAGTGGAAGTGAGAAATAGATTTAAGGGCCTAGATCTGATAGATAGAGTGCCTGATGAACTATGGAATGAGGTTTGTGACATTGTACAGGAGACAGGGATCAAGACCATCCCCATGGAAAAGAAATGCAAAAAAGCAAAATGGCTGTCTGGGGAGGCCTTACAAATAGCTGTGAAAAGAAGAGAAGCAAAAAGCAAAGGAGAAAAGGAAAGATATAAACATCTGAATGCAGAGTTCCAAAGAATAGCAAGAAGAGATAAGAAAGCCTTCTTCAGAGATCAATGCAAAGAAATAGAGGAAAACAACAGAATGGGAAAGACTAGAGAGCTCTTCAAGAAAATTAGAGATACCAAGGGAACATTTCATGCAAAGATGGGCTCAATAAAGGACAGAAATGGTATGGACCTAACAGAAGCGGAAGATATTAAGAAGAGATGGCAAGAATACACAGAAGAACTGTACAAAAAAGATCTTCATGACCCAGATAACCACGATGGTGTGATCACTCACCTAGAGCCAGACATCCTAGAATGTGAAGTCAAGTGGGCCTTAGAAAGCATCACTGAGAAAAAAGCTAGTGGAGGTGATAGAATTCCAGTTGAGCTATTCCAAATCCTGAAAGATGATGCTGTGAAAGTGCTTCACTCAATATGCCAGCAAATTTGGAAAACTCAGCAGTGGCCACAGGACTGGAAAAGGTCAGTTTTCATTCCAATCCCAAAGAAGGGCAATGCCAAAGAATGCTCAAACTACCGCACAATTGCACTCATCTCACACGCTAGTAAAGTAATGCTCAAAATTCTCCAAGCCAGGCTTCAGTAATATGTGAACTGTGAACTTCCTGATGTTCAAGCTGGTTTTAGAAAAGGCAGAGGAACCAGAGATCAAATTGCCAACATCTTCTGGATCATGGAAAAAGCAAGAGAGTTCCAGAAAAACATCTATTTCTGCTTTATTGACTATGCCAAAGCCTTTGACTGTGTGGATCACAATAAACTGTGGAAAATTCTGAAAGAGATGGGAATACCAGACCACCTGACCTGCCTCTTGAGAAATCTGTATGCAGGTCAGGAAGCAACAGTTAGAACTGGACATGGAACAACAGACTGGTTCCAAATAGGAAAAGGAGTACGTCAAGGCTGTATATTGTCACCCTGTTTATTTAACTTATATGCAGAGTACATCATGAGAAACGCTGGACTGGAGGAAGCACAAGCTGGAATCAAGATTGCGGGGAGAAATCTCAATAACCTCAGATATGCAGATGACACCACCCTTATGGCAGAAAGTGAAGAGGAACTAAAAAGCCTCTTGATGAAGGTGAAAGTGGAGAGTGAAAAAGTTGGCTTAAAGCTCAACATTCAGAAGACGAAGATCATGGCATCCGGTCCCATCACTTCATGGGAAATAGATGGGGAAACAGTGGAAACAGTGTAAGACTTTATTTGGGGGGCTCCAAAATCACTGCAGATGGTGACTGCAGCCATGAAATTAAAAGACGCTTACTCCTTGGAAGGAAAGTTATGACCAACCTAGATAGCATATTCAAAAGCAGAGACATTACTTTGCCAACAAAGGTTAGTCTAGTCAAGGCTATGGTTTTTCCTGTGGTCATATATTGATGTGAGAGTTGGACTGTGAAGAAGGCTGAGCGCCGAAGAATTGATGCTTTTGAACTATGGTGTTGGAGAAGACTCTTGAGAGTCCCTTGGACTGCAAGGAGATCCAACCAGTCCATTCTGAAGGAGATCAGCCCTGGGATTTCTTTGGAAGGAATGATGCTAAAGCTGAAACTCCAGTACTTTGGCCACCTCATGGGAAGAGTTGACTCATTGGAAAAGACTCTGATGCTGGGAGGGATTGTGGGCAGGAGGAGAAGGGGACGACAGAGGATGAGATGGCTGGATGGCATCACTGACTCGATGGACGTGAGTCTGAGTGAACTCTGGGAGTTGGTGATGGACAGGGAGGCCTGGCGTGCTGCGATTCATGGGGTCGCAAAGAGTCAAGGGGGTGGGGGGGGTGAGGGGGTGGGGGTGGGGCGTTCTCCAGCGCCCCCTATGGGTGAACAGGCTCTGGTTTGTTGCCTCCATCTTGGTCTGAGTTGAAAGAATGGACAGCTGGCGGCATGGAGCAGGAGCCCTCTCCAAGTAGTTGGAGCCAAAAGGGGAAGATTTGCCAGGTAGATGCAAGAATGTCTCATGATGCCTGAGGGCAGGCAGTGAAGGACCCAAGGAGTGAAAACAGGAAGGGAAAGTTGTCTGGAACCAAGGTAGCCTCTCTCCCAGTTTCCTTCCTGTCTCTGCTTCCGGCTCCTCTGCCCTACAAGTCGGGGGCACTGCTCTCTGTCTCTCTTTACGTGCGAACCCTCATGACTGCCGAAAAAGGCTCTATCCTTGAAGAGGTCCACACCAGCTAATAGCTGATGCTGACATGCCATGCTCTGATTCTAGGAGACACAATATGACTGAACCGAATCCAGCTTCTGGATTGATTCCCCAGATCATATTCACCCATAGTCTGATCACTTGGAGCTCAGAAGAGCCTCTGCGAGGGGTGGAACAAGCAGGTCTGAAGCTCACTTTTCTCTGCTTCTCTATGTGCATCGGCTTTGTCCCCTCGCTACAAGCTGGTGTTTTCCGTGTGGCTGCCAGCAGCTCCACGCCTCAGAGAAGGAAAGATTCATCTGCTTCCAGCCTGAAGACCCCAGAGAAGATTTCTGTCTAGTCCAGTTTAGGTCATGGGAGGTTCCTGAGGTCAGTGGAGATCCAGAGGATGGGCAAGAATTCAGCAAGGTGCTCCCTCCATAGATGTATGAATGGGGTAGGGATGGCTCCCAGGAAGAGGGTGGGATCCAGAACTACAGGATCTCCTATAGGGTTTGTGAAAGTTGGAGGTTGGGAGAGGATAGGACCTCCCGCCTATCTGATCAATATGTGAGGGCACCTTGGAGGAAGGCAGGAGTTGAGGGGTGTTTCCGTGATGGAAGATTACATCAGGTGCCTTGAAAGCTGTGAAGTCACTAGAACAAGGCCTTGGGAACCATCTCAACAGATTCTGATAATCAGGGCAGCCTCTAGGGAAGCCTTCACCAATAAAGCACCCTAACACACGTGCCTGGTAAGAACCCAGCACATGCTCAGTACTTCCATATCCAAGAGCACCTCCATAAATGAGTTCCTCTCCCTGTTTTTTAGATAAGGGAAACCAAGACTCTGAAAGGCAAAGTCTTACCCATCCCGATGGAGGAGGGTTCACTGGAGGGTTTCTGATTCCGTCTGAGACTCCGCCCATTGTCCTGTCCTGCCTCACCCTTTGCAGACCTCTGAGATGGTGGGAGGGGTCACGGCTGGGGCTGGGTGTGGGGCCTGAATGTGTGCAGCCAGATGGGAGCAGCCCAGACCTCAGGAACTCCCATTACAGAACATGCAGCCATAGCTAGGCTGCTTGAAGCCCCCTGTGGGAGCCGCTGGGGCGGGAGGCAGGCGGAGTATTTGTGTGTCTGGGAGGTCACATCCTCCAAATAAACACATCTGTGAGCGAACTGGGGCACCTCCCTGTGACTGTGGCCATTTGTTTCTGAGCAGTAAACTGTGGCTGACCTGGAGACTGGCAGATGCTTCCAGGAAAGAATCTCGTCTAATGCTCCACCAGCTCCGAGATGCCTGCCCCTTGGGCCTCCCCTAGCCCCCGACTCCGGATGTGGGGGCCCTTCTGCGGTCACCAACTCTGAGGTGACAGGCCTGGAAGTGGTCAGTTTGTTCTAGGGAAGTCCTGAGGGAAATGCAACCACTGTTTACATGTCCCTGTAGGGCTCAGCTTTAGGGCAGATGTGTCCTGCAAACCCCAGAGATGACAGAGAAAGGAAGATTTCCACCCGATATGACTAGAGTCTTCTAGTGGTTGGAGATGTCTCTGGAACAGATATGGGTCACTCTGAGATTGAGTGGGCTCCCTGTCGTTAGAAGTGTGCCAGTTAAGCCTGAATGTCTGTGGAGGACAGACCAGGAGTGAATTGCAGTCGCTTTGGTGGACTAGGCTAGGTGACTTTTAAAGTCCTCTTCCAGGCCTGACTTCATGGTTTCCGTACTCCTCCTCTTCCAAGCTTTGTTTTCATTCCATTTCTTTTGTTTTAGGAAATACTTCTGTGATGAACATTGCCGTTTGCTTCTCAGCATCCTTCCCACTCTCCCAGCATTCCAGAACAGCTGCCATGCAGTTCTGATGGGACTGACCCCACCTCCAGCACAGGAGGAGGCCCTGGTTGGCCTCAGCCAATCAGCATGACCCCATCTCTTGCCACAAGGATGGGTTGCTGGGCGGGCAGGAACTGAAGACAAACAGGAAAACTGACGCAAATAAGAAAACACCAGGGCAGAGTATTCCCCCACACCCAGGTTTGGTTCAGGTGTGGGGTGGGCACGGGACCTCAGCAGGATAAACCGAGTGCAGTCAAGGACTGTGGTGTGATGGCTGTGGGAAGGACCCCTCCCTGTCCCCCGTGGGCATGACTGCAGAAGCACACACACTGTAACAGGTGCATTCAGCGCCCTCCCCGTATTCTCTGTCCCATTTCCAGTTGCCAGCATTTGATTTCTTTTTTTTTTTTTCAGGCTCAGGCTTTTTCTGGCTGCTGGAGCCCACTCTGCCTGATCCTAGGACAGGCCAGAAGTAGCTGGGCCACTTGGTGGGATAACTGTGGTGCAGGGTCTACATGGTTCCCAAAATTCCTCTGTGAGATTGCAGTCTAGTTTTCCAAAGATAATTTTCTCAATAACTCTTTATGGACTGTTTGTCTTTTCTATCTCAGTTTCCCATTTTCCTACTAGTGTTTTGTGGGATATCTTCCCAAATATATTGCTTATTCTCATATCCTCATCCTAGGATCTGGGGCAGGGGGTGGAGCTCTAGATTAAGGCACCTAGATTGTTGCTGACAGCCATCCCAAGGCTACATGGGAACCAGGGTTAGGCTGAGACGACGACATGGAAGAAGGCAGCACAGGACAATGAAAAGTGGGACCTTGGGGACATTGATAAGCTGCTGGATCCGCCAGTGCTTGAAGTCTGCCTTCCTTCTAGACACTGCATTTTTGTGATCAAATTCCCTTTCTAGTTTAATCAACTGGCTGCAGTTGATTTTCCACTACTTGCAGCCAAAAGCATAGAGAGTGATGTGATTCACAATGTGCAGAACCTGAAGCATAGCCTTGCAGGTCGGGGTGACGGGCAGTGAAAGTTTGTTAGTGAGACAGGGAGAGGTAGCCTGCTATGGGAGACAGAGGAGATGGAAATAGTTAAACTTGCAGATCTGCCACTTAGCATTGTACTGGATCAAACACTGACTTTCCCTCTCTAAGGCACAGTTTTCTTATCCATAAAATGAGTGATGTTCCCAGTCTATCAGGGTTGTGAGTTTTGGAAAAAAAAAAAACAAAAACACTTGAAAAATAATTAGACTGTAGCAAATGGTTTAATGGTTTAATGATAGTTATCATTGATAATAGAAGGAAAAGAAGAGGATAAAGAGAGAAAGAGAATTTATTTTGTGCCTAGTTAACAGAAATTCAGAATTAGACAGGGGAACAGGAAATGGTCCAGGCTGATTGGAGAGGGACTATTTTGGGATGCAAGGAGTAGCTGACAGCACTTTCTCAGCATCAGGCACTGTTCTGAGCCCTTTTCACTTATAAATTCATTTAGTCTTATGAAAAACTCCATGAGGCACATACTATTATTACCATCACTCACCACTTTACAGAGAAGGAAACTGAGGCACAGAGAGGTTGAGTAACTTTCCCAAGGTCACACAGTATGTGGCAGAGTTGGTTGGGAAGCCAAGTTGTCTGAATACAGAGCCCACACTCCTAACCTCAATGCTCCATTGACTCTTTTCAGCCCCAAGATAAGGGAAATGCTACAGATGCTGAGTGGCTTTGATGACAGGACAAGGCATCTGGGCTCTGCTCATAGGCAGTAAAGCTCTGCTAGCACAGGCCCAGGGACAGTAAGAGCATTGCATAAACGTCTGCTAATTGTTTAAATTGTTATCGAGTCATCCCTGGAACCAGATTTTCATCCCATCCATCCCATGGGAACAAAACCTCCAGTGCATTTTCCAAAAGGGAAACCAGGGACCTGGGAAGCTGTTCTTAACCCCAGTGAGAGATAAGAGATGATGTAAGAGAAAGAACGAAAGATAAAGTAAGAAAAACTTCCAAGTGCTTGTGAGACCCTAAACTGTGCTCTCCTAAGACGTTGGGAAACATCCTTTTCCAAAGAAGGCAAACTTTCACCAGTCTTAGGATGGTTTTGGGCCTGAAGGAGTACCACAAGACCCTTCCAAAATGAACCCTAGCAGGGACTTCCCTGGAGGTCCAGTTGTTAAGACTCCACTCTTCCAGTGCAGGGGGTGCAGGTTCGATCCCTGGTTGGGGAACTATTAATAAGATCCAACATGCCTCGCAGCATGGCCAAAAAAAAAAAAAGAACCCCAGCAAAGGAGATAATTGTTCTTTCAAGTTTCATGTCACATAGCCCTTCACCCAAAGACCTAAAAAGTTATTGCAAAGATACTTTAAAGCTACAAAATAAATGCATCACACTTCACAGAGATAAGATGATATATAAGTGAATCAGGAACTTGGAAGAATCTTTAGGAAACCCAACACAGATGATGGGCTCTGATGGGAGGAGGGAAAGCGTGGCACAGGGTACCCGTGGCTGTGATAGGTATGCTACATCCAGGGCAAGGCATCGCAACTCAGCTAGAGTTCAGGAAGGGGACTGGGGCTGGAGCTATGACTTGGGGAGGCCTTTCGATCCCTACGGAGAGTGAGAACAATTCGGGATGGAATCACCCAGGGAGAAGTTGCTCTGGGTAGAGTAAAAAGAGATCAGGGTAAAGGAGATCAGAGGCTGGGCAGACAGAGGTTATTCTCTTCAATGACCAATTATCTAATTTCTTCACTGCGTCCCTGACTTCACCTTCTTTCTTGGTTTCTCTATCACTATCATGCCCCCACCCCCCAGAAGGTTTTCTACAAGACATTGTTTGTTAGGAAGGTGAGCGTGGAGGTACCAAACAGGGACTCGAGAAATACTTGGCTACAATCTGTTCCTGGAGTCTTGCTCTCTTTGCCCCTCCCTCCTATCCTGCCATTTGGGCCATTTTCCCAGGGTAAGCCATAGCCACACAGGACCTTGCTCTGAGGCCTCCAGCTCAGAATGTTGAGCCAGTTCCCCTCCCTTCCTGACAGGTTCCAGCCTTCAAAGCCCTAAGGTCTAGATTGTTAAGGGCAGGGGGTTGGAAATGAGATCCTGACCCACGGGCACTGCGAGAAAGACTGGGAGCAAAGGGTCTTTTCTCCCTTTGCTTTCTCCTGGAGTCACAGCAGCCCTGACTTCACATCCCCAAGGAGATCAAATCTCCATCCCTGAGAAAAGAAGGGGTAATGGTTGGGGGAGTTGGAATTTCTGGTTGAAACTGGTGGGTGGAACACTGACATTAGCATTCACTCCATCCCACCAAAATGAGCATGAAAGGGTCAAGATATAAACCCACAAAACTAATGGGACTATGAGAGGGGATTATGCGACATACTTTTCCAGGCTGGAAAGCTGATGGGAGTGTAACTTATGTAGCAGACCAGAGAGAGCTGAACCACAAGCGGGCAGGTAGGGAGACATGAAGCAAGCTGATCTACATTGCAGAACCCCTCAAGGCTTGGAAATAAAAAACATCCCTTTTCTCTGGAAGTGGGTATGAAGGGGAAGCCAAAACGAGGAATGATTAGTCAAAAGTCTATTTAATTATCCAACTGATTAAAACACTTACGCCAACACAAAAACCCTCAGGCAAATATTTATAGCAGCTTCATTTATAAATCCCCCAAATGAAGCAACCAAGATGTCCTTCAATAGGTGAATGGATAAACACACAAAATTGTATATACATACAATTATATATTATTCAGTGATAAAAAGAAGTGAGCTACGAAGCTGAGAAAAAACATGAATGAATCTTAAACACATATTGCTAACAGAAAGAAGCCAGTTTGAAAAGGCTACATACTGTATGATTCCAAGTATTAATATGTGACATTCTGGAGAAGGAAAATCTGTAGAGAAAGTAATTGCCACTGATTGCCAGGAAATAGGGGGGGTTGAATTGGTAGATCATTGGGGAATTTTTAAGGACTTTGAAACTGTTCTATATGTTGTTGTAATGGTGCATTTGTCAAAATCCATAGAACTTTATAGCACAATGAAATTTAACACTGCAAATTTTTTAAAAACACTTAGGTGATTTTTATCTAGGATGGGATATCTATCCCAGGATGGAATGTATAATATGATGAAATGATCTGCTGCTGCTGCTAAGTCACATCAGTCGTGTCCGACTCTGTGTGACCCCATAGACGGCAATCCACCAGGCTCCCCCGTCCCAGGGATTCTCCAGGCAAGAACACTGGAGTGGGTTGCCATTTCCTTCTCCAATGCATGAAAGTGAAAAGTGAAAGTGAAGTCGCTCAGTTGAATCTGACTCTTAGCGACCCCATGGACTGCAGCCCACCAGGCTCCTCCATCCATGGGATTTTCCAGGCAAGAGTACTGGAGTGGGGTGCCATTGCCTTCTCCGTGAAATGATCTAACTTCATTGCAAATGTATGAATGAGGCTGATTGAAGGAGACGGGGGAAAAGTTGCTGACCTGAGTAACTTTGGAGATGAAATAAGAGTAGAAGCAAAAGAAACTGCATAATCACTATTTTCTAGTTGTACTCTATTCTTTCCCATGACTTTACAGATTAACAGTTCTGATGATCTATACATGTGTAGTGGAAGTGAGTGAGTAGGTAAATGAACAGGTAAATGGTCATGGTTTCTCACTGTTGGAGTGGGAGGTTACAAATGAGTGAGAAGAGGCTAGGATGATCCACTTCTTAATGGATTAGAGTGGAAGGGGAAGGAAATGGGATGAATTTATGTTTAACTTAATATACATACCATATAGATGTTTACATACAGAACTATTTATAGATGTGTGTGTGTGTATGTGCGTGTGTGTGTGGTTTAGTATTTACACACACAATTTTTCTTCTGTCAGCTGAGCAGGCCTAGAAGCTACAACATCCCAATATCAGTGAGCATATCCAGCACCCAGATCTTGTTTTCCAATACCCCTCTCCAACAAAAGGAACCAGGACTCCTTGGAAAAATGGATGGTTCTAGAGTTGGGAAAGGAAATATACAAACAAGCCTGGGATCAAAAAGTAGGAAAGTGCTCACACATACACAATACACACAATGGTGAGGGCATATCCAAGAGCAAGGATGACAGCTGGAAAAGCTCCTAACAGCCGAAGTTGGAACAATTTGAGCAACTAAAGTAATATTGGATTATAACTCAAAGTATAAAATAAATGCTCCTGAATTCATACTGATACAAATAAGGACTAAATAAATAATCAGAGAAGACTAGTCAAATCTCCTGTACAGAAGAATTCCAAATAATTTATGCACATAGTTGCCCTCAAGAAGTAGAGCATAACACCCAGTCCTTAAATATGGGTTGTGCATAGTGACTTCCTTCCAAAGATTACAGGGTTGGGAGTGGATGGACAGATTCACTTTAGAAGGGAGAAACCTGACAGTCGGTGGTGTCTCAGTCAGGTAATCAAAGTTAATATCATCGGTGATAAGCCATGTTGATATCATGTCCTTTGGATACAATATGATGAGAATGGTGCTGTGCCTCTGTGGTCTTTCTCTTCAAAACATGTAACCCAAGTGTCATCACCAAAGAAATATCAGAGAAATCCCAGGTGAAAGACATTTTACAAAATACCTGAAAAGTATTTCTCAAAACTGAAGATAATAATAAAAAACACAAAAAGTGTGAGAAATTGTCATAGCTAAGAGGAGCCTAAAGAGACATGACTACTAGATAGAAAGTTTATTTTTTAAACCCATGGAAACAATAAATGTTAGATAATGCTAGCTAGAACACAGAACACCTTGAAGAGTCTACTCAAATAAAATATAGGCAGGAGGGATAAGTTGGGAATTGGGATTGACATATACACACTACTATAAAATGGATAACTAATAAGAACCTGCTGTATAGCACCAGGAACTCAGTACTCTGTAAAGACATACATGGGCATGGAATCTAAAAAAGAGTGACTATATGTATATGTATAACTGATTCACTTTGCTGTACAGCAGGAACTAACACAACCTTGTAAATCAACTATATTCCACTGCTGCTGCTGCTGCCAAGTCGCTCCAGGCGTGTCCGACTCCGTGCGACCCCATAGCCGGCAGCCCACCAGGCTCCCCCATCCCTGGGATTCTCCAGGCAAGAACACTGGAGTGGGTTGCCATTTCCTTCTCCAGTGAGTGAAAGGGAAAAGTGAAAGGGAAGTCGCTCAGTCATGTCTGACTCTTAGTGACCCCATGGACTGCAGACTACCAGGCTCCTCCATCCATGGGATTTTCCAGGCAAGAGTGCTGGAGTGGGGTGCCATTGCCTTCTCCAATATTCCAATAGAAACTAGTTAAAATAAAATGTATAGAAATACTTTTTGATAGGAATTTTTCATTCAAATTCATTCATTATAAATACAGACTGAGGATAATAAAGCTGGATCTTTGGATGAACAAATGACAGAAAAGTATACATTTTAGTAAAATCTTATTTTAGGGTGACAAAATAATCTCATCAAATTCTTATTAAAAGAAGATGATTAGAAACTAGTGTGAATGATATCTTATCTAGTATCACCACTTCTAATTTAAAAATTTAAGCCTACAAATAATATGAAAAGACATTAGATGTTATTCTTGTTGAGTATTAAAACACTGGGGGAAAATGAAAATTTCCTCATGGAATAAACTCATAATGTTTTATGCCCCCAAAAGTCTAAAAAGCAGTTTAATCCCAGACCCATTCCCTGCCTCACCAGACAGGTGGTAAACTGTTCTGCACCTCAGCAGAAACCTGAAGCTTCACTATCTGAAGATAAAATAAGGATTTCCAGACAGGAAGAGAGCAGACATAAATGAGTATGGAGTATTTAAAATAGGGATGAAATGGAAATTTACTTATTAGATGTTGAACTTCTAGGCTTCTTCTCCCATTCAAATCCCAAAGTACTAGTAGCGAGGTCCAGCAAGGACTGGATAAGAAGTCTCCCCTCAAAAATGTTGGCCCAATTACCCTAGAAAGAAGCACACCCTCCCCTCCCCCACATCCCCAAACACAAACACAGACAGAGTGTACAGTCAGATTCTGGTGTCTTCCTCAGACAAGAAGGCAAACAAGAATCCCCTGTTGTTAGGGGAGAGCCTCTACTAAGAAATAAAAGCACTTTGGAAAAAAACAGAGGGTTGCAGGGAGAGGAACACTTCAGGAAAAAACTGTCATGAATATCTTCAGAGAGATGGGAAGAATTTTTCTATACATGAAACAAAAAGAAGGAACTATTAAAAAGAACATGTAGAGAACAAAAATGAACTCTTAGAAGTTAAACATATAATAATAATAGAAGCTCAGTACATTAATAAAATAAAAAGACACGTCAAAGATTGAGAGAAAATATCTGCAAAACACAATTTGATAGAGGCTTATGTCTAAAATATACAAAGAATTCTTAAAACTGAACAATAAAAAAACCAACCAACTAAAAAATAGGCAAAAGATGTGAACAGATACCTTCTCAAAGAAGATATATTGATGGCAAATAAACATATGAAAAGATGCTCAAAATTATATGTCAGTGACTTACAAATTAAAATAGTGAGATACCGCTATACACCTTGGAGAAGGAAATGGCAACCCACTCCAGTACTCTTGCCTGGAAAATCCCATGGATGGAGGAACTGGTGGGCTACAGTCCATGGGGTTGCAGAGTCGGACGTGACTGAGAGACTTCACTTTCACTTTTTTCTCACTATACGCCTATTAGAATATCTGAAAGCCTGATCACACCAAATGCTGGTGAAGATGCGAAATGACAGGAACTCTTATTTATTGCTGGTGGGAATGCAAAATGGTACAGCCACTTTGGAAGACAGTCTGAAATTTCTTACAAAACTGAGTATAGATTTACCATACAATCCAGAGATGGTGCTCCTTGCTATTCACTTAAATGAGTTGAAAACCTAAGTCCACACAAAAACCTACACACAAAGGTTTACAGCAACTTTATTCAGAGTTGCCAAAAGCTAGCATCAACCAAGATGCCCTTCAGTAGATGAATTAAAAAGTATCATTACAGCCCAGTCTCTCAGCTCCTTCACAGTAGCTGTCTCTTTGGCCTTTTTACGTCTTCATTTCCAGGACTTGAATTTACTGCCATGCCCTGAAGAAGGGAAGCTCTTTGTGGGAGGACTCAACTTCAGCCCTGATGGGCGCACTCTGGAAGATCATTTCAGCATCTTCTGACCTGTTTCTGGGGTGGTCAAGGTCAAAGACTGGAAGACACAGCTATCCCAGGGTTTTGGTTTCACCACCTTCAACAGTCCAGAGTGTGCCTCTGATGCTATGAGAGCCTTGAATGGAAAGTCTCTGATAATTGTCAGATCCATGTAGACCACTCGGGCAAGTTGGCCTCGGGGAACAAGAGGAGGTGACTTTGAGCCTGTGGGTGTGGTCACAGTTACTCTAGAGGAGGTGGGGACCGGGACTATGGAAGTGACAAGTATGACAGTTGACCTGGAGGATATGGATATGGACATGGAAGATCCACAGACTATGGTGGCAGAAGTCAGGGTGGTTATGACCACTATTTAGGAGGAAATTACAGGGACAATTATGACAACTGAGATGCATGCACATCCCGTGTAGATACACAAGAATAAAACTTCTGATCCAGGACCATCCTTCCAAATGGCTGTATTTATAAAGATTTTTGGAGCTGCACGGAAACATCTGTTTTTAGTACATCTACCTCTTTTTTCAATTGAGCTCCCAAGGTAGCTTGTTAAAGACCTTTCAGAAAGCTCCATGTGTTTTAAAATTTTTTTTCTCCTGTTTAAAGAAAAATTCTGAGACATTTGTAGAGTCTGGGTATTTTTTTCCTTTTTTACCACTTTTTCAGTTCAGGCTCCCAGGGTTATTTGGTTCTGACCAAAAAAAAAAAAAATGTTTAACTAGATGGATTGTTTTAAATAAAGCACATCTAGGAACATTTTTTAAAAACCTGTACACAATTTTTAATCATTGTTGGGAAATAATTTCCAACGGTTAACTATAAGAAATCAAGAACATGACTGAAATGTGAAGTGAAGTACTAGTCACTCAGTCGTGTCTGACACTTTGCGACCCCATGGACTGTTATAGCCTGCCAGGCTCCTCTGTGCTTGGAATTCTCCAGGCAAGAATACTGGAATGGGTTGCCATTCTCTTCTCCAGGGGATCTTCCCAATCCAGGGATCGAACCTAGGTCTCCTGCACTGCAGGCAGATTCTTCACCATCTGAGCTACCAGGGAAGGCCAAGAACATGATTACTTAGAGGTTTTTTCACTGCAGCACTCTGTCTGATTATATGGAAGTTTCTTTTTTTGTTTGTTCGGCTGTGCTGCATGGATTGCAGGATTTTAGTTCCCTGACCAGGGATTGAACCTGGGCCACAGCAGTGAGAGATGGAATTCGTAACCCCTAGGCTGCTGGGAAACTCCCTCATTTTTTTCTTAATACTGAAAATAAAAAATGTTCTGTTGTGTCTCACGTAACATTTAGGATATCCTTCACCAGGATGATTAAAAAGATGAAACCTGAAAACAAAACAAAAATAACAACACAAGCAAGTTATTTTGAAATATGCAAGTAAATACCAGAATTGTTTAAACAATTGAAAACGGTTGCCTCTGGGGAAAAATTAATAGTGAGGATGGGGTGGAAAACTAGTTTTTGTTGTAATGACAGAAGGATTTGCCTCTTAAGCCATGTTAGTGGCTCCCTGTGATAAAAATTAAAAAATTAAAATTAAAAAGAAAATGACTGTAGAGAAAGGAAGAGACACAGATAGACTGAGCACCAGCTCGGAGTCAGTGTCGCTCCAGACCTGTTCTCATGCTTTGTCTCATGCAAACCCCGTCTGCCATAAAGGCATCTACCACTTTCCTATGATCCAGATGAGGAAACAGAGGCCCAGAGACGCCAAGAGCCTGCCTGGGGACACACGTCTAAGAGCTGCTCAATCTGTGCATTCCTCTGTTTCCACCACTTTCAGCAGCTCCTACTAGCACATTATTATCATTTTCTCTGGGTTAGTTCCTCTACGGAGAAAAGGTCTTCCCCCAAAGCCTTCCTCCAGCCTCTGCTGACTTGGGGACAGAACTTTGTCAGTGACTTGATACAATCCAGATGGAAGGTTCCACTTGGCTCCCAAAGCATGCCTTTTGGGAACACTGAGATTTGCAGATAAGCCTTGGGATGTGAGTGGAGAACAAGTAAATAGGAGGGGATGGAATATGAAGGCTGAGAGAAGGACAGTCACTCGGGGATGCGTGTGAGCCTGACGGAGCAGCTCCTCCACAGCTGTCAGGCCCACGGCCAGGCTTTGGGGCTCGGCCACCAGCCCAGAATCTTAGAGTCACAGACACATGCGCTCCACCCATTCACAAATTCCGGAAACGCTTTTGAAGACCCAGGGGCAGGCAGTGGGGTGGGAGCTAGGGTATGGTGTTGAATCAGACACAGACCTCTGCCTTGAAAGGTTCATAGACTAGCAAATGAGACAGAAACATGTACAGATGGATAGCCAAATATTTATGATCCAGTGGGATCATAAATAAACATTACAGGGACAGAGTACAGGAAGAAGACAAAAGAAGAGTCCTTGTTATGGAGGAACTGACATAGGGCTGGGTCGTGATAAATGAACAGACGCATGCCAGCAAAAGAAGTTGGGAGGGGCCCCCTAGGCAGAGAAAAGAGCAGGTGCAAAGGCACAGCAGCTCGAATGGATGGTGAATCACAGAAGCACGATGAAAGGAGCTCTCACGGCTCTTTGGAGCAGCCCCGTGGAGCTCGGAGGAGCTGTGTCCTGAGATATGGCATTCATTCCTGGTCACTCTCCTTCCTTGTGCTGTGACCTAAACAAAGTCATCTTGCCTTTCTGAGCCTCAGTTTCTTCCTATATTATAATGGGGATGGTTTATTTTGATTTTTTAACAACATGAAAATAATATATTACACTGTAGGTTTTTTTTGTAATTAAAAAAATGTTATGCCCATTATGTCATGGAAAACAAGGTTCTTGCTCCAGTCCTTTCTACCACTGACTCATTGCCTCAAGGAAACCTCGTTTAACCATTTATCTTATTATTTAGGTGATAAGCCTCTGAAACACTAAATAAAATGCTGATGGTTCCATTTATTTTTTAAAATATATGTTTATCTTATTTATTTGGCTGTGCCGGGTCTCAGTTGCAGCAAGAACATGGGATCTTCACCCTGCAGCTGTGGCGTGTGGAATCTTTAGTTGTAATGTGTGGATTCTTAGCCAGCATGTTGCCTGACCAGGGAACTAGAACCCAGGCCCCCTGCATTGAGAATGCAGAGTTTTAGCCACCAGGGAAGTCCTGTGGTTCCATTTGTTGATTTACGGACTTTAGGTAATCTATGGATTCCCTGGTATGACAAACAAAAATTTAGTTCACAAAACATCCTCCTTTTTCTCTTCCTCCGTTTCATCACCTGCCTGTGAATCTGTCTAGTCTATGTCTTCTGTTTACCTCTGAACATTTAAAGAATGTACTTACACTTCTATCCCTTGTTTTATCAACTCTAGTCAATATCTCAACAATCTTGAATGAGAATGAAGCTATTAACACACCTACTTTTTATTTCACTTCCCCATCTCTAACACAAGTATTCCGCTGACTATGCATTTATTTTTTTATTGTCAAAAATGTTAACATTGGCATTCTATCTTCAGTCATCACTAAGTTTCTATGCTCTGTAAATTGTTTCTAAAAGTCAAAAATAGTGTTTACATTCTTATGACTACATATGGTTTCCTATGTAATCAATAGGATACTGTAATTACACTGTGAGGCAAATGTGATAACCACTACACTGCGGAAACTATAATTACATTGTCTCTATTTTTTTTTCTTTTTTCCCTTGGAGCTTATAACTGCCTTTCTTTCTCCTTATATCGTCTTATTTTGCCCTGTCCCTAAGTTTTTCCAGTGTCTCAAGGATAATACGGAAGCTAGAGAATTTCTAGATTGTAAGCGCCTCGGGAGCTGGCATTTTCCTCTGTTTGGGCACTGCTGTGTATCCTCAATCTGCCATCTTGAACCTGAAGTCAGAATAGTTTTCAATCTACCTCTCAAGAGTATTTTAAAACTGCAGTTGTACCAAAACAACTTTATATATGTCAAGTACTATCAATGTAAAACTGTTATTTCCATTATTTCTATTTAATTTTATTGTTTTTGTTTAAATGCAGTAAGCTTCTCCATCACTTCCCAGATGAATGACTTCTTCAAATTCTGTGTGTGGTAACGAGAGGCTCACTTTCTATATTTAGGCATCTCTGATTCCTAGAACATCTTTCCTCTATGAAGTTTACATTTTCCTCACTGAAAGTTCTTGCTACTGGGTCTAGTTCTTCTTTCTAGTGTCTCAGAGTGTAGGGCAGCTCACTTCTTCATGGACCAGTCCTTCAGGACAGCCACATCACGACCTTCTTGGTGCTCATGTGTAGAATGTACTCCCAGCTCCTTCCTTCATCACCCCACCATGCAACTTTCCACCCTTCACTCGCATGACCTTGCTGCCCAAAGGGCAGCACCTACAACTGTCCACAGGTTCTAGGCCCATCTGAGTCCTCACAGCAGACAGTAGATATATGAATGGCATCATTTTCTTAAACTCTCAACCCTTAAAACATCATGAGGACCAAATGTAGAAAACCACCACCTCTCTCTTTCATTTAAAATGTCGTGTATCGATATTACACAAAATACGTACCAAAAGTCCAGTATTGATACTCTGCCTTAGTACTGCAATCACAACACAGCCGCCTAGCATGGAGTTGTTCTCAAACCAAGTCCTCACATCAGCTTGCTCCCCAAACTCCAGCCCAAGAACACAAGCTGGTCTGTGGTGAATTTTTCATTTGTTTGCACAAAACAGAAAAACTGAGGGCAACAGAATGAAAGTTCCATAAAGTTAAATTTATTAATGCAGAGGACTTTTCTTTATTTGGACACTCTGTTCCTCTTCCTTATTTTGGTATTAAAATAAAAAGTATCGATATTAAGATGTGTATTAAAACTGTTTTATAAAATGATGAGTGATTCCCACTCAAAGGTTCCAGGAACTACATTTTGGGAAAACTGAAGTGCAGATCAGATAATATTCTAATGGACTTCTTGGAAACTAAAATGTGGGGAGTCTTATGTAGTCTTCCAAATTGCAGACTGCGGTGGGGTAGATGGTACTTACAGGCCCTATTCAGTCCTGTCCGACTCCTTCCAACCCCACGGACTGTAGCCCGCCAAGCTCCTCTGTCCATGGGGATTCTCCAAGCAAGAATACTGGAATGGGTTGCTATGCCTTCCTCCAGGGGATCTTCCTGACCCACGTCTCCTGCTTGGCAGGCAGATTCTTTACCACTGAGCCACCTGAAAGACTTTTTAAAGATACGTTAATTCCATGTGAGAGGCTCAACCTCCAAGAATCAAATATGCTGTGTTTCCTCAAATGATGAACCCATTACAGAGAAATGACTATGGAGAACAGGGGAGAAAATGAGGAAGAGGTTTGATGGGGTAAGATCATGGAAAGCCTTCAACATTAGTTTTTGGTGCTGCCTGTGTATGAGAGGAAGCTGGGCTGAGTATGAAACATGCATGTTCCTGGGCCCCAGCTCCTGATGAGAGGTCTGGAGCAGGGTCCAGAAATGTATGTGTCTACAGACTGGTACCCGTGTGAGGGCTCTAAGGACCACACTTTGAGAACATGGAGTGCAGATGAGACCTGTCCACGAACAGAAGACCTGGAAGCTACAGATATCATGCATAGACTCAAACCTCTGATCAGATTGAGGGCTAGGAGCTGAGAACCTAGAGGCAACTCCTTACAGGCTCGGAGGAATGGGGGCGGGGAGAGCGGAGCTATCTTCTTTCTATCAGAGGAGAGGACATCCCAGCAAAGCCCCTTGTCCTCCCCCTGGTGTCTGAATGAGATACTGCAAGTCAAGGCTCACAGACAGAGCGATGGGTGAGCAGCTGCCCTGGGAAAGTGGACAAGGTTCAGCTCGTCTTGCCTCTTCCAGAAAACTTCTCTTAACTTTATTCTATCATCTATGCTCCTAAAGCCCTCATTTCTGAAACACACCACCTCTCTCTACCAAGCCTCCTGCTGATGTCTCTGAAATGGTTATTTTAATGCTTGTGGGGATGTAAAAAGCTTTATCTCAGAAAGCCTTGGGGATACCTTCTAAGCTGGAGATATGCATATAGTACTTAGAGTTATGAAGATAGCAACCAAGGAACAAATGCCAGCGATGCAGCTGGACAGGGAGAAAGGGAAAAGGAAGATAGAGTAATCTCTCATCTAATACAGCCAAACCTCGAGAGTAGATAAATTAGGATACAGCAGAAAGGTTGCGTACTCTGACTCTCCATTTCTATGACAGTGTGCAAAAGGCAAAATCTTGCAGACATAAGTTGGATCAATGGTTGTTAGGGAAGATTTGGGGATGAGCTGGAGAAGGTAAATGCTTTGTAATCAGACTTGGAGGCAGGAAGAGTGGAAAATATACTGGGGGGCAGAAGTGGGCTAGAGAAAGTCCCAGAAAGCATTCTACCTCTTAGGCCATGCCATAACGGTGGGGGAGAAACTTTTGGGCCATGCACAGCACTCTCCCAGCTCTGCCTTGGCAGCTAACTAATGTCTTAGGGATGTGAGAGGCCCAGGAAGAGACGCTGCCAAGGATTTCAAGAGGGGAAGGTCATAGGATCTTGTGTAGGAGTGAGAACAACAATAAGAGCAGCTGATGAACTTGTCTTCCAATGCAGGAGACATAAGAGACACGGGTTTGATCCCTGCATCAGGAAGATCCCCTGGAGGGGGGCATGGCAACCCACTCCAGTATTCTTGCCTAGAGGATCCCATGGACAGAGAAGCCTGGCAGGCTACAGTCCATCAGGTCACAAAGAGTTGGACATGACTGAGGCAACTTAGCATGCGTGCAGTACTTGACTCAAGCTTCCCACGCGCCAGGCATTGTGTGCTATAGACATCTAATCCTCACAGATGTTTTTGGCATTATTGCTGTTGTTGTTCAGTCTCTAAGTTGTGTCCGACTCTTTGTGACCCCATGGACTGCAGCACACCAGGCTTTCCTGTCTTTCACTATCTCCTGGAGTTTGCTCAAACTCATGTTCATTGAGTAGGTGACACTATCCAACCATTTCATCCTCTGTTTCCCCCTTCTCCTCCTGCCTTCAGTCTTTCCCAGCATCATTATTATCCCCATGTAACAAAGGAAACTGCTGGATCCCAGGCACGGTAGGTAGTCTGCACAGAGTAACACAGCTAAAAAGAGAGAAGAGGATTTGAACACAGGCACCTCTGGCTCCAGTGCCCTTGCCCTTACCCAACACCATGCAGGCCATATCCCATCATCCCAGTGATGGCAGAGTCTCTTCTGCCACCTTCCTCCCATGTGCCCATCCTGCTTTGGCTGGCATACTTCTGTTGGTGGGTACTCACAATTTCCCAGGGAAGGTCACACCACAATGGACTTGAAATTGACCTCAATGCATTTACCCATAACCCAGTTACTCCTTCCAGTCCTGAGTCCTTCATGCTGCCCATCAAACATTTCCATCAGCTCCTGGGCACTGGGGGGTTTGCACTTCCAGCCCCCTGAAACTACATGCTTCCACGTGACTTCCTTCAACCAATAAAATGTGAAGTTTTAGAAGCCAGTGTGCGGTTCACCTCTTGCTACAGTGTTGAGGGTAGTGGAGGGAGAGAGGGGGCTCTAGCCGAACTATTTCGAATCCTAAAATATGATGCTGTGAAAGTGCTTCACTCAATATGCCAGCAAATTTGGAAAACTCAGCAGTGGCCACAGGACTGGAAAAGGTCAGTTTTCATTCCAATCCCTAAGAAAGGCAATGCCAAAGAATGCTCAAACTATCGCACACTTGCACTCATCTCACATGCTAGCAAACTAATGCTCAAAATTCTCCAAGTGAGGCTTCTAGAGTAGGTGAATGGAGAACTTCCAGATGTTCAAGCTGAATTTAGAAAAGGCACAGGAACCAGAGATCAAATTGCCAACATGTGTAGGATCATAGAAAAAGCAAGAGAATTCCAGAAAAACATCTACTTCTGTTTTATTGACTATGGCAAAGCCTTTGACTGTGTGGATCACAACAAACTGGAAAATTCTTCAAGAGATGGGAATACCAGACCACATGACCTGCCTCCTGAGAAATCTGCATGCAGTTCAAGAAGAAACAGTTAGAACCAGACTTGGAACAACAGACTGGTTCCAAATAGGAAAAGGAGTACATCAAGGCTATACATTGTCACCCTGCATATTTAACTTATATGCAGAGTACATGATGGCACCCCACTCCAGTACTCTTGCCTGGAAAATCCCATGGATGGAGGAGCCTGGTGGGCTGCAGTCCATGGGGTTGCGAAGAGTCAGACATGACTGAGCAACTTCACTTTCACTTTTCACTTTCATGCATTGGAGAAGGAAATGGCAACCCACTCCAGTGTTCTTGCCTGGAGAATGCCAGGGTCGGCGGAGCCTGGTGGGCTGCTGTCAGTGGGGTCGCACAGAGTCGGACACGACTGAAGTGACTTAGTAGCAGCAGCAGCAGCAGCAGAGTACACCATGAGAAACACTGGGCTGGGTGAAACACAAACTGGAATCAGGATTGCTGGGAGAAATATTAATAGCCTCAGATATGCAGATGACACCACACTTACGGCAGAAAGTAAAAAACTAAAGAGCCTCTTGATGAAAGTGAAAGAGGAGAGTGGAAAAGTTGACTTAAAACTCAACATTCAAAAAACTAAGATCATGGCATCTGGTCCCATTACTTCATGGCAAATAGATGGGGAAACAATGGAAACAGTGTGAGACTTTATTTTTGGGGGGCTTCAAAATCACTGCAGATGGTGATTACAGCCACGAAATTAAAAGACGCTTACTCCTTGGAAGGAAAGCTACGACAAACCTAGACAGCATATTAAAAAGCAGAGACATCACTTTGCCAACAAAGGTCTGTCTAGTTAAGGCTATGGTTTTTCCAACAGTCATGTATGGATGTGAGAGTTGGACCACAAAGAAAGCAGAGCGCCAAAGAATTGATGCTTTTGAACTGTGGTGTTGGAGAAGACTCTTGAGAGTCCCTTGGACTGCAAGGAGATCCAACCAGTCAATCCTAAAGGAAATCAGTCCTGAATATTCATTGGAAGGACTGATGCTGAAGCTGAAGCTCCAATATTCTGGCCACCTGATGCAAAGAACTGACTTGTTTGAAAAGACCCTGATGCTGGGAAAGATTGAGGGTAGGAGGAGAAAGGGATGACAGAGGATGAGATAGTTGGATAGCATCACTGACTCGATGGATGAGTTTAATTTGAGCAGGCTCCAGGAGTTGGTGATGGACAGGGAAGCCTGGCATGCTGCAGTCCATGGGGTTGAAAAGAGTTAGACACGACTGAATAACTGAACTGAAGTGAACTGAGGGGAGGGGAGGGAGGGTGGGGAATCATGTCTGGAGGAAAGCCCCCTTGGCTTGGATTCCTAAATGACTAGGATGAGCGGAGTCCCTCCTGTCCCGTACTGGGACATGAGCAAGAAATGAGCCTTGAGTGTGTAAGCCACTGAGATTTGGGGATTGTTCATCATCACAGCCAAACCTAGCCTGTCCTGACTGACTTGGTCCCACAGAGTAAGTCACTATGCTCCAAGCCAGCACCAATGCAGCCTCCTCTGAGCCTTCTCTAAGCTACCCACTCCTGTCTTTTCAACTGAGCCTCTTAGGACTGAGTTTGCTGACTTGTCACCTGATCTTTTCTTCTGTACAGACTGCAATGTGAGAACAAGTCCAGGCGCAATTGGCAAAGCCCATTACCTCTCCCCACCTCCTCAGCCCTCGGCCTCAGCCTTGCAGTGATTATACTGAGCTTGAGGCAGGCAGAAAAGGCTAGTCTTGTCCCTGGGTTCCATTCTGACCTGCCTGTTTCCAATTTTTTGGTGGTGGTGATTTAGTCACTAAGTCGTCTCTGACTCTTTGCGACCCCATGGACTGTAGCCCACCAGGCTCCTCTGTCTATGGGATTTCCCAGGCAAGAATACTGGAGTGGGTTGCCATTTCCCTCTCCAGGGGATCTTCCTGACCCAGGGATTGAACTGACATCTCCTGCTTGGTAGGCAGATTCTTTATCACTGAGTGACCCAGGAAGCCTCTGGGCCCTGGCTAAAGACAGAATTTAGGATTTAGAATTAGAGTGACCTGGATTTATATCTTGGCTCTGCTACTAACTTACCGAGTTACTGTGGGCGTTACTTAACCTCTCTGAGCCTGTTTTCAAAAAAAAGATGTAAATGATAAGACCAACCTTGAGATAGTTGTATCAGCCAAGCGCCCAGCTCTTCCCTGGTATCTAGTGGGCCTGTACAGATGTCATTTCCCTTCTTTTCCTCCTAAACCCCATGTCTTTCAGGCTCACAAAGCGGGGGGAGGAGAAGGCATTTTTGGAATGAGGCCCAGGCGGCTCCTATACCATTGCAGTGCTCCCTGAGTCTCAGGCCAGTCGGAGGGCCCCTTCCACCTCCTCTCCCAGGTTGCAGCTGTCTGCTCCCCCTACCCCCATCTCAGGGGGGCTGCCCCGTGGGGCTGGGAGAGAGGGAAGTGGACGCCAGGCTGCAGATGTTCAGAGCTCAGAGAAGGCTGCTGAGCTAATCCCAGGGCTGCTGGCGAGACTGGGCCAGCGCCTCAGAAGTGGGCTTCCAAGAGGCCCTCTCCTGCCTGCCGGCGGCCTGTGGCTCGGCTCGAATTTCCAAGGCCCCAGCTCCGGAACAGCTGCATGGCTTCCCCTCCCTTCCTCCGTGTTCTCTCCTCTCTTCTCCTGACATGAGTCAAGGAGACTGTTGAGCAGGGCTAGCCAGGGGTCTGGAAAGAATCCAGAAGGCTCCCAGACACTCAGCTCAGGTCTCTGAAACCCCAGGGAGCTCAGACACATGGGGTTTCTCGGGCCTCTCTGCTTGTTTCCTGCGGCTCTTCATTTGGCCAAAAACCTCAGGACTGACTTTGATGTTTGGATTGGTGTCTGCCCCTTTGCTCCCTGCCTGGCTGGCCTTCCCAAGATACCTCCCCAGTGTGGCAGGCGGAGCCAGACTTGGGGTGGGGCCTCTTGGTTCAGCGGCACCCCCACCTACAAGCCTTCCCAGCCTCATCCTCCCCACCCCCAGGTCCCTAAATATCTCCCAGGGTTGAACCTCTGACTTCCCTTTCCACACCCCCATCAAAAGCCCCCCACCCTGCCCTCCAGCAGAGGTGTGTGTGTGTGGGCGCTCGCCACCGTTTCCTGAACATTTGGTACATGAAAAGCTTGTTTTCTTTTTTCCTCAACTATCTTGCTTTTTCCTCTCTGACAAATAAGGAAATGGAAAACCAGAGAGACTAACTTCTTCACAGAAATATGAAGTGGCAAAATTAGGATTTGAACTCACTTCTGATGTGCTGATGACTTTTGAGCCCGTGGGCCCTCTCCACCCAGCCTCCTGGCCTGGTCAACACCAGTCCGGTCCCCTGGCCTGGAGCACACAGTGGGGCTGCATGATTCACCCCGACCTGGACCATGAGTGTCCCACGAGCCGTGGATGTGTGTGCCCTTTCAGCTGAACACATTTGGCCAAGCGTTGGAATGAGGAGAGGATGATAGAGGATGATAGAGCTGGTGATTTAGGAAGCGGGCGATGGGAGGACCAAATCGACCACCCTCGGCTGGGTTCCTGTCTCCAGCTCAACACATGCTCCTTTTCATGCTGGGAGCGATTCTGAGTGAACATAAGGGTCCGTTCAGGTGTGACCTTGAAGCACAAGCCAGCTGCCACTCAGGGATCTGACCCACGCCCGTATCCTCCTGGGCGGGGCAGGCTTGTATCCATAGGGCCCTGTGTAAGGAGGAAGACTGGGAGTGGGGCAGAGGGGAAACTTGTCTGAAGTGGTTTGGGAGGATTATAGCCCTGCCATGGCAGTGCAATGGGCTGAGTTGAGGTCTAGCCACCCATGGAAGAGCTGCATTGTAGGGGCACTGGGAACCTCACAGCTCCTCCTCTGTGAAGGGGCGTTATTTTCTCATCTGCTCAGTGGGGGGTGGTATACAGTAAGTACTAGCTAAATAGGGATGGCGGCATTAAGCTGAGTGAATCCCTGGAAGGACGGACTCGGCATGAGGGGGCTTAAGAACCCTCTGCCGGCACTCAGGGCTGGCCTGGAATTGAAGATGGGTTGAATCTCAGTGATAGAAGAGGAAGGGGTATTGGCGGGCCAGTGGTGGGATCTGGAGGCAGTAGAGGTTGGGGAAGAAGGGGTGGTGCTGAGATTAATGCGTTAACTCAATTTATGAAAATTAAAATTCATGTTATAGAATTCACTGCTTTAAAGTTATAATTAAGTGGCATTTAGCACATTCACCTCCAGTACTCTTGGCTGGAAACTCCCATGGGCGGAGGAGCCTGGTGGGCTGCAGTCCATGGGGTTGCGAAGAGTCGGAGACGACTGAGTGACTTCCCTTTCACTTTTCACTTTCATGCATTGGAGAAGAAAATGGCAACCCACTCTAGTATTGTTGCCTGGAGAATCCCAGGGATAGGGGAGCCTGGTGGGCTGCCGTCTATGGGGTCGCACAGAGTCGGACAAGACTCAAGTGACTTAGCAGCAGCAGCAGCACATTCACAATAGCATGCAACTGCCACCTTTACCTAGTTCTAAAACATTTTCATCATCCCCAAAGGAGACCCCTTACTCATTAAGCCATCGCTCCCCAGTCTCCCCTCTGCCCAGCCCCTGGCCACCACCCAGGCTGTTTTCTGTTTCTTGGATTTACCTATACTGGTTCAGATACATGGATTCAAACAACATGTGACCTTGTATGACTGACTTCTTGCACTCAGCGTAATGTTCATCCATGTTGCTGCATGAATCAGTATTCCATTCTTTTCTTATGACTGAACAACATTCCGTTGGATGGATACACCTCATCTTGTTTATTCATCATTCAACCATTCTCATTGTTGGTGGATGTTTGGGGTGTTTCCTCCATTGGACCCGTTTTGAGGCAAAAGTCACTAATAAGCTGAGGTCCCGCCATCATCACTCAAACCTTAGAGTGAGTAGCACTTCAAGCAAGTTCCCCCATGAAGTCACAGTCCCCCTATGAAGTCCTTTCCTGCCCAGGCAGCTGCTATGGTGGCCGCAGTGGCATGCTGGAGCGGCTGCTGGGCAGCATGCCCTGCAGAGCAGCTGAGTCGCTTGGCCTCCATTCAGATCCCCTGACCCAGGGAAGAGGGAAAGAGGATGGGAAGAGAAGGGAAAGTGGAGGAAAGCAAGCTGAGCATGAGTTCCCACGGAGGCCTCTGGAAGCTCCTGGCCTGTGAGTAGAGTCCACCGTGTAGGAAGCCTAGCTTCCTAGTGAGACACTAGAGCCCAACTGACCACCATCAGCTGGACGGGGCTTGTCCGAGTGGGGAAACTGAGCCCCAGGGAGTGGCAGTGGCTTGAAGAACCTGGAGCCAAACCAGAGATCAAAGCTGGATGATTCCCAGCCTTGGCGGGCTCTGCCCTCCTGACATCAGCATGGGGCCTGGTGCAGGCTTAGAGGGGCTGCCCCATCTCTCCGGTGGGCCTGTTCCTCAACTGGAAGCAGGTAAGGGGTCTGTCTCTTTCTATCATATGTGGGGGACAGAAGAGGAAGGAGCAAGCACTGGATCTAGAGCCCTGGGTTCAAGCCACCCTCCAGCAAGCCCTCCCACCCTCACAGCTTCCCTTCCCCACCCCCCACCTGTAAAGTGGAAACTTTAGCTCCCTGGCAGGTGGTGATGGGGTCCAGACGAGTCCATACATGGGACACAGGTAGCAGGCTCTAAAGTCCTATGCCAACTCTTGGTTCACTGTGGCCCCAGCAGGCAAGATCTGGCCATCCTATCCTGGAAGAAGGGCTGTCCCAAGAGTGTGTTTATCTCACCCGGCTCTGGGCCAATAACGCACTTGATCCAACCCGGCCCCCAGCCACAGCTCCAGCCCCAAGGAAAGAACAGCACCCCGTCTGTATTAATCGCCTCCCCCGACTCCGTGCCAGACTTGGGCTAAATTAAATGCATCCCCAGCCAGCAGCTCCGTCCCCAGAAACTGAACACATCCCTCCCAGCTCCCCTCCCACCCACAGCTGTGCCCTCCCATGAGGCCGGTGGCTGGGAGCCTGACAGGCCTCGATCCGAATCCCTGGAGCTGCCCTCTGGCCTCTGGCTGACCCCAGCAGGACCGAGTACACTCCCCAACACCCCTCACCATGGCTTGGCCTAGGTGGGAGGTTGGCATCAAGTCCCTCCATCCTTCCTTCCTTCTTTCCACAAACATTTTGAGTGTCTTCTAAACATCCTGCTTCCTCTCCTCTAAGTACATGAAAAACCAAACACGTGCCTGCCCTCCTGGAGCTTACATTCTAGTAAGGAGAGTTAGAATGAGAGACAAAGAGGAAACAAATCAGGTAAATCACACAAAGTGTTAGAAGGCGAAAAGCACTCTTTTAAAAGAGATAAAAGACACCAGCGTGAGGGGTCAGGGTGCAGGTGGGTGAGCATGAAAGGCGATTTGCCATCTGAAAGGGGAAGGTGGGCTAGGCCTCACTAAGAGGCTGACTGCCGAGGAGGCCCGGCCGTCCCCACCAGTGAGGCTGATGTTTGTAGGGCGCTGGTGGCAGGTGCTCGTTCTGACCGTTTCCAGGGGCGGGGAGGGCAGAGTTGTTGACGTGGCCATTCCATCCAGCTCCGGGCTGGCTCCTCCCGTCCTAGGCAGGGAGGGGTTCTCTTGTGGGTGGAAGTCCCAAGGGAGCAGGGCAGCTGGCCTGGCCCAGAGGGGACCTGCAGTTGGGGACGAGCCAGTGTGAAATCCCGGTCTGTGCCAAGGATGCCGGCCTGTTCAGAACAGAGGAAGCCCCAGCTGACACTGAACCAGGCCTCAGCTGGGCAAACTGACCAACGAGGTGGGGACGCCGGGGCGAGCACCTGGGAGCTGCAAGCCACGACACACACACTGCTAAGGTGTGAGCCTCCTGTCCTGGCTGCCTCTGTGCCAGACCTGCCATCTGCACATACACACACTCACACACACACACACACACACACACACTTTTTCTTTCTAGCACACATATGGCATATCACGCATCCATCAGCACACGTGAGAATGTACCCATAACACTCACTGAACCAGCAGACTCAGAAAGACCCACGATCACACTCATGTACAAGAATATCACAACACTGACACACAACACACATACACAATATATCACACACGCACCAACCATTATGTCACACACATTCACACTCCCACACACCCTCAAATGAAGACTCAACACACACACACACACACAACTCCACACACACATGCTACTCCGCACAGGCACACACATACCACACATCACCAACACACATTATATACCCAGTCATCACATAACTCACACGCCATACACACCCCACACTTTGTGGTAAAGTACAGGCCTGAAGAGTCCAGACAAGCTCTCTGAAACTGCCTTTGTCACTCACGGAACTGGGCCACCATGATGTGTCCCCTGACAACCAGGGCAGGGAGGAGGGAGACCTTCAGCATTTTCTAAGTGTTGTTTCATAAAACGTCCACTAAAGAAGAGTTTTTCTTTCACCATGCAGAGGTCTCTGGGACAAGAAGAAGATCTGGCATAAATACCAGAAACTGGGCCTTACTCCTAGCCTGGCTGGCTCCGAGTGACACGTCACTGGGTACGTTTCTCTACCCCTGGAAAGCTCGGTTTCTTCATCTGCAAAATGAGAATGAAAAATGTTTATTCCAAACTTCTCAGATGGAGTGAAACTCTGAGAAATTGCTTTGTAAGCTGAAGAAATATCAACACAAAATAGACGTCAGAAATTCATACAAATGGTCTAAGCTTTGTTGTTCCTCCCTCATCCCCACCCCCTCACACTTCCTGTCAAGTCCAGGCATCCTACACTCATCAGGGAGGCTTGAGCAGTGGCCCTGGCTGCTTCCAGGGGAAGCTTAATGGAGTTACACAGGAAGTGAGATGGTGCTGCACGATGGGCCATCTCTGTCTTCTCAATTCAGAACCCAGCAGGAAGTGATTCTTACCAGCAACTGCCATGGGCTGTCAGGGGCTGAGAAGTCACAGCCACGATGGGGAGAACACCCACTGGGGAGAAGACACAGAGCCGCAGTATCCTAACCCAGCCCCAGCCTGCCCCACCCTACTCGGGGCTGACACTTCGCAGAGATCACTGGAAGGACATTCACACTGGAAGAGAGCTTCTCTGTGCAAGGTAACAGCTGCTCTGAGCCATCACAGGGATGGGGGTCCTAGGCAAGAAGGGAGGAACTAGGTCCCTGTGGAGTGCTATCAGAACATGCAGTAAGCTCTTGAAGCCTTCTCAAAGATGGGGACTCTGTACTTCTCAAAATCCATAAAGGCTGTAATAAGTTTGGTGGGCACAGGACCGCAGCTGGAGCCACTTGCTACTTTGCATCTCTCTCAGGTAACAATCCTCAGGGCAGCCGTGTGGGCTCAGGGCAGCAGCCCTGTGTCTTCGGGTGACAGGCTCTCCACAGCTTCTCTGCCCTCATCTTCATGGTCCAAACTGGCCCACTGATGTGTCTGCATTCCAGACAGCGGGATCCTGTGGCACAGCCTGCAGTCTCGATCACAAAAGGCAAGGAAAGGAGCCCTTACACTGCTCATTCTCTGTTGTCGCCCCTTCCACGTTTTTCTTTCCTTGTCTCTTGGCTCTGTGCTGGGGTGACCTCATCCCTGCAGACTGAGTCCTCCTGGCTCTTCAGCCTCTGGCTTCTGGTTGGGTTAATGAGGAAGGGGAAGGGGGATTCTGGAAGGTAAAAGGAAAGAGCACTGGGCTATCTCTCCCGTGCTCCCCACTCTCTTTTCATCAGCATGTCTCTACCTGCAAGTGTGACCTCCATGATCAGGGTTCCCTCAGGAGACCCCTCCTCCATGGCTTCTGCTCTCAAGGGGCCTGGAATACAATTTTCTCTCCTAACCCCTTCAATGGGGGCTTCCCCTCGCTGCTAGTCTCTACGAGCCTCTTGCTTCCTTGCCTGTTCCCCTAACCTGCCCACACTCTGTCAATAGTTTTTATTACAGCATCTTCGTGGGCACCACCTGCACTGGTTCTGTTTCCTGAAGAGACCTTAATGGACACAGCCCTCAAGGGAAAATGATGTCTAAATGCCTGGAGCAGATAGAATATGCTGGACTCTTGCAATCTAAGCTCTGGACCATCAGCAATGACTCTTCTCCCTCCTTTCTCCTTGCAGATTCTGCCTTCTCCTACATTTCTTTCTAGATGTGCCCTGTGTCTCCACAGACTTAACCTGAACACATAGGTGGAACTTAGCACCTTCCCTCAAAAGAATGCAATCAAACCTTCCACTTCAGTACCTGAATGAGTTGGCTGAGAAGGGAGGACCCAGGATGAAGAGACTGATGTTCTCAGCCTCCATCAAAAGCTTGGGGGTCTCAGGCTCACCTATCAACATCCCATCTCTTGCAGAAATCACACGAGCAGCCTCTTTGGAGGATGGCCAACCAATTTCTGCTTGTGCCCTACTGGTGACAGGGAGCTCAGTGCCTCTTGAAGCAGTCCATTCTATTTGTACATGGCTTGCTCTCAAACTAGTGAGAATCAAAGTCTATCTCCGCCCAGTTTCTACCCACAGGACACAGTCGTGACTGTTACACAACTATGGTGACTGAAGATGTCAGTAACTGTGTCCTCCTGAGTCTCCTTCTCTCCATGCATCGTGTGTCTAACCCAGCCTCCCTATTACTTTCAGGGGCCTTCCTCCCTCCCTCCTTCCCTTCTTTCCCTGATATAAATAGTTTACAGACTATTTCCTGGGGAGATGGAAGAAGAATAACATCTCACCTCACACAGCAGAAACTTACTAACATTTCCCCTTAAACATTTTGATTTTCCTTTCAAAATTCCTTTATCCTTATGTATCTTTCTGTATCCTGCTGATACTTACCTTTCTTCCCCTTCGCTGTCCCCTTCTCCAAAGTGGTCGTGTCTGTCCCCCTGGGACTCAGAATCCCTCCATAGCCTCCAGGCCCACAGCCTAGTCTGTGAGACTGTACTTTTCTCAGTCACCACCAGAGGTCTCCCTACTTGAGTTTGGTTTGCACCCATCTCAAGCCGCAGTGAAGATAGCTGTGAAAAGAGAAGCGAAGGGCAAAGGAGAAAAGGAAAGATATACCTATTTGAATGCAGAGTCCCAAAGAATAGCAAGGAGAGATAAGAAAACCTTCCCCAATTGTATGCAAAGAAATAGAGAAAAACAATAGAATGGGAAAGACTAGAGATCTCTTCAAGAAAATTAGAGAGATACCAAGGGAACATTTCATGCAAAGATGGGCACAATAAAGGACAGAAATGGTATGGACCTAACAGAAGCAGAAGATATTACAAAGAGGTGGCAAGAATACACAGAAGAACCATACAAAAAAGATCTTCAGGACCCAGATAATAATGATAGTGTGATCACTCACCTAGAGCCAGACATCTTGGAATGCGAAGTCAAGGGGGCCTTAGGAAGCATCACTGAGAACAAAGCTAGTGGAGATGATGGAATTCCAGTTGAGCTATTTCAAATCCTAAAAGATGATGCTGTGAAAAGTGCTGCACTCAATACGCTAGCAAATTTGGAAAACTCAGCAGTGGCTATAGGACTGGAAAAGGTCAGTTTTCATTCCAATCCCAAAGAAAGGCAATGTCAAAGAATGCTCAAACTACTGCACAATTGCACTCATCTCACACACTTGCAAAATAATGCTCAAAATTCTCCAAGCCAAGCTTCAACAGTATATGAACCATGAACCTCCAGATGTTCAAGCTGGATTTAGAAAAGGCAGAGGAATAAGAGATCAAATTGCCAACATCCATTGGATCACAGAAAAAGTGAGAGAATTCCAGAAAAACATCTACTTCTGCTTTATTGACTATGCCAAAGCCTTTGACTGTGTGGATCACAATAAACTGTGGAAAATTCTGGAAGAGATGGGCATACCAGACCACCTGACCTGCCTCTTGAGAAACCTGGATGCAAGTCAGGAAAGAACAGTTAGAACTGGACATGGAACAACAGGTTAGTTCCAGATCAGGAAAGGAGTACATCAAGGCTGTATATTTTCACCCTGCTTATTTAACTCACATGCGGAGTACATCGTGAGAAATGCTGGACTGGATAAAGTACAAGCTGGAATCAAGATTGCTGGGAGAAATATCAATAACCTCAGATATGCAGATGATACCACACTTATGGCAGAAAGTAAAGAGGAACTAAAGAGCCTCTTGATGAAAGTGAAAGTGGAGAGTGAAAAAGCTGGCTTAAAACTCAACATTCAGAAAACTAAGATCATGGCATCTGGTCCCATCACTTTATGGCAAATAGATGGTGAAACAATGGAAACCGTAACAGACTTTGTTTTGGGGGGGGGGCTCCAAAATCACTGCAGATGGTGACTGCAGCCATGAAATTAAAAGAAGCTTGCTCCTTGGAAGAAAAGTTATGACCAATTTAGAGAGCATATTAAAAAACAGAGACATTACTTTGCCAAGAAAGATCCATCTAGTCAAAGCTTTGGTTTTCCAATAGTCATGTACGCATGTGAGAGTTGGACTATAAAGAAAGCTGAGCTCCAAAGAATTGATGCTTTTGAACTGTGGTGTTGGAGAAGACTCTTGAGAGTCCCTTGGACTGCAAGGAAGTCCAACCAGTCCATCCTAAAGGATATCAGTCCTGAATATTCATTGGAAAGACTGCTGCTGAAGCTCCAATACTTTGGCCACCTGATGTGAAGAATTGACTCATTTGAAAAGACTGATGCTAGGAGGGATTGAGGGCAGGAGGAGAAGGGTGAGACGGTTGGATGGCATCACCGACTCAATGGACATGAGTTTGAGTAAGCTCAGGGAGTTGGTGATGGACAGGGAGGCCTTGCGTGCTGCAGTCCATGGGGTTGCAGAGTCGAACATGACTGAGCGACTGAACTGAACTGAACGGAACAAGCAGCAGTGCTCTTTGGACTGTAGTTTTATCCATGCTCTTCCCTCTCAGAACTGTCCTTGTACCAGTGTCTATTTTTAGCCATCTGGGCTAAAATATCCATCTATAGAGCTCTTAATCATCTTTCAGATATCAGCTGATGTGGGGTCTCTGGGAAGCGTTCCTGACACCCCCCCTTACCACTGTGGTCCTGCACAGTGAGGTAATACGGCCTCAGCATCCTCTGGACTCTGACTACAGTACTCATTGCATGGTATCCTCCGTGAAATGGCTTTTCCATCCTTGAACATCTGTGCGGTGGACAGTCTCAACACCAAGTACAGGCCTTGTGTAATATACTGAGCAACATGAAATAGGACTGTCACCTCCCGTGTCCTTGGTTTTGCGTCCTTGTAGCTAAAGATGGTAAAGAGGTTTTGCTTTATTTTAGTTTTGGCGCCAACCCAAATTCCCATACTTTACCCCAAGGATTCTTCCTGAATCAGATCTTCCCTAATCCTGAATTTGTGAAATTAGTTTTTTGAATCCAAGGAGAGAATGTTAACAAAGAGAGAATTTCTCCTTGTTCATTTTGGCTTTTCATCCATCTTTACAAGATCTCTGTGGATCTTGAATGTGTCTATAGCACAGATCCCCAGGTTTGGTGTTCGTGAAGTGTTAGTCGGTCAGTCGTGTCTGACTTTTTGTGACCCCATAGACTGTAGCCCACCAGGTTCCTCTGTCCATGTGACTTCCCAGGCAAGAATACTGGAGTGGGTTGCTATTCCCTTCTCCAGGGGATCTTCCCCACCCAGGGATTGAACCTGGGTCTCCCGCACTGCAGGCAGATTCTTTACCGACTGAGCTGCCAGAGAAGCCCTTGATGCAAACTATCAGCTTTAGTAAATCTAGCCTGTCAGTATCAGTTATCACTGTCACAACTGGTGTTCATGGAGCTCCACTGTACACTTGTTAAGGCTGTACCTTCCCCTGTGACCCCTAGCTGGAGCCTGAATTGTGTGTGTTTTTAGTCTCTCAGTCATGTCTGACTCTTTGTGACCCCATGGGGTGTAACCTGCCAGGGTCCTCTCTCCATAGAATTCTCTAGGCAGGAATACTGGAGTGGGCTGCCATTCCCCTCTCCAGGGGATCTTCCCAACCCAGGGACCAAACCCAGGTCTCCTTCATTCCAGGCAGATTCTTTACCATCTAGCCACCAGGGAAGCCCAGCTGGAGCCTACAACCAGCAAGACACAGCAGCTTCCTCTCCTTTGAAGGCCCGCTCTGAACAGTTCTGTTAGCTGTCTTTATTCTCAAAGTCAACCAAATTCTAAGATACTCTCCCATAACCTTGGACACACAGTAGGTGCTCAAGAAATGTTAGTTCCCTTTTACCCCATATGATGATCTCAATACCTTCTTGTTACACATTAGTTCAATGAAGAAATTATGTCCTACAAGATACAAAGACTTTAAAAGTACATTGACTTCATCAAAAGAAAAAAATTAAAAAGACATGCTTTCTTCCCAGAAGGAGCTTAAATTAAGATATAAAGAAACAAGTAATCAATGATAAGTTGCTGTAAACACGTGTTACATGGTCCCTTCTTCCAAATTTTTGAAAATTCTTTATGTAATTAAATTCCTGTGATATTTTAGAATGTAGTGGTATCTCAGTCCTCCTGGGGATAACCATAAACAGAACAAGCATTTGTACCAAAGGAGCCAGCAGTAAAAAATCTGCTGGCAATACAGGAGACACGGATTCGATCCCTGAATCAGGAAGATACTCTGGAGAAGTAAATGGCAACCCACTCCAGTATTCTTGCCTGGGAAATCGCATAGACAGAGAAGCCAGGAAGCCTGCAGTCCATGGGGCTGCAAAGAGTCAGTCATGGTTGAGCGATGAACCACAGCAACACGACTGCTGCTGCTGCTAAGTCGCAACGACCCTAAAGTGAAACCCACCAGGTGACAAGCACCACTCATGTACAGAGACCCGCCAATAGACGTCTAGTGTCTCACTGAAGTATTTCCAGAAATCATCACAGAGTTTTAACGTAAAAGATGGAGGCCAAACAAAAACAACCCACCTGCAAAACAACTTAGAAAACACAAAAACCACACAGGTAGAAGAAAAACTAAAACTATGCCAGTCACATACTCAGAAACAAGAGCAGGTAGTTAAAAAAAAAAAAGGAATGGTCACAGGACAAAAATATCCAATGAATTTTCTTTAAGAAAAAGCAGAGATGACAATTCCATAGAATATAAAAGTAAAGGAATTCTCCAAAACTTAGTATGAGAAGAAAAAGAAATAGAAAATGGGAGGGGAAAAAAATGAGAAAATTAGAAAATTCGTCCAGAGAGGCAGCATTTGATAAGTAGAGCTTCCAGAAAGAAATAAGAGAAAAACAGATTAAGGAAAGACTTTTTCGGTAAATAATTAAAAAAAAAAAAACCTTTCTGAAATAGACAGGCGTGAGTTTTCAGGTTGAAAGGACACCCAAAGCGCCCTGTGAAATGGACAAATTCATACACAATACACCACCAGGATATTACAGACCCCAGGAATAAAAAGCAAGTTCCTAGAAAAAAATTGAATAAAAAATACAAAAATATCAAGACTTAGACATTAGACTTCTTAATAAAATCATACCCCATAGGCAAAGCAGGTATGCCTTCAAAACTCAGCAGAAATGTTTTCCAACATGAAACTAGATATCCAGACAAAATATCACTCACGTTTGTGGGTAGAGATATTTACACACGTGCAAGACTTCCAAAAACTTACCTTCTGAGAATTCTTTCTCAGGAAACTAGTAGAGGATGTACTGAAAAAAAAAAAAAAAGAGTAAATCAGGAAGGAGGAAGTTGCTAAGGGATCCAGGAAAACAGAAGAAAATGGCAACGAGAATGCCCAGGATGACTGTTCAAAAAAACAAAAAAATTCAATCTAGCAACCGTGCAGCGAGCCTGCAGAGCCAACACAGAAGAGGGCAGGTCAGAAAGCTCCAGGCCAGGAAAAGGATCTCCAAGGCACTGCTATTTACAGAATATTTTACATGTGATGTAAGAGTTGGGAATGAAACATTCTGAGTACATAAACATATTGAAATTACTAAAGAAAAAATTATTTATTCCAAGAAAATTTCTAAATGCACAAATTAGGAAAAGTAATTATGGTATACTTCAAAATGACTAACAATTACAGAGTCACCTTTGGAGGGAAATTGAAATGACATCATCTCACCCCACCAAATTAGCAAAACTTAAAAAAAACTGACAATATCAAGTGCTTGCAGTGAATCTGGTGAACAGGAATACCTTCCCTCCTACACACACACACACACACACACACACACATGTGAACACACGCACTTTTAACATGAGTTTTGACTGGTGGAACCTCTTGGGATAAATAGTAATTATCTATAAAGTTGAAAATGCACATGGTCTGCCACCCAACAATGCCACTCCCTGATTATATACTTGACAAAAATTATGTGTATGAATGTCCAAGGCAGCAAGAAACTGGAAACAATTCAAATGTCCATATGCTGTAGAATGTGTAAATAAATGGCAATATGTTCATATAATAGGATACTTCGAAGACAATGATATGGCTCCTATTAAAGTTGGTGGAGTCTACACAGGTGTTTGTTTCATTCTTCCTTGAAGAAATCTTTCCAATTCCTCTGTCCCTGCCCCTGACCAGACGTCAGGAGTTGAGACACCTAGAGATCTGGAGATTAACTGGCTTCACAAATAAGGGGACAAGAAGAGGACACGTGTCAGGCTTTCCATGGGTGTCTTCTGAGACCCTCATCTTGGTCTGCCTAGGGTGCCCTCCTTTCCTTCTCAGTACCCACCTGTAACAACCTCTTTTATCTTTTAACGGCCGTCCTTCCAAATCCTTCGTTCATCCACCTGATGAGAAAACTGAAGTTGAGAGCAGCCGAAGCCTGTGCTTGGGGAACACAGCCATTGAGAAGCAGCCCTGGCTCTCTGGAACCCATGCCCTCTTTACAGGCAGCGTGCATGCCCAGTCTCTTCAGTCATGTCTGACTCTTTGTGACTCTATAGACTGTAACTCGCCAGCTCCTCTGTCCATGGAATTTTCCTGGCAAGAATACTGGAGCGGGTTGCCATGCCTTCCTGCAGAGGATCTTTCCGACCCATGGATTGAACTCACGTCTCCTGCATCTCCTGCACTGCAGGCAGATTCTTTACCACTGAGCCACCAGGGAAGCCCTTACAGGCAAGGTTCAAGGATAACTTATATCTGCATTCAGACCACCCTTGAAGAGGGTGGATCCTTTATAAACAGTGCATGCTTTTGTGCTCAGCTGTGTCAGATTCTGTGACCCCATGGACTGTAGCCCACCAGGCTCCTCTTTTCACAGAATTTTCCAAGCAAGAATACTGGAGGGGTTGCCATTTCCTTCTCCAGGGCATCTTCCCGACCCAGGGATCAAACCCAGGTCTCCTGGAAGTCTCCTGCATTGACAGGAGGATTCTTTACCACTAAGTCACCTGGAAAGCCGCCTGTAAACAGTAGGTGCTCAGTAAATGCCACTTCCTCTCTCCGATCCTTAGGTGAGTTTAAATTTGTTGCTGTTCAGTCACTCAGTCGTGCCCGACTCTTTCCGACCCCATGGATTGCAGCTCGCCAGGCTTCCCTGTCCTTCACCGTCTCCCCGAGCTTGCTCAGACTCAGGTCCATTGAGTCGGTGATGCCATCCAAGCATCTTCTCTAGTTCTAGCACTGTAAAACTGTGAATATTTGGGTGCTGCTATACAAAAGGTGACCAGCAGATGGCAGAATTGAGCTTTCCCGGCTCCTAACGTCCCTATGGCAAGGATAAGGGGAGAAAAGTTGGTTGTCCTTTTGCCATCTCCGAACTCCGGAATGCCTCCGAAATGCCCATTGCTCCCGTTTGAAGCACCGTCCTCCCACTCCTTTGGTGAAAAGATGTAGTGAGCATCTGCAGAAGCTGCAGTTTGGGACACGCTGGTGGAAGAACACAGGGAAATCCAACAAGGACTTTAACCTTTTACTCTCTGCGTGTGCTCGGTCTTGCCCAACTGTTCGCGACCTGATGGGCTGCAGCCCGCCAGGCTCCTCTGTCCATGGGATTCTCCAGGCAAGGATACTGGAGTGCGTTGCCATTTCCTTCTTCAGGGGATCTTCCCGACTCAGGGATCGGAACCCTCCTTGGAGGCTTAAAATGCTGGTGTAAAACAGTTGCAGGGAAAGTGGCTGACTTAAGGTTCCAGTTTTCGCTTGGGGAAACTGAGGCTCAGAGAGCCAAGGTGATGTGCTCCGGAACACACAGCTAGGTCAGATTTTCTGGCTCCTAATTCAAGGGACCAGGTTAGTTTCTCAAAGGCAAAATCTACTCTGAAGGCACTTTCAGTTCACATACGCAGACAGGAAATCTGCAAGTTAAAAAATAATTCAGAATGCCCCACCTCCCCGCAAAAGTTCAGTGCTTTGGGAAGGCTTTCCTGTAGTTGCCTTGGATCCATAGAGGAGCCTACATTTGGATAACTTCCCCTCCAAGTGCTCTTCACCTGAGGTCTGTGAACACCCTAGGAGTAGTATCCCCTCCCAACCCCAACAAGCAAAGGAAATTATCTATATATGAGCACATGCATGAGCATATGGATCCACACTAATTATGTTCCCAGCTTTCTTCAAATGCCCCAAGGTGTCTGTGCTAGTTATTCATGTATTTTCCTCAACTCCAAGTTCACTCACCAATACCTACTCTGTGATAATGGGCAGAATTCCCACAGGCGACTCTCCTCTACAGTGAGCATAAATGCTATAACGTAAGCTTTCTTAGGAGAGGGTGCTGGGAGAACACCGCAGGAGGAAGGGGCAGTTCTTGCTGGTTTGGGCAGGCGGAGGGCATCCTGTGGTGCTCTGCCCCAGCCACGTGCCCAGAAGGGCCTCCAGTGACTTTTGCAGTCCTGCCTGGCCTGGTGATCACTTTCCCATGACCCTCCCAATACAGACACTGTACGTTCTGTGCCACCTGCCTACACCGCCACTCAACTCCCTCTATCTGTCCACATACCCACCTACCAGGTTGCTTTCTGCTTGTCCAGCAGATGCCAATTAGCTTTGGCCCAGGCACCAGCTAATCTCTCTGCCTCCAGTGGGGCCATGACACCTCCTCCAGCAAGGTTTGATCCCCAGCCTGGGGAGGGACCTCCTTCATGGGCCCTCTTTCTCAGCTGAAGGAAGAGTAGCCCTACAGGGGTCCACTTATGTTTTAGATATTTATGATGTGTCCTTAGTATTGTCTCTTTGTGACCCAGGGACTGTAGCCCCCTAGGCTCCTCTGTCCATGGGATTTTCCAGCAGGAATACTGGAGTGGGTTGCCATTTCCTCCTCCAGGGGATCTTCCCAACCCAGGGATTGAATCCTGCATCGGCAGGTGGATTCTTTACCGCTAGCTCCACCAGGAAGACTTTACATCCTATAGTTACTCTTTGATCATAGTGTATGTAATACTCTTCATATCAAACTTCCATTTCTTAAACCCTATGTGGTTTCTGCCTCCTGATTGGACCCGGAGTGATACTTGTGTACTTGTGGCCCTTAAAATATTAAGATCCATCTGATCTAGCCCCAGATATAACAAAAATATAAAACTCACAGCTCCCTGCTGAGCACACAGAGAACAATGTGTTACTACCATATGTTGGGGATGGAGGTCAGTTTCCCTGTTGCCACAGAAGGTTGGCAGCTCTGGACAATCTCCCTTACATGGTCTCTCTGGCCTGCTTAGCTTAGCTGCATGCTCTCTGGTGGAGCAGTAAAATAACGAGCAATTAAGAGCATCATTTACAGAGCACACATTTCAAATGGCATGCAAGGGTTTTATGTGTACTATTAGCTCCATTTTACAGATGGAAAAAAAAAAAAAAAAAGCAAAGATCTAAAGAAGTTAGAAACTTGCCCAAAGTTTCACAGTTGGCCCAGGGAGTGCTAGAATTTGAACCCCCAGTATACCCAGTTCCAAAGCCCCAAACTCTAAGTGACCATGATGTATTTCTTCATAGCAACTACCCATTGCAATGTCGAGCTCTGGGCTAGATGATTCACAGTGGTTATATAATGTATTTCCTGTAGTAACTGTGTTTGGTAAGCAGTTCTATACACTTAGAGATGAAGAGAGCTTCTTATCCAAGGTCACTTAGCTAGTGAGTGTGGAGGTAGGGTTTGATGTTAGCTCTCTGACTCCAGAGCCTTTTTTTTTTTTCCATAATGTTGGAATTAGTAAGGACTGTCTTTATTAAACATACAAGAGCAGGTATAAAGAAAATTGTTAAAAGACTTGATTACACACATAGGCTGAATTTCATACCCATATACATAAGTTGTTGTTCAGTTGTTAAAGCGTGCCCGACTCTGTCACCCCACAGCCACAGTACGCCAGGGTCCTCTGTCCTCCAGGATCTCCTGGAGTTTGCTCAAATTCATGTCCATTGAATCAGTGATGTCATCCAACCATCTCATCCTCTGCCACCCCCGCAGAAGACTTTACCCTAAACAGATACTATAATAACAATCTCTAATGGCAAAAGATAGCAAAAATAAAATTTAAAAACCAACAATGGCTTGGAAAAAAAATTTATATATGTGCAGTGTGAAGTTCAGAGCCCACATTTTTAACTTCTACAGTGTACTATTTCCCAGCTCATATAATAGATGTGAACTTGGGGTAAGAATGCACCTTGACCCGGGGACCACGATGAAACAAACAGAAAGCACAGGGTGCTTGACTTCATATTCAGTGCCCATCGGTTTCCAATCATGTCCTGTGTGTTACCTGATAGGAATCTGATGAGGGAGAAGGATATAGGACCAGCTATGTCTTTCTCCTCTTGCCATTGCCCTACTACACCTGACCCTAAACCTCACTCTAAGGAAGAGGGATGATCTGAAGGCACCTCTATAGGACTGGTTTGGAGGAACCTATGTTTGTCTCCAACTCTCCTCCAGGGGATTCTTGGACACTTAACATGGCAGGTATGGTCCCCTAGAGCATCTTGCCAGTCCTGTATGCTCTGATTCCATGCTCAACCTGAGTGATGAGTCTCCTTTGTATGATCTCGTAGTTATTCTCTGGGCTTCCCAGGGGGTGCTAGTGGTAAAGAACCTGCCCGCCAATGCAGGAGATGTAAGAGAACTGGGTTCAACCCCTGGGTTGGGAAGATCCTCTGGAGGAGGGCATGACAACCTGCCCCAGTATTCTTGCCTGGAGAATCCCATGGACAGAGGATCCTGGTGGGCTATGATTCCATAGAGTCATAAAGAGTTGGACACAACTGAAGCGACTTAGCACACAGGTACACATGGTTGTTTTAGTGACCTAGCACCTGATAGAGGGAAAGATGACACAGTATAAGATTCAGAGTATTTGCAGCTTGCTAAGAAAAATCAACCATTCCAGATAGTAAGACCAAAGAGCAGATTCCCTTCTACGAGAGGTCCACATGGAGTGGCCACTGTGAATGATTCCACTAAGCGATGCCCTCAACAACATCCCAACAACAGATAGGGGATCAGTGTTCAAAACTGTATTATGTATAATGTTCCTGAGTGTAGGTCAAAGGCCTCCAGCCAAAGCAGAAAGCATGGAAAGGACTTCTCCAAGAAGCCATGAGTTCTAGTCAAAGACCAGAACTCTACTGCTGTGGCTGAATCGGTGATATATTTAAGAACACATGTCTAGAGATTGAACAGAATACATACTTTATAGGCACAAACAGCATTTCACCTAGCCAAGCTTTTGAAAAGTCCTTTGTGGCTGTGGGTTTTAGATTCTACTTGGAATGGTGGTGCTTTCCATTGCCAGTTAAGAAATGAGCCGCATGCCTTAATAATAAACTGGGCTGGGACTTTGATTCAGTCCTCTTATGAAAACTCAGGCGCCGACAAGTACATGTTCCTAAAAGAAGGCCAACCCACATCCCCTCCAAAGTGCGTCAAGGGAGTCCTTGCCGGCAGAGCCAAGATTTGCTTTGGGAGGAATTTTGAGAGTTGTCTAGCCATGCAACAAGTAATGGAGGTAATTGAAGCCCCACAGTTCAACATCCTAAAGTGAGACAGCAATAAAAATTAGCCTGGAAAAATGGTAAAGCGGGTTGCTAACCATCTACTCTGTTTGGCAACATGTGCAAAAATCTGCAGCACATTTCATTTTGAGCAACAGATCCTGCTAGTTAAACTGGTTGTGGAATGTCCTCCCAAAGTAACTAAATAAACTTACTATTTATAATTATTTTCTATAAATCTCCCTAAAGTTGGAGGCTATCTATTAATATCATAATTATTATTTCAGATCCAGAACTGGTAGCCCTTGTTTCCGGAGATAATTAGTAGTATCAACTGTCTGTTAAGACTATTCCTGGTCCATGACATGAAAATCAGGTAATTTACATCCCAGAGACTGCTGGGCTTTCTGCTTTCCAGAGCAGGGCAGGATGGCATGGTAAGACCACATTTAACTACCTGCCTGACCCAGACACTGACCCTGCAGAACTGACTCTGGCTGGTGGGCTGCAACTGAGTCCAGCAGGAACATCAGTGGTTTCAACAGCCAAAAGTGGTTTCAGTTGATTAAAGATCGAGTTAAGAATGATCTAGTCAATTTACTAGACTATTTACGGCCCAATCATAATTGCTGAATAAAGCTAACTGTGATTGTGTGCCCAGTTGCTCAGTTGTCCATCTCTTTGCAACCCCATGGACTGTATCCCACCAGCCTCCTCTTTTCATGGGATTTTCCAGGCAAGAACACTGGAGTGGGTTTCCACTCCCTTCTCCAGGGATCTTCCTGATCCAGGGACCAAACCCACCTCTCCTGCGTCTCCCGCATTGGCAGGCAGATTCTTTATCACCGAGACACCTGGGAAGTGCTAAAGCTACTTAGATCTTTAAAAAAGAAGAAGAAGAAGAAGATCAAGTTAATAATAAAAGAAGCCAGGACACATCTTTAGTTGACTGGGCTGGAAATTACAAATAATGTAGACCATATTTTTCGCTACATATGGTGTCAGAGGCTGGGAAAGGATCAGCAAAAGTCATAAACCATTTAATCCAATTTTTGGCAGACTTTGTCTCAAGACCCTATAAATTATAGCAGATGACTATGCATGCATGGAGAAAGTCAGGCTTGTAAATTATTAAACCAAAGCCAAACTGATAGATGTTGCTCATACTTGTTGGAGCAACTCACCCTAGTTTGCCAGAGACTTTTCCAGTCTGACTCTGAATGTCCAGTGTCCTGAAAAACCCTCAGTCCCTGGCAAACCAGGATGGTGGGTCACCCTATCTGGAGCCTTCCTCACAAGCTGGTGATCCTAGGCTGGACATCTACATTTGGGAACTGCCTGGAATCTCTGCCTGGGAGTAGGGTTTGTCGACCAATGGAGTTTGCTGCAGGCTGTTTAACCGTCCATCAGTGCTGACACTGAGGGAAACAGTAAATAATCAGTCACTGAAGGATGTTTGTCTGAGATGCTCATTTTCTGCACAAATGAATCCTCCAGTTCCCTGCTTGTGGATGGTAAATCAGATTGCTGACTTCCCAGGGTCTGAGGTACCATTATTCAATATGCAAATTTCTGTTTATTCCTTGCTTAGCCCAGTATCTTACCTCCTTCTTTCAAATTCATTGCCTTATATTTCTCCAAAGAAGACATACAGATGGCTAACAAACACATGAAAAGATGCTCAACATCACTCATTATCAGAGAAATGCAAATCAAAACCACAATGAAGTACCATCTCACGCCGGTCAGAATGGCTGCAATCCAAAAGTCTACAAACAAAAATGCTGGAGAGGGTGAGGAGAAAAAGGAACCCTCTTATACTGTTGGTGGGAATGCAAACTAGTACAGGAACTATGGAGAACACTGTGGAGATTCCTTAAAAAACTGGAAATAGAAGTGCCATACAACCCAGCAATCCCACTGCTGGGCATACACACCGAGGAAACCAGAATGGAAAGAGACACGTGTACCCCAATGTTCATCACAACACTGTTTACAATAGCCAGGACATGGAAGCAACCTAGATGTCCATCAGCGGATGAATGGATAAGAAAGCTGTGGTACATATACGCAATGGAATATTACTCAGCCATTAAAAATAATACATTTGAATCAGTTCTAATGAGGTGGATGAAACTGGAACCTATTATACAGACTGAAGTAAGCCAGAAAGAAAAACACCAATACAGTATATACTAAGGCATATATATGGAACTTAGAAAGATGGTAATGAACTTCCTGATGATCAAGCTGGTTTTAGAAAAGGCAGAGGAACCAGAGATCAAATTATCAACATCTGCTGGATCATGGAAAAAGCAAGAGAGTTCCAGAAAAACATCTATTTCTCCTTTATTGACTATGCCAAAGCCTTTGACTGTGGATCACAATAAACTGTGGAAAATTCTGAAAGAGATGGGAATACCAGACCACCTGACCTGCCTCTTGAGAAATCTGTATGCAGGTCAGGAAGCAACAGTTAGAACTGGACATGGAACAACAGACTGGTTCCAAATAGGAAAAGGAGTTCGTCAAGGCTGTATATTGTCACCCTGTTTATTTAACTTATATGCAGAGTACCTCATGAGAAACGCTGGACTGGAAGAAACACAAGCTGGAATCAAGATTGCCAGGAGAAATATCAATAAGCTCAGATATGCAGATGACACCACCCTTATGGTAGAAAGTGAAGAGGAACTAAAAAGCCTCTTGATGAAAGTGAAAGTGGAGAGTGAAAAAGTTGACTTAAAGCTCAACATTCAGAAGACGAAGATCATGGCATCCAGTCCCATCATTTCTTGGGAAATAGATGGGGAAACAGTGGAAACAGTGTCATACTTTATTTTTTGGGGGGTCCAAAATCACTACAGATGGTGACTGCAGCCATGAAATTAAGAGACGCTTACTCCTTGGAAGGAAAGTTATGACCAACCTAGATAGCGTATTCAAAAGCAGAGACGTTACTTTGCCAACAAAGGTTCGTCTAGTCAAGGCTATGGTTTTTCCTGTGGTCGTGTATGGATGTGAGAGTTGGACTGTGAAGAAGGCTGAGTGCCCAAGAATTGATGCTTTTGAACTGTGGTGTTGGAGAAGACTCTTGAGAGTCCCTTGGACTGCAGGGAAATCCAACCAGTCCATTCTGAAGGAGATCAGCCCTGGGATTTCTTTGGAAGGAATGATGCTAAAGCTGAAACTCCAGTACTTTGGCCACCTGATGTGAAGAGTTGACTCATTGGAAAAGACTCTGATGCTGGGAGGGATTGGGGGCAGGAGGAGAAGGGGACGACAGAGGATGAGATGGCTGGATGGCATCACTAACTCAATGGACGTGAGTCTGAGTGAACTCTGGGAGTTGGTGATGGACAGGGAGGCCTGACGTGCTACGATTCATGGGGTCGCAAAGAGTCGGACACGACTGAGCGACTGAACTGAACTGAACTGAATGATAACCCTGTATTCGAGATAGCAAAAGAGACACAGATGTATAGAACAGTCTTTTGGACTCTGTAGGAGAAGGCGAGGGTGGGATGATTTAAGAGAATAGCATTGAAACATGTATATTATCATATGTGAAATAGATCGCCAGTCCAGGTTTGATGCATGAGACAGGGTGCTCAGGGCTGGTGCACTGGAAGGACCCTGAGGGATGGGATGGGGAGGGAGGTGGGAGGGGGGTTCAGGATGGAAACACGTGTACACCTATGGCTGATTCATGTGAATGTATGGCAAAAACCACCACAATATTGTAAAGTAATTAGCCTCCAATTAAAAAACAAAAACAAGAACAAAAACAAGTTCATTGCCTTACATGTACCATTCTGCAGTCCCCACAGTTCAACATATGTGACAAATAAGTCTCCCTTTTCCCATATCTCCCTGAAGGAAACAGAGAAAGTGATCTAGAGTTTTCACCCATGCCCTGCAGCCCTGTGAGCAGTCTTACATGTACCTTACATTTTCAAGGGCTGAGTCTTGCTGAGACTCTGGGGGTGGGGTGGAGAGAAATAGCTGGCTTCTCCTGGTTTTCTCCCCCTGGGGGCAATTGACATTTTGAGAGAGATTAGAGCTGTATAAGCTGCTGCAAAGGGAGAGGCAGAGCCTGCCATCTGAACTGTTCCTCCCTACAATAGCTTGCTTACTTCTGCAAATCCTACAAGAACAGATAACGACGTAAAACACTACGAAGTAAAAACATGTGAAGCCTCTCCCATGAGGAATCCACGGAAACCAGGGGCTTGCAACTTCATGGTGGTGATTCTGGCAGCTGCTAAGCCGCTTCAGTCGTGTCTAGAGATGGCAGCCCACCACGCTCCCCCGCCCCTGGGATTCTCCAGGCAAGAACACTGGAGTGGGTTGCCATTTCCTTCTCCAATGCATGAAAAGTGAAAAGTGAAAGTGAAGTCGCTCAGTCGTGTCTGACTCCTAGCGACCCCATGGACTGCAGCCCACCAGGCTCCTCTGTCCCTGGGATTTTCCAGGCAAGAGTGCTGGAGTGGGGTGCCATTGGAAAGCAAATAGCTGCCAGAGCTCTAGCCTGGACGCCTTGACAGAGGTGGTATCTCACTGGAGATATAGAACCCAGAGGGAAAGCAGATTGAGAGGGAAAGATGGTTAGTTCACTTTTTGACATTATAAGTGTGAGTTTTTGGAGGAATATTTTGGTAAAGGTATATAGCAGTTATTGATTCACACATTTGTAATTCTAGTATCAATCCCCTGTTTAAATGAAAGAATTCAAACAATCCAAAGGAAGGTAGAAAAACAAAAAAGAAACAAAGAGAAAGTATATACCATGTGATATTCAACATATCATGCGCCACCTGTAAGGCTTAATGCCTCTTTTGTTGCTGGATCCAGGGGAAGGTCAAGGGTGGGGTACTGTAAGATCTCAAGGCAACAACTATTTACTGAACAGGATGGAATTTTTTCAATTTGTTATATCAGTCCTGAGCGCATACACACACACACACACACACACACGTACACACACACACACACATACACAAATATAACAACATAAAAGGGGTGGATATAAATCTCAGTATTTCTGTAGTCATTATCCATATAAGCTGGTTAAACTCACCAATTAAAAGCAGATACTCAGATCTGTTTCTTAAATCTTGTAAAAAATAATTGTATGGCCTTTCCAAGAGGAAACAACAACAAAAGATTCTAAGAATAAATAAGTCTAACATTCAACTCTAGAAACCAGATAAAGAAAACTAGAGCAAGCACGAAGAAAGTAGAAGGAACAAAAGTACCAAGATAAAAGCAGAAATAAAAGGAATAGATCCTTAAAAAAAAAAAAAACAGGATTCACATGATTTTAAAAATTAGAAGATTCCCTAATTGGTAAAGAATCTACCTGCAGTGCGGGAGACCTGGGTTTGATCCCTGGGTTGGGAAGACTCCCTGGAGAAAGGAAAGGCTACTCACTCCAATATTCTAGCCTGGAGAATTCCACGGACTGTATAATCCATGGGGTCGCAGAGAGTCTGGCACCTACTCAGTGACCTTCACTTTCACTTTGCAAAGTCTGACAAGACTGATCAGCGGACTTTCTGGACCCCAGCCTCTCACCTGCCGCTCATTTACCCCGGGGTCCTTTTTGCAAGTCTCTATTGTGTGAGGTATTTACAACTTAATATTTTTTTCCCATTAAAGAAGAACTGTATTTAGTGCTCGCTTCGGCAGCACATATACTTAAGAAGAACTGTATTTAGAGTAATGGGATTTTCTTTTGTGCCTCTTCCTGAGGCACCTAGTACTGGGCTGGTCATGTTGGCTGGGTCACCTTGGCTGTATTCAACCATGGTCAGTTGAGTGAATCAATGTGAAAAAGATTTAATACAGTACTACTCAGAGGTCTACAGCACCTGACAGTTTTACAAGGCACTTACTTTCCCTTGCTTCGATGTTGCATCAGCCCTGAGCAAGAATGAAGTAGAGGTTACTTTACATATTGTTTAGATTAATTTGAACATTTTACAGGTGAGAAAACCAATGCTTGGAGAACGCATCCCTTCCAAGTGTCAGAATGGAAACTAGAACCCAGGTGTTTGAACACCAAATCTAGTCTTTTCCCCACATGGTGTTCCTATCAAGTCACAAAACCCAGCGGCAACTATTCTGGCTTCCAGGGGCTCAGTTATAAGGCAGAAAAGTTTGTGCTACACAAAGAAAGAATTCCAGGGTAAATGACTTTACTTATCTATCAACGTCGTATTTAAAAGCATTCGCTCAGTCAGGAGAAAAATGAGCCAAAAAAAAAAAAAAAACCAAAAAACAACTCGCTTTTGCAATTACCTAGAAGCTGGGACGCACAGAGTCGGACACGACTGAAGCGACTTAGCAGCAGCAGCAGCAGGAGCTGGGAACACCGCGGGTCGGGGGTGCTGGGTGTTCAGGCTTTTGGGCTGGACCGGTGCCACGTGAACTTACCAGACAAAACCCCCAGCCCAGAGAGAGAGCCATGCAACAGATAAGCCCTCCCCGCCCCCGCCCCCGAAAAGCTGCGGGTTCGGCTGGGCGCTTCAAGCGGGCGCCCGCACTAACAACGCTGCAGGCGCCCCCATCAGAGTAACAACAATCCTGCCAGAGTCGCCTTGTGCCTCTGACCCTTTCTGCTCTTTTTCTGCTTCGGGGAGCGTTTCCTTCGAGCCGCTCGCGAGCCATTGGCCTGCATTTCACCCTCACCCGCCCAATCATCTCCAAAAAATGCAGTACAGTCCCAAAAAAGAGCCGCGCCTTGGGGGAAGTGGGGGTGTTGGAGAGGCTGCGGAAGATGACTGGATGGATACCCAGGGTTCTTAGCTGGGCTCCTGCGGCCAAGCCTGCACCAGGGACCCTGAGCGCAGCACACGGACCTGGCATCCTCCTCGGCATGTCCAGCTCCTTCGCTATTAAAATGCAAATCGAACCAGTAGCTTTGTTTTTAACGGCCCCAAATGGGCAACAATCTAAAAGTCCCTTGTAAGGAGCTAAGTAACAAAGAATGATGACGCGCAAAACCGCTCCTATTGTGCAGCGGTTGGGAAGAACCAAGTTGATCCCGGTGCACTTGCTACCTAAGACCCTCGAATATATAGTGACTAAAAATCCACGTTGCAGAAAAACACAGCAGCAGCGTTTTGTAAACAGTACATCTACCTGCTGTACGAAAGATACGCCTGAAAGTGGGCTGAGAGAATGAAGGCTGAATTTGTTTTTTAAAACTATATTATGGATGCTTAGTCGCTTCAGTCCTGTCGGACTCTTAGCGACCCCCGGGACTGTAGCCGGCCAGGCTCCTCTGTCCAAGAGATTTCCCAGGCAAGAATACTGGAGTGGGCTGCCATTTAAATAATATTTAATATACATTATATTTTAAAATAAGTACAATAAACATACTAATATATTATATAGATGATCTTTTTTTTCAACAAATAAACTTTATTTTCTAGAACAGTTTGTTACAAAAAATTTCAGATAGAGTTCTCATAAACTCCAGTTTCTTCTATTAACATCTTTTATTAGCAGGGTGTTTTGCCACAATGAATGAGCCAGTATTGATGAATTATTATCAATTAACCTCCATACTTTATTCAGGTGTCCTTCAGTTCAGTTCAGTCGCTCAGTCGTGTCCGACTCTTTGCGACCCCATGAATCGCAGCACACCAGGCCTCCCTGTCCATCACCAACTCCTAGAGTTCACTGAGACTCATGTCCATCGAGTCAGTGATGCCATCCAGCCATCTCATCCTCTGTCGTCCCCTTCTCCTCCTGCTGCCAATCCCTCCCAGCATCAGAGTCTTTTCCAATGAGTCAACTCTTCACATCAGGTGGCCAAAGTACTGGAGTTTCAGCTTTAGCATCATTTCTTCCAAAGAAATCTCAGGGCTGATCTCCTTCAGAATGGACTGGTTGGATCTCCTTGGCAGTCCAAGGGACTCTCAAGAGTCTTCTCCAACACCACAGTTCAAAAGCATCAATTCTTCGGCACTCAGCTTTCTTCGCAGTCCAACTCTCACATCCATACACGACCACAGGAAAAACCATAGCCTTGACTAGACGAACCTTTGTTGGCAAAGTAATGTCTCCGCTTTTGAATATGCTATCTAGGTTGGTCATAACTTTCCTTCCAAGGAGTAAGCGTCTTTTAATTTCATGGCTGCAGTCACCATCTGCAGTGATTTTGGAGCCCCCCAAAATAAAGTCTGACACTGTTTCCACTGTTTCCCCATCTATTTCCCATGAAGTGATGGGACCGGATGCCATGATCTTCATCTTCTGAATGTTGAGCTTTAAGCCAACTTTTTCACTCTCCACTTTCACTTTCATCAAGACGCTTTTTAGTTCCTCTTCACTTTCTACCATAAGGGTGGTGTCATCTGCATATCTGAGGTTATTGATATTTCTCCTGGCAATCTTGATTCCAGCTTGTGCTCCTTCCAGTCCAGCATTTCTCATGATGTACTCTGCGTATAAGTTAAATAAGTAGGGTGACAATATACAGCCTTGACATACTCCTTTTCCTATTTGGAACCAGTCTGTTGTTCCGTGTCCAGTTCTAACTGTTGCTTCCTGCCCTGCATACAGATTTCTCAAGAGGCAGGTCAGGTGGTCTGGTATTCCCATCTCTTTCAGAATTTTCCACAGTTTATTGTGATCCACACAGTCAAAGGCTTTGGCATAGTCAATAAAGGAGAAATAGATGTTTTACTGGAACTCTCTTGCTTTTTCAATGATCCAGAGGATGCTGGTAATTTGATCTCTGGTTCCTCTGCCTTTTTTAAAACCAGCTTGAACAACTGGAAGTTCACTGTTCTTAGTATTTATCTAATGTCCTTGGTGACTCAGACGGTAAAGGGTATGCCTGCAATGCGGGAGATCCGGGTTCAACCCCCAGGTCGGGAAGGTCCCCTGGAGAATGAAATGGCAACCCACTCTAGTACTCTTGCCTAGAAAATTCCATGGATGGAGGAGCCTGGTGGGCTACAGTCCATGGGGTTGCAAAGAGTCAGACATGACTGAGCGACTTCACTCACTCACTCAATGTCCTTTTTCCAGGATCCTATCCAGGATACCAGATTACATTTAGTTTTCACATTTTCTCAGGCTTCTCTTGGCTGTACCAATGTGTCTCAGACTTTCCTTGGTTTTGATGATCTTGACAATTTTGAGGAATACTGGTCAAGTATTTTGTAAAATATCCCTGAACCAGGATTAATCGTGTTTTTCTCACGACTAGATTAGGATTATGCATTTTTGAAAAGAAGACCACAATCTGTACATACTATCACTGTTGATCTATCATTCTTGACGTTGACCTTGATCAGCCGGCTGAGATATTAATAGTTGACTGCAATGGCACCCCACTCCAATACTCTTGCCTGGAAAATCCCAGGGACAGAGGAGCCTGGTGGGCTGCAGTCCATGGGGTCGCTAGGAGTCAGACACGACTGAGCGACTTCACTTTCACTTTTCACTTTCATGCATTGGAGGAGGAAATGGCAACCCACTCCAGTGTTCTTGCCTGGAGAATCCCAGGGACGGGGGAGCCTGGTGGGCTGCCGTCTCTGGGGTCGCACAGAGTCGGACACGACTGAAGCGACTTAGCAGCAGCAGCAGCAGCAGTTTCTGCACCATAAAGCTTCTCTCCCCCACCTCCACTTCCATCCTGTTGTGTCACTTTTTAATGTACAGAGTCAATAAGGAAGGTACACTGAGCTGGAGGGGGCTTGGGGAAATCCCCTCCCCCGGAGTGAGGCGCAGGGCAGGACAGGTCAAGGAAGGCGGTGCGGCGAACCGGTTCTTCGCCGACCTACTGGCGCCTGCCGTAACCTCTCGCGGCGGAAGGCCTGTGGCTTCCTTCCCAGACTAGCCGACACATTCCGTAGTGTGCTGGCCCAGAAAGACTCTCACCTGGGGGCGGGGCCGCGTGCATACCACGCCCCGGCCCCGCCCACCTCGGCCCCCGCCCCTCCGTGGCGCACGCGGCCCCGCCCCGGGGCACGTTGGTCCTCGGCCCGGGGTTTTCCGGCCAGTGGGCTCCTCCTCCGGCCCCGCCCTGACGGCTGAGGAGCCTGCGGGTCGCGAGTTCCCTGAGTGCTCCGAGTGTGGAAGTGGGACAAAACTCGAGGCCGGTTGGAGGTGCTGCGCCTGGGACGCCCGGAGAGAGAGCTGCTTCTGCCCGCGTCCCACGTCTCCCCTCGCGACTCCCCACTGCCCCGTGGCCAGGTGAGTGAGGGTTGTCCGGCTTGAGGCGGGCACGGGACGGGGCGGAGGCAGGGCGCCGCGACCCCCGCCGGGAGGCCCCGGTCTGCCCCGCGCCACCTTCAGCCCGGCCCTGCGGCTTCCTGGTTACACAGCATGGGGGTAAAGGCGCGGGTGTCGGGCTGTCCCGGACGGGCTTCGTCGGCCTTCCTGCCCAGCTCTGTCAGCGGCTGGGGGCCCTCCTTGTGGGGTGGGCGGTGCACAGGCGGGGCCCCAGTGGCCAGGGCCGCGTGATTGTGAGGCTCCGCTGGGGTCCGGGGCTCAGGGCCTGGGAGCCCGTTAACCTGCGACAAGAAGGCGGCTGGCTGGTGTGGGGATGGCGGTGGCCACGACCTCCCTGACCCCGCTGACTTCTGGACAGTGTGTGTATCCTTCCAGAAAAGGCTTCTGTTGAGGAGACCTAGGAGGGCTGGCTGCCTTCAGGAACTTTCCTCCGGAACTGGAAAGACGGAAATTCCTGGGAGCTGCTGCTGTTGGAGTTGATTTATAAGGCACTTTATTTGAGAGAATGCGGGATCCACCCCTGGTGCTGTGTTCACCTGTGTATTTACCTTCTCAGCCTGTTCCTTCATCTCAGCCTTGAGCTACAGTTTCGGGGAGGGATTCTTGACTTCTCTTCCCCCTGAAAAAGCTTTAAGAAATAAAGAGTATGTTGATTTAACGGAAAGTTGTGCAGTTCATCCATTTGAGACTTTGGGGAGCAGAAGCTTAGCTAGACAGTTCCAGCCCAAGCTGGGAGCAGTTTGCCTTTCACATTTCTGTCCCTTCCCCTCTAAATCAGCGACCTTTCTTTGGCGATGGGGTATTTTAGGACAGCCCCAGGGTATCTTTGGTAGCCAACCACTCTGCCTTCCCTCTCTGCCTTCACTTTGCTCCCCCGCTGCTTTGACCTGGACTTGGAGTGACCCTTCAAGGGGTGAGCCTCTGCCCAACTCCCACAGCAGGAACAAAGGCTTAGAGGGCAGTGCCGGGCTGAGTCCAGGCAGGGCGTGTTATCTTGCTCATCCCCCAACTGGCTCTCCTTATGTTCCTTCCTTGTTTGAGTCAGTTGTTGGGGATGCCAGGAGAGTTAGCAGGGCCCCTCCGCACAAGGCACTCTCCTTGCCACAAGGTTCTCCCTGACAGGAGAGACCAGGTGAGGTTGCAGGGCCGTATGTTGCCCCCGGCATGGGATGCACACTACTTTGGGCATCTCTTCCAAATCTCGCCTCTTACCAGTCTCTGTGCCTTTGTTTCCTTATCTTTAACGTGGGGGTAATAATAATACCTGGAGCTTCCCTGGTGGCTCAGTGGTAAAGAATCTGCCTGCCAGTGCAGGAGACGCAGGTTCTATCCCTGGGTCAGGAAGATCCCCGGGAGAAGGAAATGGCTACCTACTCCAGTATTCTTGCCTTGGAAATCCCGTGGACGGAGGAGCCTGGCGGGCTGCAGTCCAAGAGGTCACAAAGAGCCAAACACGACTTAGCGACTAAATGACGACAGCAACAATAATAATACCTACCTCCCAGGGTTGTTGTGAGCATTAAATAAATTAATATACTTAATAACCATACAGCTCAGTCACTGATCTGAATAGGTGGTGACCATGCTCCTGTGTCCCAGATAGACGTAAAGCTTACAGCAGGGCCTGACACATTAGTATTCATCTGTAAGAGTCAGTAATAACAATATTTATTACTCCCTTCATGCAGCTGAAGGTCAGCCTAGTTGAATTGCTCTTCTCCTGACCTGTTCCTCTGTCTTCGCTCATGCTGTTCTGCCCTCCTTCCCCCAGTTCTGCCTGTTACTCATCGCCCTTCTAGGAGCCATCCAGGTACCTGGAGCAGGAAGGGGCAAGACATGTGGTCAGCCCACACAGCCCTCTTCCACTCCTTTAACATCGCTTCTCAGTATTCGCCGTGCAGTAGTGATTGTACAGCCAACATCGCTCTGCCCTGTCCTCTGTGTCTGGAGGGTGGGTGGTGTTTCTCACTCGTGTCTTGGTCTCACAGCATCCAGAAAGGACCTTGCCTGATGTTGGTACTCAGCAGATGTTAGCTAAGTGAAGAGACAGGCCAAGGATATTTGACCTTGGAAGCTGAATTGGGATAGGCAAAAAAAAGAAAAAGTGGGAAGAGTGAGATGGAATTGAGTTCAGACTGAGAGGTGGGCATAGGAACTGGCAGAGAGGTCAAGAGGAAGTCCCCGTGGACTCCTTTATGTTATCAGGTCCAGGGTTGTTGTCAGGGCTTGTCCTGGATCGCGGCACCTAGAAGGCTACGATTGATTAGTGATGCCTTGGCCATGTGATTTGGGGAGGATGGGTAGCTTGGGGTGGTAGGAATGAGAGTTGAGCCAGAATAGGTGAGTGTGGGATTTTCCTGGGTATTCACTGCAAAAAAAACAACAACAACAACAACAAAAAAAACTGGTGTGAGCAGGAGGTGAATGTAGAAACCAAATCTGTGCTGAGTGCTGGATCTTCAGAGAACCGAGGGCCTTTCTGGATCTCACTGTCTTTCCTGCTCTTTCCTCCCTCTTTTCAGCTGCTGTCTTTTCCCCCTTGAGCAGTTCCTAGCACTTGTCCCGTGGTGGGCACTGGAGGAAGATTCTGTGTGTAGGTGTATTTCACAATCTCAGCTAAGTGAACGGATTCAGGTTTCTCTGGATTTTTCTCAACAGCACCTTGTGAGCCCATGGCCTGTAGAACATGAGGAAATCTGAGGGATACCTAGACAGGAAAGGTCTTAGGAGAAATGGAGAAACTGAAATGTCTTTGTTGGGAATTCGCATTTTTAAAAGCAGTTGTTGAAATTCAACGGAGCTTTCTAATAACGCTGAAACCATACCACAGGAGGCCTGCTGACCCTGACCCCGGGACCCCGTGAAATAAGGTCAGATGTCATGTGGTGGTTTGGGAGGATCTTGACAGTGTGGCGTGAATAGTGACTCAAACCACAGCTGACTTTGCTCCTGATGTGAGAAAGTAACAGGGGGGCAATGGAGGGGTGAGGAGGCAGAGGTCCCATCTGTGCTGGGTATCCTGGGACAAGCCACATAGCCACACAGGGTCCAGTGTTCTGGGTAGTAAAATGGTTGTTTGCAGAATCTGGTGAGAAGATGTTTGCAAAAGGGGCTTGAGATCAGTTAGGGGGTGGCGATGGCAGTGTTGATATCTTGGGTTGCTGCAAGGAATCTTGAAGCTGGGGTTGGAGTGTGTGGGTGGTAGGTAGCTGACTCCTGGTTCTGTGATTTGAGTTCTAGTCTTCCAGGGGCTTGTGGTCCTGAAGGTGCCACTGCCTTAGCAGGAAAAAGGGGGTGGAATGACTCCTGAAATTGAGAAGGGAAGTCAGGTGCCTGGAGCCTCTTACACCTGTAGCATGGGCAGAGACTGGCTTGGAGGACAGTGAGTGAGGGACGAAGAGAAACTCAGAGCTGATGACAGGGAGGTGGAGGTTAAGCCTGGGGATGGCATCCTTGAGGAAAAGGATGTGTCTGTGAGGGGGCTGGTGACAGCCGACTGAGCTTGCTGTGTTCACCTAAAAGGTCATGGCTATTTTAGGAAGCTTGTGACAAGGATGTTGCTGTTGAACTCATAGTTAGTGAGTACCCACTGTTTGCCTAGCCCTGTACTGTGACCACAAAAGCAGAGGCCACCCCCACCCACCCTAGGTCGTCCCTGGCTGTTTTGTAGTACAGATGTAAATTAATTTATTCAACCTTTCCCTTATTGCTGGGTATGGAGGCTATTGACTATTTTTATAGTTTGAAACAGTGTTGGAGTAAATAGTCTGTGCGTGGTCAGTCGCTTCGGTTGTGTCCCACTCTTTGCAGCCCTATGGACTGTAGCCCGCTAGGCTCCTCTGTCTATGGAATTCTTCAGACAAGAATACTGGAGTGGATTGCCATGCCCTCCTCCAGGGGATCTTCCTGACCCAGAGATCAAACCTGGGTCTCCTGCATTGCAGGCGAATTCTTTACCACTGAGCCACCGGTAGGAATCTTTATAAGGAAGAGTTAACACTTTATAATATTAAGTCTTCCAAATCAAGGACAGATTACAGGCCTTGTGATATAGAATGTCTTCATTAGATACTAAGAATAGGATTCTAATTGGATATGCTGGAGGTATATATCTCATAAAATATGTTATATAATTTGGAAATTATTTGTAAATATTTTTTTAAAAATTCTACTTTTTTGGTCATTAATTTCAACCTTTACTGTTACTCATGTCTTCTTACTTTTTGCTTATTTCATTGCTCTAGTTTTCATGTCTAAATTGGTTCATTTATTTTTAGTTTTTTAATTTAAAAATTATGTAGAGCTCAGCATTTTCTTCTGAGTACCAGTCTAGCCAGTGGGCCTTTATATGAAATGCTCATCTTTCCATTGCTTCCTAGTACTCTGTAGATCAGTTCTGATCCAAGGACTTTTTAGAAGGCAGGATCTTTAATTTCTGCGGCAGTTTTGGGGCAGTCTGATCATATTTTAATGTTGGCTGCTAGTTCTCTTGGCTTCCTCGGTGGCTCAGCTGCCAATGCAGGGAGATGCGAGAGATGCATGTTTAATCCCTGGATCGGGAAGATTCCCTGTATGAAATGGCAGCCTGCTCTAGTATTCTTCCCTGGAAAATTCCATGGACAGAGTAGCCTGGCGGGCCGCAGTCCATGGGTTGACGCAACTGAGCATACAGATACAGTTCTGTTGCGGGAAGGTGCTTGGCAGAATCTCTTGTGGGACTGTATTAAGATTTTCTTTGTGGCCAGCTACATGATCAACCTGAAGAACTTTCCTGACACATATTCTCTGTGGCACACAGACATCAGATATTTCTGTGATCTTGAGGGTGCCCTCTGCATCCTTGCTTATTGAATCTTTTTTTTTTGAGTGAAACTCGACTTACATTTGCTCTGGATTTGTGAATTTGGCGTGCGTGTCTGGTGTATACAGCTTTTCAAGCTCATTTTTGTGGATTGTACCTTGTGTCATTCGTTACGTATTCTGTACCTTTGGCCTTAAATTCCATATTATCTATTTTAGGAGCATATATTGTCAGTAATCTGGGAGAATTCCTTTGTAGTCCTGAAATTAGTAATTAAATGCATTTTATAGGACAGTAAGTAAAAGGCTCAGAAATTTGGAAGCAAGCCTCAGTCAGGCAGGGGGTACGCCACACCCTTTAGTTCCCACTGAGGCTTATGCAGAGTAGGCAGTGATCAGGCTCTGCCTGCTTCTTAGACTCATGACGACTGTGAGCTCCCCCTTCTTGTCTGTCCCAGTGGCCCCCACGATAGCCAGGTTTTAGGAGGGGTGGATAAAAGGAGGTCAGTTCGCAAAACCCAGGAGAGGACCTCTGACTTTGCGGTTGGTTCCTCCCCTATCCCATAGGTCCAAGTAGATGGCTCTCACTCACAGTTATATTTCCTTCCTCATCTACAGCAGCAAAACAGACTCTCTGTTCCCCAAGGGATATGACAAAATAGTACACAAAAATGTCCCAAGACCAAATGTCAGCTATTAAGGCTTGGGCCCCAAGTTTTACAATCTTTTCTGTGCTTGTGTTTTAAGTCATGTAAACTATTTCATGGAACTAGAATGGCCTAAGCCTTGTTGTACCATGAAATCCTAGTGAGTAGTTTTCCAAGTCCTGTGTTTCCAGATAAAGGCAAATGGCTGAGAAGTGGCTGGAAAAAACCCTCAGTCTGCAGAGGCAGGGTTATTGGAAAGTTCTCAACATGGTTTTAATATTAATATTTCCACTTCTGGTTTTTCTCCGTGCTCACCTAATATGTCTTTGCCTTAATTTTCAACTTTTCTTTAAAGTGTTTCTCTTGTAATCAGCACATGACTGGGGTTCAGGGGAGATGGCAGGAGGCAGTGATAATAACAACAAACCGAACTTGGTCATTTCTGTCTTTGGTAGAGAATTCGGACCGTTTGCATGCCAGGAGGTCTTGATTGTATTTCTTGCCTCTTGTTGTCTGTTTATTATTTATTACACTTGGATGTTGTTTCTTTCCTACTTCCTGCTCTCTTGGTTGAGTTTCTCCTTGTTCCTCTTCTTCACCCACCTGCATCAGGATTCAGGTTTGGCCATGATTTAAGAGGAGTTTCTCTCTCCCTCTATCTCCAGAAATTGGAGTCCAGAGTTAATAAGTGCCTGTTCTGTGAGGTTGTCCAGGCACCAGACTCCTTAGGCACAGTTGCTCCTGGCGTTCTTCAGGGCTTTAGTTCTCAAACTTGAGCACATTTATGGATAATCTGGAAGGTTTGTTAAAACACAGATTCCTGGGCCTCATCCCTGAAGGGTCTGATTTAGGGGGTCTGTGGTGAGGCCCGAGGAATTTCCTTTCTAACGGCACTCAGGTTGTGCTGATGCGGCCGGTCTGGGGACCATAGTGCTGCTCTGGCTTCCCTTACCTGCTGGCCCAGGACAGCTGACTTCCTGACAGAGTCCTGCCTTGCTGCCAGGGAAGCTCGGAAGCGTAGTCCTAATTTGGGGCTGCCATGTGCCAGGCTACTGGTAAGTGTTCTGTTATGGAAGTGAGATGGGCAGATGGTTGAGGGGGGACAACCAGAAGTTTCTGGAACACTACCCACTGCTGTCCTCAGTCTGAAACCACTACTGTGCTTGTCGGTTTTGCCATTTTCTAAGCCAGCCTTCCTCTGGTTGGGAAATAAGAATGGGGTCTTATGACAGTGGCAGGCCGGCAGGCAGTGCAGAGGAGGGCAGCGGCTGAGCCAGTGGGCTGGTGACTAAGCAGGCTCCTGCTTTGCTGATGCTCTGAGGGTTATCACTGCTTCCAGGCCATTCCCAGTGGTCGGATTTGGCAGCCATGCATTCTGCATGTGGAACCACCTTAGAGGCCCTAGTGATGTGGGGGCAGGTGTCCCTCCAAGACCCAACTTTGGGATAGAGAGTATCTTAACTGTGCTTTCTTCTCCTGACTGACCTGCCTCAACTCCAGGTGTGACACATTAGTAACTTATTTCTGGGAAAGCGTGGGGACAGAGGCCATTTGAACCGTGAGCTGAGTTAGACTGATGGTCAGTGCAGCTCCTGATACCCCAGAAAGATCAAAACAAGTGGCTGCCAATGCCTGCTCTCTGCTCTTGTTAACTCGTAGGCAAGAACCTGGGGAGAAGCAGTGCCACAGAGGCTTCCCTGGGCAGAGGACAGTTTCTCTGTGACTTGATGACATGGGACTTTATTTGTAGGCAGCAGGGTCACCTTCTCATTCTGTCTTTCCCAGGATAGGCTTCACATTTCCAAGTCCATTCTCCAACCCAGGAAGGTGGAGTAGAACCCAGCAGCGTGAGTGGAGGGGAGCCAGCTTGGGCCTGGGTGCATTGGCCTGGAGGTCAAGAAACATGAGTTGAGTCTCTGCCCCGCCCCAGCCAATGGTGAGAGCCCAGGCAGGCTTTGCTCTCCAGGCCTTGGCTCCCACCTAAGTAAAATAAGCCAGTGGAGTCAAAGGGTCTCCTGAAGGTCCCTTCCAGCTCTGATGTTGTAGGATTCCTGTGTAATCCCAAAGCTAGCACGCTGGAAACTGACTTTATTTCCCAGCGGTGTCTTTCTGAGCCTGCTTGCTCATGTTCAGCCTCTTGGTCAGGCCTGGACACTGGCCCGTGGCCACTCTCCTAGCTTGCTGTACCCGGAGCTCCTCCAGGTGGGGCCACCACAGGTGCCAGCCTCCGCGGGGGGCAGGGTGGGGGCAGAGTTGGAGGCACTGCTTGTCTAATGATTGACGTGTGCTCCAGCTATTCTTGATTCACGGGTGTGTGTGGGGGGGAGTTGAACGTCTTAACAGCACCTTCTGTGGGCTTTCTATTCAGTGCTTGGGAAAGGATGGTCTGGGTTGGTAGGGTGCTGCCTTGGGGCTCCCTTGATCGCTTCTGGGGCTTGATGACCTCATGACCCACACCTCGGAGGTGAGGCAGTGCCCCGGCAGAGTCAGGAATGTTCGACGCCTCTTACGTCACTCAAGGTCCGGCCTTGTCGTAGGAGGGAGAGACAGAATGTTTTAGATGAGTTCTCTCTGCCCCCAGAATTCTGGAGCCTCCATACCAAAGATGTCACTGGGACAGGTGCCACCAGGGTGTGAAGGAGGTATAATCAGGACCCACTGATGTCCTGTCAGGAACCTCGCAGTGCCCTGCCCGTGCTAACTGGTGCAGGAGGAGAGAAGAGGCCTGTCCTACAGCCGCGGCACCGACTCTCGCTGGGAGGCCTAGAAAAAATAATTCTGGCCCTGGCACACGTCAGGTGTGTGATCCTTGCTTGTCAAGAACCATCTCTGAGCCGTAGTCCTCTTGAGGTGATAATACCTATCTTGTAGGATCGTTGGTTAATGAGGGTTGGTTAATGAAGGTTAATGAGATGATACATGATGAAGTAATATGTGTTCCTCAAATAGGAAATGGCAGCCCACTCCAGTATTCTTGCCTGGAGAATCCCATGGACAGAGGAGCCTGGTGGGCTACAGTCCATAGGGTCGCATAGAATCAGATATGACTAAAGCGACTTAGGTACTGGAAAGAGGGGAGTATTATTAGAACACTAGAGGACGTAGAAAACATTTTAGGCCAAGTGGTGGTAAGTTCCAGAAAGAGAGGTGATTGTTGTGGGTGGAGAGATCAGTGTGGGTTTCCTGAAAGAAGCGGGCCTCCGTCTGGCTTAAAGGAAAAGCCAGAATTGACTTAGGTTTAAGGAGGGCAGACAGAGGAGTAAAGGACACAGGAGGACAGGCTAGGTAGAGAGATGACTGAGCAGAAGTTCTGAAGATGGAAAATGCTGAGGTATTGGCTTGACTGAGCTATGAACATGCATTTCCTGCTTTCTTGCCATCACATGGAGACCTCCAGGGACCTTCCATTTTCTTGTTGTGGTACAGCCCAGGGCTGCTTGGCAGGTCTTAGGGTTCCACCTGCACATCAGTCAGGCCCACCTGAGATCTAAAAGAGCATCACCTCCTCCACTGTGATCTGTAGGCTCTGGTGGGGATTTCTTTTCATTTTCTAGCTGAACAAGGCTGGCTGGGGACTCGGTCACCATTAGAAGAGCTGCCCTTGAGAAGTGCTATTTGAAGGAGAGGTTTCTGGGACTTCTAGGCAGGGTGGGGTGCTCCGCTATTTGGAGCTGAAATAGGTACTCTCTCAGGTCTTCGAGAGTTGAAGGGACCAGGCCTTTCCAAAGGCATTTGAACAGGCCCCAGGTCTGTAGAAGCCCCAGGGACTCTCTGCTGCCTTTTGATGTTTTGACTTGTCCTCCATCCCTCTCCCCCAGTTTGTTGTGAGAGGATCTGTGACTGACTTGCATATGAAGGTGAGGTGGGCCTAGCAGGGCCCTGGGTGAACATCCGTGCCTTTCATTACGAATACAGGTGCCTGCAGGGACAGCCCTGTGGGGACAGTGGGCAGCGGAGGCAGGCATCCCTGGATGAAGGAGCAGCTGCCGAAGCCCTAGCTGTGTGCCACCACGTGGGCTCCTGGTGTCCAGGCCTCCTCTTTTTCCATTTAAAACAAAATTTAAGTTGGAGAGACTCTTTTGCAGCCCCGCCCCTTTCCTCCCCACAACAAAATTAATCTTTGTGAACTACAGAACCTCCAAAGAGCCCCAGGTCTTGGGCAGCACAAGTTGACTACCATGCATCCCTTGCGGGCTCACTCATTTCACAGATGAGGGAGAGGTGCCCAGGGGAGCCTTGGGTTTGCCAGGGCCCATCAGAGAGAAGTGGGTTTCCTAAACACATATCCTTTCTGCTTCCAAAGAGCCCTTTCCTGATTCTCAACCTTAATCTCCATTCTGCCTGGGAGTGGCTCTTAAAACACTTGGTGAGTGTTTTCCTGTGACTATCAGCTACAGGAGAAGGCAATGGCACCCCTCTCCAATACTCTTGCCTGGAAAATCCCATAGATGGAGGAGCCTTGTAGGCTGCAGTCTGTGGGGTTGCTAGGAGTCAGACGTGACTGAGTGACTTCACTTTCACTTTTCACTTTCACTCATTGGAGAAGGAAATGGCAACCCACTCCAGTGTGGGTTGCCTGGAGAATCCCAGGGACGGGGGAGCCGGGTGGGCTGTCGTCTATGGGGTAACACTGAGTCGGACACGACTGAAGCGACTTAGCAGCAGCAGCAGCTCCAGCTAGAGGGAAAGCCTAGTGTAGGCCAGAGCTCTGTTTTTTTAACACCTGTTCTCAGGGGAGTCTGGCCCCAGCGTTGGGTGCCTCTTTGAGCCCAGAGGTGAAATCATTGTGAAACTAATGAAACGTAGGGCTTCCCTGGTGGCTCAGACAGTAAAGAATCTGCCTGCAGTACAGGAGACCTTGATTCCATTCCTGGGTAGGGAAGATCCCCTGGAGAAGGGAATGGCTACCCATTCCAGTATCCTTGCCTGGAGAATTCCGTGGACAGAGGAGCCTGCTGGGCATACAGTCCTTAGTTGAAGTCTCCCAACCCCCACACCCTAGTCATTTGCATGTGGTCTCTCCAAGGCTGTGGGAGAGGCCCTTGCAGTGAATTTACTAAGTCATATAGTTTTGTAGAATTTGCAAAAAAAAGCATCCTGTTTCTGGCATCTTAAAAAGGGCCCCTAAAATTATATAGGCTTCAGGCTCCATAAAACCTTGCCTCCCCAACTAGAGATGCTGTGAAAAGTCAGCAACTGGTTGCGGTCCTGCCTTTTGGACAGTGGGCCCTGGCTTGGAGGCAGGAGTGGAAGGGTCCTGAACCAGCCCTGGGAGGGTCTTGCTGTGTCACCTCGCCCCGTCACTTCCCCTCTCTGGTTGTCAGTTTCTGCATTTGTGAAATAGGAGCCAAGGTGGGGTGGGCAGGAATGAACTGAGTCATCTCTAGGCTGAATGAGCTCTGGTATTCCAGTTGCTCGGTCCCGGCTGGTTGGGTGTGTTCACCTACAACACCCACCCAAGCATCACACTACCCACATTTTCCCTCCCAGGAGCATTTGCATTGCTGGCTGGGTGTGTCTGGCTGGCCATACAGAACCTCCTCACAAGCCCCAGGTCTCACCATGGTGACTGTTGCTGATAATACAAGCAAGCAAAGCTTTATTGACTGAGTTCTTATTCCCAGACATGTAGGAGATGCATGTACCTGGGCCTTCCCTTCTTGGTGGAATGGTTTTTCTTGTGGTCTTGGGGTTTATTGCATCTTCTGCTGAGTGAGTTCAAACTGTGCACTGATCTCTTATACAGAGGGAGCCTTTTCAAAGAGCATACCATGGAAGGATCTGGAGGGAAGGAGAGAAGTAGTGGTCTCCGTATGAACTTGCTTTCTATTGCTGCTGTAGCAAAATATCCATATTTAGGGGCTTAATATCACAGTGCCTTTTTTTTTTTAATAACCATTTTTAGCTGTCTGTCTGGTTGTTTTAAGTTGTTGTTGTTCAGTCACTAAGTCATGTCTGACTCTTTGTGACTCTTTCATAGACCCCATAGACTGCAGCACACCAGGCTTCTCTGTCTTTCACTGTCTCCCAGATCTTGCTCCAATTCATGTCCACTGAGTGGGTGATGCAATCCGACTATCTCATCCTCTGTCTTGACCTTTTCCTTCTGCCTTCAGTCTTTCCCAGCATCAGAGTCTTTTCCAGTGAGTCGGCTCTTTGCATTAAGTGGCCGGAGTATTGGAGCTTTAGCCATAGTCCTTCCAGTGAATATTCAGGGTTGATTTCCTTTCGGGTTGACTGGTTTAAAGTTGCAGTGCAAGGGACTCTCAAGAGTCATCTCCAGCACCGCGTTATTGTACAACCATCACCACCGTCCGTCTCCAAAACTTTTCATCTTCCCGAACAAACTCTCTCCCCGTTAAACATTAACCCCCAATCCACTCTCCCCTCAGCTCCTGGCATCACTGCTTCTCTTTGTCTCTGAATCAGACTACTCTGCTTACCTCGCTTCAGTTGAGCATGAGGACTCAGTCTCTTCAGTTGTGTCCAGCTCTGTGACCCGGTGGTCTGTAGCCCTCCCATCTCCTCTGCCCGTGGGATTTCCCAGGCAAGAATACTGGAGGGGTTGCCATTTCTTTCTCCGGGGGGGTCTTCCCAACCCAGGGATTGAACCTGTGTCTCTTGCATCTCCTGCATTGGCAGGTGGAGTCTTTACCGCTGGTGCCACCTGGGAAGCCCCTCACATAAGTAGAATCATAGAATATCTTTTGTGACTGGTTTATTTCATTCAGCATAGTAACCTCAAGATTCACCCATATTCTAGCATGTGTCAGAATTCCCTTCCTTTTTAAGGCAAAATACTCTTTTGTTATGTATACACCGCATATCGTTTATCCATTCATCTGTTGATGGACATTTGGGTTATTTCCACTTGTTGACTGTTGTGAATAACAACTGCTGTGAACATGGGAACACTGGTGGACAAATGTGTTTGAGTCCTGCTTTCAGTTCTTTGGGGTGCATTTATGGAGTGGAATGGCTAGGTCATGTGTTTAATTTTTGAGGTGCTGCCCTCCTGTTTGCCTCTGCGACGGCCCCATTTTAGCACTGCCTTCTGTTGTACGGTTTTGTCTCACGGGTCTCCTGGTGTTTGTTGGCAGGATTATGTCTCCTTTGGAAGCTCTGGAGGAGGATCTACTTCCTTGTCTTTTCCAGCTTCTAGAGACCATCTGCATCCTTTGACTTCTGGCACCCTTCCTGGGAGGATGGAATCCCTCTCAAGCTTCTCATCTCTTTCTTTTCATCCTTACCATAGCTAGGAAAGGACTCATAGGCCCGCCTGGATAATCTATAGTATGTTCCCCATCTCAGGGTTTGTAGCCTTGATCACATCTGCAAATTCCTTTGTCGTTTAGGGCAACATAGTCACAGATTCTGGGGGTCAGGATGCTGACTCTTTGTTGGGGATATTTTTGACAGACCTAATCCAGAAACTTCATGGTGCCTTGATCATGGGCTTTGAAAAGCACTCCTTTCTTTCCCTTCCCAGCTTTGTCTTGAACCATCTGAGACCGTAACGATTGGTTAGATACTCCCCTTGCTGTGTGGGCTGGACACCTAGCAGACACTACATAAGTTGGGATGTCTGTTCAGGATCTTTGATGACCCTTTCGGGGGGAAAGGGTCTCCAGACTTCAGAGCCTGTGCTCTTTGGCCACTTGGAAGGGTACAACCCAGGCTGAATTGGTGACAGAGCACAGAAAACGGTCCCTATTTTACAAGTCTTCCCTGTTCTCACTTCATTCAGTCCTCACAGTAACACCAAAGTAGGTCGGCAGGTCATATTTACAGTAACACCAAAGTAGGTCGGCAGGTCATATTTCTGCAGATAGAAGTTCAGAGAAGTTAAGTTGTTCTGGAAATGTCACACAGCATATGGTGAAGTTAGGACCTAGACCCTAGCTACCAAGCTACTGCTTCTTAGGAAGTAAGTTAAGATTAACTGAGCACCTACTGTATGCTAATAAGTACATGGTGGATAGCTTCATATGCCTCTGTCAGTGGATCAGACCCTCACGGCCGCATAGTAAGATGAATGTACCTTCCCCGGTTTTAAGGAGAAAGGCTCAAGGTCGCGGTGCGTGCTGAGCTCACAGCCAGCAAGCGTTAGAGCTGCTGTCATTGGGCCATGCTTTCACCCGGTTGCCCAGCAGCAGTGTTAGAAGATGGCATCAGGGCTGGTGGGCCACGGGTAAGGTTCACATGACAGAGCTGAGAAGTCTCTTACGACGGTCCTGTGATGTTTGTGGCTCGATAGGGGAGTGTGGGTTGTGCACAGATGGAAGAGAGAGTAATTGGAGGTGGTACAAGAATCTGCGGAGGACCTGGGGTTGAATGTTACGAGACCCAGTGTTGGTGATGCTTAGGCTGCGTGACCTGCATGAGCTGTCCAGCCTCCCTTTCCCCACCAAGACCAAGGCGGGGTTCAGAGAAGGAGCTCCCCAAGTGCCCTTCCAGCTGAGCTGCTGGTTTTGTTGTGCAGACAGTACCCTCCACAGAGCTTGGAGGGTGCACCCCTGTGGGCCCCGGTGGTTCTAGAGGAACAACTCTTGGGTTGGACTTTGCAGGAAATGGAGGGGCTTGAGAGCTAAGTCGGGGACAGCAAGGAGGCTTTCTTTACTCTCAGAGTTGTGCTTGTTAAATCAGCTGATCCTGAGGAGCCCGTTCTGATCAGGCGGTGTAATTGCAAGCAGCTTCCGCATGCGGAAGTGGTGAAATTGACAGATACAGGCCTGCCTCCCCAGCCCCAGAGGCACTTAGAAACAAACCTCCGTTTCCCTTTGGGGGAGGGGTAATTTCCTAATAAGGTCCTTGCCACACCTTGGACTTAAGTTGGTGGGGGTGGGGGGGATTTTCTGTCACTGCCTTTGTGACAGAAAATTGTGTCCGTCAGAAGAACCTTGGTGACTCCAGGGACCTCAGCCTGATCTCCTGTCACAGCCTGGATGTCTGCCAGATATTGACACCATATCTGGATTCATCTGCTTCCTCTGTGGCCACTTTTCATTCCTCAGAAATCCTGAATCAGGGTTGGCATTTGACTAAGTGTTGGTGCTTCCAGAAGCCTGTTTAGTGTGGGCATCTGTCAAAAGGGGCCCTTGCCATGAACTGAAGAGATGCAGGTTGGCCAGGGCTGTGCTGGGCAGAGGGTGGCAGAGAGGCTGCCTGCGAGGCTGTGTCTGCCTGCGAGGCTGTGTCTGCCTGCAGGTGCCTTTCCGTGGAGGCGTCTGCTCCTGCCTCGCTCCCTCTTTCTCAGTTCCCAGGACATGGTCTGGGAAGGTCCTAAGAGCAGAAAAAATGGTTTCTGTCAGGGCCGAGCCCAGAGTGGGCATACAGGCAGCAGGCTCCTAGGTACTGGTAGGGCTGAAGCTTTGTGCAGACTGAGGCTCTGCTTCTGCCAGTCACTCCTCCCGGGGCAGGTTTCTTCTTAAGTTCTTTTCAGAGGTGCTTCCTCCTCCATCACCTCCACCCCTGGCCCCTGTGTGCCTGAATGCGTGTGTGCTAAGTCGCTTCAGTCGTGTCCGACTCTTTGCAGCCCTATGGACTGTAGCCTGCCAGGTTCCTTTGTCCATGGGATTCTCCTTGTTGCCATGCCCTCCTCCAGGGGATCTTGCTGACCCAGGGATCGAACCTGCCTCTTTTATGTCTCCTGCATTGGCAGATGGGTTCCTTAGCACTAGCATCACCTGGGAGGCTCCACGCCCCTCACCCCCAGCTTTTTTCATGGAGTTTGGACCAAGCCCCTGGGCACCTCGGCCTAAGGCAGGAATAGAAAGAAAACATTGCCAGTTTCCTGTTGGTGGTTTCTGAGGGAGATTGGAAAATCCAATACAGCCATCCCCACCCAGGGTCTGCTGCTAGGGGCTGGGCTTGGAGTGGAGAAGGAACCAGCAGACTTTACTCTCCACGCCGCCCCCCCGCCCTCTGCCCTTCACACTGTCCTGACTCTCCAAGCTCTTGTGTTCCACCGCATGCCCTCCCTGCCCCCACATCTCTCATCCTGAGTATTATCCAGTGGTCTAGGGTCCTCCGGGACCCTCTAATCTAACCTGCTGTTTTAGGGAAACTGATATAGTGAGAGGTTAGATGACATATAGGGCTTTCCTGGTAGCTCAGCTGGTAAAGAATCCGCCTGCCATGCAGGAGACCTGGGTTAGATCCCTGGGTTGGAAAGATCTGGAGGAGGGAACGGTTACCCACACCAGTATTCTGGCCTGGAGAATTCTGTGGACTATAGGGAGTCGCAAAGAGTCGGACATGACTGAGTGACTAGAACTTTTTGGGGGCTTCCCTGGTAGCTCAGCTGGTAAAGAATCTGCCTATAATGCAGGAAACCCTATTCGATTCCTGGGTCAGGAATATCCAGTGGAGAAGGGATAGACTACCTACTCCAGTATTCTTGGGCTTTCGTGGTGGCTCAGCTGGTAAGGAATCCACCTGCAATGCGCGAGACCTGGGTTCAATCCCTGGTTTGGGAAGACCCCCTGGAGAACGGCTACACACTCCAGTATTCTGGCCTGAAGAATTCCATGGGGTCTGTATAGTCCATGGGGTCGCAAAGAGTCAGACACGACTGAGCAACTTTCACGATGATATAATGAGAACATATTTGATATTAAGCTGTTATTATCTGCACTTTACAGATGTGGAAAAATGAGGCCCAGAGTATTAAATAGCCTGCCCAAGACCGCACATCCCAGTGCAGCAGAGCTGGGATTTGAACTTGGGCCACCTGGCGTCAGAGTTCATGTTCCTCCCACCACCCTAGACTGCCTTTAGTGAAATACCTGAGATCGCAGTAAAGCCTAGGGTCCTGCTTCCTGATTCTGTTCTGTGTCATCAACCAGTGTTTTTAAAGTTTCAGTCTTTGAAATAGTAGTTTCTGGGGCTGGTGGGCCCTTGAGGAAGTGCACTGTAGGGGTGAAATCCTGAACTTTGGGGCTTGGCTGCCTGGGTTTGAATCCTGGCTCTTCATTTACTAGCCATAACCTTGGGCAAGCTGTGTAATCTCTCCACACCTCAGTTTGCTTATCTCTAATACAGAGATCATGATCTTAGTGTTATATGTCTTAGGGAGTTGTTGTAAAGTTCAGTTTCATATTTAGCACTTAACAGAGGGCCTAGTACATAATGAGTATTTGATAAATGTTAACTATTATTGTTGTCTAGTAAGTTTGGGAAATTGAGGGGTAAAGTTAAGCAGGCATCTGTTAGAGAACTTCTCAGAGTCTTTAATCCGCTATCAAAAATGAGCACTTTCCTGGAAGAGGATGTAGTAGGCAGCAGTTTTCAAAGTTTTTGGACAGCTAGCCTCTTTTTTTAAGTGGGTACCTGGTAAATTCCCACTCGTGAGACGTAAGTTGGTGTCGGGGAATGCAGTTGAGGGAGCACTGAGCTCTGTATCATGCTCCCTGTTTCTGCTTGGCTGGGCTGAGCTGGAGATGCACCAGGCTAGATCTGAGTGAAACTTGGAGGGCTTGTGTGTGGTAGAGCTTGGCTGTACCAGGCTTCTCTCCCCTCCTCCCTCTAGGTATGGGTGGAGGCCTGTGGTGTGAGCTGAGGCACCTGAAGGTTTCTGGAACCTCCTGGCCATGAGGAGTGACCTTGGCTGACCCCAGTTCAAAGCAGTTACTGCACTGTCTTCCTTTTGCCCTTGGAGGAGAGAGAGATCTTAAAGTAGGTCATTAATGGCAAGACCGATTGGGACCACCAAACAAACCAGCCCAGCCCAGGTGGCAGTGGTCACAGGTTTTGTAACACAGCCCTGTTTTGGGAAGGCAGGGAGGCTCTGCTCTCTCTCAGGAAGGTGGAGTTCCGCCTTGGACCCTCTCCCATGTGTTTGTGACTTGAGTAAGCTGGGTCCCTGGCATGTTTTAGCTGCAAAACCAAGGTGGTTGGAAACTGTTGGAAACTGCAAATTTCTTTCCAGTATAGATATTTTGGGAGCCTCTAAGTCTAGGATTGGGGTGAAAACCTGAAGAGGCATCACCTTCAGAAGTTGTAAAGTCCAACTAGGAAGAGCCCTGAGAGGTGAAGCCACCGGTCACACCCAAGGTGTGCGGAGGTGAGGGCCTAGCTCCAGGTCACTGGTTGGGGCCCTTTTCCGTGTGAGATTCTTTGAACTGAACTACCGTAACTAGTCTTGCTTTGGGCCCCTTGTGCACCCTGCTCTGGGTCGTTGCCTCCCAGCTGTGTGTGGTGGTCAGGAGCTGTTCAGACCAGCTCAGGGCTGGCTAACTGTTCATCTTCCCAACAGCCAGGTACAGGAAGTAGGCCAGGGAGGCATGTGGTTGACTAATTACACCAGAGCCTGCCCAAACCTAGCTTTGAACTGGAGCGAGAGTCTGTTGATAGACAAATTTCTTTCTTGTTTTTAAAAAATTCTACATCTCTCTCTATAAATATGAACATATAAAAACTATATATACACATGTATGTATTGGCATTTTGTGTGTGTGTGTGAAATTGAATTTTACTTTGGAAGCCGCTCAGTGGTGACCTTTGGTTAGGGGATTAGAGGGGAGAGTGAATTTTGCTTTTCTCTTTGTGCCTTTCTGTTCTGTTTGAATTTCCATACAATGGGTTTATATTCGTTTTATTTTTTTTAAATAATTATTTACTTATTTATGGCTGTGCTGGGTCTTTGTTGCTACCCGGACTCTTCTCTAGCTTCGGCAAATGGAGGCTAATCTGCGGTTGCGGTGCGTGGGCTTCTCATCGCGGTGGTCTCCTTTGGGTGTGGAGCACAGGCTCTAGAGCGCGCAGGCTTCAGCAGCTGTGGCATGTGGCTCCGTGGCTGCAGTTTCCGGGCTCTAGAGCACAGGCTCAGTAGCTGTAGCACTCAGGTTTAGTTGTTCCACCGCATGTGGGGTCTTCCCGGATCAGGGACCCAACCCATGTCTTCTGCATTGGCAGGAGGAACAATAGGATTCTTCACCACTGAGCCACGAGGGGAGCCCTATTTCTAATTTCTAAGTGTAATTTAATTTACGGAGCAGCTTTAGGCTCACAGCATCACCTCGCCCACTATCAGTATCTCATATCAGAGTTAGAGTTGATGACCCTGTATTGACATACCATTATCGCCCAAAGTCCATGGTTTATTGCTAGCATTCACTCTTAGTGTTGTACATTCTGTGGGTTTTGACAATATATCCACTGTTTTAGTACCATACAGAATGGCTTAACTGTCTTAAAAATCCTTGGTGCTCTGCCTGTTCATGCCTTCCTTTCACTAACTCCTGGTAATCACTGATTTTTTAACTTCTCCATAGTTTTACTTCTTTCAGAATAATGTACGGTTGGAATTGTGCAGGACATAACCGTTTCAGGCTGGCTTTTTTTCTCTTAGTAATATGCATTTAAGGTTCCTCCTTGTCTCTTCATGGCTTGACAGCTCATTTCCTTTACTGCTGAATAATATTCCACGGTCTGGATGTACCACCGTTTATCCGTTCACCTTCTGAAGGCATTTTGGTTGCTTCCAAGTTTTGGCGGTTATGAAGAAAGCGGCTGCGAATATCCACGTACAGGCTTTTGTGTGCACATATATTTTCAGCCCCTTTGGGTGAATAGCGTGGAGTGCTATTGCTAGACCGTAAGCCGAGAGAACGTTTAGCTTGTAAGAAACTGCCAAAGTGCCTTCCAAAGTGGCTGTACCATTTTGCATTTCCAGCGGCAGTGAAGGAGTTTCTGTTGCTTCACACCCTCATCAGCATTCGGTGTCATCGGTGTTTTGCATTTAGGCCATCCAAATAGGTGTGTGGTAGTATTTCATTGTTTTTTTAATTTGTAATTCCCTAAGGCTGTATGATGTTGAGCCTCTTTTTCGTATTTTTTTTTTTTTTTTTTGCCATGTTTATGTATTTTTGGGGATTGTATCTGTTCAGATCTTTTGCCCATTTTTTAATTGAGTTTTCTTACTTTTTAAAAAAACTTGAAGTATAGTTGATTTACAATGTTGTGTTAGTTTCAGATATACATACTGTTGAGTTTTTAAGAATTGTTTTTATGTTTTGGATAACAGTCCTTTATCAAATGTGTCTTTTTAAACGTTTCCTCCCATTCTGTGGTTTGTCTTCTCTTCCTTTGATTTTTAAAAAGAAACCAGCAGGGATCATCTGGACTGTGTGGCGTAAGCTCTACATTTAAGTTTTTGCATAAAAACAGATTGAAGATTTAACATTAATGAACTAACACACAAATAAATACTCTAGCCCCGAGACTGGGAAGGGGTCATCCCAACAAAGCATGCGCTCTAGTCCAGGCCCTGTTGGTTTGCTGCTGGGCATTGGGCGGGAGGTCTCACAGCATGTGACTTCTGGACCAGGAAGAGCTCCAGGTTTCTGCCTCCTCTCAGTGTTAGCCTGCTGCAACCCTGGCCCTCTGGGGAGGACACTGCATGATCCTTGTGCCAGGCATGCATGGCCCTGCCACCATCCTTTTTCCTAACATATGTCTCCATCTCTCACTCTTGAGGTGGGGGAATGATGACTAGGTCAGGGTAGTGAGATACCTCTCGTTCTGGGTTATTTTGCCTCTTCTCCCAATACAGTGTTTCTAGATTGCTGTGTTTGAGGACTCCGGGTGCCTACTCTTGTGGAATCCTTGAAATGTAATGGTATTCTTGTGTACATGTACACAGTTTTAGGGAACAAGCCACTTTATAGGCCTGGAGAAGCCCCCTGTGTACCTGCTGTTTGCTTTCAACATTCACCAAGTAAGCTGAGGCTTGGTCTCAAGGGACCCTGGGATGCTCAGATCTTGCTGTTTATCCTCAGAGTTTACTTACCGCTGGGAATAAAGACTAGATAGAATAAACTAGAAAGTGTCCAAGTACCTTAAAGAAAAAAGCGTTTCCTAGATTGTGGACTGCAGAATCAATTACGTCAGAATCCCTGGAGATGGGGATAGGGTGCTTGTTTATATTTCACATTCCCAGGACCATCCCAGATTGAAGTGCCCAGAATGACTGGGGCCAAGGCCTAGGCATTTTTAGCAAGCTGTCCAGGTGATTCTCATGCATGAGAAAGCAGTGCTACAGAAACTGGTCCAGAGTCAAGCAGCATCAGCATTTTGGGGCCAGTTCCCAAACCCACCCTGCAGAGACTGTGGGGCCAGAACCTGACAGTCTGGGTTAAAACAGTCCAGCAGGTGATTGTTTTGCAGCCTGAAGCATGAGAAGCCCTAGTTTAGCCAGAGAGGGCCACAGCTGGATGAAATTGGGTGCACAGCTGCAGGTAGATGGTCCCAGTGAGGAAGGAAGGGAAGGGTGGTATTTGTGCTGCATCTTGAGAGGCAGTACTTGAGGTTGAAAGTTCCCCAGAGGCTGGTGTCTAGGAACTGGATTAGTCCCGGAAGAGGCCAGCTGCCTGTGGCACCTGGAGGCCCTCTCCAATGAGTCCCAAGACAGAGTGCCCTGATGAGAGCCGGCACAGAACAGGGATGTGCCTGGCCTGTCAGAATCCCGGCCTGTCCACTCTGTGAAGCATCCCACTCAGGCACCTTTTTTCTTTGTTAAAGGGCAGAAGTAGGAGGAAGGCATTGGTCAGCATGGAAGGTGTGATATTTGTAGTTCCCAAGAGAAAGCAGATCTGCAGGATTATAATCACTGTATTACCTTCTGTTGTGCAGAGTGAGGGTTGGACAGAGTGGAGGGGAAGGTGAAGGCCCCCCCACCCCACTATGCCCTGCCCAAACTCCCCTCTGAGTCGCATATGGTACCCCGGGTGCTAGACTAACTTTGCCGAGGGCAGTGGACCCTGATGGTGACCTCTTGAGAAAAAGTGGAGGCTAGAGTATGTAAAGCCTGGGCCATAAAAATTTCATAATTGTCACAAAAAGAGGGGGGCTTCCCTGGTGGCTCAGTAGTAAAGAATCCACCTGCCAGTCAAGAGACATGGGTGGAATCCCTAATCCTGGAGGATCCCACATGCCTTGGAGCAACAAAGCCCATGCACCACAGCTATTGAGCCTATGCTCTGGAGCCTGGAAGCTGCTGACTGCTAAGCCCACGTGTGCAGCTGTTGAAGCCCGAGCGCCCTGCAGCCCGTGCTCCACAACGAGAGAAGCCAGTGCAACAAGAAGCCCACACACTGCAGCTGGAGAGTAGCTTCCGCTGGCCACGACTGGAGAAAAGCCTGCGCGGCAACAAAAGCCCAACGACCAAAAATAAATAAGTAAAATTATTTTTAAAAGGTGAGGGGAAGACTGTAGATGTTGGGAGTCTTAAGAGTTGCCTGCTGATCTAGGACATGTCGTCGTTGGGAAGGGGCGAGTCAGGGCACTGGGAATGAGGATTGGGCCCCCGAAGGTCTCGACCCGGGCTCTCTGGCTGCCTTTGCTTTTCTCATGGAGGTTCCTAGACAGATAAACTGGAGCGCTGTAGGCGGGTGGGGGATGGGGAGAGATGTGTTACATCTTTATTTGACAGAGGCCCTCTTCCTGCTGTCGTGAACTAGATGAGGAAACAGGTGTAGATCGGGCTGTGGTAGAGTTAGGTGGTCCAGTAACTGATTGAGTGGTCCTGGGTGGGGAGGGGTTGGCGGCGACAGTGTAGGAGCGCCTTTTCAGTGTCACTCACTGGGAAGAGCGCAAATGCCGTTTTTTCCCAACCAGTGAATATAAAAGAAAGCTGAGAGAGAGTGCTAAGATGCCTGATACCGGCCCGGGTTGCAGGAGATCTTGTAGGCAGGAGCAACAGGTAGAATGGGGGGGAAATTCAACAGGAGTCAGCACCCTGTCTCCATTGTCCAGAACATGCAAGTGTTACCAGTGCAGGGAGGCTGGGGAGCTACTGCCGTGGGCTCTCCACACCATACCTGGAGCCTTTGCTTCCCAGGGAGCTCTGTGAACGAGAAGGGAGTGGGCCACAGGCATGGAACTGCCTCAGGCAGCAAATGGTGGGAAGCAAATGAGACTGTTCTTTCAGAAGAGGGGAAGACTGGAGGTGGGCTTTTGGGGAGAGGGGAAGCCAGGGGGCACGGGAGGAAGCGCTGTTCCTTGGATGTGGGATTAGACCTGGCCTGTGGGACCCTCCAGGGTCTGGGAATGAGCACCATCTCCCTGTGAGTGGCTGGGGCTGGCCTGCGGCCCGGCCCAGGCAGGAACCCTAGCAGTCCTTCCAGGTCCAAGTTCTGTGGTGTGTTTATGTAATAATCCTAAGCCCAGGCTCAGAGCCGGGCTGCCTTGCACTGAATGGACCCTGTGTGAGTTATTCGAATCTTGGAAGAACAGCCACAACCTCAAGTGAGCTCAGAAAGCCCTACCTGAATTGGGTCTTTTTTAAAGTTGTTTTTTTAATAGGCACACATGCATGTGGCAAGAAATGCAAATATAAACAGTGAATTTCATTTCTATTCCAGTTTTCCCCTCCAGAGGCCATCAGTGTTACCCAGTTTCTTGTTTAACATTCCAGGGATTGTAGGGTGTGTGTGTGTGTGTTCAGCACTAAATTTGTACATTTTCTTTTTTTAAAGTTAGCGTACGCACAGTACTACACCTTGATTAATAATGGCGATCATTTCAAATCGCCACTCATAGAGCTGGCTAATTCTGAAGTGTATAATATAATATATAGATACATGAATGTAATATACAGAGTATCCCTTGTATGGATCCGTTGTGATTTATTTAACTAGCCTCTTGCAGGTGGGTATTTAGGGATTCCTTCCTGTTGTCATAGTAAATGTCACAGTTAAGTGCATCTGGGAAATAGGTTTCCAGTAGAGTTTCTGAGTCAAAGACTGTGTCATTTTTAATTTCAACATCTCTGTTTTTACTCGGCGAGCCTCACCATGTTAGTGAGCATGAACGTCTAGTGTTCCTTTTCTGTCGTAGTTTGCATCATTTGAGTTTCTCTAAAGGTTATTGGTCTTTTTCTTACCATAAAACGTTTTTCCTGAGTTTGTCTTTTCTCTTGTCTTTATGTTATTTTCCTTATTTCGGTCTTACACAGAAGCTTAATTTTATCTTTGGGGATAAGGGCTACTTCTGAAGTCTGAAGCTTAGGTCTGGCTGACATTTTACTTTGAAGTGGGGAACAGGGCAGTATCCTGCTCCTCCGTTTTGTTTTCCCATCGTGCTGTGGGTGAGGCCGCCAGGCTCATTCCTCTGGGAGGTGGTCTCCAGGGAGAAAGGTGTCACGAACAGGACTGCAGCTCCTCTGGTTTTCAGACGGGCGGCTCCTCTTTATTCCACGAGGAGGTTCCTGGCCCATCCATCAGTTCAGATCCCCAGGGTGTTGCCTCACCAGCGAGGCCTCAGGGTTCTGGCACAGGGGTCAGACTGAAAGCAGCGCACTGGGGACCTTAGTCGCCACATTGCAGCGTGCTTGGGAGGAGGTCTTTGGCCCACACCACGGGTCGCCGATTCTTGCTCTCTGCAAGGTCACTAGGCCACCATCTGGCCTCCCATTGCAGTCACCCGTGGACCCACTGACCCAAATAAATTACCAAGCCCAGAGGGCTGAGAACCAGACTCGTGGGGACCAGTGGCACCTTAAGGAAGCCCTTCATCTTCCTTAAACAGCGTGCGCAGTTCTCCAGTGCAGCCGGGAAGGGCGGCCCAGAATTTTGTAGGTAGATAATGGTGTCTGGGGGAGAAGGCAATGGCAACCCACTCCATTACTCTTGCCTGGCAAATCCCATGACAGAGTAGCCTGGTAGGCTGCAGTCCATGGGGTCACTAGGAGTCGGACACTACTGAGCGACTTCCCTTTCACTTTTCACTTTCATGCACTGGAGAAGGAAATGGCAACCCACTCCAGTGTTCTTGCCTAGAGAATCCCAGGAACGGGGGAGCCTGGTGGGCTGCTGTCTATGGGGTCGCACAGAGTTGGACACGACTGAAGTGACTCAGCAGTAGCAATGGTGTCTAGAGAGGTGTTTCTCAGAGTTCCTGGACCAGTAACATCACCTGGGAACTAGTTAGAAATACGAATTCTGGCTCTACTGACTCAAACCCTGCGGATGGAGCCCAGCAGTGTGTTTAACAAGCTCTCCAGGTGGGTTCTGACACACACTGCAGTTTGAGAACTAGCTTGGGGCTGGGTGTGCAAGGAGGAGCTGCTCACCTGGGCTCAGCAGGTGTGATTGTTAAGGAAGCCTACAGGTTTCCTCGCTTTCACTGGTCCTTCGGTGCCTCTTAAATTGTAATAGCCACTGATTGGCAAGAGTAAGCAGGTTTCCTGATGGTCTGAGACTGTAATATCACAGCAGCTCGTGTCCCTCCGGGCAGCTCCGCTGGTGTGAGACACGGCAGAAGGATCTGTGCAGAGAAGGGTTTGTGAGGGCAGGTGTCCCACCATCACCAAGAATTCTAGGTTCTGGGCCTGTCTCCTTCCCTCACTGCCGACCTGCAAGGCTCTTGCCCTTTCTGAGCTCCATCTGTAGGGACAGGATGGTACTGCCTTGCTTGATCAGATGAGCCCTCCTGAGGGCTCTCCTTACTTCTGGGGATGGTCATCCCGTACCCGGGGATTCCCTTGGCGGGTGAACCAGAGGCTGGAGAACAAAAGTGTAGTTTGGGGCAGATCCAGTTTGGAGCCCGCTGTGGACTGCTCAGGGTCTGTAGGTTGGGCGCAGGGAGATGGGAGCATGGGCTTTCCCCAGTGCTGGATGGATGGTAACAAAGAAATCCAGGCAGATAGACCTGGCCCCCTGAGAATGAGATGGGAGAACAGCGTCACACGTGCAGCATCCCTGTCAGCACAGGTGGGAGTGGAGCCTGGGTGAAAGGGGTGTACAAGGTAACTCACCAGCTAGTGGGTGGCGAATCCTGTAATGCCCCGATTGCTGTTTCTGGCAGGGGCCTGGTGGGTAAAGGGTGAGCTGGGTTGCCCCACCCCAGGTCAGGCCTGATGCAGCTCCTCCTGCTGGGGCTGGCTTGTGGGTGTCACTGTTCTCCAACGAGCCTGAGCACACTTCACTCTTTCCTTTCAGATCTAGCCATGAGCTACCCAGGCTACCCCCCGCCCGCAGGTGGCTACCCACCAGGTGCACCAGGTAAGAAGGTCTGGGGCCTGTGGGGGAGGGATTGCCCTCTCTTCAGAGGGTCTAGGCATGGAGAGTGGGGGAGTGATGGTGCTTTCCAGTCATTTCCTTGCTCCCTTCATACCTGCACAGTGCAGCCAGATGGGAAGGGGCTGGAGAAGAGCTTGGGTCCTGGGGCCAGGTGAGGCCAGGGTTTGAAGCCACTTATGAAAAGCCAGGGTGAGGCCAGGCCCCAGTCTCTCGCTTTATTAGCTGATAGGAACAGACGAACATGTTCCATTCTCTGAGACTCAGTTTTCTCCTTTGCAAATGAATTCAAGCGTCTCCATCACGGGGCTGGCCCAGACAGGGCCGCGATAGCCGGGTAGAGGCTCTGGCACGGGGTCCTCTGGAGCACTGCGCGGTGGCACTTGCCCCGTCGCTCCTCCTGCCCTATGCACACGGTTCGTGGTTCCCAGCAGCAGGGCCCCTGCGCGCAGGACGGGGAGGTAGTCGCTGAAGGTCAGATGCTGCTGCTGCAGCTGCTGCTGTGGGCCAGTAGCACTTCTACCTCTATCGGCACCTGAGCAGGAAGAGTGGGAACTGGCAAGTGACTCTGGGGAGCTCTGTCCTAGGTGTCCCGGAGCTGGAAAGCCACGCTGGAGGCCCCCAGGGCCTTTTCGCTGCCATGGACAGGGCTGTTTCTGACGGGCCAGCCATGATGCTAGCTGCTGTGCTACTTGTGAGGGCTACGGTGAGGGCTGTCACATGAACACTCACCGGGCTCCCAGCTAAGCCCTGACTGGCAGTAACTCTCTTAATCCTCCTTATAGCAATCGAGGCCATCACCAGTTATCCCCACTTCACACGAGGAAGCTGAGCCAGGATGGCTGAGTGCTCGCTCAGGGCACATGCCCCGGTCCTGCTGGTGTCAGAGCTGGGACTTCTTACTGCTGTTCCCCGACTGTCCTCCTGACAGCCAAGCCCTGTCTGCCTCTGTCCTGTCATCCTGCTTCTCCCTGCCTCCTACAGACGTGTGGTGACAGCATACAACCAAATCAGCGGGACAGCCCACCCCACCCGCTGTGCTTTTCCGTCACTCTGCACTCTGAGTGCTCCCTGAGCTCCGTACTCTGCTGGGCTCGGCACAGCCTCCCTGAGTGACCTGTCTGTACTCCTGGTCCATGGTGGTGAGCCCAGGAGAGCAGGTCTGCCCTTGGCCCTCTGCCTTCATAGCCCACAGAGAGTCTTGGGAGTGTTTGCTGAGTGGTCCTTCCTCCCTGAAAAGTGGGGAAGGTTCCTTATTTATTCTCTTCTCTGGCAGCAGGATCAGGCTAGACTCTGTTGCCTGAGTGTTTTCATTGTTGCCTGTAGGACGGCCCAAGGCCCTGCTTGGCCTCTTCTCTGACCGCCTGGGAGCTTGATGTCTCTGCCTTGTCCTCTTGGTGGGTGATCGGGGGGCTGATGGACTGGGTGTTGCTTTCAGGTGGCGGTGCCTGGGGAGGTGCTGGCTACCCGCCACCCACCATGCCTCCCATTGGGCTGGATAATGTGGCCAACTATGCAGGGCAGTTCAACCAGGACTACCTCTCAGGAGTGGTGAGTCCAGCCCGCCCACTGGGCTGCCCTGGGGGCCACTCTCGTGGGACCAGAGGGAGAAAGGCTGCGGGCTTCCACGGTGTCAGAGGGGTGTGTGTTACCCGAGGGCACGGAGGGTGTCGAACCGTATCTTAGGACAGAAGGGTTTCCATCAAGGCTCCCACCAGTTCACTGTCCCTCTGTGCGTCTCGTTTTTCTTGACGGTAAAGTGAGGGGTAGGGGAGTGTGTTGTGCTGTGTGGTCTTCCAGGTTCCTTTCAGCGCTGAGGGATTGGGTCGGGGTGAGGAATATGCATTGTGCACCTTCTGTATGCGCTCAGCATAGGGACGGGAGGAGGGTGAGGGGGTGTGTGTGTGTCACGCACGTGTGACTGATGCAGGTGTGTGTTGTCTGTGTTTGTACATGTGGATGACTGTCCTGGTTGGGCCTGGGGGCAGGTAACACAGGCAGGCGTGCTACTTTTGATTTGCTTATAAAATGGTGGATTTTATAATCTAAAGATAAACGTATGCGCAGTGTAAACAGTGCAACCACTACATAGTCTAATTTGCACCAGGCCCATTGTAGGTGCTGGGGATAGAAAACCCCAGCCTAGGAGTGCCTACCATCCACTGGGGGGAGACAGTGGTGTTGTGTTAAAGCGAGTGTGGCTGCTGTGGTGCACAGGCAGGTTAAGGGGTCAGTGGTGCAGGCGGAGGGCATGTGGGACAGGTGGGTGGGCTCGGTGGGCCTGCTGAGAGGCTGGTGGTGCTCGGAGTCAGCTTGAGCCGAGTGTGGCTCCGGGGCGCCCGCTGCAGGCTCAGGGTGGGGAAGGGCAGACAGACGATGGAGTGTGGCCTTACCTCTCCAGGGCTGTTAGTCTAAGGCTCTGCTTTGTGGACTTTCAGGCGGCCAACATGTCCGGGACGTTTGGAGGAGCCAACGTGCCAAACCTGTACCCGGGGGCCCCTGGGGGTGGTTACCCCCCAGTTCCCCCGGGGGGGTTCGGGCAGCCCCCTCCCGCCCAGCAGCCTGTTCCTTCGTATGGAATGTACCCGCCCCCTGGAGGAAACCCACCCTCCGGGATGCCTTCATATCCGCCATACCCAGGGGCCCCTGTGCCAGGCCAGCCCATGTTGCCCCCTGGACAGCAGCCCCCAGGGGTCTACCCTGGACAGCCGCCCATGACCTACCCTGGACAGTCACCAGTGCCACCTCCTGGGCAGCAGCCAGTGCCAAGCTATCCAGGGTACTCAGGTTCTGGGACTGTCACCCCTGCCGTGTCCCCCGCTCAGGTAAGTGCCAACCCTGTGCTGCTGCCTGTCCAGGCCTGGCCCTAAGGGCCAGAGACACGTGGCCTAGTGTCCCCTCGCAGGGATGCGGGAGGGCTCAGCCCTGTAGCTCTGACTTGTGGTTTTCAGTGTCGCTTTCTCACGGACTCCCCACCCCTGCTTGCGCTCCTGAGGGCCCAGGGAGCCGCCCTGTTTGTCCCAGCTTGGTTAGAGGGTCCCTGTGCGAGGCGGGTCTGAACGCTCCAGGTACTCTTCATTCCTCTTGTGTTATTTACAGCCTGGGTGTTGTGAGAACTGTCTCAAAAGGCCTTTGCCCAGTGGCTCTTAGTCTTTAATCTCTGGATGTGCCCTCCCAGACTCAAAACCAGCCCCTTTGAGTGTGGAAAATTGTTGGCGGTTCTTTCAGGACTGCTCTTGGCTCATTTTGGAGAGCAGTTCATGTTTGCAGAGCCTAGAATTCATTGTCATGGTTACACAGCCAAACCAGCCAAGCACAGGGCTAGTGGAATGTGGTTGACTAATATTTTTAGCCAGAGGGTCCATTCCCCTCCTTCCCCAACACCCACACATCCCCCTACCCCTGCCCTGCTCTGCATCATCCCTCTCTGCCTTCCCCTCATCTTTCTCTCAGCTTATTTCCTCTGTTAAAGCCAGTTTGTCCTAGATCATCCATCAAGGGAGAGTTTAGGCAGGAAAAATCCAGTGTGCTTGGAGCATAGCCGTCATTTGAGGAAGAAGTCCAGCAGGCAAGAAGGTCCTAGAGTCCAGAACACAGTGCCAGGAAACCAGAGTGAATCCAGGAGGTAGCCGGTCTGCATGTACCATCGTGAAGGCTGGACACTTGAAGGCATCCCGGAGGAACACCTGTTTCTGATGTGCACAGAGTGGGCTAAGCAGGCCTGTTAGGGGAGCCCCGATGTGCAGTGCTGAGGCCTTGAGGAGAGGCTGGAATCCTGTTCTGAGGCCTCCCCTTCATCTGGAGCCCTGGCCTGGAGGACCCGGGCATAGGGTAGATTTTCAGCATCAGGACTCAGCTCTAGGTAGGCTCCTCGCCATGGGAGCCCGGCAGATGCTTCAGTGCCAGGACACGAGGACAGGCGATGGTCACATTAGGCCGACTCAGTGTTGAGTCTCCTGTGCTGTCAACTGCAGGCTCCTTCAGGTACCCCAACTTTTAGAAGAAAGGTCATTTCCAGAGTCTGGACAGGCAGTCTCACGTCTAGGAAACGCAGCATCTTACTGTCTGTCTGTCTGTCTGTCTGAGTAGTTTGGAAACCGAGGCACCATCACAGATGCATCTGGCTTTGACCCCCTGCGAGATGCTGAAGTCCTGCGGAAGGCCATGAAGGGCTTTGGTGAGAGACCCTGGGTGGCACGAGTCCCAGCTGCCTCCCCCCTGACTCCCTCGGCAGTTACACAGTGGCTCTGTGGGCTGGGGTCGCTGGGTGGAGGCGGCCTGGCCCCGTGTTAGAGAAAGAGAGTGGATGTGGGGATGTATCGCGGATGCTCAGGAGAATTGGAGGGCCCAGGCCAAGAAAGTCTCTAGCCACAGAACATCCCTGTGACCCCACGCCCACTCCCACCTCTCCTTCCACCAGGGACTGACGAGCAGGCCATCATTGACTGCCTGGGTAGTCGCTCCAACAAGCAACGACAGCAGATCCTCCTGTCGTTCAAGACAGCATATGGGAAGGTGAGTGTTGGTTCCTGGGACCCACAGGGAAGGTCAGGGGTTCCTTTCTGAATCAGGGCATATCCTCCTGATAGGAGCAGCCTACTCCTGCTTTTCCCTGGGACCTGGATCTCCTAGATGGACCGTAAGGCATGTTAGGGCATTTCTTGGTGGCTCTCAACTGATGGCATCTTCTAGAGGCAAAGGATGCTCTGAAGCAGAAATCCCAGAGTCCACAGGGTACTGAAGTTTGCTGAGAGGTGCCCAGGGATCTGGGTTCTGTCCTGGCTCTGCTGTGACTCACCGAGACCATGGGCAAGTTATTTCTCTTTGAAGGAAGAGGCTTTAAGTACTGAACACATAGAAGTTTGAATTTGGGGGCTTTTGGATCTTATTAATGGAAAGATAACCACTGAGTACATATAGGCTAGTACATGCAGGCTAGTGTTCTGGCCTAGTGTCTCTCCTACGTTAATGGGCTATGAGTTCCCTGGGAATCTGGTTCAAATGCAGGTTACAATTCTGTAGGTCAGTCTGGGGCCTGAGGTTTGTCTTTTCTGTAAATGCTGCTGGATCTGGGATATTGTTCCCTATTGGTCACCTCCGTGGATTCTCAAAATAGGTTTTTTTGTTTGTCTAAATGTCCAATTAGGATTTGATCAAAGATCTGAAATCTGAACTGTCAGGAAACTTTGAGAAGACAATCTTGGCCCTGATGAAGACCCCTGTCCTCTTTGACGCTTATGAGATAAAGGAAGCTATCAAGGTGTGTATGTTCTGGCGTGTGGGCATGATGGACAAAGACCTAGACCACGTGTGTGTCTTAGCTCAATTAGTAGCTACTGTTGTCAGCACAGCTCCTGGGCTCCAAGTGCTGTAGAAAAGGGAACTTCTGGTGGCTCCTCCAAGAGGCAAATGAGGCATCACTCATCATCAGGGAGCATCTGAGTCTCTCTGCCTTAAATGGTGGGAGCTGGGGTTCAGAGGAAATCAGTGATCAGTGGTAGTAGGGGTGGGAGGAGTGGCTGACGTCATCCTCATTCATCAGGACTCTGTTGTTAGCAGATAACAGGACACTCTTGAGGAGCTTAAGCAGAGCCAGGGTGTAGAATCAGGAGGATAGAGACAGCAGCCTGACTCGGAGAAGGACGGGACTGGGCAGCATTTCTCATGCCTGCTGCTTGAGTGTCTGCTTTATTCTTCCATCTGCTTCTGTGCCTCTCCTTCTTTGGTACAGCATCCTTGTGGGCCCCTCCCCGAGTACCTGTCAGAGATCCAGCCGCGGAAGAGGCCAGCTGTCCCTTGATCCAAATTCCGAACAGGAGGCAGGTTTTGATGGACTTTGTTTGGGTTCAGCCTCCCCCTAGTCCTGTGACTGCCAAGACCCTCAGCAGGGGTCCTGTGGATGGGCTGGGGCCACTCCCACAGATGGGGGAGTCCTTGTGAGCTGAGCAGGTGCCCCAGAAGGAATCTAAGATTCCTCAGGGCCTAGTGGGCACAGTGACTCTTCCTGCCCCGAAGGGACATCCCCTGAAACTAGGTTCATCTCTCCGTGGGTGTCAAAAGACACAACTAAGCCAAGGAGCAGAAGAAAGTGACTCTGTGGACTGCAGCCTGCCAGGCTTGTCTGTCCATGGGATTCTCCATGGGATTCTCCAGGCAAGAATACTAGAGTGGATTGCCATTCCCTTCTCCAGGGGATCTTCCAAATCCAGGGATCGAACTCGAGTCTCCTACATTGCAGGCAGAATCTTTACTCTCTGAGCCACCAGGGAAGCCCAAGAAGCAGGAGAAGGATTTATTACTTGCAGCAAGTAAGAACGTCAGGGGTCTTTCCCAAAGCAGTGTCTCCTGGAACTGCAAAATTGGGGAAATTTTAAGCTAACACATACATATTCATGAAGGGGCTTGAATGGTCCACAGAGTCCATACCTAAAAAGGTCAACATCATCATCCCTTAGGTTCCAGTTGTTCTGGTGGTTGAGTGCCCAAGGGGGTTTAAATTCTGTAGAACAGCTCAAGAAAGTGCTTCGGGCTTGTCTTTACCATTGACGCAGAACCCAGGGTCTTTACATATGTTTTGTTATCTTGCCTATCGCTCTGTTGTTCCCTTAAGGACAAGTACTGTGGCCAGGCTTAGGTCACAAAATGGTTTAGGCCAGAAATGGTTTCTCTTATGTCAAGAAAGTCCTTCCTCATTCTCTTGCTTCCAGGACACCTACCATATGTGCCCCCAGTATCACTCCCATTTTATGGTCAAGGAGCCAGAGGCACAGAGAGGTGAAGTAACATGCCGAAGGTCACACAGCTAGTGATCATCAGAACCAAGAGGCAACCCGATGCAGAAGCCAGGCTACTGACCCTGTCCCCTGCCTCCTCACTGTCCCTTCCTCAGCTGTCTCTTCCATCCTCAATGTTGTTCCCTTTCCTTAGGTGTCTCCAGATGCTCCCCTCTCCACTATGGGAGTCAGGTTTTCCCACATGTTCATGCTCTTGCTTTCAAACCGTTTTCTCAGTTTGTCACCTTATTCATGGACTGAATTGGAATAAAACAGATCTAGGTCCGCCTCTCAGCCCCACCATTTACAGTGTGGTCTTGGACAAGTCACCACACTTCTCTGATTTCTTGGTGTCCTGGAAGATGGAATGGGGATAATCCTTCAAATGGACCTCTATTTGTCACCATGTTGCTATCTTTCCTGGGACTTTCCTGGGACTGTGTGGGGAGTTTGGCTGCTTCAGGCCAGGGTAGCAGCAGCAGCGTGACAGGTGGGTCTGTGTCTGTGGCCTCTCCCACTGGGGTTTGTTTCCTGTGGGATCATGGCACCTGCTCTCCCCTGCGTGCCAGCAAGGAGGCTGTCACAAGCTCCTGCTCTGTCATGCGCTCTGGCTCCGCAGGGGGCGGGCACTGATGAAGCCTGCCTGATCGAGATCCTGGCCTCCCGCAGCAACGAGCACATCCGGGAGCTGAACAGAGTCTACAAGACAGGTGAGGCTGGCCCCAGGGCCTCACCCGCCTGGGCCACACCCTCTCCCTCCAGGGGCCTGAACTCTTCCTTCCTGACCTTGTCTCCTCATCTCCTGCCATCCCTAGTACACTGGGCTTCCATCCCAGGCCCAGCCCTGCTTGCTGTTTACACAGAAGCAGGTAGCTGGGGTTAAGGGAGGGCTGAGGGAGAACCTGGGCGTGACTAGGGCCAGGTCAGCCTGGGAGTCATAGCCCTCCTGGTCTCCAGCTGTATGTTCCTGGGGGCCGGGTGGGCCACCTGTCTCCTCGTGCCAGTGCTCACTGTTGGCTGTGTGCAGTGGGCAGCTTGGTCCACGGAGCTACAGGGTGGCCCTTCCCTGCATCTCCCTTTCAGAATTCAAAAAGACCCTGGAGGAGGCCATTCGGAGCGACACTTCAGGGCACTTCCAGCGGCTCCTCATCTCTCTCTCTCAGGTACTTTCCCAGGGCAGAGCTTGGGCCTACGGTAGGGAGAGGTGGACGTCTGAGTCACGGGGAAGAGGAGCAGGGATGGAGGGAGGGATGTGACTCCAAGGAGTGGCCTTGCCTCACAGCCTGCTTCCTTTCAGGGAAACCGGGATGAAAGCACAAACGTGGACATGACCCTTGTCCAGAGAGATGTGCAGGTGAGTGTGATGGCCGCTTCCCTGGCTTCCTGAGCAGGGGCGTTTCCCACTTCCGTGTGTTATGAGGGGTGGAAACAGCAAAGATTAGGAGTGGATTCCAGACTCTCTGAGTTTCACAGGCTCTGCTGCTTATCAACTGTGTGACCTTGAGCGGGTCACCCCACCTCCATAGTCTTCAGTCTCCTGCCCTGTAGGAGGGACCATGTGGGATAATATTAACAGTTGGTAGATCAGTGATGGATGTGGGATTTCATGTGACTCGGTACTTGTCTTGTGTTTGATTGACTAGACCATTATTCTGTTAAGCTTTTGATTTGAACCTAGAAACCAGCTGCCATGTTAGTTGTGGAGCCTGAGAATTCTGCCCTTGTCCCCAGCCTGGTGTGAACTGCAGACCAAAATGGGAACTGTCTCTGGCCGTTTCCTCTCCTTGTCCAGGCATCCAAGCGCCTCTCAAGAGGAGTTTGGGTTTCCCACTGATGATGTCAGACCACCGTAGCAGTTCTGGTTGGAGAGGGCCCTGGCTTCCTGGTGGGCTGGCGGGCACCAAGGTGTCCAGGTGAGGACACTGAGGCCCAGGAAGGCAGAGCTGTGTCCCAAGAGACCTGGAGGCAGAGCCTGGACAGAGGCCCAGACGCCTCGCTCACTCCCTGTGCCCAGACAGCGCCTGCCCCTGCCCTGGTCCCGGACCCCTCCTTAACATCTCCCTGGCTTGGGACCCCCATTTCCATAACTGAACTCAGGGCTGGACATCCTCAAAGCCCCAGGCTCTGGCCTTGGCCCTGTGGGGATTTTCCCATTGCTGTTTCCTGTCCAGGCCGTTTCTTAGCTCAGGCAGAAGTTGCCTTGGTTGAAGGGTTTCGTGCCAACTACTCTGCCTTCTTACCTCTGGACCTGCTTGGCTTCACCTTGATTTGTGGGGTCTCTGAGCCCCTGATGGGCACCTTCTGCCCTCAAACATTTGTGCCTTTAAGTCCACGAGCTGCTGCTACCTGAGGCTCGGAAGGCACTTTGGAGCTGTCTGGTTCAAAGGTTACCAATTGGCATATATACTGAGCTTAGACCTTAAGAGGAAACTGCACATTCTTCCCATTTACAAACATAAAATGGTGTATGCAATGAAATGGTAGGCACCTATCACATGAAGTCCCACATCCATAGCTGCGATCTATCAATTGTAATAGTTACTGTCTTATGTGTTTCCGCTTCTAGATAGGGAAACTGCCTTTAAGATGAGAAATTTCATATGGACATCTGGATTTCTGGCTCCTCTGGTAGCTCAGTTGGTAGAGTATCTGCCTGCAGTACAGGAGACCCAGGCTCAGTCGGTAGAGAATCTGCCTGCGGTGCAGGAAACCCAAGTTTGATCCCTGGGTTGGGGAGATGCCCTGGAGAAGGAAATGGCAATCCATTCTAGTATTCTCGCCTGGAAAATTCTAGGGACAGAGGAACCTGGCGGGCCATGGGGTTGTAAGAGTTGGACACGACTTAGCAACTAAACCACTGCATGAAAAGTGGATCTGGGGGCTGTGAGCCTTGTTTCTCTGTCCTGTTCTCAGCTGAGAAGCACCTCTGTGTAGTCCCCATGGTCCCCACCACTCTCCGGCCTTAAACTGCCCTGATTCCTGCATTTAAGTTACCCAGTGGCCCCTTCGGGCTTTCAGGTTGGTGACCCTGAATCTAATTCACGCTTCCCACGTTAGAGCTGAGAGCACTGAGAGGGCCAGTGACCTGCCTGGAGTCCCGTGGCAAGAGGGTAGTCGAGCTAGAGCTGAGGCCTGTGTTCTCCTTTGTGCTGCTGCCCCTTGGTTCCTTGCCTGTCCCGGACCCAGCGGCCTCGGCTCTCCTGGCCCAGGGGATGTGTGGATGGCATCTGTCTCAGCACAGTGAATGGAACTCAGCTGGGGCCCTGCCCCCCTTTCCCACCCCTCTGGGCTTCAGGGCCCAGAGATTCTGCCCAGCTGTCCTAGGTGACCTGGGCCTGGAGTCGGGGGTGAGGCCTGCATGCCTATCTGTCCATCTTCTGTCCAGGAGCTCTATGCAGCCGGGGAGAACCGCCTGGGAACAGATGAGTCCAAGTTCAATGCGATTCTGTGCTCCCGGAGCCGGGCCCACCTGGTGGCAGGTAAGGCTGTCCTGGCTTCCCTGTAGCCAGGAAACGGATTGCAGAAACACTTGGCAGTTCCTCACTGCAGGGGCCTTTCACTTCCTTGAAAGAGCCCCCTAGTGGCGATTTACAGGATTTTATCAGCGTGTTTCCAGCGTATGCTGGCATCTGGTTCTGAGGAAAGCGAGGGAGGAGGTGAGAGAAAGGGGGTCGTCCTGATGGTTGGTATCTTTACCTGCTAGAATTTTTTCAGAGTTTTTTTGTTTGTGAGCAGTTTTTAATTTCTTTTTTTTTATTGAAATATAGTTGATTTATAATGTTGTGCCAATCTCTGTTGTACAGCAAAGTGAATTAGTTTTACACATTTATACATTCTTTTTAAAATTTTCTTTTCCATGGTTTATCCCAGGAGATTGGATATAGTCCCCTGTACTATACAGGTGGAAGCCCTGCTGACAGTTGCATGGACTTAGGTGTCTATCTTGAATAAAACAGGGAGCCAGTGGAGGGCTTGGTGTGAGGGAGGGGTGTGATTTGACTTAGGTTTTGCAAGTGTACTGGCAGTTGTACTGAGAAGAGTGACGGGGTCTGTGGTGAAGAAGGAAACCAGTTAGGAGACGGCTGCGTCAGTCCAGGGGAGCAGTGATGGTGGTGTGGACAGCTGGTAGGGGCCGGTGGTGAGAAGGGGTCAGATCCCGGCTCTGTCTGCGGATGAAGTGGATGTGGGGTGTGAGAGAGAGAAAGGACCCCGGGATTTGTCCCCGCTGTGCCAGTGGGAGAGGGCGGGGCCCTTGACTGAGAGTGGGAGGCTTTAAGGAGGGAGGGAGCCAGGAGCCACAGATGCCGTGCAAGCCTCTAGGTTTGTGAGCCCGGAGGGCTGAAGAGGTCTGGCTAGAGGTGGAAGTTTGGGAGCTGAGTGGGTTGAAGGAGTTTGAGGCCCCGGGACTGCCTTGGGAGGGAGCGCAGCGGTCTGAGGACAGGGCTCTGGCCATGGCAGGAGACTTAGGAGGGACACCCAGAGAAAGGGGTGTCCTAGAGGCCAGCAGGGTCAGCGTATAAGAGGGCAGGTGAGGATGGGAACAATGACCACACCTAGCCGCGGGGTGGGATCTCCAGCACCCACTGTGTGCATGCACTGAGCCTTTAATAAAGGCCAGTAGACGCCATTCTCCCACTTTACAGATGAGGAAGGGGGTGAAGGGCAGCTGGGGAAGTCAGGTACCCAGCTGGTAATGTGGCAGAGCTGGCGTTTGCCCTCAGCTGCCTGCCTCCACAGCACACACGTGAGCCTCTGCACTGCACTGTAATGGAGCGTGTGCGCACACATGTTCATCTTGGTCATTAGTTATTTTTATAAGTATGAAATGTGTTTGTAGCACATCAGAACTGCACGAATGATACTAGTCAGGAGAAAAGAGCTGAGCTGAGTTGGGCACAGAGGTAGGAGGAATCATGATTCTGATACGCACACGACAGCAGTTTGGAGAAGACAGAAACTGAGACCTTGGCCAGGGAAGAGGAGGTTATATCCTGGGGGCAGAGCTCAAGGTAGGACCCGGGTCTCCATGGCTCCACCTGCCTCTCTTGGAACCTGTGGGTGCTCAGCCCAACCCAGGGTAAGCTGGGGTGCCGGAGTGGTGGTAGCTTACAGTCAGATTGAGAAAGACCGACGCACAGAATGGAGAAGGGCTGGGACTGGAAGTGGTGGGTCTGAGAAGAGCGTATTGGTGTCAGGGCTCCTGGACAGGGGATTGTGGTACAGTGGGTAAGCGGAGGCGCTGGTAAGGGGACTGAGTGAGCAGGCCGGGGGGCGGGGGAGTGCACTTGCCTGGGGGTGAAGAACCGGCAGGCTTGAGAGCTGGGCCAGTGTGGTCACTGGGACCGCCTAGGGTGCCAGGAGCAGAGTGGGAGGGGCTCTGGGAGGAGGCAGAGCTCTCACCACGCGTCCTGTCCGAGTCAGCTCGGGCTGCCATAATAAAATACGACGGGCCCGGTGGCTTAAACAGCAGAAATCTGTTTTTTCCCAGTTCTGGAGGCCAGAAGTCCAAGATCAAGGTGCCGGCAGTGATGGTTTCTCTTGAGGGCTCTCTCCTTGGCTCGCACGTGGCCCCTCCTTGCTGTGTCTGTGTATGCTCTTAGTTCTGTGTTTACAGCCCTGGTGTTTGCTTGTGTGTTCAAATCTCCTTTTCTTATAAAGACACCAATCAGATTGGATTCGGGCCCATGCTGAGGGCCTCATTTTAACTTAATTACCTCTTTAAAGACTATCTCCAAGTACAGTTAAATTCTGAAGTCCTGGGAGTTGGGACACTTCAACAGAGGAATTTGGGGCGAGCGTCAGGGACAGAATTCAGTTCATAATGTGTCCCTCTGTCTTCCCACTAGTTTTTAACGAGTATCAGAGGATGACAGGACGTGACATTGAGAAGAGCATCTGCCGGGAGATGTCCGGGGACCTGGAGCAGGGCATGCTGGCTGTGGGTAGGTGTCTCAGCCCGCCTGCTGGGGCCTGGGGTGTGTTGTGAGTTTTCTGGGTGCTCACCCACCCTCTGGTTGAGGACGAGCATAGTGAGAGGGTCCAAGATTGTTAAATCCAGCTGCCAACGCAGTGAAATCAGGCTGCTTCCTGGATCACTGTGTAGTTGTGCCCCCAGCGGTCTTGTTTGTATTTCAAGCCCAGCCCCGGGGAGGGAGCTGCAGTGTGAGCACCAGTGGGAGCACGACCAGCCGCTCTCCGGGAGGAAGATGACTCACATCCTGCCAAGTCTTCTCTAAAAATACATCCCTGCAGGCAGTTGTCAGATGTTTGTGATGGAAACACGTGGAAAGATTTTTTTTTTACTTGCAACAGCAAAACAGGCCCTGGCTGAGGAAAGCTGGCGTAGCTCCCAGGACGCTGTGCGCTTCCCACAGTGCCTGGGTTCTGTCCTCCAGAGCAGGGCCTGGCAGGCTCTAGGCCAGTCCTCCCCCAGCCCTCCACCTGAGAGTTTGGCCCCTCTTTATACCCACTTGGGACTATCACAGGTTGTCCATCTTCTGCTTTGCTTTTCTTGGAGCTTTCTCAATGGGACAGGTTCCCCTGTGTCCCCCATGGTAGGTATCATGGCCTGAGAACCCTAGTTAGATATTCATTCTGCTCAGACATCCTTCCCCCCAGTGTCACGCCATCCCAACAGGTCCCCTCCTGCCTGAGCAGCTGTATGATTCCTAACTAACATCCACATTCCTTCCCTACACAGCTTCCTCCATCACACTGGTTACCAAGAAAGGGGTTGTATTGGTGTCCAGGCTCTGCCTGTTTCTATTCCAGAGGGCTGGAGCCAGGATCGTGGGATAATTGAGCCTAAAGGAGATGAGGGAGGAAGATGGATGCAGTGGTGTGTTTGATGGACAGTCGGCCTTCTAAGAGGAGGCTGTGTGCTCCATGCCCCCCTAGACTGAGTTTTCTGCAGATCAACTTATGCTTTCTCTCTTCCAGTGAAATGTCTTAAGAATACCCCAGCCTTCTTTGCTGAAAGGCTCAACAAGGCCATGAGGGTAGGTAATCCCCAGGTGCAGGGTCTGGGTGAGGGGGGTATCTCAGCCCATCCTGTGATTGGGACCTTGCTCAGGGGAGGAAGCTTGAGGAAAGCCAGCCTTCCTCCAGAAGGGGCGGGGAGGGGCCCAGGGCCTAGGAAAGGTAGGGACTGGATGTTGAGGAGGTCCATAGCTCACGCCCTCGGGCCACTCTCTTTAGGGAGCCGGAACCAAAGACCGGACCCTGATCCGCATCATGGTGTCTCGCAGCGAGATCGACCTCCTGGACATCAGAGCAGAGTATAAGCGGCTGTATGGCAAGTCGCTGTACCACGACATCACGGTACGGGCCTCCGGGGGCCGTCTGGGCTGTCTGCCTGGCCGCTCCCCCTGTCCCCTTTGCTCCTCCTCCTCACAACTCCTATGGGCTTGGCCTCAGCCAAGCGTGGGCTTCTCGTCTGTGGTCCTCTACTTGCCCTCGTCAGCTTTCACTTGTTCGCCTGCATGCACAGCAGCAGCTTGTCAGCTCCTGATAGCAGGGGGAGTCTTGACCTTGTTCTCACCCCACCCTCCATCCCAGCATCCAGCACAACTGCTGTTCAGGAAATGGTTGGCAGAGGAGGGTCCACAATCAGCACGAGACTCACAGTACCACCCCCCACACACATGTACACCTGGGGCCTGGCCTTCAGAGTCCAGCCACCCTGTGGATCTGGCATCCATCAGTGAGAACTCAGGTCCCAAGCCCCCCAGAGGGTGCATGGCTCTGGCTCCCTGACGAGTCACCTCTTTCAGCTTTATGGTGGGGGCAGCACAGGAAGGCAGTTCAGAGCAAGAGCTCGGGGGTCACACCACTTGGGGTCCAGTTCTTGCTTTTCTATTAATATTCGCTCACTGTGTGATCTCACACAGCTTGCGTAAACCTCCCTGAACCCTAGTTCCATCACCCTTAAGATGACCCCACCCCAGAAGTGTTGGATCTTGAAGGGAGTGGCCCATGTGAAGCGTACTGTACGACATATGCGTGTCTAATAGACTTGAAGGGAGTGGCCCATGTGAAGCGTACTGTACGACATATGCGTGTCTAATAGACTTGAAGGGAGTGGCCCATGTGAAGCGTACTGTACGACATGTGCGTGTCTAATAGACTTGAGGGGAGTGGCCCATGTGAAGCATATTGTACGATGTGTGCGTGTCTAGTAGACACTAGTGCCTCTTTATCACTGTGTGCCAGGGACAGTCTGACAAATTGGTTCCTATTGCAGAGCGGTGGGGAGGAGGGGCTTCTGATAGTCAAATTCTGAACTCACATGAATCCTAAAATTGAAACTGCCACACCCAGGTCCTGATTTCAGACTCACTGGTGTTTGATGTTGGGCATCTTTTTGAGAGAAGCTTCTCTCTCTCTTCTTGGCTATAGAAACAGTGCTGCCGATAGCAGTCTTGTGTGTGTCAGTAGGCTGTGGGCATCTGGAATAAGGCATAGGCCTTGCCCTTAAGGAAGAAAATGATCAGAAATTAGCTCACTGTGGCCTTACTTCTAAGTGCAGTGGACAGTTGGATGAGAGCTCAATGTGAACCGGGAGCCGAAATGGTAACTGTCTCCTCCACTGGACGGTCGTATCACAGTAGATGACATTTCCGGTAGAGGACACGGTGGTGCCTTATGGTATAATCCCCGTTGAGTGCAACAGAAATGCACTGGGCAGAGGCCGCCATCAGTTAGACCTGGGTAGGGGTGTTTCTGGCTGTTTAAACATTTTTTGTGTTTGTTTTTCAAATTCTGACTTTGATCACTGGGGTGAATACAGCTTTCAGTTTTTTTGGTGGAGGAGACTAGGGAGGCTGAGCTGCACTGTCCATGGTCCATGCACCTGTGAGGCCAGCATGTGAGCTGCTCACCTGCTCAGCAAAATGGGAAATTCCGTAAGATAGGGCCACCTCTCTGTAAGGGCACTTTGGGCAGAAGAAAATCAAGAGCCAGGAAGCCAGAACTGGTCAAGCCTTTCTTAATTTGATGTCTTGCTCCTTTCTGTGACCAGGGAGACACTTCAGGGGATTACCGGAAGATTCTGCTGAAGATCTGTGGTGGCAATGACTGAGCAGTGGCTGGTGGGTCACTTCTGTCCACCTGCTGGCAACAGCAATGCCAGGAAAAGGCCAAAAGAACGTTTGTCTGTTTCTAACAAATCTACAAAGTAGCCCCCAGGTGTCACAGTTCAGACCAACTGTAGAGCCTTGGCCCCATCTCCTCCCCCGCCCTCGATCCGTGCATTGTGCTTGTGCCCGAGAACCTAGTCAGTCTCGAACTCTCTCAGGACGCCTCCTCCCCATCCCGACCCCTCACAGCCTCTTGCAGCTAAAGTAGATGTTTTGTTTCCTGACTCATGCAGTCATTCCTCTTTGCTTATGGTTGAAACTCTTGGCTTCCTTCTAGTCATGTAGTTTTGTATGTTTAGAGGTTTTTTTTTTTTTAATATATAGTTGCAGACAGTTGCATACACATCTTTGCTGCATACAAAGTTTGGATAAAAGAGGTGGGGGGTTGGAGTGCCATGTCTTCACTGAGGAGTAAAAGGGAAAACCTTTCAGGATAGACTCTGCATCTGGTGAAAATGTGTCATGAGCTTTGTTGTTGCCAAACTCACTCCTTTTTAGAAAAGAAAAGGCCAGAAAGTCATCTGTTCTTTCTTCTACACAAACCACAAGAACAAAGCCAGCTCCCTGCCAGTGACAGGGCTTCTTGTAATTGAGAATGTGCCTTAAACCTGAATGTTGATGGCCAAATGCTGTTTCCAAATTAAAGTCAGCCAGCTCTGGAACGTTCTGGAAGTGTTTTCCTGGTGCCAGTTTGCTTTCTCATGCTTCATGATTCTGCCCTGTAGCTTAGGGGTTCCATCCTTATTAACTCGTGAAAAGTTATATGGCTTTAAATAGAAACTTGTGCTTAGGAAACCCTGAATGTAAGTAATTTGCAGGGACTGGGCCTTAAGGACATGAGAAATGGGGGTTCCTGAAATCTTTGCTCAGGGCCTGGATGCTGAAAAGGCACACAGGGTTGTGGGTAAGACGTGGGTACAGTGAAGTCCACTAGGGCAAGGAGGAGGAGTGTGGCCCTTCCCCCAGGTCTGGAAGGAAGGCCACAGGCAGAAGGGAGTGTGCATGACTCCTGGGGGTAGCTTTACAGCAGAAAGTCGGAGAGGCATGAGATCAGCTCCTCCCCGCAGGGACGCTTCGGTGTGAAAGGGGGCTCCAGGCATGGTCTCACGGTGGGCCCTTTGCCCCTTTGTTGGTCGTATCAGGAGAAGTCGAGTCCAGAAGGGGCAGACTTTGTAGAAATCATTGTGTCTCATCCAGAAGCCCAGAGCTTGTCTTCTGGTCAGTGGTCTCCACTCCCTTCCTGGTTTTTTATGTTGAAAGTTTAGAAAGGAGAGAAGCCAGAGGCTAGGGTGTGAGCCCAAGTCTGCTGAGCCCTAGCAAGGGCTCTAGGGAGCGCCTTGTCCACAAAGTAGACATCTGCTTTGGGACACCAGTTTGTTTCCTCCCTGCCTTCTGGACACAGAAGAGGAGATGGCCTAAGGGGCATGAGCTGGACAGAGCCTGGTCTACCCTACCAGAGAAGGCTGCTGTGGGCTCTGGAATGGGAGGCAGGCAGGCCCTGCTTGTCAGTTCAGCTCTGCCTCAGTTCCTGTGCCTGGAGGCCCTTGACCAAGATCCAGCATGCTTGGCCATCCTCGTGCTTTGTCAGGGAGTTATATTCCTAGCATAGAAATCAAGCAAAATCGTTCCCCCAGGCAGATACTAGCTTAAAATGTTTGCTTCATCAAACCTGAAAGCTCTCTGCTTGTGTTCTTTTAAAAACAAGGACATCGTTTCTCATTCCTCCACCTGGCCCTATACAGGGTTCACTCTCAGCAGAGGATCCAATCAGTCAAGCCCCCAACTCTACAAGGGGCTCTTATCCCCTCCCACTCCTTGGAAAACTCACTTTGGCCTAATACTGGTGTCCACTCTGAACCCAGTGCAGCCCCGAAGCAGAAATAACACTGGTCCAGGAGTCAGGCATCCCTATTATGGCCTCAGCTCAGCTACTGATTGGCTGTGTAACCTTGGGTAAGTTAATTCTCCTCTTTGGGCCTAAAATGAAGGGGAGACTAGATCAGAGCTTCTTAAACTTCATTGTAGTCAGCAAAAATGGTAGAGTAGGGAACTTGAAAAGCCTATTCCTCCAAAAAAGTGACAAGATGGTAAAAACTGTCAGAATCAACTTTATGAGAAATCTGACAATGAACTGAAAGTTTGCAGCAACCAAAAATAAAAAGCTTTAAAAAAACAAAAACAGTCTTGGTAAGAGGGTCTTGGGGCATTCTCACTTACCCAGCCTTATCCTCCTCATCCCAGCTTGCAGCCTCAAGAACAGCATCCACAGTCCTTTATAGGTTCTTAGCAATGGATGGAGCAGAATGGACCTTGTTCTCAAGAATTATGGTTGGTTGTTTTGATCTGTCTGGTTGCTTCCAGGAAGACTGACTCAATGACTTTCTTGTATTTTACCTAATTCGGAACTCTCGCAAGGTGCAGGTGGCAGCCCTCAGGGACATTTTGAAGGCAGTTTCATTAGCACTAATGCCTGGAGAGAGGGGTAACAGTTGGGGCAAACGGGTGACAGGTTGAAAAGTTTGGGGAGCACAGGCTGACAGTGTGATGCTTTGCAGAGTCATGGTTTTGGAGTGCTCCCACTAATTCCTGGGGATCTGGAAGGCCAAACGCATGTTCAGGGCTGGGCATATGCTCAGAAGACTTGCCTCTGGCAGACCTTCAGGCTCTGCATTTGCAGGAAGTGAATGCTACTGCAGAGTCACAGACTGGCTGGCTGAGTATCAAAAGATTGCCTCCAGTACACACACAACACATATGTAAAGACTGGGAGATTGGGGTTTTGTTGTTCCAGGAGTTAAAGGAGATAACATTGAATCACTAGAGGCCATTAAGTTAGCTGAACAGATATTTCAGTGGCCACACTTGACAGAGAATACAAACTTTTAAAAATCAGTTCAGAAAGTCACTAGACAAACTACAAGAAATTCAGCAGCAGCAACAACAAACTCAGGAAGGGGAAGAATATGATTTCCAGAGTTTTCACGTAATGTTCAAAAAATGCCCAATTTTCAACCAAAATTACAGGGCATGCAAGGAAACAAAGTATGACCCATGTACAGAAAGACAAGATCACAGAGGTTCAAGAAGATATTTGAGAAAGCAGAAGAAGGAGTTGGCAAACTTCAAGATAGGTCAATTGAGATCTCCCAATCTGAGGAGAGAAGAAAACGGAGCCTAAGACCTGTGGGACATCATCAAGTATATCAACATACACATAATGGGAGTCATGGGAGAGAGAAAGCAGAAATATTTGAAGAAACAGTGGCTGGAATCTTACAAATTTGATGAAAGACATTAATCCACACATCTCAGGAACTCAAATCATAAGGGGTATTTTTATGAAGATCTCCTTTGAGACACATTATAACCAGAGTGTTGATAGACAAGGAATTGTGAAGTCAGCAATAGAGAACCGACTTGTCACATACAAGGGATCTTCAAAAATATTAACACCTGATTTCTTGTCAGAAACCATGGAGGCTAGAGGGTTATGGGATGACATATTCAATGCACTGGGAAAAAATGTCAACAGGAGTCCTGCTGCTGCTGCTAAGTCGCATCATTTGTGTCCAACTCTGCGTGACCCCATAGACGGCAGTCCACCAGGCTCCCCTGTCCCTGGGATTCTCCAGGCAAGAACACTGGAGTGGGTTGCCATTTCCTTCTCCAATGCATGAAAGTGAAAAGTGAAAGTGAAGTCGCTAAGTCGTGTCCGACTCCTAGTGACCGCATGGACTGCAGTGCACCAGGCTCCTTCATCCATGGGATTTTCCAGGCAAGAGTACTGGAATGGGGTGCCATTGCCTTCTCCCCAACAGGAATCCTATATCTAGCAAAATCGTCTTCAAAATTGAAGGAAAACTTAACATTCCTAGGTGAACAAAAATTGAGACAAGTTTTTTGCTAGTAGACTATGAGAAATGCCAAAGAAGGTCCTTCAAACTGAAAAGAAAGGAGACTGTAATTAAAATCCACATGAAGAAATAAAACATTGTTAAGGTATTAACGTGGCTAAGTCACTTCAGTTGTGTCCAACTCTTGCCATCCTATGGATGCCAGGCTCCTCTGTCCATGGGATTTTCCAGGCAATAATACTGGAGTGGGTTGCCATTTCCTACTCCAGAGGATCTTCCTGACCCTGGGATTCAACCCGCATCTCTTATACCTCCTGCACTGGCAGGCAGGTTCTTTACCACTGTGCTACCCGGGAGGCCCATAAGTACTTTATATTTAAAGGGAGTAAATGCTCCAATTAAGAGGCAGATGTTGGCAGACCAAGGGCACACCCTAATAAAATTAACCCATCAAGACATAACTATAAATACATACACATCTAACAGTAGAGCCCCGAAAAGTCAGAAACATGACAATGGAAGGGAGGAGGAGTTAAGCAATAACACCTTACTTACCCTATTGGATAGAAGAGACAAAAGGAGTAAGATACTTTAGGAATAAATTTAACCAAGGTGGTGTAAGACACACACACAAAATTCCTGTGCTCATGGATTAGAAGACAGTACTGTGGAGACAGCAATACTCTAAAAATTGATCTATAAGTTCAATATGTATCAAAACTTCAACTGCCTTTTGTCCATGTGGACTGGCTGATCCTAAAATCCATAAGGAATTGCATGGAATTCCTTAAAAAGCCAAAAGAGTCTTGAACAAAGAGAACTCATAGTTCTTAATGTCAAAACTTGCCACAAAGCTGTAGTAATTCAGTGTGATACTGGCATAAAGAAGGTATATAGAAACATGGGCTAGAATTGAGCTGTAAACCTTATACTAGTGATTTTTGACAAGGGTGCCAGGGCCATTCAGTGGGGAAAGAATATTTTCTTCAACAACTATCCACAAACCAACTAACGAAGTTGAATCTTCACCTCACACCACATATAAACATTGACCTGAAATAGCTTTAAACAAAACAATGTAAGAACTAAAGCTATAAAAATCTTAGAAGACAGGAATAAATAATTCATAACTTTGGATATGTCAATGGATTCTTAAGATTGATACCAAAAGAACAAGCAAAAAATAGATAAATTGAATTTCATCAAAACAAATTTGGATATCAAAGGACACTATCAAAATAAGACAACCCACAGAATGGGAAAAAACACTTGCAAATCATATTTCTGATAAAAGGTTAGTATCCACCTTAACATAAAGAACTCTTAGAACTCAACAGCAGAAAAACAACCTAGTTTTTTAAATGGGCAAAGGATTTGAATAGACTTTCTCCAAAAAAGATAACAAAAGTGACTCACAAACATGAAAAGATGTTTAGCATCACTGCTGCTGCTGCTGCTAAGTCGCTTCAGTCGTGTCTGACTCTGTGCGACCCCATAGACGGCAGCCCACCAGGCTCCCCCCTCCCTGGGATTCTCCAGGCAAGCACACTGGAGTGGGTTGCCATTGCCTTCTCCAATGCGTGGAAGTGAAACGTGAAAGTGAAGTCGCTCAGTCGTGTCCGACTCTTAGCAACCCCATGGACTGCAGCCTACCAGGCTCCTCCGTCCATGGGATTTTCCAGGCAAGAGTACTAATCATTAGGTAAATGCAACTTAAAGCCATGAGATACCACTTCACATCTAGTGTGATGGCTGTCATCAGTGAGATGTGTTGGGGAGGATAAGGAAAAAATTGAAAATCTTATATATTGCTGGTAGGAACATAAAGTGGTACAGTTGCTTTGCAAAAATGGTGAATCTTCAAAAACAAAGAGTTACTGTTTGACTCAACAATTCCATCCAAAAGAAATGAGAACACATACCCACCCAAACTTATGCATGATTGAATGTTCATAGTGTTATTCAGAATACCCCCAAAGCGCAGACAACCCACGTCCACAGATTTGATGAATGGATGAATAAAATGTGATATAACTACATAATGGAATATTATTCAGCTGTAAACAAAAATGAAGTATTGATACAACATGGATGAAGCTTGAAAACATGGTAAGTGAAAAAATGTCAGACACAAAACATTAGTGATTTCCAAGGGAGGGTGAGAGAGGGGATGGAAAAATGACTGCTTAATAGTACAGGGGGTGATGAAAATTTCTAGAATTAGGTGGTGGTGATTGCACAACACTGTGAATCCACTGAATCTGTACCATTTTAAATGGTTAAAGTTTAGAATTTTATGTGAATTTTACCTCAGTCAAAAAGGTAAAAAAAATTTAATGTGCACACACATCGCGGGGGCAATCTCATTAAAATGTAGATTCTGGGTAGGGCCTGAAATTCAGCATTCTTGATAAGGTCCCAGGTGACTCCTTTTTGGTTCACCCATGGCCACATACTGAGTAACAAGGCTACTCAGAGGGCCCTTCCACTGTGCTGCCTTAAAATTCTGGGCCTCGGGTGCCTCACCTCTTGAACCCACCCCTGCCCTGTCCATCCCTGCAAATAAGAAGAGTGGAAGCGTGCAGATGGACTGGTGCTCCTAGGTCTGAGTCTGCAGGGGTGCGAGCCTCAGGGCATGGGGACAGATGGAGAAGGGGCTGTGGCTGCAGAGGTCACTGTCAGCAGATACAGAGAGGACCAAAGGAGTAGGTTTTATTTTGCACAAAGCTGAGGAAGCCAGGCCGGAACGCCTGTTCTGTTCTCGGAGGAGGGCTATTGTGTCACTGCCAGTTGCTGGGCGGCTCCAGCTCTGGTGCTCAAAAGCGATCTGAAAGAGAGGGGGCAACCTGGGGGGTGAGTGAACGGGTACTGACTGCTGCCTGCCCTCCCCTGCCAGTCCCCCAGGGACTCCTGTGCCAGGAACACAGAGCTCAAGGAGGAGGCAGCTGCTCCGAGTTAGGGTGGTGCTGAGAGTGGAACTCTGCCAGGTGCCCTTTCCTGATGCTGGGTTACAGCAACCCCGGGGTGTGGGCAGACCACTCTGTTGGGGCGGGTAAGGGAGATTCCTCCCAATTCTGTCCCAAGGAGAAGCTGGGGACTCCCTGGCTTGTCCAGGTTACACGAAGTGGCGTAGTCGTCCCCACCCTGCTGCCCAATCCCAGAGGCTGTCATCTCTGCTCCCCAAGCTGCTCACCATCTCCATCTCCCAGGAGGTCGGGGATCGGGCTGAAGGGCCCCGGGGGCAAGTTCCAGGCCAGCTCCTCCAGCTGACCCAGCAGGCCTTTGACTTCTGCCTCCAGGTGCTCCACCGTCTTCTCCACCGTCTAGAGTGAGGAGAGAAGGCGGAGGACAGTAGGGGAGTGAAGACAAGAGTGGGGTCAGTCTTGCTTCATCAGCCACATCCTCCGGAGCCCGTGGCAGCAAGTAGGGTGCAGCGGGAAGAGAACTAGGTGCCAGGGGACCTGGGTCCTCCTGGTTCACGCACTGCCCCCACCTGCCTCTCAGCTCCCAGATGACAAGATTCGAAGGGCTCACTCAAGGCCACTTCTGGCTCTCGCGCTCAGGGGTTTCGCTTAATCACTGGTTTGGGGCGTGGATGGACTCGGATACCTTTTCCCTTTTCAAGATGACACCCCTGGGAGCTCACATTTCTTTTGTTGCCCCGCCCCCTGGTGGCGACTCTGCCAAATGACCGTTTTGGCATTTTGAAATTTTCTTTATTCAGGGTTCTTTTTTTGTAAATGAACCCCTTTAGTACTCTGGTAAAACCTATAGACTCCCATCAGAAGAATGCTTTCATTGAGAAAATAAAATATATAGGATTTCCAAGGACATGCTGCTACTGCTGCTGCTAAGTCGCTTCAGTCGTGTCTGACTCTGTGCGACCCCATAGACGGCAGCCCACCAGGCTCCCCCGTCCCTGGGATTCTCCAGGCAAGCACACTGGAGTGGGTTGCCATTGCCTTCTCCAGTGCATGAAAGTGAAAAGTGAAAGTGAAGTTGCTAAGTCGTGTCTGACTCTTCGTGACCCCATGGACTGCAGCCTACCAGGCTCCTCCGTCCATGGGATTTTCCAGGCAAGGGTACTGGAGTGGGGTGCCATTGCCTTCTCTGTCCAAGGACATACACTGCATTAAAATATTAAAGTATTTACATTTTGATATAAAACGTATTACCTTAAGTAACAGCAGACCTAACAACTACTGAATTTTTAACACACTGATTAGAATAAATTGAGATATAAATTGAGATATTCGCAGTGACTATAATGATATGAAATTATCTGATTTCTGTTGATGACAAAGTCAAGGTACAATTGTTTTTTGTCTATAGTGAATGAGAGCGCTAAACTTTAGCTAAAGGTTTGTGAAATAAAGTGCACACAAGTTTATGGACCTCGAGTTACAAGCAGTAGCTGTATAACAAAACACAGTGACTGAATTTCCAGCTTCTCATCTGGTGAATATGCAGAGATCCCCTGCTGGGTGCAAGCAAGTTCCCAGGGGAGGCAGGGTCTGTTGGGGGCTGGCAGCCTAACAGTACAGGTACGGCTTGGAGATGTTTAACATGGTGGCCAGGGAGCAGGACTGGCCTAGATCGCCCCAATTTTCAAAAACCAGATTGGCTTGAGCCCTCCAAAGCCACCACCAGCCTGGCAGATGGTCCTGAAGCTGCATGTCTTCCCAGGTCACCCTCATTACCTCCTCTATGACGTCCAGCCGACTGTGGACAGCCATGTATGTGTCACACCCTGTGCTCTGAGCCGAGTCTCCTCGGGAGGGGATGAAGGGTTCATCAGCTGTGGGAAAACAAGTCTTGTCACTGTGGGGCCCTTGGTTTCCCTGTAACATTAGAGTCTCTTACAAAGTACCTGGCTCAAAGGAGGTGAGTCCAGGAAACAGTCCAAAGAGAAGCAGAGAGGGCCAGGATGTGAATGTAGGGCTACCCTACTCATTCATCTCTAGGGCCATGGTCACCTACAGACCCAAGCGGGCATCCTCAAGGAGGTGCGGCCTGAACTGGGTAAGAAAAGGAAGGGAAGGAATGTTTTAGCCGGAAAGAATGAATGTGCAAAGATAGACATGAGGTAGCATGGCTCAGTGCAGAAGCCCTAGGGTGTCTGGAGTGGCTGGAAAGTACCAGGTGGCTGGGGGATGAGACTAGAGAGGTGGATGATGGAAACAAAGCTGGGGTCCTAATCAATCATGATGTTTGTTTGGGGGGTTATTTTAACAGGAGAGTCATGTAGTCGTATATGAATTTTTAAACAGAGAATGAATTGGAGAGATTCATCTTTAAAGGCAGGAAGTATCATAGTAACCGGTGTAAGAGCTGGTGAAAGGAGACAGCTGTAGGAAAAGAGGAAGAGTATGTGTGGAGATACTTTAGAAATAGCATTATGTGCCACATGGTGTGCTCAACAAATGCATAAACTCAGCCAACCTCTACAACCAATGACTATCCACAGTTTACACATAAGGAAATTGAGAGGGGTGAAGGGATACATCCAGCATCACACACCTAGTAAGTGGAAGCTCTGAGGCTCAACCTGTTTAACATCATTTTCCTCCCCACCATTGGCTCCTCCTTGATTGTTCCTGGCACCAGCAACCTTCACACCAGAAGTCTTAGAGCCTGGTTTTGAGCTCAAGTTGCGGGGTTGGTGGCTCTGAGATGTTTTCAGGGCATCCAAGTTGGCTGGGTCCTTGGAAAACATGGACACTCAGGAAGGGGGACAGTGCTCCAGAAACAAAGAGAAGCCAAGCACTTTAAAGAGGATGAAACCGCATGGCCTAAAGAGGCACTGGGGCCTAGCAAGATAAAGTCTGAAACACAGAGCAACAGAGAAGCTGATACTGAATGCCATCCCAGCGCTTGGAGTAAAGAGGTGCCAGCAGACCAGAGTCGTTGCAGTGGGATGAGAAGGGAAGGAAAGGCCAAGAGAAGGAAACAGAGATCCTAGAAAACATTACCACCAAGCTTGGCTGTGAATGGAGATCAGATCACAAGGTCTAAAGAAGTGTTTATTGTTATTTCCAGGTTTTTAAGCATTGAAGAAACTAAACCATGCTTTTAGTCTGAGGACAGGAAGAACCTAGGAGGACTGAAAGAATGCATGTCCTGAAGAGATACGAGGCCACAGAATCCAGAAATGGTGGTGGGGTGGGGGTGGGGGGTCACACGTGGAAGGAAGAGAGAGGACATGCAGCAGAAATGGGTAAAAAGTTCTACTTAAAAGGGTCAAGAAGTTGAGCGAGTCCCACCTAATAACCGCTCTTCACTCGGTGAAGAGGGGAATCATCTGCTGAAAACTCATGCAGGGTTAGCAAAGAGGAGAGTTCGTTGTGAAGTTATTGGGAATTCTATGAGCAGGCTGATACACACAGCCACTAAAATGGGAGCCATGGCAAGAGTACTTTCACCATGGAAACTGACACATGCGTTGTTTCCCAAGAGCCAGTGTATCAGCACCCCTGGGTAAGAAGCCTGAATAAACAGAGGGGGTGAGGAGAATGATGGAGGCAGTTTGGAGGATGGTAGGGAGTGACAGCGCCAAAGAAGCCCCACCCGGGCAGCTCAGCAGGTGGGTGTTAGCAGCAAAGACAGATGGGTGGACAAGCTGAAACCTGGGAGTCCAGGGGATGAGTGTGGTGAAGGGCAACAGAAGAGAAAGGAGCTGAGGACTCAACCATCCAGGGCTTAAGTGGCTGAGTTCTGGAGTCTAGGCTGAATAAGGAAGGGGAAAAGGCCAATCAGAGGACTGATAATTGGGAGAAACGGAGGGGCTGAAGGCACTGGAGGTCTCGATGCAATGATGGGGGTAACAGAATTTACTGCATTTTTTAAGAGATACTGCAATTTTTAGCTTTGAGAGGTGGAGCAGCTTCACAGTGACAATACTAAGGCTGTGGGCATCTGAAGCAGAGTGGGGTAAGAGTTATTGGACTTGATCTTTGTAAATGCAAAACTCTTGTAACTCTAAAACCCCAGTGTTGACTGGGTTGCCCGAGGGGACATATAAAGTTGCCTAGAAGGTTGGCAGGCCTTGAAGTAAGGATGGAGATGATAAGCCATTTTGCTGGTGATGAATGTGTAACTCTGAAGGCTGGGTGACTTGTCCAAGATCACACAGTTGGCAAATGACTGAACCCCAAGCACTCTGGCCTCCTCCTGGCCCCACTAGCTGGTCAGCCAGCTGGTTTTCTGGAGCTCTGCCAGAGCCCCCATGCCCTAAGAGTCTCTGGTCCCAACTCTATCTGGACCCCAGGTCTTCCACACAGGGGTGAGAGCCAAGCACAGGGACAAAACTTCCTTTCACTCTGAGCGTCTTTAGTGGAGAACAATTTTGGTTTTTACTTTCTGCTTTTTATTACATCCATCCACTGAACTTAGAAAAACCACTTCAAAAAACACTGGTCTTCTTGTTGACTTTGGGGCGGGAGGGGATGTGATAGTGGCACTTTGGTTATTTTTTTTTAAAGGAGCCTTTTAGAGATCTATCCTGAAATATTTATAGATACAATGCTATTATGTCTTGGCTTTACTTCAAAATAATCCAGGCCTGGGAGTGGGACGAGGCATGGGCGGGAGTATTGGACATTGGTCAAGGTTGACCAAGACTGGTAATTGTTGAAATTGAGTGATGGCGTCATGGGATGGGGGTTGGAGGGTTCACTCTGCTATTCTACGTTTGTATGCATGGTTTGAAACTTTCCACAATATAAGGCAGTTGTCCAATGAGGTTGTCAGCAAAAAGTATGAGTCCCTGTGGGCTTTGTGCATTGATACAAAATGTTCTGGATGGGTGTTGGGGGGTGTTCTGAGAGAACCCACCTGGAGGGCTGTGCTCCATTCTGGGTCATTCACTGAGAGAAGGCTTTGGACAGGCAGAGGCAGGTGTAAAGGGGCCACTGTGAAGGAACTCCAGATGTTGACTCATGTGTCTCAGCTAGGAAACCTGGGGTGCTCAGCTAGAGATAAAGGACTTGGAGGGGGCAAGCAGAGCTGTTCTCAGCCACACAGAGGGCTGCCTGGTCTAGGTCTGTGCCCACACACATTCTGCAGGCTCCGCCCAGAGGAGCCTTTGGCCAAGCCTTTCCCTTGAACCCCACCTGCCCTCTCCCAGACCCTATACTCTCCTCCCCCTCCCCCAAGCACTTAGGCCAAGAGGAAGCAGGGTGACCCTGCCGGCCAAGCGGGGCTCTATCAGCCCTCTAAGTCACAAGCAACATGAATCTGCTCCCCTTGCTCAGCCTAAAACACCCTGTTCTCTGCGTGTCTGTGATGAGGCCTGACTTGGCTCCTAGACCCCTCCAGGGAAGAGGCTGGGCTGAGGCTGCTCTCCACATCACACGGCAGTAATCCGTCGCATCTGGACACAACTGCGCCCTGGGCTGCGGCACAACTGTCTATGAGCTCATCCAGGCCTCCCGGGGAGCTCTGCTGAGAGGGCGGGTAGGGGTTTGGGGGTGGGGGTGGGGTGGCTGGGAAGAGCCCGGCCACCCTGCCCTGCCGCGCCCTTCCCCCACGGGGTTTCTCAGGGCGCTGACCTCAAAGCCTGAAAGCAGAAAGCACACTGCAAGCCTCTGTTCTCAGCCGCGCACTGGTGCGGCCAGTGGGAACTTCCTGCTCCCTGAGCCTCTGCTGCCTCCTCAGAACAAGGCTTTTGGGGCAGTGGGGAGGGCGAGGCGCTCCCGAACAGATGCAGCGCACCCAAGGTTCGTTTCTCAGACCTCAAATGAGCTACCAGGACAGAACCGCGATGAGTCTAAGGACAAGTTGCTTGTCTGCCCAGAAACTCCAGGAAGGCAAGAGTTAGGCAAGGACTCCCTTCGCACTGTCTTGCCAGTATGGAGCTCATGATAATGCCTGCCGGCCTCACGGGGCTCCAGGGAAACTCAGACCAGAGGAAGAAGAGTGGGGGAGGTGGCAGGTTATCCCGCCTGACCACGGAGGGCCAAGGCTGCGGTTCCCAGTGTTCCCTTTCTCTGCTTCCCCCGTCCCCTGCCTGGCCAGTTGGGGAATGGACCTTCTTGGATGCAAGGTTGTTTTCCTTGGCCTGGCGCCTGCTCAGGGCCTGTGTGCACCCTGGACTGCGCCTCGGGTGGAACATCGTGAGAGCAGGCTGCCGGTGGCGGGTGGGGTGGGGCCAGAGGCCCAGCGCAGGCGAGGGGTAGACGCTCCGGTTAAAGGGGCGTGGCCACTGGGCCCCCAGCCTCTGATACGGCCCCCTCCCAATGACAGACATAGAACTTTTTTTCCTCTAGACCTGAACACTCACTAAGAAAGTGCACAACTCAATGATTTCTGATCCTGAAAAGTGCTGCTCTGACCAGCTACACTTGTAGCCTGGGGCTTAATTCTATGTGACCACATTCAGTATAATATCTAATAAATTTGACCACATTCAATATTTGTATTAAAATTTCTGCTTCATTCCAAACCAGTGTTGTTGTTGTTTTTAAGCAGAAGAATGTTATTTTCAAACAATTATATGAAGAACTCTAATCTGTGGACCTGCTCTGGCTGAAACAGGAGAAGGCTGCTTAAGCCCCCTCAGAGGGAGCTCAGATACTGGGAAACTTGTATTTTGGGAGCGATATGTTTTCTCCCTTGTTCTCTGGTCATTTTCCAGAGGTGGATTTGAGCCTTGCCGGTGACTCTGAGAGCTTACCAATGCAGTCAGCGGGTGGTTAAAGTGAGGATACAAGCTGAGCTGCTGTAACAAAGAGCCCTCCCTCGCCCCCCAGTCATACACGTGTTTCTTTCTTTCTCACTTAATCAGTTCAGAGGTGGACTGGCTGATGCTCCGGGCTGGCAGGCAGCTCTGCTCCCCCCAAGGCTGTACAGGAAACCAGATTCCTTCTACCTCAGAATCCTACGTTTTTTAATCCACTGGGTTATAAAGTACTAGAACATTCCTAAACCCCCACCACACCAAGGCCTAGGAAGCCATCCAGGATAAACTTCTCTCCACATGCTGTGAACAGAACATGAGGTTGGGAGTCAGAGGAGTGGTCCCACCTCCACTGCTGGCTGACTGTGCTCGTTGCCTCTCACTCAGCTTCTTCTGCAAGGGATCCTCCCTGCCCTGTCTACTTGGCAGGACTGCTGTGCTGATTCAAGGGGATTCCACATTTGAAGGTATCTGAGAACTGCCGGATGATGTGCAAATGCCAGGTAAGGCATTCACCAGGTGGGTTGGAGACTGAGCAGGTCAGTGTAAGCCCCTGTGGTCTTCTCTCTCCACATGGAGCCAGTGTTCTTCACTAGGTAACCCTGGCTAGGTCTCCTCAAGGTGGGGAGGCATCTGCTCTGGGACTACACTGTACAGGGGTCCAAGGGGTGCTTGGGAGGGGCTTTGCCAACAAGCACACCGAGGCTTCAAGGCTGACCGGATTTTCTGGGCTCTGTTATAAGCCAGTCCCACTTGCTGGATCCTTGGTTTCTCCACCTTTAGAATGGGTACAGCCATACTCTATATTTGAATCCACTGTCAATTTATGATCACATTACATGCCAAACTTTTTGTTCAGTGCTTACCTGCATTATTATCTCATTTAATTCTATCTATAAGCTCAGTACTCTTACATCACTTTTTTATAGATTAGAAAACCAAAGATCAAAGAGGTTGGGTCATGCCCAAGACTACACGGCTAGTAGGTGATGGGGACAGGATTTGAATCCTACCTGCTTGACACTATGCTATGCTTTGGGAGTTCTGTGATGAATTAAGGGCCTCCCATCTTGGGATCTCAGCTGCCTCCTCTGTAAAATGAGGGGCTGGACAAGCATGGGGCAAAAGGGACCTGTACCCACGACACCTGTGCACCTGTCCTGAGGCCCAACAAGAGCCCAAATGTGTACATTGGATCAAATTGTCTTTGAGAGGCTCACTCCCTGTCATCCATTTTTGTAAGAAGAAATGCAGTGATCCTTACCACGCATGCTACGTGCTAAGTCACTTCAGTTGTGTCCGACTTTTGCGACCCCCTGGACTGTAGCCTGCCAGTCTTCTCTCAGTCTTCTCTGTCCATGGGATTCTCCAGGCAAGAATACTGGAGTGGGTTGCCATGCCCTCCTCCAGGGGATCTTCCTGATCCAGGGACTGAACCCCAGTCTCTTGAGTCTCCTGCATTGGCAGGCAGGTTCTTTACCACTAATGCCACCTGGGAAGATGTCTCACCATAGTTCGAGCATCTTCTTTCACCCAAAGCCAAAAAGCAGAATCCCAATGGAAGACAGTCCACAGGGACCTGGAGTGATGGTGGATTCCTATAGGCCGAGGCATGGATGAGAATGGCTAATGGGACTACGCTCTAGGAATTGAGACCCCTCTGATAGCAAAATAGAAAAGGAACTCAGCTGAAGTCTTAACTTAAAAAAAAATTCTCTACAAATAACACAGAACTGTCTATTTCACTCAACACATAAAAGACTTTATAGAGCAATACGAAAAATCCTAATACCACAATTGAAAAGGCCAAGACAATTCGCAAGAATTAGAAATGACCAATATTCATTTGAAAAAAAAATTGAAAAAAAACCCCACCAAACTTGGCAGTAATCAAAGAAATTAAAATTAAAGCAATAAACCACATAAACCATCTTAAAGCATTCTTGCAAAAAAAGTCTAATTGGAATTAGACAATGCTTCTAGATCTAATTCCCAGTTTATAGACAATACAGGGAAAAGGAGAACATTAAAATGACATATAGAAGATGCAATCAGCTAAAATTTAAATGTGAAAAGCTATACGACTAGCAACGCAGTTTCTTTACCAAATTTTAAGAAAAAAGAGAGAAAAGAACCTTCTAAAGAAACTTAAAACTTACTAAAAGAAACTTAATGGACATATCAACCAAAACCCAAATGTATCCACCTCGTTTGAATCAAACAGACCAAATATAAAACCATGACACCATTAGGGACATGAATCCTGACTAGATAGCTGATGATATTAAGGAATTATTGTCCACTTTTAGGGAGTGACAGTGGTATTTTAGTTATTAAAAGATTACTGATGCTTTAATAATACATAAGGTAGTATATATAGATGAAAATACTTAGTGCCTGGAGTTTCCTTTAATCTGAGGGAGCAGAGAGAAGGTGGATTAGATGAATTAAGATCTGTCAGGAATCCATGGAGGTTCCTTACACTATTCTGTGTGTATAGCCAAAAGATTTGATAATCAACAGTTTAAAAAAAAATGGTATAATTGTCTGAAGTCTGAAAGGTTATATAAAAAAATGTTTGAACACAATGTGAAATTACATAAATACATTTATACTTTCTTTTTTTCTTAATCTGAAGCAATGAGCATGATTAGGAAGAAAATAATGTTTAAAATGGCTTTAAGACAAAACTTATATACCAGTCATAGCTAAGGGGCCACAGAAGGTCAGCCACTGTGGGCAGTGGCCAGCTCCTCCCTCTGGGGGAGCACAGACTCAGCTTTGTCCCCTCAGCTCCTGGAGGTGGGGACTCTGGAAAGAGGGGGCAGGCGGTGGGCCAGGATGTAGGGGGTAGGGGGATGGCACTGTGGGCCGGGCTCTATGCTGGGTGGTCTCAGCCACTCCTCACTCAGCCTGTGAGGAAGGGGTTATTGGTCCTCCTTTGCCAACCTCAGTGGAGAAACTGGCTGAGAGAGGTCAGTGGAGCTGTCTGAGGGCGCGAGGGAAGAAGCCAATGTGTGTTCACAGGTGTTCTGCGCTGGGCACTTCCCTTTCCTCCAGCTCTCTGGGTGGCTACCATTCTCCCCAACTTACAGAAGAGGAAAGAGCTCCAGAGAGGTGGCATGACTCACCCAAGGCCACTCAGCCGGGGGCTGCCAGGAGCAGGACTGGCCTCAGCCCTTTCCCTGGTGCTCCCAGTTCCCTGCCAGGGGAGCTTCCATCCTAACACAGGGCACTTCCTCTGGCTCCAGGTGGATGGGGGAGCAGCCTGACAGAGGGCAAGGGTGTGGCTGAGGGGGCAGGAGACCTGCATGCCTGGGCAGACTGAGCCTTCCCCTCACCTGTACAGCTGTGAGCACCAGCTGTCTCTGGTTGAGGTTGGCAAGAGAGCTTGGGTAAATGTCAACTGTAAAGTGGTACATAAAGTGCAGAGTCTTGGGGTGGTGGAAGGAACATCTGTGCGTACAGTACAGTTAGTCCTTCTGCAGCCTTCCTGTCCGAGCCTCACCTGTGAGGGGACAGCTCTATGGCTGCTGTCAGGGGAGCTAGAGGGGATAAAGCACTGCAAGGAACCCAGCCTGGAGCACCCAGAGGCCTTCCTGCGGCCTCCTCCCCACCCACCCAAGGCTGCTCCAGCCTTCTGGGAAGCTCTCCAAAAGGCTGACAACGGGTCTCCTCTCCTCTACTGCAGGACCTCCTCAGACTACCAGGCAGGTGAAGCCGAGACCTCCAGGGGCCGCCTGCCTGGCCCCTACAGCTGGGCCGGACCAGACCGGGGTCGTCTGCCTGCTGGAGCTCAGCATCCCAGTGAATTCCCCAGGAAAGGAGGCCTGGGTGCTTCGCAGGCCCGCCCCACCCTGCAGACCTGACCATTCACCTCCTGATCCTGGCCCCTTCCTCTCTCTCCTCCCCACCTGGGGCATTGGGTTTCTCCACCCTCTCTCCTTTTTTTGTTTCTCTCGGATCTTCCTCTTTTCCTCAATATCCTCTCTGCCTCTCTCCCCTTTCTCTTGCCATTTTAGTTCCTCTGTTTCTTTCCCACTAAACTCCTTTTTCTGTCCTCATACACAGTTCACACCCATCTGTTTACCTCCGAAATCTTTCAGTCCCAGCCTCTCCCTTTCTCTCTTTATTCTTTCCTTTTTCTATGTCCCTCTGCATTTTTCTGTTTCGTCTTTCTTTTTTCTCTCCCCATCGCTCTCTCTCCCTCCCTTTATCTCCCTCTTTCTCCATCTCTCTCCATCTGGCTCCGTTCCCATCTCCCTCCCTCTCTTCTGCTCCTTCCTCGAGGTCCGCGGTCTCCCTAGCCCTCGCCCCGCTCCCGGGCCCCACTCACCGGCGAAGGCGCCCGGGGCGCGGAGCAGGGCGAGCCCGGCCAGAGCGCAGAGCAGGAGCCGCATCCTGCCGGCCGGCGGAGCGCAGCGCCGCTTCTGCCGACGGCCGCCCTCCCCGCCCTCCCCGGGATCGCGCCGGCCCGCCTGGGAGGAAATGCTCGCAGTTCCAGCCAAGATTCCTGGGCGGCTCCGGGCTTTCTGGCTCCAGCGAGCCCGCCCCCTCCAGAGACCCCGCGAGCGGAGGGGCGATGTGCCAGGCTGGGCGTCTCCCCAGGAAGGGGCCGCGCTCTGAGCCCCCTCACCTCCCCCTGGGCTCGAGCACAGAAGAGGATGATGGAACCGGAGGCCCAATGATCCGTTATGAGCCCATTTCACAGACCAGCAAGTTGCAGTTTCCAGAAGTGCCACCTACGCCTGTGGCACAGGATCTGAATCCCTAACTTCACGGAGTAATCAGCTCTGATGACATCAGATAGTGTCGCTCTGAGAGGGAGGCTCAGAAATGGAGGGTCTGCATTCCACAGAAATTTTGTCCTTCTAAAGGAGTAACAGTATTGTTAAAAGATACTTTCCAAAGGAATATAGTGGATTTGTTATTGACCCGGGTTCTTAAATAGAAATTGATGGGGACTTCCCTGGTGGTCTAGTGGTTAAGAATCCACCTTGCAATGAAGGGAACCTGAGTATGATCCCTGTTCAGGGAACTAAGATCCCACACACTGAGGAACAGCTAAGCCTATATGCCACAGCTGCTGAGCCCTAGAGCCACAAGTTGAGAGTCCCTTTGCCGCAATGGAAGATCCCACATGATGGCAACCAAATAAATTAAAAAAAGAAATTGATAAAATGCCAGATGAGGCAAGGCTTTATTGGATCTCTTACCTAAGCACGCCAAATAATAGGTATGGGTGCCCTTGCTTGCTCCCTGGGGGAGGGGGTGAGCTGGTCCCTAAATGACTCCAGGGTTGGGGTGGATCCGTGCCTGGGCTGGAGGGGTGTGTTTAGGAGGTCTGCACACCCTCTTGGTGTGATGAATAGTACCCTGCTTTTGTTTCTGACCCCTGAGAAGTGGCAGTTGGGTTTTTGGTCTTTTTGTATCTTTTTGTTTCTAGTTTGTACAGCCACACAGTTACTTTTAGTCCCCTATAGTTTCTTTGTATTTTGTTGCTGGAGAAAACAGTTTGTCCAGGAGCAAGCACTGCAGCAAAGGGTCCCAAGTCCCAGCCTGTCTCAGATTTAGGTGTACTAAGATGGAATGATCTCTAAATGTTGATGAGATGAACATGAAAATAAAAGCATTACAGTAAAAATCCCCAAATGTAGGCTTCCCTGATGGCTCAGCTGGTAAAGAATCTGCGTGCAATGTGGGAGACCTGGATTCGATCCCTGGGTTGGAAAGATGTCCTGGAGAAGGGAACATCTACCCTCTCCAGTATTCTGGCCTGGAGAATTCCATGGACTGTATAGTCCATGGGATTGCAAAGAGTTGTAGAGGACTGAGCGACTTTCACTTTCCATATATTATTCAGTTCCATATATACACATTTTGTCTGAATTTATATTAGGAACTGCATAGACACAATGGCAACCCACTCCAGTACTCTTGCCTGGCAAACCCCATGGACGGAGGAGCCTGGTAGGCTGCAGTCCATGGGGTCGCTAGGAGTCGGACACGACTGAGCGACTTCACTTTCACTTTTCACTTTCATGCATTGGAGAAGGAAATGGCAACCCACTCCAGTGTTCTTACCTGGAGAATCCCAGGGACGGGGGAGCCTGGTGGGCTGCCGTCTCTGGGGTCGCACAGAGTCAGACACGACTGAAGTGGCTTAGCAGCAGACAAGGAATTGGGAGAGTTTACCAAGCTGAGGGAACTGGACTTGAATCTAGCCAGGCTGGCCTCTTGCTGGATATGTCAAAGATTCTTACTAAGCCCAAAGGAGAGGCCAGCCACTGAGAGCAGGGCTCCAAGGCACACCCAGTTACACTGCAGTCTATATTGCAATTGTGCTGCAGGTGGCGCCGTTTACATAAAATACTTCTGCAGTGGGGAGACCTGAAGTTGTAGTACTGGCAGCCCTATACATTTTTGCACACTGGATATTTATCTTTTAATATTTTGACAGTTTGATGATGAAAAAAATGACCTTGTTATTTTTATTTACATGCAATTTTTTATGAGTGAAGTTGAGTTTTATTTGCCTATTCAAATACTTTTTTTTCTTCTATTTTCCCTCTTTCCTTTATGTATTCTGATTATTAATCTGATATATTAATATCAGCAAGGAGATCAAACCAGTCAATCCTAAGGAAATCACCCTGAATATTCAATGGAAGGACTGATGCCGAAGATGAAGCTCCAGTACTTTGGCCACCTGATGTAAAGAGCCGACTCATTGGGAAAGACCCTGATGCTGGGAAAGACTGAGGACAAGAGGAGAAGGGGGCGGCAGAGGATGAGATGGTTGGATGGCATCATTGACCCAGTGAAAAGCATATATTTTCAGAGAAGATATATTTGATTAGATCAGAAAACTGCAGATCCCAGGTTGGAAGGCAGGTGGACCAGATTCTAAAATTCATGCTCTGAAGCATCATCAGGCCCCAGGTGAGTAACTAGATACTGAGGAAATCTGGAGGGAGGTGGAGGTAGAAGAGGGCAAATTGGGTCTTTGGAGGCTCAGAGTGGCAAGTTCTTAAGTTAAGGAAAGACGACCCATAACTGCCTGCGTAGTTAAAGTGCTGTAATGTGCGAAGTCATCCTTTCCTCTCATGCTTCCGCTCTGGCAGTTACCACCAAGATTCACAGTTGAACCCTCACTTGGAGTATGATGCTTGGAGAAGTCAGGGGGTGGCCTGAGGTCACACAGAAATGTGGAGACTTGCTCCCAGGATACCCATTGGCAATGCTGCAGGATGTGTGTGGCCTCCCAGGCTGGCCTGTTGTGGTGCTAAAAGGGGGTAGGGGGCATCTGGCAGGGCTTGCTCCCCCGGCCCACACCCAAAGGCAAGGGGCCAAGGCAAACAGTTAGTGGGAGCTGGCCATCTCTCTGGAGGTGGAGCGGAGGAGAGGGACTGCCAAGCTGGAAGGGGCTCAGTGGCTGGGAGGGTCAGAGTCCACAAAAGCCTCCTTGTCTTCTTGTCTCTGCGCAGACAAGACTGGTTCCAGAAAGGTCTTAGCCCCGCGGGGGCCAGGCCACCCCCACTCCACACACTTGGAGCAGGGCTGCTAGCCCATGGCCACACATGTTACAGGCAGAGAGAATGAACCAGTGGAGTGTGGGTATAGTTGCCTCAGACATTACTTTGCCAACAAAGGTCCATCTAGTCAAGGCTATGGTTTTTCCTGCGGTCATGTATGGATGTGAGAGTTGGACTGTGAAGAAGGCTGAGCGCCGAAGAATTGATGCTTTTAAACTGTTGTGTTGGAGAAGACTCTTGAGAGTCCCTTGGACTGCAAGGAGATCCAACCAGTCCATTCTGAAGGAGATCAGCCCTGGGATTTCTTTGGAAGGAATGATACTGAAGCTGAAACTCCAGTACTTTGGCCACCTCATGCGAAGAGTTGAGTCACTGGAAAAGAGTCTGATGCTGGGAGGGATTGGGAGCAGGAGGAGAAGGGGATGACAGAGGATGAGATGGCTGGATGGCATCACTGACTCAATGGACGTGAGTCTGAGTGAACTCCAGGTGTTGGTGATGGACAGGGGGGCCTGGTGTGCTGCGATTCATGGGGTCACCAAGAGTCAGACACGACTGAGCAACTGAACTGAACTGTAGAGGATAGAAGGTGCAGGGGACCTAACAAGGTGAGATTTAAGAGGTCTTTTGTGTTTTGTTTTTGTTTAAAACTCTATCCCCTTTCTGGCAAACAGTCCCAAATCCTCCCAGGTAGGGGAAGATGTAGGAAGGTAGGGAAATCTGCTGTGTACAGGCCTAATGTTAACCAGTATCCCGTCAGTAACTGTCATCCCTAGATGCCGACATTCACTGATGCTGACATTCCTTGATTCCAACTTTATGTCAAGCACCATTCCAAGCACTGTGTGATTGTTTCTCAGGTCATCCCGGCTGGTACTGTGTGAGCAGCATTCTGTGGTTATCCCGGAGGTTGGTAAGGGCAGTTTTCCACCCAGTGTTTTTTGAAGTGTGATGAATCCACATTTAAAAGTGGAGGAAACCAGCTTAAAGGTATCCTCCCTGCTTAGTTTTGAGATATTTTTTACACAGATTCACATTGCTCTGTGTCAATTCAGTCCATTGTCAAGGCCATAGACATTTCCCAACAATGTGTTCATTTATGACTCCAGGGTCCTGTGGACTTGGGGGTAGGGAGTCGTCTGGCATTTCCCCCAGCTCTGTGAGAACGTTATCAGTGTTCTCTGGGGGCGATGATCTCATTTTGCTCAAGGCTGGCGCTGGGATAAAGTATAAACTAAGGACACTCTGTGTAGTGATGTGGGTTCTTGGACACTTTAATCAGCAGAAAGTGATAAGAGGCCAGATGAGGAATGCAGGCAAAGGTTTACTCGGACTTGGACTTGTGCTGCAGCAGAAGGGAGTGAAAACAAGTAACAGGTGTCCTTGCTTGCTCCGTGAGGGAGGGGGAGCTGGTCCTTTAAATGGGAGGGGAGGGGCAGATTGCAAGTTGAATTAGAAGAGTGGCTTGGGTGGTGTGCCCACCCCTTTGGTGGTGCTGCAGGCAGGGCTCACGCACAGTATCCTGCTTTTGTTTCCATCACTTCCTAAAAGGCCGTTGGGTTTATAGTCTTTTTGTATCTTGTTTTTGATTCACTCCAACCGCAAGATGCAGTCATTTTCATAGTTTTATTTGTATTCCATTGCTCCAGGAGACAGTTGGCCAGGTGCAAACACTGCCATAAAGGTCCAAGGTCAAGTCAGATGGCTGACTATTCAAAGCATTTTGGAGTTAGAATCCATCAAAAGAGGAGTTCAGCCACTGACTCTGCCCTTACTGGTCGCGTAGCCTTAGGTGAGTCGCAACGGCCTCACCAGCAAAGAGGGAGTAACAGTAAGAAATGAGAATTCCCTCACCTGCTTCTGAGAAGCTTTCCTGGGCTGGTCACTGTTGTTTCCTCACCTTATTTGTCTGCAGGTTGGGAGTTTGCTGAGGGTGGAAAAGGTGCGGGCAATGCACAGGCTGGCAGAGGCCCTCAGATGAACTTCAGGGTTTTCAGGTGTTACCAAGCCTGAGCTCGAACAGCTCGCAGCAGGGCAGGCCAGGCCAGTAAATTGAGAGTAGAGTTGTTGGGGCAAGGAATATTGACTGTATTTGGAAAGCTGCAGGCTGAGAAGATGGTGGACTAGTTTCCCAAAGAGCCATCTTACCCAGGTTTGGATGCTAGTTTCTTTTATGGAACAAAGAGGGGGAGGCCAGGGTGTCAAGTGAAAAAGGAGATAAGTTGTTGCAAAATATTCGCCAGATGTTTTCTGGCCAATGTGTTAATTTCTTCTTTCCTGAAGCCATTCTCAGATGGGCCTGGTCAGGATGTTTCTTGTGAGTTTAAACAAAAATATTTTAGCTTAGTTCTCAGGCATGTGAGGCAGGGTTCTCGGAGATGGGCTATTATGTATACTTTAAGATGATGGTCCTGAACCTTTTTGGCATTAGGGACCAGTTTCTTGGAAGACAGTTTTTCCATGGACACTGGTGGTGGGGGTTGGGGGGAGATGCTTGGGGCAGGCTGTATGGTGAGCATTGGTTCAGACTGAAATGTGAGTAATGAAGGGGGTGATTCAGGCAGTAACTTGAGCCAGCAATGGGGATCAGTGGGGAGCAGCAGATGCTTGGCTAATTCGCCTGCGCCTTACCTCCTGCCATGCAGCCCGGTTCTTTTTTTTTTTTTTTTAATTTATTTATTTTAATTGGAGGCTAATTACTTTACAATATTGTATTGGTTCTGCCACACATCAACATGAATCTGCCATGGGTGTACACATGTTCCCCATCCTGAACCCCCCTCCCACCTCCCTCCCTGTACCATCCCTCTGGGTCATCCCAGTGCACCAGCCACAAGTATCCTGTATCGAACCTGGACTGGCGATTCTTTTCTTATATGATATTATACATGTTTCCATGCCATTCCCCCAAATCATCCCACCCTCTCCCTCTCCCACAGAGTCCAAAAGACTGTTCTATACATCTGTGTCTCTTTTGCTGTCTCGCATACAGGGTTATCATTACCATCTTTCTAAATTCCATATATATGTGTTAGTATACTGTATTGGTGTTTTTCTTTCTGGCTTACTTCACTCTGTATAATAGGCTCCAGTTTCATCCACCTCATTAGAACTGATTCAAATGTATTCTTTTTAATGGCTGAGTAATACTCCATTGTGTATATGTACCACAGCTTTCTTATCCATTCATCTGCTAATGGACATCTAGGTTGCTTCCATGTCCTGGCTATTATAAACAGTGCTGTGATGAACACTGGGGTACACGTGTCTCTTTCAATTCTCGTTTCCTCAGTGTGTATGCCCAGCAGTGGGATTGCTGGATTATAGGGCAGCTCTATTTCCAGTTTTTTAAGGAATCTCCACACTGTTCTCCATAGTGGCTGTACTAGTTTGCATTCCCAACACCAGTGTAAGAGGGTTCCCTTTTCTCCACACCCTCTCCAGCATTTATTGCTTGTAGACTTTTGGATAGCAGCCATTCTGACTGGCGTGAAATGGTACCTCATTGTGGTTTTGATTTGCATTTCTCTGATAATGAGTGATGTTGAGCATCTTATCATGTGTTTGTTAGCCATCTGTATGTCTTCTTTGGAGAAATGTCTGTTTAGTTCTTTGGCCCATTTTTTGATTGGGTCATTTAATTTTCTGGAATTGAGCTGCAGGAGTTGCTTGTATATTTTTAAGATTAGTTCTTTGTCACTTGCTTCATTTGCTATTTTCTCCCATTCTGAAGGCTGTCTTTTCACCTTGCTTATAGTTTCCTTTGTTGTGCAGAAGCTTTTAAGTTTAATTAGGTCCCATTTGTTTATTTTTGTTTTTATTTCCAATATTCTGGGAGGTGGGTCATAGAGGATCCTGCTGTGATTTATGTTAGAGAGTGTTTTGCCTACGTTCTCCTCTAAGAGTTTTATAGTTTCTGGTCTTACGTTAAGATCTTTAATCCAGGTTGAGTTTATTTTTGTGTATCGTGTTAGAAAGTGTTCTAGATTCATTTGTTTACAAGTGGTTGACCAGTTTTCCCAGCTGCTGCTGCTGAGTCACTTCAGTAGTGTCCGACTCTGTGCGACCCCATAGACGGCAGCCCACCAGGATGCCCCGTCCCTGGGATTCTCCAGGCAAGAACACTGGAGTGGGTTGCCATTTCCTTCTCCAATGCATGAAAGTGAAAAGTGAAAGTGAAGTCGCTCAGTCATGTACAACCCTCAGCGACCCCATGGACTGCAGCCTTCCAGGCTCCTCCATCCATGGGATTTTCCAGGCAAGAGTACTGGAGTGGGGTGCCATTGCCTTCTCCGAGTTTTCCCAGCACCACTTGTTAAAGAGATTGTCTTTTCTCCATTGTATATTCTTGCCTTCTTTGTCAAAGATAAGGTGTCCATAGGTGTGTGGATTTATCTCTGGGCTTTTTATTTTGTTTCATTGATCTATATTTCTGTCTTTGTTCCAGTACCATACTGTCTTGATGACTGTGGCTTTGTAGTAGAGCCTGAAGTCAGGCAGGTTGATTCCTCCAGTTCCATTCTTCTTTCTCAATATTGCTTTGGCTATTCGAGGTTTTTTGTATTTCCATACAAATTGTGAAATTATTTGTTCTAGCTCTGTGAAAAATACCGTTGGTAGCTTGATAGGGATTGCATTGAATCTATAGATTGCTTTGGGTAGTATACTTATTTTCACTGTATTGATTCTTCCAATCCATGATGCAGCCCTGTTCTTAACAGGGGTTGGGGACCCCTACTTTAAGGTATAGACAACATCCCTTTAGTGATTAACTTGTAGAAAAAGCAATGGAATACAGAGGTAAAAGTAAAAGAAACAAATCCAATATGGAGTCAGATTCGCTCTTCCCTATTACACAGGGAGTCAGGAAAGTCAACTGCAGACCAAGCAAGGGCTGACTCTGATCACTCTGACCAAGCAGCTGACTCTGCTTCCTGAAGTAGGTGTAGAGTTTAAGGCCTCATCAAGGAGGTCTTTGAAGATGAGTAGGGTTCTTCTTTTCTCTTTATTTTTATTTTTTTTTAAATTTTATTTTATTTTTAAACTTTACAATATTGTATTAGTTTTGCCAAATATCGAAATGAATCCGCCACAGGTATACCTGTGTTCCCCATCCTGAACCCTCATCCCTCCTCCCTCCCCATACCCTCCCTCTGGGTCGTCCCAGTGCACCAGCCCCAAGCATCCAGTATCGTGCATTGAACCTGGACTGGCTATACAGCATTGTGTTTCTGCTGTACCACAAAGTGAATCAGCTATATGTATACATATATTCCCTCGCTTCTAAACGTCCCTCCCCCACTCCACCCCCAAAATAGGGTTTTTCTAAGCAGTATGTATTATGTGCCATGGAAATTGGTGGGGTGTAGCTAGGTGACAGGAGGAGAGGATCCATAAATCTGGGGAATGTTTGGTCAGGTTATTGAGGGCCTTGAATGCCACTTTAGGAGAGTCACCCTTTATGCTGTAGGTAGAAGTGCTGGCAGGGATTTTGGCTGAAGGATGACTCAATCATGCCAACCCCCTTCTTTTTAAAAAAATCTTTTTCTTTTGAAATAAGTGTAAACTTACAAAAATTATACAGTGAGTTCTCGAATATTCATCAACAGCTTCCCTAAATATTAACATCTTACAAACTACAGTAGAATTATCAAAGTCAGGAAGTTAACATTAACACAATACTATTAAATAAGCTATTGGGGCAGTCAGAGCACAGGTTGGAAAAGAATTTCCAGACACAGAGCGTTTCAGAAGGGAATGAGTTTATTAAGAACAAAGAGCTGAGATAATATGGGCACTGCGAGCACAGCAGGCTGACCTCCTGACAGACCAGGGAGAATTGACAGTTTTTGTGGGTTAATAGCTAATGTTTATAGCCTCAGTGGCACCCCACTCCAGTACTCTTGCCTGGAAAATCCCATGGATGGAGGAGCCTGGTAGGTTGCAGTCCATGAGGTCGCTAAGAGTCAGACACGACTGAACGACTTCACTTTCACTTTTCACTTTCATGCATTGGAGGAGGAAATGGCAACCCACTCCAGTGTTCTTGCCTGGAGAATCCCAGGGACGGGGCATCCTGGTGGGCTGTCATCTCTGGGGTCGCACAGAGTCGGACATGACTGAAGCGATTTAGCAGCAGCATAGCCTCAAAGAAAATTCCAGCTGGAAAGTTGGTGTTAGGTGATTGGTTGGGATGCTATAGAGTTAGTAGCACATATAGAGTGTTTACTGTAGTGGGCATCTTTGCCTAATTGAGAGTCAGGAAGCTTGTTAGTGATGATCAGGGACTTTTGGCAATGGTTACAAAGGGACTCAGCTTCGGAGGTGACCTTGATTCTGGACTCCACTTCTGTGGCCTTGGTGCAAGGCCTCACACCTGTGGCCTTGTGGGGTGGGAGGCAACATAAGCTACAGACTTTATTCAGATGTTGCTTGTTGTCTCACTAATGTTCTTTTTCTGGCACAGGATGCAATCCAGGATCCCACATTGACTCAGTTGTCATATCTCTTTGCTGCTGCTGCTGCTGCTAAGTTGCTTCAGTTGTGTCCGACTCTGTGCGACCCTATAGATGGCAGCCTACCAGGCTCCACCATCCCTGGGATTCTCCAGGCAAGAACACTGGAGTGGGTTGCCATTTCCTTCTCCAAAGGGCTCCTTTAATTTAGAACAACAGCTCCTCAGTCTTTTTTCTTTTAAATCTCTCATAACTTTGACAGTTTTTAAGAGTTTTGGCTAGTTATTTTTGTCCTTCATAACCTTGATACTTCTGAAGAATATTGGCTAATTAATCTTTAGAATGTCCCTCAACTTGAGTTTTTCATGAAGACTTTGAGGTCACACATTTTTGGTGAGAATCTCACATGAGTGATGCTGTGTTGGGCTTCTCTTGTGCTTCAGCTGGTAAAGAATCCACCTGCAATGCAGGAGACCCTGGTTTGATTCCTGGGTCAGGAAGATCTGCTGGAGAAGGGATAGGCTACCCACTCCAGCATTCTTGGGCTTCCCTTGTGGCTCAACCGGTAAAGAATCTGTCTGTAATGTGGGAGACCTGGGTTCGATCCCTGGGTTGGGAGGATCCCCTGGAGAAGGGAAAGGCTACCTACTCCAGTATTCTGGCCTGGAGAATTCCATGGAATGTATAGTCCATGGGGTCACAAAGAGTCGGACACGACTGAGTGACTTTCATTTTCTTTCTAGTAAGTCACATCAGAAGTCACATGGGATATTGCTCTGTCTCATTACTGGTGATGTTAACTTTGAAAGATGATATGGTAAAGGTGATGTCTGCCAGGTTCCTTCATTGCAAAATTTCTGCTTTCCCTTTTGTAATAAATGAGTATCTTGTGGGGTGATCACTATTATACCCACCCTCAACCTGGTGGAGGGAGCCTTTCTCCCAGGCCCTCTGGGCTGAGGATTATCTTTTCAGGCTCTGATGGGCCTAAAACTGACCTATCTCCTCAAATTTGGTTATTCTTATGGATCTCCGTTTCCATGATATAAGCCTCATAGATGGTTGGTGGGAATGTAAATTTGTACAGCATTCGTGGAGGCCCATTTTCCAGTTTCCACAAAAATTTTAAATGTGTATACTCTTTAACTTTACAATTTCACTTAGATAATGAAACACATGTACACAGAAGGCATATGGTGTACTAAGGAGAAGTTAAAGTTAACAAATTTCCCTTTTCTCCATTTTTGATGATAGCCTTCCTGACACGTGGGCTTCCCTGATAGCTCACATGGTAAAGAATCCACCTGCAATGCTGGAGACCCCGGTTCAATTCCTGGGTCAAGAAGAGCCTCTGGAGAAGGGATAGGCTACCCACTCCAGTATTCTTGGACTTCCCTTGTGGCTCACCTGGTAAAGAATCCGCCTGCAACGTGGGAGTCTTGGGTTCAATCCCTGGGTTTGGAAGATCTCCTGGAGAAGGGAAAGGCTACCCACTCCAGTGTTCTGGCCTGGAGAATTCCATAGACTATACAGTCCATGGGGTCGCAAAGAGTTGGACACGACTAAGTGACCTTCACTCATTCTGACATGTGTGAGATGGTATCTCAATGTGGTTTGATTTGCATTTCTCTTGGACTTCCCTGCTGATCCAGTGGTGTAGACTCCACACTTCCATTGTAGGGGGCATAGTTTTAATCCTTGGTCACAGAAGTTAGCATGGTACATGCATGTGCACTAAGTTGCTTCAGTCATGAGGTGTGTTCACTCTTTGCAATCATATGGACTGTAGCCCACCAGGCTCCTCTGTCCATGGGATTCTCCAGCTAAGAACACTGGAGTGGGTTGCTGTGCCCTCCTCCAGGGGATCTTCCTGACCCAGGGATCTAATCCATATCTCCTGCGGCTCCTGCATCGCAGGTGGATTCTTTACCACATGGTGCAGCATTCCCCGCCCCCCAGTAATTTGATTTACATTTCCCTGATGATTAATAATGTTAAACATCTTTTCATGTGTCTATTGACTGTCTGTATGTCTTCTTTGGAAAAATGTCTGTCTAGATATGCCCATTTTAAAATCAGATTGTTTGTATGAGTTGAGTTGTATGAGTTCTTTATATATTTTGGATATTAGCATCTTATCAGGGACCTTCTTGGTGGCAGAGTGGATAGGAATCTGCCTGCCAGTGCAGGAGACACAGGTTCAATCCCTGGTCTGGGAAGATTCCACATGTGGTGGAGCAACTAAGCCCATGAACCACAGCTGCTGAGCCTGTGCTCTGGAACCTGTGAGCCACAACTACTGTGCCACATGCTGCAACCGCCAAAGCCCATGCACCTGTAGCCTGTGCTCTGCAACAAGAGAAGCCACCACAGTGAGAAACCTGGGTACCACAACAAAGAATAGCCCCACTTGCCAAACTAGAGAAAGTCTGCCTAAAGCAGTGAAGACCTAGTGCAGCCAAAAATAAATCAATAATAATTTTTTAAAAAGGCATTGTATACACACACACACAAGTTAAAAAAAAAAATATATATATATATCAGATATATCATTTGCAAATATCTACTCCCAGTTGGTATGGGCTTCCCTGGTGGCTCAGACAGTAAAGAATCCACTTGCAATTCAGGAGACCTGGGTTCAATCCCTGGGTTGGGAAGATCCCCTGGAGGAGGTCATGGCAACCCACTCCAGTATTCTTGCCTGGAGAATCCCATAGACAGAGGAGCCTGGAAGGCTACAGTCCACGGGGTCACAAAGAGTTGGACATGACTGAGAGACTAAGCACTGCACAGTTGGTAGATGGCCTTTTCCTTCACTGTGCAAAACCTTTTTAGTTTGATATAGTCCCATTTGTTTATTTTTGCTTATTTTGCCTGAGACATATCGAAAAATGATATTACCAGTACGGATGTCAAAGAGCTTATTGTCTGTTTTCTTCTAGAAGTTTTATAGTTTTAGGTCTTACATTTAATTCTTTAATCCACTTTGAATTCATTTTTGTGCATAGTTTGAGAGAGTAGTCCAGTTTGATTCTTTTGCATGTGGCTGTTCGGTTTTCCTAACATCATGTTAATGAGGTTTTCTTCCCCCATTGTATATTCTTGCCTCCTAGCATAGATTGTTTGGATTCGTTTCTAGGCTCTATTCAGTTCCCTTGATCTGTGTGTTTGTTTTTGTTCCAGTACCACACTGTTTTGATTACTATAGCTTTGTAGTATAATTTGAAATCATGAAGCATATTACCTTCAGCTTTGTTCTTCTTTCTCAAGGTTATTTTGGCTATTCAGGGTCTTTTGTGCTTCTGTACAAATTTTAGATTTGTTCTAGTTCTGTGAAAAATGTTCTTGGCATTTTGATAGGGATTGCATTGAATCTGTAGCCACTATGGAAAGCAGTATAGAGATTCCTCAAAATATTAAAAATATAATTACCATATGATCCAGCAATTCCACTCCTGGGTAGTTATCCAAAGAAAACAAAAACATATCTATCCCTGCATTCATTACAGCATTATTTACAATGGCCAAGATATGAAAGCAACCTAATTCTAAATGAAAGTCACTCAGTCATGTCTGACTCTTTGTGACCGCATGGACTATACAGTCCATGGAATTCTCCAGGCCAGAATACTGGAGTGGGTAGCTGTTCCCTTCTCCAGGGGATCTTCCCAACTCAGGGATCGAACCCAAGTCTCCTACATTGCAGGCAATGCTTTACCAGCTGAGCCATGAGGGGAGCCCAGAAAGCAACCTAGTGTCCACTAATAGATGGTGATGTGTGTATGTGCATATATATATATATATATATATATGCACACCAAATGGAATATTAGTCATAAAAAGAATGAAATCTTACCATTTGTGACAACATGGTCCACCTGGATGGTATTATGCTTTGTGAAAGAAGTTAGAGAAAGACAAATACTGTATAATTTCACATATATGTGGAATCTAAAAACAAATGAACAAACATAGCAAAACAGAAGCAGAATTATAGAAACAGAGAGCAAAAAGATGGTTACCAGAGGGGATGGAGGTTGGGAGAGGAAAAAAGTAGGTGAGAGAAATTAAGTACAAACTTCCAGTTGGAAAATAAATGAGTGACAGATATGAAATGAATAGAGTAGGGAATTAGAGTCAATTAGGTAATATCTTTGCATGGTGACAGATGACAACTAGTCTTATCATGGTGATCATTTTGAAATGTATAGACACATCAAATCACTGAGTAACAGGAGCTAAGACAGTGTAGATCAATGATACTTTGAAAAATCCAAATCACACAAACTCATAAAAAAAGAGATCAGATGTGTGGGTGGTCAGAGGGGGAACTGGATGAAGGCCGTCAAAATGCACAAACTCCCAATTATAAGATAAATAAGTAATAAGGTTGTAATGTACAAAATGATAAATATAGTTAACACATTAACACTGCTGTATGTTATATATTGTATGAAAGTTGTTCAGAGAGTAAATTCTATGAGTTCTCATTAAGGAAGAATTTTTCTCTATTAATTTTGAATCTATATGAGATTATGGATGTTCACTAAACTTATTGCAATAATCATTTCATGATGTATATATAAGTTAAATCATTATGCTGTGCACCTTAAACTTACACAGTGCTGTATGTGAGTAAATCTGTAAGTAAATAAATGGATTCTATCTATGTACGCCAGCATGGAATTACCTGCAAGATTTACTGTTGAATAAAGAAAGCAAGTTGCAGAAAAATGTGCACAATACAATCCCATTATGAACCAAAGTACATCTGTGAATCTGTATGCATGTATATTATACACTGTTTTATACATGTCTCTCTCTCTATAACTGATATTTAGAAAAAATGCTCAGTCAGCTGCTAAAGGTACAATCTCTGTTATACACAGGAATTAGGATGACAGTGAGGGTACTAATTAACTGGCAACTTTGTGTTAGACATTTCTCATTGTTGAATGATTTGATGTGTCACAGCAAGCATGGGATATCTTTGTAATGGCAGTTACAACTCCTGTTGCAGCCCCACTCCTCCTTGTCCAGGAAAGGAAACTGAGGCCCAGAGAAAGGGCCTTGCCCAAGTCTAGCTGGGAGGTTAGCAGCGCGATGAGAAGTAGATGAGAAAGCAAGGCTGGGAGGGACCAGAAGTGAGTAGATGACAGCCAGTTGGGGAGACCATGTAGAAAATGTACTGTTTAGGGAGAAGAGGGGCTGGGCCCTGCCTCCGCAAACTCTGAAAGCTCTGTGGTCCTTGAGAAAGTGGAGAGCAGAGTTCTGCGCCCCAGCACAGGACACAGATCCTGAGTATGGCGGAGGTGGCCACAATGCTGACTGAGGAAATGCTGCTGAGGACAGTCTAACTGCAGCTGAGGGTGAAGAGACACAGGGAGTGAGTGCCAGAGAGCAGGCTGGGACAGCCCAGGACCCACTGATTCCACGTTCATTGCCCTCATTTTATGAATGGGACTGAGAACAGATAAGAAACCTACCCAAGGTCACACTGGACTCCAAAGCCCATTCCTCACTGTGGATATGCCTCTGGATATGAAAAGTGCATTTTACTAAGAGTTGATCCCCAAACTAGCGTGTGACACTTACCTACACTTACCTAGGCCTTGAACATCCTTTAAAAAAATCACACTTAAATTGAGAATTTTTGCAACCAAAATTTGAACAGCACTGAACTTGACCAAGAAGGAACAAAAACAGAACAGAAACGAAAAAAGAGGAAGGAAGAGAAAAAAGAAGGTATATACAAGTGTTGATATTTTATCTCTGGAATAATTCTGCTTTAACTCTGTTCCCTAGGACCAACGAATAGATGAGTGGAGAATTCTAAACTGTTCCAACCAGTCTGAAAATTTTATTCTTTGTAAATCTAAAATATATTGAAATTTTTGTGTGTTGTGCTGAAGCTTAAATGGGGTGCTGAAGTTTCATGTTTCTGACTGAGATATAAATTTAGTTTGAAAACAGATGTTCCAATGATTGGTTTCTCCTCAGGGTGACTACTTGAACCTGAATTTCCAGTTTGCCCTGATAAAGAAGAGAGGATCCTGGAGGGAATTCTTGGGCTGATGGCCTGGACAAAGGTTAGTAGGTGGGAATATGTACTTTTGGGTCAATATTAGTGAAGAAATTTGCCTGAAGGGGCAGAAATACTGATTCAGGATCGATAAGAGGTAAATTCCATTGTGTGGGGCAAGGTTACATTCGAATTTTTAAAAGAGGCAGAGAATTTAATTTTAAATAATTGCTACTCTTGTGGATCTCTAATTTGTTGTCGTTCATCAGAAAAAATGTGTATATATATGTTGTATCTGAAAACCAAGGGACATAAGTGAGCTACCAGGGTCATAGGAATTAACTCACCAATTAAGGAATGTTGCTTGTCACCCGTTTCTATAAGACTCAAGTCACTAAATGCCACTTCAGTTATTGATGGATAGCACACTCCGGAAAGAATTCAAGGTGAAGGTCAAGAATGAGGCACTCTCTGGTCTGGGAAAACTGGCAGAACAGGCCCTCAGATAGTTAGATATTTTCAGGAGAAATTTTTATGAACCCAGATTCTTGCATCAGCCCATGGTTAGAAAAGCACTGAAATAATTAGCTGAGATATCTGATTCTTGTGACTGATAGCAACATTCTGCAGAGATGTGTGCCTGATTGCACATACTCCTCCAAAATCACATACCTCTTCAGAGCAGTTCTTCAAAGCAGTCTGAGGGGCTGTCTCCTGGGCTGTAGTTCTCATTAAGACACTGAATGATCTCAGCTCACAGGTCTTATGTTGTATATGGATATTAGTTAAGCTGAAAAACAAAACAAAACAACGTTGAGAACTGGCCTGGAAGTTAGGACAAGGTAGCTATTTCCCAGCTCTGCTGCTCTTTGCTGTGTGTGCTTGGGTGGTTAGCTCACCCTCTCTGGGTGTTAGGGTCTGCTTTTGCAAAATGAAGTGATGGGTGAAAGGAACTCCAGTGATGGCAGCTCCTTCCTGCTCACATCACAAGACTTAGGAAAGCAACCTTGTTGGCAAGCTGGCTGGCTGCATTCCATGCTCAGTTGTTCACTTTGGAGGAAGATGTAGCTGGAGGCAGTCACATCGCCTTGTACTCAAGAGCCCAGGCCAGAGGAAGGCATGCCCATCCTGGCTGCATCAGGGGCTGGAGGCAGAACTGGGTGATGGTTAAGAGCTGGGGGAGTCAGAGTAACATGGTTTCCAGTCTCAGTTCTGCCGCTTTCTAGGTGAGAGATCTCTGGTAACTTGCTGTCTCTGACCTGAGTGTCAAATGCGGATGTTAATAGTAACTGTGTCCTCTTGGAAGTTGTTGAGAGAATCAGATGAGATGTGTACAAATGCCTAGAATAGTGCTGGGCACATATTATATATACAATCAATGGTAACTATTATTTGATTTTTAAAATAATTTTTAAAAATCTATTTATATATATTTGGCCATGTCAGGTCTCAGTTGTGGCACACAGACTCTCTAGTTGTGATATGCAGTTGCAGCCCTCGGGCTCTCTGGTTGTGTTGCTCGCACTCCAGAATGCATGGGCTCAGTAGCTGTGGCATGTGGGCTTAGTCGCTCTGTGGCACGTGGGATCTTAGTTCCCTAACCAGGGATCTAACCTATGTCCCCTGCATTGCAAGGCAGATTCTTAACCATTGGGCCACCAAGGAAGTCCCTATTTCTGTTGTTTTTACTACTCAAAATCAAATCTTAACTTCTTAACTAATATAGAAATTCTTGGCTTGGCATGCTGGACAAGTGGCTATCCTCACTCTTCTTGAATACTTCCAGTGAAAGGAAACTCACTATTCCCAGTAAATCATTTCACTAACCAATAGTGCTTCTGGGATTTCATGGAATTTTAAAGCTGAACGCTTATGTAAATCTCAGGTTTAACTGCCTCATGAAGAAACCCAATTTCAAGAGGTAAAAGATTTGCTCAAGGCTGCGTGGCTAGTTAGGTGGCAGTGGCTCCTTTCTTCCAGTCTTATTTACTACGTCCATTTTCCTTAGTGCATTTGAGCTCTTTGGTACTGTATCCACCCGTGCCCCCCACTCTCCCCAGAGAACAATTCCTGGAGGCCCCAGGCTGTCTGCTGAGTCTTTTTGGATCCCAGATAATGATTCACTAACTCATCCCTGGACCCAGGGATGAAAACCTCTATTTTAGAACTTCTAAATGAATAAGGCTGAGTTTTCCTTGCTACTTTTTAGGAGGCAATCCCCTCCCTCCACCCAAGTGTCACAGGGATGATTCAGTTTCGCCCCATTCCTAGACACAGCCCTTTCCGCTGCCCAGCTCTCACTAGTTCCCCTGGCCTCTTAACCTCCATCCTGATGCTATTTAAAAAACGCCTGGTTTCACAGGCCCTGAAGGCCAATGTCCATTTCCCTACCTGCTCCACCTAGTCTGGCAGTATCTTCACACCAGACGTGGTACTTCTGGGGATAGTTACAGTTGACAAGGATTTGGATCTATTTTTGCCATGGTGATTATAGAAAAATAGCATGTGTACCTGCTCAGGCAAGGGGTCGGGCCACCCCCAGATGCCCTCAGTGCCACTGACTTGACCTTGGATGTTGCAACCCTTCTGCCCAGCTCACTGGCTCTGTGCTCCTGAGCTGGCCTTCCCCCTCCACCTCTTGAATTAACTTCTTACGATGAGAAATCAGAAAGCATCATTGCAATCTTTACAAGGCCCAAGCTTCAGTGGTTTCAGAGGAGGCCTCTCTAACCAGTTCCTGGTTAGACTCATGTTCAGATGGAAAACGTATTTTCCTTCTAGATGCCAATTCAAAGGGACGTTTTGAAGCAGCAGAGAGTGATATGGCAATTCTAATGTATCTGGTGGTTAGCCAGCAAGACCAGATTTCATGTAAAACTTGCCTCTGAGGCAGGGGTGACGTCCCCCTTTTCTCCCTGGAGCACTTGTACGTCTGAAGACAGCAGAGATTGATCCCCTAAAAAGTTCTTTGAGTCTCTAATCCTTTTTATTTATTTTTGGCTGTGCTGGGTCTTCATTGCTGCATATGGACTTTTTCTCTAGTTGTGGAGAGCGAGGGCTCCTCTCTAGTGGTGGTGCGTGGCCTTCTCATTGCAGGGGCTTCTCTCGTTGTGGAGAATGGTCTCTCGGGTACATGGGCTCAGTAGTTGCTGCTCTTGGGCTCCAGCATGCAGGCTCAGTAGTCGTGGCACACGGGCTTAGTTGCCCCGTGGCATGTAGGATCTTGCTGGCTCAGGGATTGAACCTGTGTCTCCTGTATTGCAAGGCAGATTTTTAAACACTGGACTATGAGAGAAGCCAGAGACTCTAATCCTGTTAATAGTTTTGTATATGAAAACAAAACTATTAAAAGGATTTAATGGTAGACTAGCTTCCGTGGTAGCTCAGAGGGTAAGGAATCTGCCTGCAATGCAGGACATCTGGGTTTGATACCTGGGTCGGGAAGATCCCCTGGAGAAGGGAATGGCAACCCACTCCAGTATTCTTGCCTGGAAAATCCAATGGACAGAGGAGCCTGGTGGGTTATAGTCCATAGTGTCGCAAAGAGTTGGACACAACTGAGCGACTAGCACACACACATGTGGTAGATTGTTTCCTTCAATGTTTTTCATTTGGGCTGTGATCTAATCTGCAGTATAGCTTTTATCTGTAGTAGCTTTGCCAGAAGTGGGTTGCAAAGAGAGTTTGTATTTGCTTGTGCCAGAGATCCCAGGGATGTATCACTCAATCAGGGTCATTTGCAGTTTTCTGAATTGTGACTTCCTGAACTGTGTGGTTAGGATTTTGGGAGGAGAGATATCTTCCCTGTTTAAGCCTAGGCTGATCGAGACGGGTTTTGTTATTGAGTGAATATTTTACAAATTTCCATTTGCATTATTCTTTCATGATAATTCAAAACTCACACTTTCTGATTATTTAGGCCAATCCCACCACATCACCTTGGGGCCCAGCAGAGTATCAGCTCAGACGTTTAGTCTTGTTCTGTCACTTAAGCTTACTTTGTTTTTTGCCTCTGGAGGTCAGTTACTTCCTTGAAAGCTCATCCATGCATTTAAAAGATTCTTGTTACAGTTTGTCTGAATATTTAGTGGAAGGATTGTAGAATTATCTATTCTGTTAAACACTAAGAACCAAGAATCCCCTAATATCCTTATAAATACTCTCTTCTGTTTTAAAAGGCAATATGGATTGCTTGCTTGAGGTAGAAAGCAAGTAATTTCTACACAAGGATTTAGATAATGGAGTTCATTTTAAATAAGTATTTCACAGAGCAATGTATTTCACCATGAATACATTATCGTTGCATCTGTAATTTACCAATTACAAACCAATTGGTTTGTAACCAATAGGCTACAAACACACATGTAACAAACATAGGTTTCGGAGTCACGGGGATCTTGGTTTGATTCCTGGTTCTGCCACTCACTAGCTCTGATTGTTAACAAGCTACTGAATTTCATCAGGCCTCAGTTTTGTAACTGGAAATATGGGCTGGCAGGACAAACCTCTTAGGGGTTAAAGTGAGGATTAAGTGAAAGAATGCAAACAAGGCTCTAAGCATAATGCCTGGCCACCCAGTGACTGTTCAATGAATGTTTCTCTTCTTGTTATTAACATAGAAGTCATTCTGTGGGATTCCTGCAAATTCAAAGGATATAATGGGATTACACAAGGAATGCCTGTCTCTGGCCTACCCTGTGTGTGTGTGTGTGTGTGTGTGTTTGTGTATTTAATACATACATTATTGTAAGTTTTACTGATATTAATCATGTATATTTATAAAATAAATTTACAGATAGTATAAAATACACAGTTGTCTTTCCTACAAATCCAATATAGTTGATTTTCCTCCCAGGATGCTCTTGAATCCATAGTCAAACCATGGGTGCATTTCAACCTTGATCTGACAAATGAAGTTGCATCTCAGTCTGCTCTTTTCCCGATAAATGGATTGTCTTACATATGATAAGATCTACTGATAAATTCACTCTTGTACAAACTATGTTCATTGAACTAAATCCGCTTTCATCCTGGGCTCTAGTCATTCAGACGGAAGTTTAATCTGCATTATTAATATTTTCTCCTTGACTTTCTTAAATCTAGATAAGCAACAAAATAATAAATCAACCAATACAGCATTCGCCAATTTCCTTAGTGTACATGTTGTAGCCACGCGTTCCGGGAAACAAACTCACTCAGAAGGACAATGCAGATAGTGGAGCGCAGTTTATCACACCGACGGGCCCAAGGCAGAGTCTCCTCTTAGCCAAGGACCCCGACCAGCATTTGTGAAAATCTTTTATACCCCATGTGTACATGTCCGAACCCACCACCCCAAATTCCTTGAGACTTACATCAACCAAGGAAAATACGATCCCAATAACCCCATCATTCACGTCCTACGTGCTCATGTGCCCAAACAAACAATTAGCCAATAGTCAATAAACCCAAGGTTACACTCTGATAGATACAGAAAAGTGTATGGCCTGTTTGGAGGAAGGGGTGATTAGTGTATGTTTTCTCTTAGGCGCTGAGTAACCTAGATACGACCTTCAAGATTCCCCGGTCTGGAGGGGGTCTTAACCTTCTGTTGTTGTTTTCATAGGCACTAAACACAGAGTTCAGAGTCCATTGGAAAGGTGGCTGAGCATGATAAGCATGAACAGGCCTAAAGATGGAGTCTTTATTGCACCCTGGCTCTCCGACTGCCAGTTTGGGAGAATGACATCAACCTTCGGGTTACAAAGTTCATAATACATTGTAAAATTCAGGGTCCACAAAGCAGAACTATCAAGGCAACTATAACAGTGGTAAATACAGTTTTCCACCAATCGCCCTTCACCCAAGATAAGACCAAAGTCCAGAAAGGGATGTTTTCATTTGACATTGCTTTTACCTGGTTTTTCTTGTCATCTAAAGCAGTCGATACATTGCCAGATAAGTCAGGAATGTATACAAAACATTCAACCTTAATTATAGCACAGGTCCCTCCTTGAGCAGCTGTGAGTATGTCCAAAGCCATTCTATTATGAATTACCGTTTTTCTCATTTGGATTTGCTCTTCATTTAAGGCTTGGATGACTTTTGTTCTATCTAGGAGGGCCTGTTTTGTGAAATTAGTCAAGGCCTCTACTTTAATCATGATATCTGTTGTCCCTATAGAGGATATGAATAAGGCAGCAATATACTCATATCATTGAAACACGGATCTTGTCCACCTAGCATGTAAATAAGGTAGATTTACCGGGGCTTGTTGTAGGTTAGGCTTTTATTACACTGGCATTTATATCAAATGTAACCCCATGACCCAAGTCTATTGACTATAGGTCTTACACCAAGAAAGCAAGGAGAGGAAAATCTCTTTCTGTCATCCCAGAAAAGAGCAGAGTGGTTTGAAATCTCCTTGGCAGAGCGGTGACACCCACCAAGGAAGTCCCTCCATCACTGACAGAGGCACAGCCCTACATACCCAGCAGTGGAAGTCCATCCATCACTGACAGAGGCATAGCCCTACATACCCCGCAGTTGGAAGTGCTGTGGAAGTCTGCATAGGAATGTGCCCATGAGATGAAAACATTGTCCTGAGTTGAAACGGAAGTTAAATTCAAAATCACGTTGATGAGGCCAAGCAGCAGGAGTTGATTGTGCGGCTTCATCCTGAAGGGGCTCGTCCAGGATCTTCTTTTGCTTCTTCCTTAGGATAGTCTTAGTCTCTCGAGGGTCAGTGGGGTCCCTCTGTGCAGTCCATTCACCATTTTTTGGGTCTGTGTGGTATGTTCTCTTAACCCTCGTATGATGGATCCAAGGGACAATACCTGTAACTTTAACTGCAGTAGGGGTAGTTAGAATAACACAAGGGCCCTTTCACCAAGGGGCTAGAAAATCATGTTTCCAATCTTTGACCCATACTTGGTCACCAAGCGTAAACTCATGAATCTGTTCCCCAAGGGGGAACGGCACCCTTTCTTGTACAAACTTAGTTACCTGATTTATTACCTTACCCAGTTCCATCTGCTGTGAAATCCTATCCCCCTTTACCTGAGGCAAATTTGTTGACACCTGTTTTATTATGGGAGGGGGCCTCCCACACACAATTTTGTATGGAGAATAGCCTTGGGACCATGTGGTCATCCTGAGTCTGAGCAGAGCCATCGGAAGCAAGTCCACCCAGGAGCAGTCAGTCTCTATGATCCACTTGGAGAGTCTCTTTAACGTCCAGTTGGTTCATTCTACCATCTCAGAACTCTGGGCCTATATGCCGTGTGCAGTTTCCATTTGATGTTTAAAGTTTTGCTTACTTGTACTAAATCAGCTACAAAAGCCGGGTCGTTGTCTGAACCAATGCTGGTAGGAAGTCCAAATCTGGGAACTATTTCCGTAAGCAGACACCGGGCTACTTGTGATGCTCCTTCAGTCCAGGTAGGAAAAACTTCTACCCATCCCGAGAACGCACATACCATGACCAGCAGGGAACAGTCATGTCGGTGAGGTTTCATTTCAATGAAATCCACTCCCAGGTGTTCAAAGGGCAGCGTGCCTTTCAGCTGAATACCCGGAGGTTTTTGTCTGAACACCGAGAGGCAGCATTAACCTGTGAGCAGGCAGCATGGCCTAGGTGGGTCGCTTGGTGTGTTTGGCTTACCAGAGTGTGTGCCAGCTCCTCTGGTGCCAATAATTTACCACTTGGCAATTCCCACCATCCCTTTTCAGTCTTGGTGGCCCCTTCTGCTTTGGCTAACCTGACAGCCATTGTCCTTGTTTTATCAGGCTACTGCCATCGGTATATAGGACCCAACTAGGGTCTGGAACCTTGTGTCCTTTAAAACAAACCCCAGATACCTTACCTCCACCTTGCAGATCTGTGCCTTCTTCTTCGGTACCTGGTAATCTGCTTCCATCAGCAGCTGGAGCAGTGCTTTTTTCCCTTTCCAGCATTTTTCCTTGGTCTCAGCAGCCAGCAGCAGGTCATCCCCATATTATAGGAGCCAACATCCATACTCTTCTGGATGGAATGAGTTCAGGTCAGAAGCCAAGGGTTCCCCAAAGATGGGTGAAAGTGAAAGTGAAAGTGAAAGTGAAGTCGCTCAGTCGTGTCCAACTCTTTGGGACCCCATGGACTGTAGCCCACCAGGTTCCTCCCTCCATGGGATTCTCCAGGCAAGAACATTGGAGTGGGTTGCCATTTCCTTCTCCAGGGGATCTTCCCGACCCAGGGATCGAACCTGGGTCTCCTGCATTTCAGGCAGGTGCTTTAACCTCTGAGCCACCAGACCCGGGGATGGCTGGGGAATTCTTAAACCCTTGTAGGGGAGTCCAGATGAGCTGTTGTTTGGTGCCCCTGACTGGATCTTCCCATTCAAAGGTAAAGATGGGCTGTGACGCTGGGACGAGGTGTAAGCAGAAGAAGGCATCCTTGAGATCTAGGCGACTATAAACTTTAGTCCTTGGCGGGAGGAGGCTAAGTAAGGTATAGGGGTTTGGAACAGTGGGGTGTAAAGTCATAGTAGCCTGGTTGACTAGCCTGAGATCCTGTACAGGCTTATAGTCCTGTCCTCCTTCCTTTTTGACTGGCAGGATTGGTGTATTCCAAGCCGACTGGTACTCTACTAGAATGCCCGCTTATTTCAGTCTATTGATGTGGGGCAGTATGCTGGCCCAGGCCTCTATCGGTAGCGGGTACTGGCACTTTCTAACCAGGATGGTGCCTGGTTTGAGTTCAGTTATCACTGGGGCTTGATGTTTAGCCAGCCTGGGGGAGAGGGGGTTTTGTCTTCCGCCCAGACCTCAGGGAATAATTGAGTTAGCTCTCTCTCATGCTCTTCTGGCCCACCCGAGGTTACACTCTGATAGATACAGAAAATTTTATGATGATCAGCATGAACAGGCCTAAGATGGAGTCCAGACCCTATGAATTCCTTCTTCTTACATATTCCTGTTGTGGACAATTTTAAGCTACCAACATGACATTACCAACTACCAAGCAGAGAAGAGACACACAGCACACTATTACATAGTATTTCCACTGTATGATATGATGAAGTGAAATCCATGCTTTATGACAAGACGAGAAACACAAACATAAACATTGTCTTTACCTGTTGGGGTCTCCTCCCTCCTCTTTAGTTTATGTTGTATGATGCATTAACCAGAACTCCTGAGGAGACAACATTCTTCATTTTAAAAAAACTTTTCCTTCTTTATTTTTTAAATTATGAAAGCATGATAACACATTTACAGGAGACTTTGAAAATACAAAACAAGTTACATATTTATTACTTATCCACTACTTATTACAGTTATTTTTTCATAGATACATTAAGATTTTTAGTTGGAGTTTCAATATCAAACTTTCATAAATTAATAGAATAAATAGAAAAGTAGAAGGATATAGTAGACCTGAAAAGCATTATGAACCAATTCAACATCATTAAGATTTATATAATTTTCACACAATAGGAGGATGCAAATTCTATTCAAGCTCCCATAGACTATAAACCAGGAGACACTGCAACATATCCAGGTGCAAGGTGCAAAAATTTCATAGTCTAAAAGTATTGAAATCATACAGAGTCTGTTCTCTTGTCACTGTGGAATTATGTTAAAAATAAATATAAAAAGATATTTGAAAATAGCCCACATATTTTCAAGTGCAATGTCATAGTTACCAAGAGAGATCTTTGACTTAGCCATTGAAAACCTCAATAAAATTAAAAGACTGCAAAAACACAAAGGGTGATTACAGAGAAGAAAGCATTTAAATGAGAAGTTAATATTAAAAGTACTTTAAAAGCCCCATGTATTGGGAATTAAGTGTCCACTTTAAATGATGGTGCATCTAAGAAGCCATAACAAGGAAAATCAGAAAATATTTGTAACAGATTAAAAATGAAAAGACAATTTATCAGAACTTGTTGCATGCAGCTGAAGCTGCTCAATGCAACTAAATACAATGTGGAATCTCGAATAAAGTATAAAAGCAAATAATGGACACGAGCATAAAGTTTTGTGAAATTTGAACAAAATCTGTACTTTAGTTAATAATATCTGCAGTGTATTTTGCAACAGGCATTACAGGATGCCAGGACAATACTAAATGTATTTCAAAATGGAAATTTTGTAATATATTTATTTTCAGTTTCCTAGGAAATGTTCTGTAATATTCAGAACATAAGCCCAGCCAATTCTTAAGCTGTGCAGATGTTAAAGCTTCATAAATGCTATAAATACCCCTTTTCAGTGTACATGTGCAACGTATTATTGCTGTACCTTTAACCAATGGCAAGAACATCCCCTAGGTCTGCAGATGTTTACAGTATTTGTACATTGCTATGGATACAGTATCAAAGGCAGGCGCCAGTAACATGAACAGGATGTAGGGGTTTAGGGCCTCTAACAACAGTGATGGAAAATATTCTCACTCTTAATGCATCTTTCTTGGATAATATTTGTAAAATATTTGGGAGGTGAGCCACGCTGTTGAGAGCATTACTTTGGCGGTTCATCCAGCACTGCTGACAGGCAGCTTGGTAAAATACCAAGGAGCCAGAGACCTAGGTCTGCCACCAGATTGATCGTGTGACATTGGTGGTTACCTTCCTTTGTAGACACTTGATTTCTCCCAATGTAAAATGAGGGTGTGTGTGTGTATGTGTGTGGGGTGTCCTTCTGAAGATTTCTGCAATCCCTTACAACATTCTGATTCTGTTGTTCAGTCACTAAGTTGTGTTTGACTCTTTGCAACCCCATGGACTGCAGCATGCTAGGCTCCTCTGTACCTAACATTCCAGGTTCCTATGCAGTATTGTTCTTTATAGCATTCGACTTTACTTTAACCACCACCAGACACGTCCACAACTGAGCGTCATTTCCGCTTTGGCCCAGCCACTTCATTCTTTCTGGAGCTATTTGTAATTGCCCTCTGCTCTTCCCCAGTAGTATATTGGATACCTTACGACTTGGTGGGGGTGGGGTCGAAGGGTATCTTATCTTCCAGTGTCATATCTTTTTGCTTTTTCATACAGTTCATGGGGTTCTCCTGGCAAGAACAGTGGAATGGGTTGCTATTTCCTCCTCCAGTGGACCACATTTTGTCAGAACTCTTCACTCTGACCTTTCCGTCTTGGGTGGCCCTGCTCAGCGTGGCTCATGGCTTCACTGAGTTACATAAGCCCCTTCACCACGACAAAGCTGTGATTCATCAAGAGATTCTGATTAGGAGTGGGTCACAAACATCATTTGATCTCATTCCCTGTGTAGTTAAATGCTTCTAGCGAAGCTAAACAAGGTTAAGACAGCTTTTTGGAGGCATCCAAGATAAGCTATCCTAGCTGGCCAGCCTTTTTCTATTGTTTCCCATCTTGCTTACAAATCTTGCAGGTTCCAGTTGGCTTCCACACTGTTTTAGGGATGATTTTTTTTCCCCCTTCCAAGGGAGCAACAGGAATGTGGGCAACTCAGCAATCTGTGGCAAATAGTCAAGAATTAAATGAAAATTAGATTAAGTTACCAAACTCACCATTCTGGGAGTTCTTCTCAAGATGCCTGAGTTTAGTAGCAGTTGACATATAGCAACATGATTGGGTATTTAAATCCTGTGTTTGTGTGTGTATACGTATATACAACTTTTTATTTAAATCAGAAATACTTGCTCACAAAACAACAATGTACATTTTGAAGAACAGGCACAGCAAACAAGTTGGGAATGTTGCCTGGATGTGGGGGCAGTAGGGGTGTTGGGGATAAAAGGAAATAAGAAGGGAGTAGACACTGGGATTCAAAGACATGAAATTTATCCAAGGTATCACTAATATAGCTAGTAAGTACTAGGTGACAGTTTGAAGAGAGGTGTCACTCAAAGGCCAACGGAGGGACATTACACCCTGCTGACTTTTGCTCTTAAGTGGAAACATGCATAACAATTACAGATAGATTGAAATGTGACTTGCTATCTATCGATGACCTAAATCAAATCCCTTATGATTATACAGGGGAAGTGACAAATAGATTCAAGGGATTAAATCTAATAGAGTGCCTGAAGAACCATGGATAGAGGTTCATAACATTGTACAAGAGGCAATGATCAAAACCATCCCCAAGAAACAGAAATACCACTGGGATGACCCAGAGGGATGGTACAGGGAGGGAGGTGGGAGGGGGGTTCAGGATGGGGAACACGTGTACACCTGTGGCGGATTCATGTTGATGTATGGCAAAACCAATACAATATTGTGAAGTAATTAGCCTCCAATTAAAATAAATAAATTTAAATTAAAAAATAATAAAAGAAAAAGGTAAAAATGGTTGTCTGAGGAGGCCTTACAAATAACTGAGAAAAGAAGAGAAGCAAAAGGCAAAGGAGAAAAGGAAAGATATACCCATCTGAATGCAGAGTTCCAAAGACTAGCAAGGAGAGATAAGAAAGCCTTCTTAAGTGAACAGTGCAAAGAAGTGGAGGAAGGCAATAGAATGGGCAAGACTACAGATCTCTTCAAGAAAATGAGACACCAAGGGAACAGTTCATGTAAAGATGGGCACAATAACGGAATAGTATGGACCTAACAGAACCAGAAAATATTGAGCAGAGGTGACAAGAATACACAGAAGAACTATATAAAAAAGATCTTAATGACTCATAACCATAATGGTGTGACCAGTCACCTAAAGCCAGACATCCTGGAGTGTGAAGTCGAGTGGCTCCCTGGGAAGCATCACTACAGACAAAGCTAGTAGAAGTGATAGAATTCCAGCTGAGCTATTTCAGTTCCTAAAAGATGATGCTGTAAAAGTGCTGCACTCAGTATGCCAGCAAGTTTGGAAAACTCAGCAGTGGCCACAGGACTGGAAAAGGTCAACTTTCATTCTAATCTCAAAGAAGGGCAATGCCAAAGGATGTTCAAACTACTGCACTCATTTCACATGCTAGCAAGATCATGCTCAAGATCCTCTAAGCTAGGCTTCAACAATATGTGAACTAAGAACTTCCAGATGTACAAGCTGGATTTAGAAAAGGCAGAGGAACCAGAGGTCAAATTGCCAACATCTGTTGGATCATAGAAAAGGCAAGAGAATTTCAGAAAAACATCTGCCTCGGCTTCACTGACTATGCCAAAGCCTTTGACTGTGGATCACAACAAACTATGGAAAATTCTTAAAGAGATGGGAATACCAGACCACCTGACCTGCCTCCTGAGAAGCATGTATGCAGGAAAAGAAGCAACAGTTATAACCAGACATGGAATAACGGACAGGTTCCAACTTGGGAAAGGAGTACGTCAAGGCTGTATATTGTCACCCTGCTTATTTAACTCCTAAGCAGAGTACATCATGTGAAATGCCACGCTGGATAAAGCACAACCTGGAATCAAGATTGCCAGGAGAAATACCAGTAGACTCATATACAGATGACACTACCCTTACGGCAGAAAGTGAAGAAGAACTAAAATGCCTCTTTATGAAAGTGAAAGAGGAGAGTGAAACAGTTGGCTGAAAACTCAACATTCAGAAAACAAATGTTTTCTGGTCCCATCACTTCATGGCAAATAGATGGGGAAATAATGGAAACAGTGAAAGATTTTAGTTTCTTGGGCTCCAAAATCACTGCAGATGGAGATTGTAGCCATGAAATTAAAAGATGCTTGCTCCTTGGAAGAAAAGCTATGACAAACATAGACAGCATATCAAAAAGCAGAGACCTTACGTTACTGACCAAGGTCTGTATAGTCAAAGCTGTGGTTTTTCGTATGGATAAACCATAGTAGTCTATGGCTATCCATAGTAGTAGTGTATGGATGTGAGAGTTGAACCATACAGAAGGCTGAGCACTGAAGAATTGATGCTTCTGAATTGTGGTGATTTGAGAACACTCTTGAGAGTCCCTTGGACTGCAAGGAGATCAAAGCAGTCAACCCTAAAGGAAATCAACCCTGAATATTCATTGGAATTAGTGATGTTGAAGCTCCAATACTTTAGCCACCTGATGCAAAGAGCCGACTCACTGGAAAGGACCCTGATGCTGGGAAAGATTGAAGGCAGGAGGAGAAGGGGATGACAGAGGACAAGATGGTTGGACGGCATCACCAACTCGATGGACGGGAGTTTGAGCAAACTCTGGGATATGGTGAAGGACAGGGAAGCCTGGAGTGCTGCGGTCCATGGGGTCCCAAAGGGTCGGACATGACTGAGTGACTGAACAACAATAATCTATTAGTTCTCTCAGAGGGTTGCTATGTTGTTACCTTTCCCTTGGAAAATAGAATACCTGCAAGATTCCCTCTTAGGAAGCTTTATCTTTGTCTCTTTTCTCTTTATCAGATTCATCTTTTTGGGTGATTTCATTTCTTAGTAGTAGGAAAGTTAAGGTTAATGCAACTTGGGTTTTCTGAGGTTGTATCAGTGTGAGTAATTCTAGTTCATTGAGATTTAGATGATTCTAGAGGGTTAAACGGAGAAGGCAATGGCACCCCACTCCAGTACTCTTGCCTGGAAAATCCCATGGACGGAGGAGCCTGGTGGGCTGCAGTCCATGGGGTCACTAAGAGTTGGACACGAGTGAGCAACTTCCCTTTCACTTTTCACTTTCCTGCATTGGAGAAGGAAATGGGAACCCACTCTAGTGTTCTTGCCTGGAGAATCCCAGGGACGAGGGAACCTGGTGGGCTGCCATCTATGGGGTCGCACAGAGTCATGTACGACTAAAGTGACTTAGCAGCAGCAGCAGCAGAGGGTTAAAAAGTGGAAAGTTTTTCAAAATTTAGTTCTTTTTAAAACATATTTAAGTATGATTGACTTACAATATTTTATTAGTTTCAGGTGTACAACAGTTATTCAATATTTTTACAGATTATACTCCATATAAAGTTATTATGAAATATTGACTACATTCCCTGTGCTGTACATTACAACCTTGTTAGCATCTATTTTGTCCCTAGAAGTGTGTACCTCTTAAGCCTCTTCATCTATTTTGCCCTTCTTCCCAGCCCTCTCCTCTCTGGTAACCCCTAGTGTGCTGGTTTTGCTGGGCAATGGCAGCAGCTGCAGCTCCCAGTCAGCCACACCATCACTAGGGTAAACAATGGGCACACTTATAGTATTCACACAACCATTCAGTACAGTGTTCAACAAATTACATGATATATTCAACACTGTATTATAAAATAGGCTTTGTACTAGATGATTTTGCCCAACTGTAGGCTAATGAAAGTGTTCTGAGCATGTTTACATTAGTCTAGGCAAAGCTATGATGCTGTTAGGTTAGTTGTATTAATTAATTTTTTATTTACTATTCAGTGTACAAATGGGTTTGGGCTTCCCAGGTGGCGTTAGTGGTAAAGAACCCACCTGCTAGTGCTGGAGACATAAAGAGACACAGGTTCGATCCCTGGGTCAGGAAGATCCCCTGAAGGAGGGCATGGCAACCCACTCTGGTATTCTTGCCTGGAGAATCTCATGGACAGAGGAGCCTGGTCCATAAGGGTCATAGAGAATCGGACAGGATTGAAGCAACTTAGCACGCATATACAGTGGGTTTATTGGGACATAACCAAAGAAGTTCTGTATTTCAACTTACTCCTATGCCCGGTTAACTTATCCTAGTGCTGCTCCCCCCATCCCCCTGCCTCCATACACACATACACCTACCCATCATGGAAACTGACTATACTGTATATAATTTAAATTTGGGCTTACCTCCTTTTATTTATTTATTTATTTTGATGTCTCTTCCTCTCCCTCCCCTACATTTCTTGCAGCATTGTCTCACTTATGTCCCTTTTATTAAGGACTTTTCCCCCAGGTGTTTTCAATGTGTGTCTTTGTAGGGCAAACATTCTGAGCTCTTGAATGCAGGGAACTTTTTTTCCCCCCCACTGTCTCTCATTTGAATAATTTGACCGAAGATAAAATTCTACATTCGAAGTACCTTTCCCAGTATTTTTAAACTATTATTCACTGTCTTCTATCACCCAGTGTAGCTGTTTGGTATCTGTTCACTGTCATTCCTCTGGAGGTGATCTGTTCTTTCCCTCTGGAAACTTATAATTTTTCTCTTGATTATTGTCAATTTTTATTGTTATGTCTAGAGTCGTATGCTTTATTTCTTTTGGCCCTTTATAAGTCCTTTCTTTTTAAAATTTTTATTTATTTACTTTTGGCTGTGCTGGATCTCTGTTGCTACGCAGGCTTTTCTCTGTGGCAATCAGGGGCAACTCTGTAGTTGTGGTGCACGACTTCTCATTGAGGTGGCTTCTCTTGCTATGGTTCCCAGGCTCTAGAGCACAGGCACGTGGGCTTTATTGCTCCACGGCATGTGATCTTCCTGGATCAGGGATCAAACCTGTGTCTCGTGCATTGGCAGATGGGATTCTGAGCCACCAGGGAAGCCCTTTTAAGACCTTCCAAATACAGTTGTTTGTGGGAAATTTCTCTCCATTTTTTCTTCAAATATTTTTTCTACTCCATTTTTACATTTCTATCTGGAACTTATGCCCCTAGGTGTTAGCCTTTCTTTATCATCCACATTTCCAAGCTTCTTTTGTATTTTATGTTTTATATTTTCCCACTGTGAGACACTCATAGACCTGTGTCTACAAATTTGTTCTTCAACTATATCCATTTTATTTCATGTGTTCTATTTTCATTTAATAGATTCTTTATTTCAACTATTCTATTTTTCATGCCTAATAGTTTTACTTAGTTCTTTTTAAATGATTTCTTGTTCACATACCATATTGCTAACATCTCTTTTTAATTCCTCATCTACTCAAGGAGAATTTTTAGATTTCCAGTCCTTCTGTTTCAACACTTCTGTTTCAGACGACAGGTGTGGCTTAGCATATGTTTGTGATTCTCAACTTTCCAGTGCTTTAGTTTGTAATCTTGTATCCCTTAGGATATCAACCAGCAGGTCTGATAATGCACTGCAGGGAGGGCTAAGGCCAAGCCCTAGTCTACACTGAAATCAGTGATTTAAGGATGAATATCCAGGAGCCATAGACCCCTTAAAGAATCCTTTCCTGTTTGACACCATTCCATTGGTCACTCTTTTGCCTGAGCTTTTTCACTTTTGAGCTTTTTGATACCAGCGTAGTCCACAATCCTGGTGCTTTGGTTGGCAGTATAGGGGTGATTGCTCGAGGGCTCTCAGTCTGTTTTCCTGAACTCTCTCTCATTATCCGGTGGGCTTTTATGTTGCTAATATCAATAGAAGCTGTCATGGGCCCTGTTGTTGCCCACTTCTGTGCAGAAGGGTCAGGCCCATAGCTGTGTTCAACTTGAGGGAGAGACGAGAACAGATTAAAAGTTCTCCACCAACCTACTCCCTACTGCCCAATTCATCCACCCCAACACCACTTCTAGCTTTTTGTCTGAGGAGTGGGGTGGGAGTGGGGAGGATATTCCCTACATTTTCTCTTTGGTTTTAGGAATTCATGCTTCTCTCATATGTTTACTATTTCTTCATGGTTGATCTTGGGAGAAGGATTCAGTGGCCTGAGGTAGTTAGCTGTCTGGGCAGGGATCTTCCCTCCCTGTCTTCAAGTATAAGTTGTTACCTCAGACAGTTGTGGATGTTGGCTATTTTGTATCAGTGTCTAGAACAAAATTAATATTTTAAAAGTATTGAGTGTTTTTTTTTTTTTTTTTAACTTTTGTCAGGTTGGTTTATTTCTTTCCCTCAGTTCTTGTGGTAACAAAGATTTGGAATTGTTAGGTAGTTAGAATAGGGAAAAGGAGTCCAAAATGGTGGTGGCTAAAAGACAAGGAAGAGAAAAGCCCGTGAAAATAGAACAGAGGAAGGTCAAAGGAAGGTCCGAGGACCGGAGTGAGGACTTCAGGTAGAACAGCACTCCTGACTAAGCCCAATTTTCATTGGGCAGGCCTAAGGGGAAGGAAAAAAACGTATAAAAAGAGGAGCCAAAGGGCTCTCTCTCTCTCTTTTTCTCCCCTGCGTGCATGTGCTTTCTCTCTCTTTCTCTCTCTCTCTTTCTCCCTCGTGTGTGTGTGCTCTTTCTCTCTTTCTCCCTGGCATGTGTACGCTCTTTCTCTCTCTCTCTCTCTCCTCCACTCTCTTCTCTTTGTGTTTTTGGGTTGGCATGCCCTCACGCTTCAAGGATGGATTCTCCTGCTATCTTCCAAATAAAATAGAGCCATAACACTGATTTGTCTAACAGGTATAACACAGTCTGTTTGAGACCTGTGAGCTATAACATGGTCTGTCCAAGACCCGAGAGCTGTGACCCGCTGAGGGCTTTAATGTCTGTCACTCCAAATCTTTGTTGTGATGAGACAGAACTGAGGGGAATACACTCACCTGACATGTATGGTGCCACGACTCGGATTTAACCTGGCTGAAACAACCTCGGTGCGGGCCCCCCACAAGGAGGAGGCCATGAACAGCAGGATCCCAACTCAATGAAAGCTCCTGTGGTTGAAGCGGAACATGAAGAAAACCCAGCGCAAGGGAACTAACAATAGGCCCATTGTGCTGGAGACCAGGACACCAGAAAATGAACTCAGCAGAAAGCTCACGCGGCTCAGCCTCAGATTCCAGAAGACCTCTGGTTAAGGTAGGAGGTCCTCGCTCCTATAGCTGGAAGAACATGCTTAACAAAATCTTAATTCCTTTACAATCTCTGGTTTCTTGTTTCCTTGAAACCCTGTGAACAGGCGGGCGGCAGTGGGCGCAATTGAGGGACTCTGGAGAGGCTACTCTTCGGTATGTCCCAAAGGCACTATCTGCTGGGCCCCAGTAGCTGTTACCCAAGCTGGTGGGGGTTCTTCTGTCCTTACTCTTCTCCGTGCCAAGAATCAGGCCAATGAAAACTGTGAGCACAGGTCAGGTATTTAGCAGATTTTCCAGCAGGCTATGAAGGGGATCCCTTGGCACGTTTTTCCCACTGCTTTTTCCTCCTGTCCTTCAGCTCTCTCTCGGGACTCAAGCCCGGCCAAAACTAATGAAGCTCAGGCTCTGTCTCATTCCAAAAATTCATTGAGAGACAAAGCGATAAGTAAGAGGTGGATTTGTTAGGATTCAGAGAGAAGTCACTCTTCAGGGTGTGAACCATTGCCGAGGGCAAGGGCTGGGGCCACGGAATTAGGCCTGGCTAGGTTTTGGTGAATTCATATGCTAATGAGTGGGAGGATCATTCCAACCATTGGGGAACCACCCACTCCTCCATCTTTTGACAGAGCCTTAGAGCTGTCCTGCCACCCCTGGGTGTGTCTGCTGGCTTGTAGATTGGGCATTAAGGTTTTCTTGAATTTGACTTGTCATCTAGGACCCAATTGGTTTTAATCGGTTTACGTTATGCCCTTGTGCTATGTCATTCTTTCTCTTTTATTTTATTTTTATGTCATTCTTTCAAAGGTTGTGCTCTGTCCCCTTCCCTCCTGTTTCATGCTCCTTTTCTCAGCCCCACAATGTTTCCTCTACGATCTTCTGGAGAGACAACCAGAAAATAGCTGGCCTTGGGAGGGAAATACTGTGTAATATCCAACCCCTTAATCCTACCCAGCACTGGTCACACTGACCTTGGGGATGCCCAAACTCCAGTCCGGGGGTCCCAAGAGGTCAACCTGCCTTGGGATCTGGTCTTCGAAAGGTTGTCACACCTCATCCGCCAGTCCCAGGGGTCCCAGGAGGTCGTCACACCTCGACCTACCCAGGGGCCCAATTCTTGGGAGGCCGTCACGCCTCAACCTGCCCAGGGATTCAATCTCTAGGAGGCTGTCACGCCTCAGCCTGCCTGGGGATCTGCACCCTGACCCAGGGACGCCTGGCTCTCAGGTTGCAACAGTACTGGGTAGGATAAGCTTACATCATGATATCTATTCCCATCCACGGTGGGGAAACCAGCAATGAGTTAAGATTACAACCCCTTGATCCTGCCCAGCACTGGTCATGCTGGAGATCTTGGGGATGCCCAACTCCAGTCCGGGGGTCCCAGGAGGTTAACCTACCTTGACCTGCTTAGGGATCTGGTCCTTGAAAGGTTGTCACACCTCAACCTGCTTGGGGATCTGCCAGTCCCAGGGGTCCCAGGAAGTTGTCACACTTCAACCTGCCCAGGGACCCAATTCTCGGGAGGCCGTCACGCCTTGACCTGCCCAGGGATTCGATCTCTAGGAGGCTGTCACACCTCAGCCTGCCTGGGGATGTGCACCCTGACCCGGGGACACCTGGCTCTCTGGTTGCAACAGTACTGGGTAGGATAAGCTTCAGAAAGACTCACCTCTAAGGAAGTCCACCCATGGAAATTGAAGGAGGCCTATTAGTTTTTTCTTTTCCTTTTCCTCCCTGTCATGACTGTCTTTAAGATGGGAAATAACCAATCCACTTCTGGGCAGACACCCTTGAGATGCATCCTTGATAACTGGAAGCTGTTCGATCCTCACTCCGAGGAGGAGTCGCTTAAAATTCTTTTGTGCCACTGCATGGCCACAATATCCACTGGGGGATGAGGAACACTGGCTGAGGATGGGAGCTTAAATTACAATACCATCCTGCAGCTGGAATTATTCTGCAAAAGACAAGGGAAATGGACAGAGATCCCCTATGTCCAAATTTTCTTTCGACTAAGACATATGAAGGAACTATGCCTTAAGTATGGGATTGTTGTACGCCCTAAAAGTGAGCCTACTAGGCAAATGGTGTTAGGCACAGGCAACCAAGAGGAGGAACCCCGCCCCCCACTCCGCGCCCCCCCAAAGGCTCACCTCCCTTGCTCCCAAAGAGACTAGAGCCTCCCATAGCTCCCGAATTGTCTGGTGGTGCTTCCTTGTATCCAAATGTGCCCCCATATCCGGGAGCACCCCGTCCACAAAAGCCAGCTTGAGTATGTCTTTAGTTGAAACTGGAGGAGAATTCGGACCAACCTGGGTCCATAAGCCCTTCTCCCTCTTAGAACTAAGACAGTCAAACAAGACCTGGGAAGCTATACAGATGACCCAGGCAAATATATAGATACATTCCAACATATAACCTTGGCTTTTGATTTGATGTGGAAAGACATCATGGTCATATTTAGTCAAACTTTATCTGACCCTGAACATAGTAGGGTCTTAAAGGAAGCCCAAAGGTATGCAGCGGGGCTTCGCATGTCAAGTGATAGACACCCATAGGAGAAACTGCATTCCCCTCCTTTGATCCTAATTGGAATTATAATAACCCTGAGCACATCTGAGAAAAAGATCATTTTCTAATCTGTGTGAAGGCAGGACTAAAAGCAGCCCAACGAAAAGTAATCAGCTATGCCCGAGTCTCAGCAATAACTCAGGAGCCCAACAAGAACCCCATTACCTTTCTGGAAAGGCTAAAAGAGGCCCTCCAAAAGTTTACCAATCTGGACTTAGACTCTTACGAGGGACAGGTGATTTTAAAGGACAAATTCCTGTCCCAATGTGCATCAGATATCAGAATTAAGTTACAACAGCTACAGCAGCAGGACCCTGCTGCCCCTTTAGATGAGATGATCCAGGCAGCCACCAATACCTTTTATAACAGAGAACAGGAGAAGGAGGCCAAAGACCAGGAGAGGGGGAGAAGGAAAGAGACAAGGCATGCCCAGATTCTGGCCGCCCTCCAGAGAAGCCCGATGGCACACCCCGATTCCTTGAAGGACAAGGCATGAGGCAAATGCCTAATTTGTAGACAGGCAGGGCATTGGGCCAAAGAGTGTCCAAACTATGACAAGTCTCCTAGAACTGGCTTGCCACAAATGCCATCAAATGGGACATTGGGCGGCACTCTGCCCTGGGGACCCAAGAGCCTCAAGGTCAAGTGGCAAGCCTTCTCTCATGATGGTTCAAGAAGACTGAAGCGGCCCGCTCCAGCCAGCCCACCGGTCACATATAACCAACACGGGTCTGGAGCCAAGGGTGCAACTGGATGTGGCAGGTAGGTCCTAGAATTTCTTGGTTGACACAGGGATCTACCTACTCTGTCTTGATCTCCTACTCTGGAGCCTTCTCCTCCCAAACCTGTACCATTTTGGGTGCTACAGGAAAAGCAACTACTAAAAGATTCACCCGAGCTCTTTGTTGCTGGGATGGACAAATATTTTCCCACCAGTTTCTGGTGGTCCCTGAGTGTCCTACTCCCTTATTGGGAAGAGATATACTTACAAAACTGGGGACCACCCTTGTGATGGGAAGTTTTTCAGCCCCTAGAGCTCTACAGTCCCTGGTTACTACTGAAGAACCCATTACACCTTCTTCAATAGAGAGGGACCAAAAACTATGGGAAGACAAAATTAACCCCCAGGTGTGGGACCAGGGAATTCCTGGACAAGCCCACCAAGCTGAACCGGTCATCATTGTCCTCCGAGATCCCACTCGGTTTCCTAATCGGAAACAATATCCTCTCAAAAGAGAGGCTCGGGAGGGACTACAGCCTTTACTAAATAAATTCCTTGCTTGTGGGCTATTGGTCCCCACCAGTTCACCATGTAACACCCCAATTCTCTCAGTAAAGAAAAAAGATGGAACCTGATGAATGGTTCAAGATCTCCGGATCATAAATGAAGCTGTAGTCCCCCTCCATCCCACAGTACCCAATCCCTATGTAATCTTGGGAGAAATTCCACCCAGTGCCAAGTGGTTTACAGTCTTGGATCTAAAAGATGCATTTTTTTTTTTTTTTTTGCATGCCACTGGCTAAAGAATCCCAATATATTTTTGCCTTTGAGTGGGAGGCCCCAGGAGAAAAACACCAACAGATAACTTTGACAGTATTACTTAAGGGTTTCAGAGATAGCCCCCACCTGTTTGGACAGGCCCTTAGCTGGGATCTCCTAAATCTGGACCTGGGACCTAATGGGAAAATATTACAATACGTAGATGACCTACTAATCTGCTCTCCAGATGAGGAAAATGCCCAACAACATGCAATTCAGGTTCTAAACTTTTTGGCATAAAGGGGACATAAAGTCTCCCATGCTGAGGCATAGATGGTGGAGACAAAGGTCACTTACCTGGGAGTTCGGATTACACACGGGTCCAGAAGCTGTCCTCTGATCGGGTACAAGGAATCCTCCAGTTGCCCTCCCCCACGACTCAAAAACAATTGCGAGCTTTCCTGGGGCTAACTGGGTATTGTAGAATCTGGATACCCAACTATGGTCTAATTGCCCAGCCCTTATATGAAAGCTTAAAGGGACGAGATAATTCAATCCCACTGATGTGGGGAATTCCTCAAAAGAAGACAGAGGCTATACTAAAATAGGCCTTAATTCAGGCATCTGCCTTGAGGTTGCCAGACCCAGAAAAAGCATTCCAACTTTATGTCCATGAAAGAGTGAGAATAGCCTTGGGAGTGTTAGCTCAAAGGTTGGGATCTGAGCCCCAGCCTGTAGCTTGCTTATCCAAAAGACTCGATCCAACCTCCCAAGGCTGGCCTCCCTGCCTTCAAAATCTTGCAGCTATTGCAGTCATAATTGAAGATGCTTTAAAACTCTCCTTTTGGGGCAAACTATTTTTACTAGCCACCAAGTAAAACAACTCCTAAAGGGGAGAGGCCATTTATGGATGTCTGATTAAAAAATCCTCAGATATCAAGTAATGCTGATGGAAAATCCAGGCCTCACTATATCCCTTGTGAGGTTCTTAACCCAGCCACCCTCCTGCCTACCCCCGAGGGCTCTCTCCCCTTTCATTCTTGTCTAGAAACCTTGGACCACTGGACAAAACCCCAAGAGGGATTGTCGGAAGATCCTCTGACCAATCCTGAGGAAATCTGATACACTGATGGAAGCAGCTTTGTCATAGATGGAAAAAGAAGAGCTGGATATGCAGTAGTCTCCAATTTTGAGATCATAGAGGCTAAGCCTATGGAAAAAGAAGAGCTGGATATGCAGTAGTCTCCAATTTTGAGATCATAGAGGCTAAGCCTCTGCCACCAGCCCAATTAGCTGAGCTCATAGCCCTGACCCAAGCTTTAGAGCTGGGAAAAAGAAAAAGAATAGCCATCTACACTGACTCCAAGTATGCCTTTCTGGTGATACATGCACATGCTGCTATTTGGAAAGAAAGGGACCACTTGACCACCCAAGGGTCCCCAATCAAATATGGTGATCAAATCCTTAGGCTCTTGGAGGCAGTCCATCTGCCCACTGAGGTTTCAGTCTCCTACTGTAAAGGACACCAAAAAGGGAGCACAGAAATGGCACGAGGGAACCAAGCAGCCGATCAGGCAGCTAAGAGAGCAGCATTACAGAACCATGACCTAATAGGGATTGCCACCTTAGTTCCACAGACTAATTTGCCAGAAACTCCTTCATATACTGAAGGTGAGAATCTTAAAGCTAAGAGTGAGGGCTTTCAAGAAGATCATATGGGGTGGTTCCAAAAGGAGGGACTCCTTTTTCTTCCTGGGAACCTCCAATGGAAGTTGATTAACTCCTTATATGCCAGCACTCATTTAGGGGAAAAGGCCCTCCAAAACTTACTAGAAAGGTCCTTCAGAGGAACAGGCCTCCAAACAACTATAAGGCAAGTGGTCTCCTCTTGTCCCACTTGCCAATTAAACAGCCCCCAAGGAGCTCGAAGATCCTAGTTGGCCCAGCACATCCAATGACGTGGGACATATCCAGGAGAGGACTGGCAGATGGACTTCACCCAGATGCCAGTTTCTCAAGGGTATAAATTCCTATTAGTCATGATAGATACATTCACAGAATGGATTGAAGGCTTTCCCACCCGGACTGAGAAGGCTGCTGCTGCTGCTGCTAAGTCGCTTCAGTCGTATCCGACTCTGTGCGAACCCATAGAGGTGGTAAAAAACTGCTCCATGAAATCATTCCACGATTTGGTCTGCCCAGGTCATTACAAAGTGACAATGGGACATTATTTACTTCTAAGGTCACCCAAGGGGTCTCTAAGGCACTGGGCATTACTTATTATCTCCATTGTGCCTGGAGGCTCAGTCTTCAGGAAAAGTAGAAAGAGCCAACCAATTCTTAAAATCAGTGATAAAAAAGATAACCCAGGAAATGGGATGGAAGGAGGCTTTACGAATAGCCCTCCTCTGCACCTGTATGGCCTCTAAGGAACAGGTTGGTCTTAGTCCTTATGAAATGCTATATAGGAGACCTTTTGTTTATGTCAATGACCTCTTCCTAGACCCAGAGGTTCAGACCCTCCAGTCTTATACCATGGCCATTGGGCAATTCAAACAGGATATACACTTGTGGGGTATGAATCGGGACCCAAAAGATTCTAAGGAGTCACCACTATATGCTCCAGGGACTCAAGTCTTAATTAAAGTCTGGAAAGATGGGTCCCCAAAGGCTCAACTCCAGCCCACATGGAAGGGCCCCTACCCCGTAATACTTTCTACCCCCACAGCAGTCAAGGTACCAGGACATGACTCCTGGATTCACTACTCACGAGTCAAGCCATGGAAGAAAACAGAAGAGGACACAATACACCTGTGAGCCCCTGGGAGATCTCAGATACCTATTCAGGACTACCAATGAATGCCATTCTAATGAACACCCCCAAAATCTGGTTTCTGGGGATAAGATTTCTCAGGAGAACTGTAAAGAGCCAGCACAGCTTGACAGAGATTGTACTCCAAAACAGACAGGAGATAAATCTTCTGATCCCTGAACAAGGAGGGACTTGAGCCATCCTGGCGATGTGAATTTAGAATTGGCTAATGCCCCTACTCGTTATGCCATATTGATGCTGCTTATGATTGCCCCATGTATTATCAATTGTCTAACCTGTTTTGTCTCTGACCAGGTCAACAAAGCTACAACATGCAGTGCCAGTTCAACAAAGATATAAAACTACAGCCGACCACAGAAAATATCACTCCCCCTTAGACGGACACCGCTATAAGGACTCTGAGGCTTGAGACTAGCAAGAGGAGGAGGCCCAATGCCCCTTGCCATCCCAGTTCAGCAGGAAGTAGCCAGAAAGACCTCGACGCCCCTATTCCCAAAGAATTAGGCCTCCCATCTCTTGGGGGAATGTTAGGTAGTTAGAATAGGGAAAAAGAGTCCAAAATGGTGGTGGCTAAAAGACAAGGAAGAGAAAAGCCCACGAAAATAGAACAGAGGAAGGTCAAAGGAAGGTCCAAGGACCAGCGTGAGGACTTCAGGTAAATAGCACTCCTGACTAAGCCCAATTTGCATAGGCAGGCCCAGGGGGAAGAAAAAAACATCTAAAAAGAGGAGCCAAAGGGCGCACTGCCCCCCCCCCCCGCATGCACGCGCTCTTTCTCTCTCTCTCCTCCACTCTCTTCTCTTCGTGTCTTTGGGTTGGCATGCCCTCATACTTCGAGGATGGATTCTCCTGCTATCTTCTAAATAAAATAGAGTTGTTAACACTGATTTGTCTAAGAGCTATAACAGTCTATTCGAGACCGGAGAGCTATAACATGGTCTGTTCAAGACCCGAGAGCTGTGACGCGCAGAGGGCTTTAATGTCCGTCACTCCAAATCTTTGTTGTGATGAGACAGAACTGAGGAGAATACACTCGCCTGACAGAATGATGGATTAATTACAGCTCAAGCAGGCAGGATTTCTTGAAACAACATACTGGTTACAGCTCAGTTAAATGGACAGTGGATAGTTCACCCCAAGATGTAGGAGTGGGCTGGCTGCAAAGCAGTGGCCACGATCCCTCTTGACTTTCCCTTTTATACTCTGTCTCCTCTTCTTGGTTCTGCCCTGTCCAAAAATAGGGCTTGTACCCGCCACCAATCAGGAAAGGGAATGCAAATATATGCTCAAGACCAATTGACAGTTGCAAGTTACATAACAACAGGCTCTATTGCTCATGTTGTTCCCATAATTAAGTCTGTTATAGTCAGACATGTGTATGTATAGAATATTTATGAACCTTTAATGGGCTCCTCGCTGACTATGGTTACTTGAGGACACAGCTGTGCATCGAGGGGGCATGTGCTGGACTTGGAGAAGCCCCTGTGGTTAGTCTGTATTTACTGTGTGCCTAGGGCACATGTGCATGGAGAAGGCGATGGCACCCACTCCAGTACTCTCGCCTGGAAAATCCCATGGACGGAGGAGCCTGGTAGGCTGCAGTCCATGGGGTCGCTAAGAGTTGGACACGTCTGAGTGACTTCACTTTCCCTTTTCACCTTCATGTATTGGAGAAGGAAATGGCAACCCACTCCAGTGTTCTTGCCTGGAGAATCCCAGGGACGACGGGGCCTGCTGGGCTGCCGTCCTATGGGGTCGCACAGAGTCCGACACGACTGAAGCGACTTAGCAGCAGCAGCAGCAGCAGCAGGGCACGTGTGCAGGAGTTGATAAAGTCTCTGTGGTTATTTTTGTAGCATATCTGTGAGCTCTCCTGGGCATGTCTGGGATGGGGTGTTTCAAGATAAGCTTGCATCCTTTTAGGCTAGGCCACCCCTCATTGCTCATGTCTAACTTCCTATAACACTTTCAAAAGACCTCAAGCCCAAACTTTTATTTTCAAAGAGTGGGGAGTATGCAGGTATGACAATTCACTAATTTCACCAGCTTTTTAAAAATTGTGGTTGATTTATGATATAAATTAGTTTCAAGTGTACAACAAAATTTTATATTCCATGTAATGTTAGTATAAAATACTCTATATTTCTTGTGCTGTACAGTATATCCTTGTAGCTTATCTATACCTTCTTAATCCCCTATCCCATCTCGCCCCTCCCCTTTTCCCTCTCCCCACTGGTGACCACTAGTGGTTTGTTCTATCTTTCAGTCTATTTGTGTTTTGTTACATTCATAGCATTTTTAGCTCTGCAGCAGTGTTCTTTGACCATTGTCAGGACTCCAAGTATTGTTTACACTGAGTGTTGGGCTCCCAGTGAAGGTATTATGTGTATTATTGACACAAACATGTTGTCATGTATAGAAATCATCCCCAGATATCAAGAAATCAGGGTCAAACCACGTGGGTTCTTATTCTAAAATTTCTCTAAAACTCTTACTACTCAAAGTGGTCTACAGATCACCAGGGAGCTTGCTAGACATGTGGAATCTTGGACCCGTTCCATACTCACTAGATCAGAGCCTGCATTTTCACAAGACCTCATGGAATCCATATGCACAGTCAAATTTGAGAAACATAGCATATTTCATCAGCCATGACCAATCTTCAAGCAAAAACTATACTCTTATTTAATGTTACAGTTTACAAAGTTGCCTTACATAGTTTATTTCATTTAAATTTATTATTTTATTTTCATCCCAGCCACAATATAAAATTATTCATATTCAATGATGAAACTGAAGTCCAGGAAGGTGAAAAACTTGCCTAAAATCATATGTCTAGAGCCAGGTGAACCCCAACTTCAGTCTCAGTGGATGGTAGAATAGTTTTTGATTATTAATAGTGTGCTGAATGTAGCATTAGTATGCATGGTGATTTTAGATATAAAAATATAATGAACACACTAACCAGGCGTGGCATTTCAGTTATTCTTGTTTGAGAAGTTTTTTTAAGTGAATTCAGATGACTAAAGTTTTGAGCATGGTCCCTCCATGCTCCAGGTTCAGAAAACACTTTCCTACTTTATATTATAAATGTCATTCCTCTCTTTCATTTACAGCGATGTCAAAACTTTGATTTTAGTGACAATTTATATTGAGTAATTTTTATTTACTACAGACATCTAGTGCATTGCGTTGGTACAAGGAAAAACTAAAAATTCTTCATGAATATTTCTCTGAATAGTTTTAGCATGCAAAAGTATTTTCCCTAATCCAACCTTACGCCTTACTATAAACAGAAATGAGGTAACCAGTATGAATGAATGAATGAAATCACTCAGTCGTGTCCGACTCTTTGTGACCCCATGGACTGTAGCCCACCAGGCTCCTCCGTCCATGGGATTCTCCAGGCAGGAATACTGGAGTGGGTCGCCATTTCCTTCTCCAGGGGATCTTCCTGACCCTGGAATTGAACTCCGGTCTCCCGCATTGCAGGCAGATGTCTTACCATCTGAGCCACTGGGGAGGAGGGATAACCAGTATAACTCAAACCTATTCAGAAAGCTTAAGAGCCATCTTAAAATGTTTGTTGATAGAATTACAAATGCAGTATTTTGGATAAGATTTTTAAGTGTCCATTGTGTAAATCATCATAAATAAAGAGAAATGTAAAATGATAAGCACACACTCTCGTTGTCTAACCCTGACAGAAAAAGGAACTATAATTTCCAATTCAGTGTGGACAAGGAGCCTTGCAGAGACAAGGGTCTCATAGATTCATATATTAATTGACTGCACTAGATTTTTTTGTTTGTAAAGAATGGAAGGAAAAATATTTATATATTTTTATAAGCCAAATTGTTCAACTAAGAGCTTTAATTAACAAGGTTCCAGCAAGGGCCCTGGCAATTCTCATGATGTGCTTGCGTTCTGTACTGTAACCTCAAAGGCAAGTTCTCCAGTGTCTCTTTGGTGCTTTCATGCCCTTCATGTAAATACATACAGGCCCCCAGATGGTAAGTTGTTTTGCTAAAGAACTTCTTTACACATCTGGAATATAACCTCAAGATTTGTTTTAAAATCATGGCTTATAAAATATGTTTGGACTTGGATTGCCTGGAGTCATAAACACGTTGAATATAGGGAACAGTGTTAGTTTATAAATGTGGCCTGTTTTTAAGTTGTGAGGTTGTGCAGCAAAAACAGAAATGAGTGAACAGCCTTTGGCACATACCAGCCAAACAAGCCTACAAGAGTTAAACAATCTTCATTATTCTTTAGCTGTTACTAGGAGAAGGCGATGGCACTCTACTCCAGTACTCTTGCCTGGAAAATCCCATGGATGGAGGATCCTGGCGGGCTGCAGTCCATGGGGTTTCGAAGAGTCGGACACGACTGAGCGACTTCCCTTTCACTTTTCACTTTCATGCATTGGAGAAGGAAATGGCAACCCCCTCCAGTGTTCTTGCTTAGAGAGTCCCAGGGACGGGTGAGCCTGGTGGGCTGCTGTCTATGGGGTCACAAAGAGTTGGACACGACTGAAGTGACTTAGCAACAGCAGCAGCAGCAGCAGCAACAAATGATTGTAACTGGACTTATCCTTCACAGAGCTTATTTACTCTGACTCCATACAGATTACACTCTGCACCTAGCTTGCTTTCCCCCCTACACTCTCGTGTGTGTGTGTGTGTGTGTGTGTGTGTGTATGTTAGTGGCTCAGTTGTGTCCGACTCTTTGCGACCCCACGGACTGTAGCCGCCGCCCACCCCCCCACCCCCGCACCCCCCCCACCCCCACCCCAGGCTTCTTTGTCCACGGAATTCTCCAGGCAAGAATACTGGAATGGATTGCCATTCCCTTCTCCAAATGTAAACCAGCTGCTCCTAAGTTGCTTCAGTCGTGTCTGACTCTGTGCAACCCCATAGACAGCAGCCCACCAGGCTCCTATGTCCCTGGGATTCTCCAGGCAACGATACTGGAGTGGGTTGCCATTTCCTTCTCCAACACTCTCTTGTAGCATTCTGCATTTAAGAAAAAAGGTCACGGGCCAATAACTTCAGGGAGACAAGTCCTGGTTGTTGAAGGTCATCAGTTTTGTTTTTGTTCCTTCTATTGGTCCTTTCTTGTTCTTCCAAACTCTACTTGCTGTTGGTATTTCTGGGGTTTTAGTCTATTTGCCCTCCATGGTTGCTTCCAACATGCTTGGCCTTTTCTCATCCAAACTGCACATAGGTGTTTCTCCCATATAACCACTGTGACTGCAACACAAGTCCAAGATGTCTCTATGTTTATTGTTTGCTTCACAGACTTCTAAACTCCTGGGCTGTGGGAGAGGGAGGGGAGGAACATGAGATCCAGTTAGTCTGGCCTCTGTGTGTTACTTCACCCCATAGGATGCAGCTTATGGGTCCAAAAAATCAACGACCCACAGTTTGCTATGATGTGTTTTGCTCTAAGCCACGATAATACCCCAAATAAAATTACATGTTTCATACTTTCTGCCTTTAAAAACAGTATTCCGTTTACTTGCTGCATAGACTGTATCAAACGGAATGAAACGTAATAGAAACAAAAGGAGGCCAATCCTGCAGTGAAAGGAGATGCTCATATCCACCCACGACTTGGTAGATGTGGAGGAGTTATGTGGACTATAGGCAGCTCTTGAAACATAAGCAAGGATCTTAGTTGTGGCATGTAGGATCTAGTTCCCTGACCAGGGATCGAACCTGGGCCCCCTGCATAGAGGAGACCCATTGAGAGTGTAGAGTCTTAAGACACTGGATGGCCAGGGAAATCCCCTGCATTTTGTTTTCAGTGGAAAAACAAACAAAACCCTGTTACAAATAGTTCCAGAATAGAGTCAGTTGGAGAAAGAGAAGTATCAAATGTGTGGGAGTGTATAAAAAACTGACATACCAGAAAAGCATTTAATTGGAGATACAATTCACATTTTATTCAGTAATCTGCTATATTATCTTTGAAACCATTAATAACACCTCAATCACAAAAGAAGCAGTGGGAAAGACCCGGATTTTTGTGCAGAAGTCACTCTCCACCAAAAGCAATTCATAGTCTACCATCTTTCATGGCTGTGGTTTTACCAGGAGCCTCTTTTTAGTGGGAAGCAGGGAGAGGGATCTGTTTCTCACAAGTATTAGTTTGAAACAAATAACATGCTGTACTGTGTCATGGGAAAAAACTAAGGTCTAGTTCCTAGTGAGCCAACAAGCAAGGGAGGCCTTCAGGAAAGGAAGCTACAGTCTCCTAGAGGCCACAGCCAATAACCCTTCTGCCCCAGCCAGTTAGTAGTCATGAGATAGCCAGGTGAATGAGAGGTAGTCAGTAGCTGGAGGACCATGAGCTAGACACTCTAGAACAGGAACGGCTGAGTGAGTCAGAACGGGAAGGACACATCTACAGTCTGGAGAAAAGTAATTAAGAATAGGAAAGTGTGGAAAAGATACAGGTTTCCCACACTGAAGGAGAACCATAGAAAGATGGGAGTCAAGGGCAGTTCTGTGCTTTTCTCTGAGACAGGTGTACACTGTCCGGGCCCTGCAGTTTTCAGATAAAAACCGGAATGCTGCTGAACTAGTGCAATGTGAAATCAGAGTAAACACTGTGTGAGGTGATGGGACAGGTGTTAGGGTTAAAAACGAAGCTGTCTCAGCTGCCGTCCTGACCTGAAAGTGGCCGTCAGACCCGCACACTACAGAACACCGTGTCGGAGGCCCCGAGTGAAAGGAGACACCACTTCTGGCTGGGAGGGCAGGAAAGGCATTCTCCAATCCTTTATTCTGGATTCCTAGCATGTCCTCTGTGTCGCTGCTCAGCCCACCCCATTCCAGGCACTTGTTTGTCTTCCTTATCTTTCTCTGTAATGTGAAATGGAAGCCTGAGAGGAGAAGATCCTGCCTCACAGGTGTCTAATAACTGTGGGTGGAATTGATGTGCTGTGGAGGCCTCACTCTATTTTGGACTAAGTGGGGAGAAAAAAATTGGAGGAAAGGAGAGCTGATAAGATGGTGGTGGTAAGGATAAGGTGTTTTAATCAGAAGGTGTGAGCAAGGGTATATCAAACTTAGTATGTGGCTTAAAGCAGGTGACAGGGAGAATGTCAGTGCAACCAAGGACTACAGGAAGGTAGCTGGGAGCACTTTGCCAAATACGTTAGTCTGTGTAATTAGAAAGCTAAAATCTTTTTCTACTATCTACTTAACTTTAACTAGAGCTGATGGAATCATGAATAACTAGAGGGCCTTAACTTTCTAGAAAGTAGGAAGATGAAGTAAACACAGCACCCCTCAAAAAAGATGAGGCTGAATATCAAAGTATAGAGAAGGCTTTTGAATGTCTTCTTTTCTCCCCCTAGGAACTTTATATGCTCTATTTTCTCTCTCTTTTTAATTCATTAATTAATTAAAAAATTTTTTTTAAACTGAAGTATAGTTGGTTAAAAATATTATATTAGTTTCAAGTGTACAATAAAGTGACAAGTTTTTTTTGGATATCTTCTTTAAGTTTGTTTTTGGTGTTTTGGTCTAAAAGCAATCAAGTAATAGAGAGATGCCAACCCAAAAAGGAACGTCTGTAGGAACCAGAGCAGTTGGGTCCAAGTATTCGTGATGCCTTTAGACCTAAAAAGAGAAAAGAGAAAAATCTATCCACCAGAATCTTAGTGTTATGGTTTCACAGGAGGCATTTAAAAAAAAATGTATTACTTCTACCTACTTTCATTGCATTTATTTTGCACTTTCCTCCCACTTCTTAACTTGAATTGTTAGTTCATTTACTTTAGTTTTTCTTATGCATTTAGGAGGATACACTCCTCCCTGAGAAAGTCTGGCTACTGCCTAGGGGATGATATTATGAAACTATTTCTCACATGATTTGATGAACATATAGGGTTAAAAATCACTGGGATGGCTTCAAAGCAAGTGTTTTGAAGACAGATTAGATGTAAATCCTAGCTTGGGCTTCCCTGGTGGCTCAGTGCTGCCAGTGCAGGAGACCCAGGTTCTATCCCTGGGTTGAGAGGATCCCCTGAAGAAGGAAATGGAAACCCACTCCAGTATTCTTGCCTGGAAAATCCCCTGGACAGAGGAGCCTAGCGGGCTACCATCTGTGGAGTCACAAAAAGAGTAGGACATGATTTAGCAACTAGACAACAAAAAACAAATCCTAGCTTGGCCAACTACCAGCATGACCTTGGGCAAGACACTCACTCACTCTCAGTTTCCTCATCTGAAAAAACAGGAATAATAGTGTTTATCTCACCTTGAGATAAGTTACACAAAGTGGTTAGTAAAGGGCCTGGCACATGGAAATAATGAATACTGTTTATACACCCATTCAAACTAAACTGCTTAACACCAAGGTCAAAAGAAAATGGCCCAGTTCAAGTGACTGACTTGTGACAGTTTCATCTTTATATAAATAAGTCTCATACATATATATTTTTTAAATGTAAAAACAATATAATTTTCTATACTAACAGATTAAAGGAAAAAAAAATTGTATGATCATAAAAAATGCAGAAAAAGCATTTGATAAATTCAACATCCACTCTTAATACAAGTTCTTAGAAAACTTAGAGAACAGAACTTTAATCTGATAGAGAAGATCTATACAATATACAACTCTAGAAAAAACATGAGGCAGAGTGTTGAAAGTTTACAAGGCCAGGATGCCTACTATTACCACTTCAGGTTGACAATGAACTGGGTTACTGAGAGGGTAACAGGCAGAAAGGCCAGGGGTCTCCAAACAGAGGAAATAGGCTACAAGTGTCAGACATTTTTTATCTCTCTATTAAACGGTCAGGAAACAAACTACTAGTGTTATATTTTTCCCCCTTCTCCATACAAATTTAAAAAGAGGTTTCTCTTAAAATTCTGTGTTGCTGTGACCACACCTGGTTCCACCTAAACTTAACTTTTCTCAAACTTTGAGCTAACCAATGCGTTTTTCTGATGGAAATGTTTGTCTTAAGGTATGTTAATGAACTATGTATTTACCCTAGACTCTGTCTTTCTTTAAGTCGGTTCTGCTTAAGACTCAGAACTGATAGTTCACTCAGTCATGTACCGACTCTTTGCGACTCCGTGGACTGCTGCACGCCAGGCCTCCCTGTCCATCACCAACTCCCACAGTTTATTCAAACTCACGTCCATTGAGTTGGTGATGCCATCCAACTATCTCATCCTTGGTGGTCCCTTCTCCCCCTGCCTTCAATCTTTCCCAGCATCAGGGTCTTTTCAAATGAGTCAGTTCTTTGCATCAGGTGGCCAAAGTATTGGAGTTTCAGGTTCAACATCAGTCCTTCCAATGTATTCAGGACTGATTTCCTTTAGATGGACTGGCTGGATCTCCTTGCTGTAGAAGGGACTCTCAAGAGTCTTCTCCAACATCACAGTTCAAAAGCATCAATTCTTCAGCACTCAGCTTTCTTTATAGTCTCACATTTATACATGACTACTGGAAAAACCATAGTTTTGACTAGATGGACCTTTGTTGGCAAAGTAATGTCTCTGCTTTTTAATATGCTGTCTAGGTTGGTCATAGCTTTTCTTCCAAGGAGCAAGGGTCTTTTAATTTCATGGCTGCAATCACCATCTGCAGTGATTTTGGAGCCCCCCAAAATAAAGTCTTTCACTGTTTCCACTGGTTCCCCATCTATTTGCCATGAAGTGATGGGACCAGATGAAAAAGTGAGCTTAAAACTCAACATTCAGAAACCTAAGATCATGGCATCTGTTCCATAACAGATAAGGGCTCAACAAACCTGTATGTTTTACTCATATATTGTTCTCCTAATCTATATTAATGAAACTATCTATATATTTACTTGGAAACCTGTCTTTCTTCAAGATTCATGTCAATCGTTTTATGGCCTGGGATGACTCACCTGGTGCCAATGTTATATCAAAATGCATGTTATGGGTGAGGGCCTGGTGCCACTGAATTTTGAGACATCTCCTTTCTCTAATTAACAGCTTGCTAATAGGTATATAACTTACTGCTAAAGGCTAGCAGGGGGGCACTCTTTCTGCCTCCTTCTGATGTCTATATCAGAAGCTTTCTCTCTTTTATACTTTAACAAAACTTTATTACACAAAAATAAAGCCTCTGAGCGAGCAAGGCTTATCACTGGCCCCAGATTGAATTCCTCTCCTCCGGAAGCCAAGAATCCCGGCATCTCTTCACTGTTCAGAAACAACCTTTCATTACTAGCTAGTGCAGTGAAGGAAACTTAAATAAAAGGTATATGGAGTTGAAAGGAAGAAATAAAACTGTCTATTTCTATAGGCAACCAGGTACCTAGAAAATGTAAAGGGATCTTTTAAATCATTAATGATGAATAATTAGATGAACAGATAAACTATTAGAACTAAAAAATGAATTTACCAAGGTCACTGTGTATGAGGTCAGTAGATAAGCATCAACTATATTCATAGATTCTACCACCAAACAATAAAAAGGTGAAATATATATCACAGTGGGCCAGGACATACAAGAAATTCATTCACACAGAATTATTTGTAATAGTTTAGAAAAGCTCGAGGTTTAAAAGTCCATCAGAAGGAAGATTAGTTAAATACATTAGGACACATCTATATAATATTATGTACTAATGAAATGAATGAGTTCAATTTACAGGCATAGACATGGGAAAATAGGCATATATGACAACAGAAAAATTATAGAAGAGTTTGTGTCTATATGTATATATATATGGCAGCTATAAAGTCAAACATCCAGTCCAATCTAATGTCTAGTTAAATGGAATTCATTAATTCCTTTCTATTGTTGGACAGTGGAATTTGGGGTCGAGGGCTACAAATGTTCTGCATGTCTTCATGATTTTTTTTTAATTGGAGGAAAACTGCTTTATTCTGCCTTACAACAACACATTTAGTGATTCTTTCATTTAAATGTATTCATTCATTCATAAAAGGAATATTCATTCTGATTTACAGTGACCAATGATACATTGCAACATGTTACTCCATAAATAAATGATTTCAGGAACATGAGAACAGTGCTCTAACCTCTCTATGCCTGTTCTCCCACTTCCTCTCAAAGAACTGGAGAGCTGGATGTTCAATTTGAGTCTTTTTGTTTTCATTAGAGGCTTCATATGCCAATTGCAAAATAGGTGTCATGTACTCCAACACTGTAATTTGGAGGGCTGGACTGCACACCTCCAAGCTGAGCTGTCATTGAGAAGTGAAGAGGCTTTCAGAAAGAGGTACTGGTGCTGTGGCACCTCCTATCACAAGTCAGCCTGACAAGCAGCTTCAAAAGAACCATTCAGAGAGCCTGACCAGAGTCCCCTGTGACTTGTGGGAGGGTTAACATCTGACTCACAAGTTTAAATACCAGTAGAGCTGCCTGATAGGATACATGGCTGTGCAGGAAACAGCACACACCTACAGATTTATCCCAATGGAGGGATAAGGAAGCTGTCATCCTGAGCCTTACAGGTCTTGTGGAAGGGCACTGGTGTGCATGGGCTTAAAAGCAACCCTGCCCCAGAGGCCTAACTAAAGGGCAGAAGAAACCTAAATAAGAGGAAAACATCATCAACCCAAAGGGGAAACTGCAAATGACATGCTGACTAAGGTTGAAGGAACCATCAGGGGAACTGTGGAAGGGAGATCCCTGGTGATGAGCGGTTTCTCAAAAACCCACCAGGGACCCTTTGGAGAGAAAGAATCAACAATGGGTGTGTAACTGCCACATCACCCAGTTGCCTGATCACAAGGCAGATCATGCCCTGCTTCCTTTACATATACTTCCGGCACCCCAAGGGAGAGTGAAGACGTTGATTACACCCTCTTCCCCATGGCAGCCTGCCGAGCCTTGGCTGAAGAACAGATGTACTGAATCTGATGAAAGTTCATAGTTTTAATAACTTTGTAACTTGACTGGACAACCTATGGACCTGCTTTAGATTTGATCCAGGGCTATGGTGGGAGGCAGACAATAATCCACAGGGGACTGGAGAGAGGTAAAAAAATAAAGCTGCTTTATGCTCCTCTCCTAGAAAGTTCAGCTCATTTAATAAAACAGAAGGTGGAGTAACATAATATATTTAAGTCAGTTAGCAGTTGTCTGGCATAGTGTGCACCCAAGAAATATTAATTATATTTATTATTAAAACATAATAAAGTATCTTATTTTCCACTTTTAGAAGTAGTACCACAAAAACAGAGGTGGTAATTAATCTTGAGCCAAAGAAAAAAAACTCAATTGTAAAGCAGTCTGGCATTACTATAACCATTTACTTTCAGTGTATGCTTACATAAAGTCCAAATGTAAAGAGAAGCTTTTTGTAGTTTTCTCACATTTATTATTTACACTGGCATTTGCTGAGTAGGGCCTAGTCATAGGACTTTTAGCTTTCATTGCATCCCAGAATCATCTACAGAACTTGAAAAAAAATAACACATTCCTGTGCCTGAAGCAAGGCCTACCAGATTAGGATCTCTGGGTCTGGAAACCAAACAAGTGAATTTTAAGAAAGCTCTTCAGGTAATTCAGTTGCAAAACTAGGGGTTGAGAATCATTGGGCTAGGTCAGTACAGCTCTTTTTCAAATTAGAAGGCAACCTGCTAATCTTTCCTTCTAGTTGGGGCTACAGGGAGATTTTTGGAAAAAAAAGAAAAAAAAATTTCTAAATTAAGTGACTAAATAATTGACTCATTAATATAAATGAAATGAATTCATTCATTAACTATTTACTGAGTACTCCCTCTGAGTACTGAGTGAGGCTCAGTATTAGGTGTGGGACTTCAACTCTATCCTGAGAGTGTTCTCAGCCTACAAGCGCATGAATTATTCAAATGTGGCTACTCTTCACTTATGTGAGATACCAAGTGAAAAGCAACAGAGATCTGTTAAAAACACTTACTTGCACAATACAATGGCATACAAGGACTCTCCCACGTGAATCATCCAGGCAAGCCAATACCTGAAACAGAAGTCAGCCTCGTTTAAGGTGATGGTCCTCTGCTGATGAGCTCTAACAGAAAAACCTCCAAAAGAAAAGTGCTTTCATATGTACGAGCACCACTTTTAGAAGGCAACCATGGGCCTTCCAGGGAGACTGAAACTGTGGGGTCCACATCCCATTTCTGGAGCTCTACTTACCAAGCATGCACGAGGGTGTGATGATGCTTCAGCAAGTACTGAGTGAAGGGGCCCAGGGGTCCCAGGCTCTGATAAGGAATACTCTCAGGCCAGAAGATCACCCACTGAAAGAGAACCAGAGTGCTTTTAGATCACTTCAATGTATTTTTAACCAACGCTATGAAATAATCCTGATTCTGCAAGAACAAACAACAGACCAAAGCAACTCTGAACCAAGCCATACGGGCTTCAATTCTTGAATTCTATTTTCTAAAAGCCATTTCAGTGGAAGATTTCTGCTAAGGAAACTATGTGGTTATCAGATTTAGTACCCAGATTAGCTGACTTCTGTTCTTACTGAATTCCACAATGTAGTACTCCGCAACCCACCGTTTTGGGTATCTTCTTGTGGCTCAGCTGGTAAAGAATCCGCCTGCAATGCGGGAGACCTGGGTTCAATCCCTGGGTTGGGAAGATCCCCTGGAGAAGGGAAAGGCTACCCACTCCAGTATTCTGGCCTGGAGAATTCCATGGACTGTATAGTCCATGGGGTCGCAAAGACTCAGACACGACTGAGCAACTTTCACTTTCACTGTATTCTTTAAATGAATTCTGTCTCTCAAAAAAAAGTTGTTGCTTATCTCAGTAGAGATTGTCTTCTTGATTTTACATCTATGTCATAATATGCACATCCTCTTTATCCTTTCTTACCACTTAAATTCTACCCAACCTTTAGGTTTATCCCCATTTTCCAAGCAATTCCAACTGCCTCAGACATTCTGCTTTGGAAGCCCTATCTTGTCTTGGCAGGTTTAGAACTGTCAACTTGGCCTCTTTCTCCTCTAGTTCTACTCAGACCTGAACAAGTCCTACTAACCTTGGAGACGCAAAGGCAGGAACATTTCCAACCGAAAACCTGACAAGCTCACCGAACTTCAGCTTACGCCAATTACCTAGGCAACCGCCAGCCGCGCAAGCGCAAGACCTCCCTCCTTCCCCCTCCCCAGTGCCCCTGGCTCTACGGGAGCCCGGCGGGCCAAAACAGAAGCGCCGCGCCGTACTACACACCTTACCCCGAAATATCCTAGCACCAGGACCGTGACCAGCGAGGGCAGGGGTCTGGCTACACGGAAGTAGGAGGCAGCAGCCCCGCCAGCCTCCGACTTCGCCACCATTTTGAAAGATCTAGTCACTTAGTCATGGGGTAGGGAGGGAAAGCGTGGGCAGCTGGTTTCTCAAGATCTCAACACAGGCGAAAGGCGTAGACAGACGAGTGCGCCTGCGTTTTCTTCCCGGGTCTAGTCCCCTGGCTCAGAGCGCCCGAGAGCCGCGATCGCGCCTGCGACCACTCCACGGCTCCAGGTGGAATCTTGCACCTCCAGGCAGCACTCCAGCCCCTCACCTCGCCTTCCTCGGGGCCCGCTGTCCTTACCGTGTAATAGCCAAAAGAGAGAATGATGATAGTAACCCAGAATAGACTACTCCTCTGGAAGTAAGCCTCATCTCCTCTTGCCTTCCCCATCGCTGCAGCGCACATCATGGGATGCCTGGCAGGCCACCGGCAGTTCAAAGGCAAGGCTGGGGCGGGACCACGGCAAAAGCTCCTCCCTTCTCTTCCCTAAAAGAGAAGAGTCTGTGGCCTTGAAACTTGGAAAGAGTCCCCATCCACTCTGGCCTGGTGGGCTGGTCATCATCTTGCAGGGGAGACCCCCCCACCTTCTCTGGGTTTCCGGAGCTTAAGATAATGGTGTTGAAATAGAATGGTGCGTTATGTTTCTGATAACTATAGGTCTGTTAGGTCTGTTTTTTTTTTTTTTAAACTTTTTATTTTGTATTGGGGTGTATATAGCTGAGTAACAATGTTGTGATACTTTCAAGTGTTCTCTAAGTCTGTGAATTTCATTCTGTTTTGTAAGTTCATTTGTATCATTTCTTTTTAGATTCCACATATAAGTGATGTCCAGTGATATTTCTCCCTCTTTGACTTACTTCACTCAGTATGGCAATCTGTAAGGCCATCCATGTTGCTGCACATGGCATTATTTCATTCTTTTTAATGACTCAGTGACATTCCACTGTATGTATGTACATCTTCATCCTTCCTCTGTCGATAGACATTTAGATTGCTTCCACGTCTTGGGTGTTGCAAATGGTGCTGCAGTGAACACTGGGGTGTGTGTATCCTTTTGGATCATGTTTTTCTCCAGATACATGCTGGAGTGGGACTGAATCATATGGTAGCTCTAGTTGTAGGTTTTTTCAAGGAACCTCCATACTGTTCGTCATAGTGGCTGTACCAATTTACATCCCCTCCAACATTGTGGGAGGATTCCCTTTTCTCTCCACCCTCACCAGCATTTATTGTTTGTGGATTTTTGATGATTGCCATTCTGGCTAGTGTGAGGTGATATCTCATTGTAGTTTTGATTTTCATTTCTCTAATAATTAATTAGCCATGTTGAACATTTTTTCATGTGCCTCTTGGCCAACTGTGTCTCTTATTTGGAGAAATGTCTATTTAGGTCTTCTGTCTGCTGTCTGTAAATTTTGGCTACTAATCCCCTGTTGGTCACATCATTTGCAAATATTTTCTCCCAATCTGTAGGTTGTCTTTTCATTTTGTTTATTGTTTCCTTTGTTATGCAGAAGTTTTTCAGTAGGTCGCATTTGTTTGTTTTTATTTCCGTTACTCTAGGAGATGGATTGAGAAAGATATTGCTGCAATTTGTGTCAGAGTGTTCTGCCTTTGTTTTCCTGTAGAAGTTTTATAGTGTCTGGTCTCACATTTAGGTCTTTAATCCATTTTGAGCTTATTTTTGTGTATGGTGTTCAAGAATGATCTGATTTTTTTTTTTTTTTTTTTTTTTTACATGTAACTGTCCAGGTTTCTCAGCACCATTTGTTGAAGAGACTGTCTTTCCAACGTTGCGTGGTCTTGCCTCTTTTGTTACCATAGGTGCATGGGTTTATTTGTGGGCTCTGTATCCTATTCATTATGGGGCTAATTTTTGAACTTAAGCTCTACTGTACTCTGTGGGAAATGTAAAAAGTTAATAATAAATGGAAACGACAATTAAATAGACTTGGGATGCTGACAGGGGGCACTCTCACACCTTGTGAGGCTGGCAGAGGCTGATAGGAAGACCAGTCTTCTTTCCTGGCAAGGACTCAGCCAAAGAAAACCCATGGATTCTGTTTTCTACAGCCTTCCCAACGTCCTTTTCTTCTTCAAAGTGTTCTTCCCTTTGGTCGGGTGGCGGGAGCTTGTGTTGTTGTTCACATGATTGCAGACCCCAAATTGTAATTCTCTGCTGATCCTGGAATAAATCTCTTTCCTGGAGAAATACATGGCAGTCTAATTTGTTTTGGATCGACAGAAATAATGCCCTTCCTCTTCATTACTAAAGATGTATGGATCCATATGGCACAGCACTTATGAGCAATGTTGGTGGACAGATAGAAAGTGAAAGTGAGAAGGTAGCTTGCTGCTGCTGCTGCTGCTAAGTCACTTCAGTCGTGTCCGACTCTGTGTGACCCCATAGATGGCAGCCTACCAGGCTCCACCATCCCTGGGATTCTTCAGGCAAGAACACTGGAGTGGGTTGCCATTTCCTTCTCCAATGCATGAAAGTGAAAACGTGAAAGTGAAGTCGCTCAGTTGTGTCCGACTCTTAGCGACCCCATGGACTGCAGCCCACAAGGCTCCTCCATCCATGGGATTTTCCAGGCAAGAGTACTAGGGTGGGGTGCCATTGCCTTCTCCGGAAAAGGTAGCTTAGTTGTGTCCAACTCTTCGCAACCCCATGGAATTCTCTAGGCCAGAATCCTGGAATGGGTAGCTGTTCCCTAGAATCCTGGAGTGGATAGCTATTTCCTTCTCCAGGGGAATCTTCCCAAGCCAGGGACTGAACCCAGGTCTCCTGCATTGGAGGCGGATACTTCACCAGCTGAGTCACCAGGGAAGCCCAAGAATATTGGAGTGGGTAGCCTATCCCTTTTCCAGCAGATCTTCCTGACCCCTGAATCGAACTGGGGTCTCCTGCATTGCAGGCGAATTCTTTACTAGCTGAGCTACCAGGGAAACTGAGTTTAAGTCCTGGCTCTGCCATTAACATTTTGTGTAAGCTTGTTGTTCAGTCACTAAGTCGTGTACAACTCTTTGTGACCCCATAGACTGCAGTGAAGGAGGAAACAGACAGAACAGGCTCCATCTTGAAAGCAGGACTCCATCTTGGGCTGGACTATGGACTTTGAGCTATATGCCCAGATCTATGGAAATGGCATACCAACTGGAAAACCAGACCCCCGCCCCCCGCCCCCCGGCCGATGGAACAGCCCCAGAGCTTGTACCTAGACTCTCCGTCGCCTAAAGGAATACCCTAATTATCTGTGTAACTGAATAGAATCATAAATTCTATTATTATTATTAGGGTATGACCACAGGCCTATTGATAATTGTCCACTGTTAACTACCTAGGCTTAAGGCATATGAATCATGGGTTAACTTTGATTGTATCTTTCTTTTCCTTTGTTCAGGCTAGTTTCAGGGAATGTGGGGAGGTGGGTTTGGGCACGTACACTTAGGTTATATAAGGTTTTCACAAAAACTGGTCGAGGTCCTTGGCTAAGAGGAGACTCTGCCTTGGGCCTGCTGGTGTAATAAATTGCACTCCACTATCTGCATTGTCCTTCTGAGTGAGTTTGTTTCCTGAAATACGTGGCTACAACAGCAGCACTCCAGGCTTCCCTATCCTTCACTATCTCCTGGAATTTGCTCAGACTCATGTCCACTGAGGTGGCGATGCCATCCAACAATTTCATTCTCTGTTGCCCCCTTCTCCTCCTGCTCTCAGTCATTCCCAGCATTAGGGTCTTTTCCAAGCTGAGACTATTATCTAACCCATTTGTGCCTTAGTTTTTTTTATCTGTAAAGTAGGGACATATTGATTCCTACCTCAGAGATGTGGATGAATTAAATGTCAGACTTGTAATAAGAGCACTGTAAAACAATATGTTGCCCATCATCCAGCTGTACAAGGATCACTGCAGTTGCTGACCTAAAAGGAATTGAGGATGAAGAACAGGATGACCCACTTAGTGCTTTGAGGAAACAGGCAAAACAGGCCATTAGATAATTAGATATATTTCTGGGAAAAAGCCTTTGACTTTGTGGATCACAATAAACTGTGGAAAATTCTGAAAGAGATGGGAATACCAGACCACCTGACCTGCCTCTTGAGAAATCTGTATGCAGGTCAGGAAGCAACAGAACTGGACATGGAACAACAGACTGGTTCCAAATAGGAAAAGGAGTACGTCAAGGCTGTATATTGTCACCCTGCTTATTTAACTTATATGCAGAGTACATCATGAGAAACGCTGGGCTGGAAGAAGCACAAGCTGGAATCAAGATTTCAGGGAGAAATGTCAATAACCTCAGATATGCAGATGACACCACCCTCATGGCAGAAAGTGAAGAGGAACTAAAGAGCCTCTTGATGAAAGTGAAAGAGGAGAGTGAAAAAGTTGGCTTAAAGCTCAACATTCAGAAAACTAAGATCATGGCATCTGGTCCCATCACTTCATGGGAAATAGATGGGGAAACAGTGGCTGACTTTATTTTTTGGGGCTCCAAAATCACTGAAGATGGTGATTTCAGCCATGAAATTAAAAGACGCTTGCTCCTTTGAAGGAAAGTTATGACCAACCTAGAGAGCATATTAAAAAGCAGAGACATTACTTTGCCAAGAAAAGTCCGTCTAGTCAAGGCTATGGTTTTTCCAGTGGTCATGTATGGATGTGAGAGTTGGACTGTGAAGAAAGCTGAGCACCGAAGAATTGATGCTTTTGAACTGTGGTGTTGGAGAAGACTCTTGAGCGTCCCTTGGACTGCAAGGAGATCCAACCAGTCCGTCCTAAAGGAGATCAGTCCTAGGTGTTCATTGGAACGACTGATGCTGAGGCTGAAACTCCAATACTTTGGCCACCTCATGCGAAGAGTTGACTTATTGACCCTGATGCTGGGAGGGATTGGGGGCAGGAGGAGAAGGGGACGACAGAGGATGAGATGGCTGGATGGCATCACCGACTCGATGGACATTAGTTTTAGTAAACTCCGGGAGTTGGTGATGGACAAGGAAGCCTGGTGTGCTGCGATTCATGGGGTCACAAAGAGGTGGACACGACTGAGTGACTGAACTGAACTGAAAGCCTTTGACTATATGGATTACAACAGACTGTGGACAATTCAAGAGATGGAAATACCAGACTACCTTATCTGCCTCTTAAGACACCTGTATGCAGGTCAAGAAGCAATAGTTAGAACTGGACATGGAACAAAGGACTGGTTCAAGACTGGGAAAGGAGTACGTCAGGGCGGTGTATTGTTACCCTGCTTGTTTAACTTACATGCAGAGTACATCATGTGAAGTGCTGGGCTGGATGAATTGCAAGCTGGAATCAAAATTGCCCGGAGGGTATCAACAACCTCAGATATGCAGATGATACCACTCTAATGGCAGAAAGTGAGGAGGGACTAAAGAGCCTCTTGATCAGGGTGAAAGAAGACAGTGAAAAAGCTGGATTAAAACTCAACATTCAAAAAACTGACATCATGGGATCTGGTCCCATTACTTCATGGCAAATAGATGAGGGAAAGTGGAAACAGTGACAGATTTTATTTTCATGGGCTTCAAAATCACTGCAGATGTTACTGAAAGAGTTGTGTGGGTCCAGCTGCTTGCCACTCAAAAGCCAGTAGGCAGGCCAGGTTGGTGGAAGGGAAAGTTTATTTCAGATGCTGGCAGCTAGGGTGGGGAGGGAGATGGACATCATTTCCCCCTTTTAATTGTAACTCCTTTCATAGGAAGTATTGATAATCAATATATTTTTCAACGTCGCCAGAGTGGCTCTTTTGTCTGCCTTGAGCCCATTGATGTCTCTTGTGCTAGGTTTCCTTTTTCTTTATCAGATATCATAAACAGGCTCAGAGGTATGTTAATAGAGAAATGTTTTATAGGCCATACATTTTATCATTTATATATAATTGTCACACAAACATTGTACATGTGCTTTAAGCAGTAAACTTAAAGCCAGTAGTGCTACACATCATGAATGGTTATGCTGTGCGAGAACTTTACTGGACGGTTTTTCCATTCAGAACATTAGGGTCAAAAATATGATTAGAAACAAAGCAGTTACTTTCCATTAGAAGTCTTCCCTGTAGCTCAAAGGGTTAAGAGTTCTCCTGGAATGCAGGAGACTACGGTTCGATTCCTGGATCAGGAAGATCCTCTGGAGAAGGGAATGGCAATCCACTCCAGTATTCTTGCCTGGAAAATCCCATGGACAGAAGAGACTGGCGGGGTCCATGGGGTCGCAAAGAGTCGGACATGACTGAGCAACTACTACTACTAGAAGTCTCTATTACCAAAATCAGACCATTATTCCAGGAGGACTTTGTTTTCTTAACAGAGGGAAAAGTTTAGTCTTGTATCAGCTTGTTCTTAATAACAAATATATATATATACCTAATTAAATTTAGTCTAATTTTAATCTTGACAACATACAAAATTCTTTTCTTAAAGTTTCTTTTTTATAAACTTTTTATCATTTTCTGGATCCAAACAAATTTATCCTGTATTTCCCTATCCAGAAACAAACAACTACAGGGCAAATTTATTATTTTTTTTCTTTAACAAAAATATCTCCATTTTACCCCCCCTATCTTCTCTTTGTCAACAACACATATCTTACTTATTTTACACACGGAGATGTTTTCCTTATCATTTTTAAATATTACAAGTTTTAACCTTTGAAACGAAATTAAGACACAAATGATTGAAATGGTATGCCAGTAGTATTTTTTGATTGGCAAGTTAAAGAACATATTTTACAACCTCTAAAAACATACGTTTTTTAATAGCATATTTTTTTTAGTGGTACAACATGTATGTTTAATAAACCCAAACATCTTTAGTTTCCCTCCTGGGGTCTTACAAGAGGACAAAAGAAGGTAAATTTAGATTTATTTGATTTGTAAACACTCATTTTAGCTTGAAGTTTTACAATTAACCCAAGGCTGGCGTTCCAGGCAAAGTGGAATGTGTTTGTATTTCAAGTACTTGATAAAAGTTAACTTTAAGCTTTTTCCTAGGCATATTTTTGTTTTTTCAGGATCTGAAAAAGTGTTTCATCAAGCTAGCTTTCTCTAACTGCATATGCAAAAGGAACTGTTTTTTAAAATTTCATGTTAACCAATTTTCAAACTTAATTCCAAACTTAACCAATTAAGTTTCATCTTAACCAATTTTCTCCAGAGTCTAAAGAATATTGTTGCTATACATTGTCCAAAAAAAAAGTGTCTTTTTCATTAGTTATGATTTCATAGCTAAATTTTTTTTTAATGACTTGAACCTAAATTTCCCATTTTACATAAGGCAACAAGAGTACCAATCATACAAATGGAATACCCATTCACACACCAAACAGATCTGTCACAAACCCTCTCCTAGGGTGACTGGTACAGAGTCCCAAGCAAACACTTCCCCCAAAACAAACGGTCCTCAATGGTAGTCAGATATCAGAACCAATTGACAAAATGTTCAAATGACATTCAGTTCTCACAAATGGTCCTCAAGGGTAGGCAGATGTCATAACCAATTGGCAAGAATGCCCAAAGAGCACTTCATGCTCATAGATGGTCCTCAATGGCAGACAGACATGAGAACCAATTGGCAAAAACACCCAAATAGCAGTCAGTACTCAGAAATGGGAAGGTTGCCTATGTGCACACCAGTGGACTTACCCGGTCTTGGAGCTCATCAGCTTGTCCCAAGTGCAAGTTTCTATTCTACCAAGGAAAAGTTGGCAGCCAGTGCCGAGCAGGGGAGAAACAGGGAAGATCCTCAAAACAAATGGTTTTGGCAGCTGCTTGGAACGTCCCCCCAAATCCCCTACTCAGGGCTAGCTAGCCATGAGAAGCAAGCTAATACATGTCATGGCCACAGCTCTCCCCTGGAAGAGTCAGGAGAGCCAGGTGCCATGAAAGCACTGAAGCCAGCAGTGGCCAGCCCCATGCTGGGAACCAAAATCTGTTACCAAAAGGTGAATGGTGGGATCCAGCTGCTCACTGCTCAGAAGCCAATAAACAGCCACGTTGGTGGAAAGGAAAGTTTGTTTTACTTCAGATGCTGGCAATATGGTGAGGAGGGTGGTGAACATTTGTCCAAAGGCCAGACCCCCCACCCCCACCCCAACAAGCAGGGAGTGAGAGCTTTTATGGACAGATTCAGGGACTGGGGGGCTACGAGCAGAAACAGTGCAGTCATCTCTAACAGTCATCTTCAAATTGATCATCAGTGGTCTTAACAGCATCATCTTGGTTGTTTTAGGTACAGTTAATTTTCAGTTCTAGGGTCCATTTGTTCCCATTTTTTTGTGGTCAGTTTTCCGAATTGTGGTAGCTCATGTCCTGGGTACAGTCTGGTCATCATGTAGTTAATTTTCCCCTCTGGGGTTCAGTATCTGTAAGACAGCTCACAGGATATGGCTCCGAATATTATCTATAGTCCTTGAGAAGGAACTAAAGGTCCTTGACTATGCTTAATGACTGCATTATTATTGTTTGGTCTCCTTTGACGGTTTTCCTTTGTTTTCACGTATTCTTATTTCTCTGATTAAGCTTATTCTTTGATTAAAGTTTTCCATAGACAAAAGGCAGGCAGAGGACATGGTGGGGCAGGGGGAAAGATCACAGGGGTCCTGCTCCATTTCACGGACAGTGACTGCAGCCATGAAATTAAAACACACTTGCTCCTTGGAGGAACAGCCATGGCAAACCTAGACAGCATATTAAAAAGCAGAGACGTCACTCCACTCTGTCAACAAAGGTCTATATAGTCAAAGTTATGGTTTTTCTAGTAGCCATGTATGGATGTGAGAGTTGGATCATAAAGAAGGTTGAGTGTTGAAAAACTGATGCTTTCTAATAGTGCTGAAGAAGACTCTTGTCCAAGAGTCCCTTGGACAGTGAGGAAATCAAACCAGTCAGTCCTAAAGGAAATCAGTCAGTCAATGTTCATTGAAAGGACTGATGCTGAAGCTGAAGTTCCAATACTTTGGCCACCTGATTCAAAGAGCCAACTCATTGGAAAAGACTCTGCTGCTGGCAAAGATTGAGAGCAGGAGGAGAAGGGGACAACAGAGAATGAGATGGTTGGATGGCATCAATGACTCGATGGACATGAGTTTAAGCAAACTCCGAGAGATAGTAAAGGACAGGGAAGCCTGGCGTGCTGCAGTCCGCGGGGTTGCAAAGAGTTGGAAATGACTTAGTGAGTGAATAAAACAACAACAATAATTAAAAACAATTGGGGACTTCCCTGGTGGTACAGTGGATAAGAATCTGCCTGCCAATGCAGGGGGCTCTGGTTTGACCCCTGGTCTGGGAAGATTCCACATGCCTCAGAGCAACTAGAAGATAACATCCAGGGTAACCATGGAAGCAATGCAAGCCTTGTGTAAAAGATGCTGGTACCTTTGTCCCTCTGGGTCCCTACCTGACTACATGGAATGGGATTCTCTCTTGGCAGCAACTGAATTTCATGAGAAAATTGCTGTCTGCAAACCAGGAAGAGGGCTTTCCCTAGAACCCAGCAATTTTGGCATCTCAATCTTTGACTTCCAGCCTCCAAAACTCAGCCCTAGAAAACCACTACAGGAGGTATGGGGAGGAACACACAGGAGGACGGACACACTGATTCATTCAACACCAAAGAGGAGAGGCTGCTCACTTTGGAGACAGATCTTAGGATAGTTTCAAGCTTGGCTTCCATCTGACAGAGCCAATTGCTGGTGAGTGGTAGAAAAGTAACACTATCCAGGTAACTTTCAGACTGTGGTCCTGGAGAAGACTTTTGAGAGTCCTTTGGACCGCAAAGAAATCAAACCAGTCAATCCTAAAGGAAATCAGTCCTGAATATTCATTGGAAAGACTGATGCTGAAGCTGAAGCGCCAATACTTTGGCCACCTGATGTGAAGAACTGACTCATTGGAAAAGACCCTGATGCTGGGAAAGACTGAAGGCAGGAGGAGAAGGGGATGACAGAGAATGGGATGGCATCACTGACTCAATGGACATGAGTTTGCACAAACTCTGGGAGACAGTGAAGGACAGGAAAGCCTGGTGTGCTGCAGTCCATGGAGTTGCAAACAGTCAGACACAATTTACGATTGAACAACAACAGAGCAACTAAGCCCATGCACTACAACTACTGAGCCTGTGTGATGCAACTACTGAAGGCCATAGACTTGAGAGCCTCGGCTCCACAAGAAGAGAAGTTACTGCAATGAGAAGCACATGTGCCACAGTGAAGAGTAGCTCCCCCACCATCGCTGCAACTAGAGAAAGCCTGAACTCAGCAATACCCAATGCAGCCAAAATAAATAAATAAATCCCAAACATTTGGTATTTGACATGTGAATCAAATACATTGATGGAAAAGAATACTAGAGAGATAGATCTGACATGTACCCAAACATTTGTGATAAAGATCATGTGCAGGCAGAAAAATATTCTCTTCTTCTCTTTTAGGTTCTTTGGCTGATCTAATAATTAAATTTATATAAAATAGATTGTCACCCACATCAGGCCCTGAAACCTAAAGGATCGTTGCCTTAATTTATCTGTGTGTTTTAAAAGCATCTGGTATTTGACAGAGATATTTTACAGCTGTGCTTTAAGAGACAGATAGTGGTCAAGCACCCCAAACTGGCTCTGACTTGACCACAGGAATACACCTGCACAGACAAGACCTAGAGGTGTCCAGAAAATGACCTTTGGTTCATTACCATGCTAAGACTCTGCCCCATGGGGGAGATTTGTACTCTGCTAGGCACAAGTCATGCAGTGTGCAGAGAAGCATGGAAGACTGCATACTCCAGCTGCCCCTCAGCTACCCCTGGAAATCCGTCCCTTTTCTGCAGCCCTGATGACATGACTACCTCCGACCCCTTCGAATTCCCTCACTGCCCTCCCTTAAGAGAGAGGTATTTTCAGAGCATGAGCTCTCCCTTCTCCATTCCTTGATTAACAAATAAAGTTTCTCCTCTGCTATATAGAAACTGGTTTTGTTTGATAGGCATTTGTGACTGGCAAAGAAAGAGGGGTCACTGACCTGTTGGGGATTGGTGACAAGATCAACAGGATAAATAAATAAACAAAATTACACAAATTCCCATAAAGATATAAAAAACTGAAAGGGCAGTTACGTAACTGAAGCTCATGTAATATCCTGGGCAGAGAAAGGGAGCAGGGGTTTGGGGATACAAAGGTGAGGAAGGCCATTCATGGAAAACCAAGGTTGCCCTGTTAAACAAATAAGTCTCTTGGTGGAAAGCCATTTGTGGTAATAGCTCTCTTCCTGCTACAGATAGCCCTGCCAATGTAAATTTAGGCAGTTGAGGGAGAGGAACTCTTCTTGAATTTTTAAGGATCTGATTGCCTTTAGCAGAAAATAATCCTCATGTCAAGGTGGGGATTTTTTGAGGTGAGAAATTCTGCTCCCCTTCAGCACCATTTCAGATTAAAGAGGAACAAGGGAACTATTGATTGGCTATCTCTTTGGGCAAAACTATTTTAAACTCTCCCCCCACTCCAAATACAAATTTACAAATAATGCAGTATCACAAGAGCCCTTAGGCAAGTTCTGATGACTCGGTAGGATATACTGATGAGCATATGCTGATACGGCAAACCCCTCACACTTTCCAGGGTTGTGGAGAACAGAGGAGAGCAATAAAAGCAAATGTATGGAAATATGAATACAGCAGTGTGTGTCCAGAGAATTAGCAATTTATTGTTGCAAGAAACAACAGTGTAAAACTGAATAAAGGAAGGTGAGGCTGGAAGGGCAGGTAGGGTCTGATCATGAATGGCATTAAGTGTCAAACTGAGGAGTTTTTACTTGATCCCTTAGCCATGGTGAGTCAGAGAGGGACTTTTTTTTTTTTGTTACTGGAGTGAAAATGTCTGGTGTGCATTCGAAGTAAAGTTGGAAGTAGGGAAAGCAGGGAAAATGAAAGATTCATGGAGCAATATAAAGTAAATGGAGAAAAGGTTGCATCACTCACTCAAATATTCAATAGATATTTGCTAGGCCCTGGAGATACACGTGTGAATAAGACAAATGCGGTCCAGGCTTCAGGTTGGGCACAGTGGAGTTCTTTTGTTTTTTAATAATTCTAATATATTTCTTATTTATTTTTGAAGTCTTTATTGAATTTATTACCATATTGCTTCTGTTTTATGTTTTGTTTTTTTTTGGCCTTGGAGCATGTGGGATCTTAGCTCCCCCACCAGGGATCAAACCTGCATGCCCTTGTTTGGAAAGCGAAGTCTTAATCACTGGACTACTAGGGAAGTCCCCACAGTGTAGTTCTCAATTCAATTCAGTCGCTCAGTCATGTCCGACTCTTTGCGACCCCATGGACTGCAGCACGCCAGACTTCCCTGTCCATTACAAACACCCGAAGCTTACTCAAACTCATGTCCATTGAGTTGGTGATGCCATTCAACCATCTCACCCTCTGTAGAACCCTTCTCCTCCCAGCTTCAATCTTTCCCAGCATCAGGGTCTTTTCCAATGAATCAGTTCTTTGCATCAAGTGGCCAAAGTATTGGAGTTTCAGCCTCAGCATCAGTCCTTCCAATGAATATTCAGGACTCATTTCCCATAGGATGGACTGGTTGGATCTCTTTGCTGTCCAAGGGACTCTCAAGAGTCTTCTCCAACACTACAGTTCAAAAACATCAATTCTTCGGCACTCAGCTTTCTTTATAGTCCAACACTCACATCCATACATGACTACTGGAAAAACCATAGCTTTGACTAGACAGACCTTTGTCGGCAAAGTAAGTTCAGTTCACTTCAATCACTGTCTTGTCCGACTCTTTGTGACCCCGTGGACTGGAGCACATCAGACTTCCCTGTCCATCACCAACTCCCGGAGTTTCCCTAAACTAATGTCCATTGAATTGGTGATGTCATCCAACCATCTCATCCTTTGTTGTCCCCTTCTCCTCCTTCCATCTTCCTGCCTTCTATATTCCCAGCATCAGAGTCTTTTCAAATGAGTCAGCTCTTTGCATCAGGTCGCCAAAGTATTGGAGTTTCAGCTTCAGCATCAGTCCTTCCAATGAATATTCAGGACTCATTTCCTTTAGGATGGACTGGTTGGATTTCTTTGCTGTCCAAGGGACTCTCAAGAGTCTTCTCCAACACTACAGTTCAAAAGCATCAATTCTTTGGCACTCAGCTTTCTTTATAGTTCTACTCTCACATCCATACATGACTACTGGAAAAACCATAGCTTTGACTAGAGCACCTTTGTTGGCAAAATAATGTCTCTACTTTTTAATATGCTGTCTAGGTTGGTCATAGCGTTTCTTCCAAGGAGCAAGCATCTTTTAATTTCCTGGCTGCAGTCACCATCTGCAGTGATTTGGGAGCCCAAGAAAATAAAGTCTGGCACTGTTTCCATTGTTTCACCATCTATTTGCCATGGAGTGATGGGACCAGATGCCATGATCTTAGTTTTCTGAATGTTGCGTTTTAAGCCAACTTTTTCACTCTCCTCTTTCACTTTCATCAAGAGGCTTTTTAGGTCCTCTTCACTTTCTGCCATAAGGGTGGTGTCATCTGCATATCTGAGGTTATTGATATTTCTCCCGGCAATCTAGATTCCAGCTTGTGCTTCTTCCAGCCCAGCGTTTCTCATGATGTACTCTGCATATAAGTTAAATAAGCAGGGTGACAATATACAGCCTTGACGTACTCCTTTTCCTATTTGGAACCAGTCTTTTGTTCCATGTCCAGTTCTAACTGTTGCTTCCTGACCTGCATATAGGTTTCTCAAGAGGCAGGTCAGATGATCTGGTATTCCCTTCTCTTTCAGAATTTTCCACGACTGAACAAGTGAGCCTAAAAAAGTGTCCACCACCGCCTCCTTGTGTCATGGTGGAAATTAGACACTAAAGAGACCAGCAAACAGAAGAAGCTAAAACAGAGGGAACCTCCTTGGAAGTGACAGGTGCAATAGATTAAAACCCTGTAGTTGGTACCGACTACATAGGAAGGGGCCTATAGATCTTGAAAAATATAAGCTGGATCAAGGAACTATCTGAAAATGAACTGACCCCACACTGCCCACAACAACACCAGAGAAAGACCTAGATATATTTTTACTATCATTCTTTAATTTTTAAAAAACTTTTTTTCTTATTTTTAAGTCCTCTATTACTCCTTTAATTTTCATTTTTATAACCTATTACTTTGCAAAAAAAAGAGAGACCCTATTTTTTAAAGCAAACTTCATATATATATATTTTATAATTTTTGTGACTTTTTTCCTTTAATATTGTATTTTTGAAAATCCAACCTCTACTCTAGATTTTTAATTTTTGCTTTTTGGTATTTGTTATCAATTTTGTACCTTTAAGAATCCAACCTTCAGTACCCATTTTTACTTGGGAGCAAGATTACTGGCTTGACTGCTGTCTCCCTCTTTGGAACCTCCTTTTTCTCCACCAGGTTGCCTCTATCTCCTCCCTCCCCCTTCTCTTCTCTACCCAACTCTGTGAATCTCTTTGTGTGTTCTGGGCTGTGGAGAGCACTTAGGGAACTGATTGCTGGCTGGATCTGTCTTTCTCCTTCTGATTCCCCCTTTTATCTTCCTGGCCACCTCTGTCTCCTTCCTCCCTCTTCTCTTCTCTGTATAACCCCGTGAACATCTCTGAGTGGTCCAGACTGTGGAGCACACATAGGGAAGGGATTACTGGCTAGCTTGCTCTCTCCTCTTTTGTTTCCCCCTCGTCTCATCCTGGTCACCTCTATCTCCCTCCTCCCTCTTCTCCATGTAACTCTGTGAACCTCTCTGAGTGTTCATCACTGTGGAGAAACTTTTCATCTTTAACCTAGATGTTTTATCAACAGTGCTGTATAGATGGAGAAGTCTTGAGGCTACTGTAAAAATAAGACTGAAAACCAGAAGCAGGAGGCTTAAGTCCAAATCCTAAGAACACCAGATAACTGACTCCAGGGAACATTAAGTGACAGGAACTCATCAAATGCCTCCATACCTACATTGAAACCAAGCACCACCCAAGGCCCAACAAGGTCCAGAGCAAGACATACCATGCAAATTCTCCAGCAACACAGGAACATAGCCCTGAACTTCAATGTACAGGCTGCCCAAAGTCACCCCAAACCCATTGACATCTCATAACTCATTACTGGACACTTCATTGCACTCCAGAGAGAAAAAATCCAGCTACACCCACCAGAACGCTGACACAAGCTTTCCTAACTAGGAAACCTTGACAAGCCACCCATACAACCCCACCCACAGTGAGGAAACTCTACAATAAAGAGAACTCCACAAACTGCCAGAATACAGAAAGGCCACCCCAAACACAGCAATATAAACAAGATGAAGAGACAGAGGAATACCCAACAGGTAAAGGAACAGGATAAATGCCCACCAAATCAAACAAAAGAGGAAGAGATAGGGAATCTACCTGATAAAGAATTCCAAATAATGATAGTGAAAATGATCCAAAATCTTGAAAACAAAATGGAATCACAGATAAATAGCCTGGAGACAAGGATTGAGAAGATGCAAGAAATGTTTAACAAGGACCTAGAAGAAATAGAAGAGTCAATATATAATGAATAATGCAATAAATTGAGATCAAAAATACTCTGGAGGCAAGGAATCGTAGAATAACAGAGGCAGAAGATAGGATTGGTGAATTAGAAGATAGAATGGTGGAAATAAATGAATCAGAGAGGAAAAAAGAAAAACGAATTAAAAGAAATGAGGACAATCTCAGAGACCTCCAGGACAATATTAAACACTACAACATTCGAATCATAGGGGTCCCAGAAGAAGAAGACAAAAAGAAAGACCATGAGAAAATACTTGAGGAGATAATAGTTGAAAACTTCCCTAAAATGGGGAAGGAAATAATCACCCAAGTCCAAGAAACCCAGAGAATCCCAAACAGGATAAACCCAAGGCAAAACACCCCAAGACACATATTAATCAAATTAACAAAGATCAAACACAAAGAACAAATATTAAAAGCAGCAAGGGAAAAACAACAAATAACACACAAGGGGATTCCCATAAGGATAACAGCTGATCTTTCAATAGAAACTCTTCAGGCCAGGAAGGAATGGCAGGACATACTTAAAGTGATGAAAGAAAATAACCTACAGCCCACATTACTGTACCCAGCAAGGATCTCATTCAAATATGAAGGAGAAATCAAAAGCTTTACAGACAAGCAAAAGCTGAGAGAATTCAGCACCACCAAACCAGCTCTCCAACAAATGCTAAAGGATCTTCTCTAGACAGGAAACACAAAAAAGGTGTATAAACTCGAACCCAAAAGAATAAAGTAAATGGCAACGGGATCATACTTATCAATAATTACCTTAAACGTAAATGGGTTGAATGCCCCAACCAAAAGACAAAGACTGGCTGAATGGATGAAAAAGCAAAACCCGTATATATGTTGTCTACAAGAGACCCACCTCAAAACAAGGGACACATACAGACTGAAAGGGAAGGGCTGGAAAAAGATATTCCATGCAAATAGAGGCCAAAAGAAAGCAGGAGTAGCAATACTCATATCAGATAAAATAGACTTAAAACAAAGGCTGTGAAAAGAGACAAAGAAGGACACTACATAATGATCAAAGGATCAATCCAAGAAAAAGATATAACAATTATAAATATATATGCACCCAACATAGGAGCACCGCAATATGTAAGACAAATGCTAACAAGTATGAAAGGGGAAATTAACAATAACACAATAAATGTGGGAGACTTTAATACCCCACTCACACCTATGGATGGATCAACTAAACAGAAAATTAACAAGGAAACACAGACTTTAAAATATACAATAGACCAGTTAGACCTAATTGATATCTATAGGACATTTCACTGCAAAACAATGAATTTCACCTTTTTCTCAAGTGCACACGGAACCTTCTCCAGGATAGATCACATCCTGGACCATAAATCTAGCCTTGGTAAATTCAAAAAATTGAAATCATTCCAAGCATCTTTTCTGACCACAATGTAGATTAGATCTCAATTACAGGAGAAAAACTATTAAAAAATTCCAACATATGGAGGCTGAACAACACTGTGCTGAATAACCAACAAATCACAGAAGAAATCAAAAAAGAAATCAAAATATGCATAGAAATGAATGAAAATGAAAACACAACAACCCAAAACCTATGGGACAGTGTAAAAGCAGTGCTAAGGGGAAAGTTCATAGCAATACAGGCATACCTCAAGAAACAAGAAAAAAGTCAAATAAATAATTTAACTCTACACATAAATCAACTAGAAAAGGAAGAAATGAAGAACCCCAGGGTTAATAGAAGGAAAGAAATCTTAAAAATTAGGGCAGAAATAAATGCAAAAGAAACAAAAGAGACCATAGCAAAAATCAACAAAGCCAAAAGCTGGTTCTTTGTGAGGATAAATAAAATTGACAAACCATTAGCCAGACTCATCAAAAAACAAAGGGAGAAAAATCAAATCAATAAAATTAGACATGAAAATGAAGAGATCACAAAGACAACACAAATGCAAAGGATCATAAGAGACTACTATCAGCAATTATATGCTAATGAAATGGACAACGTGGAAGAAATGGACAAATTCTTAGAAAAGTACAACTTTCCAAAACTGAACCAGGAAGAAATAGAAAATCTTAACAGATCCATCACAAGCACGGAAATTGAAACTGTAATAAAAAATCTTCCAGCAAACAAAAGCCCAGGTCCAGACGGCTTCACAGCTGAATTCTACCAAAAATTTAGAGAAGAGCTAACACCTATCCTACTCAAACTCTTCCAGAAAATTGCAGAGGAAGGTAAACTTCCAAACTCATTCTATGAGGCCACCATCACCCTAATACCAAAACCTGACCAAGATGCCACAAAAAAAGAAAACTACAGGCCAATATCATTGATGAACATAGATGCAAAAATCCTTAACAAAATTCTAGCAATCAGAATCCAACAACACATTAAAAAGATCATATGTCATGACCAAGTGGGTTTTATCCCAGGGATGCAAGGATTCTTCAATATCTACAAATCAATCAATGTAATACACCACATTAACAAATTAAAAAATAAAAGCCATATGATTATCTCAATAGATGCAGAGAAAGTCTTTGATAAAATTCAACATCCATTTATGATAAAAACTCTCCAGAAAGCAGGAATAGAAGGAAAAATACCTCGACATAAGCTATATATGACAAACCCACAGCAAACATTATCCTCGATGGTGAAAAATTGAAAGCATTTCCCCTAAAGTCAGGAACAAGACAAGGGTGCCCATTCTCACTGCTACTATTCAACATAGTTTTGGAAGTTTCGGCCACAGCAATCAGAGGAGAAAAAGAAATAAAAGGAGTCCAGATTGGAAAAGAAGTAAAACTCTCACTGTTTGCATATGACATGATCCTCTACATCGAAAATACTAAAGACTCTACCAGAAAATTATGAGAGCTAATCAATGAATATAGTAAAGTTGCAGGATATAAAATCAACACACAGAAATCCCTTGCATTCCTATACACTAATAATGAGAAAATAGAGAAATTAAGGAAACCATTCCACTCACCATTGCAATGAAAAGAATAAAATACTTAGGAATATATCTACCTAAAGAAACAAAAGACCTATATATAGAAAACTATAAGACACTGGTGAAGGAAATCAAAGAAGACATTAATAGATGGAGAAATATGCCATGGTTCATGGATCGGAAGAATCAATATAGTGAAAATGTGTATACTACCCAAAGCAATCTATAGATTCAATGCAATCCCTATCAAGCTACCAACAGTATTTTTCACAGAGCTAAAACAAATAATTTCACAATTTGTATGGAAATACAAAAAAACCTTGAGTAGCCAAAGCAATCTTGAGAAAGAAGAATGAACTGGAGGAATCAATCTGCCTGACTTCAGGCTCTACTACAAAGCCACAGTCATCAAGACAGTATGGTACTGGCACAAAGACAGAAATAGAGATCAATGGAACAAAATAGGAAGCCCAGAGATAAATCCACACACCTATGGACACCTTATCTTTGACAAAGGAGGCAAGAATATGCAATGGAGAAAAGACAATCTCTTTAACAAGTGGTGCTGGGAAAACTGGTCAACCACTTGTAAAAGAATGAAACTAGAACACTTTCTAACATCATACACAAAAATAAACTCAAAATGGATTAAAGATCTAAATGTAAGACCGGAAACTATAAAACTCCTAGAGGAGAACATAGGCAAAACACTCTCCAACATACATCACAGCAGGATCTTCTATGACCCACCTCCCAGAATATTGGAAATAAAAGCAAAAATAAACAAATGGGACCTAATTAAACTTAAAAGCTTCTGCACAACAAAGGAAACTATAAGCAAGGTGAAAAGACAGCCTTCAGAATGGGAGAAAAGAATAGCAAATGAAGCAACTGACAAAGAATTAATCTCAACAATATACAAGCAACTCCTGCAGTTCAATTCCAGAAAAATAAATGACCCAATAAAAAAATGGGCCAAGAACTAAACAGACATTTCTCCAAGGAAGATATACAGATGGCTAACAAACACATGAAAAGATGCTCAACGTCACTCATTATCAGAGAAATGCAAATCAAAACCACAATGAGGTACCATTTCATGCCAGTGAAAATGGCTGCTATCCAAAAGTCTACAAGCAATAAATGCTGGAGAGGGTGTGGAGAAAAGGGAACCCTCTAACACTGTTGGTGGGAATGCAAACTAGTACAGCCACTATGGAGAACAGTGTGGAGAAATGCCATATGACCCAGCAATCCCACTGCTGGGCATACACACCGAGGAAACCAGAACTGAAAGAGACATGTGTACCCCAGTGTTCATCACAGCACTATTTACATAAGCCAGGACATGGAAGCAACCTAGATGTCCATCAGCAGACGAATGGATAAGAAAGCTGTGGTACATATACACAATGGAGTATTACTCAGCCATTAAAAAGAATACATTTGAATCAGTTCTAATGAGGTGGATGAAACTGGAGCCTATTATACAGAGTGAAGTAAGCCAGAAAGAAAAACACCAATACAGTATACTAAGGCATATATATGGAATTTAGAAAGATGGTAACAATAACCCTGTATGCAAGACAGCAAAAGAGACACAGATGTATAGAACAGTCTTTTGGTCTCTGTAGGAGAAGGTGAGGGTGGGATGATTTGGGAGAATGGCATTGAAACATGTATAATATCATATGTGTAATGAATCGCCAGTCCAGGTTCGATGCAGGATACAGGATGCTTGGGGCTGGTGCACTGGGATGACCCAGAGGATGGTATGGGGAGGGAGGTGGGAGGGGGGTTCAGGATGGGGAACACATGTATACCCGTGGTAGGTTCATGTTGATGTATGGCAAAACCAATACAATATTGTAAAGTAATTAGCCTCCAATAAAATAAATAAATTTTAAAAATTAATAAATTAATAAATAAATTTATATTAAAAAAAAAAGAAAGAAATGTCCTCATGACATCAAATTAAATGCATGAAGGAGGCAGAAGTATCTAGTAGGGAATGGTGAAACTCTGGGGGAACCAGGATGTGTTTATCCTCTCCTAAAAAAATTTTCAAATTCAAATAATGGTGAAGCTTGATTGGAGTAACGATGGTGGGGATTATGATGATTAGATCTTTGTGGGATTTGGGGTCTATAGGACACTGATTTTTTAAGTGGTTAATTTACAGTTGCATACATGTTAAGTTGCTTTGCTAGCTGCTGCTGCTAAGTCGCTTCAGTCGTGTCCGACTCTGTGTGACCCCATGGACTGCAGCCTACCAGGCTTCTCCATCCATGGGATTCTCCAGGCAAGAACACTGGAATGGGTTGCCATTTCCTTCTCCAATTAAGTTGCTTTAGGTGTGTCCAACTCCTTGCTCCTGTGGACTGTAGCCCACCAGGCTCCTCTGTCCATGGGATTCTCCACGAAAGAGTACTGGCATGCCTTCCTCCAGGGGATCTTCCTGACCCACGGATCGAACACATGTCTCTGATACGTGCCTGCGTTGGCCTGCAGGTTCTTTACCACTAGTGCCACCTGGGAAACCCAATTTAGAGGTAGCATAAGGCAAAAATTCAATAAATGTTAGCTACTGTTTTTCTTTTATTCAGTGAACCAAGTGCTCCTATATGAGAGGAAGAAGCAAGAAAATGGCTAGAATTCAGTTTGAGAAAATACAGTTCATTCAATGGGCTGCTGCTGCTGCTGCTAAGTCGCTTCAGTCGTGTCCGACTCTTTGCGACCCCATAGACGGCAGCCCACCAGGCTCCCCCGTCCCTAGGATTCTCCAGGCAAGAACACTGGAGTGGGTTGCCATTTCCTTCTCCAATGCATGAAGGTGAAAAGTGAAAGTGAAGCCGCTCAGTCCTATCCGACTCTGAGCGACCCCATGGACTGCAGCCTACCGGGCTCCTCCGTCCATGGGATTTTCCAGGCAAGAGTACTGGAGTGGGGTGCCATCACCTTCTCCGCATTCAATGGGCAGTTTGCTTGAAATCATCTCAACAAAACCCAGTGTGCTCAAAGCCAACCTTGTGAATCATCAGTTTGCCAAATACACCAAATATATGATGCTTTAATGGTTCAATAGGGATATTAGATAGCTCTGTCAGAGTTTGTTTACTTTTGGTCAAAGAGTAACTTTTCTGTTTATACTATTCTGTGTCTTTTAATATCGCACTTCTTGTTTGTTGACTTTTAGAATTTTTAAGGGTTTTAAAGTCAGTTTCTCAGATAGTACATTGTGTCTGTTAGGATTAGATATGGCCTTCACAAATTCAGATGTAGACTTCCAGGGCTGGTTTGGAGGCTCCCTTGGGGCCTTTAGCCTGTTTTTAGTTGACTCCAATAGGCTTGTGACATTGTGGTTAACCCTCCCAGGCAGCCTCATGTCTGTGTGAAAAATTTTACTCCTTTCTGTGGAATATTGCTGCACATGGTATACAGTTTGATATAGGTCAACTTTCATCATGAATAACCAATATTTCAAATAGGATAAGGGATGAGAGAAATTGAAACTGCCTAAAATTTTCCCTTTGAATACATACACTGAGAAAGAGAAAAAAAAGTATCATCTAGAGGAAAATGCAACATCTCTGTAAAAATAAAAACAAAGAAAAAAAGAGACCCAGATTTGGATATAACAAACACAATAGTAGGATCTCAGTAGTATTTATTGAATAAATTAATGAATGCAGTGTTCTGTTTGAAAACTCCATGTAGAAGGAAAAATGTTAAGTTTTTGAAGTAGGCAAACCGGGGACTAACCATATTTTGGGCATTTAATTTTAACCTTTCACATCTCAAATACAATGGAGAAAATGAGTAAAACAATTCTTTAGCTCCCCAAAGTAGAGGAAATCCCCAAATTTGGAGTGTGGTGGGGGGTGAGGTGTGCACCCTGGAGAAAAGCACTTTAGGGAAACAAAACTACAGAGCACCCCATTCTTAAACTCATCTGTTGTTAATGCTGCCTTTCTCCTTTTCTTCTTCACCAGATGACCATTTTAGTCAAATTGGCATGTTGATCAATTTGCCTTTGGTGATTTTCTTCTCAAGTCACCCGGAACTCTTCCTCATAGCACCTGACGCACATGTATAGGCAAGGGGGGCAGTGGGTACCTCAGTGCCTGGAAATGGCTCAGCCTGGTTGGAGCTGAGTTTGCAGGACGCCACGGAGTCGTGGCCAGGTCATGAAACCTCCTGTTAGACATTCTAGAAAGTTCTGACTTTTCCTTGAACGTGATCATTGGGAGGCAAGCACTCTTAAAAGTTCAACCTAAATGTTGGTTTTCTGAGAGCAGAGACTACTCGTGCTGGGCACAGCTTTTACACAACCTGCTATGTGTTGAGCTCTTACTGTTATAAGGTGTTTTTTTTAGAAATATAAAGATCTCAGTAGGTATCCCTTGAAGCCAAAGTTAAATTAGAGAATTTGAAGTAAGAAAGTTTAAGAATAATGAAAAAAATTGGCCAGCAGTGTTTGATGACTTAGATGGTAGTGGTGGTTCAGTCTCTGAGTCGTGAACAACTCTTGGGACCCCATGGACTGTAGCCTGCCAGGATCCTCTCTCCACTCAGGCAGGGAGATTAACCATCAGCTTGGGTGTTCGAGGGGCTAATGTGTTGGTTTTTGCCGGCAACTTCTGAAAACTGGAGTGAGAAGAGAGGCAGGACTGACTGGAGTTGAGGGGGAAAAAAATGTAAAGCAAGGAAGTGAAGGCATCTGGTAAAACTGGTTTTTGGAAGCAGGTTTATGGAGGAGGCACAGGAAACATTGCCACTGAGTGTGAATTCCAGATACTGAGAGAAAAATAAAACAACAAAAAATTTTTGATCTGAACTTTAAATTATTGGGGGGAAAAAGAGAAATCCAGTTAGGTCCAACCTTATTTTGGTTTGCTCTGCTCTTTGGGCCTCCAAACTTCTCCAGTACTTTCAGTTCCCCAAATCTTCTTGTCAACTACCTCAAAGCCCCTGATACCACCCAAACGGACTGGTTGGGTGGGCTATCAAAGCCTCTGACCCCAAGCAAACAGCATAGGACCCCACTATAGTCATAAGTCACTAATCTGACCTCCCAGGATTTCATCTGCCCATCAAGTCTGTTCCTTGTGCTGCTTTTTCATTTTGGTTGGTGAGACATGAATTATTTTGGAGTCAAATCAGAAACATAGGCTCTCCTTCCACCTGCATCTTAGGTGTTAACTTGCTTACTTAAAAAAAAAAAAACAAACCTTACTTTTATTGGCCTTGCATTCCTCTAGGAATTTTCCTCTTCTCAGAGTTGATGGGTAGAAATGCTATATATCTACATAGGACCACAACAAAATTTAAGTAAGGTAATGTGTGAAAGATCTATTCTTTGGGTTTGCCACATAAATTTGTAACTATTTATTTAAATAGAAAGGGGAACATGTGAACCCTTCTCAATTCAGATGAATTAATCTGAAATAGCTATGAGCATGTTTGTTTTACATGAGTAGGGTATAAAATAACCTTCTCCCACACATTTGGAAAGAAAACCCAAAGGTCTGAAGTTTGCTCATCTGTAAAATGAAGGGTTTGGTTATCTCAAAGAATTGTTTTAAGAATAAGATGAATTAGTAAGTGTAGTGTCTATAGTGAAATGAAAGTAAAGGTCGCTCAGTGGTGTCTGACTCTTTGCTACCCCATGGACTATATGGAATTCTCCAGGCCAGAATACTGGAGTGGGTAGCCTTTCCCTTCTCCAGGGGATCTTCCCGACCCAGGGATCGAACCCAGGTCTCCCGCGTTGCAGGCAGATTCTTTACCAGCTGAGCCCCAAGGGAAATGTCTATAAACCTTATTCAATATTTGTTTCTGGCCTTTTGGGCTTCCAATCTGAGTATTTCTTGCTGCTGCTGCTAAGTCGCTTCAGTCGTGTCTGACTGGGTGCGACCCCATAGACGGCAGCCCACTGGGCTCTGCCGTCCCAGGGATTCTCCAGGCAAGAACACTGGAGTGGGTTGCCATTTCCTTCTCTAATGCGTGAAAGTGAAAAGTGAAAGTGAAGTCGCTCAGTTGTGTCCAACTGTTAGTGACCCCATGGACTGCAGCCCACCAGGCTCCCCTGTCCATGGGATTTTCCAGGCAAGAGTACTGGAGTGGGTTGCCATTGCTTTCTCCGTGAGTATTGCTTAGACAATGATATATCAAGCAATATGGATCATCTGTGAGCCTGACAAAACTGTTCTCATGTGGTCTGTAGTCTATAACATAATAGGGTGCTAGAGACAAGTGTGAGGTCAGAGGTCACACTAACTTGGTCAGAGGCTCACTTTGGCTTAAACGTCTCTGCCTCCAGTGTTCTCAAATCTAAATGAGGATAAAATAGTGCCTACTTTTAAAAGGTATTATGGGGATTAAATAAGAAAATTAGATTCAGTTGGTTCTTAATGATTAGAAATGGAGTTTTCCCTAAAGGGATTGAGAAGTGTATCTGGGGTGGAGCCACATCTGGGGCTGCGTCTCAGGTTCACCAATGCAGCGCACCTCAGGAGTCCGTTGGTGCTGCTCTCACTTTTTCACCCTCAAAGATCCTGGATTGGAGATTCAATATGAGTTCCAGTGGTGAGTTCCTTTGATGGGAGGCAGCCTACCTCGTGTGCTAGTGTTTTGCAGCAGTCTGAGCTTTCGTCTTTTAAAAATGCAGATTTTTAAAAAGATGGAGACGGCTCGTGTCACTGGTGTCACTGTGGTTTTGTTCAGTGGAGTTTGGCAGGTGGACTTTCTGAGAGGCTCGGGGATTTAAAGATGAACTTTTGGTTAGAGTTGAAAGGGGTTTCTTGTCAACTATAGCTCAGTAAAACAGGAAAAAAGAAAAAGTAGAATAAACCTAAATATTTAACAATATGGAACTGGTTAAAAATATTTCTATATTTTAGAGATGTATGGAAGTATTTTTGAGTGAAACATGTCTGAGATTCACTTCAGAATAATGGGTTGGGCAGTTGTTGAGATGAATGGAATGGAATGGGTGGATGATGAGAAATTGCCAAGTGTTGTGGTATATCAGGTTTGAGTGATAGGGTCATCAGGTTAATTATTTTCATCTTGTCTCTTTCATGTAGTTTAAAAATTAACAGAATAAAAAGGTGTTTTTTTTTTTTTTGGTTTGTTTGTTTAAAACTTCACAGAACTGAAAGAGCTATCATGGAAGAATTGAAGTGACTTGGATTTTTTTTTCCCCTCAGTTCACAAATGATTTGATATTCTGTGAAGTTTAGAAATAATTTGGAGCTTTTCAAACCTGGGAGATGGCGGAGACTTGATCCTGCTGGATCTCTCCATATCAACTTAGTCAAGTAGAAAAAGACCCAGGCTTCCCTGACTTGCTCTGAAACATTCCTAGAGTAATTGACAAAGACTAAAGATTGCTTAATGGCAAAAATCAGCCTGGAATTCCCTGGAATTCAGACTTCTTCATGAAGAGCAAACAGAGATTTGGAGTCTCTGTCTTTCAGATTTGGAGTCTCAGTCTGCAGTGAGGGGATTGTCCAGTGAGAATAGCTTCAGTACAGTTGCTTAGTCATGGCCAACTTTGTGACCCCATGGACTGTATCATGCCAGGCTTCCCTGTCCATCACCAACTCCTGGAGCTTGCTCAAACTCATGTCTATCAAGTTGGTGATGCCATCCAACCAGCTCATCCTCTGTCGACCTCTTCTCCTCCTGCCTTCAATCTTTCCCAGGGTCTTTTCCAATGAGTCAGTTCTTCCCATCAGGTGGCCAAAGTATTGGAGTTTTAGCTTCGGCATCAGTCCTTCCAATGAATGTTCAGGACTGAGAATAGCTAATAGTCTCTAATTATACTCAGACACCTCAACTTGCTGCAGTATGAAGATTAGTTACTATGTGAAAAAAAAAAAATCCAGACAGTGGTCAAAGAATTTCTTGAACACAGATAATGGTAATTTCCTTCCCATTCCCCTTAAATGTTTCCTCAGTGAAGATTTAGGAAATGAGGATAGTGTGGAGTGATCTCTGCACAAACCCGAGGTTAATTAGCCCTCGGGTTTGTAAAGAGATGTTGCAGGAAATGTTTTTAATCTCATCTGGGTTGAGCCCAATCCCACAATCAACAGAAAGGGTGAGAAGATAATTAGGGAAAGAAGCCCTAGTTTTCTAAAATCTGCTTCCCTGGGACAAAACTTTTCTGTCTTCTTGTGACCATGAGCATGTCCTTTCACCCCCGGGAGACAGAATGCCATAAATTATTTGCTCCAAATGTTGTAAGTCGTATGTAGGGTGGTAGTTATAATTTACCTCTTTAATCCTGGGACGTGTAACAGAAGTTGGAAGACAGTAAGTGCCCTGCCCAAGGACATGAGCAGAAAGAGACAGAACCTGGAGTTCACATCTAAGCTTCAGGCCAGATGGGCAGTGCTCTGCACTGTACCTCTCAGAGCCTGAGCTGAGGAAGGAGGCCAGTTCCCCTTTGGTTCAATATAATATCTTTAGTTCATATATTCTTAAGTTGCTTGAGAATCCTGCACTAACATTGTCTTCATTTGTATGTTTTTGACAAATCCAATATTCTATATAATTCCTTTGTTCTTATAAATTATTTCTTTTTTCCTGGAGGTACTGAGGAATTTTTATCTTTACAGTCTAATAGTTTTAGTAGGATATGTCTTGGTGTTAATCATCCTGAGTTAATTTTTTCCAGTACCCTTCAGTGTCTTGATTCAGGCCTTCTATTTCTGGAATGTTTTCTTGGATTCCTTTTTCGTGGTAAAATACATAACAGAATTTACCATCATAACCATTAAATGTGCAGTTCAGTGGCATTAAGTATGTTCACGTTGATGTGTTACCATTATCACCATCCACCTACAGAACCTTTCTCTTGAAAAACTGAACTTTATGTTATTCAGTAAACAATAATTCTGCATTCTCCTCTCCCCTCAGTTCCTGGCAATCGGCATTCTACTTTGTCTCTAAAAATCTGACCACTCTAGATATCCTGTTTAAGTTGAATCAAAACATATTTTCTTTTTGTGACTGGCTTATTTCACTTAGCATAATGTCCTCAAGGTTCGCCCATGTCGTAGCATATGTTAGAATATTTTCTTTTTAAGGCTGGATAATATTTCATTTTATGTGTTTACCACATTGTTTGTCCATTCATCTGTTAATGGATTCTTGGTTTGCTTCCATCTGTCGGCTGTTGTGAATAATGCAGCTATGCACATAGGTGTGCAAATCCCAAAGTGGGATTGCAAAGTTGTACGGTAATTCTGTTTTTAATTTTTGAGAAACTGCCGTACTGTTTTTCATAGTGGCTGCAACTTTTTTAGTGTTCCAATGATAGTTCACACAGTTTTTGGTTTATCCATTTCCTTGCCAACACTACAGTTATTTTCTTTCTTTTTTGATAGTAGCCATCCTAAAAGTGCAAGGTGATAGCTCAAGATGATTTTGATTTGCATTTCCCTAATGCTTAGTAATATTAAACATTGTTTCATGTGCTTAACAAACATGTCTGTCTTCTTTGGTGAAATATTTATTCAAGTCCTTTGCCCATTTAAAAAATCAGGTTGTTTTAATGTTGAGTTGTAGGAGCTTTATATATTCTGAATATTAATTGCTTATCAGATATGCAGATATTTTCTCCCATTCCTCAGATTGTCTTTTCAATCTGAATGTTTTTTGATGCATAGTTTTAATTTTGATGTAGTCCAGCTTATTTTTTCTCTTGCTGCTGGTGCTTTTGGTGTCATGTCTAAGAAATCATTGCCAAATCTGATGTCATGAGGATTTTTTCATTTTTATCCTAGAAATTTTATAGTTCTTACATTTACTTCTTGAATCTGTTTTCTGAGTTGGTTTTTGTATATGATGTAAGTGTCTAACTTCTGTCATTTGTATGGGGATATCCAGCTTTCCCAGCACCATTTACTGAGAAGACTAATCTTTCCCCATTGAATGGTCTTAGTTCCCTTGCCAAAAATTATGTGAACATATATGGAGGGTTTATTTCTGCACTTCTCTGTTCTGTTCCAGTGTCTGTCTGTTTTTATGCCAACACCATAATGTTTGATACTGTAGCTTTGTAATTTTGAAATCAGAAAGTGTAAGATATATCCAAGTTCTTCCTTTTCAAGGCTGTTTTGGCTACTTAGGGTTTCTTGAGATTCCAAGTGAATTTTTCTTTATCTGTAAAAAAGAAATGCCATTGGGATTTTAGTAGGGATTGTATTGACTCTGTAGATCACTTTGGGTAGTATGGACATTCTACCAGTATTTAGTCTTCCAACCCACAAACACATGTATCTTTCTATTTGTGCCTTCTTTGATTTCCTTCGGCAATGTTTTGTAATTTTCAATGTATACCTCCTTAGTTATTCATAATTTATTTCAATATTCAACAAAAGTTATTCTTTTGATGCTATTGGAAATGAGATTTTAAAAGATTTCCTTTTTGGGTTGTTCATTGTTAGTGTATAAAAATACAACTGATTTTTGTGTGTGTTCATTTTTATAAATTTGAATTAGTTAATTAGTTCTAACACTGTGTGTGAGTATGTATTTGTATGTTGAGGACTTAATGTTTTCTACATGAAAATCATGCCATCTATAAACAGAGATCATTCTACTTCTTCCTTTCTGATGTGGATGCCTTTAAAATATATTTTTCTAACTTAATTGCTCTGGCTGGAAGTATGCTGAATAGAAATGGTGAAAGCAGTCAGTCATCCTTGCCTTGTTCCTAATCTTAGAAGAAAAGCTTTCAGTCTTTATTGAGTATTATGTTTGTTGTGGGTTTTTCATATATTGCTTTTTATTATGTGTAGGTAGTTTCCTTCTATTCATAGTTTGAATGGTTTTATGATGAATGGATGTTGAAATCTGTCAAATGCTTTTTCTTAATCAGTTTAGATGATGGTATGGTTTTTGTTCTTTCTGTTAATGTGATTACATTGATGGCGGGTGGTGGTGTATACAACTGTCTTGTCTTCCAACTATAAATCCCACTTGGTCATGATGTAAAACTGTTTAATATACCATTGAATTTGGTTTGCTAGTATTTTGTTAAGGATGTTACATCAATATTCATAAGGGATGTTGTGTAGTTTTCTTAATGGTTTTTTTAGGGTGGGTTTTGGTTTCAGGATAATCTAGCCTCTAAAGTAAGTTTACAAATGTTCTTTCTTCTTTAGTTTTTTTTTTTTTTTTTTTTTTTTGAGGAAGAGTTTGAAAAGAATTGGCATTAATTTTCAAAATGTTTGGTAGAATTCTCCAGTGAAGCCATCTGATACTGGACTTTTCTTTTATTGGGAGATTTTTGATTACTGGTTCAATTTCCTTACTTGTTATTGGTCTGTTCAGATTTTCTTCATAATTCAGTCTTAGTTGGTTATATATTTCCAGAAATGTGTCCATTCTTCTAGGTTATCCTATTTGTTGGATACAAATTGGATCCAACAATTCAATGTATAGTTGTTAATTTAATTTACTTGAAATCATTTTTATTTCTATGGCCTTAGTTGTAAGGTTTTCATTTCTGATTTTTATTTGAATCTTTTTTTTAATCTTGTCAAGGATTTGTTGATTTTTATTCCTTAAAAAAAAAAACCAGCAGCAGTTAACCCTTGAACAATATATTTTTGAACTGTGTGTGTCCACTTATATGCACTTTTTTTTTTTCAGTAAATATACAGTTGGCCCTGCATATTCGTGAGTTTTGTATCATGTGAAACCCATGGATATGTAGGGTCAACTGTATTATGCCATTTTATACAGAATCCTTGAGCTTCCTTGGATTTTGATACACGTGTGGGTCCTGGAACTAATACCCTGTGGATATTGAGTTATACTGTATTTGTTGATCTTTTCAATTTTTAAAAATTCTCTATTTTGTTTATGTCTCTGCCTTAATCTTTGTTATATCCTTTCATCTTCTAAGTTTGGGTTTAACTCTTCTAGTCTTTTGAAGTACAAAGTTAGATTGTTGATTTAAGATTTTAAAATATGTGCTCATTTATACCTATAGACCTTTCTTTAGCACTGTTTTCACTGCATCTCATAATTTTTGTGTTAACATTTTTCATTTTATCTCAAGGTATTTTCTAATTTCCCTTGTAACTTCTTTGACCCATTGGTTTAAAAAATCTTTTATGAATGGTTAACCATCTTTTTCCTTTCAGAAAGAGATAATGATAAAGATGGGAAAAGAGACTTCCTAGCAAGATATTAAAATTATATGCCACAGAGAGAAAGATAAAAAATTTAATAACTGCATTTCAATTTAAAACTTCATTCTTAGGAAAAAAAAAAAAAAAACAACTTCCTTCTTATGAAAGGCACAATAAATAAAGTTGAAAGACCTGAAAGAAGGAATTCTTCAATATATATAAGAGACAAATGAATAAAAGATAAGAAATGGAAATTCTTCAAAAGAAAACTTTAATGGCCAAGGAATATTAAAAGATTTTCAATCTTAATGGCAATTTGGGAGGTGGAAAGTAAAGCAAAAGTAAGATATTTCCCTCCACCTCCCCTGTTATATTGGCCTACTACTACTAGGTGTCATATGCTAGCAAAGTAATGCTCAAAATTCTCCAAGCCAGGCTTCAACAGTACGTGAACTGTGAACTTACAGATGTACAAGCTGGGTTTAGAAAAGGCAGAGGAACCAGAGATCGAATTGCCAACATCTGTTGGATCATTGAAAAAGCAAGAGAGTTCCAGAAGAACATCTATTTCTGCTTTATTGACTATGCCAAAGCCTTTGACTGTGTGGATCAGAACAAACTGTGGGAAATTCTTCAAGAGATGGGAATACCAGACCACCTTACCTGCCTCCTGAGAAATCTGTATGCAGGTCAAGAAGCAACATGGAACAACAGACTGGTTCCAAATAGGAAAAGGAGTATGTCAAGACTGTATTTTGTCACCCTGCTTATTTAACTTATATGCAGAGTACATCATGTGAAATGCTGGGCTGGATAAAGCACAAGCTGGAATCAAGATTGCTGGGAGAAATATCAGTAACCTCAGATATGCAGATGATACCACCCTTATGGCAGAAAGTGAAGAACTAAAGAGCTTCTTGATGAAAAAAAGTGAAAAAGTTCACTTTAAACTCAACATTCAGAAAACTAAGATCATAGCATCTGGTCCCATCACTACATGGGAAATAGGTGGGGAAACAATGGAAACAGTGACAGATTTTATTTTTGGGGCTCCAAAAATCACTGCAGATGGTGACTGCAGCCATGAAATTAAAAGACATTTACTCCTTGGAAGAAATGCTATGACAAAGCTAGACAACATATTAAAAAGCAGAGACATTACTTTGCCAACAAAGTTCCGGCTAGTCAAAGCTATGGTTTTTCCAGTAGTCATGTACAGATGTGAGAGTTGGATTACAAAGAAAGCTGAGTGCCAAAGAATTGATGCTTTTGAACTTTGGTGTTGGAGAAGACTCTTGAGAGTCCCGTGGACAGCAAGAAGATCTAACCAGTGCATCCTAAAGGACATGAATCCTGAATATTCATTGGAAGGACTGATGTTGAAGCTGGAACTTCAATACTTTGGCCACCTTATGCAAAGATTGAAGGCAGGAGGAGAAGGGGATGACAGAGGATGAGATGGTTGGATGGCATCACTGACTCAATGGACATGAGTTTGAGTAAGCTCCGGGAGTTCGTAATGGACAGGGAAGCCTGGAAGTGCTGCAGTCCATAGGGCTGGGAAGAGTCGGACACGACTGCGCAACTGAACCGAACCGAACCATCTTTTTCTAGATATTACCAATATTTCCTACTGCTTTTTTCTTTCCATTAATACATTTTTCATGATCTCCAATTAAAAAAGGTGGTTATAATGAAATGAAACAAAATAAGAAAAGGAAAAAAATTAAATTTATTAAGGATTAATTATACATCCCCATCAGATATTTGAAGACAATTCTTACCCTGGCTTTACATCTCAAAAATAACTGGCAGAACAACTACTATTACTATTGCAAAGTATATGTAATTGATATAAGTGAAAGAGTGAAAGCTATGCATTCATGTGTTTATTGTTGTTGTGCAATTATTTTTAAACGTCTATTATATAATTTTTAAAGGTTACTCTCATTTACAGATATTGCAAAATATTGACTATATTCCTTATGTTGTACAATACATCCTTGGTCCTATTTTATACCCAGTAGTGTATACCTTCCACTCCTCTACTCCTTTATTGCTCCTTCTCCCCCAACCAATAACAACAAGTTTGTTCTCTGTATCTGTGCATCTCATTCTTTGTTTTACTAACTAGTTTGCTATATTTTTTAGATTCCACAAATAAGTGATTTCATACAGTGTTTGTCTTTTTCTGACTTCCTTCACTTAGCATAATGTCCTCCAATTCCATTCATGTTGCTACAGATCTCAAAATTGTGTTCTTTTTTATGGCTAAGTAGTATTCCTCTCCCTCCCTCCTTCCTTCCCCTCCGCCACCCACCCCCCTCTCTGTATACACACACCACATCTTCTTTATCCATTCGTCTGTCAATGAACACTTAGATTGCTTCCATATCTTGGCAATTGTACATAATGCTGCTAGGAACATTGGGGTATATCTTTTCAAGTGAGTTCAGTTCAGTTCAGTCACTTAGTCGTGTCCAACATTTTGCGACCCCATGAACCTCAGCATGCCAGGCCTCTCTGTCCATCACCAACTCTCAGAGTCCACCCAAACCCATGTCCATTGAGTCGGTGATGCTATCCAACCGTCTTATCCTCTGTCATCCCCTTCTCCTCCTGCCCTCAATCTTTCCCAGCATCAGGGTCTTTTCCAATGAGTCAGCTCTTCACATCAGGTAGCCAAAGTATTGGAGATTCAGCTTCAACATGAGTCCTTCCAATAAACACCCAGGACTGATCTCCTTCAGGATGGACTGGTTGGATCTCCTTGCAGTCCAAGGGACGCTCAAGAGTCTTATCCAACACCACAGTTCAAAAGCATCAATTCTTCGGTGCTCAGCTCACATCCATACATGACCACTGGAAAAACCATAGTCTTGACTAAGCCAACCTTTGTTGGCAAAGTAATGTCTCTTTTTTAATATGCTGTCTAGGTTGGTCATAACTTTCCTTTCAAGGAGTAAGCGTCTTTTAATTTCATGGCTGCAATCACCATCTGCAGTGATTTTGGAGCCCCCCAAAATAAAGTCAGCCACTGTTTCCACTGTTTCCCCATCTATTTGCCATGAAGTGATGGGACCAGATGCCAAGATCTTCGTTTTCTGAATGTTGAGCTTTAAGCCAGCCTTTTCACTCTCCTGTTTCACTTTCATCAAGAGGCTTTTTAGTTCTTCTTCACTTCACTCAAAATAATCTGAGGTTATTTTGATATTTCTCCCTGAAATCTTGATTCCAGCTTGTGCTTCTTCCAGCCCAACATTTCTCATGATGTACTCTACATATAAGTTAAATAAACAGGGTGACAATATACAGCCTTGACGTACTCCTTTTCCTATTTGGAACCAGTCTGTTGTTCCATGTCCAGTTTTAACTGTTGTTCCCTGACCTGCATACAGGTTTCTCAAGAGGCAGGTCAGGTGGTCTGGTATTCCCATCTCTTTCAGAATTTTCCACAGTTTATTGTGGAAACAGAATTTTCCAGTTTATTGTGATCCACACAGTCAAAGGCTTTGGCATAGTCAATAAAGCAGAAACAGATTTTTTTTGGAATTCTCTTGCTTTTTTGATGATCCAACAGATGTTGGCCATTTGATCTCTGGTTCCTCTGCCTTTTCTAAAACCAGCTTGGACATCTGGAAGTTCATGGTTCACATATTGCTGAAGCCTGGCTTGGAGAATTTTAAACATCACTTTACTAGTGTTGCTGCTGCTGCTGCTGCTAAGTCACTTCAGTCGTGTCTGACCCTGTGCAACCCCATAGACGGCAGCCCACCAGGCTCTCCCGTCCCTGGGATTCTCCAGGCAGGAACACTGGAGTGGGTTGCCATTTCCTTCTCCAATGCATGAAAGTGAAAAGTGAAAGTGAAGTCACTCAGTCGTTAGATAAGTGCAATTGTGCGGTAGTTTGAGCATTCTTTGGCATTGCCTTTCTTTGGGATTGGAATGAAAACTGACCTTTTCCAGTCCTGTGGCCACTGCTGAGTTTTCAAAATTTCAGGTGAGTACTTTGGGTTTTTTAGATATATACCCAGGAGTAGAATTGTTGAATCACATGGTAGTTCTAGTTTTCATTTTGAGAAACTTCTGTTGTTTTCCACAGTGGCTGCATCAGTTTACAGTCCCACCAATGGTATTTGAGGGTTCTCTTTTCTCCACATCTTTACCCGGTATTTGTTGTGTTCTTTTTGATGCTAGCCATTCTGACAGGTATGAGGTGATATTTTATTATTGTTTTGATTAGCATTTACGTGATAGTGATGTTGAGCATTTTTCATATGTCGGTTGGCCATCTGCGTTTCTTCTTTGGAAAAATGTCTATGCAGTTTGTCCAGCCATCTTTTTAAACTGAGTTTTTTAAATGTTAATTTGCTTGCTGCTGCTGTTGCTGATAAGTCACTTCAGTCGTGTCCAACTCTGTGCAACCCCATAGACGGCAGCCCACTAGGCTCCTCTGTCCCTGGGATTCTCCAGGCAAGAATACTGGAGTGGGTTGCCATTTCCTTCTCCAGTGCATGGAAGTGGGAAGTGAAAGTGAAGTCGCTCAGTCGTGCCCGACTCTTAGCGATCCCATGGACTGCAGCCTACCAGTGTCCTCCGTCCATGGAATTTTTCCAGGCGAGAGTACTGGAGTGGGTTGCCATTGCCTTGAGCTGTTTGCAGATGTGAGTGAGATATTAATCCCTTATCAGTCAGATCATTTGCAGATATATTCTTCCATTCAGTAAGTTGTACTTTCAATCTGTTTTGTTGATTGTTTCCTTTGCTGTGCAAAAGTTTTAAAATTTAATTAGGTCTCATTTATTTTTGCTTTCATCGCCTTTAAAAGACAGAGCCAAAAGATATTGCTGCAATTTATGTTAGAGTGCTGTACCCACATTTTCCTCTAAGAGTATCTGGTCCTACATGTAGGTCTTTCATCTATTTTGAGTTTATTTTTGTAAATGGTGTTAGAGAATGTGCTAATTGCATCTTTTACAGCTATTCAGTTTTCCCTGCACCACTTATTGAAGACTGCCTTTTCTCCGTTGTATATTTTTGCCTCCTTTGTTATAGATTAATTGACCATAAGTGCATGGGTTTATTTCTGGGCTAACTATACTGTTCCATTGATCCATTTGTTTTTGTACCAGTATCATACTGTTCTGATTACTATAGCTTTGTCGTATAGTCTGAAGTCAGGTATTCTGATTCCTCTAGGTCTATTCTTTTTCAAGATTGTTTTGACTATTCAGGGTCTTTTGTTTCCATACAGATTAAAAACTGGGCTTCCCTGGTGGAGCTAGTGGTGAAGAACCCACCTGCCACCACATGCCAATGCAGGAGATGTAAGAAATGCGGGTTCAATCCCTGGGTCAGGAAGATCCCCTGGAGAAGGGCATGGCAACCCACTCCAGTATTCTTGCTTGGGAAATCTCAGGGACAGAGGAGTCTGGGGTTGCACAGAGTTGGACATGACTGAAGCGACTTAGCATGCACAAATAAAAAACTAATATAGTTCTTTGAAAAAAGTCTTAGTAAATTTTGATAAAGATTGTATTGAATCTGTAGATTGCATTGGTAGTATGGTACATTTTAGCAATATTGATTCTTCTAATCCTAGAGCATGATATATTTTTCCATCTGTTTGTGTGGTCTTCCTTTTATCAGCATCTTATAGTTTTAGGAGTACAGGTTTTGCCTCCTTAGGTAGGTTTACTCCTAGGTATTACTTTTTGATGCAATGGTAAATGGGATTGTTTCCTTAATTTCTTTCTGATATTTCGTTGTCAGTGTATAGAAATACAACAGATTCCTGTATATTAATTTTACATCCTGCAAATTTACCAAATCCCTTGAGCTCTAGTAGTTTGCTGGTAGCAGCTTTAGGATTTTCTATGCATAGTATCGTGTCATCTGCAAACAGTGATGGTTCTAGTTTTCCTTTTCCCGTTTGGATTTCTTTTCTTTCCTTTACTTCCCTGATTGCTGTGGCTAGGAAGGATTTCCAGAACTATGTTGAATAAAGTGGTGAGAGTGGCATTAGCCCATCTCTGGTAAATTTAAAGTTTACTATTAAAACAATTTTCAGTTAAAGAAAGAAGCCCTTTGCTTTTAAAGAGGAGTGTGAAATCTTTGTTAATCTTTGGATTTTAACCCACAGTTTACATTCAATGTTCTCAGACTTCAGTGAACCTTGAAATTACCGTGGGTGATTACTGAAAATGCAGACTCCTTTGTGATTCCAAAGAGCTTGATTTGATGGTCAGAGGTCAGATTTCTCAGGTTATTTCTGATGCAAGTCTAGTCCTCATTGAGAAACATACCCAAGATAGAGCCCTTACAAAGGTATTAGACATTGATTTTGTCTATTTTCATCATGCATTTTTCATTAAGATCCTCTAACCACAAAGGAGAAAAGAATATATTATCCTATTGACTTATTTTCCTCAATGATGAGTAAACTGTTCATTTTTTATTATTCAAGTCTCACATTAGTTGACATTTTTTGTAAGCAGTTTACTCCTTCAAAATTCTCTGTTTGTGAAAATTAGACTGTTACAACTTGCTGTATTTAAGACTGTGTTAATTGCCTCTGACTACTTTGAACTGATATGCCCCTAACTTCATCCATTGTTTCCTACTGACAATAATCTTCAAACTTTCCATTGATTAGACCATTTTATTATTGTTATTTTATTAAAAAAAAAAAAAAAACTTTCCCACTTCTGGCAATGCCTTTGTAAGTGTATCTCTTTCTATTTCACTTGTTTCAATTCTGCAAGCTCTGTTATTTTCCCTGGACTCTGAGATATTTCCTGAATATAATAAAAACATTATTCAGTTTTACAGATTATAAAAATAAATGGACCTTACTAATTGTCAAACAAAGTGGTGAGAATGGGCTCCTTGTCTTGTTCCTGATCTTAGAGGAAATGCTTTCAGCTTTTCACCATTGAATATGAAATCAGTTGTTTGTTCATCATATACAATCTTTATTATGCTGAGGTATGTTACTTCTATCCCTCTATACCTGGTTTCTGAAGAGTTTATCATAAATGGATGCTCAATTTTATCATAAGATTTCTCTGAATCTGCTGAGATGATCATATGGTTTTTATTCTTCAATGTGAAACAGCATATTAGCAATTGATTTGCATATATTGAAAAATCCTTGCATCCTTAGGATAAATCCCACTTGATCGTGGTGTTTGATCCTTTTGAAGTATTGTTGGATTTGGCTTGCTAGTATTTTGTTGAGGCTTTTTGCATCTATTTCATCAGTGATACTGGCCTGTAATTTTCTATTTTGTGATATCTTTGTCTGGTTTTGATATCAGGGCAATGATAAGTTGCCCTCATAGAATAAGTTCAGAAGTGTTCTTTCCTCTGTAATTTTTTTGGAATAGTTTCAGAAGGATATATGTTAACTCTTCTCTAAATGTTTGGTAGGTAGGATTCACATGTGAAGTTATCTGGTCTTGGACTTAAAAATTTTTTTTAATGTATTTTTTAATTGAAGGATAATTGCTTACAAATTTTGTTTCTTTCTGCCAAACATCAACACGAATCAGCCATAGGTGTACATATGTCCCCTCCCTCTTAACCTCCCTCCCATCTCCCTTCCCATCCCCCTCCCCATCCCACCCCTTGGTCCTGGACTTTTGTTTGTTGGGAGTTGTAAAGCTACTGATTCAATTTCATACTAGTAATTGATCTGTTCATATTTTCTATTTCTTCCTGATTCATTCTTGAGAGGTTGTACCTTTCTAAGAATTTGTCTTGTGAATTTGTACTTTTCTAAGAATTTGTTTATTTCTTCTAGATTGTCCATCTTGTTGATATATTTATTTGTAGTAGTCTCTTTGGCTTCCCTGGCGGATCAGTAGTAAAGAATCTGCCTGCAATGTAGGAGACATGGGTTCCATCCCTAGGTTGGGAAGATCACCCAGAGAAGGAAATGACAACATACTCCAGTATTCTTGTCTGGGAAATCCCATGGACAAAGGAGCCTGATGGCCACAGTCCATGGGGGTCACAAAAGAGTAAGACATGACTTAGTGACTAGACAACAAGAGCAAGTAGTGTTTTATGATCTTTTGTACTTCTCTGGTGTTGATTGTTAAGTTCTCCTTTATTTCTAATTTTATTAATTTGGGTCCTCTTTCTTGATGCATCTGGATGTATTTTTTTATAGACAGTATGGAAAATTTAAAGAATTATGGAAGCTTAATATTTTAGAAAAGGCAGAGGAATCAGAGATCAAATCGCCAACATCCGCTGGATCATTGAAAAAGCAAGAGAGTTCCAAAAAAACATCTATTTCTCTTTTATTAACTATGCCAAAGCCTTTGACTGTGTGGATCACAATAAACTGTGGAAAATTCTGAAAGAGATGGGAATACCAGACCACCTGACCTGCCTCTTGAGAAACCTATATGCAGGTTAGGAAGCAACAGTTAGAACTGGACATGGAACAACAGACTTCTTCCAAATAGGAAAAGGAGTACATCAAGGCTGTGTATTGTCACCCTGCTTACGTACTTATATGCAGAGTACATCATGAGAAATGCTGGGCTGGAAGAAGCACAAGCTGGAATCAAGATTTCAGGGAGAAATATCAATAACCTCAGATAGGCAGATGACACCACCCTTATGGCAGAAAGTGAAGAAGAACTAAAAAGCCTCTTGATGAAAGTGAAAGCGGAGAGTGAAAAAGTTGGCTTAAAGCTCAACATTCAGAAAACGAAGATCATGGCATCTGGTCCCATCACTTCATGGGAAATAGATGGGGAAACAGTGGAAACAGTGTCAGATTTTATTTTTTTGGGCTCCAAAATCACTGAAGATGGTGACTGCAGCCATGAAATTAAAAGACGCTTGCTCCTTGAAAGGAAAGTTATGACCAACCTAGATAGCATATTCAAAAGCAGAGACATTACTTTGCCAACAAAGGTCAATCTAGTCAAGGCTATAGTTTTTCCAGTAGTCATGTATGGATGTGAGAGTTGGACTGTGAAGAAAGCTGAGCACCGAAGAATTGATGCTTTTGAGCTGTGGTGTTGGAGAAGACTCTTGAGAGTCCCTTGGACTGCAAGGAGATCCAACCAGTCCATTCTGAAGGAGATCAGTCCCGGGCGTTCTTTGGAAGAAATGATGCTAAAGCTGAAACTCCAGTACTTTGGCCACCTCATGTGAAGAGTTGACTCATTGGAAAAGACTCTGATGCTGGGAGGGATTGGGGGCAGGAGGAAAGGGGGACGGCAGAGGATGAGATGGCTGGATGGCATCACCGACTCGATGGACGTGAGTTTGAGTGAATTCCGGGAGTTGGTGATGGATAGGGAGGCCTGGCATGCTGTGATTCTTGGGGTCACAAAGAGTCGAACACGACTGAGTGACTGAACTTAACTGAACTGAATATTTTATCAAGTAGAACAAAGTGTTGACATCTGATTACTTTCCTTGTTCATCTCAATGTTGGTAGAAATGTGTGTGAATTTTATGGGAGAATAGACTATTATGAGGTAAGTCTGGAAGCAGAAATCAGTTAAGAATCTATTATAATTATCTGGAATAGGAACACTCATGGTTTAGACTAGGGTGCTGGGTGTAGAAGTATAGAGAACTGAAAGTCTGTCATTTTAAAGGTGGAGCTGATAGTTTGCTGAAAGACCTGTGCATCCCCTCACTGCATATCAACAAAAAGTGCTCTGAGGTTTTGGCTTAAGCAAGTGGAAGATTGGACTTGCTGTTAAGATAGGGAGACCTGGGAATGGAGTCATTTTATACCAGACATTAGGAGTTTTACTTGACAGTATTAAGTTTAGTATGCCAATTAGACCTCCCAGAGGAGATTGAAAGTGAACAGCTGGGTACAGAAGTCTGAAGTGCAAGAGAAAGGACTAGGTTTGATAGTGTCTCACCATTTGGCACAATGCCTCACAGCTTTAGCAGGTGCTTCATAACCATTTATTTGGAGAACTCTGATATGATTGTTTTTTGAAATGATTGGCAATAGCCACATGTAATTTCACTAGAGTTGAACTTTTTGTATACAGTGAAGAATTTCCATATTTCTTTGTTTGTAGGTCATTGGACTGGTTTCTTGACAACAGGGAGAAGTTGTCAGTGGAGATAAGAAATGCAATGTTTTTCAGGTCTACTCTCCTTCCACTTTTCTGTCTATTCATTCTGCTTATTTTTGAGAGTTTGATGTTGAAACTCCATGTAAAATTTTTAATTAATCTACTTAAAAATAATTGTAATGTATAGTAGAACTATATGTAACTTTGTTCTGTATTTTCCAACTCTCCTGTAAATGTGTACTTTATACTTTCATACTTTAAAAAATAAAAAAATTAAAAAGAATGAGAGAGTAGCTTTGGAGGATAAAAGTATAACCATATTATGTATGTAATGATATAATCATATTATAAACGTTTCATGAACTGGAAACATTTCAAGGAAAACAAGATTTAGTATTGTATTTTTAATTTTTATTTTTCTCAGTGTATTTTCTACAACTTATACAAATAAGTAGGAAATCTGAGTAAGATAATGATCAGGAAATAACTGAGAATGGTCCAATACTTAATTATTCTTGAAAATGAAGTGAAAGTGTTAGTCACTCAATTGTGTCTGACCCTTTGTGAGCCCATAATCTGTCCATAGAATTCTCCAGGCAAGAATACTGGAGTGGGTAGCCATTCCCTTCTCCAGGGGATCTTCCTGACCCAGGGATTGAACCTGGGTCTCCTGCATTGCAGGCAGATTCTTTACCATCTGACCTACCAGAGAAGCTGTATGACCATTTGGATTTCTCAAGGTCAAACTGCTTTGTTAATCATTTTTTTTTTAATCCTCCATACTTATTAGAGGGATAGGCTATTACAGGACGTTCACGGATGTGGCTGTTGAATTGAGCTGCATGTGTTTAGAGAAAATGTGCAGGATGTAAGCAGAAAACAAGCATGATTGGGGGAGGATCACAGAAGACTAGAGAAGGTGAGCACTTGGTTTTCAGTTGGGTCCTCATGAGATTGACTTTCTGATTGGCTCTGTAACATTTGATAAATTGACTCCTGCGATTTGTTTTTTTTGCAAAATTACCAATGTTGTGGAGTTGTAAGGAGAAAATGAGCGTGTTTGGAAGTGTCAGGTTTATTGTGTACAGAGTTTTGAACACTCATCATGAGTGTATGAGAAATCCTTGCAGTTTCAGTGCTACTAGTAGCCTAAAGCAATTCTGAACCTGGAGACAGTGGGAACAGGGTGCAGTTCCAGGAGTCAGCAAATGACAAAAGGCCCCTCTACAATATGGTCTGTACTGCATGACTCTTCCTGCCTTATGACAACCATGGCTGGTTGGGATGGATCGTCCAAAAGAGAATTTTATCTTTCCACCTCCCATAAAGTCCTAGTGATTATGGTTGGCCTGTATGATTATCCTCATTTTAGAGAGCAGAGAGCATAAAAAATGGAGACCTGGGGTGTTAAATGAAGTAGGGTCACAGCTAAAATAAACAGTAAAATTATGACTCAATTTCTTGCTTGTTTGTATGTAGCCTTTGAAAGCAATGGATTTAAGAACACAATTTAGAATACAATGAGTCGTGGATTCATTCTGGTGCGGCAACCTGAGTAAAATGAAGTTGTGGGGAAATTTTACTGAGTTTGGAGATCAGCTGGGAGTCAGTTCTATCTAAATACAGAGGATTGCAGATAGGTTGAAGGGAGATTTTGAGAGGCCTATATTTGCATGTATAAAAGGACTGCTTTATACATGACTGTGGAGGGGGTGGGATTTTGGAACTGCGTAAGGCATGACTTCCATGATCACATGTGTAGCCTTGGGAAAGATGACTTTTATTTTTTGTCTTACTCAAGGCCAGGAGGAAAGTCAGTGATAATGCTTAGCCTTAACTGCAAAATCATCTCCTACATTAAGGAAATACATTGTAGAATTTAGCCAGATAAGTAAATTTGGTAAAATACTATTCTCTTCAGAACTGGTTCCAGAACACAAATGCCCAGCTACCACCTAGAGAGTCACAGAATGTTTGCTGCAATTAAACTGTGTGAGTTCCTTGTCCAAGGTCATTCACATTTAAGCCTCCAGGATCCCCAGGTAGAATCTCCCAACTACATCACTTAACAGACCTTCTGTTCCACCCAGGAGGCTCTGCTGGGGAGAACTGGCTGTCCTTCTCTGGAGACACAGGGAATTCCCAGTCAACAGAATGGCTTAGGTGACCCTGGTCCCAGGCATTGAAAAGGAGCCATGCTGTGCTTTGGAGTATCAAGGTGACATGGGAAGTAAACTTGGTTCTGCCTAGCCAGTTGCCAGCTACAAATTGGTATCTTTCTTTTTTTAAGATTTTTATTAAAGTATCGTTGCTTTACACTACTGTGTCAATTTCTGCTGTACAGCAAAGTGAATCAGCCACATATACGTCCTCTTGTTTTTGGATTTCCTTCCAATTTAGGTCACCACAGAGCACTGAGTAGAGTTCCCTGTGCTGTGCAGTAGTTTCTCATTAGTTATCTCCATCCCCCTAAGTCTTCCGAGCATGTTTTGAGAGGGGCCGGCCTGAGAGAGGGGAAAGCCAGCATACAAGGCCCTTCATTCTGCACCATGTTTGTGGCGTTCAGGGAGAGGCAGCAGCAACAGGAACAGAAGGCCTGTTGTCATTACTCAGTATCTCAAGGACAGCAGCAGAATGGTTGCTTATGTTCTCTATAGCAGCCTCAGTTACCAAGAGAAACTGCAGTTCCAGGATCAGCTTCTAATGCATCTGAATCATGGGGATTTAGGCTGGCAGATGCCCACTCTTCAGTCACATTGGCTGGGTGGGTGTTCTCAAACTAATGGAGAGCCTGTCTGTTCTCAACTTAAGCATGTACCTCAGCAAATAGTGGTCAGGTCACTGCCAGTGCCTCTTGAGCAAGATATACAGCAAGGAGCTGCAGAACAACCAAATTCCCAAATGCAGTAGGTTTGTGATGCAGGGTCTACAAAGGTCCGCTGCTGGGACCAAGAATGTGGTTCCAGTGGACCTAGAGAGTGTCATACTGAGTGAAGTAAGTCAGAGGAGGAGCAATATCATATGACATCCCTTGTATGTGGAATCTAAAAAGAAATGATACACATGAACTTATTACCAAACAGAAACAAACTCACAGACTAAGAACACATTTATGTTTGTCAGTGGGGAAGGATGAGGGAAAAGGATGGTTAGGGAGTTTGGAATTGACCTGTACACAGTTATATTTAAAATGGATAACCAACAAGGACCTACTTGTATAGCACAGGGAACTCTATTCAATGTTACGTGGCAGCCTGGATGGGAGGGGAGTTTGGGGGAGGATGGATACATGTAAATATATGGATAAGTCCTTTTGCTGTTCACCTGAAACTATCACAACATTATTAATTGGCATGGCAAATAGGTGGGGAAACAATGGAAGCAGTGACAGATTTTATTTTCTTGGACTTCAAAATCACTGCAAATGGTGACTGCAGCCATGAAATTAAAAAATGCTTGCTCTTTGGAAGGAAATTTATGACCAACCTAGACAGCATATCAAAAACCAGAGACATTACTTTGCCAACAAAGGTCTGTCTAGTCAAGGCTATGGTTTTTCCAGTGGTCATGTACGGGTGTGAGAGTTGGACTATAAAGAAAGCTGAGCGCCTAAGAATTGATGCTTTTGAACTGTGGTGTTGGAGGAGACTCTTGAGAGTCCCTTGAACTGCAAGGGGATCAAACTAGTCCATTCTAAAGGAAATCAGTCCTGAACATTCATTGGAAGGACTGATGTTGAAGCTGAAACTCCAATACTTTGGCCACCTGATGCAAAGAGCTGACCCATTTGAAAAGACCCTGATGCTGGGAAAGATTGAGGGCAGGAGGAGAAAGGGACGACAGAGGGTGAGATGGTTTGATGGCATCACCGACTAAATGGACATGAGTTTGGGTAAGCTCTGGGAATTGTTGATGGACAGGGAGGCCTGGCATGCTATGGTCCATGGGGTTGCAAAGAGTCAGACACAACTGAGTGACTGAACTGAATTGAACTGAACTGATGCTGGGAAAGATTGAAGGCAGGAGAAGGGGACGACAGAGGATGAGATGGTTGAATGGCATCACAGACTCAATAGGTATGAGTCTGAGCAAGCTCCAGGAGATGGTGAGGGATAGGGAAACCTGGCGTGCTGCAGTCCATGGGGTCACAAAGAGTCAGACATGACTGAGTGACTGAACAACTCCAATATGAAATAAAAATTTAAGAAAAAGAAATCACATACAAAAAACCTCAAGTTCATTTTTAGTGAATTCATTTCTTCTCTTCTGTTTATGACAGTGAAAATTTGGAACAACTGAACTCTCTGATGACAGGAGATGAGTCCCACTTCTGAACTGCTACTAAAATCCATGATCTCCATCCTTATCTAACAGACTTCAACCTTGTCTTCAACCCATCTCAACCCCACCTCCTATACCCTCACTTTCAGCAGATGGCCATGCCTCCCTGTATATAGAGCAACTAGAAAACAACAGACATGAAGCTTCACAGAATATGGCACCAAGAAATGATCCTAAGCTTCCAAAATAAAAGCTGTAGATCATCCGATAGTTATGTACACAGCAGCTAAAGGCACAGACCTCTCCAGAGCCTACAAATACTGTCTTCAGGAAAGCTCCAAGAGCTGAAGATCCCCTGGAGTAGGAAATGGCAACCTGCTCCAGTATTCTTGCCTGGAAAATCCCATGGACAGAGGAGCCTGGCAGGCTACAGTCCATGGGGGTTACAAGAGTCAGACCTGACTTAGCAACTGAACAAGAACAGGCAGCCTATAGCAAAGCATAGAAAGCTGGGCTGGAGAATGGAACAAAAAATCAACAAACACAGTAGCAGCAGGACAACCCTCATATAGTAGCTGCTGAAACCCAAACAAACAAAAGCAATGTGAAGGTCACAACTGCAGTAGCCTTTGGATCCGAGGCCTGTGAGGCTGCTGTTGCAAAACTGGCTCCGTGGGGCCAGGGCAGCAGCCATATATTTCCCTGCAGCCCTGACTGAAAAACCAGCAACATCAGTTAGTCTGCATACATCTAGAAGGTAGCACCCCTCGCTGAGATTTCCCCAATTAATGCAGAAACTTCCAGTGTAGCTGTAGGCCCAGCTATTATTCTCTATAAAAGAGCTCCAGGAGGATGCTGGATCAGCTTTGCAACCCACAGCATCCCCTCTTCACTGAGACCTGCTGCCTGGGACTCCAGAGCATTGTGACCAAGTCACCTGTGGATGTAGAGCAAGGAGATGTCACCAGATTTGAGAGTACCCAGTTGAGCATCTACATGTCGCCTTGTTAACCTGAGATTTTGAGGAAAGGCCTGGTGTCTGTGAACCTCCAACTTTAAAACGGTTTTCATAATTTTGAGCTTCAGGATACAGAATCATGTTCAGTGAAACATCAAGTTGCCTAGTTTCATAGTATGATAATTATGAAAATAAGGGATAAAGTAGTAATTATTCTTGGGTACAAATACATGTATACACAACAACCATTTTTTAAATGTAGACTGGGTTTATATTCACTGGACAGTTGCATTTGGGCAAGAGGAAAAGCAAAGGTATAAAAAATACTTTATTATGAAACAGCTTATATAAATGTGAATAAACTAGCATCTTATTGGATTGCATATGTACAAAATTACCTCATCTGTCCATGATGACATTTTTCTTTTTTTGATCTAATTGGTATATTTTCTTTTTAAAAAAAATTCATTGAGTTACAGTTATTTTAGAATGTTGTGTTAATTTCTGCTGTACAGCAAAGTGACTGTTACATATATGTGTGTATATATGTTCTTTTATAATATGCATATTCTTTTTCATGTTCTTTTCCTTTATGGTTTGTCACAGGGTATTGAATATGGTTCCCTGTGCTGTATAGTAGGACCTTGTTTATCCATCCTGTATATACTAGTTTGCATCTGCCTATCTCAGATCCCAGGCCTTCCCCCTCCTTTAGCAGCCACAAGTCTGTCCCTATGTATGTGAGTTTGTTTCTATTTCATAGATATGCTCATTCGTGCTGTGTTTTAGATTCCATGCACAACTGATATCATGTGGTTCTTGTCTTTCTCTTTTCAATTTACTTCACTTAGTGTGATCATCTCTAGGTCAATCTGTGTTTCTGCAAATGGCATTATTTCATTCTTTTTTATGGTCGAGTAGTATTCTATTGTATATATGTACCATATCATCTTTATGCATTGTCGAGACCGGCTGGACAAGCAGGGTTTCCAAAAGTGCGATAGGGTGAGAGAATGAGAAACGAGACACGAGAATCCAGAGAAAAGCGAGGATCCGGGGCCAACACCGCTGCAAGGAGAAGGTGCTGAAACTGAATCCAAGCCGGCTTTATTAGACTTTCCGCCGTGAGTGAAAGAATATGCGGGGAGTGCAATTATAATTCCTGCGGCCTTCAGGGCCAAAGAACAAAATGATCATTAACCATTGAGTAGTTAAGAAACGGTAATCAATAACAAATCAGTAACTAAGACTAATATTCTTATCTATAGATTTTCCACTAGATACGTGAAACATGTGACTCTGAGACGCCAGATGAGAAACAGTCTGGGGTCGGTTTTTGGACCCAGGATCATATCTTGTTTTCAAGACTATGAACTGTTCCCGCTGGACTTGTTCCAAGAGTCTCATGCCTTATAGCATCCAGTTTATCAATAATTATACATTTCTTCTGCGGCCCTTGCCGGGGCCTCCTTTTCTTTTATTCTTCCTGTCTCCTACAATCCATCCATCTGTCAATGGGCATTTAGGTTGTCTCCATGTCTTGGCTGCTGTAAATGGTGCTGCTATGAACATAGGGATTCATGTATCTTTTAAAAATTATGGTTTTATCTCTACATATGCCCAGGAGTGGGATTGCTAGATCATATGACAATTCTGTTTTCTGAGATACTCCCATAGTCTTTTCCATAGAGGTTGCACCAGTTAACATTCTAACCAACAGTGTAAGAGGGTTCCCTTTTCTTTACACCCTCTTCAACATTTATTATTTGAAAATTTTTTAATGATGGCCGTCATGACTGGTGTGAGATGGTGTGATGGCATTTTTATTTCTATACAATCCTTATTCTTTTTTCTGACTTTTCTGCATTGACTGAGTATAGCAGTAATACAGCATCAGAATAGTGGGAACTGGCATCACTGTCTACATTTCCTGTTTCACATTCACTATAGTATGTTATATTACATATTATCAATTTCTGCCAAGGATTCCATGTATTTCTAATTTGTTCTAATTTGACTATATATAGTCAAGTATAGATTTGACTTTTTTTTTCAATGGAAGTATAGTTGACATGATATATTTGTTTCAGGTGTACAACATAGTAACTAGGTATTTTTATAGAATGTACTTCATACAGGGTTATTATAAAATTGACCTTATTCCTTGTGCTGTACATTACATCCCTGTAATTTATTTTATATCTAATAGTTTGTAACTCTTAGGTTATAAACTACTACTGTTTTGCCCCTGTACCCATCCCCTCCCCTCTGGTAACCATTAGTTTGTTCTCTGAATCTGTGAGTTTTTTTGTTTTATTATATTTGTTCACTTGTTTTATTTGTTATATTCATATGTAAGTGAAAAATACTGTATTTGTCTTAGATTAAATAATTTCATTAAGCCTTATATCCTCTGGGTCCATTCATGTGGTTGCAAATGAGAAAATTTCATTCATTTTTATGGCTAACTGATATTCCATTGTAAATATATACTACATCTTTATTCATCTGTTGATGGACACTTAGGTGACTTTCATATCTTGGCTATTTTAAATAATGTTACTGTGAACATTACAGCTCAAGTATCTTTTCAAATTAGTGTTTTTATTTTCTTCAGTTAAATGCCCTGGAGTGGAATTGCTGGATCTTATGATAGTTTTTTTCTTAATTTTTTGAGGAACCTCCATAGTGTTCTCCACAGAGGTTGCACCAGCTTACATTCTCCACATCCTTATCAATTCTTGCTATATCTTGTCTTTTTTGTCAATAAGCATTCTGACAGGTATAAGATACTGTGGTTTTGATTTGCATTTCCCTTATGATTAGTGATATTGAACATAATTTTTTAAAATGTATTTATTTATTTTTAATGGTGAAATATCATAATTTTATTTTATTTTTTTTTACTATTTTTAAAATTTATGTATTTTAATTAGAGGCTAATTATTTTACAATATTGTATTGGTTTTGCCATACATCAACATGAATCCGCCATGGTTGTGCACATGTTCCCAATCCTGAACCCCCCTCCCACCTCCCTCCCCATACCATCCCTCTGGGTCATCCCAGTGCACCAACCCCAAGCATCCTGTATCCTGCATCAAACCTGGACTGGCGATCCATTTCTTATATGATATTATACATGTTTCAATGCCATTCTTCCAAATCATCCCCCCCCCGCACCGCCCCCCCCCCCCCACACACACACAGAGTCCAAAAGACTGTTCTATACATCTGTGTCTCTTTTGCTGTCTTGCATACAGGGTTTTTGTTACCATCTTTCTAAATTCCATATATATGCATTAGTATACTGTACTGGTGTTTTTCTTTCTGGCTTACTTCACTCTACATAATAGGCTCCAGTTTCAACCACCTCATTAGAACTGATTCACATGTATTCTTTTTAATGGCTGAGTAATACTCCATTGTGTATGTGTACCACTGCTTTCTTATCCATTCATCTGCTCATGGACATCTAGGTTGCTTCCATGTCCTGGCTATTATAAACAGTACTGTGATGAATATTGGGATACACATGTCTCTTTCAATTCTGGTTTCCTTGGTGTGTATGCCCAGCAGTGGGATTGCTGGGTCGTACGGCAGTTCTATTTCCAGTTTTTTCAGGAATCTCCACACTGTTCTCCATAGTGGCTGTACTAGTTTGCATTCCCACCAACAGTGTAAGAGGGTTCTCTTTTCTCTACAACCTCTCCAGCATTTATTGCTTGTAGACTTTTGGATAGCAGGCATTCTGACTGGCGTGAAATGGTACCTCATTGTGGTTTTGATTTGCATTTCTCTGATAATGAGTGGTGTTGAGCATCTTTTCATGTGTTTGTTAGCCATCTGTATGTCTTCTTTGGAGAAATGTCTATTAACTAAATAGACATTTGGCCCATTTTTTGATTGGGTCGTTTATTTTTCTGGAATTGAGCTGCAGGAGTTGCTTGTATATTTTTGATATTAGTTGTTTGTCAGTTGCTCCATTTGCTATTATTTTCTCCCATTCTGAAGGCTGTCTTTTCACCTTGCTTATAGTTTCTTTTGTTGTGCAGAAGCTTTTAATTTTAATTAGATTCCATTTGTTTATTTTTGCTTTTATTTCCAATATTCTGGCAGGTGGGTCATAGAGGATCCTGCTGTGATGTATGTCAGAGAGTGTTTTGCCTATGTTCTCCACTAAGAGTTTTATAGTTTCTGGTCTTATGTTTATATCTTGAATCTATTTTGAGTTTATTTTTGTGTATGGTGTTAGAAAGTGCTCTAGTTTCATTCTTTTACAAGTGGTTGACTAGTTTTCCCAGCACCACTTGTTAAAGAGATTGTCTTTATTTTTTTTTAATTTTATTTTATTTTTAAACTTTACAATATTGTATTAGTTTTGCCAAATATCGAAATGAATCTGCCACAGGTATACCCGCGTTCCCCATCCTTAACCCTCCTCCCTCCTCCCTCCCCTCCCCTCCCTCTGGGTCGCCCAGTGCACCAGCCCCAAGCATCCAGTACCGCGCATTGAACCTGGACTGGCGACTCGTTTCATACATGATATTATACATGTTTCAATGATATTCTCCCAAATCTCCCCACCCTCTCCCTCTCCCACAGAGTCCATAAGACTGATCTATACATTAGTGTCTCTTGCTGTCTCGTACACAGGGTTATTGTTACCATCTTTCTAAATTCCATATATATGCGTTAGTATACTGTATTGGTGTTTTTCTTTCTGGCTTACTTCACTCTGTATAAGAGATTGTCTTTAATCCATTGTATATTCTTGCCTCCTTTGTCAAAGATAAGGTGTCCATAGGTGTGTGGGTTTATCTCTGGGCTTTCTATTTTGTTCCATTGATCTCTATTTCTGTCTTTGTGCCAGTACCATACTGTCTTGATGACTGTGGCTTTGTAGTAGAGCCTGAAGTCAGGCAGGTTGATTCCTCCAGTTCATTCTTCTTTCTCAATATTGCTTTGGCTATTCGAGGTTTTTTGTATTTCCATACAAATTGTGAAATTATTTGTTTTAGCTCTGTGAAAAATACCATTGGTAGCTTGATAGGGATTACATTGAATCTATAGATTGCTTTGGGTAGTATACTCATTTTCACTATATTGATTCTTCCGATCCAGGAACATGGTATATTTCTCCATCTGTTAGTGTCCTCTTTGATTTCTTTCACCAGTGTTTTACAGTTTTCTATATATAGGTCTTTTTCAAGAAACAAAGGGAGAAAAGTCAAATCAATAAAATTAGATATGAAAATGGAGAGATCACAACAGACAACACAGAAATACAAAGGATCAGAAGAGACTACTATCAGCAATTGTATGCCAATAAAATGGACAACGTGGAAGAAATGGACAAATTCTTAGAAAAGTAAAACTTTCCAAAACTGAACCAGGAAGAAATAGAAAATCTTAACATATCCATCACAAGCACGGAAATTGAAACTATAATCAGAAATCTTCTAGCAAACAAAAGCCCAGGTCCAGATGGCTTCACAGCTGAATTCTACCAAAAATTTAGAGAAAAGCCAACACCTATCCTACTCAAACTCTTGCAGAAAATTGCAGAGGAAGGTAAACTTCCAAACTCACTCTATGAGGCCACCATCACCCTAATACCAAAACCTGACAAAGATGCCACAAAAAAAGAAAACTACAGGCCAACATCACTGATGAACATAGATGCAAAAATCCTTAACAAAATTCTAGCAATCAGCATCCAACAATACTTTCAAAAGATCATACACCATGACCAAGTGGGTTTTATCCCAGGGATGCAAGGATTCTTCAATATCCACAAATCAATCAATGTAATACACCACATCAACAAATTGAAAAGTAAAAGCCATATGATTATCTCAATAGATGAAGAGAAAGCCTTTCAGAAAATTCAACATCCATTTATGATAAAAACTCTCCAGAAAGCAGGAATAGAAGGAACATACCTCAACATAATAAAAGCTACATATGACAAACCCACAGCAAACATTATCCTCAATGGTGAAAAATTGAAAACATTTCCCCTAAAGTCAGGAACAAGACAAGGGTGCCCACTTTCACCATTACTATTCAACATAGTTTTGGAAGTTTTGGCCACAGCAATCAGAGCACAAAAAGAAATAAAAGGAATCCAGATTGGAAAAGAAGAAGTAAAACTCTCACTGTTTGCAGATGACATGATCCTCTACATAGAAAACCCTAAAGACTCCACCAGAAAATTACTAGAGCTAATCAATGAATATAGTTAAGTTGCAGGATATAAAATGAACACAAAGAAATCCCTTGCATTCCTATACACTAATAATGAGACAATAGAAAGAGAAATTAAGGAAACAATTCCATTCACCATTGCAACGAAAAGAATAAAATACTTAGGAATATATCTACCTAAAGAAACTAAAATTTATTTTTAATTGAAGGATAATTGCTTTACAGTATTCTTTTGGTTTCTGCCAAAAATCAACATGAATCACCCATAGGTATGAATATGTCCTCTTCCACTTGAAACCTCCCTCTCACCCATCTGGGTTGTTACAGAGCCCAGTTTGAACATCTTTTCATGTGCCATCTGTATGTTTTCTTCAGAAAAAATGCCTATTCAGGCCTTCTGCCCATTTTAAAATCAAGTTGGTTCTGTTTTTACTGATACTAAGTTGTGTGAATTCTTTATCTAGTTTGGATATTAACCCCTTACTGGGGCATATTGTTTGCAAGTACCTTCTTTCATTCAGTAGGTTGCCTTGTTATTTTGTTGGTTTACATATCTTGGGTTTTTTTTTTTTTTTTTTGATATTGAGCTGCCTGTATATTTTGGAGTTTAATCCTTTGTCAGTTGTGTCAAGCTTTTTTTTTTTAAACTTTTTATTTTGTATTGAGGTACAGCTGATTAACAGTGTTGTGAGCTTCAAGCTTTTAAATATGCTTTCCTCTAGGAGTTTTATGGTTTCATGTCTTACATTGAGGTCTTTGATTTTGAGTTTATTTTTGTATATAATGTAAGAATATCTTCATATATTTACATGTAGCTGTCCAGTTTTCCCAGCTTCACTTACTGAAGAGACTATCATTTCCCCATTGTATAATATATTCTTGCCTCCTTTGTGGTAGACTAATTGACAGTAGGTGCCTGGGTTTATTTCTGAGCTCTGTGTTGTTGTTGTTGTTGTTTTGACATATAGTTGATTTACAATATTGTGCTAGTTTCAGGTGTACAGCAAAGTGATTCAGTTATATATATATGTTCCAGATCCTTTTCCATTATAGGTTATTATAAGATATTGAATATCTTGTAATTCAGTATCTCCCTGTGCTCTTTGGGGACTTTCTGATCTCCTTTTCCTTGATGTGAAATTCCTCTGAGGGGATCCCTTGTGGTGCCATGATGCTCTTGGGAAATGAATGAGACAAAGTAATATGATTCTTATGCTTTTCTATGTGACCTTCCTCAAGTTTTGAGCTGTACATCGATTTTGATGCTGCTACGTTGTAGTTTAGCACTTTCTCTGCACTATTTTCTTTGATCTATAGTTACTGATTTTTTGTTGTTGTTGTTGTTGGGAGAGAGGAACACAGGACCTCTCTTCTGACATCCTCTTCTGTTTTTTGTCTGTTGTTTCTTGTGTGAGTTTTGGAAGATTGTGTCTTTAAAGAAATTTGTCCATTTCTTCTAGGTTATCAACTTTGTAGGCATCAGTTCAGTTCAGTTGCTCAGTCATGTCCGAGTCTTTGTGACCCCATGAACTGCAGCATGCCAGGCCTCCCTGTCCATCACCAACTCTCGGAGTCCACCCAAACCCATGTCCATTGAGTTGATGATGCCATCCAACCGTCTCATCCTCTGTCATCCCCTTCTCCTCCTGCCCTCAATCTTTCCCAGCACAAGGGTCTTTTCAAATGAGTCAGCTCTTTGCATCAGGTGGCCAAAGTACTGGAGTTGCAGCTTCAAAATCAGTCCTACCAATGAACACCCAGGACTGATCTCCTTTAGGATGGACTGGTTGGACCTCCTTGCAGTCCAGGGGACTCTCAATAGTCTTCTCCAACACCACAGTTCAAAAGCATCAATTCTTTGAGGCTCTGCTTTCTTTATGGTCCAACTCTCACAACCATACATGACTACTGGAAAAACCATAGCTTTGACTAGATAAACCTTTGGTACTATGCCAAAGCCTTTGACTGTGTGGATCACAATAAACTGTGGAAAATTCTGAAAGAGATGGGCATACCAGATCATTTGACCTGCCTCTTGAGAAACCTATATTCAGGTCAGAAAGCAACACTTAGAACTGGGCATGGAAAAACAGACTGGTTCCAAATAGGAAAAGGAGTACGTCAAGGCTGTATATTGTCACCCTGCTTATTTAACTTCTATGCAGAGTACATCATGAGAAACGCTGGGCTGGATAAAGTACAAGCTGGAATCAAGATTGTTGGGAGAAATATCAATAACCTCAGATATGCAGATGACACCACCCTTATGGCAGAAAGTGAAGAGGAACTAAAGAGCCTCTTGATGAAAGTGAAAGAGGAGAGTGAAAAAGTTGACTTAAAGCTCAACATTCAGAAAATGAAGATCATGGCAACTGGTCCCATCACTACATGGGAAATAGATGAGGAAACCTTGGAAACAGTGTCAGACTTTATTTTTTTGGGCTCCAAAATTACTGCAGATGGTGACTGCAGCCATAAAATTAAAAGACACTTACTCCTTGGAAGAAAAGTTATGACCAACCTAGATAGCATATTCAAAAGCAGAGACATTACTTTGCCAACAAATGTCCGTCTAGTCAAGGCTATGGTTTTTCAAGTGGTCTTGTATGGATGTGAGAGTTGGACCGTGAAGAAATCTGAGCGCTGAAGAATTGATGCTTTTGAACTGTGGTGTTGGGGAAGACTCTTGAGAGTCCCTTGGACTGCAAAGAGATCCAACCAGTCCATTCTAAAGGAGATCAGCCCTGGGTGTTCTTTGGAAGGAACGATGCTAAAGCTGAAACTCCAGTACTTTGGCCACCTCATGTGAAGAGTTGACTCATTGGAAAAGACTCTGATGCTGGGAGGGATTGGGGGCAGGAGGAAAGAGAGACGGCAGAGGATGAGATGACTGGATGGCATCGCTGACTCAATGGACGTGAGTTTGAGTGCACTCCGGGAGATGGTGATGGACAGGGAGGCCTGGTGTGCTGCGATTCATGGGGTTGCAAAGAGTCAGACACAACTGAGCAACTGAACTCAACTGAATGTGGTAATAAGGTATGGGGGGCTTCCCAGGTGGCTTAGTTGTAAAGAATCTGCCTGCCAGTGCAGGAGATGCAGTTTGTCCCCTGGGTGGGGAAAATCATTGGAAAAGGGAATGGCAATCCATACCAGTACTCTTGTCTGGGAAATCCCATGGACAGAGGAGCCTGGCAGGCTACAGTACATGGGGCCACAAGGAGTCGGACACGACTGAGTGACTAAACAACAACAATAAGGTATGAAGGTAGAGGATGCATTTTGTCATCCTGTGATTAGGTCTCAATCTTCTAGTTATTAGCCTATGCCCCTGGACTGTGAGTTTCACAATTTCTCAGTTTCTTTTGTTCATCTTTTGTAGAAGAGGATGGGTAGAGTGGGCTAGAGTTGGTATTTTCCTTCTCCCACATGGAAGGCTAGAGCTGGTTTTAGTTAGGGATTTGTCTCTCCCAGGTCACTTAGGTTCTGATAGTAACCCAGCCGGCTAGGATCTGGATCTGATTAACTATTTTCTCCTGACTATATGCCTTGTTAAGAATAAGAGAATGCTCTGGTGTATTTTGAAATGGTTTCTTTTGCCATCCTCCTGGCAAAGGCACATGAAGATTTTTCTGTGATATTTATTGTGGGAACTTGACTGCACTCCTGGGGGGTAAGTGTCACAATATTGTGTTGCTCATCAGCAAAATACCAGCAGACCAAATTCAACAGCATATGAAAAGGATCATACAACATGATCAATTAGAATTTGTCCTTGGGATGTAAGGATGAGTCAACATGCACATATCAATAAAAATGATATGCTTCCTTAATAGAATAAATAAAGTCAAATCATCTCAAAACATTTGACAAAAATTTGACAAATGTTGCATTTGACAAAATACATTATTTCATGTTAAAGATGCAACAAATTAGGTATAGAAGAAATGTACCTCAACATAATAAATGCTATATATGACAAGCCCATAACTTATATTATACCTAAGAGTGAAAGGCTGAAAACTTTTCCTCTAAGGTCAGAAACAAGACAAGAATGACCACTTTCTCACTAACCCTATTCAACATAGTACAGGAAATTTTAGCCAAAGAAATTAGGTAAGTAAAAGAAATAAAAGGCATCTAACATGGGAGGGAGTAAGTAAACTTTGCTATTTGCAGATGTTATGATCCTCTATATAGGAAACCCCAAAGACTCAAATAAATGATCAGTACATTCAAGAGTAGATCTCAAAAGTTATCTTCACAAGAGGAAAAAAATATATGTGTGGCAGTGGATGTTAATTAGATTAATTGTGGTGATAATTTTGCAGTACATACACATATCAAATCATTGTGTTATACATCTACATGTGGTATGCATGTCAATTATATCTCAACTGAAAAAGGTTCTGCAGATGCTCCAGTGTTCAAAAACATTTATCATCACTTACAAGAGAGAAAAGCCCACACTGTTACATGAGCAACGTTATATCAACGTTTACAGAGAAAATGACTTATTTCCTAGGAGGAGGAAAAAACCCTTCAAATCTCAGTGAAATTTCAGGATACAAAATCATCATATTGAATGCATTTCTATAACAAGGAATTATCTGGAAAAGAAATAAATAATCTCATTATAATAGCATCAGAAAAAAGAATAAAATACTTAGGAATAAATTTAACCAAAGAGGTAAAAGACCTATACACTGAAAACTTAAAAAATAGTGAAAAATTGAAGTTACAAATAAATCCAGAGATATTCCATGTTCATGAATTAGAAGAATTAATATTGCTAAAGTGTTTCATACTACCCAAAGCCATCTACAGAGTCGATGAAATTCCTATCAAAATTCCAATGATGTAATTCCTAGAAATAGGGAAAAAATCCTAAAATAAATGTAGAACCATAAAATACTCTGAATAGTCAAAGCAATCTTGCACAAGAAAAAGAAATCTGAAGGCACCACAGTGCCTAATTTCAACATATACTACAAGGACTGTAGTCATCAAAACAGTATGGTGGTGGTACTCAAAAGTGTATTCACTCAAAACTTTGATGTAGTTCCATGTATTTTGGCATCTAGTATTACTGCTAAAAGTCTAGAAAATTTATTATCTAAGTGATTTTTTTTAAATAAAAAATTCGAGGTTTGAAACTTCTAATCCAATTCTGAGAATATGAAGAAATACTATGTTGTAAAAAAAAAAAAAAAAAGGAAATTAACATGTGATACAGTATTATTAAAGTACGGATTTTGCTAAAGTTTTATGAAACAAATTATTTGTTTTCATACGTTATTCAACTCCTATTGTATTTAGTTGCATTGAGCAGCTTTAGCTGCTGCTACTGCTAAGTTGCTTCAGTCGTGTCCGACTCTGTGCAACCCCATAGACGGCAGCCCACCAGGATCCCCGTCCCTGGGATTCTCCAGGCAAGAACACTGGAGTGTGTTGCCATTTCCTTCTCCAATGCATGAAAAGTGAAAGTCAAGTCTCTCAGTCGTGTCCGACTCTTAGTGACCCCATGGACTGCAGCCTATCAAGCCCCTCCATCCATGGGATTCTCCAGGCAAGAGTACTGGAGTGGGGTGCCATTGCCTTCTCCGGAGCAGCTTTAGCTGCATGCAACAAATTCTGTTAAAAACCTAATAAATAGGTGGGGGTGGGGTTCAGGATGGGGAACACGTGTACGCCCATGATGGATTCATGTTGATGTGTGGCAGAACCAATACAATATTGTAAAGTAATTAGCCTCCAATTAAAATAAATAAATTTAAATAAAAAACAATAAAAATGCAAATACACAGAAAAAATAATTTTAAAATCTAAAAAAAAAAGATTTTCAACTTCATTTTGGAAAGTCTTACTTTATTAAAAATTATTAATCAACAAAGATGCTACTGCAATCAACTTTAAAAGACAAAGACAAAATTGTATTGATGACTTTTTCATGGGCAGCTGATAGACATGTCCAAATAAAAATTTGGTGGAGAATGAAATAAAAAAACCTAATAAATGTAATAATGAAAGAAAAGAGTAACTTAAATAAAAAAGGAGCAAATGACCCGAATAAACATTTCTCCAAAGAAGACAAGAAGTAACCAAGAGTATGTGAAAAGATGTGCAACAGTGCGAATCATCAAGGAAATTCAAATCAAAACCACAATGAGATATTACCTCACAGGTGTTAGGATGGCTAGTATAAAAAACATACAGGAGATAATAAATCTTGATGAGTATGTGGAGAAAAGGGGACCTTTGTATGCAGAAGGTGGGAATGTAGGTTGGTATGGTCATAATAGAAAACAGTATGGAGGTTCTACAGAAAATTAAAAATTTGATCTGAACATTTTTGTGTATCTATCCTAAGGGGAGTGAAATCACTATCTCAGAGAGATATCTGCTCCCCGATTTTCATTACAGCATCAATAATAGCAAAGACATGGAAACAACCTAAGTGTCCATGAGTAAAGAAGATGTGATATTCCCTTTTGTGTGTGTGTGTGTGTGTGTGTATAATTTATCTTTAAAATTTAAGGAAATCCCTCTATTGCAACAACATGGATGAAGCTGCAAGGCTGTATGCTTAAATCAGATAGAGGAAGGCAAATACGGTGTGATATCATGTATATATGGAACCTAAAAAGAAAAAAAATGTTAAATTTATGGAACTAGAAGAATCATGGTTGCCAGGGGCTCAGAGGATAGGGGAAATGAGATGCTGGTCAAAGGGTACACATTTTCAGTTATACATAAATAATTTCTGCTCTAATATACAACAGAATAACTATAGCTAATAAAACTGCATTGTATTTTTGAAATTTTCTAAGAGAAATCATAAGCGTCCTTACAGTACACACTCACAAAAATAACTGCAGCAATGGATGTGTTAATTATTTTGTGATGATCATTTCACAATATATACCTATGTGAAATTATCACTTATAAATGTATACAGTTTTGTCAATTATATCTTAATAAATATAAATAAAACAATAGAAAAATTTTCTTTTTAAAGATATTATTGAAGTATAGTTGATTTACAATGTTGTGTTTAATTTCTACCATACAGCAGTGACTCAGTTGTACATATATATTCTTTTTCATTATGGTTTATCACAGGATATTGAATGTGATTCTCTGTGCTATATAGTAGGACCTAGAAGAAAAATTTTCTTCATTTTTAAATTTGAATAATATTCCATTGTATGTTTATGCAACATTTCATTTATCCATTCATCCTTCAGTGGAAATGAGGGTTGCTCTGATCTGTTGGTTATTATGAATATTGCTGCTATAGTCATAGGTGTACAAATATTATTTCAAGTCCCTATTTTTAATCCTTTTGATATACTCAGAAATAGGCTTTCTGGATTGTATTTTAATTCTATATTTATTTTTTGATGAACTGCCACAGCATTTTCCAGAGTGGTTCCAACATGTTCTCTTCCCACCAACCATGCTTAAGTTTCCAATTTCTTCATATGCTCATCAACACTTGTCGTTTTCCCTCATATTCATTATCTGAATGCATGGCAAGTGATAACTCGTTGTGGTTTTGATTTGCATTTCTGTAATGATGAGTAAGTGATGTTGGTCACTTTTTCATATTCTTTTTGTCACTTGTACATATTTAGAGAAAGTTCTACTAAAGTTCTTTGCCCACTTAAAAATAAGGTTGGTTTTTTTTGGGTTGAGTTGTAGGTGTTTTTATTTTCCTTATCACACCTTCTCAGCATGCTACCCTCGGAGAGAGCAGCCCAGTTTCTTCCTTCTAACCAGAGGGATTAGAGTAGATCACATTTTCAATGATATAAAACATCTGTGGGAAGTCCAGGGGGCTGGTCTAAGTTTCACCTGCCTATCTATCTAAGTTTCAGAGCCTATCTGAGTTGTAGTTGTTCTTTATATATTCTGGATATTAATACTTTGTCATTTATTTGATTTTGTAGTACTTTCTCCTATTGCCTTTGTACTCTGTTGGTAGTGTTGTTAATGCAAAAAAGTTTTTTATTTTAATGAAATCCAATGTATTGATTTTTTTCTTTTGCTGTCTGTGCTTTTGGCTTCATATCCATAAACCACTGCCAATTCAGTGTCCTGAATCTTTCACCCTATATTTTCATCTAATAACTTATGCTTTTAACTCTAAAATTTAAATCTGTGATCCATTTTGAGTGAATGTTTATACATGGTATACGTTAAGAGACCCAACTTCATTCTTTTGCCCAAATACACTGCTTTTCCAAAACCATTTCATAAGAAGTCTTTTGTTTCATGCCAGTTGCAGCCTATCAGTAACCAGTGTTGTGTTTAGACCTGTCCTTGTGATCGTTATTACAATTGCAAGATGCTTTTTAAGTAATATTCATTAGGAAACTTAGAAAAAAAGAAACGCCTGTTATCAACAGGACCTGGAAATTAACATAATGCCCAAACAGCAAGGTGTAGGTGGGGACAGTGAGGTGCACAGAGACAGAGAGAATACGCATGCACAAGCCTAGGCCTGAGGTTCTGCTTTTACTGGGGTTCAGGGTGAGGGCCTAGGCTTTTGTAGGCTCATTATTTCTTGTTGAATTCAAAGGATGGAAAGAAATATTAAAAAACAAACAAACCCAGGGGCTCCAATGGTCACTTATGGAACCCAACCAAGGTCTCTAGAAGAAGCCTGAGGGAAGAGTGCTAGTCTTTAGCTCGTCACAAGGTCAGCAATGTGTTTATTAGAACTCTCTCTGAAGTGTAAAATGGATGCCTCAGCAATCTAAGTGTAGACACCAAAATACTATGAAATTTCCTAACATTTTGAATGTGTTTTTTCTTTGATTGCATATTTGTTTGTTCACTGGAGATCTTTGTTTCTGAGAGCTTTTATAAAGTTATTGAAGCAAGTTGGTTTTCTTTTCAATGTTGCTATGAGAGAACAGAAACCAAAGATTTCTAGTCTATCATCTTGCTAAATTTATCTCTGAATAAAAGTAAGAAGATTATCAGTTCAGTTCAGTCACTCAGTCATATCCAACTCCTTCTGACCCCATGGACTGCAGCACGCCAGGCTTCTCTGTCCATTACCAACTCCGGAAGCTTACTCAAACTCATGTCCATTGAATCGGTGATGCCATTCAACCATCTCATCCTCTGTCGTCCCCTTCTCCTTCTGCCTTCAATCTTTCCCAGCATCAGGGTCTCTTCTAATGAGTCAGTTCTTTGCATCAGGTGGCCAAAAGTATTGGAGTTTCAGCTTCAACATCAATCCTTCCAGTGAATATTCAGGACTGATTTCCTTTAGGATGGAATGGACAGTCCTTGCTGTCCAAAGGACTCTCAAGAGTCTTCTCTAACACCACAGTTCAAAAGCATCAATTCTTTGGCACTCAGCTTTCTTTATAGCCCAACTCTCACATCCATACATGGCTGCTGGAAAAACCATAGCTTTGACCAGACGGACCTTTGTTGGTAAAGTAATAGCTCTGCTTTTTAATATGCTGTCTAGGTTGGTCATAGCTTTTCTTCCAAGGAGCAAGCATCTTTTAATTTCTTGGCTGCAGTCACCATCTGCAGTGATTTTGGAGCCCCCCAAAATAAAGTCTGTCACTGTTTCCATTGTTTCCCCATCTATTTGCCATGAAATGATGGGACCAGATGCCATGATCTTAGTTTTCTGAATGTTCAGTTTTAAGCCACCTTTTTCACTCTCCTCTTTCATTTTCACTAAGAGGCTCTTTACCTCGTCTTCACTTTCTGCTATAAGGGTGGTGTCATCTGCCTATCTGAGGTTATTGGTATTTCTCCTGGCAATCTTGATTCCAGTTTGTGCTTCATCCAGCCCGGCATTTCATATGATGTACTCTGCATATCAGTTAAATAAGCAGAGTGACAGTATACAGCCTTGATGTACTCCTTTCCCGATTTGGAACCAGTCTATTGTTCCATGTGCAGTTCTAACTGTTGCTTCTTGACCTGCATACAGATTTCTCAGGAGGCAGGTCAGGTGGTCTGGTATTTCCATTTCTTGAAGACTTTTCCACTGTTTGTTGTGATCCACATAGTCAAAGGTTTTGGCATAGTCAATAAAGCAGAAATAGATGTTTTCCTGGAACTCTCTTGCTTTTTTAATTTACAATTAAAATTCACCACATAGTGTTCTTTCTCACCATTAGTATTTATATTTGTGATTTCCTTTCCTTGCCTTGCTTCCACAAATATAAATTTATTCATTTACTTTTTCCTGTAATATATAGTTATTTCAAAATTATAATCTTTTAGAATTGCGTTTTTTCTTAGAATAGCTAACAGCTTGTCAATTTTGTTGATCTTTAAACAAAACTTTAGTTTTGATGGTTTTTTTTTTTCATACGTTTATGCTCTGTTTTACTTATTTCTGATGTAATCTTCATTCTTTTCTTCTGCAACTTTTGGCTTTGTATTTTTTCTTTTTTCTAGTTCCTTGAGATGTAATCTTAGGTTGCTTATTTGAGTTATTTTTCCTTTTTAATATGGGTGTTTATTATAAACTTCTCTCTTAACTATGCTGTATCCAATCAATTTTGGAATGTGGTATTTTCATTTTCTTTGTATAAAGTGTTTTCCATTTCTTGATTTCTTCTTTGATGCATTGTTGTTCAAAATGTCTTGCTTGATTGGTAAACATCAGGAAAATGTAAGTCTAAACCACAATGAGGTATTAGCACCTGTCAGAATGTGCATGCTAAGTTGCTTCAGTTGTGTCTGACTCTGTGTGACCCTATGGACTGTAGTCCTCCAGGCTCCTCTGTCCATGGGATTCTCCAGGCGAGAATACTGGAGTGGGTTGCCATGTCCTTCTCCAGGGGATCTTCCTGACCGAAGGATCAAACCCACATCTCCCATTTGCAGGTGGGTCTAGCACCACCTGGAAGCCAACCTGTCAGAATGGCTATTATGATAAAGTACACAAATGACAAATACTGGTGATAATGTGTATGGTTGGTGGGAATGTCAATTGGTGCAGCCACTGTGAAAAACATTATGGAGGTTTCTGAAAAACAAACAAACAAAAACAAAAAAAACCAAAAAACTAAAAATTGAATTAGCATATGATCCATCAATTTCACTTCTGGAATATGTCCAGAAGAAAAATAAACACTAATTTGAAAAGATAAATGCATCCCAATGTTTGTAGCAGCATTATTTCAAATAGCCAATATATGGAAGCAACCTAAGTGTTTATGAACAGATGAATGAATATAGGAGATGTGGCATATATATGCAATGGAATACTGTTCAGTCATAAAAGAGAATGAAATTTAGTCATTTGCAGCAACATGAATGGATTTGGATGCTATTATGCTAAGTGAAATAAATCAGGCAGAGAAAGTTAAACTCTGCATGATATCACTTATATATGGAATCTAGAAAATACAACAAGCTAGTGAATATAATGAAAAACAGACTCATGGATATATAGAACAAATTAGTTGTTACCAATGGGGAGAGGCAAGGAAGGAGAGGTACAAACCATTATGAATAAAATAAACTACAAGGATATATTGTACAACATGGGATATAGCCAATATTTTATAACTATAAATGGAGCATAACCTTTAAAAATTGTGAATCACTCACTATATTGTATACCTGTAACTTATAGAACATTGTATATTAACTATGTCATTTAGCCTCCCTTTTGTGGATTTTCTACTTTCCTTTTCACTTTTGAATTCAAGTTTCATTCCATTTTGGTCTGAAAGGATATTAATACTTGGTATGATTTCAGTCTTCTTAAATTTGTATTTGTTTTGTAACCTAACATGTAATGTATCCTGGAGAATGTTCACTGTATATTTGAGATGAGGACAATTTTTCTGCTGTTAGGTGATGTTATATTTATTTGGTATATAGTGTTGTTCAAATCTTGTTTCCTTACTAATATTGTTTAATTTCTCTATCCACTGTTGAAAACACTGCACTAAATTCTCTAAGCATTATGTTTTGCTACAAATTTCTCCCTTTGTTGTTGTTTAGTCACTCAGTCATGTCTGACTCTTTGCAATCCCATGGACTGCAGTGTGCCAAGCTTCCCTGTCCTTCACTAACTTCATTAACTTTGCTCCTGGAGTTTGCTCAAACTCATGTCCATTGAGTTGATGATGCCATCCAATCATATCATCCTCTGTCACCCCCTTCTCCTCCTGCTCTCAATCTTTCCCAGCATCAGAGTCTTTTCCAATGAGTTGGCTCTTCACATCAGGTACTTCACGTATTTGGGTGCTTTGATGTTCAGGGCATATATACTTGTAATTGATATATTTTCCTAGTGAATATATCCTTTGTCTTTATATAATATCCTTATATGTTTCTTGTGACAGTTTTTCAGTTTATGTGTATTTTGTCTAACATACATATGGCTACTGTCTTAGGTTACCATCTTAGGCCAGTATTTTGAATACACTATATTACTGGAGCTTTTTTTTTTTTTTTTTTAATTTAATCTGTTTGGTTACAGTATGTCTTTTGATGAGAAGTTTAATTCACTTACATTTAAAGTAACTATTGATACAGAAGAATTCACAGTTTTCTTGTAGCTTCCCCCCCACCTTTCTGCTGTTTTTCCTTTGTGTTTTGTAATTTTTTTTCTACGGACATGCTTTGACTCAGTTCTCATTTTCTTTTGAGTATCTTTCATAGTCATTTTCTTTATGGTTACTATGGGGTTTATGTGCAACATAATCTATTTTAAGCTGATAAAAACTTCAGTCTCATACAAAAACTTCTGTTTTATCTCTTCCTCCAACACCTCATGTTATTGAAGTCACAAGTTACATCCTTTTGGATTGTATATTCATCAACATATTTTACATTTTTTATGCTTTAGTCTCTTAAATTCTATACCAGAACTAAAAGTAACTTATATAGTACCATTGAAGTATTTCAGTATTTTAGATTTGCCTATATATTTCCCCTTATCATTGAGCTTTATTGTTTCATGAGTTTCATGTTATGTCTAGTAATTATTTCATTTCAATGAAAGAACTCCTTTTAGCATTTCTTATAAAAAGGTGGAGCAGTGTGAACTCCCTCAGCTTTTGTTTATCTGTGAAAATATTTCTCCTTCATTTTTAAAGGACAATGTGGCTGGGTATGGTATTCTTGGTTTGTTTTTTTGTTTGTTTTGTTTTTCAGTCACTAAGCTGTGTCTGACTCTTTGACCCTGTGGACTGCAGCACAGCAGGGTCCTCTGTCTTCCATTATCTCCCAGAGTTTGCTCAAATTCATGTTCATTGAGTTGGTGATGCTATCTAAACATCTCATCCTCTGCCAACCCCTTTTCCTTTTGGCTTTAATCTTTTCAGCATCAGGGTCTTTTCCAATGAGTCGTCTCTTTGCATCAGGTGGCCAAAGTATTAGAGCTTCAGCAACAGTCCTTCAATGAATATTCAGGGTTGATTTCCTTTCGGGTTGATTGGCTTGACCTTGCTGTGCAAGGGATTCTCAAGAGTCTTCTCCAGCACATAATTAGAAAGCATCAATTCTTTGGTGCTAAGCCTTCTTTATGGTCCAACTCTCACATATGTACATGACTACTGGAAAAGCCATAGCTTTGACTCTGGGGACCTTTGTCAGCAAAATGATGTCTCTGCTTTTTAATATACTATCTAGGTTTGCCATAGTTTTCCTTCTAGGGAGCAAGTGTCTTTTAATTTCATGGCTGCAGTCACTGTCTGCAATGGTTTTGGAGCCCAAGAAAATAAAATCTGTCACTACTTCTACTTTTCCCCTCTCTATTTGCCATGTAGTGATGGGACCAGATGCTATAATCTTTGTTTTTTTAAATGTTGAGTTTCAAGCCAGCTTTTTCACTCTCTTATTTCATCCTTATCCACAGTCTCGTTAGTTCTTTTTCACTTCCTTCCATTATAGTGGTTATCATCTGCATATCTGATGTTGGTATTTCTCCTGGCAGTCTTGATTTCAGCTTTGTGATTCATCCAGCTCAGCATTTTGCATGATAGACTCTGCATAAAGTTAAATAAGCAGTGTGGCAATATACAGCCTTCTGTACTCCTTTCCCAGTTTGGAAGCAGTCAGTTGTTTCATGTCTGGTTCACTGAGTTATATAAGCCCCTCTGCCACGACAAGGCTGTGATCCATGAAGGGAATAGGCCAGACTCTTTCTAAACCAAGCTGATTTTGAAACTTTAATTATTCAGTGTTCTTGAGGTAGCAAATTTGAGATCTAGGAATTTTACATTCATTTCTTTTGGCACAATTCTACCAATATTTCAAGTCCCACAGATTTCACAAGCTGTTGCTTCTTGTCCTGCATACAAGTTTCTCAGGAGGCAGGTTAGGTGGTCTGGTATTCCCATCCCTTTAAGAATTTTCCTCAGTTTGTTGTGATCCACATAGTCAAAGGCTTTAGCATAATCAATGAAGCAGAAGTAGATTTTTTTTTTTTTTCTGGAATTCTCTTGCTTTCTCTGCTATCTATAGAATGCTGGCAGTTTGATCTCTGGTTCCTCTGCCTCTTCAAAACCCAGCTTGTACATCTGGAAGTTCTTGGTTCAGAACTGAAGCCTAGCTTGTAGATTTTGAGCATTACTTTGCTAGCATGTGAAATGAGCACAATTGTCCATGGGGTTCTCCAAGCAAGACTACTGGAATGAGTTGCCATTTCCTACTCTAGTGCACCACATTTTGCCAGAACTGTGACCCATCTTTCTTTCTTTTTTTTTTGTTATTTATATAATTTAATATGCTACAAATGAGGAAAATAAACAGGGAACGGGGATGCAAACAGGAAAAGTCCTGTAAAGATTCTTCATTTTGATTGTATTGTTTTCTTGCCTTCAGGGGGGAAGATTTCGACTTCAAAATAAACAAAATATTTGAGAAGGCTATTTACATCTGGTGTTCTAGATGGTATTCTTCAGCTATTTTCTCAGCAGTCCATGTTTCTGGATAAAGTTTATGATTACTGAGAAGTGTCAATGCCTCTAACAATTAAAATTTTGCCTTTGGGAATGTTCTTAACTTTCATCATGTCAAACTGATGTTCTTTCAGCAACCTGAACTCCTTAGGCTTCTGATGTGTGCCGGCATCCTAAAGAAGACAAGGGATCTTGGGAATCAACATACACATCTTTTAGTAATGACAGCAGTTTTTCATCTTTTCTGTCAATTTGTCCCTTAATTTCTGGATGGTTGCTCATCTGCTCTCGCAGGAGGTTCATGGTGGAGGGGTGCCTGGGAGCAGGGGAGGGCTTCATTCCTCCCTGTTCTGCTCGGTTCACTAGGTTGAAATTCCTGATGGTGTGAGCCACTCAGCCCCCATTTCTTCACAACATGCTGCCCTAAGTTATACCACACGTAGCTGAACACTGGCGCAGGCGAATTCGGGGACATACCGGAGGATGCGCACGTCTGGGGTCGACCCGTGAGGGAGCATGAAAACATGACCCATCTGTTTTGAGCGACCCTGCACTGCTTGGCTTATAGCTTCATTGAGTTACACACGCTCCTTTGCTATGACAAGGCTGTGATCCATGAAGCTAATAGGCTAGACTCTTTCTAACCAAGTTGATTTTGAATCTTTTAGTTATTCACAGCGTTCTTCATGTAACAAGGTTGAGATCTAGAAATGTCACCTTCATTCCTTTTGGCACAATTCTACCAATATTTCAAGTTCCACAAATTTCACAAGCATTCCTTATTCATGAAAAGTCACAGAATCTATTATCACAATGCCTGTTATGGCATTACAGTTATTTCCTCATATTGTTTCATTTTCTTACATAAGATTAAAATTTTCTAAAACATTGTAGGTTCCTTGAGAAAAGGGATTTTGTTTTCTACTTCTGTGCCTAGTGTTGACCAAGTCACCAAGGATTATAAACTTCTGTCCAATTGAACTGAATCCTCTTTCCCTTAAATCTGTCACTTATCATTCTGCTGACAAACAGCTTGTTACTAGATGAGACACTCTGCCCTTATTACAAATGGTTGGTAGTTCTTTTTTTACTTTCAGAATTTTGAATATATCAACTGACTTCTTTCTGACTGCAAGGTTTCTGCTTAGAAATCCACTAATAACCTTGTGGAGCCTCTCTTGGAGGTGATGAATCATTTTCTCTTGGTTCTTTCAGAGTTGTTGATGCCATTCAACCATCTCATCCTCTGTCGTCCCCTTCTTCTCATGCCTTCACTCTTTCCCAGCATCAGGGTCTCTTCTAATGAGTCAGTTCTTCACATCAGGTGGCCAAAGTATTGGAGCTTCAGCTTCAGCATCAGTCCTTCCAATGAATATTCAGGATTGATCTCCTTTTGGATTGACTGGTTTGATCTCCAGTCAAGGAGATCTCTTGGGACTCTAAAGAGTGTTCTCCAACACCACAGTTCAAAAGCCTCAATTCTTCAGTGCTCAGCTTTCTTTATAGTCCAGCTTTCACATCCATACGTGATTACTGGAAAAACCATAGCTTTGACCAGATGGACCTTTGTTGGCAAAGTAATGTCTTTGCTTTCTTGTCATAGCTTTTGTTTCAAGGAGCAAGTCTTTTAATTTCATGGCTGCAGTCTCCGTCCACAGTGATTTTGGAGCCCAAGAAAATAAAGTCTGTCACTGCTTCTACTTTCCCCCCTTCTATTTGCCATGAAGTGATGGGACTAAGATGCCACGACCTTAGTTTTTTGAATGTTGAGTTTTAAGCCAGCTATACTTCCATCTAAAAATTCAACTTCATCTTGCTTCATCTGATTGTCTGAAAGTCCTAAATATTTAATAAAGGGCTAAAATAGGAAAGTATTTAAGAATTAAGTGGGCAAGTCCTTTGCTTGCTTTGCTTGTTGCTAAGTCCTTTGCTTCCAGGAATTGCCCATGTGGTCACCAAGATCACTGGAAACCAGGAGGCTTTCTCCATTATGTACTTGACCAGCACTTCAAGCAATGAATTTCCATCAGCCTTTTTGCTCTGTTTGTTTTTATAATCCAAATAAACATTTTTATTTTCCAGGCTTTGTGAGAGCTTAAGTTATAGCCATGATTGCAGGAATAAATGGCTCTGGGGCTGTTTTCAAGTGATAATTTGGTCAGCCATAAAAGGCTGGATCTTTGGAATGAAAGATGGCGTTCATGAGTCCTATCAATGGCTTCTCTCCTGAGAGGCTTAAAGTTGGCACTTTAGGGTACAGAGAAGAGTAGTTGGGGTATCAAACTGGAGTATCAGACATTTCATGCTTAATTTTGTGAAGATATATGTTTAATCTCAATAGGCTGAATTTTACACTTAAGAAACTTGTGTTTCTTTTCATTAATGTCTTTTTTCCTATTGTTATTTTATTGCATGTGATTTTATGGACTATCTATTAGTTGTTGGTATGGCTAACTAGATTGTTAACTTTTATCCCTTCTGATACATGTAGGTAGAAATACCTATGTCAAAATAAGCTTGGTATTCAGTATCTATGAAGTAAAAATAGAGAGTTTATTGGGCTTTGAGGCTTTTAACTGGGCAGTAATAAAAGGCATGTGCTTTCACCAAAGATTTTTTTTTTGTTCACATCTTTTTTGTCCTTTCTACATCTTTCATCATTTTCTCTAGATTGGGTTTACACCCATAAGAATCATAATGAAGAAAGATTGCTTTGAAGCTGAGTTAACAGGATGCCTCATTTGAACAGAATCCCTAACCTGGCATAACTGTCAGAGAACAAGTGGTCAGAACTCCATATTGAAATATTTTGAATGGAATGATCACTACAGAAGTGAAAAGAACTGTGTTTCTCCAGGTATTAAAGAGATAGCTGGAAAGAGCAGTTATAGCCGGAGAAGTTGTATTCAGATTGCTACAAGTTTCAGATTGCTACTGAAAGCAAGTTTCTAGAGGGAAATCCTGAGATCAGGGTTTTGTACCAAATGGTGTCATATTCAATAAGCATTTGGCTACTTGTTGTTCAGTCACAAAGCCATGTCTGACTTTGTGACCCCATGGACTTCAGCATACCAGGGTCTCCATGTCGTTCACTATTTTGTGGAATTTGCTCAGATTCAGTGAGTCAGTAATGCTATCTAATTATCTCATACTTTGCTGCCCCTTTCTCCTGATGCCTTCAATCTTTCCCAGCATCCAGGTCTTTCCAATGAGTCGGCTCCTCATATCAGGTGACCAAAGTATTGGAGCTTTGGCATCAGTCCTTCCAATGAATATTCAGAGTTGGTTTTCTTTAGGATTGACTGGTTTGATCTTCTTGCAGTCCAAGGGACTCTCAAGAGTATTCTCCAGCACCCCAATTTGAAAGCATCAATTCTTTCTGCCATTACCTGCATATCTGAGGCTGTTGACATTTCTCCTGGCAATCTTGATTCTAGCTTGTAATTCATCTAGCCCAGCATTTTACAAGGTGTACTCTGCATATAATTAAATAAACAGGGTGACAATATACAGCCTTGCTGTACTCCTTTCCTAATTTGGAACCAGTTGTTTCATGTCTGGTTCTAACTGTTGCTTCTTGACCGTCCTGAAGTTTCTCAGGAGACAGTTAAGGTGATCTGATATTCCCATCTCCTTAAGAGTTTTTCACAGTTTGCTGTGGTCCCCACAGTCAAAAGTTTTAGCATAGTCTATGAAGCAGATGTTTTTCTGGAATTTCTTTGCTTTCTCTATGATCCAGTGAATGTTGGCAATTTGATCTCTGGTTCCTCTATCTTTTCTAAACCCAGAGACCTCATTTTGAAGGCATGCTGGGGAGAAGACATATTTCTTTCTTGTCATGTTCTAATTTCAGGTGATGGAAGCAACATTTACTCAAATCCTAGTGGTGAAAGTGTGTCCTGTGGGAACATTTGGTTATTGGCTGTCTGAGTGGCACTGGGATAATTTGAATTGATGGTGAGGTAGAAATTTCCAACAAACTGTGTAGGATGAGGCTTTCTCCACCATAGTGTTGGCTGATTTCATCATTATTTCCAAGTTTCTGTGTTTAAATGTTTTTTTTTTTTCCTGATAATATTCATAGTAACTATTTGAGAGAATGGATGTAACACTTGCACATCTTGAGACTATAAGAGCAGATCAACAGATATTGGTATATTTTTCATATAAGTTTTATGAATTATCAAATTTTCACACATAACACTCAGAAATAATGAAAAAACACACCCCTCTACTGACTTCAGTAATGAAGAAGCAATCATAGTGTTTAGTTGTTTATGAAGAATTATGGACAATCATTTCAAAGTGGGGTATTAGCAACAACTAATGAGTATAACATAAAAGAAGGAGGATATTTCACAGATAAAGAGAACTAACTAGTGGTTATCAGTGGGGAGGGGAGAGAGGGCAATATTGAGGTGTGGGAATGGGAGGTAGAAATTATTGGGCATAAGATAGGCTCAAGGATGTGTTGTACAACATGGGGAATATAGCCAGTATTTTGTAGTATCTGTAAGTGAAAAGTAAGGCTTAAATTTGTATAAAAGTGAAAAATTAAACCAAACAAAAGTGAAAGGTATTGGGTTGGCCAAAAGTTTTGTTCATTTTAAGTATGTCTTGCCATTCCCTCCTGGCCTGAAGAGACCCACTTCAAAACAGGGGACACATACAGACTGAAAGTGAAGGGCTGGAAAAAGATATTCCATGCAAATAGAGATCAAAAGAAAGCAGGAGTAGCAATATTCATATCAGATAAAATAGACTTTAAAACAAAGGCTGTAAAAAGAGACAAAGAAGGACACTACATAATGATCTAAGGATCAATCCAAGAAGAAGATATAACAATTATAAATATATATATACACCCAACACGGGAGCACTGCAATATGTAAGACAAATGCTAACAAGTATGAAAGGGGAAATTAACAATAATACAATAACAGTGGGAGACTTTAATACCCCACTCACACCTATGGATAGATCAACTAAACAGAAAATTAACAAAGAAACACAAACTTTAAATGATACAACAGACCAGTTAGACCTAATTGATATCTATAGGACATTTCACCCCAAAACAATGAATTTCACCTTTTTCTCAAGTGCACACAGAACCTTCTCCAGGATAGATCACATCCTGGGCCATAAATCTAGCCTTGGTAAATTCAAAAAAATTGAAGTCATTCCAAGCATCTTTTCTGACCACAATGCAGTAAGATTAGATCTCAATTACAGGAGAAAAACCATTAAAAATTCCAACATATGGAGGCTGAACAACACGCTGCTGAATAACCAACAAATCACAGAAGAAATCAAAGAAGAAATCAAAATATGCATAGATATGAATGAAAATGAAAACACAAAAACCCAAAACCTATGGGACAGTGTAAAAGCAGTGCTAAGAGGAAAGTTCATAGCAATACAGGCATACCTCAAGAGACAAGAAAAAAGTCAAATAAATAACCTAACTCTACACCTAAGCAACTAGAAAAGGAAGAATGAAGAACCCCAGGGTTAGTAGAAGGAAAGAAATCTTAAAAATTAGGGCAGAAATAAATGCAAAAGAAACAAAAGAGACCATAGCAAAAATCAACAAAGCCAAAAGCTGGTTCTTTGAAAGGATAAATAATATTGACAAATCATTAGCCAGACTCATCAAGAAACAAAGGGAGAAGAATCAAATCAACAAGATTTGAAATGAAAATGGAGAGATCACAACAGACAACACAGAAATACGAAGGACCATAAGAGACTACTATCAGCAATTATATGCCAATAAAATGGACAACGTGGAAGAAATGGACAAATTCTTAGAAAAGTAAAACTTTCCAAAACTGGACCAGGAAGAAATAGAAAATCTTAACAGACCCATCACAAGCACGGAAATTGAAACTGTAATCAGAAATCTTCCAGCAAATAAAAGCCCAGGTCCAGATGGCTTCACAGCTGAATTCTACCAAAAATTTAAAGAAGAGCTGACACCTATCCTACTCAAACTCTTCCAGAAAATTGCAGAGGAAGGTAAACTTCCAAACTCATTCTATGAGGCCACCATCACCCTAATACAAAAACTTGACAAAGATGCCACAAAAAAAGAAAACTACAGGCCAATATCACTGATGCACATAGATGCAAAAATCCTTAATAAAATTCTAGCAATCAGAATCCAACAACACATTAAAAAGATCATACACCATGACCAAGTGGGCTTTATCCCAGGGATGCAAGGATTCTTCAATATCCACAAATCAATCAATGTAATACACCACATTAACAAATTGAAAAATAAAAGCCATATGATTATCTCAATAGATGAAGAGAAAGCCTTTGATAAAATTCAACATCCATTTATGATAAAAACTCCCCAGAAAGCAGGAATAGAAGGAACATACCTCAACATAATAAAAGCTATATATGACAAACCCACAGCAAACATTATCCTCAATGGTGAAAAATTGAAAGCATTTTCCCTAAAGTCAGGAACAAGACCAGGGTGTCCACTCTCATCACTACTATTCAATATAGTTTTGGAAGTTTTGGCCACAGCAATCAGAGCAGAAAAAGAAATAAAAGGAATCCAAATTGGAAAAGAAGTAAAACTCTCACTGTTTGCAGACGACATGATCCTCTACATAGAAAACCCTAAAGACTCCACCAGAAAATTATGAGAGCTAATCAATGAATATAGTAAAGTTGCAGGATATAAAATCAACACACAGAACTCCCTTGCATTCCTACACACATATTTAATAATGAGAAAATAGAAAGAGAAATCAAGGAAACAATTCCATTCACCATTGCAACAAAAAGAATAAAATACTTAGGGGTATATCTACCTAAAGAAACAAAACACCTATATATAGAAAACTATAAAACACTGCTGAAAGAAATCAAAAAGGACACTAATAGATGGGGAAATATACCGTGTTCTTGGATCGGAAGAATCAATATAGTGAAAATGAGTATACTACCCAAGGCAATCTATAGATTCAATGCAATTCCTATCAAGCTACCAACGGTATTCCTCCCAGAGCTAGAACAAATAATTTCACAATTTGTATGGAAATACAAAAAACCTCGAATAGTCAAAGCAATCTTGAGAAAGAATGGAACTGGAGGAATCAACCTGCCTGACTTCAGGCTCTACTACAAGCCACAGTCATCAAGACAGTATGGTACTGGCACAAAGACAGAAATATAGATCAATGGAACAAAATAGAAAGCCCAGAGATAAATCCACACACCTATGGACACCTTATCTTTGACAAAGGAGGCAAGAATATACAATGGATTAAAGACAATCTCTTTAACAAGTGGTACTGGGAAAACTGGTCAACCACTTGTAAAAGAATGAAACTAGAACACTTTGTAACATCATACACAAAAATAAACTCAAAATGGATTAAAGATCTAAATGTAAGACCAGAAACTATAAAACTCCTGGAGGAGATCATAGGCAAAACACTCTCCGACATACATCACAGCAGGATCCTCTATGACCCACCTCCCAGAATATTGGAAATAAACGCAAAAATAAACACATGGGACCTAATTAAAATTAAAAGCTTCTGCACAACAAAGGAAACTATAAGCAAGGTGAAAAGATAGCCTTCAGAATGGGAGAAAATAATAGCAAATGAAGCAACTGACAAAGAACTAATCTCAACCATATACAAGCAACTCCTGCCACTCAATTCCAGAAAAATAAATGACCCAATCAAAAAATCGGCCAAAGAACTAAATAGACATTTCTCCAAAGAAGACATGCAGATGGCTAACAAACACATGAAAGGATGCTCAACATCACTCATTATCAGAGAAATGCAAATCAAAACCACTATGAGGTACCATTTCACGCCAGTCAGAATGGCTGTGATCCAAAAGTCTACAAGCAATAAATGCTGAAGAGGGTGTGGAGAAAAGGGAACCCTCTGACACAGTTGTTGGGAATGCAAACTAGTACAGCCACTGTGGAGAACAGTGTGGAAATTCCTTAAAAAACTGGAAATAGAACTGCCTTATGATCCAGCAATCCCACTGCTGGGCATACACACTGAAGAAACCAGAAGGGAAAGAGACACGTGTACCCCAGTGTTCGTCGCAGCACTGTTTATAATAGCCAGGACATGGAAGCAACCTAGATGTCCATCAGCAGATGAATGGATAAGAAAGCTGTGGTAGATATACACAATGGAGTATTACTCGGGCATTAAAAAGAATGCATTTGAATCAGTTCTAATGAGGTGGATGAAACTGGAGCCTATTATACAGAGTGAAGTAAGCCAGAAAGAAAAACACCAATACAGTATACTGATGCATATATATGGAATTTAGAAAGATGGTAATGACAACCTTGTATGCGAGACAGCAAAAGAGACACAGATGTATAGAACAGTCTTTTCGACTTTGTGGAGGGGGGGAGGGATGATTTGGGAGAATGGCATTAAAACATGTATAATATAAAAAAAAGTTTTGTTCCGTTTTTTGGGTAAGATGGTTGTAGTAGTGCTTAGTTGTCTTTAACTTCATTCAAAACAATTTTAATTGTATTGTGACAGTTGTCATATTAGCATGCATTTAAATAAACTTAGCCAACTGATGAATTTTTATGCGGTAATTTTAATATTGAAGATGGAAGAAACAAAGTAACATTTTCAACATATTATGCTTTATTATTTCAAAAAAGGTGAAAGATGTAAAAATGCAGCTGAAGCATGAAAGATTTTTGCAGTGTATGGAGAAGATGCTCTGACTGATTGAAGGTGTCAAAAGTGTTTCACGAAATTTTGTGCTGGAGATTTCTCACTGGACATTGCTCCATGGTCAGGTACGCCAGTTGAAGTTGCTCAAATTGAGACATTGAAAACAATCAACATTATACCATTCAGGAAATAGCCAACATATTCAAAATATCCAAATCAAGTGCTGAAAATCATTTGCACAAGCTTGGTTATGTTAATCACTTGGATGTTTGGGGTCCATATAAGTTAATTAAAAAAAAAAACCCTCTTGATCATATTTCCACATATGATTCTCTCCTGAAATGTAAGGGAAACATTCTGTTTTTAAAACAAATTGTGCCAGGAGAGGAAAAGTGGATACTGAACAATAATGTGGAACAGAAGAGATTGTGGGGCAAGTGAAATGAACCACCACCAACTACAACAAACTCTGGTCTTCATCTGGAGAAGGTGATGAAAAGGTTTCAGTTTCCTGGAAGACTGTAAAAGGCAACTGGAACTGTTCTTTACTCAAAAAGTTAAAAAGTTTTGGGAAGATGGAATTACGAAGTTGCTTGAAAAATGTTAGAAGGTAGTGGAACAAAATGGTGAATATGTTGTTCAGTAAAGTTCTTGGTGAAAATGAAAAAAATGTGTCTTATATGTACCTAAGAACCAAAGGAACTTTTTGGTCAACCCAATATTTGGTTCCTAAGGTCTTTGGTTAGAGTTGACTCTAACCAAACTGGGATGTACATTCTACATCCCAGTAGAATGTACTGGTAATTGTGTCCTCCTGTTTCAATGAAATCTTATCAGATACCTCTTTGAAACTTCGTGTTTTGTATGCTCTTGCCTATGAAGAGATGGCAGGCCAAGTGAAGACAGACACACGTTGATGCAACTGTAGATTATAGGCTGTACAAGGCAGAGGCTAAAGCCTCCAGGACACAAAGTAATAGATTAAAAAGTTGGGACGATGTGGTGGGTTGGATCAGAATGTTGATCAAAGACATTCTCTAGCCTTTTCATCTCTGAAAGGCAAAACTTAGCTACATATTATGTGAATACAGATAAATGTTAAAAGTAGACAAGATTCTATTTGAGCATCACAATATTTTCTAATGGGAGCATGAGGTTTTGATGCCTTTGGTGAATAATTCTGTCGACAGTTTGTCATGGTAGTTTAATTTTGGTGGCGGGAGTACTGGGCTTAACAGCTTTGGTGAGGTCACACAGCTTGCAGTGACTAGTGAATGGAAGTAAACTCAGTTCATAGTTTTGGAGTTATTCATGTATATGGTGAATAGTATAAACCTATCTTGAAAAGAAACTTTGCTCTTGTAAATTAAGACCTTGAAAAATGCTTTTTGGTCAGCTGAAGATTATTTTAAAATATGCTTATTCAATAATCACATCATCCTTGGATTTTTCTTTTTTTACATAAAAGAGTTTGATGTAACATTGTAACATTTCTGCTACAAATACTCTCTCATGAACTCAGAAAGGAGAAAAAAAGACTGGAAAATTCATGATACTTTTTTTTTTTTTTTAAAGCAGTGGTGTTCTGGGGAATTTGCAAACAATAGCTTTTAAGAACACATTCAAAAATTTTAAAAGCTGGTGGTTGGACCATTTGTGGAATTAAATACATGAAAATTAGCAAACACTATGAAGCAGTAGTTTTTACTTCGATGAGCTGGTTTGCCAGCAATCACTAGATAGAGGAATACGGTGGGTAAATACCCTAGTCCATAAATGAACAAATCCTGGCATTCGAATTGTGACTTACATGCTGCTGCACTAGCAAAAACGAGGTTTAGAAATGTGTGGTCTTCTGTCATCCAAAACTATTCACCAAAAGCAACTGAAGGAAGCATATTCAAAATGTTTTTCATATGCCTTGTGCAAATTTTCATATAATAATTCTCTTCTACTGAGTACAATATCAGTAAAATATTGGTCTTTTAAGTGAATTAATATGCTTCCTTCTATTAGGGATGATGAATTATCTACCCATGGTTTCTGCTTTAGTTTTGAAAGGAAATGTAATGCCAGTCAACTTAGTAGTTTCATGGTTGAAGATCTTTTTTTTTTTTTTAAATTTTCTTTTATTTTTAAACTTTACAATATTGTATTGGTTTTGCCAAATATTGAAATGAATCTGCCACAGGTATACACGTGTTCCCCATCCTGAACCCTCCTCCCTCCTCCCTCCCCATACCATCCCTCTGGGTCGTCCCAGTGCACCAGCCCCAAGCATCCAGTATCCTGCATCGAACCTGGACTGGCGACTTGTTTCATACATGATATTATACATGTTTCAACGCTATTCTCCCAAATCTCCCCACCCTCTCCCTCTCCCACAGAGTCCATAAGACTGATCTATACATCTGTGTCTCTTTTGCTGTCTCGTACACAGGGTTATTGTTACCATCTTTCTAAATTCCATATATATGTGTTAGTATACTGTATTGGTGTTTTTCTTTCTGGCTTACTTCACTCTGTGTAATAGGTTCCAGTTTCATCCATCTCATTAGAACTGATTCAAATGTATTCTTTTTAATGCCTGAGTAATACTCCATTGTGTATATGTACCACTGCTTTCTTATCCATTCATCTGCTGATGGGCATCTAGGTTGCTTCCATGTCCTGGCTATTATAAACAGTGCTGTCATGAACATTGGGGTACACATGTCTCTTTCCCTTCTGGTTTCTTCAGTGTGTATGCCCAGCAGTGGGATTGCTGGATCATAAGGCAGTTCTATTTCCAGTTTTTAAAGGAATCTCCACACTGTTCTCCATAGTGGCTGTACTAGTTTGCATTCCCACCAACAGTGTAAGAGAGTTCCCTTTTCTCCACACCCTCTTCAGCATTTATTGCTTGTAGACTTATGGATCGCAGCCATTCTGACTGGCGTGAAATGGTACCTCATAGTGGTTTTGATTTGCATTTCTCTGATAATGAGTGATGTTGAGCATCCTTTCATGTGTTTGTTAGCCATCTGCATGTCTTCTTTGGAGAAATGTCTATTTAGTTCTTTGGCCCATTTTTTGATTGGGTCATTTATTTTTCTGGAGTTGAGCTGTAGGAGTTGCTTGTATATTTTTGAGATTAAAGATACCATTTTATTTCCCATTTGACTTTATTTATTTCCCATTTGGGCTTCCCTTCTGGCTCAGCTGATAAAGAATCCGCCTGCAATGTGGGAGACCTGGGTTTGACCCCTGGGTTGGGAAGATCCCCTGGAGAAGGGAAAGACTACCCACTCCAGTATTCTGGCCTGGAGAATTCCATGGACTACATACATAGTCCATGGGGTCACAAAGAGTCAGACACGACTGAGTGACTTTCACTCCACTTCACTTTCACTGAGTTCCTGCTATGTAACTTAAAGCACTTCTACTCATGTAATTTAGAAAGTAATACTGATCAAATCACAGAGGAAAATAATATTTTCCTTGGTAGAGGCATTTGGCAAGAATATAATTTCTTCCTTTCTATTATTATTTTTTATTTCGGAGAATATCACTTAAAGTTTTTTTTTTTTTAAGTTGCTCTGTAGTTGATTTACAATGTTGTGTTAATTTCTGTTGTATAGCAGAGTGATTCAGTTATATATATATTCATATTTTTCATTAGTTTATCACAAGATATTGAATATAGTTCCCTGTGCTATACAGTAGGATCTTGTTATTTATTCATTCTATGTATAAGAGTTTGCATCTGTTAAGCCCAGACTACTCCTCCATTCCTTCCCATGACCCCTAAAGAAAGTTTCAAAGGAACAAATACAAGGATCACCTACTGTCAAAAATATTATACATTTTCCTTGGTCTCTAATAACTTGGATGCGTATTCTCTTAAATAATGGTAATTAACATTTAAATAAGACTTTAGAACCTGTTTTATGATTTGCTTTTAACACTGTCATTTATTTTCATATTTATATTCTTAACTATTTAAAATATTACACTGTAATATTGGTATGCCAAAACTTACTAGTTAACCTATTGTTTCACCAGAAGAACTTTAAATTCTCAGTACTTATTTCCATTCTTATTTCTTATCCCTGATTTTCTGTTAATGCCATGTTTATTTCTGGAAGTTTTGTCCCTAGAGGATGATTTTGCCTTGGAAGCTAATTGTTGCAATAAATCATTAGGGGAACAATTTGGTGCACCAAACTTGTGCATATGTGCTAAGTTGCTTCAGTCTCATCCGACTCTTCGTGACCCCATGAACTGCAGCCCCACCAGGCTCCTCTGTCCATGGGATTCTCCAAAAGTACAGGAGTGGGTTTCTATGCCCTCCTCCAAAGGATCTTCCCAACCCAGGGATCAAACTTGCATCTCTTATGTATCTGTATTGGTAGGTGGGTTCTTTACCTCTAGAGCCACCTGGCAATCAAATTTAATTTGTCCATTTTTTTTAACACCGCCTCAGAGTTTCACCCTAGCGCCTGTCATGGCCAGTGCAGATAACATAATAACTGCATCTCAAATGGGAAATGAGAACACCATTTGTTCCTTATAAGCATGAGGCTGATGTGCCCCACACTAGCCCCCCATTCACGTCCCACCTACACAGGTAAATCACTTCTGCTTCAGCTCCTGCAGGGAATGACAGAGACAGATTCTGAAATTTTTCTCTTTTCTCCTCTGATACTCATTGTCATGTTTTCCTCATTTTTCCTACTGTTTTTTTTCTATGTATGTCATCAACTTTTTCTGTCAGTTATAATTGATCTGTCTTCTGTTTTTTCTCTTTTTCTCATCACCGTTTTCTTTTTTAATTTTGCCACATTGTATATCCTTTCCTAGTCTCTTTCATGCTCCCCTTTCTCGCCCATATCTTTCCATTATTTTAAAACTTTTCTGATTGTATTCCATTCTCTTTTCTTAAGGTGTCATAGCACAATATTAGAAGAGCTTATCTAGAGTCAGGTTTTCTGGGTCAAATCTCAGCTCTCTCACTTACTAGATGTATGACCTTGGGCAAGATATTTGTACTCTCTGTGCTTCAGTGTTCTCATCTGTAAAATAGGAATAAAAACTAACTCTCCCATAAAGTTGTTGTGAAGATTAAATAAACTGTTATAGGTAAATTGTTTAGAAGTGTGCCTGGCCCATAAGGGTCTGTTATTAACATTCTCATTGGTTTATACCCTTTATTTGTAACTCATTTTAATTCTCTTTGGGATTTCTTGGTTTTTTGTTTTTTTTTTTCCCCCGCTATCTAGGACAGATTTTCTTTAAAATTTTTTTTTATTTATTTCAGTTGAAGAGTAATTACTTTACAATATCGTGACAGTTTTTGCCATACATCAGCATGAATTTGCCACAGGTATACATGTGTCCCCCAAATCTTGAACCCCTCTCCCACCTCCCTCCCCACCCCATCCCTCTAAGTTGTCCCAGAGCACTGGCTTTGGGTGCTGTCCTGCTTTATGCATTGAACTCACACTGGTTATCTGTTTTACATATGGTAATGCACGTGTTTCAATGCTATTCTCTCAAATCATCACACCCTCGCCTTCTCCCACTGAGTCCAAAAGTCCGTTCTTTACATCTGTGTCCCCTTTGCTGCCCTGCTTGTAGGATCATTGGTACTGTCTTTCTAAATTCTCTATATATGAATTAATATATACTATTTGTCTTTCTCTTTGACTTACTTCACTCAGTATGATAGGCTCCAGGTTCATCCACCTCATTAGAGCTCACTCAAATGCATTCCTTTTTATGGTTAAGTAATATTCCATGTTGGCAATGTGATATCTGGTTCCTCTGCCTTTTCTAAAACCAGCCTGAACATCTGGAAATTCACGGTTTGCCTATTGCTGAAGTCTGGCTTGGAGAATTTTGAGCATTATTTTACTAGCGTGTGAGATGAGCGCAATTGTGTGGTAGTTTGAGCATTCTTTGGCATTGCCTTTCTTTGGGACTGGAATGAAAACTGATCTTTTCCAGTCCTGTGGCCACTGCTGAGTTTTCCAAATTTGCTGGCATATTGAGTGCAGCACTTTCACAGCATCATCTTTCAGGATTTGAAATAACTCAGCTGGAATTCCATCACCTCCACTAGCTTTGTTTGTAGTGATGCTTCCTAAGGCCCACTTGACTTTACATTCCAGGATGTCTGGCTCTAGGTGAGTGATCACACCATTGTGATTATCTGGGTCGTGAAGATCTTTTTTGTACAGTTCTTCTGTGTATTCTTGCCACCTCTTCTTAATATCTTCTGCTTCTGTTAGGTCCATACAATTTCTGTCCTTTATCGAGCCCATCTTTGCATGAAATGTTCCCTTGGTATCTCTAATTTTTTATTATATATTATAAAATTATAATATTTAATTTTATTCTGCTTTATTGACTATGCCAAAGCCTTTGACTGTGTGGATCACAATAAACTGTGGAAAATTCTGAAAGAGATGGGAATATCAGACCACCTGACCTGCCTCTTGAGAAACTTATATGCAGGTCAGGAAGCAACAGTTAGAACTGGACATGGAACAACAGACTGTTCCAAATAGGAAAAGGAGTACGTCAAGGCTGTATATTGTCACCCTGCTTATTCAACTTATATGCAGAGTACATCATGAGAAATGCTGGGCTGGAAGAAGCACAAGCTGGAATCAAGATTGCCGGGAGAAATATCAATAACCTCAGATATGCAGATGACACCACCCTTATGGCAGAAAGTGAAGAAGAACTAAAGATCCTCTTGATGAAAGTGAAAGAAGAGAGTGATAAAGTTGGCTTAAAGCTCAACATTCAGAAAACTAAGATCATGGCATCTGGTTCCATCACTTCATGGGAAATAGATGGGGAAATAGTGGAAACAGTGTCAGACTTAATTTTGGGGGGATCCAAAATCACTGCGGATGGTGATTTGCAGCCATGAAATTAAAAGACGCTTACTCCTTGGAAGGAAAGTTATGACCAACCTAGATAGCATATTCAAAAGCAGAGATATTACTTTGCCAACAAAGGTCCGTCTAGTCAAGGCTATTGTTTTTCCAGTGGTCACATATGGATGTGAGAGCTGGACTGTGAAGAAAGCTGAGCACGGAAGAATTGATGCTTTTGAACTGTGGTGTTGGAGAAGACTCTTGAGAGTCCCTTGGACTGCAAGGAGATCCAACTAGTCCATTCTAAAGGAGATCAGTCCTGGGTGTTCATTGGAAGGACTTACGCTAAAGCTGAAACTCCAATAATTTGGCCACCTCATGCGAAGAGTTGACTCATTGGAAAAGACTCTGATGCTGGGAGGGATTGGGGCAGAGGAGAAGGAGATGACAGAGGATGAGATGGCTGGATGGCATCACTGAGTCGATGCACATGAGTTTGGGTGAACTCTGAGAGTTGGTGATGGACAGGGAGGCCTGGCGTGCTGTGATTCATGGGGTCGCAAAGAGTTGGACACGACTGAGCAACTGAACTGAGCCAATGTGTACCTGAAGTGTGGCTAATTCAAACCAATATGTGCTTTAAATATAAAACACTTGCTGAATTTTGAAAACTTGAAATTGAAAAAGAATCTAAAAATCTCAATAGTTTTATATGTTGAAATATTTGGATATATTGAGTCAAAATACATAGTTAAATTACTTCATTATCTTTCCATTTACTTTTTCCTATTTTTTTTAAATTGAAGGATAGTTGACTTACAATGTTGTTACTTTCAGTTGTGCAGCAGAGTGATTCAGTTATACATGTGTATTAAAATCTAATCTTTTCACATTCTTTTCTATTTTAGGTTATTTGTTGTTTTTCAGTAACTCAATTGTGTCTGACTTTTTGTGATCCCATGGTCTGCAGCACACCAGGCTTTCCTGTCCTTCACATTCTCCTGGAGCTTGCTCAAACTCACGTCCATTGAGTTGGTGATGCCATTCAACCATCTTGTCCTCTGTCTTGCCCTTCTCCTTCTGCCTTCAGTCTTTCCCAGCATCAGGGTCTTATTCTAATGAGTCAGCTCTTCGCATCAGGTGGCCAAAGTATTGAGTTTTGGCATCAGTCCTTCCCATGAATATTCAGGATTCATTTCCTTTAGGATTGACTGGTTTGATCTCCTTGCGGTCCAAGGGACTCTCAAGAGTCTTCTCCAGCACCACAGTTCAAAATCATCAATTCTTCAGTGCTCGGCCTTCTTTATGGTCCAACTCTAATATCCATACATGACTACTGGAAAAACCATAGCTTTGATTAGACAGAGCTTTGTCAGGAAAATAATGTCTGCTTTTTAATATGCTGTCTAGATTGGTCATAGCTTTTCTTCCAGGGAGCAAGCACCTTTTAATTTCAAGGCTGCAGTCACCATCTGCAGTGGTTTTGGAGCCCTAGATAATAAGGTCTGTCACTGTTTCCATTGTTTCCTCATCTATTTGCCATGAAGTGATGGGACCGGATGCCCTAATCTTCATTTTTTGAATGTTGAATTTTAAGCCAGCTTTTTCACTCTCCTCTTTTTACTTTCTTCAAGAGGCTCTTTAGTTCCTCTTTGCTTTCTGCAATAAGGGCGGGGTAATCTGCATATCTGAAGTTAATGATATTTTTCCTGGCAATCTTGATTCCAGCTTGTGCTTCCTTAAGCATGGCTTTTGCATGATGAACTCTGCATGTAAGTTAAATAAGCAGGGTGACAACATACAGCCTTGACGTTATTCCTTTGCCAATTTGGAACCAGTCTGTTGTTCTATGTCCAGTTCTAACTGTTGCTTCTTGACCTGCATACAGGTTTCTCAGGAGACAGGTAAGGTGGTCTGGTATTCCCATCTCTTTAAGAATTTGCCACAGTTTGTTGTGATCCACACAGTCAAAGGCTTTAGCATAGGGAATGAAGCAGGAGTAGATGTTTTTCTGGAACTCTCTTGCTTTTTCGATGATCCAGTGGATGTTGGCAATTTGATCTCTGGTGCTTCTACCTTTCTAAATCCAGCTTGAACATCTGAAAGTTCACATACTGTTGAAGCCTAGCTTGGCGAATATTGAGCATTACTTTGCTGGACTGCAAGGAGATCCAACCATTCCATTCCAAAGGAGATCAGCCCTGGGATTTCTTTGGAAGGAATGATGCTAAAGCTGAAACTCCAGTACTTTGGCCACCTCATGCGAAGAGTTGACTCATTGGAAAAGACTCTGATGCTGGGAGGGATTGGGGGCAGGAGGAGAAGGGGACGACAGAGGGTGAGATGGCTGGATGGCATCACTGACTCGATGGACATGAGTCTGGGTGAACTCCAGGAGTTAGTGATGGACAGGGAGGCCTGGCGTGCTGCGATTTATGGGGTCACAAAGAGTCGGACATGACTGAGTGACAAATGAACTGAACTTGCTGGCATGTGAAATGATTGTAATTGTGTGGTAGTTTGAACATTCTTGGCACTGCCTTTCTTTGGGATTGGAATGAAAACTGACCTTTCCCATCCTGTGGCCACTGCTGAGTTTTCCAAATGTGCTGGCATATTCAGTGCAGCACTTTCACAGCATCATTTTTTTAGGATTTGAAATAACTCAGCTGGAATTCCATCACCTCCACCAGCTTTGTTCATTGTGATCCTTCCTAAGGCCCATTGACTTCACACTCAAAGATCTGGCTTTAGATGTGTGATCACATCATTGTGGTTATCTGTATCATTAAGATCATTGTTTGTGTAGTTCTCCTCTGTATTGTTGCCACCTCTTCATAATATCTTCTGCTTCTGTTTGGTCCATACCGTTTCTGTCCTTTATTGTGCCCATCTTTGCATGAAATGTTCCCTTGGTATCTCTGATTTTCTTGAAGAGATCTATAGTCTTTCTCATTCTATTTTGTTCCTCTATTTCTTTGTATTGTTGACTTAGGAAGGCTTTCTTATCTCTTCTTGCTGTTCTTTGGAACTCTGCATTCAGATGGGTTTATCTTTCCTTTTCTCCTTTGCCTTTTGCTTCTCTTCTTTTCTCAGCTACTTGTAAGGCCTCCTTGGACAACCATTTTGCATTTTTTTTCTTGGGTATGGTTTTGATAAGTGCCTCCTATACAATGTTACACAGCTCCATCCATAGTTCTTCAGGCGCTCTGTCTATCAGATCTAATCCCTTGACTCTATTTGTCACTTTCACTGTATATCATAAGGGAGTTGGTTTAGGTCATACCTGAATGGCCTAGTGGTTTTCCTGACTTTCTTCAACTGAAGTCTGAATTTGGCAATAAGAAGTTCATTGTCTTTTAGATGATTACAAGATGTTGAATTATAGTTCCCTGTGCTATATGTTAGGCCCTTGTTATCTATTTTATGTGGTAGTGTGTATGTATTAGTCCCAAACTTCTAATTTATCCCTCCATACCCTGTTGTAAAGAATCTGCCTGCCAATGCTGGAGATGTGGGTTCTATCCCTGGTTCAGGAAGATCCCCTGATGTAGAAAGTGGCAACCCAGTCCAGTATTCCTGCCTGGGAAATCCCATGGACAGAGGAGGCGGTGGGCTACAGTCCATGGGGTCACAAAGAGTCAGACATGACCTATCATGAGTAACTTAAATATATATTATTGAATAGCACCGTGCTGGACAGTTGTAGGTAAAGTGATGTATCTGTCTCCTTTGTATTGGGTTCACCATCATATGTCCCACTTTTAAGGACACTACTTTAATCGGTCCAGAAGTGTGTGCAGACATCTACATATTAATACATAATCAGTTCCCTTAAACTCATTCCTCAAAATTTTCTCTTATATAGTCATTAAGATTTCTATTTAATATGCACAAATTTTTTGTGATATCCCTTGGTATGATTTTGACTGTTTATTCAGTTCTACGGAGAAGGCAATGGCACCCCAGTCCAGTACTCTTGCCTGGAAAATCCCATGGACGAAGGAGCCTGGTAGGCTGCAGTCCATGGGGTCGCTGAGGGTCGGACACGACTGAGCGCCTTCACTTTCACTTTTCTCTTTCATGCATTGGAGAAGGAAATGGCAACCCACTTCAGTGTTCTTGCCTGGAGAATCCCAGGGACGGGGGAGCCTGGTGGGCTGCCATCTATGGGGTCACACAGAGTCAGACACGACTGAAGTGACTCAGCAGCAGCAGCAGCATTCAGTTCTATCTTTTCAGATCTTTATATTTTAATGATTTAAATCTAAATCATTCTTAGTACCTTATGCATATTATTGTTTCATTTGCAGTCATCATATTTATATCCATCTGTATCTGAATTGGTGAGTAGTTGTATCATCTTATAAAGCTATTTATACTGAATATATACTCAGGCATGAAACTGATGTATCAAATGGTACATCATATTAAATTCACTAATATATTACAAGCATATTAAATTCACTAAACACTTCCAAACTGTACTCTAGAATTAGCATACTTGTTTACAGTACTGCTAATGGCATGTGAGAGTTCTATTTTCCCACATCCTCACTAGCTTTTAAGATTATGAGACTGATGTTTTTGTCAGCGTGATGAAGTACAATAGTGTCTTGTTCTTCTAATATGCATTTTTGTAATTGCTACTGAAGTATATTTTCAAAGTCTGATCACTGGGTATCCCCTTCTGTGAATTATTTTTCCATAAATTGTCTAATTGTCTTTTGGGTACCCTGTCTTTTTCTTATAGGTTTTAAGGAGAAATTAGCATATGGAGGAGATAAGAATTAAGACATTTTCAGTTAGATGCATTGCAAATGTTGTCTATGTCTCCCGCTTTTTGATTTTCCATTGTACAACTATTGGTCTTGGTAGGGGATGTTATATGAACACACACACACATATGTACATATATATATATATATATATACATAAATATTTGTATCATTTATGTGTATATGTATACCTATATTTGTATACTAACATATATACACACTAATAATTCCAGATTAAAATCAAGTAAATTGTTACTAAATATTTGATAGAAATCTTAGAAATAAATCTCAGAAGTTAGCTGGTAACTTTCTTATTTTAAAATCAACAAATGCTGAAGGACAACTAATTTTGTGTACAGTAAATCAGATTCAATAAATTAGAAAAAATATATGAACAAAATTTAATGGCAAAATAAATACACAAAATATAATATTGGTTATACAAATATGCAAATCCTTTCAGATACTTTGAATTGACAAGATGCAAGGCAAATCATCAAGTTTGTTTTTAATAGTTCAAGCTAATACAAAATCAAATTACAACAGCAAAGCCATATTTTTCTCCAACAATGGCAAAGATTATCAAAAATAATTCTATGTCAGTTTGGTTATTAGATACTTTGTTGAAGATGAATTTATTTGGGTATAACTTTCTGGAAATAATTTGGCAATTATTGCCAGTTATATGGAGAAGGCAATGGCACCCCACTCCAGTACTCTTGCCTGGAAAATCCCATGGATGGAGGAGCCTGGTAGGCTGCAGTCCATGGGGTCGCTAAGAGTTGGACATGACTGAGCGACTTCACTTTCACTTTTCACTTTCATGCATTGGAGAAGGAAATGGCAACCCACTCCTGTGTTCTTGCCTGGAGAACCCCAGGGACGGGGGAGCCTGGTGGGCTGTCGTCTATGGGGTCACATAGAGTCGGACACGACTGAAGCGACTTAGCAGCAGCAGCAGCAGCCAGTTATACATAAAGCTTGGTAGCTGAAGAATACAGCAGTATTTCTAGTTGAGGAAATTTAGAAATAAATTTGAAGATGTTTTTAGAAACTGGGAAATATATTTTAAAAAATATATTTAAAATCATGTTTACAAAGCATTCTATTTACATGGAAAATGCTTGTTATCAATTGTAAACATGATATAACATTCTATGTATGTTATCAGTTCTTTAAAAAATTATAAAAAAGCTTTAAGTAAGTAAGTAAGTGTTAGTTGCCCAGTCATGCCCGACTCTTTGCAACCTCATGGACTGCAGCCCACCAGGCTCTTCTGTCCATGAGATTTTCCAGGCAAGGATACTGGAGTGGGTTGCCATTTCCTTCTCCAATAAAATAGCTTTAGTAAAGTATTAAATGTGTTTATGTCTATATGAGTAGGATTGTGTATATTTTAAAGTATCACATAATTATTTTCTCAAATTTATGCAATTTTAATAACTCTTAAGGAGAACATACTTAATACTATTTTTAATCATGCATTGATTACAAATGTTTCATTTTCTCTCTTCTGCTTTCTTGAGGGAGCAAATAAAATTGTACAATATTTATAGATCTAGTTATTTCTTATTATCTTATTATCTATTCCTCTATCAATCTCATAAATGCCATAAAGGAATGTTACCTTATGTACCACGCAGTGTTTCAAGATCTAGGGTAGTTTTTTCTTTAACCCGATACAGTTTTCCACTATTTTCTGTATGTCAACTGATTTTGTCAACTTATAACCTGTATTCAATTCTACTTCCAGGTATTTGAGCATTGTTCTTAATCCTAAGAAAGACACCAAAAAATGTTTTCATACAATGTGATCCTTGGAAATTTGTTCCTCTCCCAAACCTTCACTGGAGTTTTAGGGAACTTGTTGCTCATGGCATATGCTTACATTCACTTTGAAATAAGTCAAAAGAAGGTCATAGGTAATACTCTCGTCCATTTGACTTTTTGTATTATGGTTATCATAATTTGTAGAGGCATTCCAAAAGTGATGTTTTATTTTGGAATTAAACATATTCTAGATGACGTTCAATGTCAAGTGGTAATAGTCATTTACAGAGTTGCACGTGGATTTTCTCTCAGCTCTGTGAGTCTCCTGAGCATCTTTCAGGCTATCACCATCAGTCCCAGCCTCTGTCTGTATCCTGCCATGGCTCAAACCCAAAGCATCCAGTTTAATTTTATCTTCTTTCCTCTTCTTTTAACCTCTTGCTCAACATCCAGATCATAAGAGGTAGTACACCATCAAAAAATGTTACTTTTATTGGGCATGGATTTCCTCTGAAATACTGTACAACATTTGGGTCTTGTGTTGCATTTATAAGTGTTATTCTTACTAATGACCTTCTCTTTGTGTTCCTTATGGTTTGGGCCAATATTTACATGTTGACTTTTCTACACCAACACCAGAAGGAAGTTCAGGTTTGACACAAAAACAAGAAAATGCAGAAAATCTGCCCAGAGTCACTCTAACAGTCCTTTACTTGGTAACATGTTTTGTCTTATTAATTCATTCCTCATCATGCATATTTCCTTTTCACATCACAAAGATTTTAATCAACAGGACATCAGTGTCTTTTTCTCATCCTCTAACTCAATGCTCTGCCCTTTGGTGCTTGCTGATCAATAGTGACAGTAAGATTTTCAGTGTTCTGCACTCTTTCAATGAGAAGAAAGTGGCTTCAAAAGTAGGCAATTGATGAATGATATTCAGAATCTTTATGTTGTATTTAAGGAGTCCACGAGGAACAAAATTCTTCTTAATCATGGTAAGGGAAAATGCAGCACACAGAATTTTAATAGACACACCCATTCTCTAATGTCTCTATGTAATTACTGTAGAGATGTTTTCAGGAGGTTTTTCACTCCAACAGAATTGAAGGTAAAGTTTTGGAATGGTATAAGTGATATTATCTGGGTAGACTCTTTGAAGCCAATAAATGAGATAATTAAAGTTGGCATTATTTTATGTCAACGAACAACTACCTTAAACTGCTGAATCAATTGTTGGTTTTTGTGTTCAATTTAAAATGTAAAGTTTTTTAACCTTACCATATAGCATATTATAAGTAATTTAATTAACAGCTTAATTAACTTCTGTTAAATTAATAATGTAACAGAAAATAATGAAATATAGAAAGAGGTACAGGCCATATCAATAAAAATAGGCTGTTTGATAGCTTTCATAAACTTTCAACTATTGTCAATACTGAAAATTTCAATACTGAGTTATATTTATGGCTTATTTAAGTCTTCCTTAATCTCACTAAGTGATGTGAGCTAGTTTTCAGTATAGAGGATATCAGTTCTGGATTTATACCTAAATATTTTAGTTTTGTCATTGTACTTAACATCTTTTTTCAAAATAACTTTACATTTGTCCACTTTACCTAGTCCCCTGTTAACTTTTTAAAACTTTTTTTTTTTTTTTAGCTGAAGTATAGTTTACAATATTGTGTTAGTTTCAGGTGTACAGCAAAATGATAGTTATGACAAGAACTGTATCACGTCACAACTACATCATAATATCATATTATCAAAATGATACATACATATGTTCTTTTAAAAATTCTTTTCCATTATAGGTTATTACAAGATACTAAATATGGTTCCTGTACTATACAATAAGTCCTTATTTATCTATTTGATACATTAGTTCAGTTCACTCAGTCATAGTGTATATGTGTTAATCCCAAACTGCTAATTTATTCTCTCCTCCCTCTCTATCCCACCTCCTCTACTATCCCTCTTCCCCACTATCACCCTGGTAACCATAAATTTGTTTTCTAAATCAGTAGGTCTATTTTTGTTTTGTAAATAGCTTCATTTGCATCATTTTAAAAAGAGATTCCATATAAGTGATATCATTTGATGTTTGTCTTTGTCTGGCTTAGTATGATAATCTCTAGGTCCATTCATGTTGCTGCAAATGGCATTATTTCATTTTTTTATGGGCGTAGTATTCCATTGTATAAATACACCACCTTCTGTTTCATTCATTCATCTGTTGATGTATATTTAGGTTACTTCCATGTCTTGGCTATTGTAAATAGTGCTGCAGTGAGCATTGGGGTGAATGTATCTTTTTGAATTATAGTTTTCTCCAGGTAATATGCTCAGGAGTAGGATTGCAGGATCATATGGTAGCTCTACTTTTAGTTTTTTAAGGAACCTTCATACTGTTCTCCATAGTGGCTGTACCAATTTACATTCCCACCATCAGTATAGGAGGGTTCCTTTTTCTTCACATCCTTACCAACGTTTATAATTTGTGGATTTTTTGATCATGGCCCTTTTGACTGGTGTGAGGCGATATCTCATTGTCATTTTGATTTGCATTTCTCTAATAATAAGCGATGTTGAGCATTTTTTCATGTGCCTCTTGGTTATCTGTATGTCTTCTTTGGAGAAATGTCAGTTTGGGTGTTCTGCCCCCCCCACCACCCCCCCCCCTTTTTTTCCCTGGCTGCACTGGGTCTGTGTTACTGTGCACGGGTTTTCTCTAGTTGCGGTGTACAAGCTTCTCATTGCAGTGGCTTCTTTTCTTGCAGAGCATGAATGGCTTTAGTAGTTGCAGCTCGCGGGCTGTAGAGTGCTGGATCAGGAGTTGCGGCACAGGGCATTTGGAATCTTCCTGGACCAGGAATCAAACCCATGTCCTCTGCATTGGCAGGCAGATTCTTAACCACCTGACCACCAGGAAAGCCCCTTCTGCCTATTTTTTGATTGGGTTGTTTGGGCTTTGATATGTACGAGCTGTTTTGTATATTTTGGAAATTAATGCCTTATGAGTTGAATCATTTGCAAATATTTTCTCCCTTTCTGTAGATTGTCTTTTTGTTTTGCTTATGGTTTCCTTTGCTGTGCAAAAGCTTTTGAGTTTAATTACGTCCCATTTTTTGGTTTTTATTTCTATTACTGTAGGAGACAGAACTAAAAAAAAAAAAAATGTTGCTGCGATTTAAGTCAGAGAATATTCTGCCTATGGTTTCCTCTAGGAGCTTTGTAGCATCTGGTCTTACCTTTGGTCTTAAATCCATGTTGAATTTGTTTTTTTTTTTGTATATTGTATTAGAGGATGTTCTATTTTCATTCTTTTACATACAGCCATACAGCTGTTTAGTTTTCTAAGCACTACTTATTGAATAGAGTGTCTTTCCTCCATTATATGTTCTTGCCTCTCTTTTTGTAGATCAATTGACCATAAGCTTGTGGGTTTATTTCTGGGATTTATCTCCTTTTCCATTGATCTATGTATGTCTTTTTGAATCAGTACCATACTGTCGTTTGTACTCTAACTTTGTACTAGGTCTGAAGTCAGCATGATTCCTCCAGCTTTATTCTTGTTCCTCAAGATTGTTTTGGCTATTCAGGGTCTTTTGTGTTTCCAAACAAATTTTATTTTTTTAATTTTTGTTATTTATTTTTTTATGTCAATGGCTTTTCCTTTGCATCTCCATATACATTTTCTTTTTTTAATATAAATTTATTTATTTTAATTGGAGGCTAATTACTTTACAATATTGTATTGGTTTTGCTATACATTGACATGAATCTGCCACAGTGGTACCTGTGTTTCCCATCCTGAAACCCTCCCACCTCCTTCCCCATCCCATCCATCTGGGTCATCCCAGTGCACCAGCCCTGAGCACCCTGTATCATGCATCAAACCTGGACTGGCGATTCGTTTCACATATGATAATATACATATTTCCATGCCATGCTCCCAAATCATCCCACCCTCGCCCTCTCCCACAGAGTCCAAAATACTGTTCTATACATCTGTGTCTCTTTTGCTGTCTCGCATATAGGGTTATTGTTACCATCTTTCTAAAGTCCATATATATGCGTTAGTATACTGTATTGGTGTTTTTCTTTCTTACTTCACTCTGTACATAGGCTCCAGTTTCATCCACCTCATTAAAACTGATTCAAATGTATTCTTTTTAATGGCTGAGTAATATTCCATTGTGTATATGTACCACTGCTTTCTTATCCATTCATCCGCTGATGGACATCTAGGTTGCTTCCATGTCCTGGCTATTATAAACAGTGCTGCGATGAACATTGGGGTATACGTGTCTCTTTCAATTCTGGTTTCCTCGGTGTGTATGCAGATTGCTGGGTCATATGGCAGTCCTATTTCCAGTTTTTTAAGGAATCTCCACACTGTTCTCCATAGTGGCTGGACTAGTTTGCATTCCCACCAACAGTGTAAGAGGGTTCCCTTTTCTCCACACCCTCTCCAGCATTTATTGCTTGTAGACTTTTGGATCGCAGTCATTCTGACTGGCTTGAAATGATACCTCTTTGTGGTTTTGATTTGCATTTCTCTGATAATGAGTGATGTTGAGCATCTTTTCATGTGTTTGTTAGCCATTTGTATGTCTTCTTTGGAGAAATGTCTGTTTAGTTCTTGGCCCATTTTTTGATTGGGTCGTTTATTTTTCTGGAATTGAACTGCAGGAGTTGCTTGTGTATTTTTGAGATTAATTCTTTGTCAGTTGCTTCGTTTGCTATTATTTTCTCCCAATCTGAAAGCTGTCTTTTCACCTTGCTTATAGTTTCCTTTGTTGTGCAAAAGCTTTTAATTTTAATTAGGTCCCATTTGTTTATTTTTGCTTTTATTTCCAATGTTCTGGGAGGTGGGTCATAGAGGATCCTGCTGTGCTTTATGTCAGAGAGTGTTTTGCCTATGTTTTCCTCTAGGAGTTTTATGTTTTCTGTTCTTATGTTTAGATCTTTAATCCATTTTGAGTTTATTTTTGTGTATGGTGTTAGAAAGTGTTCTAGTTTCATTCTTTTACAAGTGGTTGACCAGTTTTCCCAGCACCACTTGTTAAAAAGCTTGTCTTTTCCCCATTGTATATTCTTACCTTCTTTGTCAAAGATAAGATGTCCTTAGATGTATTTATCTCTGGGTTTTCTGTTTTGTTCCATTGATCTGTATTTCTGTTTTTGTGCCAGTACCACACTGTCTTGATGACTGCGGTTTTGTAGTAGAGCCTGAAGTCAGGCAGGTTGATTCCTCCAGTTCCATTCTTCTTTCTCAAGATTGCTTTGGCTATTCGAGGTTTTTTGTATTTCCATACAAATTGTGAAATTATTTGTTCTAGCTCTGTGAGGAATATCATTGGTAGCTAGATAGGGATTGCATTGAATCTATAGATTGCTTTGGGTAGCATACTCATTTTCACTATATTGATTCTTCTGATCCATGAACATGGTATATTTCTCCATCTATTTGTATCTTCTTTGATTTCTTTCACCAGTGTTTTATAGTTTTCTATATATAGGTCTTTTGTTTCTTTAGGTAGATATATCCCTAAGTATTTTATTCTTTTCGTTGCAATGGTGAATGGAATTGTTTCCTTAATTTCTCTTTCTATTGTCTCATTATTAGTGTATAGGAATGCAAGGGATTTCTGTGTGTTGATTTTATATCCTGCAACTTAACTATATTCATTGATTAGCTCTAGTAATCTTCTGGTGGAGTCTTTAGGGTTTTCTATGTAGAGTATCATGTTATTTGCAATAAGTGAGAGTTTTACTTCTTCTTTTACAATTTGGATTCCCTTTATTTCTTTTTGTGCTCTGATTGCTGTGGCCAAAATTTCCAAAACTCTGTTGAATAGTAGTGGTGAAAGTGGGCACCCTTGTCTTGTTCCTGACTTTAGAGGAAATGCTTTCAATTTTTCACCATTGAGGATAATGTTTGCTGTGGGTTTGTCATATATAGCTTTTATTATGTTGAGGTATGTTCCTTCTATTCCTGCTTTCTGGAGAGTTTTTATCATAAATGGATGTTGAATTTTGTCAAAGACTTTCTCTGCATCTATTGAGATAATCATATGATTTTTATCTTTCAATTTGTTAGTGTGATGTATTACACACACTAGATATTGTAGATATTGAAGAATCCTTGCATCCCTCACATAAAGCCCACTTGGTCATGATGTATGATCTTTTTAATATGTTGTTGGATTCTGTTTGCTAGAATTTTGTTAAGGACTTTTGCATCTATGTTCATTAGTGATTTTGGCCTGTAGTTTTCTTTTTTTGTGTGTCATTTTTGTCGGGTTTTGGTATTAGGGTGATGGTGGCCTCATAGAATGAGTTTGGAAGTTTACCTTCCTCTGCAATTTTCTGGAAGAGTTTAAGTAGGATAGGTGTCAGCTCTTCTCTAAATTTTTGGTAGAATTAAGTTGTGAAGTCGTCTGGACCTGGGCTTTTGTTTGCTGGAAGATTTCTGATTACAGTTTCAATTTCCGTGCTTGTGATGGGTCTGTTAAGATTTTCTATTTCTTCCTGGTTCAGTTTTGGAAAGTTGTACTTTTCTAAGAATTTGTCCATTTCTTCCACGTTGTCCATTTTATTGGCATATAATTGCTGTTAGTAGTTTCTTATGATCCTTTGTATTTCTGTGTTGTCTATTGTGATCTCTCCATTTTCATTTCTAATTTTGTTGATTTGATTCTTCTCCCTTTGTTTCTTGATGAGTCTGGCTAATGGTTTGTCAATTTTATTTATCCTTTCAAAGAACCAGTTTTTGGCTTTGTTGAGTTTTGCTATAGTCTCTTTTGTTCCTTTTGCATTTATTTCTGCCCTAATTTTAAAGATTTCTTTCCTTCTATTAACCCTGGGGTTCTTCATTTCTTCCTTTTCTAGTTGCTTTAGGTGTAGAGTTAGGTTAGTTGACTTTTTTCTTGTTTCTTGAGGTAAAGCTGTATTGCTATGAACCTTCCCCTTAGCACTGCTTGTACAGTGTCCCATAGGTTTTGGGTTGTTGTGTTTTCATTTTCATTCATTTCTATGCATATTTTGATTTCTTTTTTGATTTCTTCTGTGATTTGTTGGTTATTCAGCACAGTGTTGTTTAGCCTCCATATGTTGGAATTTTTAAATAGTTTTTCTCCTGTAATTGATATCTAATCTTACTGAATTGTGGTCAGAAAAGATGCTTGGAATGATTTCATTTTTTAAAATTTACCAAGGCTAGAATTATGGTCCAGGATGTGATCTATCCTGGAGAAGGTTCCGTGTGCACTTGAGAAAAATGTGAAATTCATTATTTTGGGGTGAAATGTCCTATAGATATCAATTAGGTCTAACTGGTCTGTTGTATCATTTAAAGTCTGTGTTTCCATGTTAATTTTCTGTTTAGTTGATCTATCCGTAGGTGTGAGTGGGGTATTAAAGTCTCCCACTATTATTGTGTTATTGTTCATTTCCCCTTTCATACTTGTTAACATTTTGCCTTACATATTGTGATGCTCCTATGTTGGGTGCATATATATATATTTATAATTGTTATATCTTCTTCTTGGATTGATCCTTTAATCATTATGTAGTGTTCTTCTTTGTCTCTTTTCACAGCCTTGTTTTAAAGTCTATTTTATCTAAGTATTGCTACTCCTGCTTTCTTCTGGTCTCTATTTGCATGGAATATCTTTTTCCAGCCCTTCCCTTTCAGTCTGTATGTGTCCCTTATTTTGAGGTGGGTCTCTTGTAGACAACATATATAGGGGTCTTGTTTTTGTATCCATTCAGCCAGTCTTTGTCTTTTAGTTGGGGCATTCAACCCATTTACATTTAAGGTAATTATTGATCAGTATGATCCCATTGCCATTTACTTTATTGTTTTGGGTTTGAGTTTATACACCCTTTTTGTGTTTCCTGTCTAGAGAAGATCCTCTAGCATTTGTTGGAGAGCTCGTTTGGTGGTGCTGAATTCTCTCAGCTTTTGCTCGTCTGTAAAGCTCTTGATTTCTCCTTCAGATTTGAATGAGATCCTTGCTGGGTACAGTAATCTGGCTGTAGGGTATTTTCTTTCATCACTTTAAGTATGTCCTGCTATTCCTTCCTGGCCTGAAGAGTTTCTATTGAAAGATCAGCTGTTATCTTTATGGGAATCCCCTTGTGTGTTATTTGTTGTTTTTCCCTTGCTGCTTTTAATATTTGTTCTTTGTGTTTGATCCTTGTTAATTTGATTAATATGTGTCTGGGGGTATTTCACCTTGGGTTTATCCTGTTTTGTACTCTCTGGGATTCTTGGACTTGGGTGAATATTTCCTTCCCCATTTTAGGGAAGTTTTCAACTATTATCTCCTCAAGTATTTTCTCATGGTCTTTCTTTTTGTCTTCTTCTTCTGGGACTCCTATGATTTTAATGTTGGGGCATTTAACATTGTCCCAGAGGTCTCTGAGGTTGTCCTCATTTCTTTTAATTCTTTTTTTTCCCCCTCTGTTCATTTATTTCTACCATTCTATGTTTTACCTCACTTATCCTATCTTCTACCTCTGTTATTCTACTGTTGGTTCCCTCCAGAGTGTTTTTGATCTCATTTATTGCATTATTCATTATATATTGACTCTTTTTTATTTCTTCTAGGTCCTTGTTAAACCTTTCTTGCATCTTCTCAATCCTTGTCTCCAGGCTATATATCTGTAACTCCATTTTGTTTTCAAGATTTTGGATCATTTTCTCTATCATTATTTGGAATCCTCTATCAGGTAGATTCCCTATCTCTTTCTCTTTTGTTTGGTTTGGTGGGCATTTATCCTGTTCTTTACCTGCTGCATATTCCTCTGTCTCTTCATCTTGTTTATATTGCTGTGTTTGGGATGACCTTTCCGTATTCTGGCAGTTTGTGGTTCCTCTTTATTGTGGAGGTTTTTCACTGTGGGTGGGGTTGGATGGGTGGCTTGTCAAGGTTTCCTGGTTAGGGAAGCTTGTATCAGTGTCTGGTGGGTGCAGTTGTATTTCTTCTCTCTGGAATGCAATGAAGTGTCCAGTAGTGAGTTTTGAGATGTCAGTGGGTTTGGTGTGACTTTGGGCAGCCTGTATATTGAAGTTCAGGGCTATGTTCCTGTGTTGCTAGAGAACTTGTGTGGTATGTCTTGCTCTGGAAGTTGTTGGTCCTTTGGTGGTGCTTGGTTTCAGTGTAGGTATGGAGGCTTTTGATGAGCTCCTATCAATTAATGTTCCCTGAAGTCAGGAGTTCTCTGGTGTTCTCAGGATTTGGACTTAATCCTCCTGCCTCTGGTTTTCAGTCTTATTCTTACAGTAGCCTCAAGACTTTTCCATCTATACAGCACCATGATAAAACATCTAAGTTAATGATGAAAAGTTTCTCCACAGTGTGGGACACCTGGAGAGGTACCCAGAGTTACATGGAGAAAAGAAGAGGGGAGAGGGAGATAGAAGTGACCAGGAGGAGAATAGGGAGAATCAAAAGGGGGAGAGACAAAGCTAGCCAGTAATCACTTCCCTATGTGCTCTCCACAGTCTGGATCCTTCAGAGATGTTCACGGAGTTACACAGAGAAGGAAGAGGGAGGAAGGAGACAGAGGTGGCCAGGAGGATAAAAGGGGGATTCAGAAGGAGAGATACAGATCCAGCCAGTAATCAGTTCCCTAAGTGTTCTCCACAGCCCAGAACACAAAGAGATCCACAGAGTTGTGTAGAGAAGGGGGAGGGAGGAGATAGAGGCGACCTGGTGGAGGAAAAGGAGAGTCAAAAGGGGAAGAGAGCAATCAAGTCAGTAATCTCACTCCCAAGTAAAAATGGGTACTGAAGATTGGGTTCTTAAAGGAACAAAATTGATAACAAATACTAAAAGGCAAAGATAAAAATCTAGAGTAGAGGTTAGCTTTTCAAAAACAATATTAAAAAAACAAAACAAAGTTACAAAAATTATAAAATAAATATATATGAAATTTGCTTTAAAAATAGGGTCTTTTTTTGGCAAGGTAATAGGTTCTATGAAGACCTAAAAGACCTTTTAGAACTAACACCCAAAAATGATGTCCTTTTCGTTATAGGGGACTGGAATGCAAAAGTAGGAAGTCAAGATGCACCTGGAGTAACAGGCAAATTTGGCCTTGGAATACGGGATGAAGCAGGGCAAGGACTAATAGAGTTTTGCCAAGAAAATGCACTGGTCATAACAAACACCCTCTTCCAACAACACAAGAGAAGACTCTATACATGGATATCACCAGATAGTCAACACTGAAATCAGATTGATTATATTCTTTGCAGCCAAAGATGGAGAAGCTCTATACAGTCAGCAAAAACAAGACCAGGAGCTGACTGTGGCTCAGACCATGAACTCCTTATTGCCAAATTCAGACTTAAATTGAAGAAAGTAGGGAAAACCACTAGACCATTCAGGTATGACCTAAATCAAATCCCTTATGATTATACAGTGGAAGTGAGAATAGATTTAAGGGCCTAGATCTGATAGATAGAGTGCCTGATGAACTATGGGATGAGGTTCATGACATTGTACAGGAGACAGGGATCAAGACAATTCCCGTAGAAAAGAAATGCAAAAAAGCAAAATGGCTGTCTGGGGAGGCCTTACAAATAGCTGTGAAAAGAAGAGAAGCGAAAAGCAAAGGAGAAAAGGAAAGATATAAACATCTGAATGCAGAGTTCCAAAGAATAGCAAGAAGAGATAGGAAAGCCTTCTTCAGCGATCAATGCAAAGAAATAGAGGAAAACAACAGAATGGGAAAGACTAGGGATCTCTTCAAGAAAATCAGAGATACCAAAGGAACATTTCATGCAAAGATGGGCTCAATAAAGGACAGAAATGGTATGGACCTAACAGAAGCAGAAGATATTAAGAAGAGATGGCAAGAATACACAGAAGAACTGTACAAAAAAGATCTTCACGACCCAGATAATCACAATGGTGTGATCACTGACCTAGAGCCAGACATCCTGGAATGTGAAGTCAAGAGGGCCTTAGAAAGCATCACTATGAACAAAGCTAGTGGAGGTGATGGAATTACAGCTGAGTTATTTCAAATCCTGAAAGATGATGCTGTGAAAGTGCTGCACTCAATATGCCAGCAAATTTGGAAAACTCAGCAGTGGCCACAGGACTGGAAAAGGTCAGTTTTCATTCCAATCCCAAAGTAAGGCACTGCCAAAGAATGCTCAAACTACAGCACAATTGCATTCATCTTACACACTAGTAAAATAATGCTCAAAATTCTCCCAGCCAGGCTTCAGCGATATGTGAACCGTGAACTTCCAGATGTTCAAGCTGGTTTTAGAAAAGGCAGAGGAACCAGAGATCAAATTGCCAACATCCACTGGATCATAGAAAAAGCAAGAGAGTTCCAGAAAAACATCTATTTATGCTCTATTGACTATGCCAAAGCCTTTGACTGTCTGGATCACAATAAACTGTGGAAAATTCTGAAAAAGATGGGAATACCAGACCACCTGATCTGCCTCTTGAGAAATTTGTATGCAGGTCAGGAAGCAACAGTTAGAACTGGACATGGAACAACAGACTGGTTCCAAATAGGAAAAGGAGTTCGTCAAGGCTGTATATTGTCACCCTGTTTATTTAACTTATATGCAGAGTACATCATGAGAAACGCTGAACTGGAAGAAACACAAAATGGAATCAAAATTGCCGGGAGAAATCTCAATAACCTCAGATATGCAGATGACACCACCCTTATGCAGAAAGTGAAGAGGAACTAAAAAGTCTCCTGATGAAAGTGAAAGTGGAGAGTGAAAAAGTTGGCTTAAAGTTCAACATTCAGAAAACGAAGATCATGGCATCCAGTCCCACCACTTCATGGGAAATAGTTGGGGAAACAGTGGAAACAGTGTCAGACTTTATTTTTCTGGGCTCCAAAATCACTGCAGATGGTGACTGCAGCCATGAAATTAAAAGACGCTCACTCCTTGGAAGAAAAGTTATGACCAACCTAGATAGCATATTCAAAAGCAGAGACATTACTTTGCCAACAAAGATTCGTCTAGTCAAGGCTATGGTTTTTCCTGTGGTCATGTATGGATGTGAGAGTTGGACTGTGAAGAAGGCTGAGCGCCGATGAATTGATGCTTTTGAACTGTGGTGTTGGAGAAGCCTCTTGAGAGTCCCTTGGACTGCAAGGAGATCCAACCAGTCCATTCTGAAGGAGATCAGCCCTGGGATTTCTTTGGAAGGAATGATGCTAAAGCTGAAACTCCAGTACTTTGACCACCTGATGCGAAGAGTTGACTCATTGGAAAAGACTGTGATGCTGGGAGGGATTGGGGGCAGGAGGAGAAGGGGACGACAGAGGATGAGATGGCTGGATGGCATCACTGACTCGATGGATGTGAGTCTCGGTGAACTCCGGGAGTTGGTGATGGACAGGGAGGCCTGGCATGTGCGATTCATGGGGTCGCAAAGAGTCGGACACGACTAAGTGACTGATCTGATCTGATCTGAATAGGTTATAAAAATGAAAATTAAAGGAGTAATAGAGATCTAAATTAAAAAATGTTTAATTAAAACAAATGATAATATGAAAATATACCTAGGACTTTCTCTGGAGATATTGCAGATAGTGTGGAGTCAGTTCATTTTCAGATAGTTCCTTGATCCGGCTTATACTTCTCAAGATCTATAGGCTCCTTCCTATGTAGTCGGTGCTAGCTACAGGGTTTTAATATATTGCACCTGTCACTTCCAAGGCGGTTCCCTCTGTTTATTTTAGCTTCTTCTCTTTGTTGGTCTCTTCAGTGTCTAGTTTCCACCCTGACACAAGGGGGCGGCGATGGTCCCTTTCTTTAGGCTTACTTGTTCAGTCATGCTGTGGGGAGGGAGGAACACTGCAAACAAATATCACTGGCATGTGTGGCGAGCGCTTGCAGTGTCTCAGCCACACTGGGTTTGCCCCCGCTCATGGGGTGTGTGCTTTCTCAGTCTACACTGCTCAGGCTCTAGGTTGTTCTGTTGGGAACTAAGGCAGGCCCTGGGTTGCGTGCACTTACCAGGTCTAAGCCACTCAAGTTCAGGTTCTTGGGTACTCCACAAAGGCATAGACTTGGTTGGGCCTTCGTTTTGTGCCCTTCCCAGGTCTGAGCAGCTTAGGTGACCAAGTGCTTGGTGAGCGCAGTCGCCCCCAGTTGGAGGCTGTGTCTTATCGCCTCCCCCGTCCCAGCCACTCAGGTTTTCTGGGTGTATAATGGGCGTGCCTTTTCAGGTTGCTATATGTCTCTTCTGGGGAGCTGATCTCTGGCTGTGACCCTCCTGGCGGATGTTGACCTTACAGAATCCCAAGAAGTCTTGGTTAGCAATGAAGCCTGCTTGCAGTTTGGTAGAGGATGCCTCTCTGGGGCCGCGATTGCCCCCTTTCTGGTTCTGGCTGCCCTGGCTGCCTGTCTCAGGGAGGGGAGAGGGGGTTGGGCTGGTCCGCAGCTGCCTAGCTCTGCTCAGTCCTTTGTTCTGTGAGTGGGCCTGGCAGTGTCTTAGGTTAGGGCTTTCCCCCGGATAGTTCTCTATTTTTTTTCCCCTCTCTTTCTGGCTATCCCATAGTCTGGGTTGCTATCCCTTGTTAGTTCCCTCAGATTGCCCTCGGGGAATTCAGGCCCAGTCCTTACCCTAAGCAACGCAGCTGGCGCCTCCCTAGTCCAGTCCCCGCTTGCTAGAGGCAGATGTGAGCATCTGGGCTGCTTCTCTGCTGGGAGTTGCCCTTAGGCATGTAATCTGTGGGTTTTAATTAATTAATTATTTTTCCTCCTGGTTATGTTGCCCTCTGAGATTCCAAGGCTCACCACAGACCCGCCAGGGAGAGTGTTTCCTGGTGTTTGGAAACTTCTCTCTTTTTTAAGACTCCATTCCCAGGACGGATCTCCGTCCCTACATCTTTTGTCTCTCTTTTTATCTTTAAATTTTGTCCTACCTCCTTTTGAAGACAATGGTATTGTGGAATTTGCTCAGTGTTCAAATGTTCTTTTGATGAATTTGTGGGGGAGAAAGTGGTCTCCCCATCCTATTCCTCCACCATCTTAGGACTGCCCTCCATACAAATTTTAAAGTTTTGTTCCAGTTCTATGAAAAATGCCACTGGTGATTTGATAGGGATAGCACTGAATCTGTAGACTGCCTAGGTGAGTATGGTCATCTAAAATAAACCTTAGGTAGGTTTATTCCTAGGTATTTTATTCTTTTTGATGTGGTGGTAAATGGAATTGTTTCCTTCTCTTTCTGATCTTTCATTGTTTGTGTATAAAAATGCAACAGATTTCTGTGTATTTTGTTTCCATCAACTTACCAATTCATTGATGAGGTCTAGCAGTTTTCTGGTAATGTCTGTAGGATTTTCTAGTATAGGACTATATTTGCCAAAAGTGACAGTTTTACTCCCCAGTTTTAACATTTTAAAACATTCCATCACTATTCTCTCTTAAACTGTGTGTGTATGTTAGCATTTTTACTGATTCTTGATAGCAAGTTGCAGACATAATACCACATAACCCATAAATCCAGAGTGTATTTCTCCAAAAAAGAAATATTCATACATAATCGTAATTCAACCAAAGTCAAAAAATCAACATTTATGTTCTATCATCCAATCTATATGCTCTATTCAAAATTTGTCAGATGTTTCACAGTGTATTTGCTTCATTGTCTAAGTCCCACGACAAGATCATGTATTGCATTTGGTTGTTATGTCTCCTGAGTAACTTTCTAGCTGGAAAACGTCCTTTATCATTGATTACCATTACAGCTTTAAAGGTTACAGGCATTCATCCAGTAGGATGTTCATTCCACATATTCATAATGAGGCAGAAATTATGTTTTATTCTTCTTGCTGCATCACATCAGTTAGGTACATGGTGTTGACCAATCCTAACACTGGTGATGTTAATCCAGTCTTGAAAATTGTCCTTCCTAATATAGTAAGATTTTTCAGGTTGACCTCATATTTTCCTTATGCTACCCCTTGGAACTATCTACTTATTCAGGGATTAAGTTTCCGTTTAGAAGAGGATGCATTTAGAAAGCAATATCTACTGCTAGATATACACTTATTAGTGCAGTGCTATTTCTTCTAGCCTTCTCATTGGACAAGGCTAGGAAATACATGTATGGACAGACATAAAAGTGCACACACATGTATTAATATCAATTACTATCTATTATAATGCTGCTGCTACTGCTAAGTCACTTCAGTCGTGTCCAACTCTGTGCGACCCTATAGACTGCAGCCCACCAGGCTCCCCCATCCCTGGGATTCTCCAGGCAAGAACACTGGAGTGGGTTGCCATTTCCTTCTCCAATGCACGAAAGTGAAAGGTGAAAGTGAAGCTCAGTCGTGTCCAACTCTTCGAGACCCCATGGTCTGCAGCCTACCAGGCTCCTCCATCCATGGGATTTGCCAGGCAAGAGTACTGGAGTGGGATGCCATTGCCTTCTCTGATCTATCATAATCACTGATAGATTTTTCCAAGCATTTTAATTATTTGGATGCTATTGTAAATAAGATTATTGCTTGGTTTTATTTTCAGAGTATTTATTGCTAGCTTACAGAAATACAGCTGGTGTTTATATAGTGATCTTGTATCTTGAGACCTCGCTGAACTAATCTATTCTATTTTTTTATTCCTTAGGATTTTCTGTACATTAGAGAATATAATTTGTAGAGATGACAGTTTTAATTCTTTCCAATCTGAATGCTTTTATTTCTATTTCATGCCTAAATGATCTGGTTAGAAAACCCAGGACAGTGTTGAGTAGAGGAATTAAAATCAGTCACATCATATTTCTGATATAGGGAAAGCTTTCCATCTTTCATGATTAAGTATGATAGTTGATGTGATTTATTTTATAAATATTCTTTATCAGAAATAGGAAGTTTCTTTCAATTTCAAAATAGTTGATTTTTTTTTTTTTTAATCATGGAAGGGTATTGGTTTTTATCAAGCCTTTTCTGTACCTGTTGAGATGATCAAGAACCCTTATGTATTGTGGTGGTAAGATAGTTCATTTTGGAAAATGGTCTAGCAGGTTCTTATAAAAGTTATAAAACATGTATATACTATATGATCCATATAGTTTTCACTCTTGGGTTTTCATTTTTCTTAGTGAATACCTATGTCAGAAAAATACTTGTGCACAGTAGCTTTATTCATGGTAGGCAAAACCTGGATTTTGAATATAAACCAGGTATCCATCAATAGAATGGTTGATAAACCAGCTGTGTTCTATCAGAGTAGAATAAATAAAATGACAAAGTGAGAAGGACCAAGTGGAAATTCTGAAGTAATGGTTATGTTGTATATTTTAATATGTGGTTTTACACAGGTGTAGATTTTGATAAGGAGAAGGCAATGGCAAACCACCCCAGTACTCTTGCCTGGAAAATCCCATAGACAGAGGAGCCTGGTAGGCTGCAGTTCATGGGGTCGCTAAGAGTTAGACATGACTGAGCTTCTTCACTTTCACTTTCATGCATTGGAGAAGGAAATGGTTACCCACTCCAGTGTTCTTGTCTGGAGAATCGCAGGGATGGGGGAGCCTGGTAGGCTGCTGTCTATGCGGTCACACACAGTCGGACACAACTGAAGTGACTTAGCAGCAGCAGCAGCAGACGTTTGTTAAAAACTCAAGAAGTTTTATAAGATATGCATTTTTATTTATGCAAATTTCATTAAAAACTAAATATAACTTGAGTCTAGCTAATGACTTGCACATTGATGTATTTAGGAAAAGTACACTGTCTAAAATTTTTAAATGCAGCAAGAAAATAAAAGTAGTTCTATAATAAAGCATATGTAGTAAATGCCATGTTAGAATTTAGAAATACACATACTCATAAATTCTTACAATTTTGATTTTCTTAACATTTTTATTTTATATTAGAGTTGATTAACACTGTTGTGTTAGTTTCAGGTATAAAAATTAACTCAGTTACACATACACATGTATCTATTCTTTTTTCACATAGGTTATTACAGAATATTAAACAGTTCCCTATGCTATACAGTTGGTGGTGGTGGTTGTTTAGTTGCTAAGTCTTGTCTTACTTTTTGCGACCCTGTGAACTATAGCCCACCAGGCTCTTCCATCCATGGGATTTCCTGGGCAAGAATACTAGAATGGGTTGCCATTTCCTTCTCCAGGGGATCTTTCCGACCCAGGCATTGAACTGGCATCTCCTGCATTGGCAGGTGGTTTCTTTAGCAGTGAGCCACCAGGGATACCTATATGGTTGGTTATCTATTTTAAATATAGCAATGTGCATATGTCATTCCAAACTGCCAGTCTGTTTCTCTTCCTATCCTTCCCCCGAGTAACCATAAGTTCATTCTGTTAGTCTGTTTCTGTTTTATAAATATTTGGCATCGTTTATTTTAGATGCTGCATGTAAGCGATATCATATGATATTTGGCTTTGTCTGATACACACCACATCTTCTTTATCCATTCATCTGAATAGATATTTGGGTTGCTTCCATGTCTTGGCTATTGTAAACTGTGCTTGCAATGAACATTGGGCCCATGTATCCTTACAAACCATGTTTTCCTTTGGATATATGCCAGGAGTGAGATTGCTGGATCACACGGTAGCTCTATTTTTTTTAAGGGACCTCCATTCTGTTCTCCATAATGATTGTACCAATTTATATTCCCACCAACAGTGTAGGAGGGTTCTCTTTTCTCCACACCCTTTCCACCATTTGTTTGTGGACTTTTTGATGGTCATTTTGGCTGGTTCTCAGTGTAATTTTGATTTGCATTCTAGTGATGTTGAACATTTTTTCAGGTGCCTCTTGGCTATCTGTATGTATTCTTTGGAGAAATGTCTATTTAAGTCGTCTTCTGCCTATTTCTTTGAGTTTTTTTAAAAATATTAAGCTGCATGAGCTGTTTATAAATTTTGGAAATTAATTCCTTGTTGGTTGGTCACTTTATTTGCAAATACTTTTTCCATTCTGTGGGTTGTCCTTTTGTTTATAGTTTCATTTGCTATGCAAAAGTCTTTGAGTTTGGTTAGGTTCCATTTGTTTATTTTTGTTTTTATTTCCCTCACTCTAGGATAGCTATATCCAAGCTTTTTGGCACCAGGGGCTGGTTTTGTGGAAAACAATTTTGCCACAGACTACAGTGGAGGGATAGTCTTGGGATGATTCAAGTGCTCTTCATGTATTGTGCACTTTATTTCTATTACATTAGCTTTACCTCAGATCATCAGGCATTAGATCCCAGAGGTTGGGAAACCCTGCTCTAGGAGGTGGATCAAAAAACATATTGCTAAGATTTATGTCAAAGACCTAAATAGACAATTTTCTGAGGAAGACATACGGATGGCCAGAGGCACGTGAAAAGATGGCTCAACATCACTATTAGAGAAATGCAATGAGATATCACTTCACACTAGTTAGAATGGCCATCATCAAAAAAATCCACAAACAATAAATATTGGAAAGGGTGTGGAGAAAAGGGAACCTTCCTATACTGTCGGTGGGAAGGTAAATTGGTACAACAATTATGAATAACAGTATGGAAGACCCTTAAAAAACTGAGTGTAGAACCACCCTATGATCCAGCAACCCCACCCCAGGGCATGTATATGGAGAAAACCATAATTCAAAAAGGCACATGCACTCTAGTGCTCATTGCAGCATTATTTACAGTAGCCAAGAAATGGAAGCACTTAAATGTCCATAGATAGGGGAGTTTATAAAGAAGTTATCAGTTCAGTCACTCAGTCATGTCCGACTCTTTGTGACCCCATGAATTGCAGCACGCCAGGCCTCCCTGTCCATTACCAACTCCCGGAGTCCACCCAAACCCTTGTCCGTCGAGTCAATGATTCCATCCAACCATCTCATCCTCTGTTGTCCCCTTCTCCTCCTGCCCTCAATCTTTCCCAGCATCAGAGTATTTTCCAATGAGTCAGCTCTTTGCATCAGGTGGCCAAAGTACTGGAGTTTCAGCCTCAACATCAGTCCAATGAAGTTATAGTAATAAATACAATGAAATACTAGTTGGCCATAAAAATGAAATGAAATAATGCCATTTGCAGCAACATGGATGGACCTAGATATTATCATTAAGTCAAATAAGTCAGAGAAAGACATATCATGATACCACTTATATGTGGAATAAAAAAAAAGGTACAAAAAATTTTAAATGGTATAAATGAACTTATTTCAAAACAGAAATAGAGTCACAGATGTAGAGACTAAACCTATGGTTATCAGGGGAGAAGGTAGAGGGAGTGATAAATTGGGAGATTGGGATTGACATATATACATTACTATGTGTAAAATAGATAACTAGTAAAAACCTACTGTGCACCCCATAGATTTGGCTCAGCGGTAAAGAATCCGTCTGCAAAACAGGAGACATGGAAGGAGCTGCAGGTTTGATCCCTGGGTTGGGAAGACCCCCCTGAAGAAGGAAATGGCGACCCACTCCAGTATGCTTGCCTGAAAAATGTCATGGACAGAGGAGCCTGGCAGGCTATAGTCCATGGGGTCGCAAAGAGTCAGACACAACTTAGCAACTAAACAGCAACAGCAAGGACCTACCGTATAGCACGGGGAACTCTACTCAATGCTCTGTAATGACCTGTATGGGAAAAGAATCTTTAAAAAAGTTGATATATGTATAACTCATTCACTTTGCTGTATACCTAAAACTAACAACATTGTAAATCAACTCTATGCAAATTAAAATAAATCATAACAGCAGTTGCCCTGAGTGGGGAATTAACTAGAAAAGGTTAAGGCAACTTTCTAAGGTGATTAAAAATTTTATATAAATGTATCTGTTTACCAAAACAAACTGTACAGTTATAATCATTTTATATATATTATACCTTAATTTGAGAAGCGCAAAAAGAAAGAAAAAGTACAAACATGATAGTTAGATCTGCAAAAGCTAGAAATCTCTAGTACCCTGTGTTGGTAGACATATGTGGATATAGAAATCCTCATACACTTCTGGAATATAGATTGATGTAAACTTTCTGAAATGTAAACTAATATTGCTGCTGCTGCTGCTGCTGAGTTGCTTCAGTCGTGTCCAACTCTGTGCGACCCTGTGGATGGCAGCCCACCAGGCTCCCCTGTCCCTGGGGTTCTCCAGGCAAGAACACTGGACTGGGTTGCCAATTCCTTCTCCAGTGCATGAAAATGAAAAGTGAAAGTGAAGTCACTCAGTCGTGTCTGACTCTTAGTGACCCCATGGACCACAGCCCACCAGGCTCCTCCATCCATAGGATTTTCCAGGCAAGAGTACTGGAGTGGGGTGCCATTGCCTTCTTAGTCAAATTGAGTCTATATATAAATTATGACCTAATATCTTGAATCCAGGGGAAAATATGCAATAACAGAAATAAAATACTCACTGGAGGAAATGAATGGAAATGATATAGGAAAGAAGTTAACTTGCAGATGGTTTACTGACAGTTAAAAAAAGACTTGAACAGAGCCTGAGAGACATATGGGAAATTATCACAAGTCTAATATTCATGTCATTGGGGTCACAGAGGAGAGGAACAATACTAATTCAGACAAAATACTCAGAGAAACAGAAGACTGCTGATTTCAACACCACCATGTAAAGAACTTGGATGTAACCACAAGGACAAAAAAGGTGGTCAGACTGAAAATCAGCAACTTTTCTTGTACCCATCAGAGAACTGAGTATGCACAGAAACGGGTATCCCAGGATCTTGAAAGACAAATCCAGAGTTACAGCCAATATAATATATGCTTACCTGGAACCTATCTGTGGGGCATATTTATTACTGGAATTATAAACTTGTTAGGAACCACTTTATAGTTTAATTTACACAGTAGTGTTGAGGAAATTCTGGAGCCATGTGTGAACTAAAATGAGAGTAAGAAACTCCTCCATGCCATACGTAGTCTTAGGCAAGACCTCATGTAGCCATCGGCTTTACCTCAAGGAAACATGTCAGGTTTCCAGAGTAAAGACCAGAGAAAGATCCCCTCCTGGCCCTGGAAGAAGAAAAGGAAGAATAATCAAGGTGATATATACCCAGAATCTTCTCCATACATAGGTCTACACTCCAGGGTAAAAGACTTTACCAGAACTTTATCCCATCTCTCACTCCAGACGCTAACATCCCAACCTCACCTAAGGGCTAGAGGACTATAAGGAATAAATGCCTGTGAAGGCCACATACACAAAAGAAAGATTTAATTAGATAATAGGATACCCCCTATTCATCTTACCATCACGTCAACAGAGCTTCAGTATAACAGTAGTGGATTATAGCTGAAAGAGCTGCAAAAAGACTGATACTTTCTAATAAGGAGTACTTAAAGAAGCTCAAAGTCAAGAGGGGAGACAGGAGGGAAAAACTGGGTGAACTTGGAGCTTGCAGAACCTAAAGCTGCAGGATACATTTCACAAAGGCCAACTCTTAGGTTAAGATAATTAACATAAATCAAGTGTGAGAACTTACAGTTTCTGTTAGATAACACTTATTTGTATTTCAACCAAGTGTATACCAAAGGCAAGAAACCAAGCTAAAGAGACAAAGCAAAGCTAAACAACAAGATTCAGTTAAGACAAAAATCTTTAAAATAACCAACTAAAGGGAATGATGTCAGCAAGATGTCAGGCTAGGAAGTCTTAGCCCTCACACTGTCATGAAAATAATTCAACTACCTAGGTCAAAAATACCTCTTGGATGTCAAAAATATCTCTTGGAGACCTCTGGGTTTCAATTTAAAAGCTACAATGGATAAGTGAAGCACAAAAATTGAGAATAGTTGCATAAAATGTGTAGGAAGCATTATACTAGCATCAACACATTGTCCGTGTTAGCACTGCTCAGTGCCATGAGGGGTGCCCCAGCTATAACTGCCTCATTTTAAGAAAGAAAAGGAGAGAAGAACCGAAAGAGCCTTTACTACATAGGCCTCCCTCCAGTAACCCATGGCATCACTGTGGACACCCACAGCTTTTGCCACTGAGGGTGCCCACAGGCTTTCATGATACTGACCCAGGCAATGAAATTCCCTGTAGTTCTCAATGGGGCACTCTTCTGAGAACTAGAGCCATTACTGTGCATACCTGGGGTCTGGGTCACCACACCAACCCACTCCAGTCCTAGTGCATGCCTGTACCCAGGCCCCATGCTACATCAAATCCCAGCAGGGAGAAGGATAATCTCAGCATCCTTTGCCCACAAGGACTTAGAAGCCTTAGTCATCACCATGGACACTCAACCTCCCTCACTCAGGACCCGTGAAATCTTTGCCAGTGCTGATGCCAGCTAATGGAGATGCCCAGAGTATTAACTGTTGCACATCCCCAGGAGTGAGAGCCACCAGTGTGCCCCCTCTGGGCTTGGAGCTGCTGCACCCCACCCATCTGACTCCCTTACATCAAATCCTAAGTGAAGGTCTTTCTGCACTGAAACCAGACTATAATGTCAGTATGAGGGAACCCTTCCTTCAGATGCATAGATACAAACACACCACACCCACAGCCAGGGAAATATGACACTACCAAAGAAACACAGTAAGTTTCCACTAAGGAAACTTAGGAAATGGAAATAACCCTAAGGAAATGGAAATCTATAAATTACTTTGCAAAACCTTCAAACTAACTCTTTTAAATGAGCTCAGTAAATTTTAAAACAGACTCTCAGTGGAATCAGGGAGACAATATGTGGACCAAATGAAAATTCAAAGAGAAATTATAACACAAAGAGAAGTTCTGAACAGAAAGAATATAATATATAAAATGAAAAATGCTATAGAAAAATTCAGTAGCAGACTCAATCAAGCAGAATAAAAAAAATCTGTAAACTCAAAAGACAAGTCAACTGAAATTGTCCAAGCAGAGGAGACAATGGAATGAAAAAAAAAGGAATCTTGCATGATTTCTGGAACTGATGTCCACATTATGGAAGTCCTAGAGAGCTAAAAAAGACATTGATTTGAAGAGAAACTGGCTGAAAAATTTCCAAATCTTGGGAGGAAAATGGAAAACCAGACTAAAAATATCAAATGACCCCAGATACAATCAACCCAAAGAAGATGATGCTGAGACATATTATAATCAAAGTATCTAAAGTAAAGGACAGAGAGAATTTTGAAAGTAGCAATAGAAAATTTATTTGTCCTATGTAAGAGAATCACCATGATTCTATCAGGAAATTTCTCGGCAAGACCTTGCAGTCCAGGAGAGAATGGCATGATATCCTCAAAGTACTGAAAGAAGAAAACTTCAGTCAAGAGTACTATACCCAGAAAAATAATCTTTTCAAAAGGAAAGAGATAACCTTTTCTCAGCAAATGAAAACTGAGGGAATTCAGTAGAGGACAAACATATGGATACCAAGTAGGGACAGGGTGGTGATGGACAGGGATGAATTGGAGGACTGGGATGTATATATGTGAAGGTCTCAAGTGAAGGTCTTTCTGCACTGAAACAAGACTCTAATGTCAGTGTGAGGGAACCCTTCCTTCAGATGCATAGATATAAACACACCACACCCACAGCCGGGGAAATATGACACTACCAAAGAAACACAGTAAGTTTCCACTAACTGACCCCAAGGAAATGTAAGTCTATAAATCCCTTCCCAACCCAGGGATTGTACCCAGGGATTCCAGTGTGTGTGTGTGTGTGTGTGTGTGTGTGTGTGTGTACATATATAATACACACACACATAATTGATACAATGAGTAAAATAGATCACTAATGAGAACCTACTGTATAGCTCAGGGAACTCTACTCAGTGCTCTGTGGTGACCTAAATGGGAAGGAAATCCAAAAAAGAGGGGATATACATATATGTATAGCTATTTCACTTTGCTGTACAGTAGAAACTAACATTGTTAAGAAACTATACTCCAATAAAAATAAAAAATCCTGAGGGAATTCATAACCACTGACCCTACTTTCAAGAAAGGAAAAAAGGAACAACAAAACAGTAAATGAACAAAATGAAGCAGTAAGTCCATATAGATCAATAATTATTTAATGTAAATTGGATTAAATTCAACCTAAACAATGACTGAATGGATTAAAAAAAACACAAGCTTAACTATATGCTTCCCATAATAAACTCACTTTAGCTTAAAGGACATACACAGGGAAAAGTGAAAGAATGCAAAATGTTATCTCAAACAAATGTTAATAAAAAGAGAGCAGGTAGTCGATTATATTGCATAAAATAGAGTGTGAGTCAAAACTTGTGACGAGAGACAGAGATGGTCATTATGTTATGATACTGAGGACAATTCATCATAAAAGTGATGCATGCGACTTTCACATTTTTATTTTTTCAGTCATGTCCAACTCTTAGTGGCCCCGTGAACTATACAGTCCATGGAATTCTCCAGGCCAGAAGACTGGAGTGGGTAGCCTTTTCCTCCTCCAGGGGATCTTCCCAACCCAGGGATAAAACCCAGGTTGCCTACATTGCAAGCAGATTCTTTACCAGCTGAGCCACAAGGGAAGTCCAAGAATACTGGAGTGGGTAGCCTTCCCTTTCTCCAGTGGATCTTCCCGACCCAGGAATTGTACTGGGATCTCCTGCATTGCGGGCAGATTCTTTACCAACTGAGCTATCAGGGAATCCCCAATTCATCATAAGGGTATAAAATTTTTAAATACCCGTGTACCAAATAGCTGAGTACCTAAATATATGAAGTAAACATTAGTAGAATTGAAGGGAGAAATATGTAGGAATCCAATAATAGTAGGGATCTTTAATTATGTCAGTTTCAACAATGGATAGATCATCCAGACAGGATAATGAGGGGGAAAATGGACTCGAGCAATGCTGTAAACAGAATGGACCTAGCAAACTATATGGAACATCCATGCAGCAATATCAGAATAGACATTCCTAAGCACACACAACAAATCATATAGATGGATCATATGTTAAGATACAAAATAAGTCTTAGTAAACTTCAGAGGATTTATATTATACAGAATAACTTCTCCAACTACAATGATGTGAAACTAGAAATGAATAAGGAAGAATTGAAAAAATTCCTAATTGGTTAAAACTGGACGGCACACTCTTAAAACAGTCACTGGGTTAGAGAAAAATCAAAAGGGAAGATTAAAGTGTTCTGTAATGAATGAAAATGAAAACACAACATACCAAAACTTACAGAATGTAACAAAAGCAATTCTAACAGGAAATGATTGACACATTAAGGAAAAAATACTGTTACTAAAAACCAAAAACTTTACCCCTTAAGAAACTAGAAAAAATATAAACTAGGTCCAAAGTTAGCAAATGCTAGAGGAGAAATAAATGAAATAGAGACTAGAAAAATAGAAAAGATTTACAAAATTAAAAATTGGGTTAAAAAAAAGACAAAGATAACATTTAGCTGGACTAACTAAAAAAGGAATACTCAAAATTACAAACAAAAGGAGAACTTACAACTGTTACCACAGAAATACCAAGGGTTATGAGGGACTACACACAAAAATATATTCCAACAGTTAAAATAATTTATTGAAATGGACAGTGACGGAATGGAAAAATTCCTAGAAACATATAACCTACTAAGACTGACTCATGAAAAATAGTCCGAACAGACTAATAAAGAATAAAGAGGTTGAATCGGTAATCAAAAACCTCCCAAAGAAAAAGCCCAGGACCAAATGGCTACAGTAGTGAGTTCCACCAAACATTTAAAAAATTAATACCAGTACCTTTCAAAGTCTTCAAAAATTGAGAAGGAACTCTTCCACAGTCATGTTAAGGGGCCCACATTACCTTGATACAAAAGCCATATAAAGACAAGGAAACCATAGGTCCTAATGAACATAGATGCAAAACTCTTCAACAAAATGCTAGTAAACCAAATTCAGCACATTAGAAGGATCATATACCATGATCAAATGGGATTCATGCCTGGAATTCAAGGATGGACTGACATTTATAAATAAATGTTAACAGAATGAAGATCAATAGATGCAGAAAAAGTAGCTGACAAAATTCAGCACCTCAAAATGACAAAATACAAGATCCTTTCATGATACAATCTATGAAGAAGTTCTGCATATAAGGAGTGTACCCCAACATAATAAAGGTTATATATAACCAGCCTACAACTAATATTATGTTCAACAGTGAAAAGCTGAAAGCTTTTCCTCAAGATCAAGAACAAGATAAGATGCTCAGGATAACTTTTCATTTACTTGTACCCAGATTAAATGTTACAATTTTCAGTTTCCAGATCTTTCCATTTACTCCTCTGTAGTTTATTCTGTTTATTGTAACTGAGAAACATCTATTTGAGAAACATTTTAAAAATTATTTTTTATAATGTACATTTGATTTCAATTACATTGCAAAGCTATAGTAATTTTCTTATCTAGTTTTTAAAAACTGAAGTATTGATTTACAATGTTGTGTTTATTTCAGGTATATAACAAAACTATGGTAATTTTTTCAAAGTGCAGTGCATAGTAACATAGACCATTGCAATAGAAACAAGAGCCTAGAAATGAACCCTCACACATATGGTCAACTAATCTTTCACAAAGTTACTGAGAATACACAATGCCAACAGGACAGTCTCTTCAATAAATGGTGTTGGAAAGATTGGATATCCGAATACAAAAGTATGAAAGTGGACACTTACACCATTCGCAAAATCAACTGAAATGGGTTAAATACTTATAAGACCTGAACCAAAAAGCTCCTGGGAAGAAACAGAAATTTTCTCTGATGTTGGTTTTGATTATGATTTTTTGGTTATACTACTAAACTCTCAAAGAAAGCAAAAAATACAGTGGGACTACATTAAATATTCTATACACCAAAACAAATAATCAATAAAGAAAAAGGCTATCTATGGAATTAGAGAAAACACTTGAAAACAATGTATCTGACAAGGGGTTAATATCCAAATTATGTAATGAACTCATGCAACTCAACAGCAGAATGGATAAAGAAGTTGTACATATATACAATGGAATATTACTTAGCCATAGGAAGGAATGCATTTGAATCAGTTCTAGTGAAGTGGATGAACCTAGAGCCTGTTACACAGAGTGAAGTCAGTCATAGAAAAACAAATATCATATATTAATGCATATATATGGAATCTAAAAAAAAAAAAAGGTAACTGAATGTATCTGCAGGGCAGGAATAGAGATGCAGGCATAGAGAACAGACTTTGGACACAGAAGGTGAAGGAGAGGGTGGGACAAATTGAGAGAGTGGCATTGACATATATACTGCCACGTGTGAAACAGATAGCCAGTGGGAAGCTGCTGTGCAGACACAGGAAGCTCAGCATGGTGCCCTGTGGAAACCCAGAGTGGGTAGGGTAAGGGGGGAGGTTCAAGAGAGAGGGGGCATATATATGCTTATGGTGGATTCATATTGCATGGCAGAAGCCAACACAATATTGCAAAGCAATTATCCTCCAATTAAAAATTTAAAAAGACAAAAATTTAACCCAGTTTAAAAATGGGCAGAAGATATCAATAGATATTTCTTAAAGGAGAAATACAAATGAATAGCAGATATGTGAAAAGATCCTCAATGTCACTTATCAACAGGAACATACACACACCAGATCAACTGAGAACTGTTATGGCTATTATCAGAGAAACAAAGATAATAATGGTAGTAGACAGAGAAACTTGGTATACTGTTTGTGGAAATGTAGTCTTGCCATGAGAACCCCATGAATTGTATTAAAAAGCAAAAAGATATGACACTGAAAGATGAGGCACCCAGGTCAGAATGTGTCCAGTGTGCTTCTGGGGAAGAGAGGAGGACAATTACTGATAGCTCCAGGAAGAATAAAGTGGCTGGGCCAAAGCAGAAACAGTGCTCAGTTGTGGATGTGTCTGATGATGAAAGTATTGCATAGGAACCTCAAATGTGAGGTCCATGAATCAGGGTGAATTGGACATGGTAAGGCAGGAGATGGCCAGACTAAATATTGACATCTTAGGAATTAGTGAACTAAAATGGACGGGAATGGGTGAATTTAATTCAGAGGACCATTATATCTACTACTGTGGGCAAGAATCCCATAGAAGAAATGGAGTAGCCCTTATAGTCAACAAGAGTCTGAAATGCAGTACTTAAGTGCAACCTCAAAAACAACAGAATGATCTCGGTTCATTTCCAAGGCAAACCATTCAATATCACAGTAATCCAGATCCAAGTCTACCCAACCACCAATGCCAAAGAAGCTGAAGTTGATCAGTTCTTCAACTGAGTGACTTCACTTTCACTTTTCACTTTCATGCACTGGAGAAGGAAATGGCAACCCACTCCAGTGTTCTTGCCTGGAGAATCCCAGGGATGGGGGAGCCTGGTGGGCTGCTGTCTCTGGGGTCGCACAGAGTCGGACATGACTGAAGCTACTTAGCAGCAGCAGCATGAAGACCTAGAAGACCTCCTAGAACTAACACCGAAAAAAAATGTCTTATTCATCATAGGGGACTGGAATGCAAACGTAGGAAGTTACTCCAGATACCTGAGTAAAGGCAAGTTTGGCTTCAGAGTACAAAACGAAGCAGAGCAAAGGCTAACAGAATTCTGCCAAGAGAAAGCACTGGTCATAGCAAACACCCTTTTTCAACAACATAAGAGATGACTTTACACATGGACATCTCCAAATAGTCAATACTGAAATCAGATTGATTACACTCTTTGTAGCCAAAGATGGAGAAGCTGTATACAGTCAGCAAAAACAAGAGCTGACTGTGGCTCAGATCATCAGCTCCTCATAGCAAATCTCAGACTTAAACTAAAAGAAAATTCAGGCTTAAGCTTGAAAGAAAGTGGGGAAAATACTAGGCCCCTCGGGTATGACTTAAATAAAATCCCCTATGATTATACAGTGGAGGCGAAGAATAGATTCAAGGGATTAGATCTGGTAAACAGAGTGCCTGAAGAACTGTGGACAGAAGTTCATAATATTGTACACAAGGCAGGGAACAAAACCATCGAAAAGAAAAAGAAATGCAAGAAGGCAAAGTGGTTGTCTGAGGAGGCTTTACAAATAGCTGACCAGGTGGTGCTAGTGGTAAAGAACCTGCCTGCCAATGTAGATTAGATGTAAGAGACACTGGTTTGATCCCTGGATTGGGAAGATCCCCTGGAGGAGGACACTGGCAACCCACCCCAGTATGCTTGCCTGGAGAATCCCCATGGACAAAGGAAGCCTGGCAGGCTGCAGTCCACAGGGTCGCAAAGAGTTGGGTACGACTCAAGTGACTTTAGCATGCAGCACGAAGAAAGAAAAACAACAGAAAGCAAGGTAGAAAGGGAAAGGTATCCCCAACTAAATGTAGAGTTCCAGAGAACAGCAGGAGGGACAAGAAGGCCTTCTTCAATGAGCAATGCAAAGAAATAGAGGAAAACAGAAGGGGAAAGACTAGAGATCTCAAGAACATTGGAGATACCAAAGGAACATTTCCTGCAAAGATGGGCACAATAATGGACAGAAATGGTAAAGACCTAATAGAAGCAGGAGAGATCAAGAAGATATGGCGAGAATACACAGAAGAATTGTACAGAAAAGATCTTAATGACCTGGTTAAGCATGATGATGTGGTCACTCACCCAGAGCCAGACATTCTGGAGTGTGAATTCAAGTGGGCCTTAGGAAGCACTGCTGCCAGTAAAGCTAGTGGAGATGACGGAATTCCAGCAGAGCTGTTTAAAATCCTAAAAGATGATGCTGGTAAAGTGCTGCACTCAATATATCAGCAAATTTGGAAAACTCAGCAGTGGCCACAGGACTGGAAAGGGTCAGTTTTCATCCCAATGACAAAGAAGGGCAGTGCCAAAGAATGTTTAGACTATGGGACAATTGCACTCACTTCCCATGCTAGTAAGGTTATATTCAAAAATCCTCTAAGCTAGGCTTCAGCAGTACATGAACCAAGAATTTCCAGATGTCCAAGCTGGGTTTAGAAAAGGCAGAGGAACCAGAGATCAAATTGCCAACATTTGCTGGATCACAGAGAAAGCAAGGAAATTCCAGAAGAAACATCTATTTCTATTTAACTGACTATGTTAAAGCCTCTGACTGTGTGGATCACAACAAACTATGGGAAACCCTTAAAGAGATAGGAATACCAGACCACCTTACCTGTCTCCTGATAAACCTGTATGCGGGTCAAGAAGCAACAGTTAGAACCTTATATAGAACAACCGACTGGTTCAAAATTGAGAAAGCAATATGAAAGACTGTTTATTGTCACCCTATTTAACTTACAGAGCACAATCATGTGAAATGCCAGGCTGAATGAGTTACAAGCTGGAATCAAGATTGCCAGGAGAAATATCAACAACCTCAGATATGCAAATGATACCAGTCTAATGGCAGAAAGTGAAGAGGAACTAAAGAGCCTCTTGATGAGGGTGAAAAAGGAGAATGAAAAAGCCAGCTTAAAACTCAATATTAAAAAAACTAAGATCATGGCATCCGGTCCCATCACTTCATGGCAAATAGATGGGGAAACAATGGAAAGAGTGAGAGACTTTATTTTGGGGGCGCTCCAAAAATCACTGCAGATGGTGACTGCAGCCATGAAATTAAAAGATGCTTGCTCCTTGGAAGAAAAGATATGACCAACCTAGACATCATATTAAAAAACAGAGACATTACTTTGCCAACAAAGTAATGGGCAAAACATGAATATGAGTTTGAGCAAGCTCTGGGAGCTGGTGATTGACAGGGAAGCCTGGAATGCTGCAGTCCATGGGGTCACAAAGAATCAGACCCGACTGAGTGACTAAATTGAACTGAAGATCATGGCATCCTATCACTTCATGGCAAATAGAAGGGGAAAAGGTAGAAGCAGTGACAGATTTCCTCTTTTTGAGCTCTAAAATCAATGGGGATGGTGACTGCAGCCATGAAATAAGATGATTGCTTCTTGCAGGAAAGCTATAGACAAACCTAGACAGTATGTTAAAAGCAAAGACATCACTTTGCCAACAAAGATCCGTAGGTCCATTAAGGCTATGGTCTTTCCAGTAGTCATGTATGGATGTGAGAGTTGGACCGTAAAGAAGGAAGAGTGCTGAAGAATTGATGCTTTCGAATTGTGGTGCTAGAGAAGACTCTTGGGCAGTGAGGAGATCAAACCAGTCAATCCTAAAGTATATAAATCCTGAATACACTTTGGAAAGACTGATGCTGAAGCTGAAGCTCCAGTACTTTGGCCACCTGATGCAAACAGCCAACTCATTGCATGTTACATTATGGCCCGTTATTTGTTGCTGTGAATACCTAGTTAATCGATAGCTACCCTTTCTAATATACACACCCTGTATGCAATTCAGCACGACATTAAGTGTATTCATAAAGTAAAAATAGATTCCATTAGAGTTTGAAGGTTTCCACATGGCATATAGAAGGCATGGGCTCATGGCACCAATTTGAGTACATGTCAAGTGAAGTCTCTTTAATACTTTTACCCTTTTCTCTAAAGTAGGCTCACCCCTGAGATGATCCTGATGAAGAAGCAAGACTGTTCTGAAATTCAATCAAAGTGCACTCTGCAGCTTTATTTCACAGAACCCCTACCCTGGGCTAACCACCAGAGAATGACTGATCAAAGAAATTGGCATTCCAGGGACTAATGTCAGCATTATGTGGCATAAATGATTTCCTCTTTTTCTATCCCTTTTAAACCTCCAAATTAAGCATCCATAATTAGACTGAAGTACCTCTACACATTACAACAAGGGATTCTGGGTCTTTCTACCCTACCTATGCATCCAAAAATAAATAAGAACTTAGAAAGGGCTGTGGATCCAAAGGAGTTGTCAAACCTGCCTTCCCCCTGCTCACCAGGCAGCCAGGTAAAAAAGAATGTAACCTACAAAGGAACCTCCACTAGGCTATCAATGGATTTCTCAGCAGAAATTCTATAGTCCAAAGGAGAGTGGAATGAAATACTCCAGTTGCCTTAGGGGTATACTTCACTCTCTTACAGGCTTCAGAATATTATAAAACATCCTTTACAATTTCAGATGGGGTATATCGCTCAATTTTCTTTAGAGTCACAGGAGTTCACAGACTTCATGTAATCATTGGATCTGTTTCCTTATCATATGTTTCATATGTCAATTAAAGTATTACTTTACATTTAATTACCACTTCAGCTTCAAAGCTGCTATCTGATACTGGCACTTTGCTGATGTAGTATGACTATTTTATGTATCTATTTATTGATGAATTTCATATTCTTTTATTATTAAATAGTACAGTTGGCTTCCAATCAATTAGTTTTGGTGCAACCTGAAAAAGCATAGTAAATCTAATATTAACATTATTAACAAATATAATATTAACCTCATTGCTCGTATTTATTGCTTTGGTTCCCCCAACTAAATATTTATACAAAAAAACCCAAGTCCTTACGAATGCAGATTTGATCCTATAGAATAAACATGTCTTCCTTTTTCTATAAACTTTTTTTGGTAGCCATTACATTCCTCTTTGACTTAAAACTGCAGTCCTCTTACCCCTCCCTGGAGCATCCCACACAAACTGTCTGAAAACTATGCTTACTGTAGCCTTATTTCTAATCCTTTTATTAGCAATAAGCCTGGCTTATGAATGAATTGCAAAAGGACTGAAATGTACCGGAATATGGTAATTTAAAGTGAAATAAATTATTTTGATGCATTAGACTATGATTAAATTCATAATTACCAAGTGTTTCTAGTACATATAAACATAATCATAGCATTTACAGTATCTCTTATAGAACTATGAATGTATCAATCCCATATGATATCATCACTATTATGCTTAGAGGGCACAATGTTATCAGTATTCATTATAGCAAGCCTGATAATCTTAAAAACATTTTCAGTTCAGTTGCTCAGTCATGTCTGACTCTTTGCGACCCCATGAACCACAGCACGCCAGGCCTCCTTGTCCATCACCAACTCCTAGAGTTCACTTAGATTCATGTCCATTGAGTCAGTGATGCCATCCAGCCATCTCATCCTCTGTCGTACACTTCTCCTCCTGCCCCCAATCCCTCCCAGCATCAGGGTCTTTTCCAATGAGTCAACTCTTCACATGAGGTGGCCAAAGTTTCAGAGTTTCAGCTTTAGCATCAGTCCTTCCAATGAACACCCAGGACTGATCTCCTTCAGAATGGACTGGTTGGATCTCCTTGCAGTCCAAGGGAATCTCAAGAGTCTTCTCCAACACCACAATTCAAAAGTATCAATTCTTTGGTGCTCAGCTTTCTTCACAGTCCAACTCTCACATCTATACATGACTACTGGGAAAACCATAGCCTTGACTAGACGGACCTTTGTTGGCAAAGTAAAGTCTCTGCTTTTGAATATGCTATCTAGGTTGGTCATAACTTTCCTTCCAAGGAGTAAGCGTCTTTTAATTTCATGGCTGCAATCACCATCTGCAGTGATTTTGGAGCCCAAGAAAATAAAGTCTGGCACTGTTTCTGCTATTTCTCCACCTATTTGCCATGAAGTGAAGGGACTGGATGCCATGATCTTTGTTTTCTGAATGTTGAGCTTTAAGCCAACTTTTTCACTCTCCTCTTTCACTTTCATCAAGAGGCTCTTTAGTTCTTTTTCACTTTCTGCCATAAGGGTGGTGTCATCTGCATATCTGAGGTTATTGATATTTCTCCCCGCAATCTTGATTCCAGCTTTTGCTTCATCCAGTCCAGCGTTTCTCATGATGTACTCTGCATATAAGTTAAATAAGCAGGGTGACAATATACAGCCTTGACGTACTCCTTTTCCTATTTGGAACCAGTCTGTTGTTCCATGTCCAGTTCTAACTGTTGCTTCCTGACCTGCATCTACGTTTCTCAAGAGGCAGATCAGGTGGTCTGGTATTCCCATCTCTTTCAGAATTTTCCACAGTTTGCTGTGATCCACACAGTCAAAGGCTTTGGCATAGTCAATGAAGCAGAATAGATGTTTTTCTGGAACTCTCTTGCTTTTTCCATGATCCAACAGGTGTTGGCAATTTGATCTCTGGTTCCTCTGCCTTTTCTAAAACCAGCTTGAACATCAGGAAGTTCACGGTTCACCTATTGCTAAAGCCTGGCTTGGAGAATTTTGAACATTACTTTACTAGCGTGTGAGATGAGTGCAATTGTGCGGTAGTTTGAGCATTCTTTGGCATTGCCTTTCTTTGGGATTGGAATGAAAACTGACCTTTTCCAGTCCTGTGGCCACTGCTGAGTTTTCCAAATTTGCTGGCATGTTGAGTGCAGCACTTTTACAGCATCATCTTTCAGGATTTGAAATAGCTCAACTGGAATCCCATCAGCTCCACTAGCTTTGTTCGCAGTGATGCTTTCTAAGGCCCTCTTGACTTCACATTCCAGGATGTCTGGCTTTAGGTGAGTGATCACACCATTGTGATCATCTGGGTCGTGAAGATCTTTTTTATACAGTTTTTCTGTGTATTCTTGCCACCTCTTCTTAATATCTTCTGCTTCTGTTAGGTCCATACCATTTCTGTCCTTTATCGAGCCCATCTTTGCATGAAATGTTCACTTGGTATCTCTAATTTTCTTGAAGAGATCTCTAGTCTTGCCCCTTCTGTTGTTTTCCTCTATTTCTTTGCATTGATCACTGAGGAAGGCTTTCTTATCTCTCCTAGATATTCTTTGGAAGTCTGCATTCAGATGCTTATATTTTTCCTTTTCTCCTTTGCTTTTCACTTCTCTTCTTTTCACAGCTATTTTACCTAACCAATATAATATTAATTGTCCTATTAGTATTTTCAGGCTGTGAGGATACACTCAGATTATCCCTACTAGTAATAGTATTAAATATGTATGGGACTTCCCTGGTGTCTCAGTGGGAAAGAATCTGCCCTCAGTGCAGGAGCCGAAGGAGCCACCAGTTCCTGATCCCTGGGTCAGGAAGATCCCCTGGAAGAGGGCATGGCAACCCATTCCAGTATTCTTGCCTGAAGAATCCCATGGAGAGAGGAGCCTGGCGGGCTACAGTCCTTAGGGTTGCAAAGTTGGACACGACTGAAGCAATGTAGCACATATGCATGTATGGTACTGATTACATATATAATCTTAACTTGCTCCAATGCTAAAAATATTTCCCACAATTATATTAATACCCCTAACTTGATCCAAAAATAGCAATCTGAATCAACACTACCACCTACAGCCCATTAGTGAGCCTCACAAGTCTACTCCTCCTCAGCCAATTGAATGATGACAGCTTTCTCATTAATATTTTTCTCCAATTCCCTACTAACACCATTACTAATTTTAACGGCATGACTCTTGCCCCTAATACTAATAACTAGGCAATATCACCTACCCAAAGAATCAACCTGATAAAAACTATATGTTACCATGCTAATTCTATTACAAATATTCCTAATCATAACATTTAGTGCTATTTTTTGTTGTTCAATTGCTGAGTTGTGTCCAACTCTTTGCAGCCCCATGAACTGCAGCACACCAGGCTTCCCTGTCCTTCACTATCTCCCAGAGTTTGCTCAAACTCAACATCCATTGAGTCAATGATACCTTCCAACCTTCTCATCCTCTGTCTAGAATTAATCTTATTCTATATACTATTTGAAGCAACACTAGTCCTAACACTTCTCATCATCATCACCTGATGAGATAATCAAACAGAACACCTTAACGCAGGTCTTTATTTTTTATTCTATACACTAGTAGGATCTCTCCCACTTTTGGTAGCACTAGTTTATATTCAAAATATTATAGGCTCTCTAAATTTCTTAATACTTCAGTATTGAATTCAAGCAATATCTGATTCCTGATCTAATGTTTTCCTATGCCTAGCATGCGTAATAGCCTTTATGGTAAGAATGCCACTGGACAGTCTTCACCTTTGATTACCCAGAGCACATGTAGAGGCCTCCACTGCAGGTTCCATAACATCTGCAGCCAGAAAGTTATGACATATTATGAATTACAATAGTACTAATTTCCCTAATAGATTTTATAGCATATCTCTTTCTCATATTATCCCTATGAGGTATAATTATAACCAGTTCAATTTGTATATGTCAAACAGACCTAAAATTATTTATCACATATTCCTGTATCAGTCATATAGCCACATAGTTATTCAAACACCTTGAGGTTATATAGGAGCCTCCACTCTAATAATTGCTCATAGCCTTACACCATCCACATTATTCTCTTTAGCAAATTCAAATAAAGAGCGAATTCATAGCCAAATAATAATCTTAGCCTAAGGCCTACAAGCCTTCCTCCCACTAATGGATTCTGATAGTTACTAGCAAGTTTGAAGAATTTAGCTCTCCCCGCAACCATCCGTCTGACTATTTGTAGTAATATCATCCTTCTCATGATCAATTATTGCAATTATCCTAATAGGGATTAATATAGTAGTCACTGCCTTGTTGTTGTTGTTTAGTAGCTAAGTCATGCCCGACTCTTTACAGTTGGTGAACTGTAGCCCACCAGGCTTCTCTGACCATGGGACTTCCTAAGCAAAAATACTGGAGTGGGTTGCCATTTCTTTCTCCAGGAGATCTTCCTGACCCAAGGATTGAACCCATGTCCCCAGCAGTGGCAGGCAGATTCTTTCTCGCTGAGTCACCAGAAAAGCCTGATCACGGCCATATATTCTCTGTGCTGGGCTTAGCGCTTAGTCATGTCTGACTTTTTGTGACCCCATGGACTGCAACCCATCCTTCTCCTCTATCTATGGGGATTCCCCAGGCAAGAATACTGGAGTGGGTTGCCATGCCTTCCTCCAAGGGATCATCCCAACCCAGGGATAGAATACAGGTCTCCCGCATTGCAGGTGGCTTCTTTACTGACTGAGCCACCAGGGAAGCCCTATGTTCTCTACGTTTACTATTCATAACGCAACAAGGCAAACACACACATCGTGTTAATATCTTACCATCTTTTACATGAGAAAATGCCCTCATAACACTTCATATTTTACCTCTTCTACTTCTGTTACTAAATCCCCAAATCATTGTACTGTAAATATAGTTTAAGAAAAACACTAGACTGTGAGTCTAGTAACAGAAGACTTAGCCTTCTTATTTACTGAAAAAGCATATGAGAACTGCTGACTCATGCCTCCATGCTTAAACAACAGTTTTTTCAAACTTTTAAGGATAGCAATTATCCATTGGTCATAGGAACCAAAAAGTTGGTGCAACTCCAAATAAAAATAAACTTATTTTCCTCTTTCACACTAGTTCACTATTTATATTAACAATACCAATTATAATAATGGGTACCAACATCATAAGAGTGAAAAGTTCCCAACATATGTAAAAACCACTATCTCACATGCTTTTGTTATCAGTTTAATCACAATAATAATATTTATCCAGGTAGGCCAAAAAATTATCTCACACTGACACTGAATCACCATCCAACCCTCAAATTATGACTCAGCTTCAATATAGACTATTTCTCAGTAATATTTGTACAGTAGCATTATTTGTCACATGATCCATTATAGAGTTCTCAATCTGATACATACACTCAGATCCTAATTGCTTTTTCAAATATTCACTCCTCTTTCTTATCACAGGACTAATTCTTGTTACTACTAATAACCCTTTTCAACTTTTCATTGGGTGAGAGCAAGTCAAAAGATTATATCTTTCCTGCTTATTGAATGATACGGACAAGAAGATGTAAATACAGCTGCTCTACAAGCAATTCTATTTAAAACTGTATTGGAGATACCTGACTTGTTGTAGCAATAGCATGATTTCTGTTTAATTTAATGCATGAGATCTACAAGAAGTCTTGATATTTGACCTAAATCCCTCGAATCTACCCCTAATAGCACTTGTACTAGCTGTCACTGGAAAATCCTCCCAGTTTGGCCTGCACCCATGACCTCCCTCAGCATTAGAAGGCCCTGCCCATGTCTCAGCCCCACTCCACTCAAGCACAGTAGTGGTAGCCAGTATTTTCTTGCTCATCTTCTTTTATCACTTGGCAGAAAAGCATAAACTTATCAAAACACTAACACTGTATTTAGGAGCCATTACTACATTGTTTACAGCAATATACACTCTTACCAAAAATGACATTTAAAGAATGGTTGCTTTTTCCACTTCAATCCAACTTATAACTGTAACAAATGGAATTAACCAACCCTACCTAGCATTTCTTCACACTTGCACCCACACCGTATTTAAAGCCATATTATTTATATACTCTGAGTCTATTGTTCATATCCTAAACTTTAAGCAAGATATTTGAAAAACAGGAGACCTATTTAAAGCAATATCCTTTACTACAACAGACCTTATATTGGCAGCTCAGCACTAACAGGAATGCCTTTCTTTACTGGATTTTACTCTTAAGATCTAATTATTGAACACGCTAACACATCTTATACCAAAGCCTAAGTTCCTCTAGTAACTCTAATTGCCACATCCCTCACAGCTATCTGTAGCATTTATATCATCATCTTTGCACTACTGGAACAACCTCACTTTTCCACCTTAACTTTAATGAAAATAACCCTCTTTTAGTCAGTTCCATAAACATCTGTTAATTGGAAACATCTTTGCTGGATTATTATTTCCAATAGTATTCCCCCACCACCAATCCCCCAAATAACTGTACATTATTATTAATACTTAAAACTAACTGCCCTTGCCGTAACTGTTTTAGGTTTTACTCTGGCATTCAAAATTAATGCTACCACAGAAAATCTGAAGTTTAATTACTCTTCAAATACATTCAAATTTTGCAGTCACTTAGGGTATTTTCCCATTATCATACAGTGTTCGTCACCCTACTGAAATCTATTCGAAAGCCAAATATCATCATCTTCCCTCTTAGACTTAATTTGACTAGAAAATATTCTGTCAAAAACTACTCTCATTCAAATAAAAACCTCTACATTAGTATCAGCCCAAAAAGGTTTAATCAAATTATATTTCCTCTCATTCCTCATCACTCTCTTCCTAAGCATCAGTTCAGTTCAGTTGCTCAGTCGTGTCCGATTCTTTGCGACCCCATGAACCGCAGCACGCCAGGCCTCCTTGTCCATCACCAACTCCTAGAGTTCACTTAGATTCATGTCCATTGAGTCAGTGATGCCATCCAGCCATCTCATCCTCTGTTTTCCCCTTCTCCTCCTGACCCTAATCCCTCCCAGCATCAGGGTCTTTTCCAATGAGTCAACTCTTCGCATGAGGTGGCCAAAGTATCAGAGTTTCAGCTTTAGCATCAGTCCTTCCAATGAACACCCAGGACTGATCTCCTTCAGAATGGACTGGTTGGGTCTCCTTGCAGTCCAAGGGACTCTCAAGAGTCTTCTCCAACACCACAGTTCAAAAGCATCAATTCTTCAGTGCTCAGCTTTCTTCACAGTCCAAGTCTCATATCCATACATGACCACTGGAAAAACCATAGCCTTAACTCGATGGACCTTTGTTGCCAAAGAAATATCTCTGCTTTTTAATATGCTATCTAGGTTGATCATAACTTTCCTTCCAAGGAGTAAGCGTCTTTTAATTTCATGGCTGCAGTCACCATCTGCAGTGATTTTGGAGCCCCCAAAAAACAAAGTCTAACACTGTTTTGCCATCTATTTCCCATGAAGTGATGGGACCAGATGCCATGATCTTAGTTTTCTGAATGTTGAGCTTTAAGCCAACTTTTTCACTCTCCTCTTTCACTTTCATCAAGAGGCTCTTTAGTTCCTCTTCACTTTGTGCCGTAAGGGTGGTGTCATCTGCATATCTGAGGTTATTTTGATATTTCTCCCAGCAATCTTGATTCCAGCTTGTGCTTCTTCCAGCCCAGCATTTCTCACGATGTACTCTGCATATAAGTTAAATAAGCAGGGTGACAATATACAGCCTTGACATACTCCTTTTCCTATTTGGAACCAGTCTGTTGTTCCATGTCCAGTTCTAACTGTTGCTTCCTGACCTGCATACAGGTTTCTCAAGAGGCAGGTCAGGTGGTCTGGTATTCCCATCTCTTTCAGAATTTTCCAGTTTATTGTGATCCACACAGTCAAAGGCTTTGGCATAGTCCATAAAGCAGAAATAGATGTTTTTCTGGAACTCTCTTCCTTTTTCGATGATCCAGCAGATCTAAGCATAATTCCATTTAATTACCATGAGTAATCTCCATAATAACCACAACACCAATAAGCAATGATCAAACAGTAACAATTACTATTCACGTACCGTAAGTACATAGGGCTGCGATCCCCATAGGGTCTTCACTAGAGAAAACAGAATCACTGATACCATAAGTTACCCAATCCCACAAACCATTCAACTTAAACACAATCACCACCTCCTCACCTTTAAAAACATAGAATACCATTGAAAACTCTATTATTAAAACCTGAAAGAAAGGCTCCTAATACAGTCTTATTGGAAATCCAAACTTCAGGAAACTGCTCAGTAGCCAGAGCTATCAGATAACAAATACCACTGATATCTCCCCTAAATAAATAAAAAACACCATTAAACCTAAAAATGATCCACCAAAATTTGACACAATTCCACAGCCAATACCACCACCTACAATCAACCCAAGTCCACCATAAATAGGTGAAGCTTTTAAAGAAAAACCCACAAAATGAATCATAAATACTCTCCAGGCCAAAATACTGGAGTGGGTAGCCTATCCCTTGTCCAGGGGATCTTACTGACTTAGGAATTGAACTGGGGTCTCTTTCATTGCAGGTGGATTCTTTACCATCTGAGCCACAAGGGAAGCCCAGTTGGTAAAGCATCTGCCTACAACCTGTGGAAGATCCAGGTTCCATCCCTGGGTCGGGAAGACCCCCTAGAGAAGGAAATGGCAACCCACTCCAGTACTCTTGCCTGGAAAATCCCATGGACAGAGAATCCTGGTAGGCTACAGTCCATGGGGTCACAAAGAGTTGGACATGACTGAGCGACTTCACTTACTTACTCTTTACCAACTGATCTATCAGGGAAGCCCAATAAAAATAGTACCTAAATATAATTTATGTTATCATTATTCTTACATGGAATCTAATGGCATGAAAAATCATTGTTATTCAACTGCAAGAACACTAATGACCAACATCTGAAAATCACACCTATTAATAAAAATTATTAACAACACATTCATTGATCTCCCAGGCCTCACAAACATTTCAATAGGATGAAATTTTGGCTCCTTACTGGGTATTTGTTTAGTTTTACAAATCTTAACCGGCTTGTTCCTAGCAATGCATTACACACTAGGTACAATAACTGCCTTCTCACCAGTAACACATATCTGTAAATTGTGTAAATTATGGATGAATAATTTGATATATGCATGCAAACAGAGCTTCTATATCCTTTGTCTATTTATCTATGTAGGACACAGACTATATTATAGATCCTATGTTTTTCTAGAAACATGAAACACCACAGTTATTCTATTATTCACAGTTACAGCTATAGCATTTATAGGTTATGTATTACCCTGAGGACAAATATCATTTTGAGGAGCAACAGTCATTACCAATCTTCTCTCAGCAATCTCATACATTGGTACAAACCTTGTTGAATGGATCTGAAGTAGTTTTTTGGTAGACAAAGAAACTCTTTCATGATTCTTTGCTTTCCACTTTATTCTTCCATTTATCATCACAACACTAACTGCTGTCCACTTACTATTCCTTCATGAAACAGAATCTAATATTCCCACAAGAATCTCATCTGATATAGACAAAATTCCATTTCAACTACAATTAAAGACATCTTAAGTACCTTATTACCAGTTCTAGCATTAATAATATTAGCCCTATTTTCATCTGATTTATTAGGAGATCCTGACAATTACACCCCAGCAAACCCTCTCAGTACACCACCTCACATTGAACCAGAATGGTACTTCCTATTCACATGTACAATAGCACAATCCCCAATAAAATAGGAGGGGTACTAGCCTTAGTTGTTTCAATCCTAGTCCTAGTACTATTAATAATACCATTGCTTCACACATCCAAACAACGCAGTGACTCACATTCTGACCTCTAGCCAATGTTTATTCTGGGTAGATCTACTTACACAAACATTTGTATTAGTGTTAATTGGAAGACAATCTGTAGAAGACCTTGTCATTTTTATTGAACAACTAGCATCTATTTTATATTTCTTATTAATTCTATACCAGTAACTAGCATTGTTGAAAATAATATCCTAAAATGAAGAGTGTTTGTAGTATACTCATTACCCTAGTCTTGTAAACCAGAAAAGGAGAACAATGCATCTCCCTAAGACTCTAGGAAGAAACTCCAGCTCCACCATCAGCACCCAAGGCTGAAATTCTACTTAAACTATTCTCTGAAATTTTAGTTATGGGGCATTTACAAGATTTTTAAGTACTATGTTAGAATTAAAACAACTTGATTTATCATAAATCCCTATGTACTTCATGGATATCTGCACCTCTGCATTAACGTGTACATATATGTCATATCATGCATAATATGTATATTTGTACATTATCTACCCCATGCATATAAGCATGTACATTAAATAATATTACAGAGTACATAAATATTATTGATTGTACATAGTTCATTAAGTCAAATCAATTCTGGTCAACATGCATATGATATCCAAAAGATCACAAACATCATCAGCAGGCTGGATGAAATCGTCAACCCACTTGGCAAATGTACCTCTTCTCATTCCAGGCCCATAGGTTGTGGGGGTTTATATTGGATGGATGAACTTTATCAGACATCTGGTTCTTGCTTCAGGACCTTCTCATCTAAAATCACCCAATATTTCCTCTTAAATAAGACATCTAGATGAACTAATGACTAATCAGCCCATGCTTACACATAACTGATTTCATGCATTTGGTATTTTTTAATTTTTAGGGGATGCTTGGACTCAGCTATGGTGACAGAGGTCTAACACAGTCACATAAATAGTTGTTCAGTCACTAAGTTGTGTCTGACTCTTTGTGACCCCATGGACTGTAGCACGCCAGGCTTCCTCGTCCTTCACTATCTCCTGGAGTTTGCACAGATTCATGTCCATTGAGTTGGTGATTCTATCTAACCATCTTATCCTCTGCCACCCTCTTCTCCTTTCCCTTCAATTTAATTCAATTCAAATTTAATTAATTAATCCAATCAATTCAATTAATTCAAATTTAATAAAATTTAATTCAAATAAATTGTAGCTGGACTTTAATTGAATATTGTTTACCAACATTAATCACAAAATGTTATTCAGTCAACAGTTACAGGACACAGAGAAATTCTAAGTACATATACTGAACAAGTAACTAAATTTACTTCTTTTCCTTGCTTCAAGCAGACCTAGAAAATAAATTCTAACTATACCAATAAACTACTTAGATATTCTCCATTTATGTAGACAAATATCTCCCCAGATTTACCATTTTATCAAAATTTTAACAATAAATATAATATAAATAATTCAGTCAGTTCAGTTCAGTTGCTCAATCATGTCCTACTCTTTGTGACCCCATGATCCACAGCACGCCAGGCCTCTCTGTCCATCACCAATTCCCGGAGTTTACCCAAACTCATGTCCATTGAGTCAGTGATGCCATCCAACAATCTCATCCTGTCGTCCCCTTCTCCTCCTTCCCCCAGTCCCTCCCAGCATCAGGGTCTTTTCAAATGAGTCAGCTGTTCGCATCAGGTGGCCAAAATATTGGAGTTTCAGCTTCAACATCAGTCTTTCCAATGAACACCCAGGACTGATTTCCTTTAGGATGGACTGGTTGGATCTCCTATATAAATATTATTTCCACATATAAACTTAATGTAGCTTGAAAACCTAAATCAAGGCACTGAAAATGCCTCTGTGAGTATATTAACTCCATAAACATACAGGTTTGATCCCAGCCTTTCTATCAGTTTTTAATAACATTACACATGTAAGCATCTGTGCACCAGTGAGAATGCTCTCTAAATCACTACAATTAACAGGAGCAGGCATCAAGCACACTAAAAATAGTGGCTCATAATGCCTTGCTTTACCACATCCCTATGGGAAACAGCAGTGATAAAATTAACCCCAAAGAGAGAAGTTTGAATAAGTTATCTATTAGGGCTGGTAAATTTTGTGCCAGCCACCATGGTAATATGACTAACTCAAATGAATAGAAATATGGTATAAAGCATGCTAAAGAATATAAAATAAAGTTAAATTTCAAGCCGTAAAAAGCCGTAATTAAAAATCAACCATGAAAGTGACTTTAGTATCCCTGATTACACAACAGTTAAGACTCAAACTGGGATTAGCCCTAAACCCAAATAATTACTAGAACAAGATTATTTGCCTGAGTACTACCAGCAGCAGCCTAAAATTCAAAGGATTTGGCAGTGCTTCACACCACTCTAGAGGAGCCTATTTACAATCGATAAACCCTGATAAACCTCACCAGCCCTTGCTAATTCAGTCTTCAGCAAACCCCGAAAAACAGAAAAGTAAGTATAATTATTATACATAAAAACATTAGGTCAGACTTCTGTGGTGGTACAGTGAATAAGAATGAACCTGCCGATACAAAGTATAGGAGATAAAAATTTTAAATATCTTTGGTGCTATAGAGAAAGTACCACAAGGTAACAATGAAAAAAAGCATTAAAAGTAACAAGAAACAAAGATTACTCCTTGTACCTTTTACATAATGATTTTACTAGCAAAACTTTAACAAAGAGAACTTTAGTTAAATAACCCAAATCCAAATGAGGTATTTATGAACAGTTTTACAACAAACTCATCTATGTAGCAACGTAAGAAGATTTATAAGTGGAGGTGACAAGCCTAATGAGCCTGGTGACAGCAGGTTGTCCAGAAAATGAATTTTAATTCAACTTTAAAAATACCAGAAACCCCTTTATTGTGTGTTCAGTCACTTAGTTGTGTCCAACTCTTTTGCAACCCCGTGGATGGTAGCCTGCCAGGCTCCTCTGTCCATGGGATTTTTGTATTATTAAATGTTAGCCTAGGATGGTACAGGAGAAGGCGATGGCACCCCACTCCAGTACTCTTGCCTGGAAGACCCCATGGACGGAGGAGCCTGGTGGGCTGCAGTCCATGGTGTCGCTAAGAGTCAGCACGACTGAGCAGCTTCAGTTTCACTTCTCACTTTCACGCACTGGAGAAGGAAATGGCAACCCACTCCAGTGTTCTTGCCTGGAGAATCCCAGGGACGGGGAGCCTGGTGGGCTGCCGTCTATGGGGTTGCACAGAGTCGGACATGACTGAAGCGACTTAGCAGCAGCAGCAGCAGCAAGATGGTACAGCTTTTTAGAAATGAGCACAACCTTGACTAGAGAGTAACAATAAATAGCACCATGCTTGGCTTAAAAGCAGCCATCAATTAAGAAAGTGTTCAATGTCAACAATAATCCTTCCTTAATACCAATAATTAAATCAACTCCTAGATTACTGGACTAATCTATTAAACAACAGAAGCAATAATGTTAATATGAGTAACAAGAAATATTTCTCCTTGCATAAGTTTACATCAGTAACTAACAGTATACTGATGAAAATGAAAGTTGTGTCCAACTCTGTGACCCATGGACTATAGCCTGCCAGGCTCCTCTGACCATGGGATTTCCCAGGCAAGAATACTGGAGTGGATTGGCATTCTCTTCTCCCAGGGGATCTTCCTGACCCAGGGATTGAACCCCGGTCTCCTGCACTGCAGGCAGATTTCTTTACCATCTGAGCCTCCAGGGAAGCCCAAAATACTGATAATTAACTCAATATCAAATGATTTATTAAGATACTATTAATCTAACACAGGCATGCACCCAGGGAAAGATTTGAAAAAGTAAATATCTCAGCAAACACAAACCCCACTTGTTTACCAAAAACATCACCTCTCGAGTAATTAGTATTAGAGGCACTGCTTGCCCAGTGACAACCATTAAACAGACACAGTATCCTGATCCTGAAAAGGTAGCAGGGTCATTTGTTCTCTAAATAAGGACCTGTATGAAAGACCACAGGAGGGTTTTACTGTCCCTTACTTTTAATCAGTGAAACTGACCTTCTCACAAAGAGGTGGGGATAATTAAATGAGACAAAAAGACCCTATGCAACTTTAACCCAAAAGAATATAATTAAACTAAAGATAAAACAAAATTGTATATGGATTGATAATTTTGGTTGGGGTGAACTTACAGAACAAAAATTCCTCTGAGTGATTAAAGCCTACACATGTCAGTCAAAACGTAACATTACTTTTAATCCCCCAACCAAAAAATGACCAACAGAACAAGTTACCCTAGGGATAACAAGGAGTTCATATCGACAAAAGGTTTATGACCTTGATGTTGGATCAGGACATCCCAATGGTGTAAATGTTATTAAAGTTTCATTTTTTCAATGATTAAAGTCCTATGTGTTCCAACATCAGATCAGAGTAATCCACATTGGTTTCTATCTATATTTCTCCCAGAAAGAATAAGAGAAATAAGGCCAACTTCAAATAAGCATCTTAAAAGTAATTCAGTTCAGTTCAGTTCAGTTGCTCAGTCGTGTCTGACTCTTTGAGACCCCATGAATTCCAGCACGCCAGGCCTCCCTGTCTATCACCATCTCCCGGAGTTCACTCAGACTCACGTCCATCGAGTTGGTGATGCCATCCAGCCATCTCATCCTCTGTCGTCCCCTTTTCCTCCTGCCCCCAATCCCTCCCAGCATCAGGGTCTTTTCCAATGAGTCAACTCTTTCCATGAGGTGGCCAAAGTACTGGAGTTTCAGCTTTAGCATCATTCCTTCCAAAGAACACCCAGGGCTTATCTCCTTTAGAATGGACTGGCTTGCAGTCCAAGGGACTCTCATGAGTCTTCTCCAACACCACAGTTCAAAAGCATCAATTCTTCAGCGCTCAGCTTTCTTCACAGTCCAACTCTCTCATCCATACATGACCACTGATATTAATTTGTACTTTAATTAACAAGTACAAAGTTCTACCCAAGACCAGGGTTTAGTTAAGATGGCAGAACCTGGTAACTGTCTAGAAGTTAATCCTTTATAACAAGAGGTTCAAATCCTCTGCCTAACAAAATGTTCATAATTAATGTTCTAATACTTATTATCCCTATTCTTCAAGCCATAGCATTCTTGACAATAGTTGAACAAAGAACTTTAGGTTATATACAGTTCTGAAAAGGGCCAAATGTCATAGGACCATGTGGTCTATTACAACCCATTGCTGTTGCAGTCAAATTATTCATTAAAAAAACAAACTACTACAACTGGCTACATCCTCCATCTGCCTACTTATCATCACACCAATGCTAGCCCTAACCTTACTCCTAACTATATGAATTTCCCTACCCATACCCGACCCCCTTATTAATGTAAATCTAGGAGTTTATTTATATTAGCCATATCAAGTCTGGGCTTCCCTGATGGCTCAGTTGATAAAGAATCCACCTACAATGCAGGAGACCTAGGTTGGGAAGATCCCCTGGAGAAGGCAACATCTACCCACTCCAGTATTCTGGCCTGGAGAATTCCATGTACTATATAAGCCATGTGGTTGCAAAGAGTTGGACATGACTGAGCAACTTTCACTTATTAAATCTACCCATATACTTGATCCTGTGATCAAGATGGGCTTTCAATTCAAAATAAGCACTGACTGGAGCTCTACGAGCAGTAGCACACACAATTTCATATAAAGTAACACTAGCAATTATTCTATCAGTTCTCCTAATAAATGGATCTTTTACTCTCTTCATCCTCATTTCAGGAACAATTATGATTACTCTTCCCATCTTGACTCCTAGGCATAATGTGATTTATTTCCACCCTAGCAGAAAACCAATAGAGCCCCTTTTGACTTAACAGAAGGAGAATCCAAACTTTTATCAGGCTTCAATGCAGAATATGGAGTAGTCCCATTTTCCCTATTTTTCATAGCAGAATGTGTCAACATTATTATAATAAATACTTTTACAACAACTTTATTCCTAGGAGCATTCTACAACCCACATACACCAGAGCTATACACAATCAACTTTATTATTAAAACACTATTACTAGTAATCTCCTTCCTATAAATTTGAGCATCCTAGGGCTTCCCTTGGAGAAGGCAATGGCACCCCACTCCAGTACTCTTGCCTGGAAAATCCCATGGACGGAGGAGCCTGGTAGGCTGCAGTCCATGGGGTCGCAAAGAGTCAGACACGACTGAGCAACTTCATTTTCATTTTTCAAATGGCAACCCACTTGAGTGTTCTTGCCTGGAGAATCCCAGGGACAGGGGAGCCTGGTGGGCTGCCGTCTATGGGGTCGCACAGAGTTGGACACGACTGAAGCGACTTAGCAGCAGCAGCAGCAGCAGAGCTTCCCTGGTGGCTCAGGCAGTAAAGAATATACCTGAGACCTGGGTTCAATCCCTGGGTCAGGAAGATCCCCTGGAGATGGAAATGGCTACTCACTCCAATGTTCTTGCCTGGAGAATGGACAGAGGAGCCTGGCAGGCTATGGTTCATGGGGGTCACAAAGAGTTGGACACATCTGAGCAACAAAGCATGCACCCACATGATATAATTGATTAATACATATACTCTGGAAAAGCTTCCTATTGGTAACACTGCTGCTGCTAAGTCACTTCAGTCGTGTCCGACTCTGTGCGACCCCATAGACGGCAGCCCACCAGGCTCCCTGTCCCTGGGATTATCCAGGCAAGAACACTGGAGTGGGTTGCCATTTCCTTCTCCAATGCAGGAAAGTGAAAAGTGAAGGGGAGGTTGCTCAGTAGTATCCGACCCTCAGCGACCCCATGGACTGCAGCCTACCAGTCTCCTCCATCCATGGGATTTTCCAGGCAAGAGTACTGGAGTGGGGTGCCATTGCCTTCTCCGATTGGTAACACTAGCTTAATGCCTATGATATGTTTCATTACCTATTATAATATCAAATATCCCCCCACAAAAGAAATATGTCTCATAAAAGAGTTACTTTGATAGTGTAAATAGCAGAGGTTTAAATCCTCTTTACATCTAGAATTATAGGAATTGAACCCATGCTTAAGAATCCAAAATTCTTCATGCTATCACAATACACCACATTCTACATAGTAAGGTCAGCTAAATAAGCTATTGCACCCATACCCTGAAAATGTTGGTTTATATCCTTCTTGTTCTAATAAATCCCATCAACTTTATTATTATCCTGTCAACCATCATTTCAGGAACCATAATTGTACTGATCAGCTCTCACTATAAGTCTGAATTGGCTTTGAAATAAATATGCTAGTCATTATGGACTGTGAAGAAAGCTGAGCACCAAAGAATTGATGCTTTTGAACTGTGGTGTTGGAGAAGACTCTTGAGAGTCCCTTGGACTGCAAGGAGATCCAACCAGTCCATTCTGAAGGAGATCAGCCCTGGGATTTCTTTGGAAGGAATGATGCTAAAGCTGAAACTCCAGTACTTTCGCCATCTCATGAGAAGAGCTGACTCATTGGAAAAGACTCTGATGCTGGGAGGGATTGGGGGCAGGAGGAGAAGGGAACGACAGAGGATGAGATGGCTGGATGGCATCACTGACTTGATGGACGTGAGTCTGAGTGAACTCTGGGAGTTGGTGATGGACAGGGAGGCCTGACATGCTGCAATTCATGGGGTCGCCAAGAGTTGGACACGACTGAATGACTGAACTGAACTGAACTGGTTCCTATTATAATAAAAAATTTCAATCCATGAGCCATAGAAGCATCTACTAAATATTTTCTAACACAAACTACCACATCAATATGACTTATAATAGCTGTTGTTATTATTCTCTGGCAAATGAACTATTACAAAAATATTTAACCCGACAGCATCAAAAATACTAACAATCACCCTAGTCATGAAACTAGGACTATCCCCATTCCATTTCTGAGTACCCAAAGTCACAGTAAAAACAGGCCTAATTTTATTAACATGACAAAAACTCACGCTTACATCCATACTATATCAAACCTCTACTATCACTTAACCTAAATCTAATACTGTGTGTATGTATTAGTCGCTCAGTCATGTCTGACTCTTTGCAACCCCATTGGGTGTTGCCCACTAGGCTCCTCTGTCCATGTGATTTTCCAGGCAAGAATATTGGAATGGGTTGCCATTTCCTTCTCCAAAATCTTATACTAACTGTATCCATATTATCCATCTTAATCAGAAGCTGAGGGGGGTTAAACCAAACACAGCTATGAAAAATTATAGCCTATTTATCAATTGCTTACAGGGAAGGAATAACAGTTATTATATTATATAACCCAATTATAACAATCCTAAAATTCATAATTTATGACTCTCACTATAGTCATAACATCTATTTATAATTCAACCACCACTACACTATCACTTACATGAAACAAAATACTCATTATTACAAACCTCATCCTCATCTCTTTATTAGCAATAGGGTGTCTCTCACCACTAGCAGAGTTCATACCCAAATGAATAATAATTCAAGAAATAACAAAATAACAATATTATTCTATCCACACTAATAGCTATCACAGCAGTACTTAATCTATATTTCTATATACAACTCACATATTCCACAGCACTAACCATATTTCCCTCCATAAATAACATAAAATGACAATTTGATTCCATAAAACAAATAATTTTTCTACCAAAAATAATTGTAATATCTACAAAACTCTTACCCTTTATACCAGTCCTCTCAGTACTGGAATAGGAATTTAGGTTAGACAGACCAAAAGTTTTCAAAACTCTAAGCAAGTATAATTTACTTAATTCCTGTTCAGTGAGGTTTGCAAAACTATATCCTACATCAATTGAATGCAAATCAAACAGTTAATCTAATTAAATCCTCAGTAGATTGGTGAGATACACTTTTCACAAATTTTTAGTTAACAGCTAAATGCCCTAGTCAGCTGGTTTCAATCTGCTTCTCCTGTTACCAGGGGGTGGGAAAGAAAGGCTGGAGAAGTCTTGACAGTATTGAAGATGCTTCTTTGAATTTTCAATATGTAAAATTCACCGCAAGACTTTGTAAAAAGGGTGTCCAGATTCCTGTTTTTACATTTAGAGTCTAATGTTTACTCAGCCATTCTACCTATGTCCATAAATAGCTGATTATTCTCAACTAATCATAAATATATAAAGCACTGATACTTTATATCAGTTGTTCTGAGCTGAAATAGTAGGTACAGCCCTAAGTCTCCTGTTTCATGCTGAATTAGATTGACCTGGAACACTACTTGGAGATAACCAAATCTATAACATTGTTGTAACTGCTCACGCATTTGTGATAATTTCCTTTAGAGTCATGCCCATTATAATTGGTGGCTTTGGGAACTGATTAGTTCCTCTGATGATTGGAGCCCCTGACATAGCCTTTCCCCATATAAATAAGCTTCTGATTACTTCCACCCTCTTTCTTATTACATACTAGCGTTATCAACAGTTGAGGCCAGTGACAGTACAGGTTGAACTGTCTCTTCATGTCTAGCCAGAAACTTGGCCCATGCATTTGAGTAAGCTCCGGGAGTTGGGGATGGACAGGGATGCCTAGCGTGCTACAGTCCATGGGGTCGCAAAAAGTTGGACATGACTAAGTGACTGAACTGAGCTCAAACTGATGTCTATTGCATCAGTGATGCCATCCAACCATCTAATCCTCTGTTGTCCCCTTCTCCTCCCACCTTCAATCTTTCCCAGCATCAGAGTCTTTTCCAAAGAGTCAGTTCTTCACATCAGGTGGCCAAAATATTGGAATTTCAGCTTCAGCATCAGTCCTTCCAATGAATATTCAGGACTTATTTCCCTTAGGATTGACTGGTTGAATCTCCTTGCAGTCCAGGGGACTCTCAAGAGTTTTCTCTAACACCCCAGTTCAAAAGCATCAATTCTTTGGCTCTCAGCTTTCTTTATAGTCCAACTCTCACATCCATACATGACTACTGGAAAAACCCTAGCTTTGACTAGATGGACCTTTGTCAGTAAAGTAATGTCTCTGCTTTTTAATATGCTGTCTAGGTTGGTAATAGCTTTTCTTCCAAGGAACAAGCTTATTTAACTTATATGCAGAGTACATCATGCAAAATGCCAGGCTGGATGAAGCACAAGTTAGAATCAAGATTGCTGGGAGAAATATCAATAACCTCAGATACACAGCTCACATCACCCTTCTGGCAGAAAGCGAAGAAGAACTAAAGAGTCTCTTGATGAAAATGAAAGAGGAGAGTGGAAAAGCTGGCTTAAAACTCAACATTCAGAAAATTAAGATATGGCATCCAGTCCCATCACTTCATGGCAAATAGATGGGGAAACAATGGAAACCACATGTTTACAGTAGACATAGATGTTGAAACATGTGAATACATTAACCACTATAATTATTGCTATTCCAACAGGGGTAAAAGTTTTTAGTTGATTAGCAATACTTCAAGCAGGTAGTATCAAATAATCTCATCCTAATATGAGCCCTGGTCTTCATCTTCCTTTTTACAAGTAGGAGGATTAACAAGAATTGTCCTGGCTAATTCATCATTAGACACTGTCCTTCATGATACATATTATGTAGTTGCACATTTCCACTACATACTTTCAGTAGGAGCCATGTTTGCCATTTAGGAAGCTTTGTGTACTTATTTCCATTATTCTCAGGCTATCTTCTCAATTCTACAAGAGCAAAAATTCATTTCATAATTATAATTGTAGATATAAGTATAAGTTTCTTCCCATAACACTTCTTGTGTTTATCTGGAACACCATGGTGATATTCTGACAACCCAGATGCATAGGCGATGTGAAATACTATTTAATCAATAGATTAATTCATTTCATTAACAGCAGTTATATTAATAATTTTCATTATTTGAGAAGCACTTGCATCAAAACAAGAAGTCCTAACAGTAGATCTTACTACAAATCTAAAGTGACTAAACAGATGTCCTCCACTATATCACACATTTGAAAAGAGCCCACTTAACGTTAAATTAAGATAGCTAAAAAAGGAAGGAATCCAACCCTCTACTACTGGTTTCAAGCAAACATCATAGCCATTATATATTAATAAATAAGATATTGGTAAAATTTTACATAACTTTGTCAAAATTAAATTATAGGTGAAAATCCTGTAAATCTCCATGGCATATCCCCTCCAACTAGGCTTTCAAGATGTAACATCACCTATTATAGAATTTGTACATCTTCCTGATCATACATTAATAATTGTCTTTTGAATTAGCTCTTTAGTACTCTTATTATCTCACCAATACTAACAACCAAGCTTACACATACAAGTACACAAGATGCACAAGAAGTGGAGACTATCTGAACAATTCTCCCAGCCGTTATTCTAATTGCCCTACCATCATTAAAAATTCTGTACATTATAGACAAAATCAATAATCCTTCTCTTATTGTGAAGACGATGGGACACCAAATATTGAAGTTATGAGTATATCGATTATGAAGAGTTAAATTTTGATTCTTATATAATCCCAACATCACACCTAAAATAAGGAGTATTAAAATTATTAGAAGATAACTGAGTTGTATTACCCATAGAAATAACAATCTAAATATTAATTTCCTTAGAAGATGTATTAGACTTATGAGATGTGCCTTCTTTAGGTATGAAGACAAATGTGATTCCAGGATGCCTAAATCAGACAACTCTTATATCAACAAGACCAGGTTTATACTATGGGCAATGTTCTCTGGTGGCTGAGATGGTAAAGAATCTGCCTGCAATGCAGGAGACCCAGGTTCAATCCCTGGGTTAGGAGGAACCCTTGGAGAAGGAAATGGCTACCCATTCCAGTATTTTTTTTTTTCTTTTAAAGATTTTACACAATTTCCCTTGTTCTATGAGTTTTTTGCTCTATATGTATTGAGGATATAATTTATATGTGCCTAAAAAACACATAGCAAATAAATGGGGAAACAGTGGCTGACTTTATTTTTGAGGGCTCCAAAATCACTGCAGATGGTGACTGCAGCCATGAAACTAAAAGACACTCCTTGTAAGGGAAGTTATGACCGACCTAGATAGCACATTAAAAAGCAAAGATATTACTTTGCCAAAAAAGGTCCATCTAGTCAAGGCTATGGTTTTTCCAGTGGTCATGTATAGATGTGAGGGTTGGACTGTGAAGAAAGCTGAGCGCTGAAGAATTGATGCTTTTGAACTGTGGTGTTGGAGAAGACTCTTGAGATTCCCTTGGACTGCAAGGAGATCCAACCAGTCCATTCTAAAGGAGATCAGTCCTGGGTGTTCATTGGAAGGATTGATGTTGAAGCTGAAACTCCAATACTTTGGCCAACTCATGCGAAGAGCTGACTCATTTGAAAAGACCCTGATGGTGGGAGGGATTGGGGGCAGGAGGAGAAGGGGACAAGAAGAGGATGAGATGGCTGGATGGCATCACTGACTCGATGGATATGAGTTTTAGTAAACTCTGGGAGTTAGTGATGGACAGGGAGGCCTGGTGTGCTGCAATTCACGGGGTCTCAAAGAATTGGACATGACTGAGCGACTGAACTGACTGAACTGAAAAAGCACTGAACCACAAAATGGCAGGTTATACGTTTGTGTTGTCTAGCCTACATAGAAAATTTATGAAAACAGACTACAGACCAGACAACAAAACAGGACATATTTCTAAAAAGGACAATAGTATTATTTTTTTCTTTTTCAAAATATTCCAAGAAAATTCTGATATGCATCTGGATTTTAAAAAGTGGTTACAGGTTTTTCTATTAAATGATAGTTTTGGTGGTATAGAATTTTATTATTGTCTGTTGACCAATTATGATAAAATTATATTAACTGAATAATAGTTACATAATCACAATAATGAAAGATGTTTATCCATTTTCATTATCAATAGCCAGACAAAAAATAAAAGATAATTACAATTGCAAGCCATAATGGAAACATCATTAATCTAATAATATAAAATAATTACATACAGTTTTGGGGGTTAAGTGGAAGTCCATTACATGTACATGTTTTCAGCCACTCAGCAAGTCTATGTTTTTTGGTTGGTGCATTTAATCTACTTACATTTAAGTTAATTATCAGTATATATGATCCTATTTCCACTTTCTTAATTATTTTGGGTTTACTTTGTGTGTTTTCAGGTGTCTGAAAACTCTTTGTGACCTAACTCTTTGTGACCCCATGGATTTTAACCTGCCAGGCTCCTGTATCCATGGAATTTTCCAGGCAAGAATACTGGAGTGGGTTGCCATTTCTTTCTCTAGCCCATTCAAGCCTTCTTTCATGGAGAATTCCACGGACAGAAGAGCTTGGCGGGCTACGGTCCATGGGGTCACAAAGAGCCAGACACGACTGAGTGACTAACACAATGTTCAGAGATTTGTGAATCAAATCATAGTTTTATACCTATTGTACTTGAACTAGTGCTGCAAAATATTTTGAAAAATGATCTGCATTGATATTATAAAATAAGAAGATAAATTAGAATTAATGTTTTAAGTTAAAGATTGGGAGTCAAAATTCCCCTTAATGATATGCCACAACTAGATATATCAACATTACTTATTACTATTTTATCAATATTTCTTATCAAAACCATTGGCTTATTTATTCAACTAGTAGCTTTGGGCATAGGACTAATAGCTAATGCTGTAGCAGGGCACTTATTAACTCTTCTAATCACAGGAGCAATCCTGGTGTTAATAAACATCAGCACCACCATGGCCCTCACTACATTTATTATCCATATCTTACTATCCTTGGATTTGCTGTTGTAAATTCAACAGCTTATGTATTTATACTTATGTATTTACCCTATTAGTAAATCTTTATCTGCAGGATAACATATAATGACCCACCAAACCCATGCATACCATACAGTAAATCCCAGCCCCTGACCCCTCACAGGAGCTATTTCAGCTCTTCTAATAAAACCAATTCCAGTTGAGCTATTTCAAAACCTGAAAGATGATGCTGTGAAAGTGCTGTACTCAATATGCCAGCAAATTTGGAAAACTCAGCAGTGGCCACAGGACTGGAAAAGGTCAGGTTTCATTCCAATCCCAAAGAAGACCAAGCCAAAGAATGCTCAAACTACCACACAATTGCACTCATCTCACATGCTAGTAAAGTAATGTTCAAAATTCTCCCAGCCAGGCTTCAGCAATACTTGAACTTCCACATGTTCAAGCTGGTTTTAGAAAAGGCAGAGGAACTAGAGATCAAATTGCCAACATCTGCTGGATCATCAAAAAAGGAAGAGAGTTCCAGAAAAAAATCTATTTCTACTTTATTGACTATGCCAAAGCCTTTGACTGTGTGGATCACAACAAACTGTGGAAAATTCTTCAAGAGATGGGAATACCAGATCACCTGACCTGCCTCTTGAGAAACCTGTATGCAGGTCAGGAAGCAACAGTTAGAACTGGACATGGAACAACAGACTGGTTTCAAATAGGAAAAGGAGTACGTCAAGGCCATATATTGCCACCCTGCTTATTTAACTTATATGCAGAGTACATCATGAGAAACGCTGGGCTGGAAGAAGCACAAGCTGGAATCAAGATTGCTGGGAGAAATATCAATAACCTCAGATATGCAGAGGACACCACCCTTATGGCAGAAAGTGAAGAGGAACTACAAAGCCTCTTGATGAAAGTGAAAGAGGAGAGTGAAAAAGTTGGCTTAAAGCTCAACATTCAGAAAACGAAGATCATGGCATCTGGTCCCATCACTTCATGGGAAATAGATGGGGAAACAGTGGAAACAGTGGCTGACTTTATTTGGGGGGCTCCAAAATCACTGCAGATGGTGATTACAGCCATGAAATTAAAAGACGCTTACTCCTTGGAAGGAAAGTTATGACCAACCTAGAGAGCATATTCAAAAGCAGAGACATTACTTTGCCAACAAAGGCCTGTCTAGTCAAGGCTATGGTTTTTCCAGTGGTCATGTATGGATGAGAGAGTTGGACTGTGAAGAAAGCTGAGTGCCGAAGAATTGATGCTTTTGAACTGTGGTGTTGGAGAATACTCGGGAGAGTCACTTGGACTGCAAGGAGATCCAACCAGTCCATCCTAAAGGAGATCAGTCTTGCGTGTTCATTGGAAGGACTGATGCTGAAGCTGAAACTCCAATACTTTGGCAACCTCATGCAAAGAGTTGACTCATTGGAAAAGACTGTGATGCTGGGAGGGATTGGGGGCAGGAGGAGAAGGGGACGACAGAGGATGAGATGGCTGGATGGCATCATTGACTTGATGGACATGAGTTTGAGTGAACTTCGGGAGTTGGTGATGGACAGGGAGGCCTGGCATGCTGCAATTCATGGGGTTGCAAAGAGTCGGACATGACTGAGCAACTGAACTGAATGGAACTGATAGTCACTATAATTTATTAACAAATACACAACATAAAGAGTGACAAATTTTGACATCAAATATATAAATAAAAAGTAAAAGGATGGTGACTTCATAGGCAATTAATGATAAAAGGCTATCAGCATTAAATGTACTGTTTTATCTAGGAGCTGTTTTATATTTATATAACCCCTTGGGATTACAAAGAGTCACACACAACTGAGTGACTAAAACTTTTACTTTTCCTGGTAATGAAAAGCAAAAATTTAGGATATATTCATGAAACACAAAAAATGGAGAGGCAGAGCATACAACAGTGGGAAACCACCACTATATAAAGGTAGGCAGAAACAGAGGGGAAAATAAGACATATGCAAAACCAGAAGATAGACAATAAGATGGCAGTAGCTAGTACTTACATATAAAAATCACTCTAAATATCAGTCAACTCAGTCACTCACTCATGTCTGACTCTTTGTGACCCCATGGACTGCAGCACATCAGGCTTCCCTATCCATCACCAACTTCTGGAGCTTGCTCAAACTCATGTCCATCGAGTTGGTGATATAAACATAAATGGACTCTAAATATAAATGGACTCAATTCATCAACCAAAAGACACAGATTGGCTGGATAAAAATGGGAGAAACAGAACACAATATAACAAGGGAGGGAATTCCCTGGATGTTCAGTGGTTTGGACTCTGTACGTCCATTGCAGGGAGGATGGGTTTGATCCCTGATCAGGGAACAAAGATCCCACAAGTTGCATACTGTGGCAAGAACAAAAACAACAACAAACCACTATAGTAGGGGACATATGTACTCTACTGTTAGCAATGGATAGATAATCCAGACAGAAAATTAAAAAGAAAATGTTGGAGTTGAAACATACTTTAGACTAAGTGCATGTAATATATATATATATATATATATATATATATATATATATATATATAAAACATTCCATCCAACAATAGCAAAATTCATAGTCTTTTCAATAGTACATGGAATATTCTTTGAGGTAGATCATATGAGAGAACACAAATCTTAGCAAATTTAAGAAGATCTAAAACATACCAGATATCTTTTCTGATCACAATGCTTTGAAACTAGAAATCAACAACAAGAGGAGAGCTGGAAAATCTACAGATATGTGGAAACTAAACACCACCTTTCTAAACAATCACTGGGCCAAAGAAAAATCAAAAAAGTGAAAAATGATCACCAAATGAAAATGGAAATGCACATATTGAATCCTAGGGGATGTTGTGAAATTAGTTCTGAAAGGAAAGTTTGAGAGATAACTGCAAATAATAAATTAGAAAACTCAAACAGAATTATGGACAGAGATTTGTAACACTGTACAGGAGCTGGTAATCAAAACTATCCCCAAGAAAAGGAAATGCAAAAGGCAAAGTGGTTGTCTGAGGGAGCCTTACAAATATCTGAGTAAAGAAGAGAAGCAAAAGGCAAAGGAGAAAAGGAATGATATACCCATCTGAATGCAGAGTTCCAAAGAATAGCAAGGAGAGATAAGAAAACCTTCTTAAATAAACAATGCAAAGACATAGAGGAAAACTATAGAATGGGAAAATTTAGAGATCTCTTCAAGAAAATTAAAGATACCAAGGGAACATTTCACACAAAGATGGGCATGATAAATGACAGAAATGGTATGGACCTAACAGAAGCAGAAGATATTAAGAAGAGGTGGCAAGAATACACAGAAGAACCGTATAAAAAAGATCTTAATGACCCGGATAACCACAATGATGTGATCACTCGTCTAGAGCCAGAGATTCAGAGTGTGAAGTCAAATGGGCCTTAGGAAGCATCACAATGAACAAGACTAATGGAGGTGATGGAATTCCAGCTGACCTATTTCAAATCCTAAAAGATGATGCTGTGAAAGTGATGCACTCACTAAGCCAGCAAATTTGGAAAACTCAGTAGTGGCCACAGGACTAGAAAAGGTCAGTTTTCATTTTTTCATTCCAATCTCAAAGAAGGGCAACACCAAAGATTGTTCAGACTACTGCATAATCACACTAATTTCACATGCTAGCAAGGTATAGCTCAAAATCCTTCAAGCTAGGCTTCAACGAGACATGAACCAAAAACTTTCAGATATTCAAGCTAGATTTAGAAAAGGCAGAGGAACCAGAGATCAAATTGCCAACATCTGCTGGATCATTGAAGAAGCAAGAGAGTTCCAGGAAAACATCTACTTCTGCTTTATTGACTATGCCAAAGCCTTTGACTGTGTGGATCACAACAAACTGTGGAAAACTCTTAGGGTGATAGGTATACCAGAACACCTTACCTACCTGCTGAGAAACTTGTATGGAGGTCAAGGAGCAACAGAATTGGATATGGAACAATAGACTGGTTCCAAAGTGGGAAAGGAGTATGTCAAGACTGTGTATTGTCACCCTGCTTATTTAACTTACACACAGAGTACATCATGTGAAATGCCAAGCTGGATGAAGCTCAGCCTAGAATCAAGATTGCTGGGAGAAGTGTCAATAACCTCAGAAATGCAGATAACACCACCCTTATTGGCGAAAGCAAAGAGAAACTAAATATTCTCTTGATGAAAGTGAAAGAGGAGAGTGAAAAAGCTGGCTTAAAACTCAACATTCAAAAAATGAAGATCATGGCATACAGTCCCATTGCTTCATGGCAAGTAAGTGGGGAAACAATGGAAACAGTGAGAGATTGTATTTTCTTTGGCTCCAAAATCACTGTGGAAATTAAAAGACTCTTGCTCCTTGGAAGAAAAGCAATGACAAACCTAGACAGTATATTAAAAATCAGAGACTTAACTTTGCAAGCAAAGGTTCGTATAGTCAAAGCTGTGATTTTTCTAGTAGTCATATTCAGTTGTGAGAGTTGGACCATAAAGAAGGTTGATTGCCGAAGAATTCATGCTTTTGAACTGTGGTACTGGAGAAGACTCTTGAGAGTCCCTTGGACTGCAAGGACATCCAATCAGTCAATCCTAAAGGAAATCAACTCTGAATATTCATTGGAAGGACTGATGGTGAAGCCCCAATACTTTGGCCACCTGATGCTAAGAGCCAACTCATTGGAAATGACCTTGATGCTGGGAAGGATTGAAGGCAGGAAGAGAAGGGGGTGAGATGGTTGGATGGCATCATCAACTCAATGGACATGAGTTTGAGCAAGCTCCAGGACATATTGAAGGATAGGGAAGCCTGGTGTGCAGCAGTCCATAGGTTGCAAAGAGTCAGACATGACTAACAACAAATAAACAACCTAAATTTACACTTCATGAAACTAGAAAAAGGAGAACACATTAAACTCAATGTTAACAGATGGAAGGAAATAGGATCTGAGCAGAAGCAAATGAAATAGCAACCAGAAAAACATTAGAAAGGGTTAATTAGACAAAGAACTCGTTTTTCTAAAACACTTTAAATAATTTACAAGACTTTAGCTAAAGGAGCAAATGACTAAAATTATAAATGAAAGAGAAGGTATTACAATTGATACTATAGAAATACTTAGGATCACAAGAACATATGAACAATTATATGCCAATGAATTAGATAACCTAGAAGAAATGAGTAAGTCCCTAGAAACACATGACCTACCAAGACTGAATCAGGAATAGAAAATTTAAATAGACCAAAAATAAGCAAAAAACTTGATACAGTAACTTTGGCTCAGCTGGTAAAGAATTCGCCTGTAATGCCAGAGACCTGAGTTTGATCTTTGGGTTGGGAAGGTTCCCTGGAGAAGGGAAAGGCTATCCATGCAAGTATTCTAGCTTGGAGAATTCCATGGACTGTAGTCCATGGGGGTCACAAAGAGTCAGACAACATTAAGTGACTTTTACTTTCAATACAGAAAATTCCTGGCCAGATTGCTTTACTGGCAAATTCTCCCAATGATTTAAAGAATTAATCCCAATTCATCTAAAACCCTGGCAGACAATTGAAGTGAAGGGAGTACTTCCAAATGTATTCTGCAAGGCCAGAATTACCTTTATACCAAAGCCAAATAAGGACAGTATAAGGAAAGAAAACTATATAGACCAATATCCCTGATGAATATAGATGCAAAGAATATTAGTTAACCAAATTCAAAAACACATTAAAAGCATTTTATAAAATGACCAATTGGGATTTATCCCTGGGATGCAGGGACGGTTCAACATATACAACTTAATAGATATGACACATCACATTAATAGAATGAAAGATAAAAATTATGTGATCACCTCAATAGATGCAGGAAAACTATCTGCCACAATACATCATTTTATGATAAAAATCCTCAACCTATTGTGTATAGAAGAAATGCAGCTCAACACAATAAAGGCCATATATGACAAACTCACAGCTAGCACTCTACACAATGGTGAAAAATTGAAAGATTTTTCTCCAAGATCATTGTCAAGACAAGGAAAGTTAAAGTCTCTCAGTCATATCCGACTCTTTGTGACCCCATGGACTAATCAGTCCATGGAATTCTCCAGGCCAGAATACTGGATTGGGTAGCCTTTCCCTTCTCCAGGGGATCTTCCCAACCCAGAAATCGAACCCAGGTCTCCTGCACCGCAGGCAGATTCTTTGCTAGCTGAGCCAGAAAGATACCCTCTCTTATCACTCTTATTCAACATAGCACTGGAAGTCCCAGCCAGATTATTTAGGCAACACAAAGAAATGAAATGCATCTAAATAAAAAAGAAGTAAATTGTCATCCCTTGCATATAACGTTACATATAGAAAATCCCGAAAACAAACCAAAACTGTTGGAAACAAAGTCAGTAAAACTGAAAAAAAAAAAAAATCAACATACAGAAATCAGTATTAGTATATAGCAAAAATTGAACTATCTGGAAAAGAAACAAACTAGCCCATTTCAATAGCTTAAAACAATAAAATGCCTAGAAAAATTTTAATCACTTAAGTGAAACATGTGTTCAATGAAAAGTACACAGTTTTGTTGAAAGAAGTCAGAGGCAAAAAACAAATGGAAAGACATTCGATGTTTATTGATTGAAAGACTTAATATTGTGAAAATGTTCATATATTTAAATATAGAAAATGGATTTATAGATATAGGTCAACACTTAGAGTTTCAATTCCATCCCTTTCAAATTCTAATGGAATTCTTTACAGAAATAGAAACAAAGTCCCAAATCTGTATGGATCACAAAAGACCCTGAATAGCCAAAGTAATTCTGAGGAAGAACAAAGTTGGAGATTCACACCACCTGATTTAAAAATACACCACAAATCAAGAGTAATAATATGGTTCTAGAATAAAAATAAACACACAGACCAGTAGAACAAAGAATCCAGAATGAAACCATATAAATATGGTAAAAATATTTGAGACTGGAACCAAGAACACCTAATGGGGAAAGGACAGTCTCTTCAGTCAGTGGTATTGAGAAAACTGGATCAAGCTGCAGAACAATCAAACTGGACCACTATCATAAAAGTCACAAATATTAACTCAAAATCAATCATAGATATAGGATGTGATACCATACTACTCCAGGAAGAAAACAGGGTAGAAGTTCTTCAACATCGGTCTTGGTAATGAGCTTTTAGATATGACACCAAAGGCACACACAACGAAAACAAAACACCAACGTGACTACATCAAATTTAGAAGCCTCTGCACAGCGAAAGGAACAATTAAATGAAACGGCAAGCAACAGGAGAAAATTTTTGCAAACCAAGTACAGTGGTTAATATCCAAAACATGTGAAGAACTCATACAACTCAACAGCAATGTAGTTTTAAAATGGGCAAAGGGATGAAACAAACATTTTCCCAAAGAAAACACGTAAATGGTTAACAGGTACATGAAAAGATGCTCAAAGGAACTAATCAGAGAAATACGCATCAAAACCATGATAAATTATCACCTCACACCTTTAAGAATGGCTATCACCAAGAGGACAAGGGATGGCAAGTTTTGACAAGAAGGAAAAGAAAAGTAAACTTGTTGTGTACACTCTTTGTGGGAATGCAAGTCGGTTCAGCTACAATGGAAAACAATACAGAGATTCCTCAAAAAATTAAACAGATCTACCCAATGATCTAGCAGTTCCAAATCAGGTTGGCTTATCAGTTACCATGGAAACCAGAAGCTAAGGTAGGAGCAAGTGTGTAGCCAGTTTCTAGTTAAGCCCTATAATTAAGAGGATTGGATAGTCACGTGAAGCAGGGACTGGTCGAGCAGGGGATATAGAGAGAACAAGGGAACAGCTATCTTGAATGGACTGCTAATCCTCTACATAACCTGCCCGACCCCCACAATATCTGATCCCCTCCTTCCTTGATATCACTGGGATCAGGTATATCAAGGTGCACTGTAAACAGATCCCATACATACAATACACACCACAGCAGCTAGAGAGTGCTGGGAATCCAAAAGATGAGCTAACTTTGGAGCCAGGCACTAATTGGGTCAATTTTTCATGGAATTCCAGAGGAAGACAACAAAGGCATCTCGCTGTGGACCCAACAATCAGACTCATTTAGTAGTGAGGTTACTATTGTTGCCCTGTCTGCAAACAAATTCCCTCTGCTCGGACTAGAGATGAAATATAAGATGTTTATCAGGCTCAATGCAGGGAAAATCATGACCACTAAGAAAATCCAAGCAGCAGCACCATTCTGACATAATGCCACCCCTGTCTACGGTTTTTGTCTGGGCTGCAGTATCATTACGCAACCTCAGTCCCCATAGCCAGTATCAAATACTGGAGAGGGTGTGACAGACCACAGTGTTAATATAATGGTGCTTTTCTCCATAAGGAGGCCTGGCGTAATTATCTTAGATGGGGCCAGATGAAATCTGTAAGTCCCCTTCTGGTACTAATACTAACCTCCACGGGGCTACAAACCTAAAACATGGGGGACTTCCCTACCAGTCCCAGGGCCATTAACAATATCTTCCCTCTGGGGTAGATCCTGTGGCAAGGACAAAAGTGAGTTATTCTCCTGACCATTAGCTGGCAATGACCTTGGGTGGTTAATCATTGAACTCAGATGGTGCTGACTTGTTCCTTTGGTTTGCACGATGTAGGTCCTAGAGTGATTGCTCCTGGAATATTTAGTTACAAGTTTGTGGGACTGAAGTTAGCCTACTGGTTCACAGGTTGAGACAGTGGGTTTCCTGTATAAGTTTTTTAAGTAGTCCACTCATCCTTCAATTAGCCTGGCAGTGGTAGGGCTGTAGGGCAGGTGGAATCTCCAGCGTATGGCATTTTTATCAGTCCATTTCTGAACTTCATGGCTGCTAAAGTGGGGGTGTTTTGTGTGTGTGTGTAGCCCAAGGCTACTCTTATTATTTCAGCATTTCCACAGGTTCCAAACGAATGGTTCAGGGTGACTGGCCCCATCCAATTCCCAATCCTGCCCCTAAGTTTATGTCCCTAAAGCCTGTGTCTGTAATTTTTTTAGAGGTGGTGGGTCAGGGGTATGTTTGTACTTTGTAAAAAGCAATAAAGTCAGAAAGACTCTTGTGTTTTGCCTGTATCACAAGCCCTCCCCATGCAGTCAGGTGAACCAAAAGCACAAGGCTGCTACTTTTAAACTGGAAAGAGACTGAGGTTAGCAGGATGTCATCAGTATAATGGAAGAGAGAAATATCTCTTACAGTAGTCAGATTCCACAGGAACCCACATGCTAGTGGACAGCCACCCCAGGACTAACCCCATAATTTTTCCTTCCCCATCTGTATTCATCAACATTTTGGCCCTCACAGGGCTTTCAGCAGCCTTCTGGCTGACTCACCAATTGTTGGGCTCCAACACACAGGCTTGCACACTTGTAGATGCCCAGCCTGAGACCAAAGAAAGAGCTGAGAGACAGTGGGAGAGACAGCCACTGCTTATTGGACAAACACCCAAAGAGGAAGGGCCCTGGAGCAACAACATGCCATGTTCAGCAGGCAGCAGGAGGCACACTGTGGCAATCTCCACTCTTTGAGGGAGGAACCTACCATTTATAGGGGTATTGACATCAGGTTGGCTCATCAGTACCAGGAAAACCAGCAGCTGGGCAGCAAGCATGCAGGCAGTTACTATTAAGCCCTGTAATTAAGAGGTTTGGATGGTCATGTGAGTGAAGCAGGGACTGGTCTAGCAGGGGGATGAACAGAGAACAAGAGGAAGCCATCTTGAGTGGCCTGACCCTGCATGGGCCCACTGATCTGGGAGCTTCAACAGTAATGTGCAGAAGCATCTGGAAAAATACCGGAGGCTACTCAGCTTAGCGCTGAGGCAAGTGCAGCGAATGAAGTCCATCAAGGACTGCGGATGTTGCTGGGACTGCAGTATGGCACCAGTGATTAGCCTCTAGAGAAACTGTGCAGTCATTCAGGATTCTGTCTGGGAAGAGAGGGTGGCCCAGTGATCCTCTGTGTGAAAGCCATTGTGATCACCATTTAAAATCTGATTCTTCTCACCTGTGTTGGTGGAATTGAGAAACACAAAGGGTATAATTGAACCAGGAGTGTCTGGGTTTGATCATAAATAGAACTGGCCTCTCTCGGAATGTGAAGTCACGCAAAGGAAAGACCATATTCTGTGCTATAATGGGGTCCAAGGGCATGAATGATGTATTTGACAGTCTAGGAGGCAGGAGTTAATAGAAGCCAACTTGCAGAAGAGATGAAGTATGCTGCTGCTGCTAAGTCGCTTCAGTCGTGTCCGACTTTGTGCGACCTCATAGACGGCAGACCACCAGGCCCACCACTGGGGTTCTCCAGGCAAGAACACTGGAGTGGGTTGCCATTTCCTTCTCCAATGCATGGAAATGAAAAGTGAAAGTGAAGTTGCTCGGTCGTGTCCGACTCCTAGCAACCCCAGGGACTGTAGCCTACCAGGCTCCTCCATCCATGGGATTTTCCAGGCAAGAGTATTGGAGTGGGTTGCCATTGCCTTCTCCTGAGATGAAGTATAGGACTCCTGAAATGAAAGTCACCATATATAAGGAGAGTTTGTCTAGTCACCAGGATAAGACTTGACAATTAGGCTTTGTGGGGAGAGGAGAGCAAGGGTTCAGTTCAATTTCCATGCTGATCGATCTCTCAGTGGTGTGTGAACATCCTAGAATAAAGTGGGATGGGTGTTATTTATACAATAGAGAAGAGCTCAAGCTTTAGGGGCCCAGGTCCTGAGCTACAGGATCTTGCTTCAAAAAATTGCAATATAGAAAAGAGAAGACCTTTCCCTACATTTGAGGAAAGCTGACATCATAGATTCCATAACATACAAGGAGCATCAAAGCCCAGAAGCAGGTCAGCACATCCAATGAGATGGCGAAAAGGGAGGCTGGAGACCTGGGGTTGCTGATGTGGAGACCTAAGGGAAGGGTTGATGGAAGAAATAAGTCACAGGGAACTACAGGCAAGCAGAGATGCCAACAACTAGCCCACAGTCACCGGGAATGAGAGTTGCCCTGTGATGGTTACAACAGTGTATCAGCAGCTTGGGGATATGAACTGGCCACTAAGGCCACATCATGGAGAAACACTGTTTAGTGGAGAGATTAGGGCAATCAGTTAAGGGAGGATGGCTCCAATACTTTGGCCACCTGATGCAAAGAACTAACTCATTTGAAAAGACCTTGATGCTGGAAAATATTGAAGGCAGGAGGAAAATGGGACGACAGAGGATGAGATCATTGAATGCATCACCCATTCGATGGAAATGAGTTGAGTAAGCTCCGGGAATTGGTGATGGACAAGGAAGCCTGGCTCACTGCAGTCCATGGGGTCCAAGAGTTGGACACAACTTGAGCAACTGAACTGAACTGAGGGAAGCCTGGCATGCTGAAGTCCACGGGGTCACAAAGAGTCAGACACAACTTAACCACTGAACAACAACAATCCTATAAAAGGCAAGTGGGGGGCTGTCCTAGATGCAGCAGAAAGCAAAAGAGTGACCCCTGTTGGGTGGCAGCTCCCCCAGACACTGCCCCCCACAGGCTGTTGCCTCAGCAGCCCCTCTATCTGCCCCACTCCTGCTCAGACCTGCCAGGCAGCTCCCAGCTCTTTGCTAGTGTCTGAGCAGTCATGTTGAGATGAGAAGGAAGAGAAATGTGCACAGCGGGTGCTGTTTCTTGGACTCTGCAGAGGCAGGCTGCTTTAGCAAGAGCTCTAGATGATTGTGCAACTTGCTGGTCTTCTCTGGACCTTGGATTCCTGGACATCCATGAAACACAGACACTGACGCTGCCACTAAACTCTCAGGGCTGCAGTGAGGAACCCATGAGGTCCTGGGCTGAAGGTGCTCTTTGAACTCTAATGTGTGTTCAGTGCCATGAACATCAGCAGCAAATGTCCAGAACCCAGGTGGGGGCGAATTGACTGAGTCAACAAGCCAAAATTTGTCAATCTTTTCTCTGGAAACTGGTACTGGAACCTCAGGTTACAGCGCAGGTATAAATACTCAATATTGGCTGAGGAACTTCAATTTGTGTGGAGGTTCTGAAACCCTAGAGGACGCAACTGTGAGTGTCTCTGTCCTAGCCTCTCAACTTGCTTTCCTGTGTCCAGTGAGTATCTTCCTGCCTGAATGGGCGCTTTATCCTACTGGTGCTGAGGAAGGCAGGGTCTGTACAGCTGTTCCAGTCTAGGAGGGTGAGTGTTGGAGGTGGGGCACAAGGTAATAATGGATGCTCTGCACTGTGTTCTTTTCATTTGTGGGAGATGTGTTTCCTGGGCTGGGAGAAGGGGAGAGTTGGATGTGACATCCAACCAGATCTCTGATGCCATTGTCCCCATGGAAAATGCAATTCATCGTCCTTTTGGAAGGAGGCACTTCTCTGTCCAGAAAGCCCCTTCCCTCCCATTACCTCAGCCTGTTTGGCAATGCTCGGTCCTTTGCACAGGTCTCTTGGGCTTTCTTCCAGGTCTCTGCAACTCCCATGATTATTTTCCATGCTCTAAACATTACAGTTTCTCTCTGAGAGAAGAAAGAAGCCCAACACTGGGAGTGACCCACCTCCTGCACCCTGATCTCACTTAGCTCCTGAGTCCCTTTCTGATGGTAACCAGAAGCTCTATTGAACATCGGCTTTCCTCCTTTGAAGCCAGCTTCCCCCTGATGGCACCCGTCTCAACGTCCTCTCTACCAAGAGGCCCCTGTCCCAAGTCCTCTTAGGAGATCTGGGCAGGACTCTAGGTGTACCAGGAAGTTTCCTAGTGGAGCCCCAGAATAACAAATCCTGGAAAATAAGCAGTCATGCACCTTTCTGTGCTCAGGACAGACCTTACCAAGCATTATCCCTCTGGCTTTCTTTTCAGATAGCACTGCAGACTCCAGTACTAGCCTGTCCAGAGCAGCAAGTGAGAGGAAACAAGCCAGCATTGTAAGAGGTAAAGCAACCGACTTACTGGTATAAAAAGGGATAAAGAGGCCCAGAGAGGGAAGGGTCCCACTCGAGGGCCCTCAGTGAGTCCCTCCTGGTGTGACAATGGCCTCAGTGAGGCATTCTACATCCTGGCCACAGTGCCCTTGGCAGGGATGACAAGCCCAAAAGGGATGACCCAGACCATCTGAGAGTAGGTTCATGCTGCTGGCAGACCAGGTCAGAGGCCCAGCTGTCCACACATGTCCTCCCTGGCCAGACCTTATCCTAACTTTCCCTAAACTGCTTTTGGAGCTTGGTACTCTTGGCCCCAGAGGATGGGAGAGGAGATGGGGGAAGGGCTTCTCCTGACCTCCAGGAGCTGGGCCAGCCCTAAGCCTCATCCTTGGACCAAGAGCACCGCCTCTTTCTGTTCCTCTGCCTAGGACATGCTTCTCCTCCCTCTCTCCGTGCTGCTCCTGCTCACACAGCCCTGGAGATCCCTGGGAGCAGAAATGACAACCTTTTCTCAGAAAATACTGGCCAATGCCTGTACCCTGGTTATGTGTAGCCCCCTGGAGAGTGGCTTGCCTGGTCATGATGGACAAGATGGGAGAGAATGTCCCCATGGAGAGAAGGGGGATCCAGGTAGAGCTGGGACCATGGGCTTTCCCTGATGGGAAGGGGTGGGCACTGGAATTGTAACCAACCCCAAAACTCTGAATCTTCTGCTGTGGAAACCCTGAGGATGGTCTTCCCAAGAGGGGAGGGTTCCCCCAGATCTTCAGTCCGTCTAAAGCATGGCTTTACTGGTTGGCAAAGACTGGCTTGCCCAAGTCCTCATTTCCATAACCACCTGTCCTGATTCCTCCCCTAGGATCTTCTGACCCTAACAACCCCAAGAATGTACAAACAATCAGCGAGCGGCTGGTATTTGGAGTCCCCTGCTCCAGAACTCATTGGGCTTACCAAGTGGTGCTAGTGGTAAAAACCTGACTCCCAAAGAAGGAGATGTAAGAGATGCAGTTTCGATCCCTGGGTCAGAAAGATGCCCTGGAGGAGGGCATAGCAACCCTCTCCTGTATTCTTGCTTGGAGAATCCCGTGGACAGAGGAGCCTGGCGGGCTTTGGGCCACTGGGTTGCACACAACTGAAGTGACTTAGTACACTCATGTGGGAGACATAGGAGATGTGGGTTTTATCCCATGGTTGGGACAATCCCCTCAATAGAAAATGGCAACTCACTCTGTTATTGCCTGGAGAATATCATGGACAGAGGAATCTGTCAGGAATCCACAGAGTCAGATGTGACTGAGTACACACACTCCAAAACTTAACTTAACATTCGTATTATATGTTGCCTCTGCAGAATTTTAAATATTTTTGAACTGATGACAGTGTTGTAAGTTTCACTTTAATCATCTGTAGATGAGAATAATATCAACCACACAGTGACAAAGAATTGAGCCAAGGCTTCATTTTTTTGGTGGGTCTTCAAGATAAAGCTTTATCCTTCTGCTGTCCCAACCAGCTGAATTCTCCTGAGGTTTCCAAATGTATTGATTATTAAAGGAATTTTCTGGAAACACTGCCCCACAGGAGAATATCTGGTTTTTACTGGCAAGAAGTGAGAATTTGATGAACCAGTGACAAGGACGAGGGGACCACCATGGCCCTGGGCCAGGGAGATGGGGGATCAACTGAGGTCTTTTATCTTTCTGGAGTTTGTGTTTTGATTGGAGAGGAAAGAAATGAACAACATTAAAGCTGAAAAGAACACATAACATCCCCAGGATTTGTAGGGTAAGAGACAAGTATCTTATCTATCTGTCTTTTAGAGAGAAAGTGGCTCCCAACATGAATTGGCTGGGGCTAGAGAAGGCCTCTAGAAGGCCTCCCCTCAGAGGAGGGGTGGTATTTAAGATGCCAGCTCTCTCTAGCTCCCCGAGGGGCCCTAAATTGAAAAATATCCCTTCTTCTACCTCCCTGCTCTCATGGCCACCATGGTTTATGCACAAGGATGGGCAACCTCGAATGCTCCCTTCTAAGGAGTGACTTGCTTCCAAGGTACCTGCTGCCCTCCCCAGCCAAGGTGGAGCCCAGGAGAGGCTCAGCCAGGGACCAGGTGTCTCTGCCTGAGCACAGTGCACCAGGGGGTCTGGGATGTGGGGCCCATCCTCTGGGCTCCCATTGATTACCTAGCGAGAATTGGAGCTAAGAGCAGGACCCAATGTCCCGCACAGAGGCTCTCAACACCCATCAAATACCCCAGTCTCCCTCCACCTGCACATTCTTGGCCCAGGCAAGCCTGGCCCTTCTTACCCTGGGGGAGTGGTTTCCAGATCTGAAATGTCACCTCTCCTCTCCAGGTCTCTGAATCCTCTTCAGCCTTGAAGTCCTGTTTCCTATGAGTACGTGTGTGTCCATGGGTTGGGTGGGGGTGCTGGGATGGGACGAGGGACATCTCATAAGCTGTTTTCTTCACTCATTACCTCATAGTTTAAACTTCAGTGACAAATTCCTTGCAGACCAGGACCTGGTGCTGACATTTACTTCCTGCTCAGTGCTAGGCAGAAAGCCATGTTCCACAGAGAGATTCTCAGTGAACAGAGAAATGAAATAATGAGGAAATGAACAAATAAGTGAATGAACAAGTTAATAGTAACTGACAGATTTCTTTTGTTGTCTTTTTGCACATGAATGCTTACTCATAACAGTCAAAAGATGGAAACAACCCAAGTGTCTATCAGCATTTATCCGCAGTGAATGAATAAAGAAAATGTATTGTATTCATACTATAGAACATTTCTCAGCCATAGCCCAGAATGAAGTACTGAGATGTGCTACAAATTGGATAAGCCTCAAGAATGTCACTTCTAGTTTAAAGAGGCAGACTCAAAGGGTCGTATATTGTATGTATTTATATAACATATCCAGAATAGCTAACAGAGACACGCAGCTGCATACAGGTAGCCAGGGCTTAGGAGGAGGCAGGGAGGGAGTATGGGTATTAGGTTTTCTTTGGGATTAATGAAATAGTCTTGAACTAAAGAGTAGTGGTAGTTGTACAATTATGTCAATGTTCTAAATGCCACTGATTTGTATACTTTAAATGATTAATTACAGGTAATTCCTGGAGGTCCAGTGGTTAGGATTCGGTGTTCTCACTGCCAGGCCTCAGGTTCAATCCCTGATTGTGGAACTGAGATACTGCAAGTACACCACAGTAAAAAAAAAAAAAAGTTATTTTTATATTATGTTAATTTCATCTCAGTGAAAAAGGAATAACCAAATTCACATAATTGAGTTTATAATTCTGGAATAAATAGGCATTTCTCTCTTTAGTCTTTGAATACAAATCTCTTATAATTTCAGACTTAGGCAGCCTTCTTAAGGTGATGTGATGTTTTTAAATGTTTGGTTATTTTTCCAAAGCAAATTAGTATATGGTCAGTAAATACAAAAAGATGAAAATTTAAATTGCCTGATTTGTGCCCCTTAGAAAGAACTGTTAACACTTGTCTATGCTCTTCTTGTGGTTTTTTCAATGTGTGTTTCATGTGCACATGCCTGACACATGCGTGGACATGTTGAAGAAACCAAATCATATTAAATAGTGTTTATAACTTACTTTTATCACTTAATAATGCACAACAATGTCATCTATCTTCCATAAATTTAAAAGCATGTTACATAGTTTTTTTCTCTTCTTTATATTAAATAGAATTGATCTATAATATATTAGAATCAGATGTACATCATAATGAATTCATATTTGCATATATTGTGAAATGATTGTCACAAAGTCATCAACACACACAGTTACGATTTGTGTGTGATGAGAGCTTTTAAGATCTGCTTGCTCTGCAATGTTCAAGCATGCAACTCAGGATTACTAACTATACTAATTTCACTGTACATTGTATTCCTGGGACCCAATTGTTTTTTAACTGGACCCTTGTACTTTTTGAAGATTTCTGTCCATTGTGCCGACTTCTCAACCCCACCTCTAGCAACCACAAATCTGTTCTCTGTATTGTGAGTAAGTTGTTTTTGTTCGTCTGTTTTCTTAGATTTCACATGTAAGTGAGATCGTATGGTACCGCCCTTCCCTGTGACTTATTCCACTAAGCATAGTGCCTTCAAGGTTCACCAGTGTTGCTGCAAATAGCAAGATTTCATTCCCTTTTATGGCTGAATGATGTTCCATTGTATACGCACCCTGCATTTTCTACATCCATTCATCCATCCACAGATACTTGGGCTCTGGGCTACATCCATGTCTGGGCTACCATAAATGATGCTGCAATTAACTTGGGGGTACATATATCTTTTCAGGTTAGTGTTTTCGTTTTCTTTAGTTAAATGCTCAGAAGGGGAATTGATGGATTCTACGGTAGCTCTAGTTTTAACTTTCTGAGAAACCTCCATGCTGTCTCCATAGTGGCTGTTCCATTTGCATCCCTACTGCACAAAGCTTTCCTTTTCTCTACTTCTCCAGCACTTCCTATTTGCTGTCTGATAATAACCATTCTGAGAGGTGTGAGGTGACAGCTCATTGTGCTTTTGATGTTTATTTCTCTGGTGGTAAGTGTCAGGTGTCATTTCTGCCATAAACTTTGGTTCTGGGAAGGGGGGAGGGCAGGGAGTCCATGGTCCAGGGTAAAAGCTGACAGACTTAACTGCCATAAATACCGTGGCCTTGGGGCAGGGGCAGGTGCATTGTATGCAAAGCCAGGTGAGTCTTGGTTTGGATCTGCCTCCAATTCAGCAAGCCTGTTTCTTCCCTTGTAAAATGGAGATGTAGACACGCATTTCCTACGTCACCACTGGACCAGTCACCTGGAGAGGGAGTGTCTACACCCTACAGAACCCTGAAGGAATGCAAGGGCCCTGACCCTGCAGGCAGGTGGCTCCTCCTGGGCCAGGATCAGCTTTATGTCCCTCTCTTCTATGTCACAGGTTCACCAGGACCTGCAGGACGAGCAGGAAGGCCTGGATGGGTTGGCCCTATTGGGCCGAAAGGAGACAATGGCTTTGTTGGAGAACCTGGACCAAAGGGAGACACTGGGCCACGTGGTGAGCAGCTGGGCATGGAATGCAGGTGTCTGCAGATGGCGTGCTGCCGCTAGGCCATGGCAATAGGCGTACACAGATTCTACCCCAGGAAGAGGAAGGTCATTCTCAAGGTGGCACAGGGTTATCTCAGGGAAGACTGGAGCTCCTGGGGAGGGCGGAGAGTGAGGGCAACATCTTTAGGAGGAGGCTGCCTGTCTGACTTCTATTACAGCCCCATCTTTTATGCACTCATACTTCCAAGGAGATTCAGTGTCACTGACTGGGCTGGTCCTTTTTCCCAGGGCCTCCAGGTATGCCTGGACCAGCTGGAAGAGAAGGCCCCTCAGGGAAGCAGGGGAGCATGGGACCTCCAGGCACACCAGGCCCCAAAGGAGAGACTGGGCCCAAAGGTAGGTGGGTGGTATGTGGTGGGTGAGGGAGGGAGAAGGGAGGGGTGACGTTGGCAGGCCTGGTGGGGACCAGGGTACGTGCACAGTGCCTGGAAAGCCTGGAACCTCTGTGCCTGGTAGGCCTGGCTGGGCCTCTCCCCCATATTCTCACACTGAGTGAATTTCCTAGAGGAGACCAAGCAGTCAGGAGCAGTCTCCCAGGTCGCTCTTTTACCCAGAGCTGTGGGTGACAAGCTGCACTGCTGAAGAAATGGTACCTGCTGAGTGTACTCTCAGCCATGTTTCTCCAATGTGTTCCTTCCTTAGGAGGAGTGGGTGCCCCAGGCATACAGGGCTTCCCAGGCCCCTCGGGTCTCAAAGGAGAGAAAGGTGCCCCCGGGGAGACTGGAGCCCCTGGACGTGCTGGGGTGACAGGTGAGCAATGGACGTGGGGCTGGGCTCATATTCCCCTGTGCCCACCACCGCCAGCCACCAGGTCAGAGCAGGGAGAGAACCAGTGTTGGGTTTTGGGAACTGTCTGTCTCCATGGAGAGGGTGGTGTGAGCAGCAGGGACTGTCTGTATTCAGGGAAGGCTGGTTGTTAGGTTATGGGACAGTCAGTGTATAGAGAGGATGCAAGAAGAGATTCCAGGCACAGAGGGACGTTTGTATGTGGGAGGGTGTACTCCTGGGGATATGACAGTCCATGTGTGGAGCTTGGTGGGGGGGTGGGGGGAGGGGGCATGAAAATGCTAAAATAAATGTTCAGCACTCACCCATTTCTCCTTATCTTATCCAGGGCCTTCTGGAGCCATAGGTCCACAGGGCCCTTCAGGTGCCAGGGGCCCCCCAGGACTGAAGGGGGACAGAGGTGATCCTGGAGAAACAGGAGCAAAGGGGGAGAGTGGGCTTGCAGGTAAGGAAGCCTTGGGAGCCCCATTAGGGTGTGGGGCAGGGAGGAGGCCTTATTCAGCTCAGCTCTCCTCTCAGGTAACCCATTTACAGGTGGGGGTCAAGCAGGTAAAGCTGACAGGGTGTATGGCAAGGTGGACTCTGGTCTTAGCCTCTGTGACTTGCTGGAGGACAACCTGAGCAGATTTTCTATCTGATCTTTGTGACAAGCCAACCTCCCTCTCCAGTTCATCAGATAACCTTGAACATCAAATAACTCAATAGACGGGAAATACTCAAGCTATGTGTATTCCTCTCCTACAACCTTACCACCCCCTGCAATGCAAAAGAAAGTGCTATCAGATTCCTAGAATTTGGAATTAAAATAACATCTGGTTCACTGTCAGTGAGGCACAGGGACCTGTTCAGGGGATATTGTTCCGAAGGGAACCGCAGGAAATCCCATGGATGCAGAAGCCAGCTAGGTCAGCAGAGGTAGGCTTTCTAGGCCTCTGTTCCACCTCCTTACCCCACCCCCAACTGGCATCTCCACCTGGACTCTCTTCCCTTGAGGCCTGGGCTCTGAGTGACTCCAGGCTGTTCTGGATCTGTCTTCACTTGGCCTCTCTCTCTCTTGCAGAGGTCAATGCTCTCAAGCAGCGGGTGACAATCTTAGATGGACATCTGCGACGCTTCCAAAATGCCTTCAGTCAGTATAAGAAAGGTGAGTTCCTGGACCTGACCCTAGCCAGGCCCTGAGTGAGGGCCTCAGACTTTGTCTAGGCTTGGCTTGTAGTTTGCTGGGCTGGCTCTATTTTGGACTTGCTGGGACCATGACTGGGACTGGACCTAGACCTGGGGCAGGAGCGGGTCTAAGGACAAGTTTGGGACAGAGCTGTTCCCCACATGCTCCAGAAGCTCAAGTAGATGCACGGGACAAGGAGGAGGATGCGGTCCATGTCACCAGTTCAGCAGACCTTCACCACAGCCTACCCTGGGCAGGTTCCTAGGACAGACAAGGGGTCACCCAACCCAGGATGCATTTCTTCCCTCTGTGGGGCCATGTGTGCAAATGTCCAGAGAAGCAGCTGCACAGTCCATAGCAGCAGAGAATCCAGACATGGTCCTGAGAGTGAGGGTGGGATGATGCCTGTGGGGTTCAAGGCTGCTGGGGACCTGTCCTTGCTGTGTGGCCACCAAGTATCTTACCCTAAAGATGTCCCTGGGTCTGGAAGGAATAGGCTGCCTCCAGTCTCTGGCCAGTGCTAGACTCCCCCTGCACCTCTTGTGGAGTTAAAGCAGAGATTCTTCCCTAAGCCTGGATCCTAAGCAGGCAGAGGCCTCTTGGAGCACACACCTGAGTGCCTGTGCCTTTGGGACGCTCCATCAACTGCCCCTCCTGCATCTCTGCTCTCCATGATGACAGTTTTGAATGCACATCACTTATCAAACCTCACTGATCTAAAAGAATTAGAGTTCTCTGAAGGAGCAGAGCATAAAGGGGCCTGACTGGGTGAGACACAGGGTTGGGTCCTAAGAACTCAAGCCAACTAAGTACTGAAGTAGTGGGATGAGAATTCTCAGCAGTTTATGTCTTCCTTCTTGCTCAATCATATTTACATGGCTGCCGTCTCTGGGGTTGCACAGAGTTAGACACGACTGAAGCTACTTAGCAGCAGCATCTACTTACTATCTCATCGCCTGGTAGCTCAGCTGGTAAAGAATCCGCCTACATTGCAGGAGACCTGGGTTTGATCTCTGGGTCGGGAATAGCCCCTGGAATGTAAATGGCAAACCACTCTGATATCCTAGCCTGGAAAATCTCATGGACAGAGGACCCTGGTGGGCTTCAGTCCATGGGGGTCAAAAAGAGTTGGGCACAACTTAAAAACTAACCCTTCATGCAGACTGATATAAACAAAGGTGAACTTGGGCATATGCGCTGGCCACCTGTGCGTACCTAAACACCATCACTCAGTCCACACCACCTACATACATGAACACACATGCAGACATAGGCACACCCATCCTGATGGACCTTGAGTCAGCCCATGTACCTTCAGATGGACACATGGATGTATTCAAGCATGCACACACATACCCACCCAGATGCATGGGACATAAACCAATCATGGCACACAAGCTTGCACTGACCTTGTCCAGGGCTGTCTTGGCGCTATCCTGACTACGTGTAAAATCTGGTCTCCAATTGCTTGTTGAAGAAATCAGAGGAAAAGGGCAGTGGGTCAGGGTGTAGCCTGGGTTCAGAACCAGTCCAGTGAGCCCTCCTAGGATCCCAGAAGATTTCCATGCAGACCCTGGAAGTCAGAGCGGTGTGGATGGGATGGAATAAAAAGAGATACTTAACATGTCACATAGGGGCTGCTGTTTTGCAGTGTACCTTTTCCTTAGAAATATGAGATTAGACTCTGAAAAGAGAAGTGACTTTCCCTTGTCACCTGGGCTGTCATTGCCAGGGTAGGGCTGAACACATGACTTTCTGAAGCCCAGACAGGGCTCTCTCCAAAGCTGATCCCATCCTGCCCTCCCACCCCCGCATAGAGCTCTCAGATGCCATCATCGCCTGCTCAGTGGTCCAGGGAGGCTGACTGGCCATAGGTTCACCTGCGAGCATATGGAAGCCAACACTGGACTGCCCCCAGTGCAGAGGCCAGCACTTGGCTGCTCTCAGATGCACCCTGTCCTCCCCTTTCTCCTCACCCCTTCACACAGCATAGAACTGCTCAGACAACTCCACATGCCCAGTCATCATGCAACGGTGAGAGTGAGCCACCTGGTTGGTGTTTTCCACACTCTCAGGAACTGCCCTGGACTGTAGTGTCATTTCCCTGCCAAAGTCCTTCCTATTTACACAGTAATTAAAATGCTGGATTCTCGTGAACAGCATGGGGAGGAACAGAAAGTGCATGTGGGAGCTTTAGTGTCACCTCCAACAGGGTCTGATCCTCATCTACATTTGAGAGTTGGGCGACTTTGGGCTTCTTGTGTAAGCCCCTGAGTTCCAGGGTCCTCACCTCTTGCATGATGGATGCTTTGGAGCTAAGTGCCTTGCTTTTGTTCTATCTGGTGCCCTGGTACCCTCGTGGGAGCTGGGGACTCCAGTTGAAGCACAAGGTCTAGCTGCTGCACATCCCCAGCCTGACTCTCCTCTTCCCCTAGCGGTGCTCTTCCCTGATGGCCAGGCTGTCGGGGAGAAGATCTTCAAGACAGCAGGTGCTGTAAAGTCATATTCAGATGCAGAGCAGCTCTGCAGAGAGGCTAAGGGACAGCTGGCCTCCCCACGCTCTTCAGCCGAGAACGAGGCCGTGACACAGATGGTCAGAGCCCAGGAAAAGAATGCTTACCTGAGCATGAATGACATCTCCACGGAGGGGAGGTTCACTTACCCCACTGGGGAAATACTGGTCTATTCCAACTGGGCCGATGGGGAGCCCAACAACAGTGATGAGGGACAACCAGAGAACTGTGTGGAAATCTTTCCTGATGGCAAGTGGAATGACGTACCCTGCAGTAAGCAACTCCTTGTGATCTGCGAGTTTTGAGCTCTCCCACCCACCCCAGGGAAGGGGCAGTGCCCAGAGCTGTGAGCTGCCAACATCCCAATAAAAAGGTGACCCTCTGCTGCTCAGGGCTTCCCCACTGAGCCACGGGATGAGGCCACCAGGCAGGCCTCCTATGGAACTCCTCCCTCAGAATAAAGTTTGAAACTGGCTTCACATCTGGAAGATTTCTCAAAAAAAAAAAAAAAGGGGGGGGGGCAGCCTGTGACTCAGGGGCAAGGGCTAAACGGAGGTCTCCAAGATGCCCCTTGTCAAAATCCAGTGTCTCCTCAACAAGACAGGTGTCTAGCCCTCCACCTCTGCCAAACGTGGACTGCATTTGACCCCATGGGTCACTGCTACCTCCTTCCCTTTCCTCTCCTGCCTTCAATCTTTTCATCCTTCAGCCTCTTTCACTCGTATCTCCTCTCCTGGAGTCCCACAGAGAGGAGCAGGTGCCTCAGCTCTGGCTCCCTTCTCTCCTTGCATTCACTCTAGGCTTGGGCTCATTCTCTCCCATGGTTTCAAATTCTTTCTATTGATGCCTCCCCCAGGTAGAGCCCTGTTCAGACCTCTCCTCATATCCCAGACTCCTCTCAGCAATGCAAGCTGTAGCCCTGGGGCTTGGAGGTCATCGTGGCTGCCTCTTGCTGGCAGGGAAGCACCAACTTCTCTGGCCAGGTTGAGTGGGCTTATACCCAGTAGACTCCCCTCACCCTTGACCACCAGGATTTCTTTCTTGACATTTCTTTCATGACAATGTGACTGTGGATGCCTCATCAGAGAATGTACCATCTGCACAGTCCTAATCCCTTCTAAAGTTTCAGGCAGAGAGGATGTCCAGCCATGTTCAGGTTCATCCCTCAACATCTTCCTGCGTTGAAGTTCAAGGGATGTTTGTCTCCTCTCTGCCTCAGAGATAATCTAGGCAAACCCTTCTCATTTTACAGACATAGAATCCAAGGCACTGAGAGGAAGGGAACCTGCATAGGTAGTGAGGTAGGAGACGGGGTGCCTCTGGGCTGGACCCCTGGTGTTTGTCAAGTCGAGTAAAATCAAGCTTTGTTCACACGTGGCACTCCAAGGACAAAGCTAGTGGCCAAAGCTGAGCTCTGCTAAAGCAAAGAGATAAGGAGCCCTCTTCTGAGTTCAACAAGGACTTCCCTGTCTACACATGCGCAGAAAGAGTTCTTGGGGGTCGAAAAGGGAGAGGCCCCGCCCCATAATAAGTGGACACGTACCCATAGGTCTCTGTGGTGGCATCTATCTTGGAAAACAGTTTCACATGCACCTTTTGAGGGTCTATGGACCAGTCAGGTGTGAAGAAATTAACAAGGTAATTGGCCAAAGGTAAACAATGATCTGGAAGGACTGTCCTATATAAGTTAATTTATGTCACATCTTTACTGCTCTCCCTCTCATTCAGGACTCCCGCACTCCACCACAGGTGTGTGTCTCTGCTTAGCTCTGACTTACTGCACTCCTCCTCCTCATTAGAGACGATGCCCATACCCTTACTCTCTGGGGGCATATTTCTGCCTTCTTCTGTCTTAAATAAACAACCTGCTTCTCGGTGTGCTCTGCCATGCATTGTGCTGTGTCTCTAATAATAAACTTTGTACCTAATTATAATTTTTTCCTCCTTTAAACATTATTGCTTTCAAATGGGGGATAGAGCCAGAGTCACTTTGCTTCCAGCCTCTAGTTCCTGACGGTGTGTTGACTAGGATTCCTGGGGTTTCATCCAGTCTACCCAGGTTCCATCCTTGGGCAGAGAACTAGATATCTCTTCAGGAGCGCTCACTGCTCTCCCTCTGAGATCAGGAGCACTGTTGCTACAACTCAGTCATGTAAAAGGCCATCAGATCCCAGAACTTACACTTTTGGCTTTGTAAGTTTTTGACCATAGGCCTCTGTATATTTACTTGATTTTATTGACATATTACTGCAAAGAATTCCAGCAGAGCTATTCAAAACCCTTAAGGATAATGCCATCAAGGTGCTGCATTCAACATGTTAGCAAATCCAGAAGACCCAGCAATAGCCACAGAACTGGAAAAAGTCAATCCTCACCCCAATTCCCAAGAAGAGTAGTAGTAAAGAATGTACTAATGTTGGACAATTGCACTCATCTTCCATGCTAGGAAGATCATGGTTAAAATTTTGCATGCCAGTCTTTAGCATTGTGTGAACCAAGAACTTCGAGATGCCCAAGCAGGGTTTAGAAAAGGAAGAGGAACCAGAGATCATATTGCCAACTTTCGCTGGATCATACAGAAAGCAAGGGAATTCCAGGAAGACATCTACCTCTATTTCATCAACTACGCTAAAGCCTTTGACTGTGTGGATCATAACAAACCGTGCAAAGCTCTTAAAGAGATGAGCATACCAGACCATCTTACCTGTCTCCTGAGAAACCTGTACATTGGTCAAGAAGCAACAGTCAGAACACTGTGTGGAACAACTGATTGGTTCAAGATTGAGAAAGGAGTACAACAGGGCGAACTGCTGTTCCCTTGTTTGTTTAACCTACACACTGACCACACCGTGAGAAATACTGGGCTGGATGAGTTACTAGCTGGATTCAAGAAAGGTGGGAGAAACACCGCTACTTCAGATATGCGGATGATACCACTCTATTGGCAGAAAGCAAAGAGGAACTAAAGAGCTTCTTGATGAAAGTGAAGGAAGAGAGTGAAAGAGCCAGCTTAAAACTAAATATTAAAAAAACCCCAAAACTAAAATCATGGCATCCAACTCCATTATTTCATGGCAAATAAGGGGGAAAGGTGGAAGTAGTAACAGATTTCCTTTTCTTGGGCTCTAAGATCACTGCAGATGATGACTGCAGCCATGAAAGCAGAAGACAATTTATTATTAGCAGGAAAGCTATGACAAGCAGAGACAGTGTGCTGAAAAGCAGAGACATTACTCTGCCAACAAGGCCCATATAGTCAAGTCTATGGTTGTCCCAGTGGTCATGAACAGTTGTGAAAGCTGGACCATAAAGAAGCAGAATGCCAAAAAATTGATACCTTCAAACTGTGGTGCTAGAAAAGACTCCTGAAAGTCCCTGGGACAGCAAGGAAATCAAACCAGTCAATCTTAAGGGAAATCAACCCTAAATACTCATTGGAGGGACTGATGATGAAGCTCCAGTACTTTGGTCATCTGATGCAAATGGCCAACTCTATGGAAAAGTCCCTGATGCTGGGAAAGATTGAAGGCAGCAGGAGACAAGGGCTTCAGAGGATGAGATGGCATCACTGATGCAATGGACTTGAACTTGGACAAATTTCGGGAGATGGTGAGGGACAGGGAGACCTGGTGTGCTGCAGGCCATAGGGTTGCAAAGAGTCAGACCCAAATGGGTGACTGAACACACTGCAAAGAAAAATTTAAACGACATCTGTACTTCAGAAATTGGAATGAGGCCTGAAGGAACCACAGGTTCATGGAAAGGGGTGATGAATACCCCTCTTCCAGACAGGAAAGCAGCCACTCTTTCCTTTGTTCCCAGGGACCAGGAGGACTGACCTCTCTGGTCCTTTCAGAATAGGACCCCCAAGCCCCACCTGTCTTTCCAACACACTTGCAGCCACAGTATGTATATGGGACAGCATGTCTGAAAACAAAGCCACACCTCTCAACAGCATGCATGGAGCTCAGTCTTCGGCTAAGATCTTTCTCCTATTACTGAAAACATCCTCAATTCCTGATGGTATTTGAAATATAAATAGTAGTGAGCAAACAGCTCTTCAGTACACAGCTCTTCAGACCAAGGCCATGCCTGGTTATTCTCATCAAGGGAGTTTAGAGCAGCGTGTTTTTGTTACATATTAACTTATATGCAGAGTATATCATGAGAAAAGCTGGGCTGGAGGAAGCACAAGCTGGAATCAAGATTGCCGGGAGAAATATCAATAACCTCAGATATGCACATGACACCACCCTTAAGTCAGAAAGCGAAGAAGAACTAAAGAGCCTCTTGATGAAAGTGAAAGACGAGAGTGAAAAGGTTGGCTTAAAGCTCAACATTCAGAAAACTAAGATCATGGCATCTGGTCCCATCACTTCATGGCAAGTAGATGGGGAAACAGTGGAAACAGTGTCAGACTTTACTTTTCTGGGCTCCAAAATCACTGAAGATGGTGATTGCAGCCATGAAATTAAAAGATGCTTGCTCCTTGGAAGGAAAGTTATGACCAACCTAGACAGCATATTCAAAAGCAGAGACATTACTTTGCCAATAAAGGCCCATCTAGTCAAGGCTAAGGTTTTTTCCAGTGGTTACGTATGGATGTGAGAGTTGGACTATATAGAAAGCTGAGCGCTGAAGAATTGTTGCTTTTGAGCTGTGGTGTTGGAGAAGACTCTTGAGAGTCACTTGAACTGCAAGGAGATCCAATCAGTCCATCCAAAAGGAGATCAGTCCTGAGTGTTCATTGGAAGGACTGGTGTTGAAGCTGAAAGTCCAATACTTTGGCCACCTGATGTGAAGAGGTGACACATTTCAAAAGACCCTGATGCTTGGAAAGAATGAGGGCAGGAGGAAAAGGGGACGACAGACGATGAGATGGCTGGATGGCATCACCGACTCGGTGGACATGGGTTTGGGTGAACTCCAGGAGTTGCTGATGGACATGAAGGCCTGGGTGCTGCGGTTCATGGGGTTGCAAAGAGTCGGAAATGACTGAGCGACTGAACTGAACTGAACTGAACTCAAGACAAATAACTGGATCTAGTTGAGCCCAAGGTAGGCATTTTTATTTTTTATTTTTCTGAGCACAGAGAATTCTGAATTGCCTTTAGAAGGACTGGCGGGCAGAGGCAGTCTGGCTTCTGCCTCTCTCTGTCCATCCTCACCTCTTTTCCTTCTTTACACATCAACTTCCTCTGTCTCCAGGTCTCAAGATCAGAGAGATCAGAAACTCTTGCTCTCTTGCTGACATCAATCCCAAACTATGTGGAAATGCATCTTCCTATTTCAGATGCCCACCTCTCATCCAGTCACCTCACTCTGGAACAGCATAGTCCAACATGGCCATGGGATGCATGGGAGGTCATTCTGGTCTGGGAAGGTGCTCTGTGGGTGATCACTACTCATCCCAATATGTAAGCCATGCCTATTTCTTGACAAGGGGAACTTTGTGACTCTATAGTTAGCAAAAATACTCCTGTGTTGCTGAAGTCTGCAAATGCTGAGACCCCAAAGCCTAGGCAGAAGCTTCAGATCAACCTGCACCAGGGGCCACGGGAGTCTGGTTTGCAGCTCTCCAGCACAGAGAATAAGTAAGGAGAGTCTTCAGGCTCTGCAGACACAGTCCGATTAAAGCAGAGGAAAGAGGCAAGTATTTCAGAAAATGCAGGATTTTAACCATTCTTCAACACAGAGGTCTCTCCCTCCTACACCGTCAGTCATGAGCAAATGTGAACATGGATCTCCAATCACATCAGCCCCACCCCAACCATAGTAGCCAGGACCCTAGTTTAGTAGCCTAGGTGCCAAGTAAAGCCAGAGCTGTGGGCCTCTTATGGTTTCAGTGTGTCTGTCCTCTGATGCCCTCTTGAAACACCTACCATCTTACTTGGATTTCTCTTACCTTGGGCGTGGGGTATCTCTTCACTGCTGCTCCAGCAAAGCGCAGCTGCTGCTCCTTACCTTGGACGAGGGGTATCTCCTCACTACCGCTCCTCCTGACCTTGACGTGGAATAGCTCCTCTAGGCCCTGCTGCGCCCGCACAGCCACTGTTCCTTGGACGTGGGGTAGCTCCTCCCAGGCTCCGGCCCTGGCCTCGGGCCGGGGGTAGCTCCTCTTGGCTGCTCCTGCGCTGTCGCAGCCTGGCACTCTCAGCCACTGCCCCTGACCTAGGACACGGGGTAGCTCCTCTTGGCTGCCGCCCCTGACCTCAGATGTGGGGTAGCTCCTCTCGGTCATGCTCCGTGTGCCATTGCAGCCGCCCACACTCTGAAACCATAATCACAGAAAACTAGTCAATCTAATCACACTAGGACCACAGCCTTGTCTAACTCAATGAAACTAAGCCATGCCCATGGGGCCACCCAAGATGGGCAGGTCATGGTGGAGAGGTCTGACACAATGTGGTCCAGTGGAGAAGGGAATGGCAAACCACTTCAGTATTCTTGCCTTGAGAACCCCATGAACAGTATGAAAAGGCAAAATGATAGGATACTGAAAGAGGAACTCCCCAGGTCAGTAGGTGCCCAATACGCTACTGGAGATCAGTGGAGAAATAACTCCAGAAAGAATGAAGGGATGGAGCCAAAGCAAAAATAATACCCAGCTGTGGATGTGACTGGTGATAGAAACAAGGTCTGATGCTGTAAAGAGCAATATTGCACAGGAACCATAATGTCAGGTCCATGAATCAAGGCAAATTGGAAGTGGTCAAACAGGAGATGGCAAGAGTGAACGTTATCATTCCAAGAATCTCTGAACTAACATGGACTGGAATGGGTGAATTTAACTCAGATGACCATTATGTCTACTACTGCAGGTAGGAATCCCTTAGAAGAAATGGAGTGGCCATCATGGTCAACAAAAGAGTCCAAAATGCAGTACTTGGATGCAATCTCAAAAATGACAGAATGATCTCTGTTTGTTTCCAAAGAAAACCATTCAATATCACAGTAATCCAAGTCTATGCCTCAACCAGTAATGCTGAAGAAGCTGAAGTTGAAAGGTTCTATGAAGACCTACAAGACCTTTCAGAACTAACACCCAAAAACGATGTCTTTTTCATTACAGGGGATTGGAATGCAAAAGTAGGAAGTCAAGAAACACCTGGAGTAACAGGCAAATTTGACCTTGGAATACAGAATGAAGCAGGGCAAAGACTAATAGAGTTTTGCCAAGAAAATTCACTGGTCATAGCAAATACCCTCTTTCAACAACACAAGAGAAGACTCTATACATGGACATCACCAGATGGTCAACACCGAAATCAGAGTGATTATATTCTTTGCAGCCAAAGATGGAGAAGCTCTATATAGTCAACAAAAACAAGACCAGGAGCTGACTGTGGCTCAGATCATGAACTCCTTATTGCCAAATTCAGACTGAAATTGAAGAAAGTACGGAAAACCACTAGGCCATTCAGGTATGACTTAAATCAAATCTCTTATGATTATACAGTGGAAGTGAGAAATAGATTTAAGGGCCTATTTCTGATAGATAGAGTGCCTGATGAACTATGGTCGGAGGTTTGTGACATTGTACAGAAGACAGGGATCAAGAACATCCCCATGGAAAAGAAATGCAAAAAAGCAAAATGGCTGTCTGGGGAGGCCTTACAAATAGCTGTGAAAAGAAGAGAAGTGAAAAGCAAAGGAGAAAAGGGAAGATAGAAAGATATAACCATCTGAATGCAGAGTTCCAAAGAATAGCAAGGAGAGATAAGAAAGCCTTCCTCAGCAATCAATGCAAAGAAGTAGAGGAAAACAACAGAATGGGAAAGACTAGAGATCTCTTCAAGCAAATTAGAGATACCAAGGGAACATTTCATGTGAAGATGGGCTCAATAAAGGACAGAAATGGTATGGACCTAACAGAAGCAGAAGACATTAAAAAGAGGTGGCAGGAACACACAGAAGAACGATATAAAAAAGATCTTCATGACCCAGATAATCACGATGGTGTGATCACTGACCTAGAGCCAGACATCCTGGAATGTGAAGTCAAGCGGGCCTTAGAAAGCATCACTATGAACAAAGCTAGTGGAAGTGATGGAATTCCAGTTGAGCTATTTCAAATCCTGAAAGATGATGCTGAGAAAGTACTGCATTCAATATGCCATCAAATTTGGAAAACTCAGCAGTGGCCACAGGACTGGAAAAGGTCAGTTTTCATTCCAATCCCAAAGAAAGGCAATGCCAAAGAATTCTCAAACTACCACACAATTGCACTCATCTCACACGCTAGTAAAGTAATGCTCAAAAGTCTCCAAGCCAGACTTCAGCAATATGTGAACCGTGAATTTCCAGATGTTCAAGCTGGTTTTAGAAAAGGCAGAGGAACCAGAGATCAAATTGCCAACATCCACTGGATCATGGAAAAAGCAAGAGAATTCCAGGAAAACATCTATTTCTGCTCTATTGACTATGCCAAAGCCTTTGACTGTCTGGATCACAACAAACTGTGGAAAATTCTTCAAGACATGGGAATACCAGACAACCTGACCTGCCTCTTGAGAAACCTATATGCAGGTCAGGAAGCAACAGTTAGAACTGGACATGGAACAACAGACTGGTTCCAAATAGGAAAAGGAGTACGTCAAGACTGTATATTGTCACCCTGCTTATTCAACTTATACGCAGAGTACATCATGAGAAATGCTGGGCTGGAAGAAACACAAGCTGGAATCAAGATTGCCGGGAGAAATATCAATAACCTCAGATATGCAGATGACACCACCCTTATGGCAGAAAGTGAAGAGGAACTAAAAAGCCTCTTGATGAAAGTGAAAGAGGAGAGTGGAAAATTTAGCTTAAAGCTGAACATTCAGAAAACTAAGATCAGGGCATCTGGTCCCATCACTTCATGCTAAATAGATGGGGAAACAATGGAAACAGTGTCAGACTTTATTTTGGGGGGCTCCAAAATCACTGCAGATGATGACTGCAGCCATGAAATTAAAAGACGCTTACTCCTTGGAAGGAAAGTTATGACCAACCTAGATAGCATATTGAAAAGCAGAGACGTTACTTTGCCAACAAAGGTCCGTCTAGTCAAGGGTATTGTTTTTCCAGTTGTCATGTGTGGATGAGAGAGCTGGACTGTGAAGAAAGCTGAGCGCTGAAGAACTGATGCTTTTGAATGTGATGTTGGAGAAGACTTGTGAGAGTCCCTTGGACTGCAGGGAGACCCAACCAGTCCATTCTAAAGGAAATCAGTCCTGGGTGTTCTTTGGAAGGAATGATGCTAAAGTTGAAACTCCAGTACTTTGGCCACCTCATGCGAAGAGTTGACTCATTGGAAAAGACCCTGATGCTGGGAGGGATTGGGGGCAGGAGGAGAAGGGGACGACAGAGGATGAGATGGCTGGATGGCATCACCGACTCGATGGACGTGAGTCTGGGTGGACTCCGGGAGTTGGTGATGGACAGGGAGGCCTGGTGTTCGGCGGTTCATGGGGTCGCAAAGAGTTGGACACGACTGAGTGACTTAACTGAACTGAACTGAACTGTGGGCCTCTTGTCAAGAGACGTTATGACACTCACAATGCCAGCTGACATCATGGCGCAAGCTGGGATCATTCCATGTCTGAAAGTGTGGTTGTTGTTCAGTTGCTCAACCATGTCTGCCTGTATGTGATCCCATGGACTGCAGCACGCCAGGCTTCCCTGTCCTTCACTGTCTCCTGGAGCCTGCTCAAACTCATGCCCATTGAGTCAATGATACCATCCTCTGTTGTCCCCTTCTCCTCCTGTCCTCAATCTCTCCCAGCATCAGGGACTTTTCCAATGAATCAGTTCTTTGCAGCAATTGACCAAAGATTTGGAGCTTCAGCTTCAGCATCTGTCCTTCCAATATAAATTCAGGATTTATTTCCTTTAAAATTGACTGGTTTGATCTCCTTGGAGTCCAAGGGACTCTCAAGAGTGTTCTCCAACACCACAACTCAAAAGCATCAATTCTTTGGCACTTAGCTTTCTTCACAGTCCAACTCTCACATCCACATATGACCACTGGAAAAACAATACCCTTGACTAGACGGACCTTTGTAGGCAAAGTAATGTCTCTGCTTTCAATATGCTATCTAGGTTGGTCATAACTTTCCTTCCAAGGAGTAAGCGTCTTTTAATTTCATGGCTGCAGTCATCATCTGCAGTGATTTTGGAGCCCCCCAAAATAAAGTCTGACACTGTTTCCATTGTTTCCCCATCTATTTCGCAAGAAGTGATGGGACCAGATGCCCTGATCTTAGTTTTCTGAATGTTCAGCTTTAAGCCAACTTTTTCACTCTCCTCTTTCACTTTCATGAAGAGGCTTTTTAGTTCCTTTTCACTTTCTGCCATAAGGGTGGTGTCATCTGCATATCTGAGGTTATTGATATTTCTCCCGGCAATCTTGATTCCAGCTTGTTCTTCTTCCAGCCCAGCGTTTCCCATGATGTACTCTGCGTATAAGTTGAATAAGCAGGGTAATAATATACAGCCTTGATGTACTCCTTTTCCTATTTGGAACCAGTCTGTTGTTCCATGTCCAGTTCTAACTGTTGCTTCCTGACCTGCATATAGGTTTCTCAAGAGGCAGGTCAGGTTGTCTGGTATTCCCATGTCTTGAAGAATTTTCCACAGTTTATTGTGATCCAGACAGTCAAAGGCTTTGGCATAGTCAATAGAGCAGAAATAGATGTTTTCCTGGAAATCTCTTGCTTTTTCCATGATCCAGTGGATGTTGGCAATTTGATCTCTGGTTCCTCTGCCTTTTCTAAAACCAGCTTGAACATCTGGAAATTCACGGTTCACATATTGCTGAAGTCTGGCTTGGAGACTTTTGAGCATTACTTTACTAGCATGTGAGATGAGTGCAATTGTGCAGTAACCTTCCAGATGTCCTTTATCAAGTTTAATGGTATACTGAACCTTTCTGGATTACCTGTGTTTTATATAGTAGAACAAAGAAACCAGCTATCTATCAGAAGAAATAAAAATATCTTTATATGCCAAATATTTATTCAAGGTGAATTAAAAGGATGCCTCATTTGAACAGATCCCCTAACCTGGCATTACTACCAGAGAACAAGTGATCAAAAGCCCATATTGAAATTTCTTTAATGAAATGACACTATAGAAGTAAAGAGGTAGTTATCAGAAAGATACTAGAAAGACCACCATTTTATATATACCAAGTTGTATTCAGACTGCCATTGTATTCAATTACCAGTATACATCTAATAGCAACTTTCTTGAGGAAAATCCTGAGATCAAGTATTTGTATCAAATGGTGTAATATTCAATAATCATTTTGCCACAGAGATCTCTTTTTGTGGACATGCAGGGGATATCCACCACATGGATTAATATTTATTAATATTTAAAGTTATTTTATTACTAGTTATTTTATATTTTATTATTTATTATTAACTCTGGGGCAAAGAAAGAAAATGTAAAGTGGGACTGTATTAAACTAGAACATTTCTGCGTAGCAAAAGAAATAATCAAAAAGGAAAAGGCAATCTATGAAACTGGAGAATAGATTGGCAAACAATGTATCTGACAAGGGGTTAATATTCAAAATATGTAACAAACTCATACAATTCAACAGCAAAAACAAAGAAAACATTTAACCATGTTTAAAAATGGGCAAAAGATCTGAATAGGTATTTCTCAAAGGAGACATACAAGTGGATAACTGATATATGAAAAGATACCAAATGTCACTACTCAACAGGAATACACACACAGAAAAACAACTCACACATGTTAAAATAGCTATTACCAAAACTACAAAAGATAATGATGATGAGGGACAGGGAAACTTTGTATACCGTTTGTGGAAATGTAAATTACTGAAAGCTTTAGGAAGAAACAGTTCATTCAAATCATAGAAAAAGTATGTATCAATATCACTTTTGGGTATTTAAAAGAAGTCGGGATCTGAAGAGATGTTCATTGCAGCATTATTCACAATAGCCAAGATAGAAACTACCTAAATCCTCATCAATAAGTGGATAAAAGAAAGTGGTTATACATAAAATAGATGATCAAGTCTTAAAAAACAAGAGAATCCTGCCTTTTGCAACAAGTTGGATGGATCTGTAGGGCATGATGTTAGGGGAAAATAAGCCAAACGCAGGAAGACAAATGCTGCATGATCTTAGTTTAAGTGGAATCTAAAATAGTTGAACTCATAAGAAACAGACTTGAATGGTAGATGCCAGGGTAGCGGTAGTGAGAAATGAGGAGGTAACATGATGGTTAAGAGGTATAAAGATTCACTAATGTAAGTTCTGGACATCTATTACACAACAGTGTTTAAGCTAACAATACTATGTATTGCATACTTCAAACTTACTGAAAAGTAGATTTTATGAAGTGTTCTTACCCTAAAAAAACAGTGTGGGGGAGGAAACTTTGGGAGGTGATGGATGTTGATGTACTTGATGGTGGTGACAGTTTCGTGGCTGTATACTTATCTCCAATCTTATTGTGCTGAATACATTAAATATATAAACACACACATTTTAGTTGGTAAACAAAGCTCAATAATCTTACAAATGACCAAAAAATGCTGGCAGAGTGAACAATGACAAAATGTTCCATCATGCAGCTCTTCAACATACTCCAATGCAGAAACATCTCTCTTATCTTAATACAGGGGCCTCAATTTTTCATTTATTACAACCTGCTCAGAGGCCTCCCACCCACAGGACTTGCTGCACTGTAAAGCATCATTTAAACAAGCCCCAGCTGGAAACTAAGTTTGGAGCGTGACCTACTGGTTCCAAACGACATTGTTTTTATTTAAACCGGTGATGTTTCCTTTCCATGGGGTCACAAAGAGTCAGAGGCCACTGAGCCACTGAGCTGAACTGAATGTTTCCTTTAGATAAAGCACAGGCTAATTCTGGAACTTACACACCCCTAAGAGACACACCCCTAGCATTATTTTAATCGAACTGATTACATTTAGTACCTGGTGTAATTAGTTCCATCCCCCACTGATTCCAGTTATGTTTCCTGTATTCCTCTTATACACATAACCTGAGTTTCTCAGCTCTCTGGAACAAAAGTACACATCATGCTATTTTTCTAATTGTCTGAAGTCTATTCTCAATTGAAATCATTTACTGCTGGCATCCACTATCTAAGCAGATTTTTTAATACCTTTTAAAAAATACAAGGGGCTTCCCTGGTAGCTCAGATGGTAGGGAATCTCAGTGATACTTCAGGCTTCTGTTTTATTTTATCTTCATATGAAAAAAATATTCAATGATGTGCAACTTACATTATACATCCCACAGGTAATTGTCTTCCCCTTTCACCATCTTGTTAATCAGCTCAAGCTTTTTCTTAGCACAAGTGTTCTTAACTCCTATTTCTAGTATAAGTCAAAAAAGGAGAACCTAGCTACAGATGTCCATTTCCCCTTTTCAAAAACAAAAAAAAGATTATATGATTCTTGCCTCCTGGGTTTGTCAGGTGACAAAGATGTACCATAGTTTTTATTGGCATGACAGGTTACACCAGACCCAGAATCCATGCAGTTTGGTATCACCCACGGCTAGACACCCAATACAAATCCATCTACAGAAATGTTTTTGTCTTGTCATCATCCTACAATAAATAATCTGATTTATGGATGGAATCAAAGTGTTCCAGGAGATGCCAGAGACACGTGCAATCCATACAAGCAACTTAAGGCTTTTTGTATTTGAAATTATAAATAATATGGCCATCTATAATGATGAATCCAGAGTAATGGATCATAATAGCACAATATTTCTGTATGTGAAAACTGTTCTTGTTCAGTTGTCCAGTTGTTTCCGACTCTTTGTGACCCCACGGACTGCAGCACTCCAGGCCTCTCTGTCCCTCACCATCTCCCAAAGTTTGTCCAAGTTCATGTCCATTGTGCTGGTGATGCCATCCAGCCATCTCATCTTCTGATGCTTTCTTCTCCTTCTGCCCTCAATCTTTCCCAGCATCAGAGAATTTTCCAGTAAGTCAGCAGTTTGCATCAGATGATCAAAATACTGGAGTTTCAGCTTCAGTATCAGTCCATCAAATGAGTATTTAGGGTTGATTTCCCTTAAGATTCGGAGAAGGCAATGGCACCCCACTCCAGTACTCTTGCCTGGAAAATCCCATGGGCAGAGGAGCCTGGTAGGCTGCAGTCCATGGGGTCGCAAAGAGTTGGACACGACTGAGCGACTTCACTTTCACTTTACTTTTATGCATTGGAGAAGGAAATGACAACCCACTCCAGTATTCTTGCCTGGAAAATCCCATGGGCGGAGGAGCCTGGTAGGCTGCAGTCCATGGGGTCTCGAAGAGTCAGACACAACTGAGCGACTTCACTTCACTTCATTTTCACTTTCCCTTAAGATTGACTGGTTTGGACTCCTTGCTGTCCAAGGAACTCTCAGAAGTCTTCTCCAGCACCACAGTTCGAAGGCATCAATTCTTCGGCACTCCACCTTCTTTATGGTCCAGCTCTATTGGGAGCCCTGAATCAAAGTCATGCTAGGAAAAGAATTACGACAGTTGCAAAAGTACCTGGTGGCAACCCTACTAATACTTGAAATTCTGCTTCTACCTGTGTCACTTTATTTTTTCCAAGTCTTAAATATAGTCAATAAAGGGTTTAAATAGGAAAGACTCAAGAAATGGGTGGGCCATCTTGGGCCTTGATGAGTCCTTTGCTTCTGGGAGCTGTCATTAGGTCAGCAGTCTCAAATCCAGGTGACTCTCCCAATATGGATTTGGTCAGCATTTCAAGTGGTGATTTCCCATCAAATTCTGTGCCTATTTCTTTCAGAATCCAAATATCATTTCTTTTCCTGGGCTTATGAAGGTGTAATATATATCTGTCATCACCTTTTCCTGGGCCTATGAAAGTTTAAATTATAATTGTGATTGCAAGGACAGATTGTTACAGGGCTGTTTTCAGTGATACGTTTGGTCATAAAATTGAGGGAAGCTTTGATATTGAACACGTGGATGAAAAATGAAGTTTAGCTTTCTCACTAATGGGAATCATGGATGCCAAGTCTTAAAGTTGGTATTCTAGGTACAGAGAACAGTACATGGTTATCAACATTTTAAAGTGAAAGTGAAAGTCCCTCAGTCATGTTTGACTCCTTGTGACCCATTGACTATACAGTCCTTGGAATTCTCCAGGCCAGAATACTGGAGTAGGTAGCCTTTCCCTTCTCCAGGGGATCTTCCCAACCCAGGGATCAAACCCAGGTCTCTCACACTGCAGGTGGATTCTTTACCAGCTGAGCCACAAGGGACACCCAAGAATGCTGGAGTGGGTTGCCTATCTCTTCTCCAGCGGATCTTCCTGACCCAGGAATTGAACTGGAGTCTCCTGCATTGCAAGAAGGTTCTTTACCAACTGAGCTGTCAGGGAAGACCATCAATATTTTATAACGTGTAAAAATATAAGATCAATTTCAATAAGCCATATATTATATTTTCTTTTTTAAAATACACATTTATTTATTTTAATTGGAGGCTAATTACTTTACAATATTGTATTGGTTTTCCCATACATTGACATGAACTCACCACAGGTGTCCATGTGTTCCCCATCCTGAAACCCACTCCCACCTCCCTCCCCATCCCATCCCTCTAGGTCGTCCCAGTTCACCAGCCCCAAGCATCCCGTATCATGCATCGAACCTGGACTGGCGATTTGTTTCACATATGATAATATACATGTTTCAATGCCATTCTCCCAAATCATCCCACCCTCTCCCTCTCCCACAGAGTCTAAAAAACTGTTCTATACATCTGTGTCTCTTTTGCTGTCTCGTATACAGGGTTACCATTACCATCCTTCCAAAGTTCATATATATATGTTATTGTACTGTGTTGTTTTTCTTTCTGGCTTATGTCACTCTGTATAACAGGCTCCAGTTTCATCCACCTCATTAGAACTGATTCAAATATATTCTTTTTAATGGCTGAGTAATACTCCATTATCAGAGAAGGCAATGGCACCCCACTCCAGTACTCTTGCCTGGAGAATCCCATGGATGGAGGAGCTTGGTAGGCTACAGTCCATGGGGTCACTAAGAGTTGGACACAACGGAGCGACTTCACTTTCACTTTTCACTTTCATGCATTGGAGAAGGAAATGGCAACCCATTTCGTGTTCTTTCCTGGAGAATCCCAGGGATGGAGGAGCCTGGTGGGCTGCCATCTATAGGGTCGCACAGAGTCGGATACGGCTGACATGACTTAGCAGCAATACTCCATTGTATATATGTACCACTGCTTTTTTATCCTGGAGAAGGCAATGGCACCCCACTCCAGTACTCTTGCCTGGAAAATCCCATGGATGGAGGAGCCTGGTAGGCTGTAGTCCATGGGGTCGCGAAGAGTCGGACATGACTGATCGACTTCACTTTCACTTTTCACTTTCATGCATTGGAGAAGAAAATGGCAACCCACTCCAGTGTTCTTGCCTGGAGAATCCCAGGGACGGCGGAGCCTGGTGGGCTGCCATCTATGGGGTCGCACAGAGTCGGACACGACTGAAGCGGCTTAGCAGCAGCAGCATCTTTTTTATCCATTCATCTGCTGATGGACATCTAGGTTGCTTCCATGTCCTGACTATTGTAAACAGAGCTGAGATGAACATTGGGGTACACGTGTCTCTTTTGATTCTGGTTTCCTCAGTGTGTATGTCCAGAAGTGGGATTGCTGAGTCCCATCTTTGCATTCTAGGGATAAATCCAATTTGTCATTATGTATAATCCTTTTAATGTGTTCTTGAATTTGGCTTACTATTATTCTTTGCATCTGTATTCATCAGGGATATTGGTCCATAGTTTTCTTTCCTTGTACTATCCTTACCTGTCTTTGGTATCAGAGTAATGCTGGCCTTGTAGAATGAGTTTGGAGGTATTCTCTTCTCTTTAATTGTTCAGAAGTGTTTAAAAAGAATTGGCATTAATACTTTAAATGTTTGGTGGAATTCACCAGTGAAGCCATCCACTTTTGGAGTTTTCTGTGTTGGGCTTTTAAAATTACTGTTTCAATTTCTTTATTTGTTCTTGATCTATCTAAAATTTATATTTCTTCCTGATTGAGGTTTTCAGGTTGTTGTGTTTCTAGGGACTTATTCATTTCTTATAGGTTATCTAACTTTGTGGTATATAATTGTTCACATCCTCTTATGATCATAAGTATTTCTAGAGTATAAAGTTGCAATGTCTTCTCTTTCATTTATAATTTCATTTATTTGTATTTTTCCTATAGCTAAACATTTATCAATTTTTTAAAATATTTTGAAAAACCAGACCTTTTGTATTATTGTTCTTGTCTTTATTTTCTTTACTTCTGCTCTGATATTTATTACTTCATTCCTTCTGCTAACTTTGAGCTTAATTTGTCTTTTTCTCATTCCTTGAGGTGTAAAGTTAGGTTGTTTATTTGAGATCTTTTAATTTCTCAATATTTTCATTTATCGCCAAAACTTCCCTTTCAGAATTGATTTTGCAACAGCCCCTAGGATTCAAATGTCTGTTTCCATTTTCCTTTGTTTGGAATTAATTTTAAAAAAAAAATAAATTTATTTATTTTAATGGGAGGCTAATTACTTTACGATATTGTATTGGTTTTGCTATACATTGACATGAATCTGCCACGGGTGTACATATGTTCCCCATCCTGAATCCCCCTCCCACCTCCCTCCCCATCCCCTCCCTCTGGGTCATCCCAGTGCACCAGTCCCGAGCATCCTGTATCATGCATTGAACCTGGACTAGTGATTCGTTTCACATATGATAATTTACATGTTTCAATGCCATTCTCCCAAATCATCCCACCCTCACCCTCTCCCACAGAGTCCAAAAGACTGTTCTATACATCTGTGTATCTTTTGCTGTCTCGCATACAGGGTTATCGTTACCATCTTTCTAAATTCCATATATATACGTTATTATACTGTATTGTTGTCTTTCTGGCTTATGTCACTCTGTATAATAGGCTCAAGTTTCATCCACCTCATTAGAATTGATTCAAATGTATTCTTTTTAATGGCTGAGTAATATTCCATTGTGTATATGTACCACTGCTTTCTTATCCATTTGTCTGCTGATGGACATCTAGGTTGCTTCCATGTCCTGGCTATTATAAACAGTGCTATGATGAACACTGGGGTACACGTTTCTCTTTCAATTCTGATTTCCTCAGTGTGTAGGCCCAGCAATGGGATTTCTGGGTCATATGGCACTTCTATTTCTGGTTTTTAAAGGAATCTCCACACTGTTCTCCATAGTGGCTGTACTAGTTTGCATTCCCACCAACAGTGTAAGAGGGTTCCCTATTCTCCACACCCTTTCCAGCATTTATTGCTTGTAGACGTTTGGATAGCAGCCATTCTGACTGGCATGAAATAGTACCTCATTGTGGTTTTGACTTGCATTTCTCTGATAATGAGTGACGTTGAGCATCTTTGAATGTGTTTGTTAGCCATCTATATGTCTTCTTTGGAGAAATGTATATTTAGTTCTGTGGCCCATGTTTTGACTGAGTCTTTTATTTTTATGGAATTGAGCTGCAGGAGTTGATTTTATATCTTTGAGATTAATTATTTGTCAGTTGCTTCGTTTGCTACTATTTTCTCCCATCCTGAAGGCTATCTTTTCACCTTGCTTATAGTTTCCTTTGTTGTGCAGAAGCTTTTAAGTTTAATTAGGTCCCATTTGTTTATTTTTGCTTTTATTTCCAATATTCTGGGACATGGGTCATAGAGGATTCCGCTGTGATTTAGGTCAGAGAGTGGTTTGCCTATGTTCTCCTCTAGGAGTTTTATAGTTTCTGGTCTTACATTTAGATCTTGAATCCATTTTGAATTTATTTCTGTGTATGGTGTTAGAAAGTGTTCTAGTTTCATTCTTTTACTAGTGGTTGACCAGTTTCCCCAGCACCACTTGTTAAAGAGACTGTCTTTTCTCCAGTGTATTTTCTTGCGTCCTTTGTCAAAGATAAGGTGTCCATAAGTGCGTGGATTTATCTCTGGGCTTTCTATTTTGTTCCATTGATCTATATTTCTGTCTTTGTGCCAGTACCATACTGTCTGATGACTGCAGCTTTGTAGTAGAGCCTGAAGTCAGGCAGGTTGATTCCTCCAGTTCCATTCTTCTTTCTCAAGATTGCTTTGGCTATTTGAGGTTTTTTATATTTCCATACAAATTATGAAATTATTTGTTTTAGCTCTGTGAAAAATACCGTTGGTAGCTTGATAGGGATTGCATTGAATATACAGATTGCTTTGGGAAGTATATTCATTTTCACTGTATTGATTCTTCTGATCCATGAACATGGTATATTTCTCCATATATCAGTGTCCTCTTTGATTTATTTCACCACTGTTTTATAGTTTTCTATATATAGGTCTTTAGTTTCTTTAGGTAGATATATTCCTAAGTATTTTTGAGAAGGCAATGGCAACCCACTCCAGTACTCTTGCCTGGCAAATCCCATGGACGGAGGAGCCTGGAAGGCTACAGTCCATGGGGTTGCGACGAGTCGGACAGAACTGAGCAACCTCACTTTCACTTTTCACTTTCATGCACTGGAGAAGGAAATGGCAACTCACTCCAGTATGCTTGCCCGGAGAATCCCAGGGTGGGGAGCCTGGTGGGCCGCCGTCAATGTGGTCGCACAGAGTCAGACACAACTGACGTGATTAACAGCAGCAATATTCCTAAGTATTTTATTCTTTTCGTTGCAATGGTGAATGGAATTGTTTCCTTAATTTCTCTTTCTATTTTCTCATAATTAGTGTATAGGAATGCAAGGGAGTTCTGTGTGTTGATTCTATATCCTGCAACTTTGCTATATTCATTGATTAGCTCTAGTAATTATCTGGTGGAGTCTTTAGGGTTTTCTATGTAAAGGATCATGATATCTGAAAAGTGTGAGGGTTTTACTTCTTTTCCAATTTGGATTCCTTTTATTTCTTTTTCTGCTCTGATTTCTGTGGCCAAAATTTCCAAAACTATGTTGAATAGTAGTGGTGAGAGTGGGCACCCTTGTCTTGTTCCTGACTTTAGGGGAAATGCTTTCAATTTTCCACCATTTAGGATAATGTTTGCTGTAGGTTTGTCATACATAGCTTTTATTATGTTGAGGTATGTTCCTTCTATTCCTGCTTTCTGGAGGGTTTTTATCATAAATGGATGTTGAATTTTGTCAAAGGCTTTCTCTGCCTCTATTGAGATAATCATATGGCTTTCATTTTTCAATTTGTTAATGTGATGTATTACATGATTGATTTGTGGATATTGAAGAATCTTTGCATCCCTGCGATAAAGCCCACTTGGTAATGATGTATGATCTTTTTAATGTGTTGTTGGATTTTGATTGCTAGAATTTTGTTAAGGATTTTTGCATCTATGTTCATCAGTGATATTGGCCTGTAGTTTTCTTTTTTTGTGGGATCTTTGTCAGGTTTTGGTATTAAGGTGATGGTGGCCTCATAGAATAAGTTTGGAAGTTTACCTTCCTCTGCAATTTTCTGGAAAAGTTTGAGTAGGATAGGTGTTAGCTCTTCTCTAAATTTTTGGTAGAATTCAGCTGTGAAGCCGTCTGGACCCGGGCTTTTGTTTGCTGGAAGATTTCTGATTACAGTTTCAATTTCCGTGCTTGTGATAGGTCTGTTAATATTTTCTATTTCTTTCTGGTTCAGTTTTGGAAAGTTGTACTTTTCTAAGAATTTGTCCATTTCTCCCACATTGTCCATTTTATTGGCATAGAGTTGCTGATAGTAGTCTCTTATGATCCTTTGTATTTCTGTTGTTGTCTATTGTGATCGCTCCATTTTCATGTCTAATTTTATTGATTTGATTTTTTCCCCTTTGTTTCTTGATGAGTCTGGCTAATGGTTTGTCAATTTTATTTATCCTCTCAAAGAACCATCTTTTGGCTTTTTTGATTTTTGCTATGGTCTCTTTTGTTTCTTTTGCATTTATTTCTGCCCTAATTTTTAAGATTTCTTTCCTTCTAGTAACCCTGGGGTTCTTCATTTCTTCCTTTTCTAGTTGCTTTAGGTGTAGTGTTAGGTTATTTATTTGACTTTTGTCTTATTTCTTGAGGTATCCCCTTATTGCTATGAATCTTCCCCTTAGCACTGCTTGTACAGTTTCACACAGGTTTTGTGTTGTTGTTGTGTTTTCATTTTAATTCGTTTCTATGCATATTTTGATTTGTTTTTTGATTTCTTCTGTGATTTTTTGGGTATTCAGCAGCGTGTTTTTCAGCCTCCATATGTTGGAATTTTCAATAGTTTTTCTCCTGTAATTGAGGTCTAGTCTTACTGCATTGTGGTCAGAAAAGATGCTTGGAATGATTTCAATTTTTTTGAATTTACCAAGGCTAGATTTATGGCTCAGGATTTGATCTAACCTGGAGAACATTCCCTGTGCACTTCAGAAAAAGGTGAAATTCATTGTTTTGGGGTGAAATGTCCTATAGGTATCAATTAGGTCTAACTGGTCTATTGTATCATTTAAAGTTTGTGTTTCCTTGTTAATTTTCTGTTTAGTTGATCTATCCATAGGTGTGAGTGGGGTGTTAAAGTCTCCTGCTATTATTGTGTTATTGTTAATTTCCCCTTTCATACTTGTTAGCATTTGTCTTACATATTGCGGTGCTCCTGTGTTGGGTGCATATATATTTATAATTGTTATATCTTCTTCTTGGATTGATCCTTTAATTATTATGTAGTGTTCTTCTTAGTCTCTTTTCACAGCCTTTGTTTTAAAGTCTATTTGATCTGAGTGTTGCTACTCCTGCTTTCTTTTGATCTGTATTTGCATGGAATAGCTTTTTCCAGCCCTTCACTTTCAGCCTGTATGTGTCCCTTGCTTGTAGATGGGTCTCTTGTAGACAACATATACAGGGGTCTTGTTTTTGTATCCATTCAGCCAGTCTTTGTCTTTTGGTTGGGGGCATTCAACCCATTTACATTTAAGGTAATTATTGATCAGTATGATCCCGTTGCCATTTACTTTGTTGTTTTGGGTTTGAGTTTATACACCCTTTCTGTGTTTCCTGTCTAGAGAAGATCCTCTAGCATTTGTTGGAGAGCTGGTTTGGTGGTGCTGAATTCTCTCAGCTTTTGCTTATCTGTAAAGCTTTTGATTTCTCCTTCAGATTTGAATGAGATCCTTGCTGGGTACAGTAATCTGGGCTGTAGGTTATTTTCTTTCATCACTTTAAGTATGTCCTGCCATTCCCTCCTGGCCTGAAGAGTTTCTATTGAAAGATCAGCTGTTATCCTTATGGGAATCCCCTTGTGTGTTATTTGTTGTTTTTCCATTGCTGCTTTTAATATTTGTTCTTTGTGTTTGATCTTTGTTAATTTGATTAATATGTGTCTTGGGGTGTTTCACCTTGGGTTTATCCTTTTAGGACTCTCTGGGTTTCTTGGACTTGGGTGACTATGACCTTCCCCATTTTAGGGAAGTTTTTAACTATTATTTCCTCAAGTATTTTCTCATGGTCTTTTTTGTCTTCTTCTTCTGAAACTTATATGATTCGAATGTTGGGGGCATTTAACATTGTCCCAGAGGTTTCTGAGATTGTCATTTCTTTTAATTCATTTTTCCTTTTTCCTCTCTGTTTCATTTATTTCTACCATTCTATCTTCTACCTCACTAATCCTATTTGTTGCCTCCATTATTCTACTGTTGGTTCCCTACAGGGTATTTTTAATCTCATTTATTGCATTATTCATTATATATTGACTCTTTTTTATTTCTTCTAGGCCCTTGTTAAACTTTTCTTGCATCTTCTCAATCCTTGTCTCCAGGCTATTTATCTGTAACTCATTTTCTTTTCAAGATTTTGGATCATTGTCACTATTATTATTCGGAATTCTTTATCAGGTAGATTCCCTATCTCTTCCCTTTTGTTTGCTTTGTTGGGCATTTATCCTGTTCCTTTACCTGCTGGGTATTTCTCTGCCTTTTCATATTGTTTATATTGCTGTGTTTGGGGTAGCCTTTCCGTTTTCTGGCAGTTGTGGAGTTCTATTTTTTGTGGAGTTTCCTTGCTGTGGGTGGGGTTGGACAGGTGGCTTGTCGAGGTTTCCTGGTTAGGGAAGCTTGTGTCTGTGTTCTGGTGGGTGTATCTGGATTTCTTCTCTCTGGAGTGTAATGAAGTGTCCAGTAATGAGTTATGAGATTTCAATGGGTTTGGAGTGACTTTGGGCAGCCTGTATATTGAATCTCAGGGCTATATTCCTGTGTTGCTGGAGAATTTGCGTGGTATGTCTTGCTCTGGAACTTGTTGGCCTTTGGGTGGTGCTTGATTTCAGTGTAGGTATGGAGTCTTTTGATGAGTTCCTATCGATTAATGTTCCCTGGAGTCAGGAGTTCTCTGGTGTTCTCAGGATTTGGACTTATGCCTCCTACCTCTGGTTTTCAGTCTTATTCTTACAGTAGCCTCAAGACTTCTCCATCTATACTTCACTTTCAGATAGTGCCTTGATCCAGCTTATACTTCTCAAGATCTATAGGCCCCTTTCTATGTAGTCGGTACTAACTACAGGGTTTTAAAATATTGCAGCTGTCACTTCCAAGGCTGTTCCCTCTGTTTTCGCTTCTGTTTGCTGGTTTCTTCGGTGTCTAATTTCCGCCCTGACACAAGGGGGTGGTGCTGGACACTTTTTTAGGCTCCCTTGTTCAGTTGTGGACAATTCTGAAAGAGATCGGAATACTAGACCACCTCTCCTGACTCCTGAGAAATCTGCATGCAGGTCAAGAAGCAACAGTTAGAACCAGACATGGAACGACAGTCTGGTTCCAAATCAGGAACAGTGTACATCAAGGCTGTATATTGTCACCCTGCTTATTTAACTTATATGCAGTGTATAGCATGTGAAATACCAGGCTGGATGAAGCACAAGCAGGAAACAAGATTGCCGGGAGAAATATCAACAACCTCAGATATGCAACAACTTCATATCTACCACCCTAATGGTAGAAAGTGTAGATGAGCTAAAGAGTCTCTTGATGAAAGTGAAAGAGTAGCGTGAAAAAGTTGGCTTAAAGCTCAACATTCAGAAAACTAAGATCATGGCATCTGGTCCCATCACTTCATGGCAAATAGATGGGGAAACAATGAAAACCATGAGAGACTTTACTTTTCTGGGTTCCAAAATCACTGCAGGTGGTGACCACAGCCATGAAATTAAAAGACATTTGCTCCTTGGAAGAAAAGCTCTGACAAATCTAGACAGCATATTAAAAAGTGGAGACATTACTTTGCCAACAAAGGTCCATCTAATCAAGGATATGGTTTTTCCTGTAGTCATGTATGGATGTGAGAGTTGGATCATAAAGAAATCTGAGCACCAAAGAATCAGTGCTTTTGAACTGTGGTGTTGGAGAAGATTTTTGAGAGTCCTTTAGACAGCAAGGAGATCCAACCAGTCCATCCTAATGGAAATCAGTCCTGAACATTCATTGGAAGGGTAATGCTGAAGCTGAAACTCCAATACTTTGGCCACCTGGTGTGAAGAACTGGCTCACTGAAAAGATCCTGATGCTGGGAAAGATTGAAGGTGGGAGGAGAAGGGGATGACAGAGGATGAGATGATTGAATGGCATCACTGACTCGATGGACATGAGTTTGGGTAAGCTCCGGGAGTTGGTGATGGACAGGGAGGCCTGGCGTGTTGCAGTTCATGGGGTTGCAAAGAGCTGGACATGACTGAGTGACTGAACTGAACTAAACTAAACTCCATGATGAGTGAGAAAGGATGAGGCACTGTGGCCCCATAACAAGCCTGAATAAAAGGATTTTCCCTCAATACATTACAGAGGGAAAGAAAGGGACCTTATATTTCATAGTCCGGTCCTGTGCTTAGGAGTTCACTTGAGTCATTCTAGCAAGTGATGCATTAATCTCATTTGATAGGGAAGACAATTGTGATACAATGATGCTATGTGAAACCCAACCCAGAAGGTGAAAAGGACATGGGTTTCTTTTTCAGACACATCTGTGCATGTCTGATAGCTCTTTGTCCACAGCAGAGGTCCCTAGGTCAAAGTACTCAGTGTCTCTGAGCCTCAGTTTGCTCATCTATGGATGGAAATAATACAACCACAGAGTGATAAATAATTGAGCCAAGCCTTCATCTTTCTTTTTCTTTTTTTGGTGAGGCTTCAGGATAAAGTTGCATCCTCTTGCTGTACCAATTAGGTGGATTCTCCTGATTACTGGTGAGAACTGAGAATACAATAAACCAACAATGAGTACGAGGGGACCACCATGGCCCTGAACCAGGGCTGTGGAGGGATCAACTGAGGTCTTTATCTTTTTTGGTTTGCATTTTAGCTGTAGAGGAAAGAAGCGAATAACATTTAAGCTGCAAAGAATACACAATATCACCAGGCTTTGTAGGATAAGAGACAAGTATCTCTCCTTTACAGACAGAAAGTCGTTCCCAGCATTAATGATCGGAGCCGTGATAAGGATGTCTAGACGTGAACTCAATCAGATCAGATCAGATCAGATCAGTCACTCAGTCGTGTCCGACTCTTTGCGACCCCATGAATCGCAGCACACCAGGCCTCCCTGTCCATCACCAACTCCCGGAGTTCACTGACTCACGTCCATTGAGTCAGTGATGCCATCCAGCCATCTCATCCTCTGTCGTCCCCTTCTCCTCCTGCCCACAATCCCTCCTAGCATCAGAGTCTTTTCCAATGAGTCAACTCTTCGCATAAGGTGGCCAAAGTACTGGAGTTTCAGCTTTAGCCTCATTCCTTCCAAAGAAATCCCAGGGCTGATCTCCTTCAGAATGGACTGGTTGGATCTCCTTGCAGTCCAAGGGACTCTCAAGAGTCTTCTCCAACACCACAGTTTAAAAGCATCAATTTTTTGGTGCTCAGCCTTCTTCACAGCCCAACTCTCACATCCATACATGACCACAGGAAAAACCATAGTCTTGACTAGACAAAACTTTGTTGGCAAAGTAATGTCTCTGCTTTTGAATATGCTATCTAGGTTGCTCATAACTTTCTTTCCAAGGAGTAAGCATCTTTTAATTTCATGCCTGCAGTAGTGGGGTGGTATTCAAGATACCACTTCCCTCTAGTTCCCAGAGTGTCCTGAATTGAATCCTGGGGCAGGGGGTGGGGTGGAGACTTTCCCTACAGTGGCTCTCAGCTGCATGATGTACCCCAGACCTCTCTTTCTTGTGCATTCCAAGTCTGGCCTTGGGTTGGTGCTTGGAGAGAGAACAGTGCACAGTCGGGCCAAGACCAGGCTCCACACTGGCTCCCCAGATCCAGGCACTGTCGTCCTTCAACAGTGATGGGTCTGAGAATTTCCTGGAGATCCTATCATCCTCAGATCCTGACCAGTAGGGCTGGGTGGAACCAGAGTCTGCACTGGCGACAACCTCCCCCACAGATTCTGACACACATGTTCCCAAGAACCTGATGTAAAGGACAAGATGGGCCTGAGAGGAGAGACCTCTGAGCAGAGGTAGAGGGTGGCGCTGAGTCACTTGGTGATGCCCCAGACGTGTCGTGCAGGGCCAATAACACCTGGGCCCTGCTTGGGGGGCTGTATTTCCAGGGTCAGTTCCTTCCTTAATGACTCTGAGATTGTTGCCCAGAAGGATTCAGTGCCAGAGTGCCTCCTGGGGTGCACATCTCCCATGGGAGTGAAACTCACGTCCCACAGCATCTTCCAACCTCGACCCCTGCTGATCTCTCTGAGCTCATTTCCTTCCCCTCTTCCCACACTCCTTGGACTCTGACCATACTGGCTCCTTCTTGGTCCCTGAGCACGCACATCCCCCTGCCTCCCCAGGGCCCTGTCCTTGCTCAGTCCATACACATCCCCATGGCTCACTCCTCACCCCCATCACAGCTTCACTCATAGACTCCCTCTCTGGCCATCCTATTTGGAAGACACCCCCACCAGTTCTCTAGGCTTCAATTTACCTCTGTAGCACTTATTCTGATCTGATGAATTACCATCTGTTGTACACTTTAATTTTTATTATCTATTTCTACATAGCTGAGTTTAAGCTCTGTGAGGAAGGGACATGGTTTTTGTCTGTTTATTTTTTTCACTAGTATAATCTCAGCATTTAGGACAGCACCATGTACCTAGTAGAAGCTCAGTGAATACTTGTTGGAATAAAAGAATGTAAATGGCCAGGAGATGAGGCATTTTAGTACAGTTAAGGCTGGCCAAATTGCTGGTCAATCAAGCTTCACTTCAGGTGCCAGTAAGGTACAGGGCTAGGACTTCAGGGGATGTGAGGAGGCAAAGATGAGTGCTTGGGAGGCATGGTGATTGCTGCTCAGCAGGACGTTCCTTCCTCCACCTCAGTGCACCCATGGCCTCCATGGTTTGTGCACAAGGATGGGCAACCTGTGATGCTCCCTTCTAAGGAGTGACTTTCTTTCCAGGTAGTTGCTGCCACCCAGCCAAGGGCGAGCTCGGGAGGGGCTCATTGGGAGCCCAGGCATCTCTGCCTGAGCACAGTGCACCACGGTGTCTGGGATGCAGGGCTCAACCTCTGGGCTTCCGTACCGTGCCTAGTGAAGGTTGTAACTAACATCAGGACACAACGCCCAGCACAGAGGCTCTCAGCCACACATCAAATGCACCAGTCTCCCACCACCTGTGCATTCTTGGCCCAAGCAGGCCAGATCCTCTTACTCTGGGAAAATGGTTTCCCAATCTGATATGTCACCTCTCCTCTCTAAGTCTCTCTAAATCCTCTTTAGCCTTAAAGTCCTGTTTGCTCCAAATGTGTGTGCTCAGATTGAGGATGCTCTGATGGGATGAGGGACATCTTAGGAACTGTTTTCCTCACTCATTACCTGTGCCTCACAGTTTAAAACTTGATGAAAGATTCCTTGCAGATCAGGACCTGGTGCTAACGTGTACATCCTGCTCAGTGCTAGGCAGAAAGCGATGTTCTGCATATAGTTTCTCAGTGAACAGAGAAATGAAATAATGAGGAAATGAACAAAGAAGTGAATGAACAAGTTAGCAGCACCTGACAGATTTCTTTTGTTGTCTTTTTGCACATGAATGCTTTACTCACAAGAGCCAAAAATGGAAACAACCCAAGTGTCTATCAACGTTTATCTATAGTGAATGATAAATAAAATGTTTTGTGTTCACACTATAGAATATTGCTCAATCATACAAAGAAATGAAGTTCTGAGATGTGCTTCAAATTGGATGAGCCCCAAGAAGGTTGCTCTGTGTTTAAAAAGCCAGACACAAAAGGTCATTTTTTGTATGTATTTATATAAAATATTCAGAATAGATCATTGAGACAGGAAGCAGAACAGTGGAAGCCAGGGCCTGGGAGGAGGCAGGGACGGAGTGATGAATATATGTGAAGTTTCCTTTGGGGTTGATGAAATATTTTTAAATTAAATAGAGGTGGTAGTGGCACAATGTTGCGAATGAGCAAATGACACTCATTTGTACACTTTGAAAAAGCTGATTTTAGGGAATTGGATGGTGGCCCAGTGGTTGCGACTTAGCGTTCTCACTGAGAGGCCCTGGGTTCAATCTCTGGTCAGGGAAAGAAGATTCTGCATGCCATGTGGCACAGCCAAAAAAAATTAAAAAGTTAATTTTCTATTATGTGAATTTCATCTCAATGGATCAAGAATAACCAAATTCCCAGAATGGAGTGTAAAATTCTTAAGTAGGGGTAAATCTCATATAATTTCAGACCTAGGCAGCATTTTGTGAAGTAATATGTCTTTTTAAAAATGTTTGTTCACTTTCCAATATAGAAAATAATACATGGTCACCAAAGATAAAAAGAAGAAAATCAAGATGACCTGAACTGTGCCACACAGAAAGAACAACTGTGAGGACTGTTGTATATGCTGTTCTTATGGTTTTTCCAATACGTATTACATGTGCACATGCATAATACATATTGAATGAGTGTTTATAACATACTTTTATCACTTAATGGTACATTATAATTTAGTCTATTTTCTGTACTTTCAAGAGCATGTTACATAGCTTTTTCTCTTCCTTTTATTAAAATATAAATGACCTAAAATATATTAGTTTCAAGTATAAAACCTAATGATTTTATATTTATATACATTGTGAAGTGATTGCACAATAAGACATGTCAAAATCCATCAACACACATAGTGACAATTTGTGTGTGTGTGATGAGGACTTTTAAAACCTACTCCCTAAGCAACTTTTAAGCATGTAACCCAGTATTACTAACTACAGTAACCTTGCTGTACATTCACTCCTGGGACTCATGTGTTTTATACCAGGAAGTTGTGCCTTTTGACTGGGTTTACCCCTTCTGTTCACTTCCCAACCCCACCTGGAGGGACCATCAGTCTCTTCTCTGCATCTATGTGTGTGTTGCTTTTGTCCATTTGTTTTTTAGATTCCAAATATAAGATCCTATGATACCTGTATTTCTCTGCCTGACTTATTCCACTTATAACCATTTATAAGCCCTCAGGGTTTTTCCATGTTGTTGCAGATTGCAATTTTTCATTCCTTTTTATGGCTGAATAATGTTCCACTGAATATACAAACTGCATTTTCTCCATCCATTCATCGATCCACAGATTCTTAGACTCTAGGCTGCCTCCATGTCTTGGCTCCTATAAACAATGCTGTGATGAATTTGAGATTTCAATATCTTTTTGAATTAGTGTTTTCATGATCTTTGCTTGAATACTCAGAGGTGGAATTGCTGGAAAGTATAGTAGACCTATTTTTAATTTTTGAGCAACTTCATACTGTTCTCCATAGTGGCTGTATCAATTTACATTCCCACTGGGCTCACTCATTCAGTCATATCTGCTTCTTGCTACCGCATGGACAAAAGCCCATCAGGCTCCTCTGTTCATGGGATTCTCCAGGCAAGAATGCTAGAGTGGGTAGCCATCCCCTTCTCCAGAGGGTCTTCCAAACCCAGGGACTGAACTTGGGTCTCGTGTATTACAGGCAAATTCTTTACCTTCTGAGCCACCAGGGAAGCCTACATTCCCACTAACAGTGCATAAAGATTTCCTTTTCTCCACATTCTCCAACAATTATTTGCTATCTTTTTCATCATAGCCATTCTAAAGGTATGCAGTGACAGCTCATTGTGGTTTTGATTTATATTCCTCTGGTGATTAGTGTCAGGTGTCATTTCTGACATAAACTTTGATTCTCAGCAGGTGAAGAGCAGGGAGTCCATGGTCAAGGGTAAAAGCTGACAGACTTACCTGTCATAAATATTACAGCCTTGGGGCAGGGGCAGGTGCATTTTATGCAGTCAGGTGGGTCTTGGTTTGGATCTGCCTCCAACTCTGCAAGCCTGTTTCTTCACCTGTAAATGGGGATGTGGACACACATTTCCTGGATCACCACTGGCCCGGTCAGGTGGAGCGGAGTGTATACACCCTACAGAACCCCAAAGGAATGCCGGGGCCCTGACTCTGCAGGCAGCTGGTTCCTCCTGGGCTGGAGTCAGCTTTATTTCCATCTCTTCTATGTCACAGGTTCACCAGGACCTGCAGGACGAGCAGGAATGCCTGGACGGGCTGGCCCTGTATACCCAAAGGGGACAATGGCTCTGTGGAGAACCTGGACCAAAGGGAGAGCCTGGATCACCTGGTGAACAGCTGGGCATGGAATGCAGGTGTTTGTAGATGGCGTGCTGCTGCTAGGCCATGGCAGTAGGTGTGCACAGATTCTACCCCAGGAAGAGGAAGAAGGTCATTCTCAAGGTGGCATGGGGTTATTTCAGGGAACGCTGGAGCTCCTGGGGAGGATGGAGAGTGAGGGAAACATCTTTTGGAAGAGGCTGCCTGTCTGACTTCTATTACAGCCCCATCATTTATGCACTCCACTTCCAAGGAGATTCAGTGTCACTGACTGGGCTGGTCCTTTTTCCCAGGGCCTCCAGGTATTCCTGGACCAGCTGGAAGAGAGGGCCCCTCAGGGAAGCAGGGGAGCATGGGACCTCCAGGCACACCAGGCCCCAAAGGAGACACTGGGCCCAAAGGTAGGAGGGTGCTATGTGGTGGGTGAGGGAGGGGGAAAGGAGGGGTGACGTTGGCAGCCCTGGTGGGGACCAAAGAATGTGCACAGTGCCTAGAAAGCCTAGAACCTCCACCCCTGGTAGGCCTGGCCTGGGCCTCTCCCCCCACATTCCCACACTGACTGAAGGTCCTAGAGGAGACCAAGTGGTCAGGAGCAGTCTTCCAGGTCACTCTCTCACCTGGAGCTGTGGGTGACAAGCTGCACTGCTGAGGAAATGGTACCTGCTGAGTGCACTCTGAGCTGTGTTTCCCCAATGTGTTCCTTCCTCAGGAGGAGTGGGTGTCCCAGGCATGCAGGGCTCCCCAGGCCCCGCAGGTCTCAAAGGAGAGAGAGGTATCCCTGGTGAGCCGGGAGCCCTGGAAGCATTGGCACACAAGCTGAGCAATGGTCATGGGGCTGGGCTCACATTCCCTGTGCCCACCATCACCAGGCTAGAGCTGGCATTCCAGGGAGAGAGCCAGCGTTGGGCTCTGAGAACTGTCTCTAGGGAGAGGACGGTGTGAGCAGCGGGGATTATCTGTATTCAGGGAAGGATGGTTGTTGAGTTATGGGACAGTCAGTGTACAGAGAGAATGCAAGAAGAGATTTCAGGCACTTAGGGACAATTGTACAGGGGGAGTGCATACTGCTGGGGATATGACAGTCTATGTACTGGAGGAGGTGAAAATTGCTGGACAATGTGTCCAGAACTCACACAGCAATTCTTTTGTGATCCCAGGGCCTGTTGGAGCCATTGGTCCACAGGACCTTCCGGTGCCATGGGTCCCCCAGGACTGAAGGGAGACAGAGGTGATCCTGGATAAGAAGGAGCAAAGGGAGAGAGTGGACTTGCAGGTAAGAAAGCTCTCGGGGCTCTAGTGGGTGTGGAGAGGGTAGGAGGCCCTCTTTAGTTCAGCACTTTCTCTCATGCATCCCGTGTCCTTACCCCATCCCCAATATGCAGCTCCACTTGTCACCCTTCCTGAGGCCTGGGCTCTGAGTGACCCCATGCTGTACTTGATCTGTCTTCACTCGGCCTCTCTTTCCTGCAGAGGTCAATGCTCTCAGGCAGGAGGTGGCAGTCTTAGAGGGACAGTTACAGTGCCTCCAGAATGCCTTCTTTCAGTATAAGAAAGGTGAGTTTTTGGACCTGACCCTGAGCCAGGCCCCGAGCCTGGGCCTCAGACTGGGTCTGGGCTTGGCTTGCAGTTCACTGGGCTTGGGTTTAAATTGGACTTACTGGGACAATGATTGGGACTGGACCTAGACCTGGAGCAGGAGGTGGGGCTAAGGACAGGGTTGAGACAGTCATGTCACCACATGCTCCAGGAGCTCATCAGACGCAGAAGACAAGGAGCAGGATGCGGCCTATACAGTTCAGCAGACCTTCATCCGGTTTACCCTTGGTGAGTCCCTATGACAGACAAGGGGACACCCAACCCAGGATGCGTTTCTTCCCTCTGTGGGGCCAGGTGTGCAAATGCCCAGAGAAGAAGCTGCACAGCCCAGGGCAGAAGAGAATCCAGACATGATCCTGAGAGTGGGGGTGGGATGCTGCTGTAGGGTTCAAGGCTTCTGGGGACCTATCCTTGGTGTGTGGCCAAGTATCTCACCCTAAACATGCCCCTGGGTTTGGCAGGGGCAGGCTGCCCCCAGTATCTGGCCAGTGCTGGGCCCTCTCTTCATCTGCCTAGGTATTTAAACCAGAGTTTCTTCCCTAAGCCTGGATCCTAAGCAGACAGAGGCCTCCTGGAGCACACACCTGAGTGTCCTGTGCCTTTGGGACTTTCTACCAACTGTACCTCCTCCTTCTCTGCTCCTCCTGACAATAGCTTGGAATCCACATCATTCATCAAGTGAGGTGAAGTGATTGGGCTTCCCTGGTGGCTCAGCTGGTAAAGAGTCCACTTACTATACAGAAGACCTGGGATCAGTCCCTGGGTTGGGAAGAACCCCTGGAGAAGGGGAAGGCTACCCACTCCAGTATTCTGGCCTGGAGAATTCCATGAACTGTATAGTCTATGGGGTCACAAAGAGTCGGACACGACTGAGCAACTTTCACTTTCATTCATCAAACCTCAGTGATTGAAAAAAGAGTTTTCTGAAGGTGCAGATCAGGTGATCTGGTGAGACATGGGGTTGGCTCCTAAGAACTAAAGCCAACTAAGTACTGAAGTAGTGAGATGAGGAATTCCAGCAGTTTATGTCTTCCTTCTTGCACAAGCATATTTGTATACCTGTTTCTTCCCTCATTCCCTGGTAGCTCAGTTGGTAAAGGATCTGCTTGCAGTGCAGGAGACCTGGGTTCAATCAATGGGTTGGGAAGATCCCCTGGAGAAGGAAATGGCAAACCACTCCAGTATTCTTGCCTGGAAAATCTCATGGACAGAGGAGCCTGTGGGCTGCAGACCATGCGGTCAAAAAGAGGTGGGCACGACTGAACAACTAAAACATCATGCAGCTGATACAAAGGAGAATTTGGGCATATGTGCTTGAACACGTGTGTACCTAAATGCTGTCACTCAGTTGACATCATCTACGTATATGAACACAAATGCACACATATGCACACCCATCCAGATGGACCTTTAGTCGGCATGTACCTTCAGATGGACACACGGATATATTCACACATGTACACGCATACCCACCAGATGCATGGATGTAACATAATCATGGCACACGAGCTTACACTGACCTTGTCCAAGGCTGTCTGTGTGCCATCCTACTCCATTGAAAATCTGGTCTCCAACTGCTTGTTGAAGGTACTCAGACAAAAAGGGCATGTGTTCAGAACACAGCCTGAGTTCTGAACCAGTCCAGTAAGCCCTCATAGGAGCCCTGAAGATTTCCATGCATGACCCTGGAAGTCAGAGGGGTGTGGATGGAATGGAATAAAATGAGATACTTAAAACATAGGGGATGCTGTTATATAGTGTTTCTTCCTTAGAAATGAGAGATTAGACACTGAAAAGGTAAATGACTTTCCTTGTCACTTGGGCTGTTATTGCCAGGGTAGAGCTTAACACATGGCCTTCTGAGGCCCAGACAGGGCTCTCTCCAAAGCTGATCCCACTCTGCCCTCCTGCCCCCACATAGAGATCTCAGATGCTGTCATCCCCTGCCCAGTGGTCCAGAGAGGCTGACTGGCTGTAGGATCACCTGCGAGCATATGGAAGCCAACACTGGACTGCCCCCAGTGCAGAGGTCAGCACTTGGCTGCTCTCAGATGCACCCCTGTCCTCCCCTCTCTCCTCACCCATTCACACAGCACAGAACCGTTCAGACATTTCCACATGCCCAGTCATCATGCAAGGGTGAGAGTGAGCTGCCTATTTGGTGTTTTCCACACTCTCAGAAACTGCCCCAGGCTCTACAGTGTCATTTCCCTGCCAAAGTCCTTCCTATTTACACAGTAATTAAAGTCCCGGTTTCTGGTGAATAACACGGGGAGGAACAGAAAGTGTACATGGGAGTTTTAGTGTCACATCCAATAAGGTATGATCCTTACATCTCTACATCTGACAGTTGGGCGACTTTGGCCCTCTCACATAAGCACCTGAATTCCAGGGTCCTCATCTGTTGCTCTGGAATTAAGTGCCTCAATTTTGACCTCTCTGGTGCCCTGGTACCCTGATGGCAGGCTGACCTCTCTGGTGCCCTGGTACCCTGAAGGCAGGCTGGCCTCTCTGGTGCCCTGGTACCCTGATGGCAGGCTGACCTCTCTGGTGCCCTGGTACCCTGATGGCAGGCTAGCCTCTCTGGTGCCCTGGTACCCAGATAGCAGGCTGGCCTCTCTGGTGCCCTGGTACCCTGATGGCAGGCTGACCTCTCCAGTGCCCTGGTACCCTGATGGCAGGCTGACCTCTCTGGTGCCCTGGTACCCTGATGGCAGGCTGGCCTCTCTGGTGCCCTGGTACCCTGATGGCAGGCTGGCCTCTCCGGTGCTCTGGTACCTGATGGCAGGCTGACCTCTCCGGTGCCCTGGTACCCAGATAGCAGGCTGGCCTCTCTGGTGCCCTGGTACCCTGATGGCAGGCTGGCCTCTCCGGTGCCCTGGTACCCTGATGGCAGGCTGACCTCTCCGGTGCCCTGGTACCCTGATGGCAGGCTGACTTCTCCGGTGCCCTGGTACCCTGATGGCAGGCTGACCTCTCCGGTGCCCTGGTACCCTGATGGCAGGCTGACCTCTCCGGTGCCCTGGTACCCTGATGGCAGGCTGACCTCTCTGGTGCCCTGGTACCCTGATGGCAGGCTGGGGACTCCAGTTGGATCACAAGGTCTAGGTGCTGCACATCCCCAGCCTGACTCTCCTCTTCCACTAGCAGTGGTCTTCCCTGATGGCCAGGCTGTCGGGGAGAAGATCTTCAAGACGGCAGGAGCTGTAAAATCATATTCAGATGCCCAGCAGATCTGCAGAGAGGCTAAGGGATAGCTGGCCACCCCACGCTCTGCAGCCGAGAAGGTGGCTGTGATACAGCTGGTCAGAGCCAAGGACAATGATGCTTTCCTGAGCATGAATGACATCTCCATGGAGGGAGGTTCACCAACCCCACAGGGGAGTCACTGGTCTATTCCAACTGGGCCAGCGGGGAGCCCAACAAAAACAATGGTTGACAGCCAGAGAACTGTGTGCGATCTATCCTGAGGGCAAGTGGAATGATGTGCCCTGCATTGAGCAACTCCTCATGATCTTTGAGTTTTGAGACCCTTCTCCACCCCAGGGAGGAAAGGGGCAGTGCCCAGAGCTGTGAGCTGCCAACATCCCAATAAAAAGGTGACCCTCTGCTGCTCAGGGCTTCCCCACTGAGCTACAGGATGAGGTCACAAGGCAGGCCTCCTATGGAACTCCTCCCTCAGAATAACGTTTGAAACTGGCTTCACATCTGGAAGACTTGTCACAAAAAAAGAGGGGCAGCCTGCTGACTCAGGGGCAAGGCTAAAAAAGAGGTCTCCAAGATGTCCCTGTTGCTAAATCCAGTATCTCCTCCTCACCTGGATAGATGTCTATTCCGCCACCTCCGCCAAACACGGGCTGCCTTTGACTCCACTGATCACTGCCTGCTCCTTCACTTTCCTCTTCTGCCTGAAATTTTCTTTGGTCTCTTTCACTTGTCTCTCCTCGTCTCCTGGACTTCCACAGATGGGGAGCAGGATCCTCAGCTCTGGCTCCCTTCTCTCCTTGCATTCACTCTAGGCTTGGGCTCATTCTCTCCCATGGTTTCAAATTCTTTCTATTGATGCCTCCCCCAGGTAGAGCCCTGTTCAGACCTCTCCCCAAACCTCAGACTCCTCTCAGCAATGCAAGCTGTAGCCCTGAGGCTTGGAGGTCATCGTGGCTGCCTCTTGCTGGGAGGGAGGCACCAGTTTCTCTGGCCAGATTGAATGGCCTTACATCCAGTAAACTGCTCCCCATCCTTAACCTTGACCACCCAGGATCTCTGTCTTCCATGATAATGGGACTGTGGATGTCTTATCAGAGAATTTACTGTCTGCACAGCCCTAATCCCTTCTGAAGTTTCAGGCAGAGTGGGTAGCTAGCCATGTTGAGATTCAACCCCCAACCTCTTCCTGCGTTGGAATTTGAGGGATGTTCTTCTCCACTCTGCCTCAGAGATAACTGATTCAAACTCTTCCATTTTACATACATGGAATCCAAGACACAGAGAGGAAAGGAACCTGCACAGGTAGTAAGGTAGGAGAGAGTGTGCCTCTTGGCTGGGCAACCGATGTTTGTCAATTCAAACAAAAGTCAAGCTTTGTTCTCGTCCAAACATTCCAAGGACAAAAGTGAAAGTGGAGCCACTCAGTCGTGCCCGACTCTTTGCCACCCTGTGGAACCCGCTAGGCTCCTCCATGCATGGAATGTTCCAGGCCAGAGTACTGGAGTGGCTGCCATTTCCTTCTCCAGGGGATCTTGCTGATCCAGAGTCAAAGCTAGTGGCAAAAGCTGAGCTCTGCTAAAGCAAAGAGATAAGGTGCCCACTCCTGAGCTCAACAAAGACTTCCCTGTCTGCACAAGTGCAGGAAGGCTTTTGGGGGGTCGAAAAGGGAGGGGGTCCCACCCCATATTAAACATGGACACATACCCATAGGCCTCTGCAGTGGGATCTAACTTAGAAAACAGTTTCACATGTACCATTTGAGGGTCCATGGACCAGTCGGGTATGAATAAAATTAACAAGATAATTGGCCAAAGGTAAACAAAGACCCTGAAGGACTGTCCTATATAAGTCATTTATGTCACTTTACTGCTCTCCCCCTCATTCAGAAAGCCTGCACTCCACCACGGGTGTGTGTCTCTGCTTAGCTCTGACTACTGCACTCCTCCTCATTAGAGAGGATGCCCATACCCTTTCTCTCTGGGGGCGTATTTCTGCCTTCTTCTGTCTTAAATAAACAACCTGCTTCTCTGTGTGCTCTGCCATGCATTGTGCTGTGTCTCTCATAATAAACGTTTTATCTATTTACAGTTTTTGCCTCCTTGAAACATTCTTGCTTTCAAATGGGGGAAGGAGCCAGAGTCACTTTGCTTCTAGCCTTTAGTCCCTGGTGGTGTGTTGGCTAGGATTCCTGGGGTTTCATCCAGGGTACCCAGGTTCCATCCCTGGGCAGGGAACTAAGATATCCCTTCAGGAGCGCTCACTGCTCTCCCTCCGAGATCAGGAGCACTGGTGCTGCAACTCACTCATGAAAAAGGTCATCTGACCCCAGAACTTACACTTTTGGCTTGTAATTTTTAGATCAATGCATCTGTATACTTAGTTGATTACACTGACAATGTACTGCAGAGAAAAATGTAAAACGACATCTGTACTTCAGAAATTGGAATGAGGCCTGAATGAACCACAGGCTCATGGAAAGGGGTAATGAATACCCCTCCTCCAGACAGGAAACCAGCCACTTTTTCCTTTGTTCCCAGGGACCAGGAGGACTGACCTCTCTGGCCCTTTCTGAACAGACCCCAAGCCCCACCCCTCTTCCCAACACACTTGCAGCCACCCTGAGTATATGGGACAGCACATCTGAAAACAAAGCCACACCTCTCAACAGCATGCAGCTCAGGCTCCTGATAAGATCTTTCTCCTGTTACTGAAGATATCCTGGTAATATCTGAAATATCAACAATTACACTACAGTGAGCAAACAGCTCTCCAGTACAAAGACCTCACCTGGTCATTCTTATCTGGGAGTTTAGACAGCCTGTTTTTATCATAAATAAGACAAACAATTGGATCTAGTTAAGCCCAAGGGAGATATTTTTTTCTGAGAATGGAGAATTCTGAATTGATTTGTGAAGGACTGGGGGGCACAGGCAAACTGTGCCACCTCCCTGGCTTCTGCCTCTCTCTGCCCATCCTCACCTCTTGGTTATCAGTTGGGAAAGGGTGAGGGCAACACAGAGGTGTGAGAGCTGGAGGCAGAGACCACTGGACGTGAGATGGGCTCAAGGTGGTGTTGCACAACGTGTGGAATACAGCCAACATTGGGTAGCACCTGTGACTAGAAAGTAATCTTTAAAATTGTATAAAAACACAAAATTTAAACAAAAACAAAAGTTAAATATTGGGTTCACCAGAGTTTCTTTGTTTAGATTTGATTCCAAATGCAGCAAGAGGAAACTAGAATGATTATTTGCCCAGTAGAATGTGTTGGTAATTGTGTCCTTTCGTTTCAATGAAATTTTTTTAAGACACCATTTTGAAACCTGTTTTATGTTCTGTATGCTGCTGCCTATGAGGAGATACCAGGTCAAGTGAAGACAGACACCCACTGACACAGGCAATAGGTTATAGGCTGGGGGAGGTAGAGGCTGAAGCATCAGGACACAAAGTAATAGACTAAACAAATTGAGAGAATGTCATGAGATGGGTCATATTACTGATTGAAGACATCTTCTATCCTTTTCTGTCTGAAAGGCAAAACTTAGATGCGTATTATGCGAATAGAGCTAAAGTAGACCTCATTCAATTTTGAGCTCACAATATTTCCTAAAAGGAGCATGAGGTCCTGACCCACTGTGAACAGTTGTATCAATAACTTGTCAAGGTAGTTTAATTTTTGGCAGGAGTACTTGGCTTAATAGCTTTGGTGAGGTCACACAGCTTGCCATGACTACTGAATGAAAGTAGCCAGCACATAATACATTATGTTTCTCAAGTTAGTAAAAGTCAGTTCATATTTTTGGAGTTATCGTGCATGTGAATAGCATAAACCTAGCTCACAAAGAAACTCTGCTCACATAGATTAAGATCTTGAAGAATGCGTTTTGATCAGGTGAAGATTCTTTTAAAATATGCTCAAATATTCAATAATCATGTCATCCTTGGATTTTTTAAAATTTAAAGTGGTTGGTATAACCATACTTTTCTGTGAATTTAGAAAGGAGGAGAAAAACTGGAAAATCCATGATACTTTTTTCTTTCTTTAAAGCAGTAGTGTTCTGGGGAGTTGGCAGATTGTAGCTCTTAAGGGCACATTGACAAATTTTGAAAGCTGGTCATTAAACCATTTGTAGATTAAATGCATGAAAATTAGAAAACACTATGAAGAAGTACTTTTTACTTCGATGAGCTACTTTGCCAGCACACCAGTAGATAGATGTATATGGTGGACAAATATCCTAGTCCATAAACAAAGATGAACAAATAAGATGAAATAAAGATGAACAAATCCCAGCATTTGCATTGTAACTTACATGCTATCACTGGCAAAAATGAGGCTTAGAAATAAGGTGGTCTGTTATCATCCAAAACTATTCACCAAAAGTCATTAAAGCATATTCAAATATGTGCAAGTTTTGTGCAAATTTTTCTATTTTAATTCTTTTAGAACAGAATATCAGTAAAATGTTGGGCTTTTAAGTGAATTAATATGCTTCCTTCTATTAGAGTTGATAGATTATTTGCCAATGGTTTCTGCTTTAGTTTTGAAAGGAAATGTAATACCAGTCTACTTAGTACTTTCGTGGTTAAAGATATTTTTATTGTTTACTTTTTAAAGATACTATTTTATTTCTTATTTTAACTTTCTATTGATTTCATGGTTTGTAATATGGCATTTCTGCTCATGTAATTTAGACAGTACCACTAATGAAATCAGAGGAAAATGATATTTTTCATGACAGAAGCATTTGGCAAATATGCTTTTTTTTTCCTGTCTATTATTTTTTAATTTAAGAGACCATATCACTTAGAGGCTTTTTAAAATTAAAGTGTATTGAATTTACAGTATTGTTTACATTTCTGCTGTATAGCAAAGTGATACAGCTATATATATACAGCTGAATATATATATACATTTGTGTATATATATACACACACAATACACACATTCTTTTTGTTAATTAATTAATTTATTTTAAATGGAGGCTAATTACTTTAAAATATTGTAGTGGTTTTGCCATACATTGACATGAATCAGCCATGGGTGTACATGTGTTCCCCATCCTCAACCCCCCTCCCACCTTCCTCCCCATCCCATCCTTCAGGGTCATCCCATTGCACCAGCCCTGAGCACCCGATCTCATGCATCAAACTTGGACTGGAGATCTATTTCACATATGGTAATATACATGTTTCAATGCTATTCTCTCAAATCATCCCACTCTTGCCTTCTCCCACAGAGTCCAAAAGTCTGTTCTGTACATCTGTGTCTCTTTTGCTGTCTCGCATATAGGGTCATCGTTACCATCTTTCTAAATTCCATATATATGCATTAGTATACTGTATTGGTGTTTTTCTTTCTGATGTACTTCACTCCGTATAATAGGCGCCAGTTTCATCCACCTCTTTAGAACTGGTTCAAATGCATTCTTTTCAATAGCTGAGTAATATACCATTGCACAAACACATTCTTTTTCCCTACTTTCCATCATGGTTTATCACAGGATATTGAATATATCTCCCTATGCAATAAAGTAGGACTTTCTTATTTATCTAGTCTATATATAATAGTTTGCATCTGCTAACCCCAAACTACAGCTCTATCCCTTCCCCATGGCCCATAAAGAAGGTTTTAATTGAACAAATTATGGATCATCTACAATCAGAAATATTATATATTCCTCTTTGTCTCTAATAACATGGATGTGTATTCTGAAATAATCACAATCAACATTTAAGCAAGACTTTAGAACCTAATTTAGGTTTTGCTTTTAAAACTAACATGTCATTTATTTTCATATTTATATTGTCTTCTTAAATCATAACTTAAAATATTGCATTGTATTCTATCAGGTTGATATGCTGAAACTTACTAGTTAACTTATTGTTTCACCAGAAGAACTGGATTTCCATTCTTGTTTCTTATCCCTGGTTTTCTGTGAATGCCATGTTTATTTCTGGAAAAGTCTGTGTCCCTACAGGGTTATTTCCCTTGGCAGCTGTCACAATAAATCAGTAGTAGAATAATTTGCTGCAACAAATATAATTTGTCTATTGTCTTAATACCATCTCAGAGATTCACCCTAGAGCGCCTAATGGCCCGTGTGGGTAATATAATAATCACATCCCAGATGGGAAATGTGAACACCACCTATTCCTTGTAAGTATAGGGCTGACACTTCCTCACCAGCTGCTGATGCTGTTTAGTCCCTAAGTTGTGTCTGACTCTTTGCAGTCTCATGGGCTGTAGCCTGCTAGGCCTCTCCTCTGTCTATGGGATTTTCCAGGAAAGAATCCTGGAGTGGGTTGCCATTTCCTTCTCCAGGGAATCTTCCTGATGCAGGGATTGAACCTCGGGTCTCCTGCATTAGCAGGAGGATCCTTTACCACTGAGCCACCTGGGAAGCACTCCTCACAGCCGTAGCCTCTCATTCACTTCCCACCTGCACTGAGGGAAAGGAATCCCTTTCACATGAGTCACTTCTGCTTCGGCTTCTACAGGGAATAATATGCAGAATGCATAAAAATAAAATGCAGAAATGAATAAAAGGAGCAATAAATAAAAGGCTAGTTATCTGTAGAGATAACATTTGTTCACATATTCTTTTTTTGTGTTTTATGTATCATTTCTGCTTCTCCCATTCCCTTTATGGTTTTACAGTGTTATGTATCTTCTATTGCGTTGTGTATTTATTGATGTATATTTTTGCAATTTTTGTGCCTTTCACATTTTTATCTTCTTCTTTGTCTTCTTTATTTACATTGCAATGTTTCTATGTATGAATACATATATACTCTTCATTTCTTTGAATATGTTTTCTTCTCACTTATCATTTGCTGTTCATTCCCTAAACTATTCACTCCATCACCCTATCCTGTCTTATTTGAATTCAATAAATTTATTTCTCTAGAGAGCCTTTTCTTTCTTGTCTCACAAAGCTCCTTCATCTTATATTTTTTACCCACAATGCCCCTATATTTTTCACTTTCTTTATTCTTTTTCTTTACCATAATTTGAATTTTCACATGCTCTCAATATTTTCTCTTAAAGAAATCTTGCATGATTTATGGAATACCATCAAGGAACTGCTGTACACATTATGGCAGTCTCAGAAATAAAAGAGAAAGAAAAAGGAAAAGTATATTTAAGGAGAAGATGGCTGAAAACTTCCCAAATCTTGGGAGTAAAAAAGGACAAAGAAACGAAAAAGCTCAAATGACCCCAAATAGAATTAACCCAAAGCAGATTACTCTGAGACTTATTAAAATCAAATTTTCAAAATCAAGGACAAGGGGAATTTTGAAAGTAGCAATAGAAAACCTACTTATCATATATAAGAGAACTCCCATAAGACTATCTGCAAGTTTTTTGGCAAAACCTCACAGTCCAGGAGAAAGTGTTTGATATATTCAAAATACTGAAAGAAAAAAAAAAATTCAACCAAGAATACTTTACCCAGAAACAATAATCTTTTCAAAGAAAGAGATAATGTCTTTCCCAGACAAATAACAACAGAGGGAATTCATCACCACTAGAACTGCTTGCAAGAAAGAGAAATGCTAAAAAGCAAAATGGCTGTCTGAGAAGGCCTTACAAATGGCTGTGAAAAGAAAAGCAAAAAGCAAAGGTGAAATGGAAAGATATACCCATTTGAATGCAGAGTTCCAAAGAATAGTAAGGAGAGATAAGAAAGTCTTCCTCAGTGATCAGCGCAAAGAAATAGAGGAAAACAACAGAATGGGAAAGACTAGAGATCTCTTCAAGAAAATTAGAGATACCAAGGGAACATTTCATGCAAAGGTAGGCACAATTAAGGACAGAAATGATATGGACTTAACAGAAGGAGAAGATATTAAGAAGAGGTGGCAAGAATACACAGAAGAACTGTACAAAAAAGATCTTCACGACCCAGATAATCATGATGGCGTGATCACTGACCTAGAGCCAGACATCCTGGAATGTGAAGTCAAGTGGGCCTTAGGAAGCATCACTAAGAACAAAGCTAGGGGAGGTGATGGAATTCCAGTTGAGCTATTTCAAATCCTAAAATATGATGCTGTGAAAGTGCCGACTCAATATGCCAGCATATTTGGAAAACTCAGCAGTGGCCACAGGACTGGAAAAGGTCACTTTTCATTCCAATCCCTAAGAAAGGCAGTACCAAAGAATGCTCAAACTACCGCACAATTGCCTTCATGTCACACACTAGTAAAGTAATGCTCAACATTCTCCAAGCCAGGCTTCAGCAATACTTGAACCATGAACTTGCAGATGTTCAAGCTGGTTTTAGAAAAGGCAGAGGAACCAGAGATCAAATTGCCAACATCCGCTGGATCATGGAAAAAGCAGGAGAGTTCCAGAAAACAAATCTATTTCTGTTTTATTGACTATGCCAAAGCCTTTGACTTGTGTTGATCACAACAAACTGAAAAATTCTGAAAGAGATGGGAATACCAGACTACCTGACCTGCCTCTTGAGAAACCTGTATGCAGGTCAGGAAGCAACAGTTAGAACTGGACATGGAACAACAGACTGGTTCCAAATAGGAAAAGGAGTACGTCAAGGCTGTATATTATCACCCTGCTTATTTAACTTAAGTACATCATGAGAAACACTGGGCTGGATGAAGCACAAGCTGGAATCAAGATTGCCGAGAGAAATATCAATAACCTCAGATATGCAGATGACACAACCCTTATGGCAGAAAGTGAAAAAGAACTAAAGAGCCTCTTGATGAAAGTGAAAGAGGAGAGTGAAAAAGTTGGCTTAAAGCTCAACATTCAGAAAACAAAGATCATGGCATCTGGTCCCATCACTTCAAGGCAAATAGATGGAGTAACAGTGGAAAGAATGGCTGACTTTATTTTTGGGGGCTCCAAAATCACTGCAGATGGTGCCTGCAGCCATGAAATTAAAAGACGCTTACTCTTTTGAAGAAAAGCTATGACCAACATAGAAGGCATATTAAAAAGCAGAGACATTACTTTGCCAACAAAGGTCCGTCTAGTCAAGGCTATGGTTTTTCCAGTAGTCATGTATGGATGTGAAAGTTGGACTGTGAAGAAATCTGAGTGCCAAAGAATTGATGCTTTTGAACTGTGGTGTTGGAGAAGACTCTGGAGAGTCCCTTGGACTGCAAGAAGATCTAACCAGTCCATCCTAAAGGAGATCAGTTCTGAATGTTCATTGGAAGGACTGGTGTTGAAGCTGAAACTCCAATACTTTGGCCACGTGATGCGAAGAAGTGACTCATTTGAGAAGACCTTGATGTTGGGAAAGATTGAAGGCAAGAGGAGAAGGGGATGACAGAGGATGAGATGGTTGGATGACATCACTGACTCAATGGACCTGAGTTGAGTAAACTCCAGGAGTTGGTGATGGACAGGGAGGCCTGCGTGCTACAGTCCATGGGGTCACAAAGAGTTGCACACGACTGAGCGACTGAACTGAACTGAAGTGTGGAGCAACTAAATCCGTGTGCCACAACTATTGAACCTGTGTTAGAGCCCATGAACCCATCTACTGAGCCCACTTTTTCAACTATAGAACCTTGCAGGCCTAGGGCCTGTGCTCTGCAACAAAAGAAGGCACTGCAATGAGAAGCCCACACCGCAATTAGAGAGTAGCCCCACCTCACCGCATCTAGGGAAAAGCCCACTCAGGTAGGAAGACCCAACACACCAAAAATAAGTAAATAAATAATATGAAATTATATATAAGAAAGAAACTCTCTCTAGCTTAAAGGACACACGCGGGCAAAAGTGAAGGAAACTTAGAAATCATTCCAAGCAAGTATAAATGAAAGAGAGCAAGGTAGTCATACTTTATTGGATGGAATAGTGTGAGACAAAAATTGTCACAAGGACAAAGAGGGGTCGTTATTTCATAATTGGGCCCATTCATCATGAGGGTATAAAATTTGAAAATACATATGCACTAAATAGCTGAGCATCTGAATATATAAAATAAATATTAACATAACTGAAGGGAGAAACCAGCAGCAATAAAACAATTAGTAGTTGAGTTTAAATACATCAGTTTCAACAATGGGTAGATCATCCAGATAGCATAATGTGGAAAAAAAATGGACTTGAGCAACAGTATAGACAAAATGAGCTGAAAACACTATACAGATCATTCATGCAACAATATTAGAATACACATGCTCAAGCACACAAAGAATAGATCATATGTTAAATCATATGTTAAGGGGCAAAATAAGTCAACAAATTTCAAGGGATTAATATCATACAGATAACTTTTCCAACTGTAATCATATGAAACTAGAAATGAATAACAATACTGAAAAATTCACAGAGGGTAAAATTGAACAGTGCACTCTTGAACAACCACAGAATTAGGGAAAAATCAAAAGGAAAAGTTTAAGGTATCTTGTAAGGAATGAAGATGGAAACACACTATACCAAAAATTATAGAATGCAACAAAAGTCATGCTAAGTGGAAAGTTTATAATGATAGACACTCATGTTAAGAAAAAACAAATACTTTTACTAAAAAACAAAAACTGCACATCAAGTAACTAAGAAAATATAGACTAATTCCAAAACTAGCAGAAGAGATCATACAGGAGAAATAATGAAATAAGACTAGAAAAATAGAAAAGATCAATAAAATTTAAAGTTAGCTTTTAAAAAAGACAAAATTTAGCTCAAATTAATAAACAGAGGGAATACTCAAAATTATAAACAAAAGAAGTTACAACTGATACCACAGAAATACAGAGGGTCATAAGGGACTACAACAAAGAAAAATATATTTCAACAGATTAAAATAATTTGTTGAAATAACAATGAAGGAATGGATAAATTCCTGGAAGCACAAAACCTACTAAGGCTGAATCTTGAAAAATAGTCTGAATGAATAAAGAATAAGGAGATCTATCTTGAGGTACAACTGAAAACAAAATTCTGAAAAGAAATAATCCTTCAATTAAAAAAAAAAAAAGAATAAGAAGGTCAAATCAGTAACCCAAAACCTTTTAACAAAGGAAAAGCCCTGGACCAGATAACTACACTGCTGAGCTCTACCAAACATTTAAAGAAGAGTTAATACCAATACTTTTCAATGTCTTCAAAAATTGAGAAGGAACTCTGCCACAGTCATGTTGAGGCTTGTGTTACTTTGATACCAAAGCCATATAAGGACAAGGAAAGAAAGTTACAGGCCCTAGTGAACATAGATGCAAAAGTCTTTAACAAAATACCAGCAAACCAAATTCAGCAGCACATTAAAAGGGCCATATATAATGATCAAGTGGGATTCATGCCTGCGACACAGAATGGATTGACATTTTTACATAAATGTTAGCAGAACAAAGATTATATTAATAGATGCAGATAAAGCATTTGACAAAAGATCCTATAATGATCAGATCAGTCACTCAGTCGTGTCTGACTCTTTGTGACCCCATTAATCGCAGCACGCCAGGCCTCCCTGTCCATCACAACCAACTCCCAGAGTTCACTCAGACTCACGTCCATCGAGTCAGTGATGCCATCCAGCAATCTCATCCTCTGTCGTTCCCTTCTCCTCTTGCCCCCAATCCCTCCCAGCATCAGAGTCTTTTCCAATGAGTCAACTCTTCGCATGAGGTGGCCAAAGTACTGGAGTTTCAGCTTTAGCATCATTCCTTCCAAAGAAATCCCAGGGCTGATCTCCTTCAGAATGGACTGGGTGGATCTCCTTGCAGTCCAAGGGACTCTCAAGAGTCTTCTCCAACACCACAGTTCAAAAGCATCAATTCTTCGGCGCTCAGCCTTCTTCACAGTCCAACTCTCACATCCATACATGACCACAGGAAAAACCATAGCCTTCACTAGACGAATCTTTGTTGGCAAAGTAATACAAACTCTAAAAAAAAATAGGTATACAAGGAGTGTTCGTGCATACTCAGTCACTTAGTCGTGTCCAACTCTTTGCAAACTTATGGACTATAGCCCACCAGTCTCCTCTGTCCATGGGATTCTCCAGGCAAGAATACTTGAGTGGGTTGCCAATTCCTCCTTCAGGGGATCTTCCTGACCCAGGGGTCAAATCTGATTGGCAGGCAGGTTCTTTACCACTGAACCACCAGGTAAGGAGTGTCAGTCAGTCAGTCAGTCAGTTCAGTCCCTCAATTGTGTCCAAATCTTTGGAACCCCATGGACTGCAGCATGCAAGTCTTCCCTGTCCTTCACCAACTCCTGGAGCTTGCTCAAACTCATGTCCATTGAGTTGGTGATACCATTCAACCATCTCATCCTCTGTCATTCCCCTTTTCCTCCTGCTTTCAATCTTGCCCAAGATCAGGGCCTTTTCCAGTGAGTCAGTTCTTTGCATCAGATGGCCAAAGTATTGGAGCTTCAGCTTCAGCATCAGTCTTTGCAATAAATATTCAGGACTGATTTCCTTTAGGATCGACTGGTTTGATCTCCTTGCAGTCTAAGGGACTCTCAAGAATCTTCTCTGACACCACAGTTCAAGAGCATCAATTCTTAGGCACTCAGCTTTCTTTATGGTCCAGTTCTCACATCCATACTGGAGAGTTGGATCATACTGGAAAAACCACAGCTTTGACAAGACAGACCTTTGTCAGCAGAGTAATGTCTCTGCTTTTTAATATGCTGTCTAGGTTGGTCATAGCTTTTCTTCCAAGGAGAAAGTGTCTTTCAATTTCATGGCTGCAGTCACCATCTGCAGTGATTTTGGAGCCCAGGAAAATAAAATCTGTCACTGTTTCCTTGTTTCACCACCTGTTTGCCATAGAGTGTTGGGACCGGATGCCATAATCTTCGTTTTTTGAATGTTGATTTTTAAGTCAGCCTTTTCACTCTCCTCTTTCAGTTTCATCAAGGGGTTCTTTAGTTTCTCTTCATTTTCTGCCATAAGGGTAGCATCATATGCATATCTGAGGTTATTGATATTTCTCCCAGCAATCTTTTTTTAATATAAATTTATTTTAATTGGAGGCTAATTACTTTACAATATTATATTGGTTTTGCCATAGATCAACATGAATCCACCACGGGTGTACACATGTTCCCCATCCTGAACCCCCTCCCACCTCCTTCCCCATACCATCCCTCTGGGCCATCCCAGTGCACCAGCCCCAAGCATCCAGTATCATGCATCGAACCTGGACTGGTGATTCGTTGCACATATGATATTATACATGTTTCAATGCCATTCTCCCAACTTATCCCACCCTCTCCCTCTCCCACAGAGTCCAAAAGACTGTTCTATACATGTGTGTCTCTTTTGCTGTCTCGTGTACAGGGTTATCATTACTATCTTTCTCAATTCCATATATCTGTATTAGTATACTTTATTGGTGTTTTTCTTTCTGGCTTACTTTGCTCTGTATAATAGGCTCCAGTTTCATCCACCTCACTAGAACTGATTCAAATGTATTCTTTTTAATGGCTGTGTAATATTCCATTGCGTATATGTACCACTGCTTTCTTATCTATTCGTCTGCTGATGGACATCTAGGTTGCTTCTATGTCCTGGCTATTATAAACAGTGCTGCAATGAACATTGTCTCCTAGCAATCTTGTGCTTCATCCAGCCTGACATTTTGCATGATGTACTCCACATATAAATTGAATAAGCAGGGTGACAGTATACAACCTAATAAAGAGTGTACTGCAACATAATAAAGAGTATATTTAACAAAGCTTATTAAGTTTATTAGTCACTCAGTTATGTCCAACTCTTTGCAACCCATAGACAATAGCCTGGCAGGCACCTCTGTCCATGGGGATTCTCCAGACAAGAATACTGGAATAGGTTGCTGTGCCCTCCCCCAGGGGATCTTCCCAACTCAGGGATAGAACCCAGTTCTCCCTAATAGCAAGCAGATTCTTCACCATCTGAGCCACCTGGGAAGCCCATATTTAATATATTTAATAAGCCTACAGCTAATATTGGACTTCCCTGGTGGCTCAGATGGTAAAGCATCCGTCTACAATGTGGGAAACCTGAGTTCGATCCCTGGGTCTAGGAAGATCCCCTGGAGAAGGAAATGGCAATCCACTCCAGTACTATTGCCTGGGAAATCCCATGGATGGAGGAGCCTGGTAGGCTACAGTTCATGGGGTCGCAAAGCGTCCGGACACGACTGAGCGACTTCACTTCACTTCACAGCTAATATTATACTCGACAGTGAAAAGGTAAAAGGTTTTCCTCTAAGATCGTGAAGAAGACAAAATATTCTCTCTAATCTCTTCTATTCAATACGGTACTAGAATTCCTACCTAGAGAAGTTAGGCAAGAAATAGGAAATAAAAGGCATTCAAATCAGAAAGAAGTAAAATTGTTTCTTTAGTCTTTCATGAAAATGAAACCCAAGACTCCACCCAGAATATTTAGATCTAATGAATGAATTTGGCAATGTTGTAGAAGAAAAAAATCAACATACAGAAATCAGTTGTGTTCCTATACACTAAAATGTACACTATAAGAATTAATTTAAGAAATCTTTTTCAGTTACTATACAATACCTTTAAATAGAGTAAACTACATGGGAAATATTTAAAGAAGGAGGTGCAAGATCTGTAACCCAAAAACTATAAAACATTTAAGGAGGATACAAGTAAATCAAAGTTATTCTGAGTTCTTAGATTGACAGAATTAATATGGTAAAAATGTTCCTACTTTCCCAGAGTGATTTACATGTTCAAAGCAATCCATTTCAATATTACAATGGCATTTTTCATATCAATAGGAAAATCCTAAACGTTTACATGAAACTGTAAAATACATCAAATAGTCAAAACAAACTTGAGAAAGAGCCAAATTCAGGGGCGTCACACTCCCTCATTTCAAATAAATTGCAAAGCTAGAGTAATTTTCTGATCTACTTTTAAAATTGAAGTATAATTGATCTATAATGTTGTGTTACTTTCAGGTATATACAAAACTATGATAATCTTTTGGAAGTGTGGTACATAGTCACATAAGCCATTGGAACAGCAACGAGAGCCTAGAAATAAACCCTCACAAATATAGTCAACTAATCTTTCACAAGGGCGCTGAGAATACACAATGGGAAAGAGGATAGTCTCTTCAATAAACGGTGTTGAAAGCTTAAATATCCACATACAACAGAATGAAAGCGGACACTTACCGTCCATCATTCAAAAAATCAGCTGAAATGGATTAAATACTTAAAATATAAGACCTGAACCATAAAACTCTAGGAAAAAAAAACATACAGAAAAATTTTCTTGATGTTGGTTTTGGCTATGAGTTTTTGGTTATATTACTAAACTCTCAGGCAAAGAAAGCAAAATAAAGTGGGGCTACATTAAACTAGAAGTATTCTGCATAGTAAAAGAAGTAATCAAAAAAGAAAAGCAAATCTACAAAATGGGAGAAAATATTAGCAAACAATGTATCTGACAAGGGGTTAATATCCAAAATACATAACAAACTCATACAATTCAAGGCAAAAAGAAACAAATCATTTAACTCAAGTTTAAAAATGGGCAAAAGATCTGAATAGATATTTCTCAAAGGAGACATACAAGTGGACAGCAGATACATGAAAAAATATTCAGTATCACTAATCAACAGGAATTTTTTTTCAGTGGCTCAGGCATGTCTAACTCTTTGTGACCCAGTGAACAGCACGCTAGGCTTCCCAATATCCTTCACCATCTCCTGGATCTTGCTCAAACTCATCTCCATTGAGTCGGTGATGCCATCCAACCATCTCATCCTCTGTCATTCCCTTCTCCTCCCTCCTTCAATCTTTCCCAGTATCAGGGTCTTTTCAAATGAGTCAGTTCTTCACATCAGGTGGCCAAAGTATTGGAGCTTCAGCTTCAACACCAGTCCTTCCAATAAATATTCAGGACTGATTTCCTTTAGGATTGACTGGTTTGATCTCCTTGCAGTCCAAGAAACTCTCAAGAGCCTTCTCCACCACCAGAGTTTGAAAGCATCAACTCTTCGGTGCTCAACCTTCCTTATGGTCCAATTCTCACATCCATACATGCCTACTGGAAAAATCCATAGCTTTGACTAGATGGACCTTTGTTGGCAAAGTGTTGTTTCTGCTTTTTAATTTGTGGTTTATGTTTGTCATAGCTTTTCTTCCAAGGAGCAAGTGTCTTTAATGTCATGACTTCAGCCATCATCTACAGTGATTTTGGAGCCCAAGAAAATAAAATCTGTCACTGTTTATTCCATTGTTTCCCCCACCTATTTGCAATGAAGTGATGGGACTAGATGTCATGATCTTTGTGTTTTGAATGTTGATTTTAAGCCGTTTTTTCACTCTCCTCTTTCATCTTCATCAAGAGCCTCTTTCATTCCTCTTCTCTTTCTGCCATAAGGGTGGTGTCATCTGCATATCTGAGGTTATTGATATTTCTCCTGGCAATCTTGATTCCAGCTTGTGCTTCATCCAGCCCAGCATTTCACATGAGGTACACTCTATATATGTTAAAGATACAGGGTGACAATATACAGCTTTGATGTGCTCTTTTCCCAATTTTGAACCAGTGTTTTGTTCCATGTCCAGTTCTAACTGTTGCTTCTTGACCAGCATACAGGTTTCTCAGTAGGCAGGTCAGGTCATCTGGTATTCCCATCTCTTTAAGAATTGTCCACAGTTTTCTTGTTTGTTTCAACATGAATGCACACAGAGAAAAGCATGATATCAAGTCACACGTATTATAATGGCTATTACCAAAAGTATAAAAGATAGTGATGGTTGGGGACAGGGAAAATTTGTATACTGTTTGTGGAAATGTAAATTAATATGAACTTTAGGAAGAAATGGTTTATTCAAATCATTAAAAAAAAAAAACTAATACATGATCTGTCAATATCATTTTTGGGTATTTAAAAGAATTGAAGTCAGGATCTGAAGCGATATGTTCATTGCAGCATTATTCACAATAGTCAAGATAGAAACTACCTATAGTATCATCAATAAGCAGATAAGGGAATGTGGTATATACATAAAATGGATTATTAAGCCTTAAAAAATAAGAGAATCCTTTCTTTTACAACAAGTTGGATGGATCTGGAGGGCATGATGTTAGGTGAAAATAAGCCAAGCACAGGAAAACAAATGCTGCATGATCTTAGTGTAAATGGAATCTAAACCAGTCAAACACATAAGAAACAGAGTTGATGGTAGCTGCCAGGGGATAGCAGTAGGGAGAAATGAATGATAAAAGGTACCAAAACAGGCAAGAAGGCCAGGGGTCTCCAAATGGAGGAAATAGCCTGCAAGTATCAGACATTTTTCTCTCTTAAGCGGCAGGAGGAAACAAACTAGCGATATTTTTTCCTTCTTTATACAAATTTAAAAGCAGGTTTCTCTTAAAATACTGTGTTGCCATAATGACACCTGGTTTCACCAGAAGTTAACTATTCTCAAACCTTGAGATAACCAACGCCTTTTTTTTATGGCAATGTTTGTCTTAAGCTATGCTAACGTACTATGCATTTACCCCAAACTCTGTCTTCAAGTCGGTTCTGCCTCTTGGCTCAGAACCTACTTGACAAACCAGTATGTTATACTCAGATATTGTTCTGCTGGGGTCCAGCCCCGGTGGATCCAGGGAATTCGAAGCGGGGACGGCATCGGCGAGGATCAGGAAACAACTGCTTAATTAAACGTTAATTAAGGATATAAAGAGTGGTTAAATAAGGATAGCTCAGTGAGGAAATTCAGTGGAGAAAAGCGGCTGAAATAAGGATAGCTCAGTGAGGAAATTCAGTGGAGAAAAGAGGCTGAATAATTCAGCCAGAAGGTGAGAGAAAGAACGACATGGGGAGACCAAGTTTCGGTGAACAAGGCCCGCACTTTACTTTCCAAAGTAGTTTTTATACCTTAAGTTATGCATAGAGGATAATGGGGGAAGGGGTAGAGTCATGAAGTAAGCCAGGTTTTCTTCCTTCAAACTTATCAGATGCAAAAGTTCAGGTGATTTGCATCATCTTCTGGCCCAGAGACCTGTTAACACTTTAAGACCCTTTCTTCAGAAAACTTATTTTTTTCTAAAGGTGATTGGTCAGGAGCCACCTTCCAAAAGCATTAGATAAAGTTGCATTCCTATAGGGCAAAGGTGTGGTGGGCTATAACAAGTAAAAGAATTAACCCAAGGGTCCAAGGTTACAAACATTAAAGCTACTACTTACACCAATTATATTAATCAATACACTGCCAGGGACACAGCAGGTAAGGGATATGGAGACTTAGCAGCAAACATTGGCCCAACAAGTGAAAAACCCTTCACCAATACAATTTCTAATCAATCTTTTAACTGCTCAAAGGAATCTGTATTTAGACAGTTTAGAATATCTCATGCCTCTCACAGTTGGGAGGCTCTGAGCAATCACATGTGGCCAGAAAAACCTATTCAAGCAGGCTAGAGGACTTCCAAAGGAGTTTGTAGGTTGAAACACTATCACACCCAGGAACTTTATTAACTGGAGCTGTAAGTTAACTCTTTTTTTTTCAGAGAGAGGTAGTGGGGGACAGCCCCCCGTAAAGTCAGAGGTGTAGGTGAGAGCACAAAGCAGAAAGTAGGCAGACTCTGGTTTTGGGGGTAGATGCTCGAGAATTTCCAGGGGGACTCCTGAGGCTCGATCCCACCTTTGCGTACGCCAAGCCTCCTTCCTCATGACCTTTGCCATGGGTGGAGCTCGCTCCCGGCATCTCCTCCTTTTTTATTTCTTAAAACAGCCAGATGCAGCTCAGATGCTGGGAGCGAGCTCCGCCCGTGGCAATGTTCCCCTAATCTATGTAAATGAAACTATTTGTATGGTGGTCTGCCCTTCTTCAAGATTCACCTTAATCATTTTATGGCCCAGGATAAACCATTTGCTGCCAAGATTATCCCAAAATGCATCTTATGGGTGAGGGGCCTGGTGTCATTCTGAATTTGAAGACATTCCTTTCTTTTATTAACAGACTGCTAGTGATTATATAACATCCAGCTGAAGACTAGCAGGGGGATACTCTTTTTGCCCCCTTCTGATGCCTATGTCAGAAGCTTTCTCTATCTCCTTTATACTTTAATACAACTTTATTACACAAAAGCTCTGAGCGATCAAGCCTCATCTCTGGCCCCGGATTGAATTCTCCTCCTCCGGGGGCCAAGAATCCCGGTGTCTTTGCGTGATTCAACAACCTTTCAGTTTCATGAATATAAGATCTGGAGATCTATTATACAATAGTGTTTAAGCTAATGATATTGTATAGAATACTTCAAACTCACTAAGAAGTAGATCTTATGAAAAGAGTCTGTTCAATTCAGTCACTCAGTCGTGTCCGACTCTTTGTGACCCCATGAACCACAGCATGCCAGGCCTCCCTGTCCATCACCAACTCCCGGAGTCTACCCAAACTCACGTCCATTGAGTCGGTGATGCCATCCAGCCATCTCATCCTCTGTCGTCCCCTTCTCCTCCTGCCCCCAATCCCTCCCAGCATCAGAGTCTTTTCCAATGAGTCAACTCTTCGCATGAAGTGTCCAAAGTATTGGAGTTTCAGCTTCAACATCATTCCTTCCAATGAATACCCAGGACTGATCTCCTTCAGGATGGACTGGTTGGATCTCCTTGCAGTCCAAGGGACTCTCAAGAGTCTTCTCCAACACCACAGTTCAAAAGCATCAATTCTTCGGTGCTCAGCCTTCTTCACAGTCCAACTCTCACATCCATACATGACCACAGGAAAAACCATAGCCTTCACTAGACGGACCTTTGTTGGCAAAGTAATGTCTCTGCTTTTGAAAATGCTATCTAGGTTGGTCATAACTTTCCTTCCAAGGAGTAAGCGTCTTTTAATTACATGGCTGCAGTCACCATCTGCAGTGATTTTGGAGCCCCCCAAAATAAAGAATGACACTGTTTCCACTGTCTCCCCATCTATTTCCCATGAAGTGATGGGACCAGATGCCATGATCTTCGTTTTCTGAATGTTGAGCTTTAAGCCAAATTTTTCACTCTCCTCTTTCACTTTCATCAAGAGGCTTTTTAGTTCCTCTTTATTTTCTGCCATAAGGGTGGTGTCATCTGCTTATCTGAAGTTATTGATATTTCTCCCAGCAATCTTGATTCCAGCTTGTGTTTCTTCCAGTCCAGTGTTTCTCATGATGTACTCTGCATAGAAGTTAAATAAGCAGGGTGACAATATACAGCCTTGATATACTCCTTTTCCTACTTGGAACCAGTCTGTTGTTCCATGTCCAGTTTTAACTGTTGCTTCCTGACCTACATACAGATTTCTCAAGAGGCAGGTCAGGTGGTCTGGTATTCCCATCTCTTTCAGAATTTTCCACAGTTGATTGTGATCCACAAGTCAAAGGCTTTGGCATAGTCGATAAAGCAGAAAAAGATGTTTCTCTGGAACTCTCTTTCTTTTTCCATGATCCAGCGGATGTTGGCAATTTGATCTCTGGTTCCTCTGCCTTTTCTAACACCAGCTTGAACATCAGGAAGTTCACTGTTCACGTATTGCTGAAGCCTGGCTTGGAGAATTTTGAACATTACTTTACTAGCATGTGAGATGAGTGCAATTGTGTGGTAGTTTGAGCATTCTTTGGCATTGCCTTTCTTTGGGATTGGAATGAAAACTGACCTTTTCCTGTCCTGTCGCCACTGCTGAGTTTTCCAAATTTGCTGGCATATTGAGTGCAGCACTTTCACAGTATCATCTTTCAGGATTTGGAATAGCTCAACTGGAATTCTATCACCTCCACTAGCTTTGTTCGTAGTGATGCTTTCTAAGGCCCACTTGACTTCACATTGCAGGATGTCTGGCTCTAGGTGAGTGATCATGCCATCGTGATTATCTGGGTCGTGAAGATCTTTTTTGTACAGTTCTTCTGTGTATTCTTGCCATCTCTTCTTAATATCTTCTGCTTCTGTTAGGTCCATACCATTTCTGTCCTTTATCGAGCCCATCTTTGCATGAAATATTCCTTTGGTATCTCTGATTTTCTTGAAGAGATCCCTAGTCTTTCCCATTCTGCTGTTTTCCTCTATTTCTTTGTATTGATCGCTGAAGAAGACTTTTTATCTCTTCTTGCTATTCTTTGGAACTCTGCATTCAGATGCTTATATCTTTCCTTTTCTCCTTTGCTTTTCACTTCTCTTCTTTTCACAGCTATTTGTAAGGCCTCCCCAGAGAGCCATTTTGCTTTTTTGCATTTCTTTTCCATGGGGATGGTCTTGATCCCTTTCTCCTGTACAATGTCACGAACCTCAGTCCATAGGTCATCAGGCACTCTATCTATCAGATCTAGGCCCTTAAATCTATTTCTCACTTCCACTGTATAATCATAAGGGATTTGATTTAGGTCATACCTGAATGGTCTAGTGGTTTTCCCTGCTTTCTTCAATTTAAGTCTGAATTTGGCAATAAGGAGTTCATGGTCTGAGCCATACTCAGCTCCTGGTCTTGTTTTTGCTGACTGTATAGAGCTTCTCCATCTTTCGCTGCAAAGAATATAATCACTCTGATTTTGGTGTTGACCATCTGGTGATGTCCATGTATAGAGTCTTCTCTTGTGTTGTTGAAAGAGGGTGTTTGTTATGACCGGTGCATTTTCTTGGCAACACTCTATTAGTCTTTGCCCTGCTTCATTCCGTATTCCAAGGCCAAATTTGCCTGTTACTCCAGGTGTTTCTTGACTTCCTACTTTTGCATTCCAGTCACCTATAATGAAAAGGACATCTTTTTGGGGTGTTAGTTCTAAAAGATCTTGTAGGTCTTCCTAGAACTGTTCAACTTCAGCTTCTTCAGCATTACTGGCTGGGGCATAGACTTGGATTACTGTGATATTGAATGGTATGCTTTGGAAAAGAACAGGGATCATTCTGTTGTGAGAAATGCTGGGCTGGATGAAGCACAAGCTGGATCAAGAATGCCGGGAAAAGTATCAATAACCTCAGATATGCAGATGACACCACACTTACGGCAGAAAGCAAAGCACTAAAGAGCTTCTTGATGAAAGTGAAAGAGGAGAGTGAAAAAGTTGGCTAAAAACTCAACATTCAGAAAACTAAGATCTGGTCCCATCATTTCATGGCAAATAGATGAGGAAACAGTGGCAACAGTTGCAGAATTTATTTTGGGGGGCTCCAAAATCACTGCAGATAGTGACTGCAGCCACAATATTAAACAATGCTTGCTGCTTGGAAGAAAACCTATGATCAGCTTAGACAGCATATTAAAAAGCAGATACATTACTTTGCCAACAATGGTCGATCTAGTCAAAGCTATGGTTTTTCCAGCAGTCATGTATGGATGTGAGAGTTGGAGAGTAAAGAATGCGGAGTGCCAAAGAATTGATGCTTTTGAAATGTGGTGTTGGAGAAGACTCTTGAGAGTCTTTTGGACAGCAAGAACATCCAACCAGTCCATCCTAAAGGAAATCAGTCCTGAATATTCATTGGAATGACTGATGCTGAAGCTGAAATCCAATACTTTGGCCACCGGATATGAAGAATTGACTCATTGGAAAAGATCCTGATGATGAGAAAGACTGAAGGTGGGAGGACAAGGGGATGACAGAGGATGAGATGGTTGGATGGCATCATCAACTCAATGGGCATGAGTTTGAGTAGACTCTGGGAGATGGTGATGGACAGGGAGGCCTGATGTGCTGCAGTCTATGGGGTCACAAAGAGTCAGACACAACTGAGCGACTGAACTGAACTGAACTGAACAAATAGTACCCAAAAGGCTTTGAGGGAACTTCCCTGGTGGTCCAGTGGTTAAGACCTCCTGCTGGCAATGCAGGAGATATGGATTCCATTGTTGGTCAGGATCTAGGATCCCCCATACCCTTGCTCCATGGCCGAAAACAAAAGAAACAAACCAATAAGCTATGGCTTAAGGGACTTCAAACTGAGGATCCACTGGGGAGAAAACTTGTTTTTCTTTTTTTCGCTATACCATGTGGCTTATGGGATCTCAATTCCCTGATTAGGAACTGAACCCAGGCCACAGGTGTGAAACCCAGGAATCCTAACTACTGTGCCACCAGTTGTTGGGGGTTCTTTGTACCTTTGCACCTTTGTACCAACCCCTTCTTGAACTCTCAAGAAGACCTGATTCTCTTGCTTTCCTCTGGGGTGTATGACACAGCATTTACTCAAATCCTAGTAGTTAATGTTTATCCCTTGGGAATACATGTGGCCTTAAGTGGTTGAGTGGTACAGGCTTATTTGAATGGGTGGTCAAGAAGGAAAGTCCATAAAATAATAAAGGGTTGGGCTGTTTGGGCATGTGATTTATTCCTTTATTCCTTATCTCCAAGTACACCAGTGCTGAACCACTGCTCTCGTAAGTTCTGAAATAAGTGATTATGAAACAGAGGTAGCCAGCATCTTGTGCTTAAGGGCCCTAGGGCCCCAAATACACCTTCTCCTACCCCTCAGGATAACCTAATCATCTCAGGTCTTTGAATTTATCCTTGGTTGGGGTTGAGACACAATTATACCTAGATGAGAACTGTTATTCTCCAAAAGATAGGAAGATAGTGATTTGGGGTATATCTGAGTCTCTGAAAGAGTCATTTGTATCAAAAAAAAACCCTATGATACTGCTTCAATTGGCTTGCAAGACCTGTGTTCTTCTGTTCTGCATGGAGGGAAAGGAAATTCAACATCATCAGAAAAGTGCTTCTCCTGATACAGCCTGAAGGAAGACTGTTGATTCTAACTCAAATGCTTTTTATCTGGACTTGGTGGCTGCTTATGTCTGAACATCTGTCCATAAGAGATGAGCTTACAGTCATATAAGTGGGCACATGAACTGAAGGCATGAATTTCAATCCATGCCTAAACCAAGAAAGGCACCGGAGCCACAGAAGGTGATTTTTCATTTGTATCCCAACTCTTAGCAGAGGGAGAAATGTTTTAAGGAATGCCTGTATACCTGAGGACTTGAGCACTCTGGGCAGTGCACGGAAGGCAGATCACTATTTCGACCTAAGAGTCAAAACATGGGAGCTACTAAGATGTCAACTTTAAGGAAATGAAAGGACAATAAAGGCAATAGTACATGAAGAGGCCCTCCATTCTAGCCAACCAACGGATAAGCCACTCCTAGCCAGGTGTGGACAGTTGTTCTGGATTTGTACCTAGTATACAACAATCAAATGAAAGGTACAAAGAATCTCCAGTTTGACCTCAGAGACATTGCCCTCTGCCTGACAGGCTAGGAGGGAAACAGAGCTGGAATCTTACTTCTTCTGATGTCCATGTCTCTATTTTCCTGCCTGTGTTATGGTTTTAGAAGCAAAGAGCTCAGCATCCAGAACAGAGCAGAAGTGAGTCTATAAATGCTTTGGTGGAAGGCACCACTGCCAGACCTCCCCTGACAGTTCCCAGAGACCAAAACAAAAGCAACCTGCCCACTGCTGTTGGGCTGGACCTCACAGGCCTTCATGCCTTGTAGATGCCCTGCCCTAAGACTGAAGCAAGGGGGAGAGACTGCAACAAAGACATCAATGGTTATTGGACAGGGCATCTTACATGTTCGAAACACATTATCCTAGAGTGATGTGCCAATGTTTATAGCAGCTAGGAAATGGCAGCAATTTTTGGCACTGGGGAGAAGTGTCAATGTGTCCCCCTACCCTTTACAGGGGGAGTTGATGTCAGCTGGGCTTATCTGTTACCAGGGAAACCTGCAGCTAGATCAGCAGCCAGCATGTAGGTGGTTATTAATTAAGCAATGTATGAAATAGGATTGAGCAGTCCTGTGAGTGGAGCAGGGACTGGTCGAGCAGGGAGATGTAGTAAAAGCAAGGGAACAGCATCTCAAATGGGCTGACCATACACTCCATCCCTACATAACCTGTATGACCTATGACCCTTACTGTCTAGGTCCACCCCTCTTCCACAGTATTCCCGGCCTCAGGTATACAAAGATGCACCACAGTCAGATACCACAAATGCAATACAGACAACCACAGCTGCAAATACTGGGAGTCCAAAGAGTAGGAAGTCTTTGGAGACAGCCATTTATCAGGTCAATTTTCATGGAATTCCTGAGGACAAAAACAGCATATCACTGTAGACCCACCATCAGATTCATTCTGGAGTGAGGTCACCATTGTTGCCCTGTCTGCAAATAGATTCTTTACTGCTCAGACTAGACATGAAATGTAAGATGTCTAACAGACTCAATGCAGGGAAGATCATGACCAGTAAGCAAAATACAAGCAGTCACAGCATTCTGACATAATAACACCCCTGACTCGATATTTGTTCTGACTGCAGTACCATTATGCTGTCCAACCTCAGTCCACTTCAGCTAGTGTCACTTCAGCTGGAGGGGTATAACAGAACACAAGGTTAATATAATGGTGCCTTTTCTAGTAGGGGCCCTAGATTAATTTCTTAGTCTTCTTAGGTGGGCCTAGATGAAATCTTTAAGTCCCTTATTCCTAATCTCCACAGGGATGCAAACCCAAAACACCTGGGACATCCATACCAGTTTTAGTCCCAGAGCCACTTACAGTATGTTCCCCTGGGTATAGATCCTGTGGCAAGGACAAAAGTGAGTTATTCTCCTGATCGTTAGCTGGCAATGATACTTGGGTGGTCAACACTTGAACTCTGATGATGTTGAATAGTTTGCTCTGGGTTAGACACCAAGGGAACATTTCATGCAAAGATGGGCTTGATAAAGGACAGAAATGGTATGGACCTAAGAGAAGCAGAAGATATTAAGAAGAGATGGCAAGAATACACAGAAGAACTGTACAAAAAAGATCTTCATGACCCAGATAATCACAATGGTGTGATCACTCACCTAGAGCCAGACATCCTGCAATGTGAAGTCAAGTGGGCCTTAGAAAGCATCACTATGAACAAAGCTAGTGGAGGTGATGGAATTCTAGTTGAGCTATTTCAAATCCTGAAAGATGATACTGTGAAAGTGCTGTACTCAATATGCCAGCAAATTTGGAAAACTCAGCAGTGGCTACAGGACAGGAAAAGGTCAGTTTTCATTCCAATCCCAAAGAAAGGCAATGCCAAAGAATGCTCAAACTACCACACAATTGCACTCATCTCACATGCTAGTAAAGTAATGTTCAAAATTCTCCAAGCCAGGCTTCAGCAATACGTGAACCGTGAACTTCCTGATGTTCAAGCTGGTTTTAGAAAAGGCAGAGGAACCAGAGATCAAATTGCCAACATCCGCTGGATCATGGAAAAAGCAAGAGAGTTCCAGAAAAACATCTATTTCTGCTTTATTGACTATGCCAAAGCCTTTGACTGTGTGGATCACAATCAACTGTGGAAAATTCTGAAAGAGATGGGAATACCAGACCACCTGACCTGCCTCTTGAGAAATCTGTATGTAGGTCAGGAAGCAACAGTTAGAACTGGACATGGAACAACAGACTGGTTCCAAATAGGAAAAGGAGTACGTCAAAGCTGTATATTGTCACCCTGCTTATTTAACTTCTATGCAGAGTACATCATGAGAAACACTGGACTGGAAGAAGCACAAGCTGGAATCAAGATTGCGGGGAGAAATCTCAATAACCTCAGATATGCAGATGACACCACCCTTATGGCAGAAAGTGAAGAGGAACTAAAAAGCCTCTTGATGAAAGTGAAAGAGGAGAGTTAAAAAGTTGGCTTAAAGCTCAACATTCAGAAAACGAAGATCATGGCATCTGGTCCCATCACTTCATGGGAAATAGATGGGGAGACAGTGGAAACAGTGTCATTCTTTATTTTGGGGGGCTCCAAAATCACTGCAGATGGTGACTGCAGCCATGTAATTAAAAGACGCTTACTCCTTGGAAGGAAAGTTATGACCAACCTAGATAGCATTTTCAAAAGCAGAGACATTACTTTGCCAACAAAGGTCCATCTAGTGAAGGCTATGGTTTTTCCTGTGGTCATGTATGGATGTGAGAGTTGGACTGTGAAGAAGGCTGAGCGCCGAAGAATTGATGCTTTTGAACTGTGGTGTTGGAGAAGACTCTTGAGAGTCCCTTGGACTGCAAGGAGATCCAACCAGTCCATTCTGAAGGAGATCAGCCCTGGGATTTCTTTGGAAGAAATGATGCTAAACCTGAAACTCCAGTACTTTGGCCACCTCATACGAAGAGTTGACTCATTAAAAAAGACTCTGATGCTGGGAGGGATTGGGGGCAGGAGGAGAAGGGGACGACAGAGGATGAGATGGCTGGATGGCAACACTGACTCGATGGACGTGAGTCTGAGTGAACTCCGGGAGTTGGTCATGGACAGGGAGGCCTGGCGTGCTGCGATTCATGGGGTGGCAAAGAGTCGGACACCACTGAGTGACTGAACTGAACATGATATAGGTAGGCCCTGGAGTTACTGCTCCTGGAATGTTTAATGACAAGCTCTGTGACTTAAGCTAGCCTCTTGGTTTACAGGTAGAGACAATGGGGTTTCCTGTATCAGTTCTTCCTTATTTTGTCCACTCGTCCTTCTTCTAGCCCGGCAGCAGTAAGGGTGTAGGACAGGCGGAAATGCCAGGGTATGGCATTTTTATCAGCGCATCCTGAACTTCATGGCCTCTAAAGTGGTGTTTTTTTGCACTGTTCAGCAACTTGAGTAGGCCCACTGTAACAGCTTCCACCTGTTGTAAAGCATGTAGGCTGCATAGAGCTGTGTTCCTTGACACTATATCCCTGCTCTGCCCCCTCCCACTCCTGGGACCAGAAGCCCAGAATGTACTAATTTTATTTCGCCATTACCCCAGGTTCAAAACTAACCCTTCATAGTAACCGACCATGGCCAATTCACAAGCCTGTCCCAGTTAGTGTCCATAAAGCCTGTAATTGTTTTGGGGTGGTGGGTCAGGGGTATGTTTGTATTTTGTAGAAAACAATAAAACCAGAAAGGCTCTTGTGTTTTGCCAGTATCACAAGCCCTCCTCCTGCAGTCAGGTGAAGCACAAGCCCAAGTTGCTACTTTTAAACTGGAAGAGCCTCTGAGGTTAATAGGATATCATCAATTTAATGATAGAGAAAGATCTCTCTCACAGGAACCCACGTGCTACAGGATTGCCACCCTGGAATTATCACCACAACTTTCCCTTCTCAGTCCTCATTCTCCAACATCTCTGCACTCATGGGATTTTCTGTAACTTTCTGGCTGACTCACCAATTGTTGGGCATCACCCTGCAGGTGTGCATCCTTATTGATGCCCAGCCTTGAGACCGAAGCAAGAGCTGGGAGCCAGGGACAAAGACGTCCATGGCTTATTAGATAAGGAATCTACGTGTCCAGAAAAGAAGGGTCCTAGCGCAACAGCATACCATGTTCAGCAGAGAGCAGGAAGGACATGGAGGCACTCTTCACCACTTGAGGGAGGAGCCTACCAGTCTAACAGAGAGTTGACGTCAGTTTGTTCATCAGTTGCCAGGGAAACCAGTGTCTGGGCAGCAAGCATGTAGGGGTTGCCAGTAAACCCTGTAATTAATACAATTGGATAGTCATGTGTGTGAAGGAGAGTTGGGCAGGGGATGAACTGAGAGCAAAGAAAGCCATCTTGGGCAAGTAGAGAGTTGTCCTAGATCTAGAGCAGAAAGCAAAAGAGTGACCCCTGCCAGATGGCAGCTCCCCCAGATGCTGTCTCCCACAGGCTGTTGCCTCAGCAGTCCTTCACCTGCCCCACTTCTGCTCAGTTTAGCCAAGCTTCTCCCAGCTCTTTCCTAGGGTCTGAGGAGAAATGTTGAGATGAGGAGGAAGAAAAGTGGGCACAGCAGGTGCTGACTCTTGCAGGCTGCTTTTGCAAGAGTTGTAGATCATTGTGCAACTTACTGTTCTTCTCTGGACCTTGGATCCCTGGACATCATGAAATACAGACACCGATGCTGCCATTTTACTTACAAGGCTGAAGTGGGGAATCCATGAGATCCTGGGCTGAGGTTGCTCTTTGAACTCTAATGTGTGTTTAGTCCTGTCAACGTTAGTGGCAGGTGTCCAGAACCCAGGTGGACACCTGAGCTCAGGTGGGGGTGTAATTGAGTGAGTCAATAATAAGGAAATTACCCTACTTCCCGAAGAGAATTCTCAGGAAACTGGGGCTGAGGGTCACATTATAGGGCAGATATAAAGAGCCAGTGCTTACCCAGGAACTCTAATTTGCCTGGATGTTCTGGAGCCTTAGAGGAAGAAACTGTGAGTGTCTCTGTCCTTGCCTCTTAATTTGTTTTCTAATGTCTGGTGAATATCTCCCTGCCTATGTGGGTGTTGAGGAAGGCAGGGTGTGTGTAGATCTTCCACTCCAGGAGGGTCAGTGCCGGTGGTGGGAACAAGTGAGGCAATAAGGGGTGCTCTTTACCCTTCTCCCTTTGTTTGGTGGGAGATGGGCTTCCAGGACAGGGAGAGGGGGAGAGTTGGATAAGGGATCCAACCAGATCTCTGATGCCATTGTCTGGAAGTCCCCAGGATAAAAGCAATTCATCATCTTCTTGGAAGGAGGCACGTCTCTGGTCAGGAAACCCCTTTCCTCCCATGAGCCTGCTTGGCAAACTTCAGTCCTTTACTAGGTCCTTTGGGCTTTCTTCCAGGTCTCTGTAACTCCCATAATTCTTCTCCATGCTCAAAGCTTTACAGTTTCTCTCTCAGAGAGGAGAAAAGCCCAACACTGGGAGTGACCCATGTCCTGCACCCTGATCTCACTTAGCTCCTGAGTCCCTTTCTGATGGTAACCAGAAGTTCTATTGGACATCGGCTTTCCTCCTCTGCAGCCAGTCTGCCCCTGGTGGCACCCGTCTCACACATCCCCTCTTCCATGAGGCCCCTGTCCAAGTCCTTTCAGGAGGTCTGGGCAGGACTCTGGGTGCACCAGGAACTTTCCTGGTGGAGCCCAGGAATGAAATATCTGGTAAAGAAGCAATCATGCACGATTCTGTGCTTAGGACAGAACTCACTAGGCATTATCACTCTGGCCTTTTGCTTCATATAGCACTTCAGACTCCAGTACTAGCCTGTCCAGAGCAGCAAGTGAGAGGAAACAAGCCAGCATTGTAAGAGGTAAAGCAACCGACTTTCTGGTACAGAAAAGGAGATCAGAGAGCAGACGAGTCCCACCTGAGGGCACTCAGTGAGTCCCTCCTGATGTGACAATGGCCTCAGTGAGGAATTCTACATCCTGGCCACAGTGCCCCTGGCAAGTGTGAATAGACCCAAAAAAGATGACACAGAGCATCTGAGAGTAGATTCATGCTGCTGGCAGACCAGGTCAAAGGCCCAGCTGGTCCACTCATGTCCTCCCTGGCCAGACCTTATCCTAACTTTCCCTAAACTGTTTTTGGAGCCCTGCTACTCTTGGCCCCAGAGGATGGGAGAGGAGATGGGGAAAGGGCTTCTCCTGACCGCCAGGAGCTGGGCCAGCCCTAATCCTCGTCCTTGGACCAAGAGCACCCCCTCTCTCTTTTCCTCTGCCTAGGACATGCTTCTCCTCCCTCTCTCCGTGCTGCTCCTGCTCACACAGCCCTGGAGATCCCTGGGAGCAGAAATGAAGATCTATTCCCAGAAAACACTGGCCAACGGCTGTACCCTTGTTGTGTGTAGGCCCCCGGAGGGTGGCTTGCCTGGTCGTGATGGACAAGATGGGAGAGAAGGCCCCCAGGGGGAGAAGGGAGATCCAGGTAGAGCTGGGACCATGGGCTTTCCCTGATGGGAAGGGGTGGGCCCTGGAATTGTAACCAGCTCCAAAACTCTGAATCTTCTGCTGTGGAAACCTTGAAGATGGTCTTCCCAAGAGGGGAGGTTTCCCCCAGATTTTCAATCCACCTAAAACATGGCTTTACTGGTTGGCAAAGATTGGCTTGCTCAAGCCCTCAGCTCCATAAACCACTGGTCCTGATTCCTCCCCTAGGATCTTCAGACTCTACCCACCTCAAGAATGTACAGTGAGTGAATGGCTGGTATTTGGATCCCCTGCTCCAGAACTCAATGGGCTTCCCAGGTGGTGCTAGTGGTAAAGAACCTGCCTGCCAATACAAGGGACTTAGGAAATGCAGGTTTGATCCTTGGGTCAGAAAGACCCCCTTGGAGGAGGGCATAGCAACCCCCTCATGTATTCTTGCTTGGAGAATCCCATGGACAGAGGGGCCTGGCCGGCTTTGGTCCATTGCATTGCACATGACTGAAGCAACTTAGTACATACATGTAGGAGACAGGAGATGTAGGTTTGATCCCACAGTTGGGATGATGACCTGGATAGGAAATGGCAACTCACTACATTTTTGCCTGGAGAATCTCATAGACAGAGGAATCCGTTGGGCTACAATCCACCGAGTCACAGAGAGTCAGATGCTACTGAGCACAAACCCTCCAAAACTTAACTGTTGTTCGTTCGTATTAAATGTTGCCTCTGCAGAATGTTGAATATTTTTGAACTGATGACAGTGTTGTAAGTTTCAGTTTAATCATCTGTAGATGGGAATAATATCAACCACAAAGTGACAAAGAATTGAGCCAAGGCTTTATTTCTTTGTTGGGTCTTCAAGATAAAGTTATATCCTTCTGCTGTCCCAACCAGCAAATTCTCCTATAGTTTCCAAATGTACTGGTTATTAAAGGAATTGTCTAGAAACACTGAGACACTGGAGAAAATCTGGGTGTTACTGGCAAGAAGTGAAAATTCGATGAACCAGTGACAAGGACGAGGGGACCACCATGGCCCTAGGCCAGGGCTGCGGAGGGATTAACTGAGGTCTTTCATCTTTCTGGAGTTTGTGTTTGATTGGAGAGGAAAGAAATTAACAACATTAAAGCTTAAAAGAATACATAACATCCCCAGGATTTGTAGGGTAAGAGACAAGTATCGTATCTACCTGTCTTTTAGAAATAAAGTAGCTCCTAATATGAATTGGCTGGGGCTTGAAAGGCCGCCAAAAAGTAATCTCAGAGGAGGGGTGGTATTCAAGGTGCCAGCTCTCTCTAGCTCCCAGAAGGCCCCTACATTGAAAAGTATCCCTTCTTCTACCTCCCTGCTCTCATGGGCGCCATGGTTTGTGCACAAGGATGGGCAAGCTCCAATGCTCCCTTCTAAGGAGTGACTTGCTTCCCAGGTACCTGCTGCCCTCCCCAGCCAGGGGGGAGCCCAGAAGAGGCTCAGCCAGGGACCAAGAGTCTCTGCCTGAGCACAGTGCACCAGGGGATTTGGGATGCAGGGCCCATCCTCTGGGCTCCCATTGATTGCCTAGTGAGATCTGGAGCTAAGAGCAGGACACAATGTCCAGCACAGAGGCTCTTACCACCCACCAAATACCCCAGTCTCCCTCCACCTGCACATTCTTGGCCCAGGCAAGCCTGGCCCTTCTTACCCTGGGGGAGTGGTTTCCAGATCTGAAATGTCACCTTTCCTCTCCAGGGCTCTGAATCCTTTTCAACCTTGAAGTCTTGTTTCCTATGAGTATGTGCATGTCCATGGGTTGGGGGTGCTGGGATGGAATGAGGGACATCTCATAAGCTGTTTTCTTCCCTTGTACCTGTGCCTCACAGTTTAAAACTTGATGACAAATTCCTTGCAGACCAGGACCTGGTGCTGACATTTACTTCCTGCTCAGTGCTAGGCAGAAAGCCATGTTCCACAGAGAGATTCTCAGTGAACAGAGAAATGAAATGAGGAAATGAACAAATAAGCGAATGAACAAGTTAGTAGTAACTGACAGATTTCTTTCATTGTCTTTTTGCACATGAATGCTGACTCACAACAGTCAAAAGATGGAAACAACCCAAGTGTCTATCAACATTTATCCACAGTGAATGAATAAAGAAAATGTATTGTATTCATACTATAGAACATTACTCAGCCATAGACTGGAACGAAGTACTGAGATGTGCTGCAAATTGGATGAGCCTCAAGAATGTCACTCCTAGTTTAAAGATGCAGACACAAAGGATCATATATTGTATGTATTTATATAAAATATCCAGAATAGATAACAGAGACAGGCAGCTGCATAGAGGTAGCCAGGGCCTGGAAGGAGGAAGGGACGGAGTGATAAATGGGTATGAAGTTTTCTTTGGGATTAATGAAATAGTCTTGAACTAAAGAGAAGTGGCAGTTGTACAATTATGTCAATGTTCTAAATGCCACTCAATTGTATACTTTAAATGATTAATTACAGGTAATTCCTGAATATCCAGTGGTTAGGATTCAGTGTTCTCACGGCCAGGCCTCAGGTTCAATCCCTGATTGGGGAACTGAGAGCCTGCAAGCTACACATCACAAAAAAAAAAAAGGTTATTTTTATATTATGTGAATTTCATCTCAATGAAAAAAGAATATCCAAACTCACAGAACTGAGTGTATAATTCTTGAATCAATAGGCATTTCTCCCTTTAGTCTTTGAAGGCAAATCTCTTATATTTCAGACTTAAGCAGCCTCCTTAAGGTAATGTGATTTTTTAAATGTTTGGTCATTTTTCCAAAACAAATTAGTACATGGTCACTAAATACAAAAAGAAGAAAATTAAAATTGCCTGAAATGTGCCCCTTAGAACGAACAACTGTTAACACTTGCATATGCTCTTCTTGTGGTTTTTTCAATGTGTGTTACATGTGCACATGCCTGACAATGCATGGACATGTTGAAGAAACTGAATCATATTAAATAGTGTTTATAAGTTTTATCACTTAATAATGAACAATAATGTCATCTATCTTCCATAATGTTAAAAGCATGTTACATAGTTTTTTTTTTTTTTTGGATTAAATAGAATTGATCTATAATATATAGAATCAGATGTACATCATAATGAATTCATATTTGCATATGTTGTGAAATGATTGTCACAATAAGTCATCAACACACATAGTTACGATTTGTGTGTGATGAGAACTTTTAAGATCTGCTTGCTCAGCAATGTTCAAGCATGCAACCCAGGATTACTAACTATAGTAACTTCACTGTACATTGTATTCCTGGGACTCAATTGTTTTTTAACTGAACACTTGTATCTTTTGAAGATTTCTATCCATTCTGCTCACTTCCCAACCGCACCTCTAGCAACCACAAATGTGATCTCTGTGTTGTGAGTATGCTGTTTTCATTCATTTGTTTTTTAGACTTCACATATAAGTGAGATCGTATACTACCACCCTTCTCTGTGACTTATGCTTATTCACTAAGCATAGTGACTTCAATGTTTCCCAATGTTGCCTTGAATAATGCCTGAATAATGTTCCATTGTATATGCACCCTGCATTTTCTACATCCATTCCTCCATCCACAGATACTTGGGCTCTAGGCTGCATCTGTGTCTGGGCTACCATGAATGACATTGCAATTAACTTAGGGGTACATGTATCTTTTCAGGTTAGTGTTTTCATTTTCTTTAGTTAAATGCTCAGAAGGGCAATTGATGGATTCTACGGTAGCTCTAGTTTTAACTTGCTGAGAAACCTCCATGCTGTCTCCATAGTGGCTGCTCCATTTGCATCCCTACTGCACAAAGTTTCCTTTTCTCTACTTCTGCAGCACTTCCTATTTGCTGTCTGATAATAGCCATTCTGAGAGGTGTGAGGTGACAGCTCATTATGCTTTTGATTTCTATTTCTTTGGTGGTAAGTGTCAGGTGTCATTTCTGACAGAAACTTTGGTTCTGGGAAAGGGGGAAGGCAGGGAGTCCATGGTCCGGGGTAAAAGCTGACAGACTTAACTGCCATAAATACCGTGGCCTTGGGGCAGGGGCAGGTGCATTGTATGCAGAGTCAGGTCGTCTAGGTTTGGATCTGCCTCCAACTCTGCAAGCCTGTTTCCTCACCTGTAAAATGGAGATGGAGACACGAATTTTCCTACATCACCACTGGACCAGTCAGCTGAAGGGGGAGTGTCTGCACCCTACAGAACCCTGGAAGTTGCCAGGGCCCTGACCTGCAGGCAGCTGGCTCCTCCTGGGCTGGGATCAGCATTTTGTCCATCTCTTCTGTGGCCACAGGTTCACCAGGACCTGCAGGACGAGCAGGGAGGCCTGGACCAGCTGGTCCCATAGGACCGAAAGGGGACAATGGCTCTGCTGGAGAACCCGGACCAAAGGGAGACACTGGACCACCTGGTGAGCAGCTGGGCATGGAATGCAGGTGTTTGCAGATGGTGTGCTGCCGCTAGGCCATGGAAGTAGGCCTGCACAGATTCTACCTGCACAGATTCTAAAGAAATAGAAATCAAAATCATCCCAGGAGGATGAAGGAGGTCATTCTCAAGGTGGTACAGGGTTATCTCAGGGAAAACTGGAGCTCCTGGGGAGGGTGGAGAGTGAGGGCAACATCTTTAGGAGGAGGCTGCCTGTCTGACTTCTATTACAGCCCTATCTTTTATGCACTCCCACTTCCAAGGAGATTCAGTGTCACTGACTGGGCTGGTCCTTTTTCCCAGGGCCTCCAGGTATGCCTGGACCAGCTGGAAGAGAGGGCCCCTCAGGGAAGCAGGGGAGCATGGGACCTCCAGGCACACCAGGCCCCAAAGGAGACACTGGGCCCAAAGGTAGGAGGGTGGTATGTGGTGGGTGAGGGAGGGAGAAGGGAGGGGTGACGTTGGCAGCCCTGCTGGGGACCAAGGAATGTGCACAGTGCCTGGAGAAGCCTGGAACCTCCGTGCCTGGTAGGCCTGGCCTGGGCCGCTCCCCCCACTTTCCCACACTGGCTGAATTTCCCCGATACTGTTGCTAGAGGACACCAAGCGATCAGGAGCAGTCTCTCAGGTTGCTCTCTCACCTGGAGCTGTGGGTGACAAACTGCACTGCTGAAGAAATGGTACCTGCTGAGCACACTCTCAGCCATGTTTCTCCAATGTGTTCCTTCCTCAGGAGGAATGGGTGCCCCAGGCATGCAGGGCTCCCCAGGCCCCGCAGGTCTCAAAGGAGAGAGAGGTGCTCCTGGTGAGCTCGGAGCCCCTGGAAGTGCTGGGGTGGCAGGTAAGCAATGGACGTGGGGCTGGGCTCATATTCCCCTGTGCCCACCCCCACCACCCTCCAGGTCAGAGCTGGCATTCCAGGGAGAGAGCCAGTGTTGGGTTTCGGGAACTGTCCGTGTCCAGGGAGAGGGTGGTGTGAGCAGCAGGGACTGTCTGCATTCAGGGAAGGCTGGTTGTTAGGTTATGGGACAGTCAGTGTATAGAGAGGATGCAAGATGAAGTTCCAGGCACAGAGGGACATTTGTATGTGGGAGGGTGTACTCCTGGGGATATGACAGTCCATGTGTGGAGGTTGAGGGGGGCACAAAAATGCTAACATATATGTTCAGCACTCACCCATTTCTACTTCTCTTATCCAGGGCCTGCTGGAGCCATAGGTCCGCAGGGCCCTTCAGGTGCCAGGGGTCCCCCAGGACTGAAGGGGGACAGAGGTGATCCTGGAGAAAGAGGAGCAAAGGGGGAGAGTGGGCTTGCAGGTAAGGAAGACTTGGGGGCCCCATTAGGGTATGAGGGCAGGGAGGCGGCCTTATTCAGCTCAGCTCTCCTCTCAGATAACCCATTTCATTACAGGTGGGGGTCAAAGCAGGAAAAGTTGACAGGGTGTATGGCGAGGTGGACTCTGGTCTTAGCCTCTATGACTCACTGGAGGATAACCTGAGCAGATTCTCTATCTGATCTTTATGACAGGTCAACCTCCCTCTCCAGTTCATCAGATAACCTTGAACATCAAATAACTCAATGGATGGGAAATACTCAAGCTATGTGTATTCCTCTCCTACAACCATACCACCCCCTGCAATGCAAAAGGAAGTGCTATCAGATTCCTGGAATTTGGAATTAAAATGACATCTGGTTCACTGTCAGTGAGGCAAGGGACCTGTTCAGGGGATATTGTTCAGAAGAGAACCCCGGGAAATCCCATGGACGCAGAGGCCAGCTAGATCAGAAGAGGACTTCCTAGGTCTCTGTTCCACCTCTTTACCCCACTCCCAACTGGCGTCCCCACCTGGACTTTCTTCCCTCGAGGCCTGGGCTCTGAGTGACCCCAGACTGTTCTGGATCTGTCTTTACATGGCCTCTCTCTCCTGCAGACGTCAATGCTCTCAAGCAGCGGGTGACCATCTTAGAGGGACAACTACAACGCCTCCAGAATGCCTTCTCTCGGTATAAGAAAGGTGAGTTCCTGGACCTGACCCTAGCCAGGCCCTGAGCGTGAGCCTCAGAATTAGTCTAGGCTTGGCGTGTAGTATGCTTGGCTGGGCCTAATTGGACTTGCTGGGACCATGACTGGGACTGGACCTAGACCTGGGGCAGGAGCGGGGCTAAGGACAGTGCTGGGGCAGAGCTGTTCCCCACGTGCTCCAGAAGCTCAAGTAGATGCACGGGAAAAGGAGGAGGATGTGGTTTGAGTCATCCGTTCAGCCGACCTTACCCCGGCCTACCCTGGCGGGTTCCTATAACAGACAAGGGGACATGCAACCTAGGATGCATTTCTTCCCTCTGTGGGGCCAGGTATCCAAATGCCCAGAGAAGAAGCTGCACAGCCCAGGGCAGCAGAGAATCCAGACATGACCCTGAGAGCAGAGGTGGGATGCTGCCTGTGGGGTTCAAGGCTGCTCAGACCTATCCTTGGTGTGTGGCCAAGTATCTTACCCTAAAGATGTCCCTGGGTCTGGAAGGAATAGGCTGCCTCAGTCTCTGGCCAGTCCTGGACTCCCCTGCACCTCTTGGGGAGTTTAAAGCAGAGATTCTTCCCTAAGCCTGGATCCTAAGCAGGCAGAGGCCTCTTGGAGCACACACCTGAGTGCCCTGCGTCTTTGGGATGCTCCATCAACTGCCCTTCCTCCTTCTCTGCTCTCCCTGATGACAGCTTTGAATGCACATCACTTATCAAACCTCACTGACCCAAAAAAAGTAGAGTTTTCTGAAGAAGCAGAGCATTAAGGGGCCTGATTGGGTGAGACATAGGGTTAGCTCCTAAGAACTCAAGCCAATTAAGTACTGAAGTAGTGGAATGAGAATTCTCAGCAGTTTATGTGTTCCTTCTTGCACAATCATATTTACATACCAATGTACTACCTCATTCCCTGGTAGCTCAGCTGGTAAAGAATCTTCCTGCATTGCAGGAGACCTGGGTTTGATCTCTGGGTCGGGAATATCCCCTGGAATGGAAATGGCAAACCACTCCGATATCCTAGCCTGGAAAATCTCATGGACAGAAGTCCCTGGTGGGCTTCAGTACATGGGGTCAAAAAGAGTTGGGCACAACTTAAAACCTAACCCTTCATGCAGACTTATATAAACAAAGGTGAACTTGGGCATATGTGCTGGCCACCTGTGTGTATGTAAACACCATCACTCAGTCCACACCACCTACATACATGAACACACATGCAGACATATGCACACCCATCCTGATGGACCTTGAGTCAGCCCATGTACCTTCAGATGGACACACGGATGTATTCACACATGCACACACATACCCACCCAGATGCATGGGACATAAACCAATCATCGCACACAAGCTTGCACTGACCTTGTCTGGGGCTGTCTGGGCGCCATCCAGACTACGTGGAAAAACTGGTCTCTGATTGCTTGTTGAAGTTACTCAGAGGAAAAGGGCAGTGGGTCAGGGTGCAGCCTGGGTTCAGAACCAGTCCAGTGAGCCCTCTTAGGAGCCCAGAAGATTTCCATGCAGACCCTGGAAGTCAGAGTGGTGTGGATGGGATGGAATAAAAAGAGATACTTAACAGGTCACATCAGGGTTGCTGTTTTGCAATGTACCTTTTCCTTAGAAATAAGGGATTAGACTCTGAAAAGAGATATGACTTTCCCTTATCACCTGAGATGTCATTGCCAGGATAGGGCTGAACACATGACTTTCTGAAGCCCAGACAGGAGTCTCTCCAAAGCTGTTCCCACCGTGCCCTCCCGCTCCCACATAGAGCTCTCAGATGTCGTCATCCCCTGCTCAGTGGTCCAGGGAGGCTGACTGGCCATAGGTTCACCTGCGAGCATATGGAAGCCAACACTGGACTGCCCCCAGTGCAGAGATCAGCACTTGGCTGCTCTCAGATGCACCTCTGTCCTCCCCTTTCTCCTCACCCCTTCACACAGCACAGAACCGCTCAGACAACTCCACATGCCCAGTCATCATGCAAGGGTGAGACTGAGCCACCTGGTTGGTGTTTTCCACACTCTTAGGAACTGCCCTGACCTCTACAGTGTCGTTTCCCTGTCAAAGTCTTTCCTATTTACACAGTAATTAAAATGCCTTGCTTTTGTTCTATCTGGTGCCCTGGTACCCTCGTGGGAGCTGGGGACTCCAGTTGAAGCACAAGATCTAGGTGCTGCCGCATCCCCAACCTGAATCTCCTCTTGCCCTAGCGGTGCTCTTCCCTGATGGCCAGGCTGTTGGGAAGAAGATCTTCAAGACGGCAGGTGCTGTAAAATCATATTCAGATGCCCAGCAGCTCTGCAGAGAGGCTAAGGGACAGCTGGCCTCCCCACGCTCTGCAGCTGAGAACGAGGCCGTGGCACAGCTGGTCAGAGCCAAGAACAATGATGCTTTCCTGAGCATGAATGACATCTCCACGGAGGGCAAGTTCACCTACCCCACGGGGGAGTCACTGGTCTATTCCAACTGGGCCAGTGGGGAGCCCAACAACAACAATGCTGGACAACCAGAGAACTGTGTGCAGATCTATCGGGAGGGCAAGTGGAATGACGTACCCTGCAGTGAGCCACTCCTTGTGATCTGCGAGTTTTGAGCTCCCCCACCCACCCCAGGGAAGGGGCAGTGCCCAGAGCTGTGAGCTGCCAACATCCCAATAAAAAGTTGACCCTCTGCTGCTCACGGCTTCCCCACTGAGCCACGGGATGAGGCCACAAGCCAGGCCTCCTATGGAACTCCTCCCTCAGAATAAAGTTTGAAACTGGCTTCACATCTGGAAGATCTGTCACAAAATAGGGTGCGGTGGGGGTGGGCAGCTTGCTGACTCAGGGGAAAGGCTAAAAGGAGGTCTCCAAGATGCCCTTGTTGAAAACTTCAGAGTCTCCTCCTCAACAAGACAGGTGTCTAGCCCTCCACGTCTGCCAAATATGGACTGCATTTGACCCCACTAGTCACTGCTACATCCTTCCCTTTTCTCTTCTGCCTTCAATCTTTTTATCCTTCAGCCTCTTTCACTCTTCTCTCCTCCTCTCCTGGACATCCACAGAGAGGAGCAGGCACCTCAGCTCTGGCTAACACTCTACACAATGGTGAAAAATAAAAAGATTTTTCTCCAAGATCATTGTCAAGACAAGGAAAGTGAAAGTGAAAGTCTCTCAGTAGTGTCCAACACTTTGTCAGCCCATAGGCTAATCAGTCCATGGAATTCTCCAGGCCAGAATACTGGATTGGGTAGCCTTTGCCTTCTCCAGGGGATCTTCCCAACCCAGGAATCAAACCCATGTCTCTTGCATTGCATTCAGATTCTTTACCAGCTGAGCCAGAAAGATACCCTCTCTTTTTTTAAATTTATTTTAATTTGAAGTTAATTACTTTACAATATTGTATTGGTTTTGCCATACATCAACATGAATCCACCACAGGTATACACATGTTCCCCATTCTGAACCCCCCTCCCTCCTCCCTCCCTGTACCATCCCTCTGGGTTGTCTCAGTGCACCAGCCCCAAGCATCCAGTATCATGCATCGAACCTGGACTGGCGATTCGTTTCATATATGATATTATGCATGTTTCAATGCCATTCTCCCAAATCATCCCACCCTCTCCCTCTCCCACAGAGTCCAAAAGACTGCTCTATACATCTATGTCTCTTTTGCTGTCTCGCATACAGGGTTATCGTTACCATCTTTCTAAATTCCATATGTATGCCTTAGTATACTGTATTGGTGTGTTTCTTTCTGACTTACTTCACTCTGTATAATAGGCTCCAGTTTCATCCACCTTATTAGAACTGATTCAAATGTATTGTTTTTAATGGCTAGGTAATATTCCATTGTATATATGTACCACTACTTTCTTATCCATTCATCTGCTGATGGACATCTAGGTTGCTTCTATGTCCTGGCTATTATAAACAGTGCTGCGATGAACTTTGGGGTACACATGTCTCTTTCAATTCTGATTTCCTCAATGTGTATGCCCAGCAGTGGGATTGCTGGGTCATAAGGCAGTTCTAGTTCCAGTTTTTTTTAAGGAATCTCCCCACTGTTCTCCATAGTGGCTGTACTAGTTTGCATTCCCACCAACAGTGGAAGAGGGTTCCCTTTTCTCCCTCCTCTCTCCAGCATTTATTGCTTGTAGACTTTTGGATAGCAGCCATTCTGACTGCTATGAAATAATACCTCATGGTGGTTTTGATTTGCATTTCTCTGATAATGAGTGATGTTGAGCATCCTTTCATGTTTTTCTTAGCCATCTGTATGTCTTCTTAATATTTAGAGAAGAGCTAAGGATATCAGCCCTGGGATTTCTTTGGAAGGAATGATGCTAAAGCTGAAACTCCAGTACTTTGGCCACCTCATGAGAAGAGTTGACTCTTTGGAAAAGACTCGGATGCTGGGAGGGATTGGGGGCAGGAGGAGAAGGGGATGACAGAGGATGAGATGGCTGGATGGCATCACTGACTCAATGGATGTGAGTCTGGGTGAACTCCGGGAGTTGGTGGTGGACAGGGAGGCCTAGTATGCTGTGATTCATGGGGTCGCAAAGAGTCAGACACGACTGAGTGACTGATCTGAACTGAACACCTACCCTACTCAAACTCTTCCAGAAAATTGCAGAGGAAGGTAAACTTCCAAAGTCATTCTACGAGGCCACCATCACCCTAATACCAAAACCTGACAAAGATGCCACAAAAAAAGAAAACTACAGGCGAATATCACTGATTAACATAGATGCAAAAATCCTTAACGAAATTCTAGCAATGAGAATCCAATAACACATTAAAAAGATCATACATCATGACCAAGTGGGCTTTAACCCAGGGATGCAAGGATTCTTCAATATCCACAAAATCAATCAATGTAATACACCACATTAACAAATTGAAAAATAAAAGCCATGTGATTATGTCAATAGATGCAGAGAGAGCCTTTGACAAAATTCAACATCCGTTTACGGTAAAACTCTTGAGAAACCAGGAATAGAAGGAACATACCTCAACATAATAAAAGCTATATATGACAAGTCCACAGCAAACATTATCCTCAATGGTGAAAAAGTGAAAGCATTTCCCCTAAAGTAGGGAACAAGATAAGGGTGCCCACTTTCACCATTACTATTCAACATAGTTTTGGAAGTTTTGGCCACAGCAGTCAGAGCAGAAAAAGAAATAAAAGGAATCCAGATTGGAAAAGAAGAAGTAAAACTCTCACTGTTTGCAGATGACATGATTGTCTACATAGAAAACCCTAACGACTCCACCAGAAAATTACTAGAGCTAATCAATGAATATGTGGCAGGATATAAAATCAACACACAGAAATCCCTTGCATTCCTATGCCCTAATAATAAGAAAACAGAGAAATTAAGGAAACAATTCCATTCACCATTGCAACGAAAAGAATAAAATACTTAGGAATATATCTACCTAAAGAAACCTAAGACCTATATATAGAAAACTGTAAAGCACTGGTGAAAGAAATCAAAGAGGACACTAATACCATGTTCATGGATCGGAAGAATCAATATAGTGAAAATGAGTATATTTCCCAAAGCAATCTATAGATTCACTGCAATCCCTATCAAGCTACCAACAATATTTTTCACAGAGCTAGAACAAATAATTTCACAATTTGTATGGAAATACAAAAAACCTCGAATAGCCAAAGCAATCTTGAGAAAGAAGAATGGAACTGGAGGAATCAACCTGCCTGACTTCAGGCTCTACTACAAAGCCAGTCATCAAGACAGTATGGTACTGGCACAAAAACAGAAATATAGATCAATGGAACAAAATAGATGCCCAGAGATTAAACTACACACCTATGGACACCTTATCTTTGACAAAGGCGGCAAGAATATACAATGGATTAAAGACAATCTCTTTAACAAGTGGTGCTGGGAAAACTGGTCAACCACTTGTAAAAGAATGAAACTAGAACACTTTCTAACACCATACACAGAAATAAACTCAAAATGGATTAAAGATCTAAACGTAAGACCAGAAACTATAAAACTCCTAGAGGAGAACATAGGCAAAAGACTCTCCGACATAAATCACAGCAGGATCCTCTTTGACCCACCTCCCAGAATATTGGAAATAAAAGCAAAAATAAACAAATGGGACCTAATTAAACTTAAAAGCTTCTGTACCACAAAGGAAACTATAAGCAAGGTGAAAAGACAGCCTTCAGTATGGGAGAAAATAATAGCAAATGAAGCAACTGAAAAACAACTCATCTCAAAAATATAAAAGCAACATCTGCAGCTCAATTCCAGAAAAATAAACGACCCAATAAAAAACTGGGTCAAAGAACTAAATAGACATTTCTCCAAAGAAGACATACAGATGGCTAACAAACACATTCAAAGATGCTCAACATCACTCATTATCAGAGAAATGCAAATCAAAACCACAATGAGGTGCCATTTCATGCCAGTCAGAATGGCTGTGATCCAAAAGTCTACAAGCAATAAATGCTGGAGAGGGTGTGAAGAAAAGGGAACCCTCTGACACTGTTGGTGGGCATGCAAACTAGTACAGCCACTATGGAGAACAGTGGGGAGATTCCTTAAAAAACTGGAAATAGAACTGCCTTATGACCCAGCAATCCCACTGCTGGGCATACACACCAAGTAAACCAGAATTGAAAGAGACACATGTACCCCAATGTTCATCACAGCACTGTTTATAATAGCCAGGACATGGACACAACCTAGATGTCCATCAGCAGATGAATGGATAAGAAAGCAGTGGTACATATATCCAATGGAGTATTACTCAGCCATTAAAAAGAATTCATTTGAATCAATTCTTATGAGGTGCATGAAACTGGAGCCTATTACACAGAGTGAGTAAGCCAGAAAGTAAAACACCAATACAGTATACTAATGGATATATATGGAATTTAGAAAGATGGTAACGATAATCCTGTATGCGAGACAGCAAAAGAGACACTGATGTATACAACAGTCTTTTGGACTCTGTGGGAGAGGGAGAGGGTGGGATGATTTTGGAGAATAGTATTGAAATGTATAATATATATGAAACAAATCGCCAGTCCAGGTTCGATGCATGATACTGGATGCTTGGGGCTGGTGCACTGAGACGACCCAGAGAGATGGTATGGGGAGGGAGGAGGGAGGGGGGTTCAGGATGGGTAACACGTGTATATCTGTGGTGGATTCATGTTGATATATGTCAAAGCCAATACAATATTGTAAAGTAATTAACCTCCAATTAAAATAAATAAATTTAAAAAATTAAAAATAATTAAAAAATCAGCAGAAACATAAAAAAAAGAAAAGAAAAGACCGTGATGTTGGGAAAGATTGAAGGTGGGAGGAGAAGGGGACAACAGAGATGAGATGGTTGGATGGCATCACCAACTCAATGGGCATGAGTTTGAGTAGACTCTGGGAGATGGCAATGGATAGGGTGTGCTGGAGTCCAAGGGGTCACAAAGAGTCAGACACAACTGAGTGACAACTGAACAAACAGATAGTACCCAATATTCTTTGGGGGAGCTTCCCTGGTGGTACAGTGGTTAAGACTTCCTGCTTGCAATGCAGGAAATATGGATTCCATTGTTGGTCAGGAACTAGGATCCCCCATACCTTGCTCCATGGCCAAAAACAAAAGAAAGAAACCAATAAGCTATGGGTCACAGGGACTTCAAACTGAGGGTACACTGGGGAGAAAACTTGTTTTTCTTTTTTGGCTTTACCATGTTGCTTATGGGCTCTCAGCTCCCTGACCAGGAACTGAACCCAGGCCACAGCTGTGAAACCCAGGAATCCTAACCACTGGGCCACCAGTTGTTGGGGGTTCTTTGTACCTTTATACCAACCCATTCTTAAACTCTCAAGAAGACATGATTCTCCTGATTCCCTTTGGGATGTACAAGACAGCATTTACTCAAATCCTAGTAGTTATTTATCATCCCTTGGGAATACATGTGGCCCTAAGTGGTTGAGGGGTACAGGCTCATTTGAATGGATGGTTAAGAAGGAAAGTCCATAAAATAATTAGGGGTTGGGCTGGGTGGGCATGTGATTTATTCCTTTATTCCTTATCTCCAAGATACACCTATGCTGAACCACCTCTCCTGTAAGTTCTGAAGTGATTATGAAACAGTGGTAACCAGGATCTTGTGCTTGAGGGCCCTAGGGCCCCAAATCCACCTTCCTCAAATCCACCCTCTCCTACCCCTTGGGATAACCTAATCATCTCAGGTGTTTGACCTTATCCTTGGTGGGGATTGAGACACAATTATACCTAAATGAGAACTGTTCTCCAAAAGGTAGGAAGATAGTGATTTGGGGTATATCTTAGTCTCTTTTGGAGAAGGCAATGGCAACCCACTCCAGTACTCTTGCCCAGAAAATCCCACGGATGGAGGAACCTGGTAGGCTGCAGTCCATGGGGTCACTAAGAGTTGGACATGACTGAGCAACTTCACTTTCATTTTCTGTTTCATGCTTTGGAGAAGGAAATGGCAACCCACTCCAGTGTTCTTGCCTGGAGAATCCCAGGGACTGGGGAGCCTGGTGGGCTGTCATCTATGGGGTCGCACAGAGTCGGACATGACTGAAGCGACTTAGCAGGCTTAGCAGTTAGTCTCTTTGGATACAAATGAAAGAGTCATTTGTACCCAAAAACCTATGATCCTGCTTCAACTGGCTTGCAAGACCCTTCTGTTCTGCATGGAGAGAAAGGAAATTCAGTCTCATCAGAAAAGTGCTTCTCTGATACAGCCTGCAGGAAGAGTGTTGATTCAAACTCAGGTGCTTTTCATCTGGACTTGGTGGCTGCTTATGTCTGAACATCTGTCCATAAGAGATGAGCTTATAGTCATATAAGTGGGCACATGAACTGAAGGCATGAATTTCAATCCATGCCTAAAACCAAGAAAGGCATCTGAGCCACAGAAAGTGATTTTTCATTTGGATCCCAGCTCGTAGCAGAGGGAGAAATGTTTTAAGGAATGCCTGTATACCTGAGGACTTGAGCACTCTGGGTAGTGAAGGGTAGGCAGATTACTATCTGAGCTAAGAATCAACAAATGGGGGCTACTAAGACATCAACTTCAAGGAAATGAAAGGACAATAAAGGCAATAGTACATGAAGAGCCCTCCATTTTAGCCAACCAATGGACAAGTCACTCCTAGCCAGGTGTGATGGAGAAGGCAATGGCACCCCACTCCAGTAGTCTTGCCTGGAAAATCCCATGGACGGAGGAGTCTGGTAGGCTGCAGTCTATGGGGTCGCTAGGAGTCGGACACGACTGAGCGACTTCACTTTCACTTTTCACTTTCACGCATTGGAGAAGGATATGGCAACCCACTCCAGTGTTCTTGCCTGGAGAATCCCAGGGATGGGGGAGCCTGGTGGGCTGCCACCTATGGGGTTGTACAGAGTCGGACATGACTGAAGCAACTTAGCAGCAGCAGCAGCCAGGTGTGGACAGTTGCTCTGAATTTGCACCTAGTATACAATGATCAGATGAAAGGTATAAATCAAATCCCCAAGATTTGACCTCAGAGACACTGCCCTCTGCCTGACGGGTCAAGGGGGAAACAGAGCTGGATTCTTACTTCTTCTGATGTCCATGTCTCTATTTTCCTGCCTGTGTTATGGTTTTAGAAGCAAAGAGCTCAGCATCCAGAATAGAGCAGAAGTGAGTCTATAAATGCTCTGGTGGAAGGCACCACTGCCAGACCTCCCCTGACAGTTCCCAGAGACCAAAACCAAAGCAACCTGCCCACTGCTGTTGGGCTGGACCTCACAGGCCTTCATGCCTTGTAGATGCCCTGCCCTAAGACTGAAGTAAGGGGGAGAGACTGCAACAAAGACATCAATGGTTATTGGACAGGGCATCTTACATGTTTGAAACACATTATCCTAGAGTGATGTGCCAATGTTTATAGCAGCTAGGAAATGGCAGCAATTTTTGGCACTGGGGAGAAGTGTCAATGTGTCCCCCTACCCTTTACAGGGGGAGTTGATGTCAGCTGGGCTTATCTGTTACCAGGGAAATCTACAGCTAGATCAGCAGCCAGCATGTAGGTGGTTATTAATTAAGCAATGTATGAAATAGGATTGAGCAGTCCTGTGAGTGGAGCAGGGACTGGTTGAGCAGGGAGGTGTAGTAAAAGAAAGAGAACAGCCATGTCAAATGGGCTGACCATACACTCCATCCCTATATAACCTGCATGACCTATGACCCTTACTATCTAGGTCCACCCCTCTTCCACAGTATTCCCGGCCTCAGGTATACAAAGGTGCACCACAGTCAGATACCACAAATGCAATACAGACAACCACAGCTGCGAGTACTGAGAGTCCAAAGAACAGGCAATCTTTGGAGACAGCCATTTATCAGGACAATTTTTCATGGAATTCCTGAGGATAACAACAGCATATCACTGTAGACCCACCATCAGATTCATTATGGAGTGAGGTCACCATTGTTGCCATGTCTGCAAATAGATTCCTTACCACTCAGACTAGACATGAAATGTAAGATGTCTAACAGACTCAGTGCAGGGAAGATCATGACCATTAAGCAAAATACAAGCAGTCACAGCATTCTGACATAATAACACCCCTGACTGCGTTTTTTGTCCTGGCTAGAGTACCATTACTCTGTCCAAACTCAGTCCACTCCAGCCAGTGTCAAAAAACACTGGAGGGGTATAACAGAACACAAGGTTAATATAATGGTGCCTTTTCTAGTAGGGGACCTAGATTAATTTCTTAGTTATTTTATGTGGGTGCAGATGAAATCTTTAAGTCCCTTATTCCTAATCCCTACAGGGCTGCAAACCCAAAACACCTGGGACATCCATACCAGTTTCAGTCCCAGAGCCACTTACAGTATGTTCCCTTGGGTAATCCTGTAGCAAGGGCAAAAGTTATTCTCCTGATTGTTAGCTGGTAATGATATTTGGCTGATCAGCAGTTGAACTCCGATGATGTTGAATAGTTTGCTCTGGTTTAATACAAGGTAGGTACGCCCTGTGCTGACTGCTCTTGGAATATTTAATGAAAAGCTCTGTGACTTAAGCTAGCCTCTTGGTTCACAGGTCGAGACAGTGGGTCCCTGTATCTGCTGTTGCTTACTCAGTCCACTCGTCCATTAGGCTGGCAGCAGTAGGGCTGTAGGACAGGCGGAAATGCCTGAGTATGGCATTCTTATCAGCCCATTCCTGAACTTCATGGCCACTAAAGCGGTGTTTTTTGCATTGCTCAGCAAGTTGAGTAGGCCCACTGTAGCAGCTTCCACCTGTTGTAAAGCATGTAGGCCGCATAGAGCCTTGTTCCTTGGCACTATATCCCTGCTCTACCCCCTCCCACACCTGGGACCAGAAGCCCAAGGGCACTCTTTTTCTTTCGCCATTGCCACAGGTCCTAACCAAACCCTTCATGGTAACCGACCATGGCCAATTCACAAGCTGTCCCACTTAGTGTCTCTAAAGCCTGTAATTGTTTAGGGGTGGTGGGTCAGGGGTATGTTTGTATTTTGTAAAAAACAATAAAACCAGAAAGGCTCTTGTGTTTTGCCAGTATCACAAGCCCTCCCCAGGCAGTCAGGTGAAGCACAAGCCCAGGCTGCTACTTTTAAACTGGAAAGAAACTGAGGTTAATAGGATGCCATCAGTTTAATGGAAGAGAAAGATATCTCTCACAGGAGCCCACTTGCTAGGGGAATGACACCCTGGTATTATCCCCACAACTTTCCCTTCCTGTCCTCATTCTCCAACATCTCTGCACTCACGGGATTTTCTGTAGCTTTCTGGCTGACTCACCAATTGTTGAGCTTCACCCTGCAGCTGTGCACGCGTGTTGATGCCCAGCCTTGAGACCGAAGCAAGAGTTGGGAGACAGGGACAAAGATGTCCATGGCTTATTAGATAGGAAATCTTACGTGTCCAGAAAAGAAGGGTCCTAGCTCAACAGCATACCATGTTCAGCAGAGAGCAGGAAGGACGTGGAGGCACTCTTCACCGCTTGAGGGAGGAGCCTACCAGTCTAACAGAGAGTTGATGTCAGTTTGTTCATCAGTTACCAGGGAAACCAGTGTCTGGGGCAGCAAGCATGTAGGCAGTTGCCATTACACCCTATAATTAAGAGAACTGGATAGTCATGTGCGTCTATGGGGTTACACAGACTCGGACATACTGAAGTGACTTAGCAGCAGCAGTGAGTGAAAAAGGGTTGGGTAGGAGATGAACAGAGAGCGTAGAAAGCCATCTTGAGGCAAGTGGAGAGTAGTCCTAGATCTACAGCATAAAGCAAAAGAGTGACCCCTGCCAGATGGCCGCTCCCCGAGATGCTGTCTCCCACAGGCTGTTGCCTCAGCAGCCCTTCACCTGCCCCACTTCTGCTCAGATTGGCCAAGCAGCTCCCAGCTCTTTCTTAGCGTCTGAGCAGTAATGTTGAGATGAAGGTGGAAGAGAAGTGGCCGCAGGGTGCTAGCTCTTGGACTCTGCAGAGGAAGGCTGCTTTTGCAAGAGTTGTAGATCGCTGTACAACTTACTGTTCTTCTCTGGACCTTGGATCCCTGGACATCATGAAATACAGACACCAATGCTGCCATTTTACTTACAAGGCTGAAGTGGGGAATCCATGAGATCCTGGGCTGAGGGTGCTCTTTGGACTCTAATGTGTGTTTAGTCCTGTCAACGTTAGTGGCAGGTGTCCAGAACCCAGGTGGACACCTGAGCTCAGGTGGGGGTGTGACTGAGTGAGTCAATAATAAGGAAATTACCCTACTTCCCGAAGAGAATTCTCAGGAAACTGGGGCTTAGGGTCAAGTTACAGGGCAGATATAAAGAGCCAGTGCTTACCCAGGAACTCTAACTTGCCTGGACATTCTGGACCCTTACAGGAAGCAATTGTGAGTGTCTCTGTCCTTGCCTCTTAATTTGTTTTCCATATGCAGTGAATATCTCGCCTATGTAGGTGGTTGAAGGCAGCAGGGTGTGTGTAGATCTTCCACTCTAGGAGGTTCAGTGCTGGTGGTGGGAGCAAATGAGGCAATAAGGGGTGCTCTTCACTCTGCTCCCTTTGTTTGGTGGGAGATGTCTTTCCAGGACAGGGAGAGGGGGAGAGTTGAATGTGACATACAACCAGATGTCTGATGCCATTGTCTGGAAGTCCCCAGGGTAAATGCAATTCATCATCCTCTTGGAAGGAGGCACTTCTCTGCTTAGGAAACCCCTTCCCTCCCACTGCATCAGCCTGCTTGGCAATTCTCGGTCCTTTGCACAGGTCCCTCGGGCTTTCTTCCAGGTCTCTGCAACTCCCATGATTATTTTCCATGCTCTAAACATTACAGTTTCTCTCTGAGAGAAGAAAGAAGCCCAACACTGGGAGTGACCCACATCCTGCACCCTGATCTCACTTAGCTCCTGAGTCCCTTTCCGATGGTAACCAGAAGCTCTATTGGACACCGGCTTTCCTCCTTTGAAGCCAGCTTCCCCCTGATGGCACCCATCTCACACGTCCTCTCTACCAAGAGGCCCCCGTCCCAGGTCCTCTTAAGAGGTCTGAGCAGGACTCTAGGTATACGAGGAACTTTCCTGGTGGAGCACATGAATGACAAATCCTGGAAAAAAAAGCAGTCATGCACCTTTCTGTGCTCAGGACAGACCTTACCAAGCATTAGGACTCTGGCTTTCTTTTCAGATAGCACTGCAGACTCCAGTACTAGCCTGTCTAGAGCAGCAAGTGAGAGGAAACAAGCCAGCATTGTAAGAGGTAAAGCAACCGACTTACTGGTATAAAAAGGGATCAAGAGGCCAGAGAGGGAAGGGTCCCACCCGAGGGCCCTCAGTGAGTCCCTCTTTGTGTGACAATGGCCTCAATGAGGATTTCTGTATCCTGGCCACAGTGCCCTTGGCAGGGATGACAAGCCCAAAAAGGGATGACACAGAGCATCTGGGAGTAGATTCATGCTGCTGGCAGAGCAGGTCAATGGCCCAGCTGGTCCACTCATGACCTCCTTGGCCAGACCTCATCCTAACTTTGCTTAAACTGCTTTTGAAGCCCTGCTACTCTTGGCCCCAGAGGGTGGGAGAAGAGATGGGGAAAGGGCTTCTCCTGACCTCCAGGAGCTGGGCCAGCCCTAATCCTCGTCCTTGGACCAAGAGCACCCCCCCTCCTCTCTTTTCCTCTGCCTAGGACATGCTTCTCCTCCCACTCTCCGTGCTGCTCCTGCTCACACAGCCCTGGAGATCCCTGGGAGCAGAAATGACGATCTATTCCCAGAAAACACTGGCCAACGCCTGTACCCTGGTTATGTGTAGCCCCGTGGAGGGTAGCTTGCCTGGTCGTGATGGACAAGATGGGAGAGAAGGCCCCCGGGGGGAGAAGGGAGATCCAGGTAGAGTTGGGACCATGGGCTTGCCCTGATAGGAAGGGGTGGGCAATGGAATTGTAACCAACCTCAACTCTGAATCTTCTGCTGTGGAAACCTTGAAGATGGTCTTCCCAAGAGGGGAGGTTTCCCCCAAATTTTCAGTCCACCTAAATCATGGCTTTACTGGTTGGCAAAGAATGACTTGCCCAAGTCCCCAGCTCCATAACCACCTGTCCTGGTTCCTCCCCTAGGATCTTCTGACCCTAACACCCCAAGAAGGTACAAAGAATGAGCGAGTGACTGGTATTTGGAGTCCCCTGCTCCAGAACTCATTGGGCGTCCCAGGTGGTACTAGTGGTAAAAAAAAAAACCTGACTCCCAGTGAAGGAGATGTAAGAGATGTAGTTTCGATCCCTGGGTCAGAAAGATCCCCTGGAGGAGGGCATAGCAACCCTCTCCTGTATTCTTGCTTGGAGAATCCCATGGACACAGGAGCCTGGCGGGCTTTGGGCCACTGGGTTGCACACAACTGAAGTGACTTAGTACACTCATGTAGGAGACATAGGAGATGTGGGTTTCATCCCACGGTTGGGACAATCCCCTGGATAAAAATGGCAACTCACTCTGTTATTGCCTGGAGAATATCATAGACAGAGGAATCTGTCAGGAATCCACAAAGAGTCAGATGTGACTGAGTACACACCCTACAAAGCTTAACTGTTGATCATTCATATTAAATGTTGCCTCTGCAGAATGTCAAATATTTTTGAACTGATGACAGTGTTGTAAGTTTCAGTTTAATCATCTGTAGATGAGAATAATATCAACCAACTAGTGACAAAGAATTGAGCAAAGGCTTCATTTCTTTTTTGGGTCTTCAAGATAAAGTTTTATCCTTCTGCTGTCCCAACCAGCTGAATTAGCCTGAAGTTTCCAAATGTACTGATTATTAAGGCAATTTTCTGGAAACACTGTCCCACAGGAGAAGATCTGGTTTTTACTGGCAAGAAGTGAGAATTTGATGAACCAGCGACAAGGACAAGGGGACCACCATGGCCCTGGGCCAGGGAGATTGGGGATCAACTGAGGTCTTTTAACTTTCTGGAGTTTGTGTTTTGATTGGAGAGGAAAGAAATGAACAACATTAAAGCTGAAAAGAACACATAATATCCCCAGGATTTGTAGGGTAAGAGACAAGTATCTGTCTTTTTAGAAAGAAAGTAGCTT